>NC_133413.1:153765000-154965000 GCF_049350105.2 Macaca mulatta | reverse complement strand
AGACCCCTGTATGCATGAGCCGGCTTTCCACAGTGCTGCAGAGGCAGCTTAGTGAAGAAAGGACAGCCTTTTCCTTCGAGGGTGCTGGGAAAACTGGATGTCCAAATGCAAACAACAGATGAATTTCAATGTATATTTTGGAGTGTACACAAAAAAATAACTGCAAGTGGATCACTGGGAGACCAAGATATAAAACCTAAAACTATAAAACTTCTGGAACAAAACAGGAGAAAATGCTTGCTTTCCTGAGGGAGGCAAAGATTTTTATATATAATTCCAAAAGTACTATCTATAAAAGGAAAACATGGATAAATTGGATTTGATCAAAATTAAGTCTCCTACAAAAGACTGTTAAAAGAATGAGAAGATACACCAGTTACAGACATGCAAAGGGAGGAAGCCAGAGCGACTAACGGCGGTAATGGAATCAAGTTAGAGGCCATGTTTAGCTGATACGGAGACAGACGGTGACATCCAGAAATACTTACAGATGTGCGTGTGAACAGGAGTTAGTGTGCACGCAGGTGTTTCCTCATTCTGTCCGTTGAGAGGGCCTGCAAGCAGTGATTTCCTGGTAGCAGTAAGCACCCAGATCTTGGTTTCTAAATACCGTTTTCCATTAAAAGGATCCAGAGTTCCTTGGAGAAGTGGGTGATTCCAGGGCTGGTGCAGGGCATATACAATACGAGATGGAGTCAAAAGTGGGAAAGTGCCAGAGGTGGGGGTGACGCCTGCCACAGGGACACAGGAGCCAGCGGAAGGAGTTCCGAGTGGCCAAGGCTGGAGCAAGTTGAGCAACAAGATAAAGACCCATTGGATTATAACCCAAGTATAAAATAAAATCCATAAGTAGGCCGGGCGTGGTGGCTCACACCTGTAATCCCAGCACTTTGGGAGGCCGAGGCGGGTGGATCATTTGAGGTCAAGAGTTCAGGACCGGCGGGCACGATGCTCAAGCCTGTAATCCCAGCACTTTGGGAGGCCGAGATGGGCGGATCACGAGGTCGGGAGATTGAGACCATCCTGGCTAACACGGTGAAACCCCCCGTCTCTACTAAAAATACAAAAAACTAGCCAGGCGAGGTGGCGGGCGCCTGTAGTCCCAGCTACTTGGGAGGCTGAGGCAGGAGAATGGCATAAACCCAGGAGGCGGAGCTTGCAGTGAGCTGAGATCGTGCCACTGCACTCCAGCCTGGGCGACAGAGCGAGACTCTGTCTGAAAAAAAAAAAAAGAGTTCAAGACCAACCTGGCCAACATGGTAAAGCCTCATCTCTACCAAAAATACAAAAATCAGTCAGAGGTGGTGACGCATGCCTGTAATTCTAACCACTCAGGAGACTGAGGTGGGAGGTGGGAGTCTCTTGAACCCGGGAGGTGGAGGTTGCGGTGGGTGGAGGTTGCCAGGAGGTAGAGGTTGCAGTGAGCTGAGATCGCACCACTCACTCCAGCCTGGGTGACACAGTGAGACCCTATCTCACAAAAAAAAAAAAAAAAAAAAATTCCGTGAGTCCATACTGATATAAATGAATAATTCGCCGGGCGCGGTGGCTCAAGCCTGTAATCCCAGCACTTTGGGAGGCCGAGACGGGCGGATCACGAGGTCAGGAGATCGAGACCAGCCTGGCTAACACGGTGAAACCCCGTCTCTACCAAAAAAATACAAAAAATTAGCCGGGCGAGGTGGCGGGCGCCTGTAGTCCCAGCTACTCGGGAGGCTGAGGCAGGAGAATGGCGTGAACCCAGGAGGCGGAGCTTGCGATGAGTTGAGACCCGGCCACTGCACTCCAGCCTGGGCGACAGAGCAAGACTCCGTCTCAAAAAAAAAAAAAAAAAAGAATAATTCAGTAGATAGGAATAGATAAATCTGTGCAGAATAATGACAAATAATTTAGATACATGTCCACCCTCCAGGAGCTGGAGCCTAACCCCACCCCTCAGGTGTGGGCGGGGCACAGTGACTTCTCCTACAGAGTTTGGCACGGAGCAGGGGGAGGAGATGGCACCTCACAGAAGCCTGGCAGCCATGACCTCAGCTAGGTCATGAAGGCCGGTGGCAACAGGGCGGAGTTACGCTGTGCAGAGCAGGAGGCAGGCCCAGATCAGCCTAAGGGGAACCCCTCCTCTGACTGCAGTGGCTGGCTTGGGGCCAGCTGCCTTCGCCCACTTGTTTCTGTTGGTTTTCTGACTGGCAGGCAGAGAGCCCAGGCCATGGCCGCCCCAGCCTTGCTGCCAGCCAGAGGGCAGATGCTGCCTGCTCTCCTCCAACTCCCCAGACGCCTTCCCTGCACCTCTACTCAGGCCAGTACAGGCACAGCAGCTTCCCAGCCCACACAATGCTCCGAAGGGCCCCTGGCACCTCTCTGCCACTCACACACACAGCCACATCCCCCCAGACACGCTCAGCCCCCAGCCAAACAGTGTGAGCCCCCAACAGGCCCAGGGGCCTGCTCACCGGCCAAGTGTGGGAGCTGAGTGGGCGCTGGCTCCTAGCGTTGTGTTCTGTGGTCCTCATGGTTCTCTTTGCTCCCCAGTGACACAGCACATAAAAGAGCTCCTGGAAAGAAACACTAAGAAGAAGTCCAAATTGAGAAAGAAACCCAAGCCTTATGTTGAAGAGCCGGATGGTAGGGCCTCTCCCCGCAGCCCCTGGGCGCTGCGTCTGCACAGCTCTGCTCTCCAGCCTCGGCCGCCTGGCCTTCTCTTCTCTAACCGCTTCTGGGCGGGGGGGATGGGGCCACTAACCTCAGGCCTGTGGCCTCCTGAGCGAGCTGGAGGGCCCAGGTGACTGACTGGACCCCTGGAGAGGTCAAGCCTGTCCACACCTGTCTTGGTGCTGCCCAGAGTCATTTCCAACTTGCTTGCTGGGTTCTTGATGGGGTGGGGGCATGAGGACTTGCTGGCCGAGGGCTACTGGAGGTGCCCCCAGGTAAGTGAGTGGGCCTGACCCCCACAGGGAAGTTTGCAGGTGGAGAGGTGTGTGGTGCCCTGGAGACAAGTACCCCTCAGCCCTGTCTTCCAGCCCAGGGCTGCCCCTGGGCCACAGGAGCCAAGCCTGCATTCAGAATCAGCAAGGAGCCATCCCCTGCTTTGATGGTGGGCCCCCAGAAGCTGGGGGAGGGCTTCCCTACCCTCCCCACCAGCACCCTTCCCACCACCCACACTCTCACACAGCTTCCACCTCTCCACCTTCCCCCAGGCCCTGGCTCAGGAAAGCCCTGTAAACCCAGGGCTGTGCCCTTTTGAGAGCTGTGCTGTCAGACCAAGTCAGCTGTGCGCACACGTGCACACACAGGCTTCCAGGGCCACCTTCCCCGCTCCTGCAGTGTGGTCCTGCCACACTTGGTGCCTCATGCCCACTCGTCTGTCTAGAGCTCCGCCACCACCTCTCTGCTCCACTTCACTTCCTTTGAGACCACTCAACTTAGGCACCCCTTCCTCCAGGAAGCCATCCCTGACTGCATGCTGCCTATGCAGGCCCAGAACAGTGCCAGCAAGCTTTCTGTGGATGAGGTTTGCTTAGGGCCAACTTCAGGGCCAGCAGGAGGCTACAGGAGCATGAAGGGCCCTCGTGGGGAATGCCAGGATGGCATCTGCCGGGCTGGGGACTTGTCCTCACCCTGGCGCCTCCAAGGCTGCCACCAACAGGTCTGTGCCAGGGTACAGTGACCTAGTCCTGAGTCACCCAGCCTGGTTTCACCCAGGACCCTGGGAGAAGAGGGCCAGCTGCAATGTAGGGGTGAGATTCCTGGTCACAGACGTCCTCAGACCACTCCATCTGGGGCAGCGTAGAAGGAGCTCTGCGCTCCTGCCTGAGCTGGTGTCTGGTGGCCTGAGAGCTGGACCGACACCGTTGGCCGTAAAAGTCTCCTGGCTGCAGCCAGGCAGAGCAGGGAGCAGACTCCCCTGTGCCTGGAGTGGAGCCCAGTGGAACATTGCAGCCCAGAGTGTGTCAAGTGGCGAGCAGGGTCAACACCAGGAGGCCCTGGCCACACCTGGCGACCTGGGAGACCTGTGACCTGGTCCTGTAGCTCTAAGGTCCCCGGGGCAGGCCTGGCCACCGAGCAGAGCAGCACAGACCTTAGGAGAGCTGCTGCTGTTGGTCCCTCCATGGGCAGCCATCCCACGTGGGCTTGCCTGCAGCCGGAGGGGGATGGTGATGAGGGCTGAGATCAGGCAAGGCCAGATCAGGGCAGTGGGCTCAGAGCAGAGCACCCCACACAGGTGAGGGTCTCCCTGGGCTGGCCATGGGCACTGCCCACTCTCACACCACAGGTCAGCAGACACCTTGGTGCCTGGCCCTGTGCCGATGCAGCGTGAGCAGCAGTCATCCCCAGCTTTCTAGACCTTAGGGCACAGGCCGCCTGACTCCGAGTGAAGCTGCAGGTGGGGCAGTGTGGCCTCAGTCCCTGGCCTACCCAGTACACTCGTGACGCCGGCAGCTGCCTGCTGAGCACTGCATGAGACAGGCGTTGTCACGGTCCCCATCCTACAGAGGAGTAAACTGAGGCACAGAGAGATTGCATCATGCTCACCATCAGCTGAGAAACGGTGGCCCCAGTGTATCCCAGTCGCAGACTGTTGGAGGGTGTCCTGGTCCCAAGCAGTCTGGGGCTGGGTGTTTGTCCCACCAGGGGCCAGGGGACAGGAGATCAGGGCCTGTCTTCCCGCAGGGACAGCAAGCAGGAGGCCAGGCCCTGCCGTCTGCCCCAGGCCCCCCGGCCTAGTGACTCTGTGTCCCAACTGCTGAGCTGAGGCCCTGGGTTTCTGCCGCCTTCCTGGGGCTCTGAAGCCTGGGTCCAGTGTGTGTGGGCACCATCCCTTCTAGAAAAACGAGGGCACCTCATAGCCTGCCCAGACCGTTGGTCCCACGCTGGAGGCTGGGGCCAGATCCTCTGCCAGGACCTGCGGCCCCAAGGACCATGACAGATTTCCTAGGACCTAAACATCTATGAAGAAAAAATTCATTTTGGTTACTCTTTTAGAGTAAGCAAAGAGTCTTGTTAGCAGTCACATGTCACTCTTCTGTGGCAATTAGAGATGGACTCAAGACGTGTGTGCTTTTTGAACCTGGTCCAAGGACCCCGTGTCCTCAGCTGTCCACTAGAAACTGCTCCTTCAAAGAAGACAAAGACGTTCCGATTGGGGGTCAGGATCCAGAGGCCCCCCTCACCCTGGCAGGCGGTAGGCTCTGGGTGCTGGGGCAGGTCTCATGTCCAGAAGCACAGGGTCCTGTCCAGCTGTCCAAGGTCCATGGCTCCCCTGGTCCCAGACGGCTTCTCTTGGCATGTTCTCTCATCTGCTGCTTCCCGACCTGGAGCAGGAAGATGCTGCGCCTTCCAGACCCAGCCTGGGAATCCTCTCCCCTCTGGCGCTTTCCCCTGGGCCCTGTGTCTGGAGACTCCCCAGGCTGAGGTCCCTGAGTCCCTCCCCAGGTGCTGACTCAGGCACACTGCCCCTCCCCCCAGGGACCTGCTGTCAGGGGCTGAGTTTTAGAAAGCCCCTCCCTTGGGAAAGACTGGGCCTTCTCATTGCCACCTTAGTCCTTCAGAAGAGCCCAAAGGTGGTACTTCAGGCCCAGGGCTGCAGCAGAGCTGGGCTTGCTATCCAGATGGCTCAGTGTCTGCCTCCCCCAGCACTGGCTGTGGGTGCTGGGTAGGTGGAAGTGACTCCTCCAGGGGCTCCTGCCCAGAGCCCAAAAGCCAGGGAGGGGCCTGAAGCAGAGAAGAGTCAAGTACCTGGACAGCTGCCTGGGTCAGGCCCCAGGGAGGGAGCAGTGGGGTCTAGAGGCCCTCGGACCCAGGTCCTTGCCTTCCTGTTCCTGTGGGGCCGTGGGAGGGTGGGTGGAGCTGCCACAGGGGTTCCTCCCCAGCCTGTCCCTCCGCAGGTGGGCAAGTGCTCCTTGGGTCTGTGCTCTAGAGGACACTGCCTGAGAGAGTGAGGACCTGCTGCGCTGGGCAGGGGGTGGCTGGGGCCCGGGCAGCCCCGCCCCCCAGGGCCCTTGAAGGACCTGCATCTGTTCACCCCTCTTCTGGCCCCACACCCACACATCCACACCAGGTTGATCGGGTCCCATTTCTTTCCAGGGGTGGCGATAAGCACATATGCCAAGTACTGTTACCACAAGCTGCAGAAGGCAGCCTTGACCGGGGCCAAGAAGGTACGGGTGCACCTGGGGGGCCGGGGAGGGCAGGCGGGGACACACAGACCCTTGGTGGACAGCCCCAGGAGCCCCGCCTGCAGTTTGGTGTGGGGCAGAAGGGCAGAGGGTGCCACACAGAGCCCACCTAGGTGAGTGGTGGGGTGCGCCAGGCCGACCCCGTGTTCTGACCTGTACCCTCCCCCAGGGGCTCTTCCCAGGCCCAGACTCGAGCTCAGGAGCAAGGCAGGCAAAGGGCTTCAGTCAGACCGCGCCACAGGACCTCATTCCCTGTACCTGTCCCAAGAGCCTGGCCCCTTCCCCACATCCTCTTCTCTCTGATGCACTGCTCCCATCACACCCCTCCCCAGGGCTCTCAGCCCTGCCACAGACTTCTGGAAGTTTCACCCCAGCTCAGCCAGCTTGGCCTGTGCTATGCTCCCTGACAGCCCTGGCCGGCCCAAGGGACACTCCCACCTTCCCAAGGGACCCTGCGAGCTGGTGCTGTAGACAGTGACTCCGGCCGGGGAGCTGGGCTTGTCCGTAGCTCTAGTTGGAGCCAGGAGTTCACAGGGATGAGAGGAGGGGAGGCAGAGCCAGGGGCAGCCCAGGAGGAGTTAGGGTTTGGGGGCGAGGAGGGCTGGAAGCAGGACGACCAGGCCATACCAGGACAGAGCCTGTCTTCACAGGGGCTGAAGAAGCCCAACGTGGAGGAGATCCGGCACGCCAAGAACGCCGTGTTCAGCCCGTCCATGTTTGGCAGCGCACTGCAGGAGGTCATGGGCATGCAGAGGGAGCGCTACCCTGAGCGCCAGCTGCCCTGGGTGCAAACACGGCTCTCTGAGGAGGTGCTGGCGCTCAACGGTGACCAGACAGAGGGCATCTTCAGGTGCCACGGCAACCCCGGGCGCCGGGTGTGGGGGCCACAGCTGTGTGTCCACCATGCATCTTTGGCATGTAGGGGCCATTAAGCCTCAGGCCTGCTGGGCTGCTTCCCCACCCCTACCTGAGAGCAGATGGAAGGTTGGGGCCACAGTGTGGAAGCTGACCCCAAGTGTGTGCAGGCCAGGAAAGAGGACAGGACCCATTCTGAAGAGGAAGCACAGCCAGCCAGGGAGGGCGCCCCTGCAGATGGCCACCAGTGGTCCAGAGCGTGCTTGGACACCAGCCATGGGCAGCCCAGGGTGTGAGCCTCAGATGACAGGCAGCCCTCGTCTGTGAACAGGGATGGCACAGGGTGCCACCCACTCCCGTGACTCACCTGTCAGGGCAAGGGGTACCTAGGCCCCAGGAGGCCAGCTGGGGAAACTGAGGCTTGCAGGTTGAGCCCCAGGGGCCCTTTGGTGAGGGCATCCACACAGGGAGCCAGCAGGGGTCCAGGGAGGGACGGTGGCCTGGGGAAACACCACACTCGGACCCAGGTGTGTGGGGCAGGAATCCTGAAGAGTGCCATCCACCCATGTTTGTGGGAAAGAGGCCAACTGGGGTGGCAGGGGGTCCTGAGGTTTTGCTCCCTCCAGGGGTCAGCAGGGACCGACCAAAGGGAGTGTCCAGGTGGAATCATGAAGCCGCAGCGCAGGCTCCTGTTGCCTGAGACCTGCCCTGTGCCCTGCAGGGTCCCTGGGGACATTGACGAGGTGAATGCTCTGAAGCTGCAGGTGGACCAGTGGAAGGTGCCCACAGGCCTGGAAGACCCCCACGTCCCTGGTGAGTCCTCCACACTGCAGCAGAGCAGGCCTGGCTCAGGCTGTGGCTAAGGGGTCCCTGTCTCCACCTCTGGAGTCCACCCTGATCCTGCCTCCTGCCCAGTGATATGATGGCTTCCCAGTCACTTCCAACACATCCTCCTTCCTGCCCATTGCACAGTCTCCGCAGGTGTCTTCGGGGCACCCCGAGGCCTGCCTGTGCAATGCAGCCCACTCCCAACCTGCTGCTCTCTGCCCTGTGCCCTTCCGCCATGCCTGCTGTGCAGACACCCCCTCAGGGCAGCTGCATAGACTCCTGAGAAAAACCCTGTTTCGCACGTCTCTGCTGGCGTGACCCCCATGCCTCCAGGATCAAGTTCAGGCCCCTAGGAACTGAAAGGCCCTCTGGGGTCCGGGCCCAGCCGGGTCAGATGGGCCCTGTCCAGAATGGGCCGGCCCTCCCAGCCTGTCACCCACAGCACCCCTCGTGTCCGCCACAGAACCCCACTTGGTCCAGGGGTGCCCGCCGAGCAGGCCCGCTAAGCCCCGTGCTGTGTCCCCAGCATCCCTGCTGAAGCTGTGGTACCGGGAGCTGGAGGAGCCCCTGATCCCGCACGAGTTCTACGAGCAGTGCATCGCGCACTACGACAGCCCCGAGGCGGCGGTGGCCGTGGTGCACGCGCTGCCCCGCATCAACCGCATGGTGCTCTGCTACCTCATCCGCTTCCTGCAGGTACTTCCCTCCGCGGGGGTCCCCGCCGCTTCCCCCTCCCCGCCCCGCCCCCGCCCCTCCGCGCCCACCCTCGCTCCTCCTCCAGGTCTTCGTGCAGCCGGCCAACGTCGCGGTCACCAAGATGGATGTAAGCAACCTGGCCATGGTGATGGCGCCCAACTGCCTGCGCTGCCAGTCCGACGACCCGCGCGTTATCTTCGAGAACACCCGCAAGGAGATGTCCTTCCTGCGCGTGCTCATCCAGCACCTGGACACCAGCTTCATGGAGGGTGTGCTGTAGTGGGGGCGCCCGGGGACAGGAGGGACGTCCTGCCGCCCTGAGCCAGGCCGAACCCCGCACTCGCTCTCCCGGCAGAGGGGCCAGAATCGCCCGGCCCAGCCCTGCAACCCCCTCCCCTCCCCCAGGCCCCTGGCCCCGGCGTTCCCCACGTCTTCTGCCTGGTCTGAGGGTGCAGCCAGGGCAGAGCAGCGGCTGGGAGGGCGCCTCTGGCCCCCCACCTCACGGCCAGTTCCCGCGGGCACCGCCTCGCCCTCCGCTGGCCCCAGGTCAGCTCCGAGAAAGTGCCTTCAGTGCCTTCAGTGTCCTGGAGCCGAGCGACACTGCCCTCCGTGGGGCCGGGCTGCCTCCCCGTGGCTCCTGCGCGTCCTGGCCTGGGCCTTGCCCAGCCGCCCCCGTCTCCTTCCCTTCCTCCGGTCCTTGTCCTGACCTGCAGCTCTTCCCAGCCCCGGGGGAGCTTCCCGACCTGTCCCGCCGCCTCTCCCTTCCTCGGCCCGTGGTCCCCAGCTGGTGACTGCTCAGGAGTTTGGGGGCTCCAGGGCAGTGGGCCCGGGGTCTGGCAGGCTCTCGGTGGGTGGGGTGGGGGCCCCCAAACCAAAGTCCTCTGGGGTAGGGGGCAGGGCTGGCAGGCATTCTGGGGGCAGGGTGGGGGAGGGGCGAGAGTATTTTTTCTTCGTGTAACTATAAATCCAGAATCAATCCTGCATCGCAGCCCACCTGTGTATAGAGATATAAATAGAGGGAAAGATATAAGAACTAAATTTGCTAATGACATAGTTTTAACCTAAATGCTATTTATCTCTGAGCCGTCCCTGTCCTCCGTGCAGAGGAAGTTGAGGTCATTCCTTCTTTTCTTCTCCGATCTTTTTTCTTGGCTTCTGACCAAAAACCAAGCTCTACCCCATCCCCGTCCCCGACCTGCAGCTGACGAGCGTGAAGACGCCGCGCCCGGGACTGCCTGTTCTCGAGGCCAGAGCTGCTGGGGGACCGAGTTTGTACATTTTCCATTTTGGAATTTTGAGTTCCAATTGTTGTAAAACTTAATTTCTCCCCAGTTTTTATATATATATTTTTTAGAGTTCCGTTTTTATTTATTAAAAACAAAAGGCCCAGCCCTGCCGAGGCCCGGGCGGCGTCCTCAGTCGGGTGGCCCCGGGGCCTTTGCGGTCCCGCCCGGCTCAGACGCTCGCCCAGACGCATGGACCCGAGAGGCGACGACGCGAGTGAATAAAGTGCACATGGACCCTGCGCCGTCTCCTGTTCCTTGTGGGCGCGGCCGGGGGCGGGAAGAGACGCGGGGCCGACCGGAAGGGGCGGGGCTGGGTACGCCGCTCAGAAGGCCAGGGCGGGCGAGCCCCCGAGGCCAGAGGGAAAGGGAAGAGCGCCGGGCCCGGGTCGCGGAGGCGGGCGCCGCCGGAACGCGAGGCGCGGGGCTGCTGCGGGCGGGCGCGAGTTCGCGCGGCACCGCCCTCGGCGTGACCTGCTGGCCGCTTCCGGCGCGGGAGGAGAATGTGGTCGCAGTGCGGGGCGCTCCGGAGCCTGGCCTTGGCGCGGTCGCGGGGAGCCCGGCCCTGCAGCGGGGATGGGGGCGTTTCCTACACGCAGGGGCAGCGGCCCGAACCCCAGACCCGCGAGTATTTCTACTACGTGGACCACCAGGGCCAGGTGGGAGGAGGCAAGGCCGTTGCTCGAGGGGCGGGGCCGGGAGAGGTGCCTGTGGGCGGGGCCGGAGGCGAGGGTTTCTGTGGGCGCGGCAGTTGCCAGAGGGGCGGGGCCGAAGGGAAGTCCCACGTGGGTGGGCGGGGCCGGGGGGGTGGGCGACCTGGACTCGGCAGAGCTGGAGGAGCGCGCGCTGGAAAGACGGGAGCTGGGTCGGTCCGGCTGAGGCTCCTACACGGGCCGCGTCCCTGCTGCGTCGTGCAGCTCCGGACTCTGCCCTGCAAGCCCCCAGCCCTGGCGCTGACTTCTCGCCGCTGCCAGGGAGACACCCGGGCCGCCGCGCATTTTTTTGGAAGCCCTGTCAAAGGCAGCGGCGTGTCCGGGAGGCAGCAAGCCAGGTAGTCTCCGCGGAGGAGGTGACACAACTGATTACAAACTTGAAAAGAGGGAAAACGTGCAGGAAAGACTTGACTGACCAGGGAGCAGAAGTGCGCATAGATGCGGAGAAGTCGGCAGGGCCCCCAGGTTTACCTTCCACGAGCCTCCCTGCATTCGGTGTGCACAGACAAGCAGGAAAAGTGGGCTCGGGCCGGTTCAGGACCTCCCGAGCTTCCCAGCCTCCCCCTGCACGCTGGGACTCATCATGGCCCGGCCCTCTGTTTGCAGCTTTTCCTGGATGATTCCAAAATGAAGAATTTCATCACCTGCTTCAAAGGTAATGTTGTGCCTTCCTCCCCAGCCCTTTCTTTCTCCCTTCGGGCAGCCCCGGATGGGCTCCCGACTCTGCCGATGGGCCCAGCGCACCAAGGAATGGGCGTCCTGCGCTCAGGAGCCCCGCTGAGTGAGGCCAGGCGAACCTCTTGCCGCCGGCGCCTGCCTTCGGTGTGGTCCTGGGCCCGGCAGCCTTGGGAGCCCAGCGCGCTGAGCATCCGCGCCTTTCATCCCCCAGACCCGCAGTTCCTGGTCACCTTCTTCTCCCGCCTGAGACCCAACCGCAGCGGGCGCTACGAGGCCGCCTTCCCCTTCCTCTCGCCCTGCGGCAGAGAGCGCAACTTCCTGCGCTGCGAGGACCGGCCGGTGGTCTTCACGCACCTGCTGACCGCGGACCACAGGCCTCCGCGCCTCTCCTACTGCGGCGGTGGTGAGGCCCTGGCCGTGCCCTTCGAGCCGGCGCGCCTGCTGCCCCTGGCCGCCAACGGGCGCCTGTACCACCCGGCGCCGGAGCGTGCGGGTGGTGTGGGCCTGGTGCGCTCCGCCCTGGCCTTCGAGCTCAGCGCCTGCTTCGAGTACGGGCCCGGCGCGCCCGCGCTGCCCTCGCACGTGCTCTGGCAGGGCCGCCGCCTCGCCCTCACCATGGACCTGGCCCCGCTGCTGCTCGCGGCTCGGCCCCCCTGAGCGGGGCCACGGGAAAGGCAGGAGGCCGCGGGCGCCCCTCACCCCGCTCCCGCGGGACCCCACGCCCCGGAAAGCCCGCGCCACCCGCACTCGCGACAGCCTAGTGCGCCTGCGCGCCCCGCCTCCCCATCTGGCGCTGTCCTTGGTGCTGCCGCGGCCCGGCCCTCCCGGACCCTCCGCTCCCCACGGCGCGCGCCTCCCGCGCACCAGACTCCGGCGCCCTCCGGATTGGCCCGCGCTGGAGACGTCAGGCCCAGGCGGCGGGCGCGGGACTCTGGTGCGCGTGCGCGAGCGTCCCCCGCCCCCTCCCAGCCCGGCCGCTGCTCGGACCGGGGCCGCCACCTGCACGGCGGGGGAGCCGCTCGCCGCGGGAGCGTCAGGTGAGGGGACGCCCGGCCCAAGGTCACCAGGCGTGGGGAGACTGGGGGGTCGGGGACCACCCTGGCTCTGACCCTGGTGCGCTCCGAGAAGGGCGTGGGTCTTGGAGGGGGATGGGGAACGCGGAGGCCACGCCCTCCCTGAGCCCGGCCGAAAACCGACCGGCGCTCGTGGGTAGCAGAGGAGACCGTGGGGGATACAGGCACCGGGTCGCAGTGCTGCAGAGGTGCGCAAGGGCCGCCCGGAGACCAGCTTGGGCCTCGCACTGTGCCCTAGGCGGCACAGGGCGTTCCATCCTCTTCCCTCCCCGCCTCCCACACAGAGGGGCGCCCAGGAGGCAGTTACAGTCGTCGCGGAATCCTGCGTGTGACACCCCGCCCCTGCCCAGCGGATTAGGGGGTGTCCTCTGGTAAAAGGATTTCTGGGCTTCTTCCAGCCTGGGGCCCTCATCCCTGCTCTGGCAGGCCTTTCTACACCAATCTGCATCTAGGGGGGGTCCGCGTGAGTAGCAGCGCCCTGAGATCTGAGGCCAAGAACCTTCTCCACTTGAGAAGCCTTCCTGCTGGAGGCTGACTGGGCCAGGCCTGGAGCCACGTACCAACCCTTTTTACCCAGGGAATGGATCCCAGGGGCCCAGATAACGCCCCCAACTTCTTGGGGTTCACACTCATCTTGAGACATCTGGGAACTGCCTCCGCCTGGGCCAGAGCTATTCCATTAAAACTTTATTGCTGTGCTTATTTATCTCTAGTGACTTTAAATAATCATATGACTTACAATTTAGGGCAAGATTTAAACAAACACCAAGGTCACTTGGTCCCGTCCCTTTCCACATGACTTGGCAAAGAGGAAGAGCTGGTGGACAGGCAAATGTTTGGGGAGGCCTGCCAGATCAGGCTGGGAGACAGGACACCTGCAGCCCTGTCTTCCCTGGCTTCGGGTAGGCTGGCTGGCTTAGTCCAGATCCCTGCTTTTAAAACTGGTTCCAAGGCCGGGCGCGGTGGCTCACGCCTGTAATCCCAGCACTTTGGGAGGCCGAGACAGGCGGATCACAAGGTCAGGAGATCGAGACCATCCTGGCTAACACGGTGAAACCCCGTCTCTACTAAAAAATACAAAAAACTAGCCGGGCGAGGTGGCGGGCGCCTATAGTCCCAGCTACTCGGGAGGCTGAGGCAGGAGAATGGCGTGAACCCGGGAGGCGGAGCTTGCAGTGAGCTGAGATCCGGCCACTGCACTCCAGCCTGGGCGACAGAGCGAGACTCCGTCTCAAAAAAAAAAAAAAAAAAAAAAACTGGTGCCTGAAACCAGACCGCAGCCTTCCCATTTCTTTAGGATAAGTACATGCATATGGTCCCCCAGCAAACTCCCTGCTCCTTGCTGATTTCAGAGGTCACACTGCTCCCAGAGCCCCTTTGGGAAGCCACACCAGAAACCCAATTGGTGGCCCAAGGCCCCCCCCCGCCCCGTCCCACCCCAGCTTTCCCAGGGCCCCATCTATCCCCAAAGACAGGACACCTTTCTGGGGGCCAGCATGGGAAGCACAGACCCATGGCTCCTGAGCCGACTTTCCCATTATTTTTCTCATCCCCCAATTCTCTGACAGGTTACCTGAGAAAAAGACCCAATTCTAGTTAAGCTGGTCCCACCCCTAGGCCAGGAGCAGGTGCTGGACAAAGCTGTGCCTTGAATTCCCTGGGGCTCGTAGCTCCTCTGAAGCCAGCTCTGCCTGGGCCCCCACAGGATGACAAGGAGGTGTGTCTGCCCAGGGCCTGTTCTCCCCTTCCTAGCTATGCTTGGGTAATGGGGGCCCAGGCTTTGTCACCTAAGCAAAGTTCCCAAGCCCATACCCTGTACTTCCAGCTTCTTGCACCATAGAACCCAAACAGCAACCACTTGCCTGGGGGTAGAGTCGGGGGCAGCAAGCGACACACATCCATGTCCTGAGCAGGAAGCTCCTGACCTGCTGGGCATGGGTGGAGAAGGAAGAGAAGGTGACAGGGTTGGGTGGCTCTCCCTACATGGTCACATCCTGTGAAGAGGACACCAGGAATTCTAAATTCGAACCTGATGCCCCAGAGCTTTAAGAAAATGTTTTTGTCAAAGGAGAAAACCGAACGTTTTATTAGTTTTTTGAACCGATTTATAGCGTCAAAAGTTAGACGCAGGCGCAGGCCTCCATTCCATCTATTGGCTGGCTCTCGACTGCCGAGACTGGCCTGCCAACCTGTGTTTCAGGAGGGCACGCGTCCGCGGCTGAACCGCGGAAGGGCCGGTGAGGAGCTGGGCCTCGGGAGATGGCCCCGGGGGCCCCCGCGCTGCTGCTGCTGCTGCTGCTACTGCCGCCCCGCACCGTTGGCTGCCCAGCAGCCTGTCGCTGCTACAGCGCCACAGTGGAGTGCGGCGCCCTGCGGTTGCGTGTCGTCCCGCTGGGAATCCCGCCAGGGACGCAGGTGGGCACTGTGTGGAGCTGCGGGAGGACAGGGTGCCCCCAAGGAGAAGACCCCCGCAGCGGGGTAAGCGCCTCCCTTTTCCCCGGCCTGCAGACACTGTTCCTGCAGGACAACAACATCGCGCGCCTGGAGCCAGGAGCCCTGGCGCCGCTCGCCGCTCTGCGGCGGCTCTACCTCCACAACAACAGCCTGCGCGCCCTGGAGGCCGGCGCCTTCCGCGCGCAGCCGCGCCTGCTGGAGCTGGCGCTCACCAGCAACCGGCTGCGCGCCTTGCGCAGCGGCGCCTTCGCAGGCCTGGCCCAGCTGCGCGTGCTCTACCTGGCGGGCAACCAGCTGGCGCGGCTGCTGGATTTCACCTTCTTGCACCTGCCGGTGAGCGCCTGGGGTCTGAAGGGGCGGGAGACTCCATTATGGCCGCTCGCCCTGTAGGGCTGGAGTAGTTAGAAAAGGCAACGTAGTGTAGCTTGGTAAGAAGGGGGGGCATGCCCCCAACCTCGGCGCCCTTTTTCCTCACGATCTGCTGTCCCTACTTCAGCGACTGCAGGAGCTTCACCTGCAAGAAAACAGCATTGAGCTGCTGGAGGACCAGGCTCTAGCGGGGCTGTCCTCCCTAGCACTGCTGGACCTCAGCAGGAACCAGCTGGGTACCATCAGCCGAGAGGCGCTGCAGCCCCTGGCCAGTCTGCAAGTCCTGCGCCTCACAGGTACCTCTTCCTCGGGAAGTGTCTCTGTCTTGGCCAGGTGGTGGCAGTAGGGAACAGGCTCATGTGTGGAGGGGCTTTGATAGCAGACAACTGGGCAGCAGTCTGGAGGGCCGCACCACCGCCTGCAGCCACAGGGGAGGGCTGCGGGAATGGGCGTGTTGGGGGATACAGCTCAGGCACCCTGCCTGAGGAAGACAAGACAGGAACCCCACAGGGTGACTTAACAGAGTTGAGGATTCTGTACACTTTTAGGCCCTCAGAGGGGAGGCAAAAATTGCAAAGGAGACAGCTGATCAGGACTGGGGACATTCCCGAGAGAACATCCAAAGACAAGGCTGAGAGGACTTGTAAGGTTTCAGTGCTGGTGAGATGCCTATGTGGAAGCCCAGGTTCCTAAAAGCAGTGGCACTTGTTGCAGGAAGATTTGAGGAGCAGGTGCTTCCTCTGACGCAGAAGTGATCTGTAACAGGCAGGCATCACAGAGCTGAGGCGGAGGGGGCGGGGCGGGGGTGAAGGGCTGCTGCCGCCCCACGGAGCTTGGGGTGAAGGAAGGGGTGGCAGGGGCCTTGGACTCCGTGTGAAAAGGCTGTGGTAGGTGGGAAAGAGGCCCCTGCCCTGGCCCGCAGAACCCCAACTGCACAGGCTGTGTTGTAGCACCATCCTCAAGCCACCTGCCTGATGCTGCTCTCCCACAGAGAACCCATGGCGCTGTGACTGCGCCCTGCACTGGCTGGGTGCCTGGATCAAGGAGGGCGGCCAGCGGCTGCTCACCTCCAGGGACAGGAAGATTATGTGTGCAGAGCCCCCGCGCCTGGCGCTCCAGAGTCTCCTGGACGTATCCCACAGCAGCCTCATCTGCATTCCGCCCTCTGTCCACGTGCAGCCGCTGGAGCTCACAGCCAACCTGGGTGAGGACCTGCGGGTTGCCTGCCAAGCCTCTGGCTACCCGCAGCCATTGGTGACCTGGAGAAAGGTGCCCCAGCCTCGCGAGGGCCGGCCGCAAGCCCAGGCCCAGCTAGAAGGCGGGGCGCCGGGCCTGGGCGGACACTCGGCATCCGACACGGGCAGCGGCATGCTCTTCCTCAGCAACATCACGCTGGCCCATGCCGGCAAGTACGAGTGCGAGGCCTCCAATGCTGGTGGCGCTGCCCGCGTGCCCTTCCGGCTCCTGGTCAACGCGTCCCGGCAGCCGCTGCAGCAGCCCGCGCAACCGCCACCTCCGGCCGCCCGCCCCGCTGGTCGCGAGCCCCGGCCCGAGGCGGGAAGCATGGCCTTCCGCGCCCTGGGCCTGGCCACGCAGACGGCCATTGCGGCGGCCATCGCGCTGCTGGCGCTCACGGCGCTGCTCCTGGTCGCCATGATCTGTCGCCGGCGCCGCAGGCGAAAAAAGGCGCGGGGGCCACCGGGGGAGGGCGCGCTGTTCGTCAACGACTACTCGGACGGCCCCTGCACGTTCGCACAGCTAGAGGAGCTCCGCGACGAGCGCGGACACGAGATGTTCGTCATCAACCGCTCCAAGCCGCTCTTCGCCGAGGGTCCGGCGGAGGCGCCGGCGGACTGCGGACCAGCAGAGGGGGCGGGGCCGGGACTCCGCGTGCCCCCGCCAGTCGCCTACGAGATCCATTGCTAGGGCGGCGGGCGCGGGCAGATGACGTGGGCGCCGGGGACTGGCCGGCGCTGCGGCGCACATGCTCCGTCAGTAAAGGTGGAAGCCGCGCAGAGTGCGGTGAGCCGTCTGTGGGACGCGCAGCGGGAGCGTTGCACTCGGGAATCCTGGGGTAGCAATGGAAGGTGGCCAGGGAGGCCCCAACACCTCCCTTGAAGTTTTTCCAAAAAGACATCACCCCAACCTCCAGCTCTGCAGGGGGGTCCCTCGCTGGCCCTGGCCGGCCACGGTAGGATCTTGGGCCTCCGAAAGGTGGGAAGAGCAAGGACTGGCCGGCAGTGCAGACGGGGCCGCCCTGCGGGCAGGCTGGATGGCAGTTGTTGCCCAGTGGCCATGTTGGGGATGGTGACAGCAGAGATAAGGATAAGGCTGACCAATGTGGACAGAAAAAAAAAGAGCCATAAATTCAATTTCCAGGCACATTTGTACCTTGATGACCCCCTCCAGCCCGAGCCCAGCCCAGTGGGGTGGCTGGGTGGCAGGGCAGGGAACACGTTAAGAGGCACGAGTGCCTGGGGACCCCAGCCTCCCTGAAGCAGCCTCTGTCCAACTTCAACCCCAGAGCACTGAGCTCTCAGTAAAGGGATGGGAAAGGCTCAGAGAGGCCATCATCTCTCTCAACTCACAAGTGGGATCCCAAAGCATTTGCACAAAGGACCAGGACCCCAGAGGGCAGCCAAATGCAGCCAAACTGAGCAGGGCAATGGAAGCCTGACATCCAGCCCTGGGGCCCACAGATGGTCACCAATCATGGAGCAAGTGCAGGGAAAACCGCGTGGGGCACTGCAGAAAGCAGGGGAGGCTCGAGGTGTGCCCAGAAGCAAGGCGGACCCAGCAGGAAACCAGAAACCAGTGCTTTTGTGACAGGCCTCCACCAGGGTCCCAGCAAAGGCCCTGCCTACCTAAAGAGACTGCAGGACAGCCTGTGTCTCACCCAGAGCTACTTCATCATAGGCTGAAGTAGTCTGCAGCCAGTCGCCCATAGATGTCCGTGGTCCAGAGCACATGGGCACGGCCTGAGGCTAAAAGCAGCTGATGCAACTCTGCTTCTACGCGGGCAAACTTCTCCTCATTGATGGAGGCCTCCAGCAGGACAGAGGCAGGCGGCGGCCAGGGCAAGCCCTCATAGCAGTCCACAGGGAAGGGGTGCACCACAGTACGCAGCTCAGCCTGCGCCACTGAGTCCCGCAACAGCTCCTTGAGGCCCGCCATGGACAGTGGGTTGCCATAGAGGCCAAGGTACCGGAGACTGGTGCACCGAGTCAGGATGGGTAGTGTGGCCAACAGCTGGGTGTCTGCAAGCTGGCACTCAGTCAGCTCCAGATGCAGCAGTGTGGCTGCTGATGCCTGCAGCAGACCCTGGAATGGTGCCAGCTGGCTGCCAGACAGGTCGTTACCACTCAGGTCCAACTTCTTGAGGTGGGCAGCATGGGGGCTCTGTGCCAGGAAGCGCAGGTCCTCAGGCAACAGAGCACAGAAGGCCAACTCCAGGCTCTCCAGGGGGCTCTGCAGGGTGCTACAGGGGACACAGGGGTCACAGACAGGCAGAGCCAGGGAGGGTCCCTACAGAAGGGAGGGGCAGGGCAGTGGTGGGGCCCGCTCACCTGAGCAGCTGGTCCAGCCTCCCTGAAAGGAGAGAGGAGCCCATGCTGAGCTCGCGCAGACAGGTGAAGCGGCCCATCTGGGCAAGGAAGTAGCGGAAGTTGTCCTCGCCATCCACGGAGGGCTGCCTTGAATCCCCATGCACATAGTGGAGCCGCAGGCTGGCCAGGTGCTGGAAGCGAGCCACGTGTGGGATGATTACAGACAGGCCACGCAGGCCCAGGTTGTTGAAGCGCAGGTCCACGCGGCGCAGGCAGCCTGCATCCAGAAGCTGCAGCAGGGCCACAGTGTTGCGCATGGGCAGGTCCTCAGCTCGCAGGTCCCGGCAGCAGAGCCGCAGTGGGCTGCCCACGCTGCTTCGGAGTGCCTCCCGCAGGAAGGCATAGGAGGCCCGGTTCACCCGCAGGTCCACACGCACCTCCACGGGGATGGGGGCTGGCCCAGGCTCTGTGGCGCCCCCCTGCTGCTGGGCGATGCATGTGCGAGCCACGGCAGCAGTACAGTCCCACATGCTCATGGTGCCAGGATCCTGTTCCACACCATCATCCAAGAGGCCTGTCATGTCCAGCACCCGCAGCGCATGCTTCCTGGGAGTAGGAATGATCTGAGGAAGGGGTCGAGGGGCAGGGCCCATACCCCCTCCCAGCCAGCTTGGGACAAGAGCAACACACCTGCTCCTGTATGAGCTCTTGCTAACTTTACCACCCAAGCCTAGAACCTTCTCAGGGGACCCACTTACACACCCCTAGCCTGACAACCCTTCAGATAAGTCCATACCTGCAGAGGGGCTGTGTGCTGGCCCCAGACTCTGGGGTGTGGAGCCGGGCAGTCAGCCCCAGGATAACGGCCTGCATGCTCTCAGTGCTAGGCCGCTCCTGCAGGAGGGCACGGCTGCAGTGGGCACACTCCTGTAGCAGCTGCTGGAAACTGAGCAGCGGGAAGGGCCATGTGTGTACCAACTCGCGCAGTACCACTGTCTTCTTGTCCATGAAGGCCACCTTGAACAGCAGGGGGAAGAGTTCGCGTGGCAGCAGGGGCAGGGCCTGGCAGGCAGCTGGCTGGCACTGCAGCACCTGCCGCGTGCTCAAGAACACAAGCGTGTGCATGGCGCTGGGCCCGGCAGACGGCCACCTGCAGGAGAGGGACTTCAGCAGGGAGGAGAGACCCTAGGCCACTACCAAGCCACACACAGGTGGTAGGAAGGCCCAGCATAGCGCCTGAAACAAAGTCAGCAGTTAACAGAGGCCACGGCACAGACAAGCACCTATTAGATGCCTAGCGCTGGGCTAGGTGCAGTGAACTGGCAGACAAGGTCACAACTCAGCCCCAGCCCTCCAGAGGCACAGGACTCTTTAGGAAAACCAAGTGTCAAGCAGTGTGACGTCGTCGACAACTCGCTTGCTTGGGTGTGCTTTTGACAGATGCCTGTTGCCTTGCAGGGCCCCCCATGGGTACTTCAGGCCTCCCAAATTACAAAGCTGCTTCACAAAACCTTCTTCGAAACCTGAATAAAGTCCAGGCCTCTCCCCACCAACCTTCATCAGCATTAACGTTGACGGGACACTCCAAGGAGTCAAGCAGCCAAATCACGTTTCCCTCCCCTCTCCTCACAGAGGCTCTCCAGGGCTACCCTGGGACTCCACAAAACAACAAAGAGCTGGAAGCACAGATGCAGCTTCATAAGCAACAGGGCAGGTTGAAAAGACCGAGACCTAGGGAATACTGAGTCCAGATGATGTAGCCTATGAAATCCAAGCCTTCAATATAAGCCCCCCCCAAAAAAACTATTCTCCAGAGTGTCACCAAGCACGAAGACCCCTGAAAGAAAGCAACCTTCACCTTTGGTGGCTCTTACCAGTGGCCTAAAACCTCTCCCTCTTCCCTGGAGAGCCACTGTGGAAAGAACAAGTCTTAAGTATGTGGGATTCGGAAGGTGCAAGGCTACAGATTGCTCAGACAAGGCAAAGAAAGCTGCCTAAGCAGCACTCAAGCTGCAGAGATGCGCGCGAACACTCCCAAGGCCACAAGGTACCTGTGACACAGGGTGCCAGCCCTGCTGCTGACTGCAGCATCCTCAAAACTAAATCGCAGCCATCTCCCTGTGACAGATTAGAAAATGAAGGCCTAGGCCTGGCCCAAGGTCACAGCCTGAGTGACAAGTCAGGGAAGGGGTCTAGGGAGGACACTCTGGCCCCAGGGCCCTTGTTTTTGCACATACAAATAAGTCCTTAAAGAACCGCTTCCTGAAAAGTCCCAGACACCAACCCTCGGTCTCATTCTGAGATCTCAACGGTCATACCTCGCTCTGACAGGACAGACCAACCGAGCACCTGTCACGGGAGTACACGAAAGCAGACGGCCTGGCCACCAAGGGAGGCAGGCACCTCCGTGCGAGGCCCCCGCCCCTCCCGCCGGCCACGGGGAACGCGTCGGCCCTCGGCTGCCTGCGTTTCGAAAAGACGCCCCCGCCCGGCTCCTCTGGGCCTCCAGTCGCGGGAGGCGCTGGTCCCTCCGCTCTTTCTTGTCCCGGGCGGGGCCTGCTCCTCCAAGCCAGGTGCGTCTCCCACCAGGGCCTGACGCCGCTCCGACCGGCCGGGGGACTCCCAGTCCTTCCCGGCCCGCTATGGCACCGCCCGGGCTCCCGGCTTCGGCCCCGGGCTCCCAAATGCAGCTACTGCCTCCCTCAGCCGGGCCGCCCCGAGCGACCGCTGCCACGCCCCTTGCGGCCAGGCAGGGCCAGGGACGTACGCCGCCCCACTCCGACCCCCGCCTGGCCGCCCGCGCTCACCGGTCCCGCAGCCGCAGCCACCGCCTCCGGCCCCGCCTAGACCGTCCGCCGCGCCCCGCACGGCGCCGCGGCGCCCCGCGATGACGTCGGCGCCCCCCATTGGTTGCTTGTCCAGGGCCCGGCGGATTGGCTGCCTAGTCGCGGTGGCCCCGCCCCCGGCCCGCCGCGCGCCCGCATTGGCTGTTGGCCCCATCGTCTGCGGCGCGGGAGATTCGCTGGGCGGCCGCTGGACTGCTCGGAGACCTGGCGGGCCCGCCATGGAGCGGCTGCGGGATGTGCGCGAGCGGCTGCAAGCGTGGGAACGCGCGTTCCGGCGGGAGCGCGGGCGGCGGCCGAGCCAGGTACGGGATGCCCTGGGGCCGAGGGGCTGAGGGCGCGGCCCGCGGCTGACGCGTTCCCTTTACAGGATGACGTGGAGGCGGCGCCGCAGGAGACCCGCGGTGAGCGCGCGGCGGGGTGGCGGGGTCCCGGGTCGACGGAGGCGGGAGGACGCCAGGTCGGCGGGGGCCCAGGCTCCACCCTGACCCCGCCTCCCGCCCGCCCACGCAGCGCTCTACCGGGAGTATCGTACTCTCAAGCGGACCGTGGGCCAGGCCGGCGGCGGGCCCCGCAGCTCCGAGTTGCTCCCCGTGGCCGTCGAAGAGGTATCCAGGCCCCGCCACCCCAGCCTCCTCCCACTTTCCTGTTTGGCGGAGTGGCAGGAGCCACGGAGTCGCGGCCAGGCCTCCGTGGGGCACAGAACTTGGGAGGGGGACTGAGCAAAGTGAAGACGGGCCGGGCCTCGCTCCAGGTGTGAGGGGGTGGGTGGGAGCGCCTCTGCTTCCACACCAGCCTTTTTCTGGCCTGCGCCCCTACTGTCTCCTGCAGGCACCAGAGTCCCACTGCTGGGGGCCCCACCTGAATCGGGCTGCAACCCACAGTCCACAACATACGCCAGGGCGGAGCTGCCAGGGGTCGGTGCCGGACTACGGGCAGCGGCTCAAGGCCAACCTGAAAGGCACCCTGCAGGTGAGGAGTTAGCAAGCAGTGAGTCCACACTAGGTCCAGAGGTGCTTCTGGCCCGGGGTTCTTTCTTGTCACTCTTTCCACACAGACAGGCACAGGCTCCTGTGCCAACCAGGGCACGAGTCTCCACGGAGTTTCTCGGGGCCTTCGCCCTTGACTCCCTTTCTAGGCCAGCCTTGTGCTAATTAACCTGTCTTACCATTGAAGGTGGGAACTCAGGCAGGTTTCAGAGTCTACAGAAGCCCAGGGGCCTGAGTTTCTGCTGCCATTCTGTTCCCTTCCCAGGCCGGACCAGCCCTAGGCCGCAGACCCTGGCCTCTAGGAAGATCCTCATCCAAGACGCCCACCCCAAATCCCCCAGGCACAAGGCCTGTCCCCACCTTTGCAGAAAAAGTCAGTGATGAGCCTCCACAGCCCCCTGGGCCCCAGCCAAGGCCGGGCCAGCTGCAGCACCTGCAGGCATGCCTGAGCCAGCAGCTGGCCTCCCTAGATCTTGACTGGTTACAGCGATGTCACAGTGAGATCCCAGACTTTCTGGGGGCCCCCAAAGCCTGCAGGCCTGGCCTAGGCTCAGAGGAATCACAGCTTCTGATCCCGGGTGAGTCAGCTGTCCTTGGTCCTGGTGCTGGCTCCCCAGACCCAGAGGCTTCAGCCCTCCAAGAAGTCAGCATCCGTGCAGGGAGCCCCCAGCCCAGCAGCAGTCGAGGCAAGAAGCAGAGACGGAACAAGGAGCTCTGGGGGAGCCCCGCACAGGTCCAGCAGCAGAGCAGCCAGGCTGGACCCCCATCGGAGGGGGCTGGGGCTGTCGCACTTGAGGAAGACCCTCCAGGGGAACCTGTACAGGCACAGCCACCTCAGCCCTGCAGCAGTTTGTCGACCCCCAGGTACCACAGATTCAGCACCTCCAGTCAAGCTAGGGCGGGTAAGGCTGAGGGCACAGCCCATCTGCACATCTCTAGGCTGGCCCGCCATGACAGGGGCAATTACGTACGGCTCAACATGAAACAGAAACGCTACGTGCAGGGCCGGGCACTCCGTGGCAGGCTCCTCCGCAAGCAGGTGAGACGGCGATGGACTGGGACAGGCCCTCCCTTTCCCTCCCCTCAGCACCCCTGCATGTCCCACCCAGTGACCCTCCTATGTGGGCACCCTTCAGGCATGGAAGCAGAAGTGGCGGAAGAAAGGGGAGTGTTTTGGGGGTGGTGGTGCCACAGTCACGATCAAGGAGTCTTGTTTCCTGAATGAACAGTTTGATCACTGGGCACCCCAGTGTCCTCAGCCAGGTGAGACATCTGCCCTGGAGGGTGGGTCTGGCCACCACTGTGGAGAGGGCACGGTACTCTTTTGGGCGACACTTCTGTTCCAAGCAAAAGACCTTCCAGGTGCCCCTGGTCCAGGCCCTACCCTGGCTCCCCCAAAGCAGGGTGGCAAGGATGAGGATGGGTGTCAACCTTTTATGCTTTAGAAGAAGTAGCACAGAAGAAGGGCACTGCCTGCTGCCAACCCCTTTGGGGAAAGAGAAGGTTGTGGCCAATGGTTGTTTTGCTTGGAGCTCCCATTCCACCTTCTCTTGCCTGCCCCAGTAAGTGAGGAAGACACAGACCCTGCTGGCCCTGAGCCGCTGGTTCCTGCACCACAACCTGTGCCTGGGGTGCCCGGCCTGGCCTCCACCATGCTGCCACTCTACTCCTTGGGGCCCTCAGGGCAGCTGGCAGGTAAGCAGTCAGCTGCTGGCCCAGAGCCTTTACCGAGGGGTTGGTGTGACTTAAGTCATGGTGGTCAACACCTGTGTCTGCAGAGACGCCGGCTGAGGTGTTCCAGGCCCTGGAGCAGCTGGGACACCAAGCCTTCCGTCCTGGGCAGGAGCGTGCAGTCATGCGGATCCTGTCTGGTGAGCATGGCTGCCGGGGCTGAGGCCGGGCTGAGGCCAGGCTGCAGAACCCCACTGCTGACTCGCGCCCCACACAGGCATCTCCACGCTGCTGGTGCTGCCTACAGGTGCCGGCAAGTCCCTGTGCTACCAGCTCCCGGCGCTGCTCTATGCCCGGCGCAGCCCCTGCCTCACGTTGGTCATCTCTCCCCTGCTGTCACTCATGGACGACCAGGTGTGCACACAGGGCCCTGGGCACATGTACACAGCCAAGAACCAGCACTTGTGACTCCCAAGGGCAACTGCTGCTTCTCCCCTAACCGCCCCCTCCCATGGGAGCTTCAAGGTGTCTGTGGCCTCAGTCCCAGTCCTGGCAGTAGGTCAAAGGCAGCCCAGCTCCACAGGCACCACGGCCACCCCTACAGGAGCTGTGCTGGGAAGGGAGCCCTCCCCAGAGTCTGTCTGCTCCAGGGCTCCTGGGCCAAGGCCCACAGGTGGCTCTAAACCCTTGGCCCTAGGACCCAGGACCTGGTTCTCCTCTCCCCTGAGGGCCTAGGATGGACATGGCAGCAGCTCTGGGATGACCTGGGGAAGGGCCAGGGCCGGGCTGGCCTATGATGGCCGTTGCTCCTGCATTTGCAGGTGTCTGGCCTGCCACCGTGTCTCAAGGCAGCTTGCATACACTCGGGCATGACCAGGAAGCAACGGGAGTCTGTCCTGCAGAAGGTGGGGGCCTCATGGGCCTAGGGGTGAGGGAGGCAGTGCCTGGGCTGTGCCTCTGATCTTGCTGCCTTCAGGTTCGGGCAGCCCAGGTACACGTGCTGATGCTGACACCCGAGGCACTGGTGGGGGCAGGAGGCCTCTCTCCAGCCACGCAGCTGCCTCCAGTTGCTTTTGCCTGCATTGATGAGGTCCACTGCCTCTCCCAGTGGTCCCACAACTTCCGGCCCTGCTACCTGCGCGTCTGCAGGGTGAGCCATATGTGAACTGGGGTGGGCGGCTAGGGCCAGGATGGGCTGGATGGCCTCACGCCACCACCGCCTCTGGTGCAGGTGCTTCGGGAGCGCATGGGCGTGCACTGCTTCCTGGGTCTCACAGCCACAGCCACACGCCGCACTGCCAGTGACGTGGCACAGCACCTGGCTGTGAATGAAGAGCCTGGCCTCCATGGGCCAGCCCCAGTTCCCGCCAACCTGCACCTTTCCGTGTCCATGGACAGGGACACAGACCAGGTGGGAGTGTGAGCTCTGGGGACCCTGCAGGGCCCTGGCTCCCGACTGCCCACGCTGACGGCTCCTCACCCCCCACGGCCCACGCCAACCTCTCCTCACCCCCCACGGCCCACGCCGACCTCTCCTCACCCCCCACGGCCCACGCCGACCTCTCCTCACCCCCCACGGCCCACACCGACTCTCCTCACCCACCACGGCCCACGCCGACCTCTCCTCACCCCCCACGGCCCACACCGACTCTCCTCACCCACCACGGCCCACGCCGACCTCTCCTCACCCCCCACGGCCCACACCGATCTCTCCTCACCCCCCACGGCCCATGCTCACCCCTCACTGCCCATGCCGACCACTCCTTGTCAGGCACTGTTGACACTGCTGCAAGGCAAACGTTTTCGAAACCTGGATTCCATTATAATTTACTGCAACCGGCGCGAAGACACGGAGCGGATCGCTGCGCTTCTCCGAACCTGCCTGCATGCAGCCCAGGGCCCAGGGCCTGGAGGTGAGGCACAGACAGGGCTGGGGTCCTGGTGAACCCACCTTGGGCACACATGGCCCCTCCCACTGATTATCTGCCTGTCTTCCCCAAAGGTCGTGCCCCCAAAACCACGGCCGAGGCCTACCACGCGGGCATGTGCGGCCGGGAACGGCAGCGGGTACAGCGGGCCTTCATGCAGGGCCAGTTGCGGGTGGTTGTGGCCACGGTGGCCTTCGGGATGGGGCTGGACCGGCCAGATGTGCGGGCTGTGCTGCATCTGGGGCTGCCCCCAAGCTTCGAGAGCTACGTGCAGGCTGTGGGCCGGGCCGGGCGTGATGGGCAGCCTGCCCACTGCCACCTCTTCCTGCAGCCCCAGGTTGGCACCCCCCCAACTGCCAGTGCTCAAGCCCCCAGTGCCCCACCCCACCCTCATGATAGTCGTCCCGCAGGGCGAAGACCTGCGAGAGCTCCGCAGACATGTGCACGCCAACGGCACAGACTTCCTGGCCGTGAAGAGGCTGGTGCAGCGCGTGTTCCCAGCCTGCACCTGCACCAGGCCGTCCCCAGAGCAGGAAGGGACCATGGGTGGAGAAAAACCTGTGCCCAAGTATTCCTCTCAAGAGGCTGAGCAGCTTGGTGTCCACCAGGCAGCCCTAGGACCCAGAAGGACTTGTGTGGGCCATGAGCGGGCACTCCCAGTACAGCTTACCGTGCAGGCTCTGGACATGCCAGAGGAGGGTGAGGAACCTGGGGGTAAGCCATGGGTGTGGATGGGCTGTGCCCACATCCCCTGAGCCCTGCTCTGCCCACAGCCATCGAGACTTTGCTGTGCTACCTGGAGCTGCACCCACACCACTGGCTGGAGCTGCTGGCAACCACCTATATCCATTGCCGTCTGAGCTGCCCTGGGGGCCCTGCCCAGCTCCAGGCCCTGGCCCACAGGTGAGCACGCCCTGCCCTGAGTTGGAGACAAGGTTGGAGAATCAGGGCTGCTGGCCACATGTTTCCTTTTCCTTGGGCACAGGTGTCCCCCTTTGGCTGTGTGCTTGGCCCAGCGGCTGCCTGAGGACCCAGGGCAAGGCAGCAGCTCTGTGGAGTTTGATATGGTCAAGCTGGTGGACTCCATGGGCTGGGGGCTGGCCTCCGTACGGCGGGCTCTCTGCCAGCTGCAGTGGGACCATGAACCCAGGACAGGTGCGCCCCGCCCCACCCCACCCAGCCCTGGATGCTGCCTGCCTGCATCTGACATGCTTTCCGGCAGGTGTGCGGCGCAGGACAGGGGTGCTTGTGGAGTTCAGGGAGCTGGCCTTCCACCTTCGCAGCCCAGGAGACCTGACCGCTGAGGAGAAGGACCAGATCTGTGACTTCCTCTATGGCCGTGTGCGGGCCCGGGAGCGCCAGGCCCTGGCCCGTCTGCGCAGAACCTTTCAGGCCTTTCACAGGTTGGGAGGAGGCGGGCAGGGCCTGGGACCATCCACCCTCCTGCAGTGATCAGCTCTGACGGGCTCCTCCCCACAGCATAGCCTTCCCCAGCTGTGGGCCCTGCCTGGAGCAGCAGGATGAGGAGCGCAGCACCAGGCTCAAGGACCTGCTCGGCCACTACTTTGAGGAAGTGGAAGAGGAAGCACAGGGGCCGGGAGACATGGAGGACACGCAGGGCCCTGAGCCAGGGCAGGCCAGAGTGAGTACAGTAAGGCCAGGAAGCTCATCAGGGTTGCACGTTCCTTGGGCTGCATGGGGCTTGCTGTGTGGATGCAGTGCCACGGTAGCTCAGAGCAAGCCTGATGTGCCTGTCCACACAGCTCCAGGATTGGGAGGACCAGGTCCGCTGCGACATCCGCCAGTTTCTGTCCCTGAGGCCAAAGGAGAAGTTCTCGGGCAGGGCTGTGGCCCGCATCTTCCATGGCATCGGTGAGGCCTACAAGGCTCCACCCAATGCAGGCTGGAGCTGGGGCTGGGGCAGGTGAGGCCTGGGACGCCTCCCATGCAGGCTGGGGCTGGGGCTCATGGCTGTGTCTTGACTCCACCGTAGGAAGCCCTTGCTACCCAGCCCAGGTGTACGGGCAGGACCGGCGCTTCTGGAGAAAATACCTGAATCTGAGCTTCCACGCCCTGGTGCGCCTGGCCACAGAAGAGCTCCTGCGGGTGGCCTGCTGATTGCACTGCGTTGGGGGATGTTGGGTAGAGCTGGGGTTGTCAGCAGCTAGGGCAGTGACTGAGGCCCTGGGCAAAACCTGTTACCGGGTGTGAGGACGAGGAGACTCCAAAATGCAGAATATAAAGTGCTCACATTGTTTTTATGGGCCCTCCTGGCCAATGAGGCAGCCCCCACAACCTGGGGACAAGCGCATCACATATTCTAGGCACACGTGGCTTTATTGACCAGTCCAGCCACCCAGCTCAGAGAAAGGTGCTGGGTGCCAGGCCCAGGTACAGAACGGGCAAGGCAGAGAGGATGAGCAGGAGGAAGAAGCAGGGATGTGGCCCCAGCCCGTCGGCCAGGCCTCCAGCCAGAGCGCCCAGCAGCAGCTTCCCCAGTAGTTCCAGAGTAGCCAGAAGGCTGTAGTGTGTGGCCTGAGGGGGTGGGGGTCAGGATCAGAGTAAGGCCCACACAGCCCCAGCCCTGCAGTCCCTCTGTGTCCCTGCAATGTGTCCTCACCTGCAGAGCCCTGGGGGCCAGCTGGCTGCAACGCATCATCCCAGTGAAGGTGACTGTGGTGACCAGGCCTCCCAAGAAGTGCTGCAGACATAGGCTCAGCAAGGCTGACCCTGGGAGGGCAGAGGTCAGCAGTGCCCCAGGCTCCTGGCCCCTTTTCCTCCCTCCTCAAAGCCAGCCTCTCACCTCTCAAGATTGTGCCAGGGCCCATGCTGGCCCCCAGGGTGTCCAGGTGGAAGACCAAGGCAGTCTGGCAGGCTAGGCCCCCGAAGCGGAGCCGCAGCACTGACCTCAACAGAGGCAGCAGTTCCCTGGGGTGGGGGTGGGAAATTGGGCAGTATAGGAATTGGGGGCAGCTTGGGTACAAGTGGGTGGGCAGGGCACACTGGGGAGGGCTCACCAGTGCTTGGCCAGCAAGGTCCCACCCAGGGAGGAGCCAGCGATGGAGCAGACCACAGCACCCACACCATTCCACAGTCCCAGCTCAGGGGCAGAAACACCATGGTCCAGCAGGAGAAGAGGAAACAGGCTGCTGGCGCCCTGCTCACCTTGGGTTGTGGAGAGGGGGTATGAGCACAAGAGGTTCCATATCTGCCCCCACCTCCCTTCTCCCCACCTGGGGCCTCAGTCCTGCCCTGCTCTCCTCAGTGTTCCAGAGTTGCAGGTGCTGGGGGGAGAAGTGGGGCAGCCCGAGAGAGCTCAGGGATGTGGCTAGAGCTGGGGGAGGACAAGACAGCAAGGTCCAGCTGCAGAGCCCCGGATGTCGGGGCCAAGTCCTGCAGGTCATACCCAAAAAGAGAGTGGCCCTGTAATGGGTTGCAAGCACTGGGGACACACTTGGAGCTGTCCCGGAAGCCCCACCTCTGCTGTTGCCTGCGCCTCGAGGCCTCACTCACCTAGCTTGTAGGTGAGCACAAAGCCTGCCGTCCACAGGGTCCCCGGCACAGCCAGCACGTCCCGCAGGAGGTGCGCGGTGTGGGGACGCTGCTTGGACGGGGCCGGCTGTGGGAGCCGCCGCAGGGCTGGTGCAGCCCAGGCCAGGGCCGCGGCCAGCCAGTAGGTGGCAGCCAGGAGCAGAAAGAGTTGCGGCCACGAGAGAGTGGGCTGCAGCGCCAGCAGCGCGCCTCCGGCTAGCGCGGCCCCCAGCTTGTAGGCGACCACCTGCACGGTGTTGCCCGGCCCCAGCTCGGCCGGCTCCAGCAGCTGCACAGCCAGCGCGTCCAGGGCCACATCCTGCACAGCGGCACCCAGGTTCAGCAACAGCAGCAACCCCGCCACTGCGGCGGGCAGCCCGGCCTGGCCAGCTCCAGGCGGGGGCAGCCCGGCAAGGAGCCCACACACCAGGCCCAAGCCTGCCGTGCTGCGCGTCAGCCAGGCCCTCACCGAGCCCTGCGCGTCCACCAGCGGGGCCCACGCCAGCTTGAGCAGCCACGGAGTGTAGAGAACCTTGGCCAGCCCCACGCGCGTCAGGGAGAGGCCGCCGGCGCGCAGCAGCACGGGCAGGAGGCCGGACTGGAGCCCGTAGGGCAGGCCCTGCACCAGGTAGAGGCCGGCCAGCGGCAGCAACTTCCCATGCATGGCGGCTCCGATCGACTGCGAGGCCGGGAGGTCGGGTTCCAGGTGGGGTCCCGCAAAGCGAGGTCCTCTCCGCGTTGGGTCAGAGGCCACACCCCAGCATGGCTTTGGTTCTGGGACCGGGCGGAGTCAGCGTCGTACAGGCTGGGGTCTGCACACGTGCGATTGGACTTCAGGAGCATTAACACCCCAGAAGGACCGAAATCGGGTCCAAACAGAGGCGAGCGGTCTGGACACGAGCTCCCGGCATGCTCTGCGCGGCCTCAGGAAAGGGGGCGGGGTCACTGCCTCCCGCGGCTCCCAGCATGCTCTGCGAGACCGCAGGTAAGGGGGCGGGATCACTCTCCCCCGCCCCCCGCGGCTCCCATCATGCTCTGCGCGGTCGCAGGTAAACGGGGCTGGGCCGCTGCCTCCCGGGGCCCTCACCGTCGGCCGGGCCGGACTCTCAGCAGTTTCTCGGCCGCCTAGAGCCACACAGCGGAGACGGGCCACACGGTGTCGCTGGAGCCCCGCGGCCACCGACTCCAGGGCCGGAAGGTCGCGCGAGCCACAGAGACCGGAGCGGGCCAGAGCGTCAGCTCGCTGGCGCCCCCGGTGACCAGTCCGGGCTAGTGCCCGCGGCCGCCCCGCCACGTGCGCGCTCCCAGCGAAGTCCTGCGCTGGTGAGAGGCCCGGAAAGGGAAGCTACAGAGCAGGGCCGGCCTCGAATGTAAGGATCGGCCTGCGCCCACGGCCAGCCCTAGTCTCTCCCAGGAGTCTCGGATCCGCGCCAGGCCTGCTTCCTTCCTGGTGTCTGACCTGCAGCCTGGTTGCTGCGGTGCCCGGCCCCCGCTTCTCCAGCCGCCCCCGTGAAGGCGTCCGTTTCTTAAGGGTTCTGTCGTGGGACCCCAACCTTGCTGTGTCTGGCTTCAGCCCCTCCCTAAGGCAGTGACAGACCCATGGAAGTTAGGAGGGTAGTGTGAAAGGTCAGAACCCAGCTTAGCTCAGAAGGGCACGGCCTGCCACTGCCCTTGATGCCCTTCAGTGTCCGGTGACAAGGCTGAGCGCCCTGCCTGATTCGAGCCCGCCCTGCCGAGGGAGGGGCCCACCTGCTGTGTCTCCTGTCCGGAGCTGTGACCTCAGGGGCTCCTGAGGCCCAGATGAGGCTGTGAAGTGTGGCTTGTGGTTAAGAACCATCTCCGGAGCGAACAAAACCAGATGCCTTGGCAGTCCGATTTCCAAGTCTGCGAGTCTCTAAAGCCAGTCCCGTCCTTGGCGGACTTGAGGGCACTGGACCCAATGCACTTCCCTGGCTGCTGTGGCCTCTGAGGGGCTTGTCAGCTCAGCAGGTTTTTGTTTCCAGGTTTCCTTGTCTATCAAATGGGGGTTATCATGCCTAGTTCAGAAGACCATCTGGGCAGATGGAGTGACCCGCAGCAGTGTCTGCATGTAGTAGGTGCTCAGCCATGCTCCCCAGGCCAGGACACATCACTGTCCACCCCCCTCAGCCCAGCCCCAGCCCTCCCCTGGGACACTCCCTCATCCTCTCCCTCTGCCTCCCACTCCACCCAGCTGAAGGACTGCACCACACACACCAAAGGTGGTCTCTCTGGCCCCCCAGACAGTGGCCCCACCCCTACTACCTCGGGTAAGAGAACCAAGACTTCCTCCATGTCAGTCACTCCGACCAGCCAGCGCCATGCTGGTTTAGTATTTCTCCATGCCCCAGGGAAGATGTGGACCTCACAGGGAAGACCTGGACCTCACAGGAAAGACGTGGACCTCACAGGGAAGACGTGGACCTCACAGGGAAGGGAGCCAGGAAGGAGACAGCTTTCTGTGCCTTCTTCAGGAAAGGCTGTTTCTTTGGGTGGCCAACTGGGCCCCTGGTTCCCTAGATTCTTTGTCAAGCCCCATCTCCACCCCAACAGCTCTGGGGGCTTCCACAAAGGGGTGTGGGCCTGTGCTTTCCTCACACTCCGGACTCTCAGCCCATTTCTGTGTGATCGTGACGGGCTCTGCCCCACAGCAAGAGGCCACGGGGAAGGCCCAGCCCATAGTGGGCGCCGGGTCTTCAGGAGGAACAAGTGGGTGCTGGTCGTGGAAGGCCCTTTCTCTGAAGGGACTCAGGCTTGCAAGAAGGGTAGGCAAGTGGGAGCAGACCACGCAGCTGCCAGCGCTTCCTCCCTGGAGTCAGACTGCCACACAGCTTTATTAGGGACCTGCAGAGAGGCAGGGGCCCAGCCCCCACCCCCGCCCGCCAGGCAGCAAGAGCAAGTACAGTGGGCTCCAGAGCCCCCAGGGCCCCTGAGCACACAGTCCGGGGCGCCCAGCCTGGTGCCGGCTGGGCTCAGGAGTACTCGAGGGTGAATTTGGCATGAAATCTGCTCAGCTTCTCCAGCAGCAGCCGCAGTTTCTCCAAGGGGGGCAGAATGGTCATCCTGAAAGGAGTTGACAGTGAGTGAAGGGCCAGGGTGGCGGGACAGGCAGTGAGGGCCGGGCCTCACCGGAAGTGGTAGGTGCCTTCCCGCTGCCCAAAGCCGCTCCCAGGCACCACGCAGATGCCGGTCTCCTCCAGGAGGCGCAGGCAGAAGAACATGTCGGGGGCCAGGCCCAGCTCCTGTGAACAGGCAGTCATCAGGGAGAGATGCCTGGCCACCACTGCCCACCCTGCAGCCCCGCCCCCCCGCCTGACCTGAGCACGCTCCACCGCCCGCGGGGGCAGCTGCACACGCGGGAAGGAGTACATGGCGCCCTGCACTGGGTTGCAGCTGATGCCGGGAGCCTCGTTGAAGACCTGCTCGGTGAGCTTGGCTTTGGCCGCCAGCTCCGCCAGCACTGCCTGCCTCTCCTGTGGCCACGGAGGGAGGGAGGGAGGGCCCATGAGGGCACAGCACTCAGCATCCCCCACCCCCGATTAGGTCACCTGGACCCCCTCCTGCCCCCAACTCACAGCCTGGAACTGCGCGAAGGAGGGGTCAGTGGGCGCGGGCGGGCTGACCACCAGGTCCAGCAGGGCCTGGCCTGGCACCGGCGGGCACAGCCGCACACTCATCAGCTTCAGCATCTGCTGCTGCACTGCAGCGTCCATGTTCACCACCTCCACATAGCCGCCGCGGAACCCGCACCTGCCAGGTGAGGGGCGCGTCCAGGCCAGGTGCAGAGGAGTTGGCCCACTGGGCGAGGAGGGCCAGGCCATAGCCCGCGAGCCCCCACCCGCCTCGCCTGCACGCACTCGCCCATGTAGCCCTTGGAGGTGGAGTGGAAGGAGGCGAGCTCCTGCTGCCCGGCATAGGGCGGCCCCATCTCCATGAGCACCTTCTTGAATGAGTGGAACTGGGAGCCCGCCGCGTACACGTTGTCCTGGTACACCTGGAAGGGCGCAAGGCGTCATGGGGGCTGGCTGTTGCCCGGCTTCCCGCTCCCCTGCGCCACGCACCTCGTCCGCCAGCAGAAAGAGCCGCTCTTCAAAGGCGAAGCGGATCACAGCCTCGATGCACTCGCGGGTCTGCACCTGCCCTGGGGTGTGGGGGAGGCAGCAGGGCTGGGTGAGCCAAGGGGGCGCACTGCCCTCCACTGGGCAGCCGGGGGACGGCAGACCCGGCACTGCCAGGGCGCACAAGGGTGCGGGAGGAGTGGGGCGGGGCGGCGGGAACGCACCGGTGGGGTTGCCAGGGTTGATGACACACAGCGCACGAGGGTGGCAGTGGCCACGCGCCTGACACAGTGCACGGTGAAGCTCGGACACGTCCAACGCCCAGGCGCGTTCCTCGTCCAGGTAGTAATCCACCTGCACTGCGCCCAGCTCTGCCAGTGTGGCCGAGTAGAGTGGGTACTGGGGGATAGGAATGAGCACACCTGTGCGTGTGTGGCCCTCGCCGGCCACCAGCAGCTTCAGCACCGTCTGCAAGAAGGAAGGGGAAGGCAGGGTTGGCAGGGCCTGGGGCTGCACCTGTCCCCCACCCCGGGCACCCCCTCTGCAGTGTCAGGAATGTCTTCCTGCGCATGCCCAGCCTACCACGATGGCGTCGCTGGCCCCTGTGGACAGGAAGACATTGTTGGGGTCCGCAGGGATACCTCCGTCGCGCCTCTCGATGTACTGCGCCACGTCCTCCCGGATCAGCTGGATGCCGGAGCTGACGCTGTAGGCCCCTGGACTCGGGCAGGACAGGATGGGAGTTACAGGTGAAGTTCTCAGCCCTCCCAGGGGACCTCCCTCCCCCAGCGGCAGGGCCGCCCTCTGCCTCCTCCTGGCCCTGGCTCTCACCCAGGCTGTGGCCCCCACACGCCTGCAGGATGCGCTCCGCCCTCTTCTTGGCATCGTCAGGGAAGCTGGGGCTGGTCAGAAGATCGGGGTTGACACAGAGAGCCAGGACCTGGGAGGACGGAGTGCTGAGGTCAGGGCACACGGGCGGGGGGTGGAGGGGTGCAGCGGGCACGAGCCTCACCTGGCGCAGGAAGGTGATGGGCCTCTGCCCCATAGCCTGTGCGTCCCCGATGTTGGCACGGATGACCTCGGTGAAAGGCTTCTTCACACCCTGGGAGGGGAGGGGAGCAGGCAGGGAGACTGTGCCCTACCTAACTCCTCAGCCCTTGTGCCGTGAGCCAGTGGGACTGGGGCCAACTCGGCCACCCCAGTGTGACCTGGAGGGCAGCGAGGGGCCTGGGCCATACCTGGCGCAGCTCCTGCTCCAGCTCCAAGGCTCGCTGCACTATGGGGCCACGCACTGCGTACTCCACTCGCCGCACACGCGGATTCATGCTGTGCAGCGTCAGCACCTTCGTCCTCAGTCCGTTCCTCACTGCCTGGCTCTGGTCACCTGTGCTCGAGGCCATGACTCTACCCAGACCAGGTGGGAAGGCGGCTCAGGAGGTGGCAGGACCAGAAGTGGGAGTGGGGACAGCTGGGTCTGGCTCAGTGGGCCACGGCTGGGAGGAGGCAGCCGTAGCAGAGGGGACGCCAGGCAAGAGGGCACCCTCTTCACCGCAGCTGGCCCCACTGGGGGAGACAGAAAGGGCTGAAGGAGCTGGGGACAGTTGGGCCCCGCCCCACCCGTCTGGGAACAGCTCTGCTCCAGGGAGGCAGAGACAGTGGGCGAGGCAGCAGGCGGGGCTTGGGGCAAGGCCCGGTGCCTGCCCAGTGTCCCCATGAAGGGAGAGCAGGAGACCCACATGGGGGGTAGGTACAGACGTCAGTCCCGGTTCGGACAGCTCTGAGGGACTAGATGTGGGGCCGGGGGCTGAGCGCCTAGGGTGTTCAGGAGGTGAAGGGAGTGCCCAGCAGCCCTGAGGGGCTGGCAGAGCTGGAAAGGAGGGACCCCCGAGGTGAGACTGGAGCCTGGGCTGCTGGGATTTACCCCAGCAGGGCTTGGCCAAGGCCTAGCCCTCGTGGCACCCGCATCTTTGCTTGGGCCAGCGGACCTGTCTCCTTAGTAACTGAGCCAGGCCTCAGGAATCCAGGGGGTGCTGGGGGGAGGGGAGGGGTGTTCAGGCTCTGGGTTCCATCTGGCCTCTCCAGGGCTGGCACCTATGGCCCAGAGGCTGCGAGAGCTCTGTAGCTGGACCTTGGTCCCTGATGAGCACTGTGAGGGGCTGGGGGAGGGGGCTGGAGCCAGGCAGTCCAGCCCTGGGCCCTAAAACAGCTCACACCGTGGCTGCCCTTTCATCAGGCACCAGCTGGGGGTTGCCCTTGGGACACACCCCAGGCTAGGGGTGACCTGAGTTCTCTGGCCCTCTTGTTCCCGATTGGAGGAGAGAGTAGGAAATGAGCCGGGATAGGTCGTCAGAGACCCACCTCCACAGGCCTGCCAAGCCCAAAGGCCAGGCTCAGTGCTGGCCCACCCCAACAGCCACCACGAAACCTGACCCACAGGGGTCAGGATAGCCGGCCCCCAGGCCTCTCACCTTGCACTTCTCTGCTCCGCTGCCACAACGGCCTCCCAGTGCGCAGGCCTGCCCTTCTGGCCCTGAGACAGGGGCACAGGTTAATATGGGCCTGGCCCCAGGCAGAGCCAGCCCCTGCCCGCCCCCTGGCAGCAGAGCCCAAGTGGCAGCCCTGGTGGCAGGTGGACCTTGGGCAGCTGCCCCACCCCCCACACTAAATTTAACCAGCAGCCAGTCCCCGCCTGCCCGTAGCCCTGCAAGAATACCCTTCCAACCAGGGATGCTAGGGGAAGGGCAGGCCCAAAGGACACTGGGCTGACAGGCCCGTGCTGAGCCAGGAGAGAGAACATCCCAAACCCACACCACCCAGCACTGGTGGCCACACAAAGCTGCCCGCCATGAACAGACAAACCGGCGGTGCCCTCAGCCCTCCTGCTTGAGGCCCCTAAGGGACCCCCTCACCCTGACACCTTGTGCCCAGCCAGCTCAGAGCCAGAATGGCCAACTGCGTGTCCCCTATGCCAGCCCAGGCAGAAGCTGGCAGCCAGGCCCCAGGATTGGGGCTGCATGCCAGGAACTGGGGACCCACAACCCCCCCCCCCCCCAGGGAGGTTCTGACACAGTCTTGTCCTTGTTTTGCTCCTGTGGCTCTGGCACAAGAGTCTTGTGGAAAACACCACTTCCCTTTCCAGGCCATGGTCCCTGGGACCCCCACCCTCCACCTCCCCAGCACAGACACCCTAGACGCTGGCCCCCGTTGGAGGCTCCTTCAAAGCACCTGGCTCCTCTCAGGAAAGCAAAGGGTTACAAAGGCGGCTCCAGGAGGCTGAGCACAGGAGGGAGTGGGTGAGGCCCAGGCTTCCAGCCCAGTGGCCGTGGGCCTCACTCCCACACGGCCAGGGCTGCCACATGCCCCTGCGTGCACCTACAGGCTTTCGTGCTCACAGGCATGGGTGGCACCCCGACCAAACGGCACAACCCACTCCCCACCGTGGGGCAGCAAACCAGCTGAGACACACAACACACAAGCAGACTCCATGGCAAACAGCCTTTATCGAGAGTTGCAAGATAAAAATAGTCTTTGCAGTCCGATGTCTCTCCAGGCATGTCTTCTGCCCTGAGAGGGGCCAGTGTCCTGCACAGTCAAAGCCGGGGTTTCTGTGCTGCCCACCCGCAGCACCAGGGCATGCACCGTGGGGAGGCAGCCTTGGGCTGTGCCCAGGGACAGGAGCCCTGCCCGCCGAGGAGCCGCCTCACATGAGCAGGCAGCACGGCCTCCTCTCCACAGGAGCCTCCACCGCCGGGGCTGTGAGCTTGAGCAGCGGTGGGTCCCCGCCTGCCCTGAAGCCACAGTCAGGCTGGGGGGTCTCCGTGTGACCAGGCAGGCCAGGCCCCGCCGTCTCGGGGCTCTCGGGCCCCTCAGGCGGGGGTCGCTGCAGCTTGGCGGCAGCTCGCTGGCGCTTCAGGTCAGCCAGGGTGTGGTGGGCCTTCTCATGCACCAGCGTGTGGGGGGCGGTGCTGTCCAGGGAGCTCAGCTGGTATGAGACACTCCGGTCCAGTCGCTTGGAGTACAGATGCCGCGCTGGGGAGCCCCCTACTCGGCCATTGTGCGGCCTGACCACTTCGGGGTTGTCCTCCTGCAGGCAGTGAAGGTCTCAGAGGCCATCAGGAGGCTCCTCCCCGCTCCCCAGCCTTGGGTTCAGGCTGTATGGTCACGAAGGGACGGACAGGAGAGATGGGGCAGCAGCTGGCCTCTACAGGGCACCATTCCTAACAGGCAGGAGGGGGTCCAAGCAGAGAGAGAACCAGGGCAAAGCCAGGCCCACCCCTGCGCTGGGCGGAGCAGGGACGAGACGCTCACCTCCGGGGGCGGTGGCCTGAGCTCTGCGTCAGTCTGGCAGTCATCACTGTCCTCGGGCGGCTCCGGGCTGGGGGGCGGCGGCTGTTGCCACACGATAGCCTCCTGGGCGTGCTGCTTGCGGTACAGGTCGGTGCGCTGGGTCAGGCTCGCCCGCCTCACCACCTTCCTGGGGAGGAGAGAGAAGAGGGAGAGTGAGGGGAAGGGGAGTGCCGGGAGGACCCCGCCCGCCCCCTCGTACTCTGCCCCCAGTTCGGCTGGCACTCCGCCGGGGCTGACAACCGCGGGGCCAAGCCGGGGGCGGAGCCTGCTGGGGGCGGCGCTCACCCGCGGCTGCCGGCGCTGGAGGTGCGGCGGCGCAGCAGGGAGCGCTGGCGGCCCTGGGCGCGCAGGAGTGCGTCGTGCTTGTGCTTCAGCTCCAGCAGCTTGGCCCGCACCTCCTCGTCCCCACACACATCTGAGAAGTGGGTGCAGGCGTCAGGGGCACCCTCCTCGCCTGTCCTCTCCCCCAGGTGGAGGTGGGCCCCGCAATCTCACCAAGGGGCGTCTCGTCCATCAGGGACTTTGCGTTCAGATCGGCCCCATGCGCCACGAGCAGCTCCACCAGGGGCACCTGTGGGCGGCAGGCAGGAGCTGCAGACGGCTGCGCTGGAAGCCCCCTCCCACCTGCTGCTGCCCGCACTCACCTGGCCCCAGTAGGCTGCGGCGTGCAGCGGCTCCCAGCCGTCTTGGTCCTTAGCGCTCAGGCTGGCTCGGTGTTCCAGCAGCAGGGCAGCCGCCTCGCTGAACCCGTTGGCGGCTGCGATGTGCAGCTGCAGGCAAGCGCCCGGCCTGAATTCGGCCCCATCCCCCACCTCCAAGGAGCAAGGCCCCCAGCCCCGCATGCCCCTCAGCCCCTAGCCCTCACCAGCGTGGCCCCGTGGTCCAGCGGGGCATGGAGGTCTGCCCCGGCCTGCAGCCGGCTCCGGATGTCGTCCAGCATGCGCAGTTCTGGCACGGCCCGGGCGGCCTCGATGCTGTCCTGGGTGATGCCTGCGAGGCGGCAGGCTCAGAGGGAGCGCCACCGGCAGCCCTCCCACAGCCGCACCGCCGCACCTACCACGGTCGGCCATGGCAGTCTCCAGGCAGTCCAACGTCTGCTCATCGTCACACAAGTCATAGGGCATGTTCCCGTCGGTGTTGACTGCCAGGAGATTGGCGCCACTGCAGGGAAGAGGGACGCGGTGCTGGACACAGGGCCCTTCCCCACTTGCCAAGCTTCTCACTTGGAGAGGTCCCCCCCAGGGCCCCTCAGCCCAGGGCTGCCCCTCAGGAGGCACCCTGTCCACCTGCTGCTGGGAGAGGTGGCCTCGGGGCCCATTGGCTGCCCCTCAGTCCTAGATCCTGTGGTTCAGCCAGACAGGCCTCCTGCAGTCTCTACCCATCCGGGCTCCAGGTTCCTGGCACCTCCAGGGGCAGTGGTGCCCCCATAAACGTGCACTAGATGGGTCTGCCTGCTGGGGGAGCAGGGACCCTGGGGACCCCAGGGAGCACAGGGCGGTGGGGTCGCAGGACCAGGCAGCCACGCTGAGGGGCCGCAGAGCTGTGGGGAGCATAGCCCCGGGGAAGGAGGTCAGCAAAGGGGAGCCCAGGACACAGAAGGGGGTGTGCCTGTGTGCAGAGGAGGAACAGGCCTACCTGTGGACACCCCACATCCCCGCCCACCCTGCAGCGCCTGAGTGTGATGGGACCGCCATCCACACCCCATCTGGCCTCACGGGGGCACTCGAGACTGACTGCAGCCCTGACCTCTCTCCCACTACAGATGCCTGGAGCGAAGGGGAAAGAAGGGAGGAGGCTCGTGGACGCTGGTGAGGCCACCACCCTCCCTCCTCAGAGCTCTTCCTGCTCTATGTCCCTCTGTGTTAAAGGTAAAAGCCCTACCGGTGCTCAGGTACCCTCTCCTCCCAAGCCACCTGGCCTCCTCACTCCCCTTCTCTCCTTACCAGTTCTGTCCTCACTGACCAAGACATTTCTCTGTGTACACCCTGGGGGAGCCCGAGACCGCCCTCTCGGCAGGAGGATGCATGCTGGGGAGGCAGAGACCAAGCTGCCCTGGGCACATGCCCATCCCCCTGGGGCCCCAGGCTCTGCTCTCCATGCCAGGACACAGGCAGGGTCAGCAAAGGTGAAGGTGGGAACACAAGAGGTCGAGAGCCGGGTCTACTGCCCAAGAGAGGCCTCCTGAGCGGCCATCTGAGAGGAAGCCCCTCCCTGCCACGGACGCCCAGCAGGCCCTACCTGGCGATGAGCAGCTCCACCAGGTGCAGGTGGCCACAGGTGGCCGCAGCATGCAGAGGCGTCCAGCACTCACTGTCGCAGGCATTGATGTTGGCCCCAGCCTCCAGGAGTTGCTGCACCATCTCTCGGAAATCATCAATGCAGCACTGCAAACCGTGCCACGTGAGCGGCCAGAGCACGGGGGCCAGCCCCCACCCCACCCACGCCCAGCGAGGGCTGACCTGATGCAGGGCTGTCAGGCCATCCTCGTTAGCCAAGTCAGGGCTGACCCCACTCCCAAGGAACTGGCGGACTGAAAAGAGGTGGCGAGGTGAGGACAGGGTCCTGTCCCTGGTCGGGTCCTGTCAACTGTGCTTCGGCCCAGGACTCAGGGAAGGACAAAGAAGACAGTGGTGCCAATGGCAAGAGGCACACCAGAGCCGGGGGGTGGGGGCAGGAGCACCAGGCATCTGTCTGGCCCAGGCCGGTCACACTCCCAGAAGCCCTCTGCCTCCACCCACCTGCAGGCCCTTCATGGTGGTGCTCCAGCCTTCTGACCCCCAGAACAGGCCGTGCTTCTGTGTGAGAGCAGCACTCCAACAATCCCGCACCTCCCTTCAGCCAGGAAGGGCTCCCTGCCCCGAGGCTACTGCAGCTAGGCTGTGCCATAAAGCTGCAGCTCCTTCGGCTCTCCCCTGACAACTGGCCAGCCCTGTGTTCATGATCTCCCCTGGGTCCTCTGGGACCTGACCTGAGGCTCCCCACCAGCAGAGTACATCCCTGCTCTCGCTCCCCTCCCCTTCAAAGATCCCAACTCAGGCCCAGCTCTCACCCAGGTCACCAGGGTCCTCCCTGATGGCGCCTGGGGTGCAGCAGAAGGGCTCCTGCCTTCCCACAACTCCCTGTGGACCATGGCACCCTCTGCCTCCAGGCCTCCTGGGAGGGCTCCTGTCCACATGGGAAGATGTAGGCCAGACACTGCCAGCTCCTCCTTACTCTGCCGTGGAGGGAGGCAGGGAGGGGTCAAGGGCCACTACAGTGCCTCTTCTCCCCAGACCCCAGAGCACCGCAAGTGGAACCCACACAGCTGTGGCGGCAAGCGTGGGGCACAGGTGAGGAGAACAGAGTCAAAAGCAGAGCCTGCGGCAGGCATCGAGAGAGGGACCCCCAGCATGGGCTCTGTGCCTACCCGGGGCCTGGCTCTCTAACCCGCAGAGGTGGAGACCAGGGCTCTCCTGAGCAGCCTAGAAAGAGGCAGCAAAGAAGCCGGGCGCGGTGGCTCAAGCCTGTAATCCCAGCACTTTGGGAGGCCGAGACGGGCGGATCACAAGGTCAGGAGATCGAGACCATCCTGGCTAACATGGTGAAACCCCGTCTCTACTAAAAAGTACAAAAAACTAGCCGGGCGCGGTGGCGGGCGCCTGTAGTCCCAGCTACTCAGGAGGCTGAGGCAGGAGAATGGCGTGAACCCGGGAGGCGGAGCTTGCAGTGAGCTGAGATCCGGCCACTGCACTCCAGCCTGGGCGACACAGCGAGACTCCGTCTCAAAAAAAAAAAAAAAAGAAAGAGGCAGCAATGACTGCCGGCCACCCTGCCCACACGCCCCACACCAGGTGTATGGCCACCCCGCCCCCACGGGCCCCGCACCAGGTGTCCGGCCACCCCACCCCCACAGGCCCCGCACCAGGTGTCCGGCCACCCCGCCCCCCCGGGCCCCGCACCAGGTGTCCGGCCACGCCGCCCCCGCGAGCCCCGCACCAGGTGTCCGGCCACCCCGCCCCCGCGGGCCCCGCACCAGGTGTCCGAAGGCTCCTGGGGGTACACCCATGGCCTCCGCTCACCTCACAGCAGGACCCCTCTGCATGCAGCCCCCACCTGAAGGAAGGCTGTCCTGCACGGGCTCACCTCACGGCTGCCCACTGCTTGGGGTTTGCCTGATGGGGGGATGCTGGGCTACCCAGCCTGAAGAGACCAGGCAAGATCTGGGGGCTGGAGCCCAGGAGCTGTGGACAGGCCCAGCCCCAGGCTTGGCACGAGACGGCCCCCAGGTGGCAGGGAGTGGCCGCTTGCTGGGAGCTGCTTTGGGCTCAGCCATACTCACCTTCTTCCAGGTCATTTCGGGCAGCGGCCTCCAGAAGGACAACACTGGGAGGGAAGACGACCTGCTTCGGGGGCCCTCGGCCGGCTGCCTCCTTCCGGGGACGCTCCCCAGGACCTTTCTTGCCCTGGGCCTCCTTCTCAGCCTGGGCCCACATCTTCACCTGCTGGGCACGCCGCTTCTGGGCATGCTTCAGCCGCTCCTGCGTACTCATCCTGCCCACCATGGGCATCTCTGCCAGCAGCTCCAGGTGCTCGGCCATGGTGGTGGCTGCTTGCCCACAGGGCTGCTCGGGGCACCAGAGTGGGGAGCTTGGGGGCCAGGCTGGGCCTGAGGGGTGGGGCAGCTGGCTGGACTGGCACCCTCGGGGGCATCCCCTTCCCAAAGCTCCGTGCCCTTGGCTGGGTCAGGAGGCCCCACACGATATCCAGGCCCAGGCAGCCCTGGGGGGCACGGGCCAGGGCAGGGAGGGCAGTGTGGAAGGGCACCCCGAACCTGCTCCCCAGGCCAGCCTCTAGCTGTCGACCAGCAGTGCCTCGCCTCCCTCTCGGGGTCAGGGTGCACAACCTATGGGAGGCAGCCCCGAGACCTGGCCGGCCTCAGTCCAGGGTCTGAAACTAATTACCCAGATAACAAGGTTCCAGCTTCCTGGCACCTTGCTGAGGGGGAAGGGAGGGCAGGGCCAATCAGCAATGAGAGCCCCCGTGAGCCCCTGAGAGCCCTCTTTTCACTTTCTAGGCTCAGGAGCCTGGGTGGGGCCTGAGAGCAGCCATGGCCCAGCCCCCCAACCCCTCCCAGCTGTGTGCCGAGGTAAGTGCGTCAGTACTAATGAGGAGGTGCAGCCGCTGAGGCTGGGGCAGGGCAGGTGGTCAGAGTCCTGGCGTCCTGGCCCCAGGGCCCAGGGGTGAGGCTCTCTAGGCAGCCAGGGCACCAAGGGCACAGGCGGGCCAGCCACAGTGTCTTCAGGAGCACCTCCCCTTCCGGCAGCTGCTCACACCTGAGAAGTGGGGAACAAGGAAGCACATTGAGGCCAGCTTGAGGCAGGGTGGCCCCAGGGAGCCCCTGCCCTGGGCCTCAGGTGAGACCAGGCTTCCAGCCATCTCGGGTCCTGCCCTGTGTGAGGCCCACCCTCTGGTCCACAGAGAGCACTGCAGAGCAACAATCCTGGGGGTATGGGGAGCTACTCTGCCCCCATTCTGCCCCAGGTTCAGAGAGGGGAAGGGGAAAGGCATGTCAGGCTCCTCCCACCCACCCTTTCCAGAAATGGCTGCCCACCCCAGCGAGGCATTCTCTGCTAGGCTGCTCCTCCAGGGCCAGGCGCTGCCCTCAGGCTGGGTAGGGTGAGGTCTCCTGGAACAGTCATGAGGGCTTTGCAGGCTACTGCCTTCTAAGGGCAGGCCCCGCCTCCTGCGCCTCCGCCTGTCCTGACTGACACCACAGCTTCTCACTGCCCAGTCTCTAGACCTCTTCCTTGCTGGGTTCCCACAATGCCTCTGCCATCCTGGGCTGCAATAAAAGCCCCCACCTGGTGCCTGGCTTGAGGCCTATGGGGACAGACAGGCAGGCAGGCAGCTTCGGCTGGAGCACAACCCTGGCGATGTACCCGCTATGGCCCTAGTCCTGCCCGACACACCAAGTGTGGTCGCTTGGCTGGCCACAGGCTGCACCTCAGAAGGCACTCTGTGCTTGGCTGGGCGCGGTGGCTCACGCCTGTAATCCCAGCACTTTGGGAGGCTGAGGTGGGTGGATCACGAGGTCAGGAGTTCGAGACCATCCTGGCTAACACGGTGAAACCCCGTCTCTACTAAAAATACAAAAAATTAGCCGGGCATAGTGGCGGGCGCCTGTAGTCCCAGCTACTTGGGAGGCTGAGGCGGGAGAATGGCGTGAACCCGGGAGGCGGAGCTTGCAGTGAGCCGAGATCGCGCCACCGCACCCCAGCCTGGGCGACAGAGCGAGACTCCGTCTCAATACATACATACATACATACATACGTACATACATACGTACATACGTACATACATACATACGTACGTACATACATACATACATACGGCACTCCGTGCTCTGCAGAAGATGCCTGCCAGGAGTCCCATTCTCTACCCAGCCAGGCCTCATGGCCATCTACACACTGACCCAACTCTTCACTGCTGGACTTATACCCAGAAGAAGTCATAGAATTGCCCCCTTCTTTCAGGAAGGGAACTGTCCTGGGCCAGGTCAAATTAAGCCAGTCAGGTCCTTCCTGTTCAGGGGCCCCCAATTTATCTGGGAGCACCACTTTACAGGTTCAGCCTACTCTAGACATAGTTCCCCTCTGCAGGCGTAGCCTCAGAGGCTTCCTGAGGACATGGCCAATAAGGCCAGTAGCCCCGGCCTGGCTTTCTGTCTGCCAGGTAAAGAGCTTTTCCAGGCAGTAGCTCTCCCTCTGAGCAGCCTGCTCCCAAGCCTCGCCAGCTCTGCAGACCGCAGAGGCCAGGGCAAGCACACGCTGGCCAGACGCCCCACCCAGGCTCCCAAGTCCTCCCCTTGCCCTCTAGAGACACAGCATGGGTACCAGAGAGGCAGGAGAGCCACTCCTGCAGGCATGCTGCCAGCTCCCCATCTGCGAGGACAGAGGAGGCACACCACACCTGGTATGGCAGAGCCTGCCCTCCCTGCCAGCCAGTCATAGCCCACACCCTCTTCCTGACAGGGCTGGCGAGATGAGATCCTCACCTCTCTGTCATTGGCATCTCTGGACCTGCCAGAGAACCCACCTGGGCAGTAGCCACTTACCCCCACCCCAACCCAAAGAGATCACAAGCCAAGAGCAAGGGAAGGAGAGCAAGGCAGGCTGCCCTCGCCCAGCCCCAGTCTCTCTCCAGCCACGGGAAGGAGAGATTAAGAAGATTTAGCTGTCAGAGAACAGTGGCTCATGCCCACACTTTGGGAGCCAAGGTAGTAAGGTCACTTGAACCCAGGAGTTCAAGGCCAGCCTGGGCAACAGAGTAAGACCCCATCTCTACAAAATAATTTTAAAATTAGCTGGTGGCACACGCCTGTGGTCCCAGCTCCTCCGGAGGCTGAGGTGGGAGGATCCCTTGAGCCTGGGAGGGAGAGGCTGCAGTGAGCTGAGATCACACCACCGCACTCCAGCCTGGACTCCAGAGGGATATCCTGTCTCAAAAAAAAAAAAAGATTTAACAGACTACCGTCCCCAGCATTTTATAAAGAAAAGATGGGCAGGGCACGGTGGTGGCTCAAGCCTTAATCCCAGCACTTTGGGAGGCTTAAGCAGGCAGGTCTCTTGAGCCCAGGAGTTCGAGACCAGCCTGGGCAACACAGTGAGACCCCGTCTCAATTTATATTACTAAAAAATAATTAATGTAAGAGAAAAAAATTAAAACAAATTTTTAAAAAGGAAGAAAAGATGTTCGGATGCCCGTGTCCTGCAGAAGAGAAAGCCTGAGCACAGCAGCCGCACTCCCGATGGAACGCCTGTCTGGTTCCTCATTCCGAGCTCATCCGTGAAAATTCGTCAGAGAACAGCATCTGGACAGTGCAAACCGCCCCCCAACACCCCCGGCTGCAGAGGGAGGCCCACAGGTGGGGAGGCTCTACCTCCCCCACCCCACCAAGCACGGCTCACAGGGCACTCGGCCCCCACCCTGGCAGGCCCACCTTCCTAGCTGGAAGCTGCCCGATGTCTGCATGGGACTCTGGGCAGGTTCCTGTCCTGCTCGAGGGCCCAGCTGCCTCCTCTAAGAGAAAATGAGGTGCCCAAAGTGAGCCCAGAGCCCCCCAAGAGTGGGTGCCAGGGGGCGTCCCAGTGCCCACTTCCCCCCAGGCTGAGCCCTAAGTGTCCCCCTCTGGCCTCCCTGCCCAGGAACCAGCCTCAGAAGGAAGGGGCTGGCTGAAGGCCCACGGCAGCGGGCTGAGGGCTCCAGGAGGAAAGGCGGCCTCCCACCCACCTGAATCTTGGCTGCCCTAGCCGAACTTCACCAAGCTTTGTCTACTCCTCCCAGCCACAGATGGATCAGGAACAGCCCACCAGAGCCGAGAAGACTTGCCCCTCAGCTGAGCCATGAAGGCCTGGTGGCCGGCTCGTAGTCCTCCCAAACGGACACACCCAGGCTGAGGGGCTGGGCAGGGCGGCTCCCTCTCCTCCACAAACCTTCCCCCAAACCTCCCTGGAATGTCAAACAGATTCCCAGGTCGGTTCATTCCAGTTCTAAACAGATAACCTGGTCAGTTCATTCCAGTTCTCAGTCAAAGCCCAGGCCAGCTGCACTTGAGTGCGGGCCCAGGCGGGAGGAGCCCGTGGAGGATACGGGGCACTGTTCCGACCCTCACCCACCGTCCCCTCACAGCCTGCATACCTCTGGGCCATGTGGCTTCAGGAAGGGAGGCCCAGCAGAGCACGGAGGCCCAGCCCAAGCTCCCAGGAGCCCCCGTGAGAACAGCTCCAGGCCCAGGAGCCTCAGCGCCCTCTCTACTGCCATCACCCCGTCTTCCACACGGGGAGACCAAGGCCACGCCTAAATCCAGAGCTGCCCCGGTCACCACGTCACCACAGCGCCCACCTCCCAGTGTCCATGGTGCAAGGAGGGCCCAGAGCCCGAGGGGCGGCGTCACTCTATTCACCAGAGATAGGGACAAGGGATAGGTGGAGGCCGCATGCCATTGGGAAAAAGAAAAGAGAGGAAAGGGGTAGGGGAAAGAGTCTGAGAAACGCTGAGGACGGTGCAGAAAGAGGATGGGAACTCGCTTCCACAGGCGGGGCGGAGGGCCGGGCACCTGCTGCAGGCACCCACGTTCACAGGGATGTGTGAACAGTGCACCTCAGTAAGGTGCACCTCCAAACTTAAAATGTGCACCTAGGCACAGTGGCTCACGCCTGTAATCCTAGCACTTTGGGAGGCCGAGGCTGGTGGATCACCAGGTCAGGAGATCGAGACCATCCTGGCTAACACGGTAAAACCCCGTCTCTACTAAAAATACAAAAAATTAGCTGGGTGTGGTGGCGGCACCTGTAGTCCCAGCTACTCGGGAGGCTGAGGCAGGAGAATCGCTTGAACCCAGGAGGCGGAGCTTGCAGTGAGCCAGAACTGCATCACTGTACTCTAGCCTGGGTGACAGAGAGAGACTCCGTCTCAAAAATTAAACAAAGTACGCCTTTTGACAGCCTGATTTCTAGGACCTCACCCTACTAAAACCCCCAGAGCAGGTCAGCTAGAGGGACTGACGGTGCTGGGGAGCCTGCCTGCCTTCTGGCCGCACATCACAGGGTGAAAGCCCACGTACCACGGTGCTGTGGGCGGCACCTGGACGGTCCCACAGGAGCCCCACCAGGGACGGGCCGGCCCAGTGCCCCCACACTGCCTGCCCTACGGCTGGTTCTGGGGGCTTTTATAGCCCAGTTATGCTTAGGCTTGGTGGAGTTGGTTCCTGTAACTTACAACTAAAAATCCTGGTTGTTTTGTTGTTGATTTTTTATGTTTTTTAAGAGACAGGGTCTCACTCTTGCCCAGGCTGGGGTGCAGTGGTACAATCACGGCTCACTGCAGCCTTGACCTCCCAGGGTCAAGCAGTCCTCCCACCTTGGCCTCCCAAGTAGCTGGGACCACAGGTGGGATCACCACACCCAGAAAATTTTTCTTTCTTTTTTTTTTTTTGAGATGGAGTCTCACTCTTGCCCAGGCTGGAGTGCAGTGGCGCGACCTCTGCTCACTGCAAGCTCCGCCTCCGGGTTCCCGCCATTCTCCTGCCTCAGCCTCCCGAGTAGCTGGGACTACAGGCCACCGCCACCTCGCCCGGCTCATTTTTTGTATTTTTAGTAGAGACGGGGTTTCACCGTGTTAGCCAGGATGGTCTCGATCTCCTGACCTGGTGATCCACCCGCCTCGGCCTCCCACAGTGCTGGGATTACAGGTGTGAGCCACCACGTCCGGCCTACACCTGGCTAATTTTTAAATTTGTTTTGTAGAGACAGTGTTTTCCTGTGTTGCCCAGGCTTGTGTCTGGACTCCTGGACTTAAGCAATCCTTATGCCTCGGCCTCCCAAAGTGCTGGGATTATAGGTATGAGCCACCACATCCGACCAGATCTGATTTTATTTGTAGCAGTATCTACGAGATACAGAGCAAAAAATGGGAAACTACCTAGATGCCTATCATTCTGGGAAAAATAACTGTGTAGCCGTTCTGTAGAATAACGTCTATACATACACATCTGTTAACAAGAGAAGGTGGGTCTCAATGTCCTTGGGAGAATGGCTATGGTATCTTGCCAGTGGGTACAGAGGCTGCCAGAGCCTGGCTAAAAGTGTTACATACACACAGACTGGTTTGTTTGATTCTGTTTTGTTTGTTTCTGAGGCAGGGTCTTGCTCTGTCCCCAGGCTGGAGTGCAGTGCTGCAATCACAGCTCACTGCAGCCTCAACGTCCTGGGCTCCAGCGATCCTCCCATCTCAGCCTCCCCAGTAGCTGGGACTACAGGTGCACGCCACCACACCCAGCTTATTTGTTGTTGTCTTTTTTGTGTGTGGAGTTGGGGTCTCCCTGTGTTGCCCAGACTGGTCTCAAACTCCTGGGCTGATGCGATCCTCCTGCCTCAGCCTCCCAAAGTGTTGTGATCACAGACATGCGTCACCATGCCTGGCCAGACTTCTTTGTATGGGCAGAGAGGCTGTCTGGGAGTCAGTGGCTGCAGTGCTGGACTCTCAGAAGGACTGCTGACCTTCTGAAGGTGCAGGCTCTGGAGACATGCCTCACCCCAGCTGTAACCAACCCCAGTGCTGGGTGTCCTGCCAGAGAGATGTTCACCGTTCATCGGGAAGGCTGGATGGGAGGCTTCTCCAGCCAGACTGCTGGTCTCTCCCCAACCCTTGGCTGGGCAGACAGCAGCTCACCGTTTTTTTTTTTTTTTGAGACAGGGTCTTGCTCTGTCACCCAGGCTGGAGTGCAGTGGTGCGATCTCGGCTCACAGCAACCTCCACCTCCCAGGTTCAAGCGATTTTCCTGCCTAAGTCTCCCAATTAGCTGAGATTACAGGCGCCTGCCACCACACGGGCTAATTTTTGTATTTTTAGATACGGCGTTTTGTCATGTTGGCCAGGCTGGTCTGGAACTCCTGACCTCAGGTGATCTGCCCGCCTTGGCCTCCCAAAGTGCTGGGATTACAGGCGCGAGCCATCACACCCAGACCCAGCAGCTTACCTTTGAGGACTCCTGATGGCACCTTCCCGACCCCTGCCACCAACCCACAGCAGCGTCTACACGTGGGTTCTGTGTCCCGGCCAGTCTCTTCCACTAGACGACAGGCTTGCTGAGAGCACAGTCTGCAGGCCCCTCTTCTACGACTCCTCACCCCTGTGCCAGCACCTGGAAGGGGGGCCTTCATCAGCCGTTGTGAAGGACCGAGGGAGCCAGGCAGAAGCTGGCAAGGCAGGCACAGCTCAGTGCGGCCAAGGAGTGGACAAGCTCAGGCCAAGGCTCCCTATGGCCCGTGGCCCGCATGGTCCACTCTGAAAAGAAGCCAAATGTCCAGAGACCTCCCAAAACGTGACAAGGACAGCACCAGCCATAAAGCAGGTTGGTGGCTGCTGGAGAGCTTCCATTTGGACTTGTCTGCCTGTGCCCTGGGGAGGGACAGCGGGGGCAGGCCCTGCCTTTAAGCAGCCTACATCTGGGGACTGGAGTTGAGCTGCAGGATGCGCACCAGCATGTCACACCACGTCTACTGCGGTCACCACAAAAGGCATGGGGTGTCCAGGGCAGACGAAGAGGCTCTGGAAGGGCCTCTGCAGCTGCATGAAGCTCTGGGAGGGAGGCCCCAGCAGTAAGTTTCCTACACACAGGGCACGCCCGGGGCCTGCAGACTGCTCCAAGGAAGCAGCAGTTTAGGGGAAGTGGTGGCTGGATGAGTGAGTGGTGATGGGGGCAGGAGGGAGGGTCTGAGTGTCCTCCAGGGCCCAATGTGCAGCTCACCCCCTCCCAGTCCAACCCTCAGAAGTTCATCCCAAAGCATCTGCATCGGCATGAAATACTGCAACCTCTGGCTCCTGGGTTCAAATGATTCTCCTGCCTCAGCCTCCTGAGTAGCTGCGATTATAGGTGTGTGGCACAACACCCAGCTAATATTTGCATTTTTAGTAGAGAGAGAGGTTTCTCCATGTTGGCAAGGTTGGTCTTGAACTCCTGACCTCAAGTGATCTGCCTGCCTCAGCCTCCCGAAGTGCTGGAATTACAGGGGTGAGCTGCCGCGCCCGGCCAGGAGGGGGCTTCTGATCCAGGCTTTCTCCAGCCTCCATCCTGAAACCCTGCCCTGGGGCTCTGTCCCCAGCGACACCGTGTCCTCCCTACTGAGGGCCCTCCTTCCCCAACCCCTGTGCTCCTGGCTGAGGCCTGGAGTCCCCTCCCCTCCTCTCCCTGAGCGTTTCATGCTCCTGGCTGAGGCCTGGAGTCCCCTCCCCTCCTCTCCCTGAGCATTCCAGCTGGAACACACATCATCAGGCACCAAGCACCCAGCACCCAGCACCGGCCCTCACTGTGGCTTCACCCCCACCCATCACTGCCCGAATTCCTGGTGGTCTAATGTTCTCGTGGAGAAACTTCCGCAGACTGCCTGTCCCCTCCGAGCCTTGACCTCTTCTCTACACCAGTGTCCTCATCTGACCAACTGTGCTCCATCACCACCAGTAACTGCAGCCCACGCCTGTCACCTCCATTCAATACCCCACTCTCTGCCCATCGCCTCCTCTCTGCCCGGCTCACTCCTGCAAGCCCTGACTCCAACACTCCAGTGTCTCCCTCACTGCCATGCCCTCACCTTGCCCCACGCCCTCCTGCTCCCACAGCCCCAGTGACTGAACATAGCAGAGCCACTCCCTCAAGGGCTCTGACGCTTGCAGAAATCTGCTTCCCTTGCCCTTTCTCTCCTGCCCTCCCAGACAACGCATATTCCCTGGAAAGACAGAGGCTGACAGGGGAGGATGTCCACTCCGACTTCGAACTGAAAAACAGAACAGCACCCAAAAGCCTCAATGCCTCAGAATAAGCCTAACAAAAAATGTACACAGAAAACCACAACCATATCTTTATGGGAAGATACGGGAGGAGACATCACGTTATATGTCACAAGACCCAGAACCGAAAAGATGTCATTTCTTCCCAAATTCATACAAAATTTGACGTAGTCCCAATCAAAACCCCAACAGTGTGAAACTCACAAGCTAATTCTCCACTTATATGAAACACAAAAGGCCAAGAACAGTAGGGATAAGCCTGAAAGAGAACAAATTTGAAGTACTTACACTGTTAGATGTCAAGACTTATTGTATAGTTTGGTAAGTAAGACCTAAGTTATTGGTTTAGGCATAGAGACATAAACCAATGGAAGACAGTCGAGTCCAGAAAATTGCCAGATGAGGCAGGTCACACCTGCAGTCCCAGCACTTGGGGAGGCCGAGGCAGAAGGATCACTTGAGCCCAGGGGTTCAAGGCCAGCCTAGGCAAAATAGGGAGACCCCCATCTTTACAAAAAATTAAAAATTAGCCAGGCACGGTGGTGCGCCCCTGCAGTTTCAGCTACTCAGGAGGCTGAGGTGGGAAGATTACTTGAGCCTGGGAGGCGGAGGTTGCAATGAGCTGAAATCAACACTGCACTCCAGCCTGGGTAACAGAGCAAGACTCTGTCTCAAAAAAAAAAGACCAAAAACAAAACAGAAATAACCCTACACATGTGTAGACATGCAATTTACGACACTGCTGGGAATGAAAAAGTCTTCAGTAAATGGTGCTGGGGCCAGGCACAGTGACTCATGCCTGTAATCCCAGCACTTTGGGAGGCTGAGGGGGAAGGATTGCTTGAGATCAGGAATTCGAGACCATCATGCTGAAACTCCGTCTCTACTAGAAATACAAAAAATTAGCCAGTTGTGGTGCCACACACCTGTAGCCCCAGCTACTCTGAAGGCTGAGGTGGGAGAATCGCTTGAACCTGGGAGGTGGCAGTTGCAGTGAGCCAAGATCACGCCACTGCACTCCAGACTGGGTAACAGAAAATAATCCAAAAACAAAAAACAAGAATCTTGACCCCCACCCTGGGTGAAATGCAAACCGAATGTAAAGGTGAAATAATAGCAATTCTACAGAGTGGTGACACCAAAGCAAAAGCACAGTCTATAAAATGAAAAACTGAAAAACTGGACCTTGACAAGATTAAAAACTTGCCTTGTTATAAAAATCTTGCGAAGAGGGTGAAAAGACAGCTACTGAGTGAGTAAATATCCACAGACCACACACAGAACGAAGGACTTCTGTCACGAACACACGAGTCTAAAAAAATCAGCAGTCAAAATGAAACCATCCAATTAGAAAAGGAGCAGAGGACGTGAAGACACACTTCACTGAAGAGGATCCACAGATGGCAAATGCGTCCATGACAAGATGCTCAACATCACCCGCCATTCAGAAAATGCAAATTAGAGCCACAGCGAGATACCGCTGCCCACAAATCCAAATGGCAAGGATGTGAGGAAAAAGGAGTCTCACAGGGAGCTGATGAAAACCTGTGGCATAAAACAGCCCCCACTCTGGAGAGCAGTGTGCAAGTTTCTTAAACCAAAACAGCTCAACATGCAACTCCCACGCCAACCAGCAGCTGCGCTCATGGGCCTTTATCCCAGAGAAATGAAAATTTAAGTCGGGCGCAGTGGCCCATGCCTGTAATCCCAGCACTTTCGGAGGCTGGGGCAGGTGGGATCACAGGAGGTCAGGAGTTCAAGACCAGCCTGGCCAACATGCCAAAACCCCATCTGTACTAAAAATACAAAAATTAGCCGGGTGTGGTGGCGCGAGGTCACACCACTGCACTCCAACCTGGTGACAGAGTGAGGCTCTGTCTCATTAAAAAAAAAAAAAAAAAAGTCACTCAAAAAACTACATAAAAGTTCATGGTAACTTTATTCACAATAGCAAAAAACTGGAGGAAAAAACCAAATGTCTCGTAACAGGTGAATGGTTACAAGAATTTAACCCACATGGTTAAAAACATGGTGGTCCGTCTATACCATGGAAGGTTCCTCCAGTCAAAGAAACACACTCGCAGTGCACACAACTGGATGGACCTCAGGACATCATGCCGACCTCCACACCCACACCCTACAGCACTCCACTGATGCAACATTCTTGTAATGGCAAAACCATACAGATGGAGGACATACCAGTGGCTCCCAGGGGTTAAGGCTGGGAAAAGAAGGTGGCTGTGGCTGTAAGCGGGCAGCTCAAGAGGTCCCTGTGGTGGCTGTGCTGCGTCTTGGCCATGGCTCACACAAACCCTACAGTGACAGAGGCGCAGAACTAAACCACACACACACGGGTGGACACATGGAAAGCTGTGAAATCTGAACAAAGTCAATGCAGCACAATGATTCAACATCCCCTTGAGCTACTGTACTCCACTGACAGGTGCACTGTTACCACGGAGGTATTTGCCAAGTCTACAAGGGATCTCTGAGCCATTTCTTTATTTTTAATGTATTTTTCTGTATCTATTGTTTTTTTCTCCGAGACGGAGTCTCACTCTGTCTCCCGGGATGGAGTGCAGTGGCGCGATCTCAGCTCACTGCAAGCTCCGCCTCCCAGGTTCACGCCATTCTCCTGCCTCAGCCTCCCAAGTAGCTGCGACTACAGGTGCCCGCCACCACACCTGGCTAATTTTGTATTTTTCGTAGAGACAGGGTTTCACTACGTTGGCCAGGCTGGTCTCAAACTCCTGACCTCAGGTGATCCACCTGCCTCAGCCTCCCAAAGTGCTGGGATTACAGGTGTGAGCCAGTGTGCCTGGCCTTTTATTTTTTGTAGACAGGGTCTTGCTCTGTTGCCCAGGCTGGAGTACAATGGTGCAATCACGACTCACTGCAGCCTCAAACTCCTGGGCTCAAGTGATCCTCCCACCTCAGCCTCCCAAGCAGCTGGGACTATAGGCACACACCACCATGCCCAGCTAATTTTTTAGTGTATTTTAGAGACGGCGTTTCACCATGTTGCCCAGGCTGGTCTCGAACTCCTGGGCTTAGGTGATCCTCCTGTCTGGGTCTCCCAAAGTGCTGGGATTACAGGCGTGAGCCACCATGCCTGGCCTGAATCATTTCTTACGGTTGTATGTGAATCTTCAATTATCTCAACATAAAAAAATTAAAAATAAAAATAATGAACAAGCAAGCCATAGAATGGGGAATAATATGTGCAACACACAACCAACGATGGATACAAAAAGGGCCACCAGGCTGGGCATGGTGGCTCATGCTTGTCATCCCAGCACTTTGGGAGGCCGAGGTGGGTGGATCACGAGGTCAAGCGATCAAGACCATCCTGGCCAACATGGTGAAACCCTATCCCTACTAAAAATACAAAAATTAGCTGGGTGTGGTGGTGCATGCCTGTAATCCCAGCTACTCAGGAGGCTGAGGCAAAAGAATCGCTTGAACCAGGGAGTCGGAGGTTGCAGTGATCAGAGATCGTGCCACTGCACTCCAGCCCGGGCAACAGTACAAGACAGTGAGACTCCATCTCAAAAAAAAAAAAAAAAAAAAAAAAAAAAACGCCACCAAAAAGCAAAAAGGAAATCATAATTAACAGGAAAATGGGCCAAAGACTTAAACACCCACCCAATAAGATGACAATCAATGCATACAAGAAGGTGCACGAGCCATCAGAGTGCACACCAGGGCCCCAGCACACAGCCCAGCTCACACCCACCAGAGCAGACAGAAGGAAAAAGACCCAGGGTGGAGTGCAGTGCACGAGGACGGCTCACTGCAGCCTTGAACTCCTGAGCTCAAGCAATTCTCCAGCCTCATCCTCCTGAGTGGCTGGACTAAAGGTACACACCACTGTGCCCAGCTCTTACACTCACATCATACACAATCCTCTATGTGTACGTGTGCATAGAGGGTGGCGCAGGAGGCAAGAACGTGTTCCTTTGCTAACCTGAAACATGGGTAGTGGTGTCTCCCTACAGTTTCGATTTGCATTTCTCTGAGCATTAATGAGGTGAGGCATCTTTCCAAAGATAATTTATATTATCTTCTAAAAGCATGATAGTTTGTGTCATATTTAAGTCTGTAAGCCACCTGGAGCTGATGTTTGTGTATGGCGTGAGGTAGAGGTCTGTGGTAGTTTAAAAACATACCCACAAACTCTTTGATACTACCTTCAGAAGGTGCAGCCTAATTCCCCTTTCCTTCAAGGTGTGGGCTACACTTAGTAATTCACTCATAACGAATCAAGTGTGGCAGAAACGAAGACGTGGGATGCCCAAGATTAGGATATGAAGGTACTGCAGATTCCTTCCCACTATCTCTTATCACTCACCCTGCAGGAAGCCAGCCGCCATGTTGTGAGGACACTCAAGCAGCCCTATGGGGAGATCCATGTGGTGAGGAACAGCCAGCAGCCATGTGAGTGAACAGCCTTGAAAGTAGATCCTCCAGCCCTAGTCAAGCCTTCAGATGGCACAGCCCAGGCCGAGAGCATGAACGGCTACAACCTAACGAGCCAGAGTCACCCTCTGAGCTGCTCTCACTTTCCTGACCTATCATGACTGTGAGATAACAGATACTGTTGTTGATGATGGATGACGATGACGATGATGATGACTAGAGAGAGAGACGGAGGGTCTCACCCTGTCACCCAGGCTGGAGTATAGTGGCGCATTCACTGCTCACTGCAGCCTCAACCTCCCAAGCTCCAGCGATTCTCCTGCCTCAGCCTCCCGAGTGGCTGGACTACAAGCATGCACCACCACGCCCAGCTAATTATTATCTTTTGTTTTTCAGAAATGGGGTCTCCCTATGTTGCCCAGGCTGGTCTCAAAGTCCTGGGCTCAAATGATCTTCCTGCCTCAGCCTCCCAAAGTGTTGGGATTACAGGTGTGAGTGTTTTGAATCACTACATTTGGGAATAATGTGTTACACAGCAATGCTTAACTAATACAGGTTCTGATTTCATATTTTTTCCAAACTGATATCCAATTGGCTCAGTACCTTTTTTTTTTTTTTCCTGAGACAGAATCCTGCTTTGTCACCCAGGCTGAAGTGCAGGGGCACAATCTCAGCTCACTGGAACCTCCACCTCCCAGGGTCATGCAATTTTCATGCCTCAGCCTCCTGAGTAGCTGGGACTCCAGGCATGAGCCCCCTGTACCTGGCCTTTAGTGCCACTCATTTCAAAGCTGCTTCTCTCCAGAGTGTTTGCAGGACCACCTTGGTAATGAATTAGGTTCCCATACATACATAGGCCCGTTTGAGACTCTACTCTTTTTGTCCTTTTTGTTTGACATGGAGTCTTTCTCTGTCACCCAGGCTGGGGTGCAGTGGCGCGATCTCAGCTCACTGCAACCTCCGCCTCCCAGGTTCCCGGGATTCCCCTGCCTCAGCCACCCGAGTAGGTGAGATTACAGGTGCACATCACCACACCTGGCTAATTTTTTGTATTTTTAGAAGAGACACAGTTTCACCATGTTGGCCAGGCTGTTCTTGAACTCCTGACCTCAAGTGATCCACCCGCCTTGGCCTCCCAAAGTGCTAGAATTACAGGCATGAAGCACTGCGCTTTGCCTTTTTTTTTTTTTTTTTTTTTTTGATTCTATTATTTTTTACTGGTTCCTTTGTCAATCTTTGAGCCTGTCCCACATGTCCTCCTCACTATGGCTTCCTAAGGAGCCTCCTCTCTGTTCCCACCTCTCAGGGGGCTGACTCCTACTCACACTCTGGTCTCAGCCTCCTTTCTGGCCCCTGGCATGAGGTTCTTCGTTCCGCCTCGGCCTCCCAAAGTGCTGGGATTACAGGCATAAGCCACCGCACCTGTCTTATTTCTCAGTGATCTCAATGCTCCTCAGACTCCCCCTGCATAACACTTAGCAGCAGAACCATACGAACTTGAAACTATTCCATTATTTTTGATCTACAAACACAAAACATTATTTACCTCAGTAACAGTTGCCTGGCTAAAGCTGTGAGGGTGGGAGGACCCCGTGATCTGGACGTTTGCACACATCATGCTTCCAGCCCGGGACTGAAGATACGTGTGGACCACATCAGGGACTAGCCTGCTAACTATGAGCTCTCACACAATGTCTGTCAGGGGCTGGAGAATCGGGGAGGCCTCCCCCCAGAAATCAGGGGAAGCTGCATCTCCCTCTTCAATTTCCTTTCCCCTGGCCACCTGGCTCCAAAATAAATCTAATAAACTAACTCACAGCAAGGTGTCAAAGCCCCAGATGCCTAAATGAAAGAAGCTGGCAGTCTGAGGCATCTGCATTTGAAAAGAGATTCAATGAGAACTTAAGATAAAAGCCAGCCCTAGACCAAAAGAAAGGGAAGAGAGGGCAGGGAGGGCTTCCAGCAGCCCCTGCAAATCACACCTTTCTAGAAGCCAGGACCACAAGCACCCTTCCCTATGAACTGCCTCATTTAGCTTCATAGCTCTAATGGGCCAAAACCCCCACGGAGTAGATGTGGCAACTAAGGTCTGTCAAGTACAATGGTGAGGAGACGAAAATAACAAAAGTGAGCTTTGCAGGGGTCAGCGCTGTAACATAGGATTTGCTCTGACTGGGGGTTCACTCCCTCACAGAGACACAGACCTTTGTTCTAGGTGGGGCTGCGGGAAGGGGACCTGCAGACAGGTGTGCCAGTGGCACAGGGCCTGGGAGTATGGAAGGAGGCAGCACTGGGATCGCGAGGGCCCCCAGCCTTAGGACAAGAGAGGTGTGGGGTCTAGACAACCAACCTAGGGCGCAGGTGCCACAGTGAGCCACTGAGATGCCTGTAAACCTGGGACAGGAGCTAGGAGGGTATTCCCAAGAAAGAGAGCTCACAGTCAGCCAGCACATTCCTAAGAGCTGGAAGGAAGGATGGTGGGAGCTGTCAGAGCAGAGAGATGAGCAGGGGAAGGTGGTCAAGGAAAAAGAAAACAGGGAAGGGCTGGGCATGGTGGCTCACGCCTGTAATCCCAACATTTGGGAGGCCAAAGCAGGAGGATTGATTGAACCCAGGAGTTTGAGGTTGCAGTGAGCTCTGATCGCACCACTGCTCTCCAGCCTGGGCAACAGAGCAAGACTCTGTCTCTAAAAAAAAAAAAAAGGACAGGCACAGTGGCTCAGCACTTTGGGAGGCCGAGACGGGCGGATCACAAGGTCAGGAGATCGAGACCATCCTGGCTAAAACGGTGAAACCCTGTCTCTACTAAAAATACGAAAAATTAGGCCGGGCGCAGTGGCTCAAGTCTGTAATCCCAGCGCTGTGGGAGGCCGAGATGGGCGGATCACGAGGTCAGGAGATCGAGACCATCCTGGCTAACATGGTGAAACCCCGTCTCTACTAAAAAAATACAAAAAACTAAGCGGGCTCCTGTAGTCCCAGCTACTCCGGAGGCTGAGGCAGCGTAAACCCGGGAGACGGAGCTTGCAGTGAGCTGAGATCCGGCCACTGCACTCCACCCCGGGCGACAGAGCGAGACTCCTATCTCAAAAAAAAAAAAAAAAGAGTTCGAGACCAGCCTGACCAATAGGATAAAACCCCGTTTCTACCAAAAATATAAAAGTTAGCTGGTCATGGTGGCGTGCACTTGTAATCTCAGCTACTCGGGAAGCTGAGGCACGAGAATCACTTGAATCCAGGAGGCAGAGGGTGCAGTGAGCCAAGATGCTGCCACTGCACTCCAGCCTGGGCAACAGTGCAAGACTTTGTTCCAAAAATAAATGAAAACATAAAAAAAAATAAAGAAAACAGAAGGACACAACACATAGGATAACAAAGTTCAAAAAATTCATGTGATAAAGGAGACTGATGATTCATGAAACAAGAGGAAAGCCTTTGAACTTGAAGCCAGTCAAGAACATCATTTGCAGGGGGCAGGAATTGGTACACTGGACCCACAGATGAGGAAATCTAATTTATACACACTGCCTGGCTCTGTAGATAGAAATACTGACATGTGAACTATGGTTACAGAACAGAACGTAATTCTGTCAGCCACACAATGTAAAAATGAAGGCATATCCTACTTCTGGGTACATACACAAAAGAAATGAAAATTGGGCCGGGCGCAGTGGCTCACACCTGTAATTCCAGCACTTTGGGAGTTGAGGAGGGTGGATCACCTGAGGTCTGGAGTTCAAGACCAGCCTGGCCAAAATGGCAAAACCAGCCTGACCAAAATGGCAAAACCCTGTCTCTACTAAAAATACAAAAAAATAGGCCGGGCATGGTGGCTCACACCTGTAATCCCAGCACTTTGGGGGGGGGGCGCCGAGGCGGGCGAATCACGAGGTCAGGAGCTCAAGACCATCCTGGCCAGCATGGTGAAACCCATCTCTACTAAAATTACAAAAATTAGCTAGGTGTGGTGGCGAGCGCCTGTAGTCCCAGCTACTCAGGAAGCTGAGGCAGGAGAATCACTTGAACCCAGGAAGCAGAGGTTGCAGTGAGCCAAGATCACTGCACTCTAGCCTGGTGATAGAGTGAGACTCTGTCTCAAAAACAAACCAACAAACAAAAAATACAAAAAATTAGCCGGGTGTGCTGGCATGTGCCTGTAGTCCCAGTTACCCCGGAGGCTGAGGCAGGGAGAACTGCTTGAACCCAGGAGGTGGAGCTTGCAGTGATCCAAGATTGTGCCACTGCACTCCAGCCAGGGTGACAGAGCAAGACTCCGTCTCAAAAATAAATAAATAAAAATAAAATAAAAAATAAGAAAACTATAAACTGGCCAGGAGCAGTGGCTCATGCCTATAATCCCAGCACTTTGGGAGGCCGAGGCAGGCGGATCACTTCAGGTCAGGAGTTTGAGACCAGCCTGGCCAACATGGCGACACCCTGTCACTACTAAAAATACAAAAAGTGATGGGTGTGGTGCACGCCTATAGTCCCAGCTACTTGGGAGGCTGAGGCAGGAGAATCTCTTGAACCCTGGAGGCCGAGGCTACAATGGCTGAGATGCAGTCACTGTACTTGGCGAGACTCCATCTCAAAAAAAAAAAAAAGAAGAAGAAGAAGAAGAAGAAAAGGCCGGGCCACAGTGGCTCACACCGGTAATCCCAGCACTTTGGGAGGCCGAGGCAGGCGGATCATGAGGTCAGGAGTTTGAGACCAGCCTGGCCAGCACAGTGAAACCCTGTCTCTACTAAAAATACAAAAAATTAGCAGGGCATGGTGGTGGGCGCCTGTAATCATACCTACTCAGAAGGCTGAAGCAGGAGAATTGCTTGAACCCAGCAGGTGGAGGTTACAGTGAGCCGAGATCGCACCACTGCACTCCAGCCTGGGCGACAGAGCAAGACTCTGTCTCAAAGAAACAAAAAAAAAAGAAAGAAAAAGGGGATCTACTGCGGATACACATAACCACTTGAATCTCCAAAACAGTGTCATCTAGCAAAATTAATCAAACACAAAAGTATTCATTCCATGTGATTCCACTGATGTGAAATTATTTCATTTTTTGAGATGGAGTTTCGCTCTTTTTGCCCAGGCTGGAATGCAATGGTGCGATCTCGGCTCACCACAACCTCTGCCTCCTACGTTCAAGGGATTCTCCTACCTCAGCCTCCCGAGTAGCTGGAATTACAGGCAAGCGCCACCATGCCTGGCTAATTTTTTGTATTTTTAGTAGAGACGGGTTTTCTCCATGGTGGTCAGGCTGGTCTCCAACTCCCAACCTCAGGTGATCAGCCCACCTCAGCCTCCCAAAGTGCTGGGATTATAGGCGTGAGCCCCCACGCTGGGCCAATGTGAAATTCTTAAAAAAGGACACCAAACCTACAGTAATCGAAAGCAAATCACTGATGCCTGGGCTGGGTGTGAGGAAGGGCCCACCACAGAGGAGCACGAGAACTTCTGGGGACAACGGAAATGTTTTACATTTGGATTATGACAGTGTTTACAAAACCCATCAAACAGGCCAGGCGCAGTGGCTCACGCCTGTAATCCCAGTCCTTTGGGAGGCCCAGGCGGGCGGATCACGAGGTCAGGAGATCGAGACCATCCTGGCTAACACGGTGAAACCCCGTCTCTACCAAAACTACAAAAAAAAATTAGCCGGGTGTGGTGGTGGGCGCCTGTAGTCCCAGCTACTTGGGAGGCTGAGGCAGGAGAATGGTGTGAACCCGGGAGGCGGAGCTTGCAATGAGCTGAGATTGCGCCACTGCACTCCAGCCTGGGCGACAGAGCGAGACTCTGTCAAAAAAAAAAAAAAAACATCAAACCAAACCCATCACACAAAACCCATTAAAATAGGTGCATCTTACTGTAAGTCACACCTCAATAAAGTTTGATATAAAAAATCAATGCATGGGCTGGGCGTGGTGGCTCACGCCTGTAATCCCCACACTTTGGGAGGCCGAGGCAGGAGGATAATGAGGTCAGGAGTTCAAGACCATTCTGACCAACGTGGTGAAACTCCATCTCTACTAAAAGTACAAAAATTAGCTGGCCATGGTGGCATGCACCTGAGGTCCCAGCTACTTGGGAGGCTGAGGCAGGAGAATCGCTTGAATCCGGGAGACGGAGGTTGCAGTGAGCTGAGATCACACCACTGCACTGCAGCCCGGCGACAGAGCAAGACTGTCTCAAAAAAAAAGATACAAAAATTAGCTGGCATGGTGGCATGTGCCTGCAATCCCAGCTACTGGGGAGGTTGAGGCAGGAGAATCATTTGAACCCGGGAGGCAGAGGTTGCAGTGAGCGGAGATCATGCCACCGTACTCCAGTCTGGACGACAGAGTAAGACTCCATCTCAAACAAACAAAAAACCAGAAAGCCACATGGTCAGCAAAGCCTAAAATGTTTACTACCTAGCCCTTCATGGTAAAAGCTGGCCAACTCCTGGTCTAGCACATTTATTTGGTGTTACCAGCTTCATCATCACCCCCACCTTCATCAGCTGCTCCTTCTGTCTGGAAAGTTCTTCCACCAGATCTTAGGACAGCATGCTCCTTCTTGGGACTCGGATCACATCTTAAGTGCGACCTCCTCAGAGATCTTCTGTGGTTACCTTGTCATTCTCTTATCTCATCACCCTGTTTTAATCCTTGACATGCCACTTACTGTTTGTTTCCCTGCTGCATCCTCAGGACTTGGCCGGTTCCTGACTCATAGGAAGCACTCAGTAAGTGCGGTGGGCTGACCAGGTGAACAGCTACTGAGCCTGCGGCACAGGGCTCCCAGCAAAGGATGTGACATGGGAGGCTCCGAGCTCCTGGCTGAGCAAGTCTGATGAAAAGGCCTCACTTAGGTGTGCGTGCACCAGTGCCGGGAGAGCCTCGGCATGAAAGAAGGGCCTGGAACTGCCACCTAGTTCTCATTTGGCCAGTGGGTAGATGTGGCACAAGTGCTAGGGTAGGACACGCTCGAGGCAGAGCAGGGTGGAGCTGGTGGTGCTGGTACGGTCTGTGGGGTCACCTGAGACTGAGGTTCCTAAGCCGCAGGCAGCGGAGAGCTGTATCAATCAGCTGTTCATTCAGACCAGAGGTTCAAGAATCCCTACACAGACCCCAAAGTGGAGTCATACAGGAGGAGCCCCCTTGCTAGGCGCCACCCCAGGCAATCCTCCAGGCAAAGCGGAGTCCAGGTGCATCCCAAGCAGGTGAGGGATGAGGCCAGGACAGGCCAATCAAGAGACAGGAGGGATGGCTCCAGCCAACAGGGAGGAAATCCAGCTCGAGCACCGGGAGGGGGAAGGACGCCCTAAAGCCTCCCCCATCCCAACCCGAGCCTGGAGGACTTGGGGCAGGGACAGGCAGCTGGCCCTGCAGAGCTCTGAGCGTCCACCACAGTGACAAGCATGGAGCCAGTATGTGTGTAAGTCCACGAGGCAGCCCCCAGCCCCTCAGGCAACCCAGCTGCACGCCGCCGGAGCTCCTCTCGGCGAGTCGTGGCTCTGGGTCCCTGAATCAGGCAGCGCAGCCAGAGGCCTCTTCAGGAGGCCCCAGGGTACTGCAGCCAAGACTCTTCTCCCAGAGAAATCCCAACCCTTCCAGGAAGCAACAGGGGCGCCAAGACGCCCAGGAGGGCTCACTGCTGTATTAGACACGCTTTGAAGAAGGCAGCGGTACCCCGGTCTCCACCTCCACCCCCAAGTAGGAATCCAGGAAGAAAAGGAAGACACAGAGGTTTGGGGAGGGCTAACTTTGCTCTGGCTCTCATAAGCCTAGAATGACTCCGTACACCCCTCCCGTCTCTGCACCCATGGAAATGAATCCCACCGTGCCCGGGGCCTCTGCTCTGGTACAGACAGGCGCCCACACCAGTCCCGGACACTCCCTCCCGGGCGGGGTGCTTGCTTAGTAATTGTTGCCCTGACCCCAATTCCTGAGGGGTGGTCCAGGCGCCCCGCGCTACAAGTGAGGTCATGTGAATCCCTGAAAGTTGAAGGAACTTGCCCCAGAGAGAGACTCCCCTTTCTCCTTCAGCCTAGCTCCAAAGCCCACACAAAGCTTGGGTAAGTCCCTTCTCTGCGGCCTTAATTTCCTCATCTGAAAATGAGGATAATTCCGGAGCTGTCTACCTGACCGACGGGCTGCGGAGAATCCACACACCTTCGCCTTGGAACAAAATGCGAAGCGCCCACCGGCAGCCTTCGGCTCCCTGCCTTTCCTGACCCTTGGCACCTGCTGCCCTGGGCCTCAGCCAGCAACGCCCAAGGCGGCCCGGCGGGACCTGTGCCCTGGGCGCCCGCGTGCCGGCAGCCGCGTCTCCCGAGGGCCCCTCCCCGGCCTCCTCCCTCGCCAGCCTTCTCCCTCGCCAGCCTCCTCTCCCCCCTCGGTCTCTTCCTCCTCCCGCCCCCCCCCGGCCTCCTCCCTCCCCTCAGCCTCATCTTTCTACGGCCCGGCCTCCTCTCCCGGTGTCGACCCAGTGCCCCTCCTTCCCGGGCCCGCCACGGCTGTCCCTGGCCGGGGCCCCTCTCCTTCGCTCCGCTCCTGCTGCAGCACCCGGGAGTCCGCGCCTCACCTCGTGTCCCGCGCCGGCCGCCGCGTAAGTGGGTCCGCTGGCTTCCGCGGGTCGGTGGGCCCCGCGCTCCCCGAGGCGCTGCGGGGGCGGGCCCCGCGCCCGGCTCTCGCCATGGCAACGCTACACTTCCGGCCCGCGCTACCCACAGCCGGAAGCCGCGGTGCCCCGTGGGAGCCGGGGGCGGAGCCTGGGGCGGGACGGTCGGGGGCGGAGCCTGGGGCGGGACGGTCGGGGGCGGGGCCTGGGAGGGACGGTCGGGGGGCGGGGGCCAACTGGGACAGCTGCGGGCGGCCTGGCGAGTCTTCCGCGGCTGGGACCTCCTCGGGGCCCGGGTGGGACGCGAAGGGCTGAAAGTACTCCAGGGCTCCCGGGACGGTGGTCATTGATTTATGCTGGACAAAACCGAGTCATCGTAGACAATGGGACGGGCGCCAGCGGAATGAGTGGCAGCTTTGGGGGTGGTGTCGGGCCCGGGACGTCGGAGATGAGCGGTCAGAACTTGGGGAGCCTCCAGCGCCCCACCAAGGAGGTGCCAGTGGAAAGGGGGGTGCCTTAAAACTTATGGGAGGCCGGGCGCGGTGGCTCACGCCTGTAATCCCAGTCCTTTCGGAGGCCCAGGCGGGCGGATCACGAGGTCGGAAATTGAGACCATCCTGGCTAACAAGGTGAAACCCCGTCTCTACCAAAACTACAAAAAAAAAATTAGCCGGGCGTGGTGGTGGGCGCCTGTAGTCCCAGCTACTCGGGAGGCTGAGGTAGGAGAATGGCGTGAACCCGGGAGGCGGAGCTTGCAGTGAGCCAAGATTGTGCCACTGCACTCCAGCCTGGGCGACAGAGCGAAACTCCGTCTCAAAAAACAAACAAACAAACAAAAAGTTTATGGGAAAGGCCTGGCGCGGTGGCTCACGTCTGTGATCCCAGCACTTTGGGGGGAGGCCGAGGCTGGTGAGTCACTCGAGCCCAGTAAACCAACCTGAGCAACATAGGGAGGCCGCGTCCCTACCAAAAAGTAAGAAATTAGCCGGGCGCTATGGCGTACGCCTGTAGTCCTGGGAGGCTGAGGCGGGAGGATTGCCCTAACCGGGGAGGTGGAGGCCGCACGGAGCCCAGATCGAACCACTGCACTCCAGCCTGGGCAACAGAGTGAGACCTTGTCTCAAAACAACAGCAGCAAATACTTGTAGGAAAGAACAACGCCTTGCTGACCGAGTGGGGTGGGAGGCCACAAGTATTAGCCTCATGAGGCACAGGACTGTGCAGCCATAGCCTAGGGAACACAACAGAGAGGGCCCCAGCAGTCGATGTGGTAACAGGGGTCCTAAGGGAAACCACGTAGGGTCTGAGGGGAGAGTCAGAGATAGAAGAAAAAGGGGCACCACCCAACCAGGGGTGTGTTGGGCAGGAGCAGTGTGGCACCCCACATACAAGGCCCCTTGCAGCCCAGGCCTCCTCCTCTTGGAGACTCGCTGCCTGTCCCTTGCTTCCGCACCTCGGGGTGTGCTGGACCCCACCATATGCTGTAGATTTTCAGCCCTTTGAGGTTATCATGGTGGGGGCTATGCAAGAAAAGCTGAATTCTCAGAGTGAAGGGCAAAAGCATATCCCTGGGCCCCATGTGTCTGGGGGCCCTTGGCCCGGTGCCAGCACCAACCACCCCTGCTAGTTCCCAGAGCTGCTATCCTCTTGGGCAAACTTGTACCTTGTGAGGGAGGAGAACCTGGGCTTTGAGGCAGGGTACGTAACACCAGCCTTGCTTGGCTGGTGAGGAGAGATGGCTAGGGAGGAGGAGGTGAGGGGTCCACCTGGGCTCCTGAAGCAACTCCCAAGAAATCAGTTGAGTCAATGTGTCCCCCTTTTGTTCCTAGGGTGGGGACTTCATGGCCTTCTCCTCCAGGAAGGCCCACCTGATCATGTCCTGAGTGGGTATCCAGCCCCCATAGTTCAGGGCCTACTAGCTGCTAGGTGTAGAACTCCAGGGATGCCCCACTCCTTGGGAGCTTGGCATGGGCGAATTACTCCCCCATCTGTTAAATGGGGTCCTGAAACCTGGCCAGGGAAGACGGGATAAAGTACCCATTGGTCATCGCAGCCCCTTTGAAGCGGGGCCTGGCCACCCAAAGGTAGCTCAGGGGTGGAGACTGAGGCCTCAGGAGAAGCCCCCACTAGAATCCTCTCTGCCCCTCCCTTCCAGATTAACCAAAACCTGCTAATTGTGGCAGCCCTCGGCATGCTCCCCTCCCCCACAGCCTCTTCCTCCCTTCCCTCCCCTCCCCCTTCCATCCGAATGATAAAGGCCCCAGCCCGCCTGCCCCAGCCCGGCCTCAGGCCCCGGCCCTGCCTCCTACACTGCCCCACTGCCCTGCACCCTCCACCCGGCCAGGCCCCTGCCCACGCTGTCTACTGTCCCGCATGGGGCCCTGCAGCGGCTCCCGCCTGGGGCCCCCAGAGGCAGAGTCGCCCTCCCAGCCCCCCAAGAGGAGGAAGAAGAGGTACCTGCGACATGACAAGCCCCCCTACACCTACTTGGCCATGATCGCCTTGGTGATTCAGGCCGCACCCTCCCGCAGACTGAAGCTGGCCCAGGTGAGAGGGCCCCGGCCCCCACTCTCTCTTTCCCCAGACTCGTTCCCCACCCACTTCCAGGCTCAAACCCTAACCCCCACACCTTCCTAGCCCACCCAGGTATGCCAGTGGGACCAGTCCTGAGAGCTGAGGGCCTCAAGGCACGACCCTTCTCCGGGAGCCCCTTGCCCCCTCTGTCGCCCTTCCGCGCAGAAATGTTCTTCTTCGGGGCGAGCAGGGGCCGGCACCGCGCGCCCCTGAGCCCGGTAGTGGGGGAGGGGTGGGGCGCTACACTCTCCCCGTCTGGGCTCACGGCGCCGGCCGGCCGCCTGGCGGTTTCAGATCATCCGTCAGGTCCAGGCCGTGTTCCCCTTCTTCAGGGAAGACTACGAGGGCTGGAAAGACTCCATTCGCCACAACCTTTCCTCCAACCGATGCTTCCGCAAGGTGGGGCAGGCCAGGGTCGGAGCCCGGGGGCGGGGCGCGCGCGGAAGTCCTGAGCATCCGAGGTTGGGCAGCCCCACCCATGTCTGACCCCCACACCCAGGTGCCCAAGGACCCTGCAAAGCCCCAGGCCAAGGGCAACTTCTGGGCGGTCGACGTGAGCCTGATCCCAGCAGAGGCGCTAAGGCTGCAGAACACGGCCCTGTGCCGGCGCTGGCAGAAGGGAGGTGCGCGCGGAGCCTTCGCCAAGGACCTGGGCCCCTACGTGCTGCACGGCCGGCCGTACCGGCCGCCCAGTCCCCCGCCGCCACCCAGTGAGGGCTTCAGCATCAAGTCCCTGTTAGGGGGGTCTGGGGAGGGGGCACCCTGGCCGGGGCTAGCTCCACAGAGCAGCCCAGTTCCTGCAGGCACAGGGAACAGTGGGGAGGAGGCAGTGCCCACCCCACCCCTGCCCTCTTCTGAGAGGTCTCTGTGGTCCCTCTGCCCTCTTCCTGGCCCCACGAGAGTGGAGGGGGAGACTTTGCAGGGGGGAGACATCAGGCCCTCGACCCTCTCCCCAGAGCCTAGGGCCTGGCCTCTCCACTTACTGCAGGGCACCTCAGTTCCTGGGGGGCTGTCCAGCGGGGGACACAGGGCCTCCCTCTGGGGGCAGCTGCCCACTTCCTACTTGCCTATCTACACTCCCAATGTGGTAATGCCCTTGGCACCACCACCCACCTCCTGTCCCCAATGCCCACCATCAAACAGCCCTGCCTACTGGGGGATGGCCCCTGAAACCCGAGGGCCCCCAGGGCTGCTCTGGGATCTAGATGCTCTCTTCCAGGGGGTGCCACCCAACAAAAGTATCTACGATGTTTGGGTCAGCCACCCTCGGGACCTGGCGGCCCCTGGCCCAGGCTGGCTGCTCTCCTGGTGCAGCCTGTGAGGCCAGTAAGACATGGGCCCCTCCTCCCTCCCGCTCCCACCCCCAGCTTGTTGACAGGGAGCCAAGGCCAGGTGGGTGTCTGCGACCACAGCAGCCTCGAAACACCAGGCAGTAACCTTGCTGGGAGTCCACGGTGTTTATTGGACTACCCCAGGCATGGCCATGGCCCAGCTGGGCACAACCCTCACCCTGGTCAGTCATGCCTCTGTCTCTCCTACACTCAGAGGCAAGGCTGGAGGGGCAGGGCTGAGCCTGGAATAGCCCTTCCTAGTCCCCTCTTCTCAGCCCACTACCCATCCATCACCTCCCCTCCTGTGCTCCAGGCTGGGGGAGGGAGAGCCCTATGGTGGGTCCAGCCTGAAGTCCTGCCCTCTCTCATCTGTCTGGGAAGGAGGTAGCACCTTTTTCGGGAAAGGGGTTAGGGAGTAAAGACTGCACCCTACATTGTCCAGTGGTGGGGAGGATAACAGTAAAGGAATTTGCAACGTTTTAATGCCATGCCTGATTTTTGGGTCAGGAGTGGTGACTCGGGTAACCACTTGGCCGGGGGACGCCTGGGATTCCCTGCTGTGTGCTGTGATAACAGCAAATGGTGATAAGGAGGAAGCCGAGACCTGTGGCCTGATGCAGGACTGGGGGCGGGGGGGTGATCACTTCACCAGGCACCACACACTTCACTGGTTGCGGAGGTGGAGGGGTGACTCTGGGAGTTCCGGGGCAATGGATCCAAAGAGGCTAAGGAGCTTGTGCCCTGGAAGATGGGGGTACAGGGACTTTACTACCGCCTCTGCCAGCAGAGACCTGGCCCGAGACCCCATGGGCAGGGACGCCACTCAGGACTACAGGGGCAGGCCCTCTCCGGGCGTGAGGGCCGAGCCCGAGCCGTTGTCAGGACTGGGGCATGGAGGGCTGCCAGGGGACGGCGTAGGGGTGCAGGGGGTCCCGGTGAGCGGAGTGTCGGTACTGAGGGAGGAGGGCGTCCCGGAGGAGCGCGGGACCCTGCGGCGCCGGGCTGGCCCCAGCTCCACTTGACCCACTCGCTCGGCGAATTTGAGTGAGCAGACTGTCTCCCCGAGGTCCTCCGGCCGCGTGGAGATCTGTAGGCAAGAGGCGCGGGTGGGCGGGCCCGGGTGGGCGGCGACCGGCAGGCACACACCCGCCCCGCGCCTGCGCCGCCCCGGCGCCCACCTGCAGCAGCAGCACCGCAGTGGTGCCGGGGCCCAGGGCCGGCTGCAGCAGGCGTGTGAGCTGCGAGTCCCGGAAGGGCACGTGCGGCCGGTGGGCCCGCAGTGCGGCCATCACGCCTCCCAGCGCCAGCAGCGAGCGGTTTATGGTCTGGGCTTCCCGCAGGCGCCGGGCGCCGTCTGGGTCTCCCCGCGGCGGGCCAGCCGCCCCTGCCTTCCGTGCGCGCTCGGATCCCGCCAGGTCCACCAGGTGCAGCGTGCCTAGAGGGGCGAGCGAGCCCGACATGGGGGAAGGCCGGGCCTCGGGTGCGCTGGTGACTCCGCAGGGCTCAGGCACCGGCCGTGGTACCTGCGGTGCCTGGAGCGCGCGGTGGAGTCGCCGCGCGCAGCGTCAGCGTGACCAGGGCGTGCGAGCGGGAGCTGCGCTGGTTCATGGCGGTGGCGGCGGTGGCCCGGTTGCTCCTCCCCAGTTTCAGCATCTGGAAGGCGGAGGGACAGGGCTGGTCAGGTGCGGGGTTCCCGCCCCCGACTGGAAGGAAAGGACAGGGTCTCCGGAGGCGGAGCAGCCCTACCTGGTGCAGTGTCTCCAGGTTGGGCACGTCCCAGTGGGTGAGGCCAGCCACCTGGATCCCGCCCTGGCCTTCAGGGCCCTGCCTCACGGCCAGACGCTCGGGGGGCCCTGGGGCAAGGAGGTCCCTGGTGAGAAAGGGGAAGGTCTTGGTTCCAGAGTTCTCTGGAAACCCGGAAGGGCCCTGGGCCAGGGGTGGGGAGAAGGCCTCCCTGGTGGAGTAGCCCACCTGACAGCCTCATTGTAGATCTCCACCATACTGAGTGTCACCCGGTGCTGCCTGCCGGCCCCCATCTCCCGGAACAGCGACTGCAGCGCCCTAGGAACTATGCCAGGGTCCTCAGGAGGGCCCTGAGGATGGGGTGGGGTACACATCGGGCTCACATCCAAGTCATGCAGGGCCCCTGGGGCCTCTCCCACCGGGCGTGGGCTGTGTCCCACCTCCATGCTGTAGGTCTTCCCGGTTCCTGTCTGGCCATAGGTGAAGATGCAGACGCTATAGCCTCGGAGGCAGGACAGCACTGCAGGTTCCAGCTCTCTGAAGACCTGGGGGGAGGCGGGAGAATGTGTTTTGAGTCCTCCCCACATTGCCTGTTTATGACCTATTTGGTGGGGTGGGGAGTGCCATGAAGGCAGGTGTAAGCAGAGCCTAGTACCCTGGGAGGATGGCTCTAAGAGACCATGGGGGAGGAGGGTGTGTCCTACAGAGACCCTCTGTCTCCCTAGGAAGGTGGTGCTTGCAAGAATTTGCCAGGCAAAGAAGGGAAAAGACGGATGAGAAGAGGGAACAGCCTATGCAGAGGCTCTGGAGTCCTGAAGACCGTGTAGGAGGCCTAGGGACAGCAGTTAAGAGCGTAGGTGTGGTGTCCCTAATGTGGAAGCCAACGTGGAAAAAAGAAAAATAAATCCCAGCATTTTGGGAGTCCGAGGTGGGTGGATCACTTGAGCTCCGGAGTTTGAGATCAGCCTAGGCAACATGGTAAAACCCCGTCTCTACAAAAACTACAAAAAAAATCAGCCAGGCATGGTGTTGCACATCTGTGGTCCCAGCTACTCGGGAGGCTGAGGTGGGAGGATCTCTTGAGCCTGGGAAGCAGAGGTTGTAGCGAGCTGAGATTGCGCCACTGCACTCTAACCTGATGACAAAGTGTGACTCTGTCAAATATATATATATGTATATATGTATATATAGTATAAATTTTAAAAAATATTTAAAAGAGCCCAGATGGGCTGGGCGAGGTGGCTCACACCTGTAAGCCCAGCACTTTGGGAGGCCGAGGCAGGCAGATCACAAGGTCAGGAGTTTGAGACCAGCCTGACAAACATGGTGAAACCCCGTCTCTCCTAAAAATACAAAAATTAGTCGGGCATGGTGGCACACACCTGTAATCCCAGCTACTTGGGAGGCTGAAACAGGAGAATTGCTTGAACCCAGGAAGTGGAGGTTGCAGTGAGCTGAGATCACACCACTGTACTCTAGCCTGGGTAACAGACTGAGATTCCATCTCAGAAAAAAAAAAAGCCCAGATGTTGGGGCGTGACTGCTCGGTTCAAACCCGGGTATGATTGGAGTTTACTCATTGGCCTTCCTGTGCCTGTTTCCCCTGAGAGGTAAGGGCTGCAGTGGCACCTGCTGTGAACGCTCGTGGCAGTGCACCTAGAGGGCCACGGCAGTACTTGGCTCACAAAGTGTGACCCCAGGAAGGGCCTGCAGATACGGAGGATGGTGGCCAGCCAGGCCTGCGGGAGCCCAGGCACAGACAGGTGCCGAGAGAGACACAGGGTTGGGACATTCACCCCGTTGGCACTAGGCACCAACAGTCTTTTGGACAACAACATGGCTGGCTTTTATGCCCAGAAGGTCACTGGTAACAGGGTGGGCTGTCAGCTCTGTTTGAAGACAGCCACGAGGCTAGAATCTAGAATTCTGTGTTCTGTGGGGTTACTGAGATTCCATGATGGGATGGAGGTGGCACTGTGGATGACATTCAGGAGCACATCATGGCACCACTGCAGAAACGGGAGCACAAGTGAGGGCTTGTCCACAGATGCCTTAGGTTCAGACACATTGCATTAGAGGGCCTTGTCCAGGACGGCTGTGCAGAGGACAGTGCACAAGGCATGCCCCATGCAGGGCTGCAGTTTGGGGTGGGGCTAAGGCCAGAGGGATATGTGGGATGAAGAGATAAGCGGTTGGAAAAGAGGGAATCAGGGTGACCCTGGCCACTGCAGGGCAGTCGTCACCCTGTCCCTGTGAGGCTGGCAGGCAGGCAGCCTGGGCGTGAGTCGCTGCCATTCTACCCCTTACCTAGTCTCCCCTGGCTCTGAGCTGCCATCTCCTCAGCTATGGGAGCTCTAGCAGCAAAGGGCACGTGCAGATGAAGATGTGTGTGAAGGTGGGGTGGGCTGGGGCTGGAGCCCCTGCTTTTCCACAGGTGTCTGGCAGGAAAAGGGTAGGGAAGAAGAGTGGGATCCAGGCAGGGCGGAGTAAGACTAGAAGCCTGTCTGCTCACCCACGGCCCCCACCACCCACCACCGGCCTTGGGGCCACAAAGCAATGAGGGGCCCTCATAGCTGGGAAGACCCTGGACCCCAGCAAAGGGGAGTGGACAGGTAGTGAAGCCTGGGAGGAGGAGGCACCAAGCTGGGCTGCCTGCCCTGCTTCCCAGCCCCCTCAGTTCCCTTTCCCTCCTGCCTGCCCTGCTTCCCAGCCCCCTCAGTTCCCTTTCCCAGCCACCGTCCCTCCTCCAGGTGGACAGCTAGACTGGGAACGGGAAACTGGAGCCTCTCCTGCTCTTCAGGGGACTCTGAGAAAGGGTCAGAATGGTTGCAAAGACAGGCTGTCACCTCCTCCTGGCTGGCGTCTGGAGGGAAGACCCAGTCTAGGCGGAATCGACGATGGCGCCCCCGGTAGCAGGTGGTGACGGTGCCCCCTGGGCCAGGCTCCACGCTCACGAGGCTGGAGGATGTCCCTGGCCTCAGTCGACACAGCACACGGATATTTCCTGCAGTGGGGATCAGGTCAGCAAGGTGCCTTGCAGACCTAAAGCACAGAGAGGCTGCACTTCCTCCAGCCACCCTCCCTACCTCCCTGGGCTCCCAAGCCTGCCATACCCTTGAGTTCTGGCAGCCGCCCTGGGCATCCGGCTGGGGGCCCTTGCTGCCCCTCAGGGAGCTGAGTGCCAGGCCCTCCAGATGACAGTGCCCCCAAGGCCCAGGACACCTGAGGGAACAGGGATGTACAGAAGGCAAGGGGTCAGCCAAGGAGCTGCGGAAGTGGGGGGTGGGAGGGTCCTGAGAGCAGCAAGGAGTCCCCACAGGGCCACCCAACTGTGCTGAGCCACAACTTTCAGTGGCTCTGGGCCCCTGGGGACATCAATTCAGTAACCCCAGGATAAAGCCCAGAAATGACAGACAGAGACACCACATCATCCGTCTCCTCCGTGCTTCTAGGCAATGCTTTAAGAGTTTACTGTCAACCAAGTATGCATATGATGAAAACAAAGCCCAGAAGTGAATTCCCACCCTGGGTCACAAAGAAGCTGTTTGGGTTCCAGAGCCCCACTTATTAGTACAGCCAACTCCCCAGGAGCACCCCCATCAAAAGAACAGTGAATAGGGTGCCCAGAGAGGAGGGGCTAGGCGATGAGGGGTCCTGACCTGGCCCCGGGCCTCACTCAGCGAACCCTGGCAGCTCTGGGTAAAGGTGCTGACCAATCCTCGGAGGTCGCCGCAGCCCTGACGCAGGCTGGCCATCCGTGCCCGAAGTCCTGGAGAGGGAAGTCTGTTGGAAGGGAAGGCCCAGCCTCCAGGGCTTCCCGTGAGCCCGAGCCCCAGCCCTTACCTGCCAGCTGCCCATGCATCTGCAGTAACTCGCGCCTGCAGTTCTGCTCCGTCTCCTGCTGGAGCTGCTGGAGGGCCCCTTGAAGGCCCTGCAGCTGCACCTCCTGCACCCCCAGCTGCCCCGCCCAACCCCACCCCTGTCACTGAGGAAACAGGCACTTACCAGGCCCTGCCTCAGATAAGCCCCTCCCAGTACCCCAGCCCTCCTCACCCCCGAGCCACAGATCCCTGGGCCCCATGCCCACCTGGGCTCGGAGGGCTTCTGTGGTGTCCTGGGCCTCCTGAAGCCGGCCCTGGAGCTCCACCAATGCCTCCGCCTCCTCCTGCGGGAGGGTGGGGGCCAGGAGGGACTCAGAGAGGGACGGTCTGCGGTACCATTTCACAGATGGGAAAGTCAAGTCAAGAGGTGGGCAGAGCTGGCTGTGAATCCATGCCTCCCAACTCCACGCAGAGCTCCTTCCCACGGTTCCTCTGCTCTCCTGGGATCAGCCACTCATAGGGGCCCGGGAGAGAGGGGGTCCTCCCACAGGCATCAGCCACCCTGATGGGGCTGCCCTGCACAGACCATCCCAGGAGGTCCCAAGGAGGCTGGGGCACTGTGGCTGCATGCCAGGTGTGCAGGAGCCCCAGGCTGCAGGAACGGCTGCAGCTCGGGAGCAGGGTACCTGCGGAGCCCTGGTGGGGGGGCCGGGACCCCAGTGCAGCAGAAGGTCCCGCATGAGGCTCAGGCTCTGCTTCAGGGCCTCGTTCTCCAGGGTGAGATGCTGAACCCTTTTCTCTGAGTCTGTCGCCCCCTGGTGGAGAGGAAGCCTCGGTACTCACCTGAAGCACCCCCTTCCATGCCCAGCCCTGCCAGGTCCTCCCCCCACCTCCCCGCAGCCTCACCACGCCCAGGCGCAGTCGACCCAGCTCCTCCTCCTGCTGTTCCAGCTGCTGCTTCAGCTCCTCCAGCTGGGGAGAAGTACGAGAGACAGGGTGGACCTCGTTTTTCTGGCGCCCCAGCCCCTGATCCCTTCTGGCTCCTGAGGCCTCACCTGTCCCAGGATGAGCTGCTCCAGCCGCTGCCACTCTCTCTGGTCGTCCTCCAACTGGAGGGGCTGCTGTCCCTGGGCCTCATCTCCCAGTGGCTCGCCTGGGACTGCGCCGAGGTGGGAAGGGCTTTCTTCTTGGGATGTGGATCCTGGAGTAGGGTGGGCCCAGTTAGCACTGAAGAAAGAGGTCTCTGGTCCAAATCCTCCGGAACAGGACCCCGAACTCCAGGCCGCCCAGGTTCTACTAAGATTTGCTCCCTCCAGAGTCCGTCTTCAAGCTACTGCCCTTTACTCACCATCTGGAGTGGGGGGCCGGACCCGAGGGGCTGGCTGAGTCCCCTGGAGCAGGGCCTGCCTCCCCCTGGGGCTCCGAAGCCATGCCAGAAGGGCCAAGAGCTGACTGGTCACTGTCAACAGTGGGGGGACCTCGCCAGACTGCGAAGGAGATAAGAATCGGAGCAAGGCTGTGAGAGCCAGGAAGGCCTGCGCAGGTGGCAGCTGCCAGCAGCCCCTTCGCCGCGCTCACCTGGCCCAGGTCGGCCGGGCTCCCGCAGCTCTCTTCCGCCCCCAGCTGGACGGAGAGGAACTCGGCGAGGCGCAGGAGGGCCTCCTCCAGGGACACCGCTGCCGCGCGGCCCTCGGCTCCGCTTTCCGACCCATCTTCAGGCTCCGAGCTGCCTGCCGGTCATGGAGGAGAGCGGGAGGCATTTCGGGTCACGTGCTGGAGCCAGGCCTCCGCCCCTCCCAGGGAGGTCCCGGCACCGCCCTCGCACAGCGGGGCTCCCAGCCCGCACCTACCGATCAGGCCGGTCAGCTCGGTCCACAGCTCTGGCGCGGGCAGGTCTGGCCGCCGGCGACCCCGGGGCTTGCGGGCTCTCTAGGGAGGGAGCAGGGGCGCCCCTGACGAGGGGGCAAGCAACCTGCTGGCCCCTTCCCTCCGCGAACCGGGCCGGAGGATTGGGGCCGAAATCTACGCTTCCAGCACCGGAGCCGAGCCGACGGTCCTCGGCACGACCCCGTCGCCCCGCGCCTCGTGCCCGCCCTCGCCCCGGGAACCTCGGCGTGGGGGTGGGGCAGGCGGCGGGGGACGACGGGCTGCGCGGCCAGCCCCGCTCACCTGGGCGGGGTCCCCGGGCTCCGCGGCCGCCGCGGCGCCACCATCCCTGCGAAAGAGGCTGTAGAAGATGTAGATGAGCAACGAGTAAAAGGCGTACATGGGAGCGCGGGGCGGCAGAGGGCCCCGCTTCGCGCCGCCCCGCGTCCCCGCGCCCAGACTCGGCGCCCGCCCGCCGCAGTGCCGGTGCGCATGCTCGCGACGGCCGCCCCCACGGCCCGGCTCCCACGGCTGGAGGGCGAGCGCGGAGACAGGGGTCTCAGAAACAGGTGCCCGCGGCCGCACCTGGAGACCCGCCGCTTCTCACGGCGCCGCGCCGCGCTCCCCAACCCTTACACCACGGACACCGGGCTGAGAGTGCCCACGGCTCCCGCGACCCTCCCCTCGGAATTTCTCCCGCCCTCCGCATAGTCCCCCACCGCTCCGGTTTCGGAGAGCCTTCAACTCGCGGGTGTTCACCTTCCCCTCCCCGGAGCCCCGCCCATCTCAGCCCCGCCCAGGCCCCCCTCTCCTCGCAGCCCCGCCCAAACCCCGCCCCTTGCAGCCTTGCCCAGGCCCCTCCCTTCTCGGCCCCTCTCAGTCTGGCCCAGACCCCTCATCTCGCAGCCCCGCCCAGACCCCGCCCCCTCGCAGCCCCGCCCAGACCCCATCGCATAGGGGCCCAGGCCCCGCCCCACCCAGGCCCCCTCCCCTCTCAGACCCGCAGCTCTCAGCCTCGCCTACATCTTGTTCCCCTCAGCCCCGCCTAGACACCCTCCCCTCGCAGCCCCGCCCAGACCCCGCCCCTCGCAGCCCCGCCCCGGCCCTTCTCCCCTCATCAAGCTGCTTCCAAACCACTAAGCCCACCCACCCACCCAAACAGCGTTTTCTGGTCCCCGAGCTCCTCCCGACCCCACCCGCTCCTATGGCCTCCAACCGGCCCCCCAGGCCCCGCCCCCCAGCTGCTCTAGCCCCGCCCGGCCGCTCTAGCCTCCGCTCCTCTCGCTGGTGGAGGTTCCCGACCGCGCTCGCTCCCGCACCCGGAAGCCTGGCAGAAGAATCAGGGCCCACGGCGGTGGGCGGTGCGTTGGTCAGGCTCGGGCCTCTCGCTCGCCGCTGCGTTGGGACTGCGCAGGCCGGTAACTGCGCACGGCCGGCCGCCCGGAGGCCTGCGCCATCGCTCCTCCTGGACGTGGGCTCCCAGAACGGCGCCTCCCGGAGCGCAGGGAGCAGGCCGAGGCCGCCGCATGGGCCTGCGGCGCCCCGCCGCTCTCTCTTCCCCAAGCCTGGCACTCCCACTTGGGCTCCAGGGCCCCACGGCTCACGTACCCCCAACCTAGACCGAGTCGTTTTCCCCCGTTTCCCAGCTGAATTAGGTTCTTATTTTCCACAGGTGTGTGCAGTGGCCCCAGGGATCCGGAAAATCTAAGACTGAACCTCTTCTAACATCCAGTAATGGGGCCCTGGAACCTGGGCGTACTAGAGTGCCGCGCTTAGGGCTCCAGGTCGCTGGCTTCGCACTTTTTTCTCCAAAGTTGAGTATCTCCTATCTGCGTCCTCATACTTACTACCGCCTGAGGTGCCATGGCCCCCAAGCCGGGGGCCGAGTGGAGCACAGCCCTGTCCCATCTGGTGCTGGGAGTGGTGTCTCTGCACGCAGCCGTGAGCACAGCCCAGGTGAGTACACTGGGGCTGAGCGGGGGCGCATCCCCATACCTCCCAAACCCGAAGGACCTACTTTCCTGAATTAGGGAGAGGTTGGTGGGAAGTGCATCTAAGATCAGGTCTCCATGGAAGCCCAAAACCCTTTCCTGTTTAAAAGGGTGGCCCCGGCCTCTTTTTCCCACGTGTTCTCCCTTCCCTGTGTTGACAGGCAAGTCGAGGGGCTGCTGCTGGCTTCCTGCTCCAGGTCTTGGCTGCCACCATCATGCTGGCTCCAGGGCTGAGCACACATGAAGACTGTCTTGCTGGAGCCTGGGTGGCCACCGTCATCGGCCTGCCCCTTCTGGCCTTCGATTTCCACTGGGTGAATGGGGACCGCTCCTCTGCCAACCTGCTCCTGGGAGGAGGCATGGTGCTAGCAGTGGCTGGCGGCCACCTCAGCCCTGAGGGCCGCTCTGTGGCTGGTCAGGCAATGCTGTTGGTGGTCGCAGTGACCATCCTCATTGTAGCTGTCTTCACGGCCAACACTTATGGGATGTGGGGGGGGACGATGCTGGGTGTGGCAGGCCTCCTGAGCCGGCTGGAGGAGGACAGGCTGCTGCTGCTACCGAAGGAGGATGTCTGTCGCTGGGCCCTGGCTGCAGGCAGCTGGGCTTACTGCCGGGCCCTGCATACACAGCGCCTGCAGTGGGAATGACAGTTGGATACAGCAAGGCAGGGTTTCTGCCCTGCTGAACACTCCCTCTCACCTGCCTGCTCCTGGCGCCTTCTCCCCTGGAGGTAGACTCTCCTGCCCACTGAAGTGGGCTTGCTGCACACTGACTGGTCAGGAGCAGAGTCTGGGTGCTGTCCTTTGGCCACGTGTGGGGACTTGCGTAGACCAGAATGAAAGGGACAGGGTCCCAAACACGTTTGGGGGACCTGATTCTGGGCTGGACATGGTTGTGGATCCAGAGAAGAGGCCTAGACTCCAATAAATATTAGGAATTTTGCAGGAATATGGAATCTGCCCATTTTTGAGAGGGATTGAGGGATCCTTCAGTGAGCTTCCTAAGGCCCCTCAGGGCAGCAGCCGGTTACCCTGATAGGGTATGTACTGGAACTAGGATGGGGCCTCACGCAGCCGGGCCTCCTTTCGACCATTGTCAGGAAGACCTCTGGGCTGAGAAGACAGCCCTAGGCCCTTACTCTCCTGGGACATGGTGGAGTTCCAGATATCCTGGCCTGGCCTGCAGGTGGTCCTCTGGGGCAGTGACCTTCAATAACTGATGGGTAGGGTGGAGTCAGGGGAGGGCTGTACCACAGCCGTTTGAAGAAACGCACATCCTTCCCAGAGTTGATTCGCCCTCCTGTGTACCTCCGGCCTATGGAAGCCAGCCCTACTCCCTAAGACCTTCGTTTTCCTCGGTGGACCCCTTCAGCCTCCAACCCCAGGGTTAGGATGGGGGTTCGGACTAGCAGAGGATTAGATTCCGGTGGATTAGGGGTCTGGAGTCCCCTCTCCCGGAAGTCTCTCCGCTTGCTACTGTGGAGACCTAAGGGGTCCCGCACCCGACAGAGATGGGTAGCCCGCGGGGATTTTCATTTGTGCCCTTCCCCTGCGGGTAGCCGGGCGAGAGCCCCTACCACACGAGCCTGAGTCTTGGGGGACAAAGACGCAGGCACACCCCGCCGTAGGGGTCGGCAGCTGCCGCTGGCTCGTGGAGCGTGGGTGCTGCGCCGGCGCCGCAGCTCGCGTGGGCCTCCCTACCCCCAGGTGAGCGTCCCTCCGCGACTCTCGCGGGCCCCGCCCCCTCCCCGCCCACCTCCTGCAGGGGCGGGCCCTTGGAGGCCCTCGCACTCCCATTGGCTCTGACCCCTGCGCTTTCTCGCCCCAAGCGGCGCTGCCATTGGCCCCGCGCGGAGCTCACGTGACGGGGAAGACGAGGGGGTGGTGGCGGCGGGGCGGGGGGAAGCGCACAGCGAAAACAAAGATGGCGGCCGTGCCGGGGTCGGTGGCCGCAGCTCCTGCGGGGCGACGCGCGGGCCGGGCCCACTGAGGCGGCGGCGCAGGGAGCGGGGCTGCGGGGTCGCGGCGGCGGCGGCGGGAGAGCGGCGGGAGCGCGCGGCACCCTTAACTTCTAGTCGCGGGAGCGCGCCGGCATCCGCCCGCCGGGCCGGCCGGTCGCTATGTCCGGCGCCGAGGAGGCCGGCGGGGGCGGCCCGGCCGCGGGGCCCGCGGGCGCTGTGCCGGCCGGGGTCGGGGTCGGGGTCGGAGCCGGGCCCGGGGCGGCCGCCGGGCAGGCGGCGGCGGCGGCGCTGGGCGAGGCGGCGGGGCCTGGGCTCCCGGACGAGGCGGGCTTGGCGGGCGCCCGGCAGCTACAGCTGCAGGAGGCGGCCGGCGACCCCGACGCGCCGCCCAAGAAGCGGCTGCGGGCAGCCGAGGCGGCCGAGGCGGCGGCGGCGGCGGCGGCGGCCGGCAGCGGGAAACTGGAGGAGCGGCTCTACTCGGTGCTGTGCTGCACCGTGTGCCTGGACCTGCCCAAGGCCTCCGTGTACCAGGTAGGGCCGCCGGCCGACCCCGACCCGGCCCAGCCCGGGGCTGCAGCCCCCGCTGCTGGGCCCCAGGATCCGCGTCTCTTTGGAGGCCAGGCCCGCGGGGCCCGGCGGCCAGGAACTCTCTCCGGCCCTTACAGCCACTTCCTCGCCCAGCGGGGCTCCAGCGCCTGCTTTGAAGCTCCTCGTTGTCTTCCTCTCGGGGCTTTATTTTCAGCTCAGGACCCCCCTTTTCTGTTTTCTGATCCACGTTAATTCCCGATCTCAATCGCTTGTCTTCCGATTACTTCTCCCTTCTCTTTTCTAGACTTCCCCACGGTCCCCTCAACACTCCTCCAACCCACACCTTCAAACTGACCCTTACCCCACAACTGCTCCCCTCAACCCACCCGGTCCCAAGCTCCCTGGGCTCAGAGTCCTGTGCTCCAGAGCTCCTTCCCCATTCTTCTGGCAGCCACACCCCCGAGCTTGTCCCTCCACTCCTGAACATCCTATGGACATCTTTTCTACCTTCCTGGGTGGAAAAATCCTTTCACTTTGTCCATTTCCACTTCATCTTGAAGAACAGTAGGGAGAGGGGATTGCTGCTTGTCGGGATGAACCATTTGCAACAAGCCCCACAGTCTGGGTACCTTTTCCAGGCCCAGGCAAACCCCGCATCCACCTGGACCTGCCATGCCCCATGCTAGGCTCCTGCCCACCTCACCCAGGCCAGGCCAGGCCAGGCTTCCCAGGCAGCCAGTGCTCCAGGAGGCCGGCCCACCCCTCCTCCCCCATCTTCACATCCACATGGCAGTTGGACTCAGCCCTTAAGCAATCTAGGGCTGTTAGAGAGGGTACCTGGTCCAGGTGGGTTTGACATGACCCTTCCCAGGTAGCAGGGACAAACTGGTTGACACGCAGAGGCAGAGTACAGTGTCCCCACCTTCCCTGTGTCTTCCCCTCCTTTCAACTCCCCAGTCCTTGTGAGAAATGAAGCAGGTTCCCTATCAGCTTTCTTTACACTTACAGGAGCTGGAAGTAAAGTAGCTAACGGGGCCTCGTTTCCCTGCTTGTGTTTAAACTAGGGGCCTGGATGAGGAGCTACTTTTGTAACAGGTGGTGTAGGGCTAGTCTGGGTTACCATTTCCCCAAACTCTGGATCTCCAAGTCCTTGCTCTGGCATGACCTTATTGGGAGGATCCCAGTGTGCCTGGGTAGGGAGAGATCGCTGGCTCTCACCCACCTTCCTGGGTGTCAGGCACCAGGACCAGCTAGGGGAGCACTTTTCAGAGCCACTGGCTCCGAGTTAGCAGTTACTTCTTGGCTTTGGCAGTACCTTGGCTTCCAAGATGTGCCCACTCTCCAGCTCCCTTTTCCTGGCTCACAACCTTCGATCCTCCCAGGTGGAAGAACTCTCCTTTATTTGAGACGGAGTCTCTCTCTGTCACCCAGGCTGGAGTGAAGTGGCACAATCGCGGCTCACTGTAACCTCCGTCTCCCGGGTTAAAGCAGTTCTCCCTACCTCCGCCTCCCGAGTAGCTGGGGTCACAGGCACCTGCCACCATGCCCGGCTATTTTTGTATTTTTTAGTAGAGACAGGGTTTCGCCATGTTGGCCAGGCTGATCTCGAACTCCTGACCTTGGGTGATCCGCCCGCCTCAGCCTCCCAAAGTGCTGGGATTACAGGCCACTGTACGCGGCCAGAACTCTTTTTTTCTTGGATCTCGAGGGAGACTCCAACAAGCCAAGCCAATGGTGTGAGGTCACAGGGGAACAGAGAATTCTCCTTGTCTCCCCACTGGTGGGTGGGCTGGAGCTGCAGCTGGACCTGGTGATGATGGGCCACATGATACTGGTCCCTGGTGCACTCTGTCTCCCAGCTAGGCTGGCCCAACACAGAGTGATGGCTCTGCTTCTGACCGGAGCTCCTGGTGACCAGGCCTTAGCCTGGCTGGTTCAAACCGGCCTGCACTGTGCGGAGCAGAGTTCTGCCCTGGGCAGCCAGAGGCAGGGAGCTGAGCAGGTGTAATGGAGACCAAAGGCACTGGGGCTGCCCTGGCTGGTGGCCCTCCCTGGCCTGAGGGCTCTGCTCAGTGACTTCCCTGGGAACAGAGCAGCTGAGCGAGGAGTGCTGTGGGCACTGGCCTCCCCGAATGCTGCTGAGAACACCTCCGGGGGGGTGGCCCTCTGCTGTGAGTGGCGCCCCCGGAAGGTCAACACAGACCTGGAGACCTGGACTCCTGCCTGCTCTGCTCCCTGGAGAATCTGGGCACAGATGGTGTGGGCCTCTACATGCTGCCTTCTGTGTGTCCCTGGTTGGGCCCATGCTGGCCATCACCCCAGCTTGGGCTCAGTCTGCCATATTCTACTAGCCTTCCTTGGTGACTGTGTTGATTGGCTGTCTCGAGCCAGCCAGTGTCAGGAATGCAGCAGGTTCTACTCTCTGTTCCTGCTACAATGCTTTTCCTGACCCCAGCAGAACACATGGCTCAGGGTGGGCACCAGCCAAGCTGGGGGCTGACTCAGACAGTCCCCAACTCTGGTGAGATGAAGATGGGAGTATCCATGCTGAACCTTGTGTGTTGTGCCTGGCACTGGGGCTGTGGGGGACAATCCCATGGGCCTCTGGAGTTGGCTGGGTCCTCAGTAACTCGAGAGCTTGTCATCCAGATACCAGATGCCACCAGTGCTGGCAGGGAAGCCTCGGGTGGTGCCCCAGGTCTGAGCCCTTGGGCCTGCAGGGCCGGCTGACCCACAGGCCTGTGCCTGCACGATGATGCCTCGCAGGCTGGGAAACCTGCTTGGGTATCAGACTGAGGCCCTCGTGCAAACGGTTTCTGCCACCGCCGAGTCCTGCGTCACGTCAGGTTGGGGCTGCAGCCGGTACAGCAAGACCCAGCTTTGATGTTCTCTGTGTGGGTGTTGGATGTGTCCTGGGTGACTGGCCTGACAAGGTGTACAGCCACCTTCTGGAGTCTCAGGTGGGTGGCAAGAGGGCTAGCAGGGCCAGCAGGGACACCCGTGCAGGAGTTTCTGGACTATTCAGGCCGAGCAGGTGGTCGGGTGGCTCCTGCTGGCTCCCTGCTCTGTGGCCTGAGGGCAGTGTGGCCTGTTGGCACCTCTGCCCATGGGGCACCTCCTCTGGGAAGACACAGCCTCACTAGTGCCCGGGACGTTGCAGCCGCAACCTCATCCCTGACTTCTCTCCCTCTGATTTGGCCCTTCAGATGAGGCCCAGTGTGGTCCTGCATAAGACAGACCTGGCCCTGACCCTTCCTGCTGATGTCAGCTGAGACCCTGGGCCTTGGTGCTGGCACCTGGAGGAAGGGACTGCACATTGTTCCCACCCCTCTTGGGGCATTCTTAAGGCAAAAACAAGCTCACTCTCGTGTAAGGACCGGGCTGAGGCCTCTCAGATGTGTTCCAGCCGCTCCCTGTAACTCAGCCCTGCACAGTGCCCCGCCACTCCCGTGCCCTCCTGCCTGAGGTGTCCTCTCTCTCCCCCTGCCCACCTCTTGGGCCCGACAGAGGCAGCGCTCCCACTTTGAGATTTTCTCTCCTTGCTACAAGGATCCTCTCCTGCCCCATCTATCCAGGGTGTGTCCACTCTGTCCTGTGGGTGGGTTGGTGTATGCACCTGCCCTCCCGCCTGTAGCGCCCATGTCTCTGCCACATCTTGACGGTCCCATTGATAACAGCCCAGGAAGCAGAGATGACTCCTCTCTGCCTGAGCCCCACAGCCCCAGCCAGTCCAACAGTGCACAGTCCTGTGGGGATGGAGTCACCATCCACATGTCCAAGGAGCTTCGGGCCCCTGTTCCCCAGTCTCCTGGGCAGCAGTACGGGGCTGCAGCTGACTTGCTCTTTGCGGTGAGGAAAGTGGCAGAAAAGAAAGATCTTTGTAACTATGTCTGCTTAGGTATTTAAAACTCACAGGAGCAAGGAAGAGGTTCTGGAATCTGGCTAATTGAGAATTTTTATTTTCTGTGGTGGTTATCATTTGAGTTACTTTTAGATCTAAGCAGCCTTGTTCTGAATGTGAGCCTGACTCTGGGTATTGACTGGCCCCCGTTTGAGGTCTGACAGCAGTAGCAGTTGAGGGATTTCAAATCCAGCCTGGGCAGAGGGTTTGAGTCCTGGCTTCACACTTAACCAGCTGTGTGGCCTTGGACAATGTGCCGGTCCCTCTCAGACCCATGTTTGATCCAGGAGGTCAGGGGCCGAGCATGTGGGGTGTGTCCTGAAGCACCACTGGCCCTGGTGGGGCCTGCATGCAGATGGCAGAGGAAGGGGAACCTCCAACTGGCTGAGCAGCGCTTTTGTGGTTTGTGCCACAGGGAAGCCCTTTGGCTGCATTTTGGCTCTGACGACCTCTGTCAAGGGCCGGTGGGTCCCTCAGCCCTAGGTGAGTGAGGGCACTGCTCCCATGGGCCTGGGCACTATGCCATCCTCCAGTGGAAAACAGGGGGTCCCCAGGGTCTGAGAGACCCATGCAGTCCAGGCTCGAAAAGCTTCCTACGAGGCCAGCTGACCATAGGGACCTTGGGACCACCAGAAAGTCGGGGCCCTTGGCTGGGGGACAGGGTCAGGGCTCCTTCTTGAGCCTGTTTAGCCCATCCAGCTCCCCTTTAACCCCAGGGAAGAAGTAGCTCAAGTGGAGATCCTGGGTCTGCATGAGCTGCCTGTAGCTCGCAGTGGGGAGGGCTGGGTGCTGTCCTGAGGATGCAGGTGCAAATGGCCATTTCTGGGCCACCTGTGTGTATCAGCATCTGCAGAGGGGCCTGGGGTCTGGCTCCTGGGGTTGGCAGCCCCAGCAGCTCCGCCATGGCTGCCCAAGGTGGTGATACTTCCTCTGTGCCTGCTGGGTGTGGGGCAGTGCCACCCTGTCCCATCCCACCTCATCAGCACAGAATGAAGCTGGTCCTATACTCATCACCTGTGCACGTGAGGAAACTGAGGCCCCAAGAGGAGAGCCCAGGGTCATACTACTGGTGACCTGTGGGCTGGGGTCTGAGCCCAGCACTGTGGCTTCAAGCCCACATCTGCCCTAGGAGGGGCCAGGAGGCCCTGTGATGTTATTACCCTGTGATGACAGTCCACTGTGATGTCATTCCCTCGTGGTAGCATTACCTGCAGTGTCACCCCGTGACATCATTTCCCCCATGTGACATTCCTGTGATGTCACATGTTGCCATCCCCTGTGATATCACCCCTATGATGTCATCCCCTATGTCAGTCCCCCCATCATGTCAGTTCCCCACAATACCATCCCCTCTGATGCCAATACTCCCTCTGATGTCAACCCCGTGATGTCAGCCTGCCACGATGTCATCCCCCTTTGATGTCATCTATGTGATATCATTCTGTGATGTCACCCCCATAATGCCATTCCCCTGTGATGTCATGTTTCTGTGATGTCAGTCCCCCCATGGTGTCAGTCTCCCATGATGTCACCCCGTGATGTTATTTCCCATGTGACATCACCCCAGTGATGTCATCCCCATGATGTCATCCTTGGTTGTGGGGGAGTGTGGGATTCCCTCCTCTCGCCTCCCGTGGAGTCTTCTTGGCTGGTAGTGAGAGGTGGCCTGGCCTGGGTGCTGCAGCAGCTGCTCTTGAAGGTGCCTGGGCTCTTGGGGGCCTTGCCCCATGCCATCCCCTGGACCGTGTGGAGCCCTCCAGGGCCCAGCTTCTGTCAGGTGGTGGGCACAAGTCAGAATCAGGTGCATCTGACCAGATGCTGCCAGGGCCAAGGATGCAGCTGCCTGTGGCCTGGCCTTGGTGTGGAGCCAGAGTCTTGCTCAGGGGCTGAGGGGACCCAGATGGTGGGGAAGGCTCTGGAGCTTGTGACGGGTGACCGTCCTGCTGTGGACAGACCTCCTGGGCTGAGTGTTGGTCGGGCCCGGGCCGTGCACCTGGAGGGTGTCCCTTGACCAGTGAGGAGGGTCTGGGGGTGGGTGTGGCTATGTCCCTTGGCTGCTGGGCCAGTGTGGTCCAGGGAACCTTAGGGACTCCCTGTGTTCTGACTTGAGTGGCAGGCACCATTGCGGCTGAAGGGGCAGTGGCCCTGTGTCTCCTCAGAGCTTGCAGTTCCTCTCAGAGGCCCAGAGGGAGCCAGAGGAGGGCAGGGCCACTGCTGCCTCCCCATGGTATGGAATTGACTGAGCCCATGCTGGGGTCTAGAGGCCCCAAAGGAATGAGGCCTATGGCCAGGGACTGGCCCAGGAGCTGGGGTAGCTTTCGGGGGAGAGGCTGGCAGTGCTGGGAGGTAAGTGGTGATGTGCTCAGTAGCTTCAGTGCTCCCTTGGGAGGGTCCAGGACTCCACCTCGAATCTTCCTGGGCTATCCAGAGCCAGGAAGAGAGGCCAGATGGCCTTAGTGGGTGGGATCAGGTGCTCCAGCCCTGCCTGGAACTCCCTTGGGGGCTGGGCCACAGCCAAGAAGAGTACCGTTGTGCCTGTGCTCAGGACACACTGCACGTGCAGAGCTGGGCCCAGAACCTCGTCCAGGGGACGCGGGCAGTCTCATCAGGTGTCTAGAGCTGGCCACATGGAGGGGTACGCCTCCAGGGTGGGGGGCTGTGAGAAGGCAGTGGTGTGGGCCCTTGGTCTGTGCCTCCCGTGGGACAGCTGCTTCAACAGCGTCTGTGCCCACTCCTGCCCAGAGTCCACCCACCGCTGACCCCTGGACTTAGCTGGTGGATTTTCACACCTTCTCCTGGGGCAGGCCTCAGCTTGTCCCCACCCAATCAGAGCCAGACTCAGGCAGCTGTGTATGTTTTAATTATTTATTTATTTATTTATGAGACAGAGTCTCACTCTGTCTCCCCGGCTGCAGTGCAGTGGCGCCATCTCGGCTCACTGCAACCTCCGCCTCCCGGGTTCACGCCATTCTCTTGCCTCAGCCTCCCGAGAAGCTGAGATTATAGGCATGCACCACCACGCCTGGTTAATTTTTGTATTTTTAGTAGAGACGGGGTTTCACCATGTTGGCCAGGCTGGTCTTGAACTCCTGACCTCAGGTGACCTGCCTGCCTCGGCCTTCCAAAGAGCTGGGGTTACAGGTATGAGCCACTGCCTGTCATTTTAATTTTTAACCAAACTGAGAACTTGAGAATTGAATGCAGGTAATGGGTGGTGGTCATGTGGAGGTGGATTCCATGAAAAAGGGCTTTGTCCCCACTGTCGGTTCTCCACATGTAGGTCCTTTGACTCAGCAGACCTTAGGCCTGGTTCACAGGTGCTGAGCAAACAGCCCCAGCATCTGGCCGCTCCTTAGCTTGGGGTGCACAGGCCGCTGAAGCAACAGGATGGCAGCTCAGGCTTACCAGGGCCCCACATGTGCAGGGGTGGCCTCCCAGCACCACCAGGCAGGGCCCTGTGAGTGTCCCCTCCCTGACACACACCTTGTAGAGAGGCTGGGCCTGGGCAGGCCCCTCTGCTGCACCACATCCCATTCTCAAGAGGGTCCCAGGTCCCAAAGGAAGCCGGTGGCCCAGTGGCTTTCTGGAGGTTTGCATGGCTGGCAAGCCTGGGCCAGCTGCTGGAGAGGCATCAGGACAGGAGCAACTCTGCTGACTGCTCCCTTCAGTGAGTTGTGAGTCTTTTTTTTTTTTTTTTTTTTTTTTTTTTTTGAGACGGAGTCTCGCTCTGTAGCCCAGGCTGGAGTGCAGTGGCCGGATCTCAGCTCACTGCAAGCTCCGCCTCCCGGGTTCCCACCATTCTCCTGCCTCAGCCTCCCGAGTAGCTGGGACTACAGGCGCCCGCCACCTCGCCCGGCTAGTTTTTTGTATTTCTTAGTAGAGACGGGGTTTCACCGTGTTATCCAGGATGGTCTCGATCTCCTGACCTCGTGATCCACCCGTCTCGGCCTCCCAAAGTGCTGGGATTACAGGCTTGAGCCACCGCGCCCGGCCGAGTTGTGAGTCTTTAGGTGGGAGGCACATCACATCCCTGTCACTCCTGTCTGGCCCTGGAATGCCTCAGCCTGCACACCCCACTCCAGCCAGGGCTGTGGGAGCTGTGTCTGCTCAGGTACAAAAGGCTTTGTTTGCTCTTGGACCTCTTGGTTCTGGTTTGGGCTTCCCGCCTCCCATGCTGGGAGCCCCTACGGGCTGGGACCGCAGCTTGCTGAGTGTCTCTCAGTGGCACCAAGTGGACGCTCAAGGCTTATGTTGAGGGAGTGAGAGCCAGGATGGGCCACTGGCCGTGCTGGGAGCCCACACAGGCAGGGAGCCCAGCGGGAGGTGCCCTGCTCCTGCCAGCCCTGGTTACCCCAGCAGGCTGGGCACCCACTCAGAGCCCCCACTCCCACTCGCACTCCCCAGGCACTCCCCGTGTGCTCACCTGCCTTTGTCCTGGGCCAGCTTGGCTCCTGCCTTCCAGCTCTGAGGAGGCCTCTGCAGGTAGCCGATCTCCCTGGATGGGGGGACAGCTGCCTCCTCTCACCTGGGCTCCCTGGGGAGGGCTGGAATAGAAGGGCCAGGCTAGGCTGGTCCTCTCAGGACCTCTCTGAGCCAGATCCTCTCAACCCAGGATGAATGGCCTTTCTGAAGACCTAGAGAACATGCCTGCCCCAGTGTGGGAGCCGTGTCCGCTCCCCACCTGACAGTGTTGGCCAAGAGCCCAGCGTTTCTGGAGGGCTCCCAAACTCTGGACCTGTAGGGGAGTCAGGGCAGTCGCTGGTCCTTAAGGGAAAAGCCTGGCTCTAAGCCTCAGGTGGCTGCACCCATCACTGCCAGGGCGAGCTGTCACCTCTGTGAGCTGATGAGGCCTTGCCCTTAGGACCTCTAATCTCTGCAAGAACCCAAGCTGGCTCTGCCTGTCTCTCCTGAGCAGCTCTCAGTGTTCACCATACTCCAGCACGACTCGGGACAGGCACATGCGCCCCTCTGCACTAGCTGGAGTCCCTCAGGACACCTGGCCAGAGCTGACGGGCATGGGCGGGTGTGTGCGAGCATAAGCCCGCAGGTCTGTGAGCTTCGTCTCCCTTTCCTTCTTCGCAGTGTACTAATGGTCACTTGATGTGCGCTGGCTGTTTTATCCACCTACTAGCAGATGCCCGGCTGAAGGAGGAGCAGGCCACGTGCCCCAATTGTCGTTGTGAGATCAGTAAGAGCCTCTGCTGCCGGAACCTGGCTGTGGAGAAAGCCGTGAGCGAGCTGCCTTCAGAGTGTGGCTTCTGCCTGCGCCAGTTTCCCCGCTCCCTCCTGGAGAGGCACCAGAAAGAGGAATGCCAGGACAGGTAACTGAGGGTCAGGGGTTCAGCCTCACAGGCAGGGCTGAGGACTGCTGGAAGCCCACCCTGGTGCAGCAGGGCCCTGTGCAGGGGGGTCTGGCCGTCCCTGCTGCCTGGGCCTCGGAGGCCACCTGTGTAGCCCAGCGACGGCCCTGGGGGACGGTGCCTGCACAGGATGAGAACAGGCAGGTTCTGCGTCCAGTTGTTACCCAGACATGAGCCTAGCCTTCCAGCGCTCTTTGTGGCTGTGGGGGAGCCTCTTGAAGGGCCCAGGACAGCGTGTCCAACACAGGACCTCAGGGAGCTTGGTGTGAGGCTACACTGCCCATGGCTACCCATCCAGTGGAGGCAGCCACCAAGTCTCCTGCAGTGAGGCTGTACAGGACCGCCGCTGCCAAGCAGAGGAGAGAACCACGCCGCGGTGCGGGGCATGTGGGCTCAAGCTTGCACTGTTCCTTCCCCTCTCTCTCCCTGTTACTGCCTGTCTCCTTCCTCTCCACACACTGCCACTCTGACTTCATCCTGGGGGCTGGGCTCACAGTTACGTGTGTCCTGCAGGAAGGGGTTCTTAGCTGGATGGAAGCCATGTGGGAGGACAGCTTGTTGCAGCCGCCTGTTGGGGGCTCAGGCTGTGAGTGATGTGCCTGCCTCCCCCAGGGTAACCCAGTGCAAGTACAAACGCATCGGCTGCCCGTGGCACGGCCCCTTCCACGAGCTGACAGTGCACGAAGCTGCATGTGCCCACCCGACCAAGACAGGCAGCGAGCTGATGGAGATCCTAGATGGGATGGACCAGAGCCACCGCAAGGAGATGCAGCTGTACAACAGCATCTTCAGCCTGCTCAGCTTCGAGAAGATCGGCTACACAGGTGAGGCGCCCCGCCGCCTGCTGCATGCCACACAGGTGTGGGCGTGGGGGGCTGGCAGCCAGGAGCCTGGGGGCAGCAGGCTCTGGGCACTGGGCACTGACGGCACCAGACGGCTGGGCTCTGGACGAGCTCCCGGTGGACAGGAGGACACCTCGGGCAAGAAGAGAGGCCGGAGACTGAGCAGAAGGAGAGGCCGAGGCAGACCCCAGGTGCACACCTGTGTGGCTCTCACGGCAGCCCCGCCCACCTGTCCTCCCCACCCTGGCTTCACCACCCCCGCAAGGTGGCATCTCACTGTGGGGCTCCAGAGCCTCAAGACAGTCAGGGTCTAACCAGAAAGCAAGCAGGTCTCAGGGCGCCTGGGAGCTAGGGGCCTGCCCCTCGGACCCTGGAGCGAGAAGAGCACCCTGCCGAGTGAGGTCCTGCCTACAGGCAGTCACTGCCCCAGCCGTGGGCCTCTCAAGGCTGGCACGAAGCTGTGCAGGGACAGGGCTCCAGAACAAGCTGAGGGTGCCCGACTCAAACTGTAGAACCGGGAGTGGACACCCACAGACGCACAGGCTGGATGCGTGCGCAGGCACACTGGATCTCTGGGCCACTGCCACCGCCTTTGAACATGTCGGGGAGCAGGAGCCAGGCCAGAGTCTGGCCCAGAGGACAGCAAGAAGCACCTGTTGATACTGGGGCCACTGGAGGAAGCTCCGTCCCTCTACTCTCAGCCCACACCAGGCGGCCAGCTCAGAGCACCAGGCGTGGCGCAAGCAGGGCGGTCATGGGCAGCCAGTCTCGCCCTGCTGCCTGGACTGTGCCCAGCGGGATGTGGGCCCAAGCAGGCCAGAGAGGCTGAGGGCCTGGGGTCTCTGCGGCAGCCACAGCCTGTGGTGAGTAGCAGCCTTAGCTGTCCTGGAGATACCAGGGTCTCATGGAGTCTAGGCAGGCTGGGGCACTGTGGCTGCGGCCGTGGCCAGGTGGGAAGCCCCATTCATACAGGAAAGACTGGCCACCTGGGAACCCACGCCTCCGCGGAGGGACTTGCCGGCCACAGGCTGTGGGCTGCCCAAGAGGACTATGCAGGCAGGGCTGCCTGCTGACTGGCAGCTCCGGATCAGGCCTGGCGCCCTTGGACCTGGTGCTCCCCTCGGGCAGGGCTGGGTGCCGCAGCCGCCTGCTGGCTTTTCTGGCAGCTCCTCTGTATCAGAACCAATAAAGTGCACTTGTTCTCGGAACCGCATCCTGTCTGTGTGTCTGCTTACCCCGCCCTGGGGGACACCCGGGACTCGGGGCGATGAGGGAGGCCAGCGTGGGTCGGGCACGCCTGGGGTGTGGCCTGACACGTGCAGCCTCTGGACTCTCTCCAGCTAATCCATGTTGATTCTGTTTGTAGTTGTTCCCCTCAAAGCTTGTGTGCGCCTCCATTTGCCATAGTTGCGTTTGGCTTGCTTGTGACAAGCAGAGCTCGGTGCCCGGGTAAGTTGCCTTCCTCCCCGGCTGAGCCTGCCCTCGGCCTGGTCAGGGAAGGCGTTGCTGCCCAGCCCTGCCCACACTAACAGCCGGCTCTTTCCGGCCCTGTCTGTCTCCACAGAGGTCCAGTTCCGGCCGTACCGCACAGATGACTTCATCACGCGCCTGTACTACGAGACACCCAGGTTCACAGTGCTGAACCAGACGTGGGTCCTGAAGGCTCGCGTCAATGACTCGGAGCGCAACCCCAACCTGTCGTGCAAGCGTACGCTGTCCTTTCAGCTCCTCCTCAAGAGCAAGGTCACAGCACCACTGGAGTGCTCCTTCCTGCTGCTCAAGGGCCCCTACGATGACGTGAGGATCAGCCCTGTCATCTACCACTTCGTCTTCACCAACGAGAGCAACGAGACGGACTACGTGCCACTGCCCATCATTGACTCCGTGGAGTGCAACAAGCTGCTGGCCGCCAAGAACATCAACCTGCGGCTCTTCCTGTTCCAGATACAGAAGTAGGGCAGGGCCTCAGGACGCCCAAGGAGCTGACGGGCAGCATCCCAGCACCGCTGCCCTGTCCACCTGGCTGGCAGCTGCTTCACGGGACTATCTGATCATTTTAGCAAAGGAGGAGAACAAACGAAGCCAACACAGGGCAAGTCTGCATGTGTGCGTGACAGGACCCCCGCCTCCGGCTCACCCCCTGACCCCTGCCTCCCCTCCTTCCGAGGGCCGCCAGAGGCTGGGCTGACCCGAAGAGGAGATGGTGCACCAGGCACCCCGAGGCTCAGAGACGGTGGCAGCAAGGAGGCCGAGAGGCACAGCGACCCTGCCCCAGCCCTTCGGTGCAGTCAGGCGGCAGGGCTGCTCCATCCCTGCGGGTTCCGGCCGGGCGCGGGGGCCTTGCTGACGTCAGACGGGATATCCGAATATCTGATAGCAATTAAAAGGCAGCCTTGTTTCGTACTTTCTGTTTTGTTCGAGGGGAAGGCATGGCTGTGAATGGACAGCGTGGGAGCTTTGGTTTGGCCTGGGGGTCAGAGCCTGCCCCGTCCCCATCTCTGTGCCCGCACACGTTCCCCGAGGAAGACTCAGAGACGCTGCCTCCCCCTACACTCTGTCATGGGGTCTTGAGACTGAGGCTTGGGCAGGGAGATCCAGGTAGGGTCGGGGCTGCCCTGGCCAACTGGCCACTCCCAGGGAGACAGGACTCAGCCACAGGGCTCAGCAGACATTTTCGGAAAGCAGGGTGAAATTGTCTCTTCCCAGGAAAAAGATTAAACTCCTTGCAGGCTCTTTGATAAGTTACACAATTTTAGTGAGAAAGAGTCTATTTACTGTAAATTCAGCCTTGAGGGCCCAGCGTCCCCAGGCTGTGCGGAAAGCTTGGGTTAGTGCTTGGGTGCCTGGCTGGGTGAGAGTCTGAGGGGTGTCCCCCATGCTGCTCTCGGGGTCCTGCTGCTGGCCCTGCATTCAGGCTCGCTTCAGAGGTCAGAGGTTGGACAGCCCAGCTTCTCACCTTGAGGGAGGTGGGCCCTTCCCATCCTCACCCTGGCTGCCGCCTGGTATGCCCTGTGGTGGCTGAGCAGGGCTAGCTTAACAGGGTGGGAAGGAACCCTGCCTGGAGGAGTGAGCCCCGGTCCTTTCTTCCCCTGGGACTCTCAGGGCTACTGGGAAGGGTACAGCTTGCTTCCCCGACCTTTGCTTAGGAGATGTGGCTCTTCCCTGACAGCTTTTTGTTGCTTCAGTACCAAAGAACTGGTTTCCTCTGCTCCAGTCAGGTGCATTCACATGCCTCACAGCAGCCCCACCCGCCCCACCTGGCTGCCGGGGCCTGGCCCGCATTGTCCTGTGCTTTCCTCCTCACGGGTCGAGGGCTGAGAAATGGAGAGAAGGAGCTGGGGGGCAGAATGCAAGTGCCATCATCCGGGCGGCTGACCATGGCACAGCCCAGCATGACCCTCCCAGTCAGCTCTTCCCTCCTGAGCTGCCGCACTGCCCCTCACAGGCTGCAAGCTTCTGGGCTTTTTCTGAGAGTCCTGTGGGTTTCTACTCCCAGGCCAGGGCGTGTGGCCTGCTGGGAGTGCTTCGCTGCCGGAGCCTTATATCCCACAAAGCTGATGTGGCCTGGCCACCAAGGGCATGGGAAGGCCCCATGGTTGGTTTTCTGCTGTCCACAAAGAAAGACCCCACCCAGCCCCCAGCACATCCTTGGGAGCAGCTGCCTCTGACTCAGGCACCACCAGGGCTGCGATTTGGGGCTGCCCTCCGCCATGCTCCACCCACAGGCACAGAGGGATGGGCTGTGGCTCCGCATCTCCGTGTCTTTGGAAGCCCGACACCCTCTTGGGCAGTGTTTCTGGGTCCAAGGTGATGGTGTGGGGGGCATGGGTGGGGCAGGCTTGCCCTGTCACCTGTTTGGGTGCGTGTGTGAGAGACTGACTCAATGGAGGGACAGGCCCCGGCATGTCTCTGGGGTGGGGAAGGTGGGAGGCTTGTTCTTCATGGGTTCAGCTGGGCTGGGATGCCAGGGGCCTGGAGGCAGCACATCTCTGCAGGTTGGGGGGCCACATGGAGAAAGGAGACCTGGGGCTGTTGAGGTCCTGCAGCCCCACATGCACAGTCCTCGGGCAACCAGTCCTGTGGGAGTTCAGGACAGGAGGGGCCGGCCTGAGGGTAAGGGCAGTGTCCACACAAGGCCCTTCAAGATGTGGGTGCCTCAAGTCTGCAAACGCGGCCCAGTGTCCTCAGCAGGGCATCTGCCCCGTGACCATGACGTGCAGCAGCTGAAACTTACGACCTGGGGGAGCCAAGCACCTGGGAGGACCACAGTGTGTCCTCAGCCACCGGGCACTGGCACACAGGCTTCCCGTGGCATTGTCAATGTGGGCCACATGTGACGGGGCCGCCGCACACACGGCTTGTGTTCAACACCCTGAGACATCTTGGCATCCCGACCTGCTCCTTTGTCATCTCGGAGGATGGGGGCGTGGGGGTCCGGACTCCGCAGAAGTGGGGCGGCATAGCCTAACCCAGGCCCCACGTTTCTCCCTCCCTTGTCTCACCCCCACCCCCTGGTGAGCACCACATCCCTCAATTTGCCCAGAGTGAGACATTTACAAAAATAATAAAAATAGGCCAGGCACGGTGGGTCACGCCTATAATCCCAGCATTTTGGGAGGCCGAGGCAGGCAGATGACCTGAGGTCAGGAGTTTGAGACCAGACTGACCAACATGATGAAACCCCATCTCTACTAAAAATACAAAAATTAGCTGGGCGTGGTGAGGGGTGTCTGTAATCCCAGCTATTCAGGAGGCTGAAGCAAGGAGAATCGCTTGAACCCAGGAGGCGGAGGTTGCGGTGAGCTGAGGTCCTGCCATTGCACTCCAGCCTGGGTGACAGAGTGAGACTCTATCTCAAAAAACAAAAACAAAAACAAAAATTAGCTGGGCGTGGTGGTGGGCATCTGTAATCCCAGCTACTCAAAAGGCTGAGGCAAGAGAATCACTTGAACCTGAGAGAAGGAGGTTGCAGTGAGCCCGGATCACACCATTGTACCCCAGCCTAGGCAACAAGAGAAATTGGATTGTCTCTGAAGGGGAATTGGGCTTCCAGGAGCTGGGCTGTCCTGTTGACCCTGGGGCTGGAGGGGATACTTAATCGTTGTCTAGGTAGCTCAGGGAGCCCCTCTGGTATCCAAGTCACCCTGTCTTCAGCTGTTCACCTGAGTCTTCTGCTTCTGAATCTCACTCTTCACTCCCTCCCTCGAGCCTCACTGTGCCCCTCGCACACCTCACCAGCTTGCCCACCAAGTAGTTGCCTTGGCTCAGAGCCATGCTTTGGATGGGTAAGGGGTTGGCAGTGCAGGCCTCCACAACCTGTCCTCACACCCAAGCCTGCCTGGATTTCCCGCCTCCTGCACCTTGGCCTGCACAGGTGTGCAGGCTTGGCCTAGTCCCACCCTCGGTGCCTTGGAGGCACCGAGGCCCAAATCTGCCCAGTCCTGGGGCCACGCCAGGTGGCAGCCTTTACTGGACCCAGGGACCTGTCAGTGCGTCATGGCACTCTCTCCCCAACAGACCTCTCTGGCGGAGTTTTGCCCAACGACTTGCTGTAATTACGATGGAAATTAACCCATCTATCTTCCACTCCTTCTGAGGCTCCTCAGTTGGACTCTGTGCACCCAGCCTCCTCTGGGACCTCTGGAAAACCAGTCACCGCACCTGAGTGCAGTGCTGGGTGTGCTGTGTAGCCGGGAGTCAGAGACCCAAGGCATGGCAGGCATTTGGTCCTCAAGGTCATGGGGGACAGCAAGGGTATTTTAGAGGCCTGGGTGCCCCATATCATAGAACTCTAGACATAATTTTGCAGTCGTTTTCTCTCTCTCTTCCTTTTTTTTGAGATGGAGTCTTACTCTGCCGCCCAGGCTGGAGTGCAGTGGTGCGATCTCGGCTCACTGCAAGCTCCGCCTCCCAGGTTCACACCATTCTCCTGCCTCAGCCTCCCGAGTGGCTGGGACTACAGGCACCCGCCACCATGCCCGGCTAATTTTTTGTATTTTTTGTAGAGACAGGGTTTCACCGTGTTAGCCACGATGGTCTCGATCTTCTGACCTCGTGATCCGCCCGCCTTGGCCTCCCAAAGTGTTGGGATTACAGGCGTGAGCCCAGGAAGAGTGCGCCTGGCCCTCTCTTCCTCTTTCTTTTCCTCCCTCCCTCCTTTCTTTTTTTTAAATAAAAATGGGGTATCAGGCCGGACGTGCTGGCTTATGCCTATAATACCAGCACTTTGGGAGGCCGAGGTAGGCGGATCACGAGGTCAGGAGTTTGAAACCAGCCTGGCCAGCATGGTGAAACCCCGTTTCTACTAAAAATGCAAAAATTAGCCGGGCATGCTGGCACATGCCTGTAGTCCCAGCTACTTGGAAGGCTGAGGCAGTAGAATCGCTTGAACTCAGGAGGAGGAGGTTGTGGTGAGCTGATATCGCACCATTGCACGCCAGCCTGGGCGACACAGCGAGACTCACACACACACACGCACACACACAAAAAGATGGGGGTCTCACTATGTTGCCCAGGCTGGTCTCGAACTGCTAGGCTCAAGCGATCCTCCTGACTGCACCTCCCAAGGCGCCTGGATTACAGTGCGGGCCAGTGCGCCCGGGCTACTTCTGCAGCTTAAGCGCAGGTTCACTGACTCTTCCGAGAATACAGCTGACATATACGTTGCTGAAACGGTACTTGTTCACTACGGAAAGCACATTCCCCTACCAGAACATTCCTTGGGGCCGAGTCCCCAAATGTGACCCACTGCGTTCTGTGGAGGAGGAGCGCACCTTATTCCGTCCCCACAGCCAAATACTCGTGAACTTATCGTCAGTCTTCTATCTGGACCCTACGTGCGTTTTTCACAGTTGCGCGTGTGAGCAGGTTGTGTGTGAATTTCAGGAGGAACTGGGGCGGCGGCACAGCTCGTCCACCTTGAGAGGCGCGGGCGGCACGCGGGCTGCAGTTCAGAAGAGCCCACCCAGGGCGCGCTGCGACCCCGGCCTCCCGTGTCCCCGCCTCCTGCGAGGAGGAACGGGGTCCCCATCAGGCACTCCCCGGGCAGGGCAGAGGGCTCCACGCGCGGGCCAACCCCGGCGTCCGGGAAGATAACTCCTCGGGTCGACGCCCTAGTTGTCGCCGCGTCCCCGCCCCAGCTCCTCCCACACTAGAACTTCGAGGATGTCGCGGGCGGACCGTACTTCCCAGCATGCCCCGCGCCCACCGCCGCCGTCGAGGGGCGGGGCCTACGTGTCGGCGGCGAGGGGCGGGGCCGCGGCGCAGCGCGGGAAGTCCAGATCCCGCGGCGACCCGAGCATGAGCGTGGATCGCGAGTTTCGCCGTGAGTCCCTCGGGGGCCCCTTGCGCCGGGGGCGCGGAGGCTAGGGAGGGTCTGGGACTCGGCCCCGGCCCCGAATCCCGCCGCGGAGGCTCAGCTCTCCTCTTCCTCCGACAGAGCTGAGCAAGGCGAAGGCCAAGGCGCAGAGGGCCGGGCAGCGGCGCGAGGAGGCAGCGCTGTGCCACCAGCTGGGGGAGCTCCTGGCCGGCCATGGTGAGCGCTGGGACCAGGAAGCGGGGTGCACGGCCGGGGGCTGGGGGCTGGGGGCTGGGGCCCGCGCCGGGGTCGGGGGCCGGGGGTCGACGGGCTCTTCCCGCAGACGCCGCCCCAGGTCCGCCCTCGCACCCGCGACGCCTGCCAGGCCGTGCTGTGTCCCCGCCTAGGCCGCTACGCCGAAGCCCTGGAGCAGCACTGGCAGGAGCTGCGGCTCCGGGAGAGCGCTGACGACCCCCTGGGCTGTGCCGTGGCCCATCGCAAGATCGGAGAGCGCCTGGCCGAGATGGAGGACTACCCGACTGCCTTGCAGGTGCGGGCGCCCTCACTGGCCTCGCCCAGCCCGGTCGGCCTCTGTTTGGAGCCCTTTTCTGAGGAGGGAGGCCCGGTCTTCACCGTCAGGAGCCTCGGGCTGGAAGGGACACCTGGCCTGACGCAGCCTTAACTTCACCGCGCCGGCCCAGTCCTCCAGTGGGGACCCCCCAGCCTTTCCTGGGACTGGGGCAGGAGTAGGTTTCCTGGCACCAGAAACCATTAATGAATGTTATTTTAGCTGTGTTTGTGTTGGGGGTGGTCAGGCCCCAGCCCGAAAGCTCTCCCTGACCCTGGCTGCTGGAGGCAGGACTGCAAACCCCCACCCCACCAATCCCCAGCCGCCCCTCCCCACGTGACAGCGTTGGCTGCATACAGCGTGAAGCCACTGTCACCACAGAGAGGCCTTGGCATGCAGAGGAGGGGCATGTGGCCGACCTTGGCCTGCTCTGTGGGGGTTAAGGGGAGCAGGAGTCTTTCCTTAGCAAGAACAGGGTCTCTGGGAATCTGGCAGCGCTGGTTTGCTTGAGGCGGGGTCAGCTCACAGCAGTGACTTCCTTCCACACTCAGCACCAGCACCACTACCTGGAGCTAGCACATTCCCTGCGCAACCACACGGAGCTGCAGAGGGCCTGGGCCACCATCGGCCGCACCCACCTGGACATCTATGACCACTGCCAGTCGAGGGATGCTCTGCTGCAGGCACAGGCTGCCTTTGAGAAGAGCTTGGCTATTGTGGATGAGGAGCTGGAGGGTGGGCAGGCCCCTTCTCGTTTTCTGCCTCCTGAACTGCAGGCTGAAGAGGCTGCAGCCCAGCACCCCCGCAGCCTCCTTGGGCGATCTCGTCTTCTGGGGCCCTCCCTTTGCAGGGCTCTTGTGTGAGGGGTGCATGCCCTCCGCAACCTTTTCCCTGGAGATCCTCGGCTCTTTATCCACTCTGTGCTCTGTCTGCAGCAGGACCCTTGCCCCAACATCGGGAGGAGGGAGAGGGTAGGAGAGGCACTGCACAGGCCCCAAATGGGGCCCAAAGCTGGAAACCCCATGTGGGGAGAAAGTGGCTGAGTGGGGGGCATCTTCCAGGGACACTGGCTCAGGGAGAGCTGAATGAGATGAGGACCCGCCTCTACCTCAACCTGGGTCTTACCTTTGAGAGCCTGCAGCAGACAGCCCTGTGCAACGATTACTTCAGGAAGAGCATCTTCCTTGCGGAGTAAGGCCCCACCCCACCCCAGGAGAGAGTGGAGTCCCTTGTTCCTGGAGGAAGTAGTTAGGGGAGTATTTCTCCCAGGGTCCTCCTGAGAGAGCACCCTGGCTGGGCCTCATCCCCCACCTCTCACACCTGTGCCTCACACTGGGCGAAGACCAGGCATGGTTAGGGCCCTGAGACCATAGCATGGCAGGGCTGGGGCCTGTGTGGCATCAGCAGCTATCACCGGTGGGACGCTCCTGGGTGCTCAGGAGCTCGTAGGTGCTCAGGCCATCACTCCTCTGCAGGCAGAACCACCTTTACGAGGACCTGTTCCGCGCCCGCTACAACCTGGGCACCGTCCACTGGCGCGCGGGCCAGCACTCCCAGGCTATGCGCTGCTTGGAGGGTGCCCGGGAGTGTGCGCACACCATGAGGAAGCGGTTCATGGAGAGCGAGTGCTGCGTGGCCATCGCACAGGTACCCGCTGTGTGTGGTTCCGAGCTCAGGCTCCTGGAGACTTGGGCCTTGGGGATTTTGCAAAAACCGTGCTGTCCTTTGCTCTCCAGGTCCTCCAAGACCTGGGAGACTTTCTGGCTGCCAAGCGAGCCCTGAAGAAGGCCTACAGGCTGGGCTCCCAGAAGCCTGTGCAGAGAGCAGCCGTCTGTCAGAACCTCCAGCATGGTGAGCCTGGGGCCGGGGTGGGGCCCAGGGGGTGTGGGGTGGGGGGGGGTGAGGGGGGTGAACCTCCCGCATGGTGAGCCTGGGGCCAGGGTGGGGCCCCGGGAGTTGTGTGCAGGGGCGAGCCCAGGGGGGCGTGGAGTCCTGCCAGGTGTGTACGGAGCTCCCTCCCTCACAGAGGAGGCATGAGCACCTGTCCTTGGAGGCAGCAGCTTCCGCAAGAGGGACAGGTGCCCTAGTTCCTGACAGGAGAAAACCCCCGTTTTTCTCTGAGCTCAACACAGTGTGTCAGGGGCACTGAAAGGGCGGCCAGGAGACCAGTTGGGCTTTTATTTTGCAGCCACCATCTTCACTGGCAAACTGGAGACAGTAGTTGCTCCCCTAGCTTCCCGGGTGGAACAGCAGGTGGCACGCATGTGGTCCAGGAGTGCTGATGGCCGAGACCACCACTGGAGGTTGGCAGCAGTCAGCCCTTGCTATGAGCCAGGCACCATCCAAGTTTTTTTTTTTTTTTTTTTTTGAGACGGAGTCTCGCTCTGTCGCCCAGGCTGGAGTGCGGTGGCACTATCTCGGTTCACTGCAAGCTCCGCCTCCCAGGTTCACGCCATTCTCCTGCCTCAGCCTCCCGAGTAGCTGGGACTACAGGCGCCCGCCACCATGCCCGGCTAATTTTTTTGTATTTTTAGTAGAGACGGGGTTTCACTGTATTAGCCAGGATGGTCTTGCTCTCCTGATCTCATGATCTGCCTGCCTCAGCCTCCCAAAGACCTAGGATTACAGGCGTGAGCCACTGTGCCTGGCCCCAAGTTTTTAAGTGTGTTAGTTCTTGTGACCCTTGAGACCAGTTCCCAAGATAGACCCTCCTGTTAACCCCCACATAAACAGGCAGGCAGAGGGAGAGGGTAGAGGGGCCACGACAGGGCTCAGCAGCAACAGCTGGAAGAGGCCGAGGAGCCTGTCCGTGAGGCCTGTTGGGGGATGTTCCAGGGAAGGCTGTGACTTCAGCTCTGAACTCAAGGGGGTTGTTAGAACCCCGAGTGGCCAGATGGTAGAGCTGGGGTCAGGGCCTCCTGTGTTGCCCTCCTGCATGAACCTCTTCTTGGCAGTGCTGGCAGTGGTCCGACTGCAGCAACAGCTGGAAGATGCCGAGGGAAGTGACCCTCAGGGCGCCATGGCCATCTGTGAGCAGCTAGGTGACCTCTTCTCCAAGGCAGGAGACTTTCCCAGGGCAGCTGAGGCTTACCAGAAGCAGGTGTGTGGCCCCGGCTGGGTGGGAGGGCCAGTGAGGTTGGCGAGGCCTGGCCAGGGTGGCAGCCCCCAGCCTCACTGGCACTGCCCCCAGCTACGTTTCGCTGAGCTGCTGGACAGACCGGGTGCCGAGCGGGCCATCATCCACGTGTCCCTGGCCGCCACACTGGGAGACATGAAGGACCACCGTGGGGCCGTGCGCCACTATGAGGAGGAGCTGAGGCTGCGCAGCGGCAATATGCTGGAGGTGAAACCCTGGCTCCCCACCCGAATGCAGGTTCACCCATGTCTCTGCCTCAGGACTGCCGTTCTCAGGGTGGCCATGTACAGACGTCCTTACTGGACAGGCAGCTCCTTCCTAGGACCGTCCACCCTCAGCACCTGGGAGGCTGGGCTCCCATTCTGTGTGGGCAGCCGGGGACGCTTGACTGGGGCCTGTTGGACACGGAGAGCAGCAGCCCTCGACCCCGTCCTTCCTCCTGCTCCAGGAGGCCAAGACCTGGCTGAATATCGCACTGTCCCGTGAAGAGGCTGGCGATGCCTACGAACTGCTGGCCCCATGCTTCCAGAAGGCGCTCAGCTGTGCCCAGCAGGCCCAGCGGCCCCAGCTGCAGGTACAAGAGCCCGTCCCACCCACACTGGCTCCCCAACAAGCCCAGCATCGTTGCAGCCTGCCTGCTCCTTGTCCCACATCCCCATCTTTCTCTGCATCCACAGCCCCCAGCTCTGCTTGCCACACCCCCAGTCCTGAGCCAAGCATCCCTCTGCTCCTCAGAGGCAGGTCTTGCAGCACCTCCATACCGTGCAGCTGAGGCTGCAGCCCCAGGAGGCCCCTGGCACCGAAACCAGACTACAGGAGCTCAGTGTAGATGAAGATGAAGATGAGGAGGAGGAGGCGGCAGCCACAGCGGAGTGCAAAGCCCTGGAGGCCAGTGAGGTGGAGCTCTCAGAGAGCGGTGAGGGCCGGCAGCACCTGGCATTTTCCTGGGCCTGCTCCGGGCCGGGCTGGAGAGGGGTGTGCTGTGCTGCCGTGGAGCAGGCTCAGGGCTTGTGGTGGGAACAAGCCAGGACGGCCGGTGCTTTCCCGGAACGGGACAGAGAAGGTGGTGACCTGCAGGGAGCCTGGAGCAGGCCTTCGCCTCCCGGAGGAGACAGTGGTTGGGAGCCGTGTGAGCGTCAGCTGGGGACATGGTCCCGTTAGAGACACACGTGCCGTCTGGGGCCAGGGGTGAGACAGTGCACTTTGAAGAACCCCGGGTGCCTCTGAGAGCTGAGCACCTTCCTGAAACTCTCCAGAGCAGGCTTGGGTTTCCTTCAGAGGCCGGCGACATCAGCTGCATGGAGGGCAGGCCTGAAGGACTGGCTGGAGCGGGGGTTGGACTGAAGCCACCTTGGCCGTGGTGCAGGGAGAGAGGGCTGAGAGCGGGCTCAGCGGGTAGCTGGGGGCTGATTTCTGACTGACTGGTGGGTGGCAGGAGCCTGTCCATGAGGTCTGTTGGGGGATGTTCCAGGGAAGGCTGTGACTTCAGCTCTGAACTCAAGGGGGTTGTTAGAACCCCGAGTGGCCAGGCAGCTGTGGGAAGTTGGGGCCTCACCAGATTGGTTGCTGCGGGGAGGTGGATCAGGATCTAGAATTGTGGGGAATGCCGCTCAGCTGGTGGGCACAGTGAGGAGCTGGGGAAGGACCCGGGGGAAGCTGGCAGTGTGTGAAAGGCATGGTGACGAGGGGTCACCCAGGGCAGGGACAGAGGCAGGTGTGTCTGCCACCTAGGCAGGGTGGAGGCTGCAAGGTGCAGGACACCCAGGCTCCAGGGCTGACCTGGCCTGACGACACAGCTCAGGAGACGGGGGTGGAGAAGGCCTGGGGTGGAGGAAGACCGGCCCACAAGCCGGTCTGGGTGTGGGGATGAGCGGCTATCACACAGATGGATGGGTCTCGGGCAGGCCTTCTTCTGAGGGAGGGCCAGGCGTGGGTTGGGGCAGAAAGCTCAGGGGTGTGTCTGGAGTGGGCAGAGGGATGGCGGGCAGGAGCAGGATCCCAGCCGGGCCAGGTAGACGTGGAGGCAGCGCTGGGACCATTGCTGGGGAGCCCCCGGAGCCCAGCAGCCTCAGAGCTCAGCCCTCCCATCTCTGGCTCCTTTGTACCTGGGAGTTTGGGGAGCTTGCAGCGGGGTGAGGGCTTCTCACCTGGGGTGGACTTGGCTCTGTTCCAGAGGACGACGCTGATGGCCTGACCCCGCAGCTGGAGGAGGACGAGGAGCTGCAGGGCCGCCCGGGCCGGCGGAAGGGGAGCAAGGTGAGGACGGCACCCTACCCCCACTCGCCCTGCTCAGCAGCCCTGCCAGCTCCTCACGCCCCTGCCCTGTGCTGGCTTGGCTGTGCCCACAGTGGAACCGGCGGAACGACATGGGGGAGACGCTGCTGCACCGAGCCTGCATCGAGGGCCAGCTGCGCCGCGTCCAGGACCTCGTGAGGCAGGTGGGCCCTGCTCTGGGACACGGGACAGGCTGCCCAGCATGGAGGAGCTGTGGGTTTGTGCCAGATCCCCTAAATCTCTCTCTCAACCTCCTCATCTTCAAAATGGGGCTCCTTAGCATGGTGGCACTTGCCTGTGGTCCTAGAGGCAGAAGGATCACTTGATCCTGGGAGATTGAGGCTGCAGTGAGTCGTGATTATGCCACTGCACTCCAGCCTGGGCAACAGAGTGAGACCCTGTTTCAAAAAAATTTAAAAAGCAGAGCCTGAGCAGAGTGGCTTATGCCTGTAATCCCAGCACTTTGGGATGGCAAGGCAGGCAGATCACATGAGCCCAGGAGTTCGAGACCAGCCTAGGCAACCTGGCAAGACCTTGTCTCTACAAGAAATTTTAAAATTAGCTGGATGTGGTGGCGTGTGCCTGTAGTCCCAGCTACTTGGGAGGCTGAGGCAGGAGAATCGCTTGAACCTAGGAGGTGGAGGTTGCAGTGAGATGAGATTGTGCCACTGCACTCCAGCCTGGGTGAACGAGACTCCGTCTCAAAAATAAAAAGCACAAAAAATGCGGTGCCCAGGCCGAGCGCAGTGGTTCATGCCTGTAATCCTAGCACTTTGGGAGGCCGAGGTAAGCAGATCACGAGGTCAGGAGCTCGAGACCAGCCAGGCCAACATAGTGAAACCCTGTCTATACTAAAAATACAAAAATTAGCTGAGTGTGGTGATGCACGCCTGTAGTCCCAGCTACTCAGGAGGGTGAGGTGGGGGAATTGCTTGAACCCAGGAGGTTGCAGTGAGCCAAGACCACACCATTGCACTCCAGCCTGGGTAACAGAGTGAGACTCCCTCTCAAAAAAAAAATGGGGTGCCCGCTGTGTGGTACGCATCTGTGTTGCAGCTAAGTTGGTCAGCCTGGCCAGGATGGGGGCTAGCCCCTGGGCTGAAACCTGGGCACCTTCCCACCCCACCTGCCTCATGCCCCTGCAATTTGGGTGCACCGTCTGCCCACAAGGGGACCGGGCAGGCACAGAGGTTGGAGGATATGCTGTGGCTGGTCCACCTGTCTCAGGGGGAAGCATGTCCTTCACTGGTGACACCTGGGCCAGAGGAGGAGAGGGCAGGGCCACGGGACTTGCTCTGGGCTCTAAGACTGAGGCCCTGGGCCCAGCTCAGGCTGCAGAGCTCATGGGACTGGAGCCAAGCTGTGACGTACACAGGGCCAGGCTCCTTCCTGTCCTTGGTCACAGGGCCACCCCCTGAACCCTCGGGACTACTGTGGCTGGACGCCTCTGCACGAGGCCTGCAACTACGGGCATCTAGGTGAGCAAGGGACAGGAGCCTGGCGCACCTCGGTGGACACGTGGGGCAAAGAGTCAGTCCTTGGGGGGCATCAGGAGCTGGGCTCACATCTCCTGGTCTGTAGAAATTGTCCGCTTCCTGCTGGATCACGGGGCCGCAGTGGATGACCCGGGTGGCCAGGGCTGCGAAGGCATCACCCCCCTGCATGATGCCCTCAACTGTGGCCACTTTGAGGTGGCTGAGCTGCTGCTTGAACGGGGGGCGTCCGTCACCCTCCGCACTCGAAAGGTGAGCCTGGTGGGGCAGAGGGCAAAGGTGAGGGTATGGGGGCTGCTGTGCTCCTGTTCAACTGATACCACACAGGGCCTCAGCCCGCTGGAGACGCTGCAGCAGTGGGTGAAGCTGTACCGCAGGGACCTGGACCTGGAGACACGGCAGAAGGCCAGGGCCATGGAAATGCTGCTCCAGGCAGCCGCCTCAGGCCAAGGCAAGCAGGGCCTCCCGCGTCCCTAGGGTTGCTATGCCTACCCTGAGAGTCCCCGGGCCCTGATTTCGGGAGATGCTCATTCACAGGTGGAATGGGAGGTGCCGGGCCCCTGCCTCAACACGGATTCTCTCTTCCACAGATCCCCACAGCTCCCAGGACTCCCTCACCATCCCAAGTAGCCTTCTGTTTGACCCTGAGACCTCTCCTCCTCTGAGCCCCTGCCCAAAACCCCCCTCTAATAGCACTAGACCCCCAGAGGCCTCTCAGGCCCGTGCCAGGGTCTCCCCAGGGCAGGCAGCACCAGCCGTGGCCAGGCCTCGGAGGAGCAGGCATGGGCCAGCCAGCAGCAGCAGTTCGGAAGGTGAGGACAGCACAGGCCCCCCGCGGCTGTCCCAGAAGAGGCCTCGGTGCTTGGCCACAGCACAACAGGTGGCAGCCCGGACGCCTGGCCCTGCCAGCAACAGGGAAGCAGCCGCAGCCAGCAACAGCCGGGCAGCCTACCAGGCAGCCATCCGGGGTGTGGGCAGTGCTCAGAGCCGGCTGGGGCCTCACCCACCGCGGGGCCAGAGCAAAGCCCTTGCCCCCCAGGCAGCGCTCATCCCGGAGGAGGAGTGCCTGGCTGGAGACTGGCTGGAGCTGGACACGCCCCTGACCCGCAGCCGCCGGCCCCGCCCCCAGGGCACTGGGGACAGCCGCAGGCCTAGTAGTACCTCCGGGTCGGACAGTGAGGAGAGCAGGCCCCGTGCCCGAGCCAAGCAGGTCCGCCTGACCTGCGTGCAGAGTTGCAGTGCACCGGTCAAGGCAGGGCCCAGCAGCCTGTCTTCAGAACCCCCAGGAAGCCCCAGCACCGCCAGGGTCTCAGAGCCCAGTGGGGACAGCTCTGCGGCAGGCCAGCCCTTGGTGGGTGTGCAGAGCTGGAGCAGAGCCCTCTCCTCACTTGGGGCAGGCAGGTGTGGGGTGGAGCCCACTGTGGCTCCTGACTCAGCCCTGCTGCCTTCACCTGCCAGGGTCTGGCCATGCCACCTCCCATCCGGGTTCGAGTTCAAGTTCAGGATCATCTTTTCCTTATCCCTGTCCCACACAGGTGAGACGTCGCCTGCCCTACCCTGCAGCCCACCTGTGCAGCTCCATGCCAGGGTGCTCATGTTTGCACATCAGGGTGGGGAGGGTGACGAGGACTCCCTGGTGTGTTCCTGGAGGACCCTGTGGCTCCCAGGAATGGCAGAGGGGCTGGTGGTGTGCTGGGCTGCAGGGAGAGGAGGGGCCGGCTACCTGGGAGTGGGAGAAGCGGCTGAGGGGGCTTTTGGCCCTGGGCAGGGATGGCGGGTTCCTGGGGCTTCACCCCAGCTGTGCGCAGGCAGCAGCAGCAGCGCCTCTGTCCCTGCAGCAGTGAGACCCACTTTGTGGCCTGGCTGGCCGAGCAGGCGGCCCAGCGCTACTACCAGACCTGTGGGCTGCTGCCCAGGCTCACCCTACGGAAAGAAGGGGCCCTGCTGGCCCCACAGGACCCCATCCCCGATGTGCTGCAGAGCAATGATGAGGTGAGCCGCGGGAGCCAGGGCCTTAGGCACCGGGAGCCCCCAGGTGACTCATGACGGTGCCTTCCAGGTGTTGGCTGAGGTAACTTCGTGGGACCTGCCTCCGTTGACCGACCGCTACCGCAGGGCCTGCCAGAGCCTGGGGCAAGGTGAGAGCCAGGAGAGCTGCAGTTTCTGGGTGAGGCCGTGCAAGGGGATTGGGCACACAGGCTCCACCAGCCCAGTTCGTTCCTGGACCTCGGGTGTTTCGGGGTACACCTCCCCCAGCCTGGTGGGTGCTGTGTCCTGCGCTTGGAAGTATGGATGGCAGGGAGAGGACAGCCCTCAGTCCCCATGAGCTGCTGATGGGGAGATGGTAAAAAGCAGCCAAAAGCCTGGAAAGTCAAGCCCAAGGAGGAGAGCCTCACGTGGGCTGGGAGCTGCTGGAGAAGCTTCCCAGAAAGCTTGTCCCAGGGGGCGTGGAATCTGGCGCTGACTGGTGGAGCTTAGGGTGCTGCAGACCCACATCGGCCCCCACGGCCTCACAGTGCTAGACCCACAGGCATGTGCGAGTGGGCGCTGCAGCATGTCCAGTGGGTGACCCCTGGGGCTGTTGAAAAGGGGCTGCCTGGTTTGTCTGGGATTCAGAGGGCAGAAAGGGCCGGCTTTGCCCTGGTGACACCACATCCTTCCCCACAGGGGAGCACCAACAGGTGCTGCAAGCCGTGGAGCTCCAGGGCTCGGGCCTCTCATTCAGCGCCTGCTCCCTGGCCCTACACCAGGCCCAGCTTACACCCCTGCTGCGGGCCCTCAAGCTGCACACAGCACTCCGCGAGCTGCGCCTGGCAGGGAACCGGCTGGGGGACAAGTGTGTGGCTGAGCTGGTGGCTGCCCTGGGCACCATGCCCAGCCTGGCCCTCCTCGACCTCTCCTCCAATCACCTGGGTCCTGAAGGCCTACGGCAGCTTGCCATGGGGCTCCCAGGCCAAGCCACCTTGCAGGTAGAGGCACAGGGAGCAGTGGGCCCTCAACAGCGGGGTGTCAGGGTTCCCATTCTGCAGGTCCCTGGTTGGTCTGGGGCAGTTAGGAGAGCCAACCAGTGCCCAGCTGTGATAGGCTAGGCCAGGCAAGGTGGGGAAGAGACAGCCAAGCCAAGCCCCAAGGGGGACCCTGTCCTTGGGGCTGCTGGGGGCTCACTGCCAGCCTGTGTCTTCCACAGAGTTTGGAGGAGCTGGACTTAAGCATGAACCCCCTGGGGGACGGCTGTGGCCAGGCCCTGGCCTCCCTCCTGCGCACCTGCCCCTTACTCAGCACCCTGCGTCTACAGGCCTGTGGCTTTGGCCCCAGCTTCTTCCCGAGCCACCAGACAGCATTGGGTAGTGCTTTCCAAGGTGAGCTTGACCAGGTACTCCCTGTCCATTCCCTAGCCCTGGGGCATTGAGGGTTTCGAGGACCTTCAGAGGGGGCCTGGACTGGGCACAGGGGCAACACCTGTGGTCCCAGCTACTTGGGAGGCTGAGGCGGGAGTATCGCTGGAGCCAAGAGTTCCAGGACAGCCTGGCCAACATAGACCCCATCCCTTAAGAAAAAAAGTCTAGGCTGGGCGCGGTAGCTCACGCCTGTAATCCCAGCAGTTTGGAAGGCCAAGGCGGGCAAATCACCTGAGGTTGAGATTTCGAGACCAGCCTGACCAACATGGAGTGCACAGGTCATGCCACTGCACTCCAGCCTAGGCGACAAAGCAAGATTCTGTCTCAAAAAAAACAATGCCTAGGGGCCTGGGATGCCAGACCTGGCTCTCCAAGAGGGCCTGGCACCTGGGAGCAATAGATGGATGTATGGGTACAGGGTCTGCCTCCAAGGGGCATCTGGTGCCCACCCAGCCAGGCTGACCCTCCCAGGGAACACCGCGAGCAGAGTCCAGGCAGCTCAATGTCTGGTGGTCCCTGACCCGTGCTTACCAGCTGAGTGCTGTTCGACTGAGGCAGTTCCACTGTGAGCCCACCCAGGCGGCAGAGACTGTGGTCCCAGTGCCAAGAGGCTGGGAATTGGGTATCATCCAGGGGTGGGGGAGTGTAAGGGGGGCAGCAATGGTCAGTGCACTCCCCTGACACCCCACCGTGCAGAGGCATGTGACCCAGGACCGTGTGGTTGTGGGGTGGGAGAGGGCAAGGTGTCCAGAACTGGGGGGCAGCCAAGCTTGGAAGTCTGACCCCACCCTCCCAGCTGGGAGAACGTGGGCGAGAGCCTTTGCCTCTGCACTTACCACCCCACCCCACAAGCACTGTGGTAGTGGTTTCCCCAAAGGGGTCCTGAGGGTTCTGGGCCCAGAACTTGGGGTGGGTACAGGGCTGTGGCCACGTGGGGCTGACAGATTCTGGCCCTGGTGCAGACGCTGAGCACCTGAAGACCCTGTGCCTGTCCTACAATGCCCTGGGAGCCCCATCCCTGGCCAGGACCCTGCAGAGCCTGCCCGCCCACACCCTCCTGCACCTAGAGCTCAGCTCCGTGGCAGCCGGCAAGGGTGACTCAGGCCTCATGGAGCCCATAGTCCGATACCTGGCCAAGGTACGAGGTGGGGAAGGGCCCAGAAAATACTGAGCCTCAGAGGCCAAAGGTCCCGGGGAGCTGGGAGGAGCTCACCTCTCCCCAGATTCCGACTGAACTCACTGAAGGGCTCTACAGAGAGGGTTAGAGGTTTGGAGGTTTAGAAAAAACAGCTGGGGGGCCAGTCGCGGTGGCTCACGCCTGTAATCCCAGCACTTTAGGAGGCCGAGGCAGGTGGATCACGAGGTCAGGAGTTCAAAAGCAGCCTGGCCAACATGGTGGAACCTCGTCTCTACTAAAAATAAAAAAATTAGCCGGGCATGATGGTGGGTGCCTATAATCCCAGCTACTCGGGAGGCTGAGGCAGAGAATTGCTTAAACTCGGGAGGCGGAGATTGCAGTGAGCCGAGATCGCGCCATTGCACTCTAGCCTGCGACAGAGCGAGACTCCATCTCAAAAAAAAAAAAAAAAGCAAAGAAAAAACAGGCCGGGCACACTGACTCATGCCTGTAATCCCAGCACTTTGGGAGGCCAAGGCAGGTGGATCACAAGGTCAGGAGATTGAGACCATCCTGGCTAATACAGTGAAACCCCGTCTCTACTAAAAAATACAAAAAACTGGCCGGGCGAGGTGGCGGGCGCCTGTAGTCCCAGTTACTCGGGAGGCTGAGGCAGGAGAATGGTGTGAACCCGGGAGGCGGAGCTTGCACTGAGCTGAGATCCGGCCACTGCACTCCAGCCTGGGCCACAGAGTGAGACTCCATCTCAAAAAAAAAAAAAAAAAAACCGCTGGGGGAATGCTTTTGTACAGCTGCTTGTCTCAGCTATGAATTCCTGCCCACCAGATAGGACCTGGGACCCAGGGTGGCCTTGCCCACCCATAGGCAGGTCCCAAGGGGCACACTAGGGGCCCCTGATACTCTCTCCTGGGGGGTCTTCTAGGCCCAACTGGGACCCTATTTTCACACCACCACGTGCAGAGTGTGACCCACATCGGGAGAGGTGTTTCCTTCCGATCTCCAAATTGATGGGGGACTCTGCTCCCTTTTGGGCCCCTGGGTGTGGGTGCATCTGCTGGAAGCAGGGAGGGCAGGTGCGCCACTCGGTTTGGCCCCCTTGGGGCTCTGCTCATGTCCAGGAAGGCTGTGCTCTGGCCCACCTGACCCTGTCTGCAAACCACCTGGGGGACAAGGCCATTAGAGACCTGTGCAGGTAACGCCCCTGCCCTGCTGCCTGCTGGCCTGGGGGTCTGATCACATGGCTCCGGACCCCAGGGGAGCTGGGCTACGGGAGAAGGGCCACAGAAATGGTACCAGCTCCTCCTCCCCAGCGCGTCCGGAGACATGGCTCCTTCAGTTTCCACCAGCCTCTCAGGCTGTCCTGGAAGGCAGACTATCCTCGGGCTTCTTTCTTAGCATGGGCCTGTGGCTCTTGACAGCGCCCCTCTGGGCGTGCCCTTGTCACTGCTGTGCATCGGCCCACATGAGGGCCACTGCTCTTACCACCTGGAGCCTCAGTCAGCTCTCCAGGGAGTGCTGAGAGGAGCCCAAGCTGGGCCAGGCACACCCAGAGCTGGCCACTGTGGCCCTGACCCCTGGGAAGGACCCCCAGCCCTAGAGGGGCACCTGCCCCTGGGCCTGGCCCGAGGCTCCCTGAGCTGGGCATTTGTCAGGGCAGCTTTCCTAGTGTTGGGGCACTGGCCTCTGGAAGCCAACCTTTGCACTTCTTCCCACGTTATCTCAGATGTCTCTCTCTGTGCCCCTCGCTCATCTCGCTCGATCTGTCCGCAAACCCTGAGATCAGCTGTGTCAGCCTGGAAGCGCTCCTGTCTGCCCTCCAAAAGCGGCCCCAAGGCCTTAGCTTCCTTGGCTTGTCAGGTGAGGGCTGGTATGGTGGCCATGCCTGCCATGTTTGGCCTTTTCAGGGACCTGCCTGAGACCCGGGGGCCTCCTCCTAAGGGGCTGTCACTGCTACCAGCCAGGCAGCAAGGCTGGGCTCCGTGAGGCTGGGGGACAGTGACAGAAAGGGGGCATGATCCCAGCTCCTAAAACCACAGGGTGGGGGCGAGGTGGGTCTCTGCCTCTGGTCTCCAACCCAACCTTCAGAATAGACTCTGGCAGGCAAGGCCCCCTTCCACAGGGACTTTCTCGTCCCTGGCAGGAAGAGGGAGCCCAAGGTCAGGGTGTTGAAAGCTGCCAAGGGACACCCCCACTTCCTGGCAGGGGCTCCTCCCACACAACCCTGCCCAGGCTGTGGTCTCATTTAGCTTGTTTTCTCTTGAGCCACATCAGGGCAGTCCCCAACCTGAGCTGTCTGGAAGACAATCCCAGGGACCTGGCTTCCCAGCTGGGGCCAGGGCAGGCTCTGCCCTCCGGGGGATGAGGGCTGTAAGTGAATGTAAGAGCACAAGGGGGAGCTCTGCTGTCTTCCTGCGCCCCGTCTTCACCCCCCAGGGCCAGACCGCCTTTTCCAGGACGGCGCCCGAGTGCTGGTGGGAGATCCCCTCCCCCCACTTGGGTTCCTGGCATCTGTACCTTTCCACCCAGTTCCCTGAATTCCTGAGCTTAGTGTCCTCGAGCCACTCAGGCCCACCACGTACAGATTTGCAAGCAGCCCCATTATGTCTTTATGGGTGGAGACTGACGTGTAGGCATGGACTTCGAGATCGGGCACCGTTCAGAGGCAGAGCACCTTCCTCCTGCCTCAACGCTGGCGGTGCAGAGGAGCCCACTCCTTCCTGGAGTGTCATGGGGCCTCTCCGGGGCTCTGCCCGCTGCCCCTCACTGCAGCCCTGGGTCCCTCAGGGAAAGTGAGTTGGTTCCCTGGAGCCTGCCGCGGGCACCGGGACGCCGCCGGCCCCCGCAAGCGCTGAGGCCTGCCCTCTTCCCTCCGCAGGCTGCGCCATCCAGGGTCCCCTGGGCCTGGGCTTGTGGGACAAGATCGCCGCGCAGCTCCGGGAACTGCAGCTGTGCAGCAGACGCCTCGGCGCCGAGGACCGGGACGCCCTGCGCCAGCTGCGGCCCAGTCGGCCGTGCCCCGGCGAGTGCACGCTGGACCACGGCTCCAAGCTCTTCTTCCGGCGCCTCTGACCCCGGCGCCGCCTTTCCCCACCCTCACCGAAGCCCCTAATAAATGAAGCTGCTGGCCGGACGCGATGGTTCACGCCTGTAATCCCAGCACTTTGGGAGCCCGAGACGGGCGGATCACGAGGTCAGGAGATGGAGACCACCCTGGCTAACACGGTGAAACCCCATCTCTACTAAAAATACAGAAAATTATCCGGGCGCAGTGGCAGCGCCTGTAGTCCCAGCTACTTGGGAGACTGAGGCAGGAGAATGGCATGAACCCGGGAGGCGGAGCTTGCAGTGAGCCGAGACTGCGCCACCGCACTCCAGCCTGGACGACAGACAGAGCGAGACCGTCTAAATTAATTAATTAAAAAAATGAAGCTGCCGCCTCCCTCTCCGTGGCTGCCTGGCAGGTGGGTGGGCGGCGTAAGACCCGGCTTCGCGTCTGCTGCGCCGGTCCCGTCCCGGGGCTGCGCCGCTGGGGGGCGTGGCCGGAAGCCCGGGCGGGCAAAGGCGTGAGGGCTGAGCGCCGAGCTGCCGATGGGGAGGGTCGGTCCCGGCGCGCGCAGGCGCAGACGTGAGGCGCGAGCGCCGAGTAGCTGATCGAGCGCGCCCCGCCCCCGGCGCCATCTCCCGGACCGCGAGCCGTCCAGGTACCCGGGGCCGGTGGGTGGGGAAGGGGCCGAGTGGGGAGAGGCGATCCCGGGCCTGGCACCCTCGGGGCGCGCCTGGGCCCCGGCACAGCCTCGGCTGAGTGCCGCAAAAGTCATGGGCATGTTTTAGAAACGCTTTTCTTGCTCATTGTTCACTCTGCGAGGTTGCTTTGCACATTCGCTCGTGGCTGCAGAACGTCCGCTTTTGCAGTTGGGCAGAAGCCCCTGCGTGGTTGGGGCGGTTGGCTCCTCGGCCCTCTCCTACCTGGCGGCTCCGTGACGGCTGCCGAGCAGCCTCGGTCCCCACCCCGCGGCTCGCAATGGCCTCGACCCTCGGAGAGCTTGACCCAGACGTTCCCTTCCCACATGAGCGGCGCTGCTCTTTCCCGGCTCTTCGGCGCGGGCCGCCTTCCCTCCCTTCTGCTCTTCTCCCATCCCCGGTAGCACCGTCCGCTCCCGCAGTTAGCCGGCTCAGCGCTGCCCTCCCGGGCCTCTCCGCCGAGAGCTGCCTGCGCCTGCCCGCCAGGCCCGCTCCCCTCCCTTCTCCCTTCTCCGTCCGAGTTTACCTTACTCTCCCGCCCGCTGGGCCAGAAACAGGCTGTCGTTCGTAACTCCTTTATTTTAATCCTACCTCAGATCCCTCGGCGGATCTGACGGTTCCACTTACAAAGAGAAGTCTGGAGCTGGCCCAGCTTCCGCACTAGGCAGGACCCTCCCACGGGCTCCGCTTCCATTCTTTCCCCCAGCTCGCTGCCCACCTAGAGGCACCTCTCCGTCTTCATGCCCTAGGACCCCCTCGCTCGAGAAGCTCCACCCTCAGCTTGTTTGTTCCTCCAAGTTCATGCCGACTTAAAGGCGAGCTGTTGAGTTGTTGTTCCTGTGCCCCGAACTCTCTTCCCCGGCCATCAAACAGCTGCCTGCCTCCCTCATCAGCTCCCTCAACCTCCAGCTTGGACCGCACCCCAAGGCAGCCCCCACCCCGCTGTCCTTAGTGTCCACAGTACCTCAGTTTTTCCTGGCAGCCCCCATAGCACCCTGTGTGTTCACCACTGTTGAGCTTGGGAGAGCTCTTCGTGGCGCCCTGGGTCTCCAGGACCTGGTGCTTAGGGGCTGTCTTTTTTGTTGTTTTTTGTTTGTTTGTTTGTTTGTTTGTTTTGAGACAGGGTCTTGCTTTGTCTCCCAGGCTGGAATGCAGTGGCTCAGTCTTGGCTCATTGAAACCTTCACCTCCTGGGTTCAAGCGATTCTCCAGCCTCAGCCTCCTGAGTAGCTGGGATTACAGGTGTGTGACACCACGCCCAGCTAATTTTGTATTTTTAGTAGAGACGGTGTTTCACCATGTTGGCCAGGCTGGTCTCGAACTCCTGACCTCAGGTGATCCGCTTGTCTTGGCCTCCCAAAGTGCTGGGATTACAGGTGTGAGCCACCACACCTGGCTTAGGGGCCATCTTTGAGTCGGCCCTGGCTCTGCTCCCCAGGTCTCAGTGCTGTGGCCACCACAGAGCCTAGAGGATGTTTCACGGGATCCCAGCCACTCCGGGCATAGGAGGTGAGTGTGGCCGGAAGGGCACAGGCTTTCAGCCCCTGCTGCAGGGGCTGATGGGCAGTATTGGGTATTAGGCATCAGGGATGGGGAGGCATCTGACCCTGCTCTCATACAGCCTTGGGGGTGGCCAGGGGCTGATGCAGTTTATCACAGGAGCACTGAGGGCCCAGAAACCTTCTCCAGGCAGAACTGGCTTGGTCCTGCTGGGCAGACATGATGAGCTTCAGTGTGGCCAGAACCGTGGGGGTCCTGGGCACCCTGTGTCACCAAACCCAGGGGAGAGGCCGTGTGTGATGAGCCTTGTTGGCACTGCATCATGAGTCACGAGCAGGACGTGGCCACTGCGCAGGTGACTCGGCCAGGGAGCCGCAGTGGAGCTGGGGAGCTGGGCCTGTCATGCGGCCCCCGGCTTCTTAGAGGCGTTATCCTCAGGTCCCCCCACACACTGATGGGGTGAGGTTGGAACCCCTGTGTTCCAGCTCCCTCTGGGTTCTTTGGGACCCAGCCTGGGAGGCCTCAGGGAGGAACTGAAATAGAGGCTGGGACTGGAGCCTACCCTTGGGTTCCCTTTGGGGCCAGCCTGCCAGCTCTCTGCCTTCTCTTGCAGCCCCTGGGAACAAGCCAGAGCTGTATGAGGTGAGTGGTGGGTGCATACCCGGCCAGCATTGGCCAACAGCAAACACCTGTGTGGCCTTGCCAGGGCTCTGCAGCCCCTGCTGGCACCAGCCCACAGAGCCTGCTCTCTCCGGCAGGAAGTGAAGTTGTACAAGAACGCCCGGGAGCGGGAGAAGTAAGTCTAGCCACCCAGGCTGCCCCAACACACCCGTGCGCATCTGGCTGCCCTGGGGCAGCCTCCCCCAGACCCATCCCACACTGAGAGGTGGGAGGATAGAGGGTCAGGCTGGGGAACCGTTCCTGAGGCACTCCAGGATGGAGCGAGAGGTGGGCAGAGCTCCCACAGTGGCACCTCCGGGCAGGGGATAGTGCTCTGGGCTTGGCACCCCGGGGCCCGATAGACAGGTGTGTCCTCAGGTACGACAACATGGCAGAGCTGTTCGCGGTGGTGAAAACAATGCAAGCCCTGGAGAAAGCCTACATCAAGGACTGCGTCTCCCCCAGCGAGTAAGAGCCCACGTCCTTGGAGGCCTGCTCCTGCCCTGCCAGGCGTGGGTGCTCCGTAGACAGCAAGAACAGGCGTCTGTCAGGCTGTGAGGTGCCCACCCATGTGGGGCCCACCCAGCGTGAGGAGGATGCCCCTGGGTCTCAGCCAGGGAAGTCCTGGGGGGTGGGGAGGGAGGCGGGCAGAGGGGCAGCCCCTGGGGTGTCATCCGGCCCACTCCCCCACCCTTATCCCCCAGCACAGCCAACCTTAAAAGACGGTCGGGAGGCTTGGGGATGTCTCAGGATGTTTTGGGGGGCTTTGTGCAATTAAGTGACAAGACCCTCACAGGCCGCCACACAGGACCATGAGCTATGGATGGGGCCATCATAACAGATGGCTGGTTGCTGTCGTTCAGAGGGTGGGCAGGGGTGGGGAGCTGGGGCTTCCACCTGGAGGTGAGCTACAAGCCCCACTATGTGCTCAGGGCCTCGCCCCCCAAAGCTGCTAGCAGTCCCTCCTCCTTGCTCGGCCTGCCTTTGCCTGTTGCCCGGCCCTCTCTGGAAGCTGCTCTGCCTCTGGACCAGCTGAGGGGGCAGGATGAGCTGGGCGACGCTGGTCCCATGCTTGGGCCGCAGCTGACCTCTCCCTAGGTACACGGCAGCCTGCTCCCGGCTCCTGGTGCAGTACAAAGCTGCCTTCAGGCAGGTTCAGGGCTCAGAAATCAGCACTATTGACGAGTTCTGCCGCAAGTTTCGCGTGAGTGCCTGGTCCTTCCACCCCCATGGGATGGGGACTGTCGGGCATGGGTATGGGGTGCCGGAGGGCTCTGGCCACCTGGGGCTTACTGTCCTGAGAGCCCCAGCACCCATGTCAGCCCCCCACAGCTGGATTGTCCACTGGCCATGGAGCGGATCAAGGAGGACCGACCCATCACCATCAAGGACGACAAGGGCAACCTCAACCGCTGCATTGCCGACGTAGTCTCGGTGCGCCCCAGCCCCCAGGGCTCACAGGGTTAGGAGGGCCGGGGCCGCCCGCTGCAGCTGGGCACAAGGGTAGAGTCCTGGACCACCAGAGCTGGGTAGCACTCTGAGTTGTTGGGCGGAAGGGGACCCTTTTAACTAGGGATGAGGGATTGGCAGCCTACAGGGAGGCCCCCCAGGCCACCTGGACTCCTGTTGGGGGGATGAGCACAGTGCGTTCTGGTGGGGTCCTGGCCTCGGGAGATAGTGTGTGGGCCCACCCTCCAGTTCCCATGCAGCTGTCTGGGCAGCCAGGACCTCGTTCACTCAGGAGGCCCGCAGGGTTTGGGAGCAGAGTACATTGAGGAGGCCTAGTGACAGCTGTGGCTGGGAAGGGGTTGGGGCCTGTGAGCTGTTGGGCCACCCCCACCCCTGAACATGCAAGCCTCATGTGCACACCTGCCCCCAGCTCTTCATCACGGTCATGGACAAGCTGCGCCTGGAGATTCGCGCCATGGATGAGGTGAGGGCATTGGGCTGGCAGGGGGCCTAGGCAGGAGGGGATGGAGCCAATGTTGGGGTCCCAGCCGCTGTGTGTCCCAGATCCAGCCCGACCTGCGAGAGCTGATGGAGACCATGCACCGAATGAGCCACCTCCCGCCCGACTTCGAGGGTCGCCAGACGGTCAGCCAGTGGTGGGTGTCCCTCCCCGCCAGGCAGAGCCCCCGAGGTGCCCCTGAGACCCTCCCCGCCAGGCAGGGCCCCCGCGGTGCCCCTGAGGCTCTGCCCACCCCACATGCCCCGTGCTGCACTCCCAGGCTGCAGACCCTGAGCGGCATGTCGGCATCAGACGAGCTGGACGACTCACAGGTGCGTCAGATGCTGTTCGACCTGGAGTCAGCCTACAACGCCTTCAACCGCTTCCTGCATGCCTGAGCCCGTGGCGCCAGCCCCTGCACGGAAGGGCAGAGTCTGAGGCGATGACTCCTGGTCCCCTATCCGCCACACAGGCCCTGGTCATCCACACAACTCACTGTCTGCAGCTGCCCATCTTGTGTCTGTCTTTGGTGTCAGGACTTTGGGGGCCGGGCCCCTCCCCACAATAAAGATACTCCTGTGACCCTCCTGCCTGGGCGGCTCCCCCAGGCCTGCCTGTGTGTTCTCTCCACCCTCCGGGGACTCTGAGCACACATCCCCGCTCGCCGGGCCTGCCCTGTGTGTGTGGTGGCCCGGCCCTGGCTCTGTCCCTGCCACTGCGTCCCTCATGGCCTGCGTCACTCGGTGACAGCTGCTTCCCTGGTGGGCTCTGCCTGGGCATGCAGTGCGAGGCAGAGCTGCTTCCACAGCCCCGAGGCCTGGGAAACAGGTCCACCACCTGGCCAGGCGTGGCTCAACTCTGGCCACAGGGGAGGCTGAGGCTGCCTGCCATCCCTCCCCACTCCTCACTGAAGCCCAGGGCAGCACCAGGTCTTCTGAGTGCAGTCAGGTCCCAGCGCACCCGGCCAGGCTGGGCTCAGAGGCGGTGCGCTTCATGCTGTCAGCTGCTCCACACCCACCTCTTGTCTCTAGTGACTGCACCCTGGCCGGGACTCCTGACTTACTGCAGCTCCAGCCAGTGACTCATCGGGTGGGAGTTTGTCAAGCCCACCACCAGGGCCTCTCCCCAAGTGCCTCAGCAGAGCCCGAGTCAAGGCCGGGCCTGGTGGGGAGGCAGTGGGTGGTGGACACCGTCCGTTCACAGCATGTGCTGTACGCCAGCCGCTGCCCCCAGGGAAAGCAGCAGACCACACACCACACTTGGGGAGGCAGTGGGTGGTGGACACCGTCCGTTCACAGCGTGTGCTGTACACCAGCCGCTGCCCCCAGCAAAAGCAGCACACACCACACTTCTGGGTTCCAAGAGCCACGTTTCACATCTTAGCAACTCTGCTGTCAGGACAAGGGACGTGCCAGGGTGTCACTGTAGCGTTTTTCTTTCTTAGCGGCTGAGAACACCAGGATCTCTTGCCATCTGTGGCATGTAGAGCCGATGGAATGAGGTGTGTAGAGAAAGGAAGATGGTGAAAATCGAGTCGTGTGGTATTCCGCGGGGGCTTGGGACGTCGAGCAGGAGGGCATGGAGGAGGCAGGTGGGCTCTGCATGGGCTGTGTGGGGGCTGCCTCTCAGACGGCCAAGGGGGGCCATCAAGCAGGATGACAACTTCAGTGGCTGGAGAGGGAGGCTGAATCCCACCAAGAAGCCAGAGGACTGGCCAAGGGCACTGCTCTGGGAAGTGGGAAGAGACTGACCAAGGAGTCAGAGAAGAGCCCCCAGGACAGCAGGATCCAGGGCACCCGGAGGGAGCTGAGGAAGGGTACTGTCGAGTCGGGCCGTGGGGCCTCAGTGTCCTTGACAGGCACACGTGGGTGCAGGGTGCTTCGAGGGAGGACCAGCACCCAGAAACGTGTGTGGCAAGCCGAGCAGATGGCCTGGGTCATTTTGATCTTTTTTTTTTTGAGGAGTCACTTTCTGTTGCCCAGGCTGGAGTGCAGTGGCACCATCTCGGCTAACTGCAACCTCCACCTCCCGGGTTCAAGCAATTCTCCTGCCTCAGCCTCCTGAGTAGCTGGGATTACAGGGGTGTGCCACCATGCCCGGCTAATTGTGTACTTTCAGTAAAGACAGTTTCTCCATGTTGGTCAGGCTGGTCTCCAACTCCTGGCCTCAGGTGATCGCCTGTCTCACCTCTGAAAGTGCTGGGATTACAGGCACAAGCCACCACACCCAGCCTGCAATTTTTTTATTTTACTTTTTATTTTTCTTTATTTTTATTTTTTTTGAGACAGAGTCTTACTCTGTCACCCAGGCTAGAATGCAATGGCATGATCTCGGCTCACTGCAACCTCCGCCTCCCAGGTTAAAGAAATTCTCGGGGCCGGGCGCGGTGGCTCAAGCCTGTAATCCCAGCACTTTGGGAGGCCGAGACGGGCGGATCACGAGGTCAGGAGATCGAGACCATCCTGGGTAACACAGTGAAACCCCGTCTCTACTAAAAATACAAAAACTTAGCCGGGCAACGTGGCAGGCGCCTGTAGTCCCAGCTACTCTGGAGGCTGAGGCAGGAGAATGGCGTGAACCCGGGAGGCGGAGCTTGCAGTGAGCTGAGATCCAGCCACTGCACTCCAGCCTGGGTGACAGAGCGAGACTCCATCTCAAAAAAAAAAAAAAAAAAAAAAAGAAATTCTCGGCCGGGCGCGGTGGCTCAAGCCTGTAATCCCAGCACTTTGGGAGGCCGAGACGGGCGGATCACAAGGTCAGGAGATGGAGACCATCCTGGCTAACATGGTGAAACCCCGTCTCTACTAAAAATACAAAAAACTAGCCGGGCGAGGCGGCGGGCGCCTGTAATCCCAGCTACTCCGGAGGCTGAGGCAGGAGAATGGCGTGAACCCGGGAGGCGGAGCTTGCAGTAAGCTGAGATCCGGCCACTGCACTCCAGCCTGGGCGACAGAGCGAGACTCCGTCTCAAAAAAAAAAAATTCTCGGCCGGGCGCGGTGGCTCAAGCCTGTAATCTCAGCACTTTGGGAGGCTGAGACAGGCGGATCACAAGGTCAGGAGATCGAGACCATCCTGGCTGACACGGTGAAACCCCGTCTCTACTAAAAAATACAAAAACACTAGCCGGGCGAGGTGGCGGGCACCTGTAGTCCCAGCTACTGGGGAGGCTGAGGCAGGAGAATGGCGTGAACCCAGGAGGCGGACAGGCACGAGCCACTATGCCTGGCTAGTTTTTGTATTTTTAGTAGAGACGGGGTTTCGCCATGTTGGCCAGGCTGGTCTCGATCTACTGACCTCAGGTGTTTTGCCCGCCTCGGCCTCCCAAAGTGCTGGGATTATAGGCATGAGCCACCGTGCCCGGCCTGTTTTTTTTTTTACTGTGATAAAATATAACAAATTTTGCCTTTTTATCTGATTTTAAGTACACAGGTCAGGGCCATTAAGTGTATTTACATTATTGTGCAACCTCATCATCGTCCACCTCCAGAACTTTTCCATCCAAACAAAGTAAAGCTCCATCCCCGTAAAACACTCCTGCACATTCTCCCTTTCCCCAGCCCTGGCAGTCACCCTTCTTCCCTTCCCTTCCCTTCCCTTCCCTTCCCTTCCCTTCCCTTCCCTTCCCTTCCCTTCCCTTCCCTTCCCTTCCCTTCCCTTCCCTCCCCTCCCCTCCCCTCCCCTCCCCTCCCCTCCCCTCCCCTCCCCTCCCCTCCCCTCCCCTCCCCTCCCCTCCCCTCCCCTCCCCTCCCCTCCCCTCCCCCTTCCCCTTCCCCTTCCCCTCCCCTCCCCCTTCCCCTTCCCCTTCCCCTCCCCTTCCCCTCCCCTTCCCCTCCCCTTCCCTTCCCCTTCCCCTCCCCTTCCCCTTATCCTTCCTCTTTCCTTCCCCTTTCCTTTCCTTTCCTTGGCAGTTTGACTCTGTCGTCCGGGGTGGAGTGCAGTTGCACAATCTCGGCTTACTTCAGCCTCCACCTCCTAGGTTCAAGCAATTCTCCTGCCTCAGCCTCCCAAGTAGCTGGGACTACAGGTGCATGCCACCATGCCCGGCTAATTTTTTGTATTTTTAGTAGAGACAGGGTTTCACTGCATTAGCCAGGATGGTCTCGATCTCCTGACCTCGTGATCCACCCGTCTTGGCCTTCCAAAGTGCTGGGATTACAGGCGTGAGCAACGGCGCCTGACCTTTTTTTTGAGACAGAGTCTCGCTCTGTCACCTAGGCTAGAGTGCAATGGTGCGATCTCAGCTCACTGCCACCTCCGCCTCCGGGGTTCAAGCAATTCTCCTGCCTCAACTTCCTGAGTAGCTCAGATTACAGGCCTGTGCCACCATGCCCAACTGATTGTGTATTTTTAGTAAAAACTGGATTTCTCTGTATTGGTCAGGCTGGTCTCCAACTCCTGACCTCAGGTGATCCGCCTGCCTCGGCCTCCCAAACTACTGGGATTATAGGCATGAGCCACCGCGCCCCGCCTGTTTTATTTTATTTTTTTAATTTAAATTTAATTTTTTTATTTAAGACGGAGTCTCCCTCTGTCGCCCAGGCTAGAGTGCAATGGCGTGATCTTGGCTCACTGCAACCTCCACCTCCCAGGTTCAAGCAATTCTTTTGCCTCAGCCTCCCAGGTAGCTGGGACAACAGGCACGAGATACCATGCCCAGCTAATTTTTTTTTTTTTTTTTTTTTGAGACTAAGTCTCGCTCTGTTGCCCAGGCTGAAGTACAGTGGCACCATCTCTGCTCACTGCAAGCTCCACCTCCAAGGTTCACGCCATTTTCCTGCCTCAGCCTCCCCAGTAGCTGGGACTACAGATGCCCGCCACCACCCTCGGCTAATTTTTTGTATTTTTAGTAGAGATGGGGTTTCACCGTGTTAGCCAGGATGGTCTCAATCTCCTGACCTCGTGATCTGCCCACTGGCCTCCCAAAGTGCTGGGATTACAGGCATGAACCACCGTGCCCAGCCTATTTTATTTTATTTTTACTGTGATAAAATATAATAAATTTTGCCGTTTTAACTGATTTTAAGTGCACAGTTCAGGGACATGAAGTGTATTTACATTATTGTGCAACCTCACCACCGTCCACCTCCAGAACTTTCCCATCTAAACAAAATGAAGCTCCATCCCCATAAAACACTCATGCGCATTCTCCCCTCCCCAGCCCTGGCAATCACCCTTCTTTCTTTTCTTTTTTTTCTTTTTTTTTTTTTTTCAGACAGAGTCTCGCTCTGTTGCCCAGGCTGGAGTGCAGTGGCCAGATCTTGGCTCACTGCAAGGTCCGCCTCCCGGGTTTACGCCATTCTCCTGCCTCAGCCTCCCAAGTAGCTAGGACTACAGGTGCCTGCCACCTCGCCCAGGTAGTTTTTTTATTTTTATTTTTTAGTAGAGACGGGGTTTCACCGTGTTAACTAGGATGGTCTCAATCTCCTGACCTCGTGGTCCCCCCACCTCCCAAAGTGCTGGGATTACAGGCTTGAGCCACCGCGCCGGGCCTCTTTCCTTTCCTTTCTTTTTTTTTTTTTCAGAAGGAGTTTGGCTCTGTCGCCCAGGCTGGAGTGCAGTGGTGTGATCTCAGCTCACTGCAGCCTCCACCTCCCGGGTTTAAGTGATTCTCCTGCCTCAGCCTCCTGAGTAGCTGGGACTACAGGGGCATGCCACCACGCCCGGCTAAATTTTGTATTTGTTTGTTTTTGAGTTGGAGTTTCGCTCTTGTCGCCCAGGCTGCAGTGCAATGGCGCGATCTCGGCTCACTGCAACCTCCGCCTCCCAGGTTCAAGAGTCTCCTGCCTCAGCTGGGATTACAGGCATGTACCACCACGCCCAGCTGATTTTCCATTTTTAGTAAAGATGGGGTTTCTCCATGTTGGTCAGGCTGGTCTTGAATTCCCAACCTCAGGTGATCCACCTGCCTTGGTCTTGCAAAGTACTGGGATTACAGGTGTGAGCCACTGCGACCAGCCTGTATTTATTTTATTTATTTTTAAATTATTTTTTCTTTTTCTTTTTTTTTTTTTTTGAGATGGAGTCTTGCTCTGTCGCCCAGGCTGGAGTGCAATGGTGCAATCTCGGCTCACTGCAACCTCTGCCTTCCGGGTTCAAGCAATTCTTCTGCCTTAGCTTCCTGAGTAGCTGGGATTACAGACACCTGCCATCGTGCTCAGCTACGTTTTGTATTTTTTAGTAGAGATGGGGTTTCACCATGTTGGCCAGGGTGGTCTTAAACTCCCAACCTCAGGTGACCTGCCCGCCTTGGCCTCCCAAAGTACTGGGATTACAGACATGAGCCACTGTGCCCAGTCTGTATTTTTTTTATTAATTTTAAAAATTTATTATTATTTTTGAGTTGGAGTCTCTCTTTTTGCCCAGGCTGGAGTGCAATGGCGTGATCTCGGCTCTCTGCACCCTTTTCCTTGGGGTTCAAGCAGTTCCCATGCCTCAGCCTCCTGAGCAGCTGGGACTACAGGCGCCCGCCACCACGCCTGGCTAATTTTTGTACTTTTTAGTGGAGATGGGGTTTCACCATGTTGGCCAGGCTGGTCTCGAAGTCCTGAGCTCAGGTGATCCGCCCGCCTCGGCCTCCCAAAACCCTTCTACTTTCTCTGCAGGGTCCAGCTCCACGGGGTCGGTGGGTTTTTCTCCCCGCGTGTGGAAACAAGAGATTGTAGAAATAAAGACACACGACAAAGGGATAAAAGAAAAAGCAAGCTGGGCCCGGGGGACCACTACCACCAAGACACAGAGACCAGTAGTGGCCCCGAATGCCTGGCTGCGCTGACATTTATTGGATACAAGACAAAGGGGCAGGGTAAGGAGTGTGAGTCATCTCCAGTGATAGGTAAGGTCACGTGGGTCACGTGTCCACCGGACAGGGAGCCCGTCCCTGCCTGGCAGCCGAGGCAGAGAGAGAGAGGAAAGACAGACAGCTTACGCCGTTATTTCTGCATATCAGAGACTTTTAGTACTTTCACTAACTTTGCTACTATTATCTAAAAGGTAGAGCCGGGTGTACAGGATGGAACGTGAAGGCGGACTAGGAGCGTGACCACTGAAGCACAGCATCTCAGGGAGACGGTCAGGCCTCCAGAGAACTGCGAGCGGGTCTGACTGATGTCAAGCCCTCCACAAGAGGTGGAGGAGTAGAGTCTTCTCTGAACTCCCCCAGGGAAAGGGAGACTCCCTTTCCCAGTCTGCTAAGTAGAGGGTGTTCTTCCTTGACACTGATGCTACCGCTAGACCACGGTCCACTTGGCAACGGGGCTTCTTCCCAGACACTGGCGTTACCGCTAGACCAAGGAGCCCTCCGGTGACCCTGCCCAGGCATCGCAGAAGGCTCACACTCTGGTCTTCTAGTCACTTCTCACTATGTCCCCTCAGCTCCTATCTCTTTATGGCCTGGTTTTTCCTAGGTTATGATTGTAGAGCGAGGAGTATTATAATATTGGAATAAAGAGTAATTGCTACAAACTAATGATTAATGATATTCATGTATAACCATATCTATGATCTATATCTAGTATAACTCTTGTTATTTTATATATTTTATTAGACTGGAACAGCTCGTGCCCTCAGTCTCTTGCCTCGGCGCCTGGGTGGCTTGCCGCCCACATTTCTGTCTCCATGAATTTGACTGACTGGGGTCCTCACGTGAGTTAGATCACACCGTCCTTGCCCTTTTGTGTCTGGCTGCCTTTGCTCATCACAGTGTCCTCAAGGTGCATCCAAGTCACAGCGCAGGCCGGTTTCCTTCCTTCTTCAGGCTGAATCATGTTCCACTGTGGATGAGCCACAGTGCGTTCACTCACGCGTGTTTGGATATTTGAATTGCTTCCATCTTTTGAATAATGCTGCTAGTGAACATGGGCTTATGTTTTTTTTTGTTTTTTCGTCTTTAGAGTCAGGGTGTTGCCCAGTTGCCCAGGTTGGAGTGCATGAGTGCATGATGCGATCGTGGTTCACTGCAGCCTCCATCTCCTGGGCTCAAGCAATTCTGCCTCAGCCTCCAGAGTCGCTGGGACCACAGGCGCCCACCACCACTCTGGGTGCCTTTTTTTTTTTTTTTTTTTGAGACGGAGTCTTGCTCTGTCACCCAGGCTGGAGTGCAGTAGTGCAATCTCAGCTCACTGCTGTGGGGAAAAGAAAGAGAGATCAGCCTGTTACTGTGTCTATATAGAAAGAAGTAGCCATAAGAGACTCCATTTTGTTCTGTATTTGTGATGCTGTTAATCTGTGACCCTACCCCCAACCTTGTCCTTGCAAGAGACATGTGCGGTGACTCAAGGTTTAATGGATTTTGGGCTGTGCAGGATGTGTCTTTGTTAAACAAGTGCCTGAAGGCAGCTTGCTGGTTAAAAGTTATCACCATTCTCTTAATTTCAACTACCCAGGGACACCTACACGGCCAAAGGTCGCAGGGACCTCTGCCTAGGAAAGCTAGGTGTTGTCCAAGGTTTCTCCCCATGTGATAACCTGAAGTAATGCTAAAAGGTTTATGGAGATGTTTGCATATGCATCTCAAGGCACAGCATTTTCCTTTAAACTTATTCATGTCACAGAGGTGTTTGTTCATATGTCTTACTGCCGATTTCCTCCCTACAACGATCCTATTGTCCTGCCACTCCCTTATCCTTAAGATGGTAAAGATAATTATCAATAAATACTAAGGGAACTCAGAGACAGGTGCCGGCGTGGGTCCTCTGTAAGCTGAGCGCCGGTCCCCTAGGCCCCCGCTTTTCTTTCTCTATACTTTGTCTCTGTGTCTTATTTCTTTTCTCAAGTCTCTCGTTCCACCTAACGAGAAACACCCACAGGTGTGGAGGGGCAGGCCACCCCTTCATCTGGTGCCCAACGTGGAGCTTTTCTCTAAGGTGAAGGTACGCTGGAGCGTGGTCATTGAGGACAAGTCGACAAGAGACTCCCGAGTACGTCTACAGTCAGCCTTGCGGTAAGCTTGTGCGCTCGGAAGAACCTAGGGTAACAATGGGGCAAACTAAGAGTAAATATGCCTCTTATCGCAGCTTTATTAAAATTCTCTTAAAAAGAGGGGGAGTTAAAGTCTCTACCAAAAATCTAATTACGCTATTTCAAACAATAGAGCAGTTTTGTCCATGGTTTCTGGAACAGGGAACTTTAGATCTAAAAGACTGGGGAAAAATTGGCAAATAATTAAAACAAGCAAGTAGGGAAGGTAAAATCATTCCGCTCACAGTATGGAATGATTGGGTCATTATTAAAGTAGCTTTAGAACCGTTTCAAACAGAAGAAGATAGCGTTCCAATTTCTGATGTCCCTAAAAGCTGTGCAGTAGATTGTGAAAAAGAGGCAGGGATAGAATCCCAGAAAGGAAAGGAAAGTTCACACTGTGAATGTGTATCAGAGCCGGCTATGGCTCGGTCAACGCAAAATGTTGACAATAATCAATTACAGGAGGTAGTATATCCTGAAACGTTAAAATTAGAAGAAAAAAATCCAGAATTAGCAGAGCCATCAGAGTCTAAACCACGATGGCCAACTGCTCTTCCAGCAGCTCAGATTCCTGTAACTTTACAACCTCAAATGCAGGTTAAACAAGTACAGACTCCAAAAGAAGATCAAATAGAAAAAGATAGAGTCTCTATCATGGCAATGCCATTCCAAATGCAGTGTCCACAATATCAGCCGGTAGAAGATAAGACCCAGCCGCCAGTAGCCTATCAATACTGGCCGCCAGCCGAACTGCGGTATTGGCTGCCCCCAGAAAATCCATGTGGACAGCCAGGAACATTTCCAGCACCACAGGGCAGGGCGCCATATCCTCAGCCGCCCACCATGAAACTTAATCCTACAGCACCGCCTAGTACACAGGGTAGTGTGTTACATAAAATTATTGATGAGGCAAGAAAACAAGGAGATATTGAAGTGTGGCAATTCCCAGTAATATTAGAAGCAAGACCATCTGGAGAAGGGGCCCAAAAGGGAGAGCTTCCCGTAGCTGAAGCCAGATATAAGTCCTTTTCTATAAAAATGCTAAAAGAAATGAAAGAAGGAGTAAAACAGTATGGACCCAACTCTCCTTACATGAGAACATTATTAGATTCCATTGCTCATGGACATAGACTCATTCCTTATGATTGGGAGATTCTGGCAAAATCCTCACTCTCACCCTCTCAATTTTTACAATTTAAGACTTGGTGGAGGCCGGGCGCGGTGGCTCAAGCCTGTAATCCCAGCACTTTGGGAGGCCAAGACGGGCGGATCACGAGTTCAGGAGATCGAGACCATCCTGGCTAACATGGTGAAACCCCGTCTCTACTAAAAAATACAAAAAACTAGCCGGGCATGGTGGCGGGCGCCTGTAGTCCCAGCTACTCGGGAGGCTGAGGCAGGAGAATGGTGTGAACCCGGGAGGCGGAGCTTGCAGTGAGCTGAGATCCGGCCACTGCACTCCAGCCTGGGCGACAGAGCGAGACTCCGTCTCAAAAAAAAAAAAAAAAAAAAAGACTTGGTGGATTGATGGGGCACAAGTGCAGGTCCGAAAAAATAGGACTGCCAATCCTCCAATTAACATAGATGCAGATCAACTATTAGGAATAGGTCAAAATTGGAGCACTGTTGACCAACAAGTAATAATGCCAAATGAAGCCATTGAGCAAATCAGGGCTATCTGCCTTAGGGCCTGGGAGAAAATGCAAGACCCAGGAACTGCCTGCCCCTCCTTTAATACAATAAGACAAGGCTCTAAAGAGCCCTACCCTGATTTTGTAGCAAGACTTCAAGATGCTGCTCAAAAGTCAATTACCGATGAAAATGCCTGTAAGGTCATAGTGGAGTTGATGGCATATGAAAACGCCAATCCTGATTGTCAATCAGCCATTAAGCCATTAAAAGGAAGGGTTCCCGCAGGATCAGATGTAATCTAAGAGTACCTTAAAGCCTGCGATGGAATTGGAGGAGCTATGCATAAAGCTATGCTTATGGCTCAAGCAATCACAGGAGTTGCTTTAGGAGGACAGGTTAGAACGTTTGGGGGAAGATGTTATAATTGTGGTCAAATTGGTCATCTAAAAAAGAATTGCCTAGTCTCAAATAAACAAAATGTAACTGCTCAAAGTACTACAGTAACAGATAAAGAGCCACCTGGCCTATGTCCAAGATGTAAAAAAGGAAAACATTGGGGTAATCAATGTCGTTCTAAGTTTGATAAAAATGGGCAACCACTGTCGGGAAACGAGAGGAGGGGCCGGCCTCAGGCCCCGCAACAAACTGGGGCATTCCAAATTCAGCCCTTTGTTCCTCAGGGTTTTCAGGAACAACAACCCCCACTGTCACAAGTGCCTCAGGGAATAAGCCAGTTACCACAATACAGCAGTTATCCCCCGCCACAAGCGGCAGTGCAGCATTAGATTTATGCACCATACAAGCAGTCTCTCTGCTTCCAGGGGAGCCTCCACAAAAAATCCCCACAGGGGTATATGGCCCATTGCCTGAGGGGACTATAGGACTAATTTTAGGAAGATCAAGTTTAAATCTAAAAGGAGTTCAAATTCATATTGGTGTGGTTGATTCAGACTATAAAGGTGAAATTCAATTGGTTATTAGTTCCTCAATTCCTTGGAGTGCCAGTCCAGGAGACAGGATTGCTCAATTATTACGACTACCTTATATTAAAGTTGGAAACAGTGAGATAAAAAGAACAGGAGGGTTTGGAAGCACTGATCAGACAGGAAAGGCTGCATATTGGGCAAGTCAGGTCTCTGAGAGCAGACCTGTGTGTAAGGCCATTATTCAAGGAAAACAGTTTGAAGGGTTGGTAGACACTGGAGCAGATATCTCTGTCATTGCTTTAAATCAATGGCCAAAACATTGGCCTAAACAAAAGGCTGTTACAAGACTTGTCGGCGTAGGCACAGCTTCAGAAGTGTACGAAAGTACGATGATTTTACATTGCTTAGGACCAGATAATCAAGAAAGTACTGTTCAGCCAATGATTACTTCAATTCCTGTTAATCTATGGGGTCGAGATTTATTACAACAATGGGGTGCGGAAATCATTATGCCAGCTCCATTATACAGCCCCACGAGTCAAAAAATCATGACTAAAATGGGATATATACCAGGAAAGGGGTTAGGAAAAAATGAAAATGGCATTAAAGTCCCAATTGAGACTGAGAAAAATCAGGGAAGAAAAGGAATAGGGTATCCTTTTTAGGGGCGGCCGCTGTAGAGCCTCCTAAACCCATTCCATTAACTTGGAAAACAGAAAAACCGGTATGGGTAAATCAGTGGCCGCTACCGAAGCAAAAACTGGAGGCTTTACATTTATTAGCAAAGGAACAATTAAAAAAAGGACACATTGAGCCTTCATTCTCACCCTGGAATTCTCCTGTATTTGTAATTCAGAAAAAAATCAAGCAAATGGCATATGTTAATGGACTTAAGAGCCGTAAATGCTATAATTCAACCCATGGGACCTCTTCAACCCGGATTGCCCTCTCTGGCCATGATCCCAAAAGACTGGCCTTTAATTATAATTGATCTTAAGGACTGCTTTTTTACCATTCCTCTGGCAGAGCAGGATTGTGAAAAATTTGTCTTTACTATACCAGCCATAAATAATAAAGAACCAGCCACCAGGTTTCAGTGGAAAGTACTACCTCAGGGAATGCTTAATAGTCAGTGGAAAGTATTACCTCAGGGAATGCTTCATAGTCCAACTATTTGTCAGACTTTCGTAGGTCAAGTCCTTCAACTAGTTAGAGACAAATTTTCAGATTGTTATATCATTCACTATATTGATGATATTTTATGTGCTGCAGAAACAAGAGAAAAATTAATTGACTGTTACACATTTCTGCAAGCAGAGGTTGCCAACGCTGGACTAACAATAGCATCTGATAAGATCCAAACCTCTGCTCCTTTTCATTATTTAGGGATGCAGATAGAAAATAGAAAAATTAAGCCACAAAAAATAGAAATAAGAAAAGATACTTTAAAAACATTAAATGGGCCGGGCGCGGTGGCTCAAGCCTGTAATCCCAGCATTTTGGGAGGCCGAGACGGGCGGATCACGAGGTCAGGAGATCGAGACCATCCTGGCTAACACAATGAAACCCCGTCTCCACTAAAAATACAAAAAAATTAGCCGGGCGTGGTGGCGGCGCCTGTAGTCCCAGCTACTCGGGAGGCTGAGGCAGGAGAATGGCGGGAACCCGGGAGGTGGAGCTTGCAGTGAGCCGAGATCGCGCCACTGCACTCCAGCCCGGGCGAGAGAGCGAGACTCCGCCTCAAAAAAAAAAAAAAAAAAAAAAAAAAAAAAAAAAAAACATTAAATGACTTTCAAAAATTGTTAGGCGATATTAATTGGATTCGGCCAACTCTAGGCATTCCTACTTATGCCATGTCAAATTTCTTCTCTATCCTAAGAGGAGATCCAGACTTAAATAGTAAAAGAATATTAACCCCAGAGGCAACAAAAGAAATTAAATTAGTGGAAGAAAAAATGCAGTCAGCGCAAATAAGTAGAATAGATCCTTAGCCCCACTCCAACTTTTGATTTTTGCTACTACACATTCTCCAACAGGCATCTTTATTCAAAATACTGATCTTGTGGAGTGGTCATTCCTTCCTCACAGTACAATTAAGACTTTTACATTATACTTGGATCAAATAGCTACATTAATTGGTCAGGCAAGATTGCGAATAATAAACTTGTGTGGAAATGACCCACACAAAATAGTTGTTCCTTTAACCAAGGAACAAGTTAGACAAGCCTTTATCAATTCTGATGCATGGCAGATTGGCCTTGCTGATTTTGTGGGAATCATTGATAATCATTACCCAAAAACAAAAATCTTCCAGTTTTTAAAATTGACTACTTGGGGCCGGGCGCGGTGGCTCAAGCCTGTAATCCTAGCACTTTGGGAGGCCGAGGCGGGTGGATCACGAGGTCAAGAGATCGAGACTATCCTGGCTAACATGGTGAAACCCCGTCTCTACTAAAAATACAAAAAACTAGCCGGGCGTGGTGCCGGGCGCCTGTAGTCTCAGCTACTTGGGAGGCTGAGGCGGGAGAATGGCGTGAACCCAGGAGGCGGAGCTTGCAGTGAGCCGAGATCACGCCACTGCACTCCAGCCTGGGAGCACAGTGAGACTCTGTCTCAAAAAAAAAAAAAAAAATTGACTACTTGGATTTTACCTAAAATTACCAGACATGAACCTTTAGAAAATGCTCTGACAGTATTTACTGATGGTTCCAGCAATGGAAAAGCGGCTTACACAGGACCAAAAGAGCGAGTAATCAAAACTCAGTATCAATCAGCTCAAAGGGCAGAGTTGGTTGCAGTCATTACAGTATTACAAGATTTTAATCAACCTGTTAATATTATATCAGATTCTGCATATGTAGTACAGGCTACAAGGGATGTTGAGACAGCTCTAATTAAATATAGCATGGATGATCAGTTAAACCAGTTGTTCAATTTATTACAACAAACTGTAAGAAAAAGGAATTTCCCATTTTATATTACTCATATTAGAGCACACACTAATTTACCAGGACCTTTAACTATAGCAAATGAACAAGCTGACTTACTGGTATCCTCTGCATTCATAAAAGCACAAGAACTTCATGCTTTGACTCATGTAAATGCAGCAGGGTTAAAAAACAAATTTGATGTCACATGGAAACAGGCAAAAGATATTGTACAACACTGCACCCAATGTTAAGTCCTACACCTGCCCACTCAAGAGGCAGGAGTTAATCCCAGAGGTCTGTGTCCTAATGCGTTATGGCAAATGGATGTTACCCATGTACCTTCGTTTGGAAAATTATCATGTGTTCATGTAACAGTTGATACTTATTCACATTTCATATGGGCAGCCTGCCAGACAGGAGAAAGTACTTCCCATGTTAAAAAACATTTATTATCTTGTTTTACTGTAATGGGAGTTCCAGAAAAAATTAAAACTGACAATGGACCAGGTTATTGTAGTAAAGCTTTCCAAAAATTCTTAAATCAGTGGAATATTACACATACAACAGGAATTCCTTATAATTCCCAAGGACAGGCCATAGTTGAAAGAACTAATAGAACACTCAAAACTCAGTTAGTTAAACAAAAAAAAGGGGGAGACAGTAAGGAGTGTACCACTCCTCAGATGCAGCTTAATCTAGCACCCTATACTTTAAAATTTTTTTTTTTTTTTTTTTTTGAGACGGAGTCTCACGCTGTTGCCCAGGCTGGAGTGCAGTGGCGCGATCTCGGCTCACTGCAAGCTCCGCCTCCCGGGTTCCCGCCATTCTCCTGCCTCAGCCTCCTGAGTAGCTGGGACTACAGGCGCCCGCCACCGCGCCCGGCTAATTTTTTGTATTTTTAGTAGAGACGGGGTTTCACTGTGGTCTCGATCTCCTGACCTTGTGATCCGCCCGCCTCGGCCTCCCAAAGTGCTGGGATTACAGCCTTGAGCCACCAGGCCCGGCCTTAAATTTTTAAAACATTTATAGAAATCAGACTACTACTTTTGCAGAACAACATCTTACTGGTAAAAAGAACAGTCCACATGAAGGAAAACTGATTTGGTGGAAAGACAACAAAAATAAGACATGGGAAATAGGGAAGGTGATAACCTGGGGTAGAGGTGTTGCTTGTGTTTCACCAGGAGAAAATCAGCTTCCTGTTTGGATACCCACTAGACATTTGAAGTTCTACAATGAACCCATCGGAGATGCAAAGAAAAGCGCCTCCACGGAGACGGAAACACCACAATAGAGCACCATTGACTCGCATGATGAACCAAGAGGTGATATCAGAACAGATGAAGTCACCACGCACCAAGAAGGCAGAGCTGTCGACCGGGGCACAGTTAAAGAAGCTGACACCGTTAGCTGGAAAAAGCCTAGCTAGCACAAAGGTGACACAAACCCCAGAAAAAATGCTGCTTACAGCTTTAATGATTGTATCAACGGTGGTAAGTCTCCACATGCCTGCAGGAGCAGCTGCAGCTAATTATACCTACTGGGCCTATGTGCCTTTTCCCGCCCTTAATTCGGGCAGTTACACGGATGGATAATCCTATTGAAGTATATGTTAATAATAGTGTGTGGGTACCTGGTCCCACAGATGATCGTTACCCTGCCAAACCGGAGGAAGAAGGAATGATGATAAATATTTCCATCGGGTATCGTTATCCTCCTATTTGCCAAGGGAGAGCACCAGGATGTTTAATGCCTGCTATTCAAAATTGGTTGGTAGAAGTACCTACTGTCAGTCCCACCAGTAGATTTACTTATCACATGGTAAGCGGAATGTCACTCAAACCACAGGTAAACTATTTACAAGACTTTTCCTATCAAAGATCATTAAAAGTTAGGCCAAAAGGGAAACCTTGCCCCAAGGAGATTTCCAGAGAATCAAAAGATTTAGTTTGGGAAGAATGTGTGGCCGATAGTGCAGTGATATTACAAAACAATACATTCAGAACTGTTATAGATTGGGCACCTCGAGGTCAATTCTACCACAATTGCGCAGGACAAACTCAATTCTGTCCCAGTGCACTAGTGAGTCCAACTGTTGATAGTGACTTAACAGAAAATTTAGACAAACAGAAGCACAAAAAATTAGTCTTTCTACCCTTGGATATGGGGAAAAAAGGGAATCTCTACTCCAAGACCAAAAATGATAAGTCCTGTTTTTGGTCCTGAACATCCAGAATTATGGAGGCTTACTGTGGCTTCATACCGCCTTAGAATTTGGTCTGGAAATCAAACTATAGAAACAAGAGATTATTATTATTATTATTATTTATTTTTTTTTTTTTTTTTTGAGACGGAGTCTCGCTCTGTCGCCCAGGCTGGAGTGCAGTGGCCGGATCTCAGCTCACTGCAAGCTCCGCCTCCTGGGTTCACGCCATTCTCCTGCCTCAGCCTCCCGAGTAGCTGGGACTACAGGCGCCCGCCACCTCGCCCGGCTAGTTTTTTGTATTTTTTAGTAGAGACGGGGTTTCACCGTGTCAGCCAGGGTGGTCTCGATCTCCTGACCTCGTGATCCGCCTGTCTCGGCCTCCCAAAGTGCTGGGATTACAGGCTTGAGCCACCGCGCCCGGCAGAACCAAGAGATTATAAGCCATTTTACTCTATCAACCTAAATTCCAGTCTAACAGTTCCTTTACAAAGTTGTGTAAAGCCCCCTTATATGTTAGTCATAGGAAATATAGTTATTAAACCAGACTCCCAAACTGTAACTTGTGAAAATTGCAAATTGTTTACTTGGATTGATTCGACTTTTGATTGGCAGCACCGTATTCTGCTGGTGAGAGCAAGAGAAGGCATGTGGATCCCTGTGTCCATGGACCGACCATGGGAGGCCTCACCATCCATCCATATTTTGACTGAAGTATTAAAAGGCGTTTTAAGTAGATCCAAAAGATTCATTTTTACTTTAATTGCAGTGATTATGGGATTAATTGCAGTCACAGCTACAGCCACTGTGGCAGGAGTTGCATTGCACTCTTCTGTTCAGACAGTAAGCTTTGTTGACAATTGGCAAAAGAATTCCACAAGGTTGTGGAATTCACAATCCGGTATCGATCAAAAATTGGCAAATCAAATTAATGATCTTAGACAAACTGTCATTTGGATGGGAGATAGACTCATGAGCTTGGAACATCGTTTCCAGTTACAGTGTGACTGGAATACGTCAGATTTTTGTATTACACCCCAAGTTTATAATGAGTCTAAACATCACTGGGACATGGTTAGACGCCATCTACAGGGAAGAGAAGATAATCTCACTTTAGACATTTCTAAATTAAAAGAACAAATTTTTGAAGCCTCTCAAAGTCACTTGAATATTGTGCCTGGAGCTGAGGCGTTAGATCAAGTGGCAAAAAATCTTTATGAATTAAACCCCACGACTTGGATTAAGTCTATTGGGAACTCTACTGCAGTAAATTTTGGAATTATGTGTCTCTGTTTAATCGGCTTTTTAGTGTGCCGGACCAGTCGAAAAATCCTGCGTCAAAATCGAGAGAACGAACAAGCCTTCATCACCATGGCACATTTATATAGAGGAAAAGGGAGGGAGAACGTTGCGGGAAGTCAGGGACCTTGAACGCAGGGACTGGCTGAAGCCACGGCAGAAAAAGGTAAAATGTGAAGATTTCATGGACATTTATTAGTTCTCCCAAGTTAATACTTTTGTAATTTCTTATGTCTGTCTTTACTTTAATCTCCTAATTCTATCATCTTCTTTGTAAACTGAGGAGGATATATGTCACCTCAGGACCCTGTGATGATTGCCTTAACTGCACAAATTGTTTGTGGAGCATGTGTGTTTGAACAATATGAAATCTGGGCTTCTTGAAGAAAGAATAAGATAACAGCAATGTTCAGGGAACAAGGGAGGCAACCTTGAACTGGCCGCCGGTGAGCCGGACGGAACAGAGCCATATTTCTTCTCTTTTCATTATGCAAATAGGAGAAATATCGCTGAATTCTTTTTCTCAGCAAGGAACAGCCCTGAGAAAGAGAATGCGCTCTGAGGGTAGGCCTATAAACGACCCCCTTGGAGGCGTGCCGCCTTTTATGGTTGAAGCCGAAGGGATGAAATAAGCCCCGGCCTCCTGTAGCGCTCCCAGGCTTATTAGGACGAGGAAATTCCCACCTAATAAATTTTGGTCAGACAGGTTGTCTGCTCTCAAACCCTGTTTTCTGATAAGATGTTATCCATGACTATGCATGCCCAAAAATTTTAATTTTAACACCATTCTGTGATCTCATCCTGCCTCCACTTGCTTTGTGATATTCTATTACTTTGTGAAGTATGTAATCTCGGTGTCATGATGACAATGGTGGTTTTGTTGAAAAGAAAAGGGGGAAATGTGGGGAAAAGAAAGACATCAGCCTGTTACTATGTCTATATAGAAAGAAATAGCCATAAGAGGCTCCATTTTGTCCTGTATTTGAGATGCTGTTAATCTGTGACCCTACCCCCAACCTTGTCCTTGCAAGAGACATGTGCTGTGGTGACTCAAGGTTTAACTGATTTGGGGCTGTGCAGGATGTGTCTTTGTTAAACAAGTGCCTGAAGGCAGCTTGCTGGTTAAAAGTCATCACCATTCTCTTAATTTCAACTACCCAGGGACACGTACACGGCCAAAGGTCGCAGGGACCTCTGCCTAGGAAAGTTAGGTGTTGTCCAAGGTTTCTCCCCATGTGATAGGCTGAAGTAATGCTAAAAGGTTTATGGAGATGTTTGCATATGCATCTCAAGGCACAGCATTTTCCTTTAAACTTATTCATGTCACAGAGGTTTTTGTTCATATGTCTTACTGCCCTCCTATTGTCCTGCCACTCCCTTATCCTTAAGATGGTAAAGATAATTATCAATAAATACTAAGGGAACTCAGAGGCCAGTGCCGGCGTGGGTCCTCTGTAAGCTGAGCGCCTGTCCCCTGGGCCCCCGCTTTTCTTTCTCTATACTTTGTCTCTGTGTCTTCTTTCTTTTCTCAAGTCTCTCGTTCCACCTAACGAGAAACACCCACAGGTGTGGAGGGGCAGACCACCCCTTCAACTGCAAGCTCCACCTCCAAGGTTCAAGCTACTCTCCTGCCTCAGCCTCCCGAGGAGCTGGGACTACAGGCACCCACCACCACACTTGGCTAATTTTTTCGTATTTTTTTTTTTTTTTTTTTTGAGACGGAGTCTCGCTCTGTCGCCCAGGCTGGAGTGCAGTGGCCGGATCTCAGCTCACTGCAAACTCTGCCTCCCGGGTTTAAGCCATTCTCCTGCCTCAGCCTCCTGAGTAGCTGGGACTACAGGCACCCGCCACCTCGCCCGGCTAGTTTTTTGTAGTTTTAGTAGAGACGGGGTTTCACTGTGTTAGCCAGGATGGTCTCGATCTCCTGACCTCGTGATCCGCCCGTCTCGGCCTCCCAAAGTGCTGGGATTACAGGCTTGAGCCACCGCGCCCGGCCATTTTTTCGTATTTTTAATAGAGATGGGGTTTCACCGTGTTAGCCGGGATGGTCTCCATCTCCTGACCTCGTGATTTGCCTGCCTCGGCCTCCCAAAGTGCTGGGATTACAGGCGTGAGACACTGCGCCCGGCCTGGGTGCCCTAATTTGTTTTTGTATTTTTAGTAGAGCTGGGGTTTCATCATGTTGCCCAGGCTGGTCTTAAACTCCTGACTTCAAGTGATCCACCTGCCTCAGCCTCCCAAAGTGCTGGGTTTACAGGCGTGGGCCAAGGTGCCCGACCAGTGTTGTTTTTAAGATGGGCCAATTGCAATGAGCTTGTTGCATGACAGAGTGGGCCTGAGGGGCAGGAGAGTGCAACCCCTCTGCTCTGGGGAAGCCGGCCTCAGGCTGGGGCACGGGCAGCTGAAACCCTCAGCGGCTGCTCCTGGGCTGTGGAGGAGAGTTTCTGTGGGGAGGGATGGGGTCACATGAATGGAGGGAATGGAGGAGGCCTGCAGCCCAGCACTGAGGCCTACTGGGGAGGCAGCTCAGGAAGGCCACAGAGTCAGGCCCAGCCCAAGACCTTTGCCCTGAAGCTAAAATAGGCCCTTGAGCCTGGTTTCGAATGGGTGGCCTCCAGCCAGCCCATTGGTCCTGGGGTGGTGTGGGAGGGAAAGGGCCAGTTTGGGACCGCAACATCTCCAAGCTGCGTGTAGAGCTGCCCCCGTCATGGTCTTGGGGCCCAGAAATCATCTGCGGCCCCAGAAGGATACCACTGTGGGTGGGCCCAGCCAGAGGGGCACCATGAGATCTGCCGCTTGGCAGGGTGAGGCTGCCGGGGAAGCACCCTGACCCCAGGACACTGGGCCCAATGCCCGCACTGCCCCGTCCCGCCCTGCACATGGCAGGACAGAGTCCTTGGGCCTCAGGCACCCAGCTCCCCACCCCAGCCCCACCCACAACACTCAGGGTCAGGCTGGCTGGACCGGGCAGGAGGCTGCATCTGGACTCCCCCTTCAGAAGGCAAAGCTGCCCTGAGATCTGCCTTCCCCTTCCCCCAGACTTCCTGCCATCACCACCACAGTAGAGATAAGGCCTCTAGGCTCAAAGGCCAGAGAAGGAGCCCACAGGGAGGGCAGGGCTGGGAGCCACAGCCTCCCTGCCCCAGGGGCTAGAGCTGGGGTCTTACCCCAATCTTATCCTGCCCCAAGCCCGGCCAGGTGGCTGCCAGGGCCCAGGTCCGTCTTCCTGGTTGTCTGTGTTGGAGCTTCCTGGGGCTTTCTCTGGCCTAAGAGAGCATGATGCAGCAGGCACCTTTTCAGTTCCTTTGATTCCATCGCAGTCCCCAACAGGGACCATAGGCCAGGACCCAGGAAGAGGTTCATGTCCCCACCCCAACTGGGGCCACCAAGGGTGTCTGGGCAGCCTCTGTTGGGAGGGGCAGAGGCATGGACCTGGGAGCTCTCAGGCTCTGGGGGCATCTGTGCACCTCTGCCCTGCGTCCCCCAGCTTGGAGGCAGCCTCCAGATGGAGAGCCAGAAGGGGACACTCCGGCTCTGCCCCACAGCTTGAGGGGCAGCAGGAAGAGGACAGAAGCCCACCCAGGCTAGCCGGGCGCGGTGGCTCACACCTGTAATTCCAGCACTTGGGGAGGCCAAGGCAGGCGGATCACCCGAGGTTGGGAGTTCAAGACCAGCCTGACCAACATGGAGAAACCCTGCCTCTACTAAAAATACAAAATTAACTGGGTGTGGTGGTGCCGCCTGTAATCCCAGCTACTCGGGAGGCTGAGGCAGGAGAATCACTTGAACCTGGGAGGCAGAGTTTGCAGTGAGCCAAGATTACGCCATTGCACTGCAGCCTGGGCAGCAAGAGCAAAACTCTATCTAAAAAAAAGCCCACCCAGGCTGCCTGTCCAGGGGAAGGGGCCCAGCCCTCGCCCCCCACCAGCAGTGGCTTCAGGCTACTGGGGAGGATCTGCCGCTGGAATGGTTAACCCAGGCATCTCCAGCAGCCAATCACAGAGCTCTGCAGGAATACCTGGGAGAGGTCCTCATGCAGGCCGGGCCGGGCGGGTCCTAGCCCAGCCCCAGTCTGGCCCTGGACAACCCCAGCAAAGCCGCCCTCAGCCAGCCCAGAAGCACTGGGCCTTGGCCACAGCAACACCCACTGAGCACGCTGGGAGCTGAGTATGGCGTCCCTGGTCTCGCTGGAGCTTGGGCTGCTGCTGGCTGTGCTGGTGGTGACGGTGACGGTGACGGCGACGGCGACGGCAACGGCAACGGCGACGGCGCCCCCGCCTGCTGGTCTGCTGAGCCTGCTCACCTCCGGCCAGGGAGCTGTGGATCAAGAGGCACTGGGCGGCCTGTTAAATACGCTGGCGGACCGTGTGCACTGCGCCAACGGGCCGTGTGGAAAGGTAACAGCCCCACCCGACAGGTCCCCCAGCCCTGGCCTCTTCCCGCCCGCTCCGCCCTGCCAACTGGCAGCAAAGGGCCCTGGGCAAACTCCAGGAGGCGGAGGAGGCTGGCGGCAGTACCTGGGCACCCTGGCCCTCCCCGCAGGCCAGAGCCCACCCTCATGCTCATGAGGGCAGACAGGCACACCTCTCCAGGGACACACAGTCCCTCTTCTCCCCAGGACCCCAGGGCCACCTCCCCCTGCCGGCCCCCAGCCATCAAATTGGCAGTGGCTCCAGGGGAGTCCCCTGGGGATGGGACCACTGTTGGGGACCCCTCTCCGTGCACCCCTGTAGTTGGGGAAGCAGAACAGGGTCCTGGGGAGACAGAAGGGCACAACGGGTTGAGAGAGGATGGTGGACCTGAGAGGGAGAGGAAACAGGCCTGTGGGGAAGCCCCTTGGCCAGGCCTGCCTCTCCCCTCCCTGGTGGGCCCAGAGCCCCTCCTCACCTGTCTCTGCCCACAGTGCCTGTCTGTGGAGGACGCCCTGGGCCTGGGCGAGCCTGAGGGGCCAGGGCTGCCCCCAGGCCCGGTCCTGGAGGCCAGGTACATTGCCCGCCTCAGTGCCGCCGCCGTCCTCTACCTCAGCAACCCCGAGGGCACGTGTGAGGACGCTCGCGCTGGCCGCTGGGCCTCTCGTGCAGACCATCTCCTGGCCCTGCTCGAAAGCCCCAAGGCCCTGACCCCGGGCCTAAGCTGGCTGCTGCAGAGGATGCAGGCCCAGGCTGCCGGCCAGACCCCCAAGACGGTGAGGGACAGTCCAGGCAGACCAGGGGAGTGGGTGAGGAGGGCCCCATGGCCTAGGGGGCCAGGCCTGGCTGCAGAGCCTTCAGGGAGCCCGGGGGCCTGGGGAGACGCCCGGGAGTCGGCCTCCTGCTGGGGATTCACAATGTAGAGCTCACTACCGGGCAGCTGGGGGCCTGCAGGAGCCCCAGGAGGGGCCTCACGAGGGAGGAACCCAGAGGGCTGAGTGGGAGCCTGAAGCAGCTGGGCCCGGCAGGGAGGGCTGTGGCCCCAGGGAAGGGCGGGGCTGGTGGGGGCAGATCCTGTAGTTGGCGTGGGAGATGCATCCAGGGGCAGCTGGGTGGATGGCAGAACTGGATGCAAGGTCACACCAAAGGCTGAGGCAGAGGCCCCCTCTTCCCCAGGCCTGCGTAGACATTCCTCAGCTGCTGGAGGAGGCGGTGGGGGCGGGGGCTCCAGGTAGTGCCGGTGGCGTCCTGGCTGCCCTGCTGGACCACGTCAGGAGTGGGTCTTGCTTCCATGCCTTGCCGAGCCCTCAGTACTTCGTGGACTTTGTGTTCCAGCAGCACAGTAGCGAGGCTCCTATGACGCTGGCTGGTGAGGCCTGGGCTGGGCTGTGGAGGGGGCACCCCCGAGTCCCCAGCCTCCATGTCCCTAGGGGGCAGGGCTGGAGCCCACACAGACTCGCCGTGCTGACTCTTCTCCCTGCTAGAGCTGTCGGCCTTGATGCAGCGCCTGGGGGTAGGCAGGGAGGCCCACAGTGACCACAGTCATCAGCACAGGGGAGCCAGCGGCCAGGACCCTGTGCCCCTCGTCACCTCCAACGATAGCTCCAGTGTGTGGGACACGGTGAGCTGTGCCCTGGGGTAAGATGGGGTCCCACTGGGGTCTGCTCAGGCCCCTGAGCCTGTCCTGCCACTCCCCAGGTATGCCTGAGTGCCAGGGACGTGATGGCTGTGTATGGACTGTCAGAGCAGGCTGGGGTGACCCCGGAGGCCTGGGTCCAACTGAGCCCTGCCCTGCTGCAACAGCAGCTGAGTGGAGCCTGCACCTCCCAGCCCAGGCTCCCCGTCCAGGACCAGCTCAGCCAGGCAGAGAGTGAGTGCCCACCCCGGCACTGTGCTGGCAGTGCAGAGGTGGGGCCCACATAGGGAGGAAGGAGTGGCTGCCGAGGGTGAGGGATGGAGAGAGGGAGCAGGGCCTGGAAGTTGAAACAGCAGACACAGAGGAATGTGGCATCGCCAGGAGGGGAGTGGGGCTTTGAGGCAGGAGCGTCAGCCTGAGTGAGGGACTGGCCCACACTGACCGCCTGCAGCTCTGGTGAGTGACGCCCGGGAAGCAGGGGCTGAGTCTGGAAGAAAAGCTCTCACAGCCACCTCACCCGCCCCCAGGGTATCTGTACGGCTCCCTGGCCACACTGCTCATCTGCCTCTGCGCGGTTTTTGGCCTCGTACTGCTGACCTGCACTGGCTGCAGGGGGGTCACCCACTACATCCTGCAGACCTGCCTGAGCCTGGCGGTGGGTGCACTCACTGGGGATGCTGTCCTGCACCTGATGCCCAAGGTCTGCCCCCACAACCCCCCGATCCTGGCCTTCCCTTCCCCACCATGGACTCCCAGGCCATGCCCTCCCAGGGCCCTTACCCACACCACCCCCTGACCCCTGACCCCTCTCCCTGGGTCTTGGAGGGAGGCGCCCTGTGACCCCCCCAGCCCAGCGCCCCTACTCCCCAGGTGCTGGGGCTGCACACACACAGCGAAGAGGGCCTCAGCTCACAGCCCACCTGGCGCCTCCTGGCTATGTTGGCCGGGCTCTACGCCTTCTTCCTGTTTGAGAACCTCTTCAACCTCCTGCTGCCCAGGGACCCGGAGGTCAGGCTTCTTGGGAAGGTACCCGGCGGGTGGGTGTGCTGGGGGCCTGGCGGACGCTGAGCAGCTACCCTCACAGGATCTGGAGGACGGGCCCTGCGGCCACAGCAGCCACAGCCACGGCGGCCACAGCCACGGCGTGTCCCTGCAGCTGGCACCCAGCGAGCTCCGGCAGCCCAAGCCGCCCCACGAGGGCTCCCGCGCGGACCTGGTGAGTGGGCGCCCGATGCCCCACCCCACGCGGAGCCCCTCCTACAGACCCCTTCCCAAGCCCACACTCCCAGCCCCACCCCAGGCCTGCGGCCCCGCCTCCCGCGGTGATCTGGGGCCCCGCCCCGCCGCGTTCCTCCTCTATCTCTGGGCGGGACTTACTCAAGGCTCCTCCCAGGTGGCGGAGGAGAGCCCGGAGCTGCTGAAGCCGGAGCCCAGGAGACTGAGCCCAGGTGAGCCCAGGGGGCGACCCCGGAAGGGCTGGGGGATCTGAGGTTTGTGTGGAGCGCGAGCGGGGCCCGGGGCTTGGCGGTCGGGGACAGGCCACGCGAACCCACGGCCGCTGCATCCGCAGAGTTGAGGTTACTGCCTTATGTGATCACGCTGGGCGACGCCGTGCACAACTTCGCCGATGGGCTGGCCGTGGGCGCCGCCTTCGCGTCCTCCTGGAAGACCGGGCTGGCCACCTCGCTGGCGGTGTTCTGCCACGAGTTGCCGCACGAGCTGGGTGAGCGGCGGGCGGGGCCTGGAAGGAGACGGCCGGGGCCGCACGGGGCTGGGCGGGGAGACCGGGAACAGGTGGGCGGGGCCTGGTGGTAAGAGCGCGCGACCGAAAGGAGGTGGGCGGGGCATGTAAATAGGAGGGCGGAGCTGTTGATGTGGACCCGCCCGCAGGGGACTTCGCGGCCTTGCTGCAGGCGGGCCTTTCCGTGCGCCAAGCGCTGGTGCTGAACCTGGCCTCTGCGCTCACGGCCTTCGCGGGTCTCTACGTGGCACTCGCGGTTGGAGTCGGCGAGGAGAGCGAGGTCTGGATCCTGGCAGTGGCCACCGGCCTGTTCCTCTACGTGGCACTCTGCGACATGGTCAGGATGGTGAGGGGAGGGGCTGCTCTGGGCCGGGAACTGAGCAGCGGAGCTGAGCAGGGGCGCTGACCTGGTACCCACTTGCTCCTCAGCTCCCGGCCATCTTGAAAGTACGGGACCCACGGCCCTGGCTCCTCTTTCTGCTGCACAACGTGGGCCTGCTGGGCGGCTGGACCGTCCTGCTGCTGCTGTCCTTGTACGAGGATGATATCACCCTCTGATACCCTGCCCTAGTCTCCCACCTTTGACCCAAGATCCCACACCCCACAAACCTACAGCCCAGAAACCAGAAGCCCCTATAGAGGCCCCAGTCCTAACTCCAATAAAGACACTCTTGTCCTTGCAGCATGGCTGTGCTCTCCTTGTTGGGTGGGAAAGGTCCTCAGCTGAGAAAGGACAATTGCGGCACTGCCTTCTCCCCATCGGGGTGCCTCGAAGAGAAGCAGGAAGAGCTGCACTCAGGGCCCCCCAGGCAGCCAGCCTCAGGCACCCCCTCTTTGATGTGGAGACCCTGCCTGCCTGAGGAGTGGGGTCAGGGAAATTCGCCGGGGTGTGTGGGCAGCAGGTGGGACCCTGTCCCCAAACAGTAATCAAACTTGCTTACCCATAACTGCGTACACAGCTGAAGGCATATTTTTCTGTCATGGAAAGCAAGCCTGGAGATAATCAGACCAGAGTGTGGCAGCCCATGGTTCCTGGGACCCCAGCCTCTTCTGACTCTGAGGCGTTAATCCTGAGTCCCTATGTAGTGGCCTCCTAGGGCTCCCATAACACAGCCTACCACAAACTGAGTGCCTTCAAACCAGAAACTTATTTTCACAGTTCTGGAGGCTAAAAGTTAGGAATCAAAGCATCAGGAGACTAATGCTCCCTCTGAAGTCTCCAGGAAGCAGTCTGTTCCCCAAGCCTTTCCTGGCTACTGGTGGCCCCAGGTGTTCCTTGGTTTGTGGGCAGTATGACTCCAATCTCTGCCTCTGTCTTTGTGGGGAAAAGAAAGAGATCAGCCTGTTACTGTGTCTATATAGAAAGACGTAGACATAAGAGACTCCATTTTGTTCTGTATTTGTGATGCTGTTAATCTGTGACCCTACCCCCAACCTTGTCCTTGCAAGAGACATGTGCTGTGGTGACTCAAGGTTTAATGGATTTTGGGCTGTGCAGGATGTGTCTTTGTTAAACAAATGCCTGAAGGTAGCTTGCTGGTTAAAAGTTATCACCATTCTCTTAATTTCAACTACCCAGAGACACGTACACGGCCGAAGGTCGCAGGGACCTGTGCCTAGGAAAGCTAGGTATTGTCTAAGGTTTCTCCCCATGTGATAGACTGAAACAATGCTGCTAAAAGGTTTATGGAGATGTTTGCATATGCATCTCAAGGCACAGCATTTTCCTTTGAACTTATTCATGTCACAGAGGTGTTTGTTCATATGTCTTACTGCCCATTTCCTCTTTTCTTTGATCCTATTGTCCTGCCACTCCCCTGTCTTTAAGATGGTAAAGATAATTATCAATAAATACTAAGGGAACTCAGAGACCGGGACCCGCGTGGGTCCTCTGTAAGCTGAGCGCCAGTCCCCTGGGTCCCGCTTTTCTTTCTCTATACTTTGTCTCTGTGTCTTATTTCTTTTCTCAAGTCTCTCGTTCCACCTTACAAGAAACACCCACAGGTGTGGAGGGGCAGGCCACCCCTTCATCTGGTGCCCAACGTGGAGCTTTTCTCTAAGGTGAAGGTACGCTGGAGCATGGTCATTGAGTACAAGTTGACGAGAGACTCCCGAGTATGTCTAAAGTCAGCCTTGTGGTAAGCTTGTGCGCACGGAAGAACCTAGGGTAACAATGGGGCAAACTATGAGTAAATATGCCTCTTATCGCAGCTTTATTAAAATTCTCTTAAAAAGAGGGGGAGTTAAAGTCTCTACCAAAAATCTAACTACGCTATTTCAAACAATAGAGCAGTTTTGTCCATGGTTTCCAGAACAGGGAACTTTAGATCTAAAAGACTGGGAAAAAATTGGCAAAGAATTAAAACAAGCAAGTAGGGAAGGTAAAATCATTCCCCTTACAGTATGGAATTATTGGGTCATTATTAAAGTAGCTTTAGAACCGTTGCAAACAGAAGAAGATAGCGTTCCAATTTCTGATGTCCCTAAAAGCTGTGCAGTAGATTGTGAAAAAGAGGCAAGGATAGAATCCCGGAAAGGAAAGGAAAGTTCACACTGTGAATGTGTATCAGAGCCAGCTATGGCTCAGTCAACGCAAAATGTTGACATTAATCAATTACAGGAGGTAGTATATCCTGAAACGTTAAAATTAGAAGAAAAAAATCCAGAATTAGCAGAGCCATCAGAGTCTAGACCACGATGGCCAACTCCTCTTCCAGCAGCTCAGATTCCTGTAACTTTACAACCTCAAATGCAGGTTAAACAAGTACAAACTCCAAAAGAAGATCAAATAGAAAAAGATAGAGTCTCTATCATGGCAATGCCATTCCAAATGCAGTGTCCACAATATCAGCCGGTAGAAAATAAGACCCAGCCGCCAGTAGCCTATCAATACTGGCCGCCAGCCGAACTGCGGTATCGGCTGCCCCCAGAAAATCCGTGTGGACAGCCAGGAACATTTCCAGTGCCACAGGGCAGGGCACCATATCCTCAGCCGCCCACCATGAGACTTAATCCTACAGCACCGCCTAGTACACAGGGTAGTGTGTTACATAAAATTATTGATGAGGCAAGAAAACAAGGAGATATTGAAGTGTGGTAATTCCCAGTAATATTAGAAGCAAGACCACCTGGAGAAGGGGCCCAAGAGGGAGAGCCTTCTGTAGCTGAAGCCAGATATGAGTCCTTTTCTATAAAAATGCTAAAAGAAATGAAAGAGGGAGTAAAACAGTATGGACCCAACTCTCCTTACATGAGAACATTATTAGATTCCATTGCTCATGGACATAGACTCATTCCTTATGATTGGGAGATTCTGGCAAAATCCTCACTCTCACCCTCTCAATTTTTACAATTTAAGACTTGGTGGATTGATGGGGCACAAGTTCAGGTCCGAAGAAATAGGACTGCCAATCCTCCAGTCAACATAGATGCAGATCAACTATTAGGAACAGGTCAAAATTGGAGCACTGTTGACCAACAAGTAATAATGTCAAATGAAGCCATTGAGCAAATCAGGGCTATCTGCCTTAGGGCCTGGGAGAAAATCCAAGACCCAGGAACCGCCTGCCCCTCCTTTAATACAATAAGACAAGGCTCTAAAGAACCCTACCCTGATTTTGTAGCAAGACTTCAAGATGCTGCTCAAAAGTCAATTACCGATGAGAATGCCCCTAAGGTCATAGTGGAGTTGACGGCATAAGAAAACGCCAATCCTGATTGTCAATCAGCCATTAAGCCATTAAAAGGAAGGGTTCCCGCAGGATCAGATGTAATCTCAGAGTACGTTAAAGCCTGCGATGGAATTGGAGGAGCTATGCATAAAGCTATGCTTATGGCTCAAGCAATCACAGGAGTTGCTTTAGGAGGACAGGTTAGAACATTTGGGGGAAGATGTTATAATTGTGGTCAAATTGGTCATCTAAAAAAGAATTGCCTAGTCTCAAATAAACAAAATGTAACTACTCAAGCTACTACAAGAACAGATAAAGAGCCACCTGGCCTATGTCCAAGATGTAAAAAGGGAAAACATTGGGGTAATCAATGTCGTTCTAAATTTGATAAAAATGGGCAACAGGAACAACAACCCCCACTGCCACAAGTGTCTCAGGGAATAAGCCAGTTATCACAATACAGCAATTATCCCCCGCCCCTTCAGTCTTCACATGACCTCCCCTCCTCTCTCCTTTTCTTTTTTCTTTCTTCTTTTGAGACAGAGTTTCAGTCTGTTGCCCAGGCTGGAGTACAGTGGCACCATCTCACGTCACTGCAATCTCTGCCCCCCAGGTTCAAGCAATTCTCCTGCATCAACCACCCGAGTAGCTGGGATTACAGGTACCCACCACCACACCTAGTTAATTTTTATATTTTTAGTAGGATGTGGTTTTATCCTGTTGGCCAGGCTGGTCTCGATGTCCTGACCTCAGGTAATCCACCCACGTCAGCCTCCCAAAGTGCTGGGATTACAGGTGTGAGCCATTGCGCCCGGCCCACATGACCTTCTTTCTTGTGTTTCTATCTCTTCTGGTTATTTTTATTGTATGTTTTTTGAGACAGAGTCTCACTCTTGTCACCCGGGCTGGAGGGCTCACTGCAACCGCTGCCTCCTGGGTTCAAGCGATTCTCCTGCCTCAGTCTCCCGAGTAGCTGGGATTACAGGTGTGCGCCACCATGCCCGGCTAATTTTTGAAGGGGGCCAGCCCCTCCACACCTGTGGGTATTTCTCGTCAGGTGGGATGAGAGACTGAGAAAAGAAATAAGACACAGAGACGAAGTATAGAGAAAGAACAGTGGGCCCAGAGGACTGGTGCTCAGCATACTGAGGACTCGCACCAGCACCAGCCTCTGAGTTCCCTCAGTATTTATTGATAATTATTTTTCCTATCTTAGCGAGGGAAGTGTAGCAGGGCAACAAGTGGGGAGAAGGTCAGCGGGGAAACATGTGAGCAAAGGAATCTGTATCATGAATAAGTTCAAGGAAAGGTGCTGTGCCCGGATGTGCACGTAGGCTAGATTTACGTTTCTCTCTTTTTTTTTTTTTTTGAGACGGAGTCTCACTCTGTGGCCCAGGCTGGAGTGCAGTGGCCCGATCTCAGCTCACTGCAAGCTCCGCCTCCCGGGTTCACGCCATTCTCCTGCCTCAGCCTCCTGAGTAGCTGGGACTACAGGCGCCCGCCGCTGCGCCCGGCTAATTTTTTTTTGTATTTTTAGTAGAGACGGGGTTTCACCGTGGTCTCGATCTCCTAACCTTGTGATCCGCCCGCCTCGGCCTCCCAAAGTGCTGGGATTACAGGCGTGAGCCACCGCGCTTTACCCAAACATCTCAGTGTAGCAAAGAGTAACAGCAGTATTGCTGCCAGCATGTCTCACTTCCAGCCACAGAGCGGTTTTCTCCTATCTCAGAATAGAACGATTGGGAATGGTCGGCTTTACACCAAGACATTCCATTCCCAGGGAGGAGCAGGAGATGGAAGTCTTCCTCTTATCTCATCTGCAAAGAGGCCTCCCTCTTTCACTCCTCCTCCTTAGCACAGCACAGACCCTTCACGGGTGTTGGGCTGGGGGATGGTTGAAGGGGTGGCCTGCCCCTCCACACCTGTGGGTGTTTCTCATTAGGTGGAACGAGAGACTTGAGGAAAGAAAGAAGACACAGAGACAAAGTATAGAGAAAGAAAAGCGGGGGCCCAGGGGACCGGAGCTCAGCTTATAGAGGACCCACGCCGCCCCGGTCTCTGAGTTCCCTTAGTATTTATTGATAATTAAACAGGGGAGTGGCAGGACAATAGGATCAAAGAAAAAAGAGGAAATCGGCAGTAAGACATATGAACAAACACCTCTGTGACATGAATAAGTTCAAAGGAAAATGCTGTGCCTTGAGATGCATGTGCAAACATCTCCATAAACCTTTTAGCAGCATAGTTTCAGTCTATCACATGGGGAGAAACCTTGGACAATACCTAGCTTTCCTAGGCAGAGGTCTGGTCGTGTACGCGTCCCTGGGTAGTTGAAATTAAGAGAATGGTGATGACTTTTAACCAGCAAGCTACCTTCAGGCATTTGTTTAACAAAGACACATCCTGCACAGCCCAAAATCCATTAAACCTTGAGTCACCGCATCACATGTCTCTTGCAAAGGACAAGGTTGGGGGTAGGGTCACAGATTAACAGCATCACAAATACAGAACAAAATGGAGTCTCTTATGTCTACGTCTTTCTATATAGACATAGTAACAGGCTGATCTCTTTCTTTTCCCCACATTTCCCCCTTTTCTTTTCAACAAAACTACCATTGTCATCATGACACCGAGATTACATACTTCACAAAGTAATAGAATATCACAAAGCAAGTGGAGGCAGGATGAGATCACAGGATGGTGTTAAATTTAAATGAAATTTTGGGCACGCATTGTCATTGATAACATCTTATCAGAAAACAGGGTTTGAGAGCAGACAACCTGTCTGACCAAAATTTATTAGGTGGGAATTTCCTCGTCCTAATAAGCCTGGGAGCACTACAGGAGGCCGGGGCTTATTTCGTCCCTTCGGCTTCAACCATAAAAGGCGGCACACCTCCAAGGGGGTCATTTATGGGCCTACCCTCAGAGCGCATTCTCTTTCTCAGGGCTGTTCCTTGCTGAGAAAAAGAATTCAGCAATATTTCTCCTATTTGCATAATGAAAAGAGAAGAAATATGGCTCTGTTCCGTCCGGCTCACCGGCGGCCAGTTCAAGGTTGCCTCCCTTGTTCCCTGAACATTGCTGTTATCTTATTCTTTCTTCAAGGTGCCCAGATTTCATATTGTTCAAACACACATGCTCCACAAACAATTTGTGCAGTTTAAGGCAATCATCACAGGGTCCTGAGGTGACATATATCCTCCTCAGTTTACAAAGAAGATGATAGAATTAGGAGATTAAAGTAAAGACAGACATAAGAAATTACAAAAGTATTAATTTTGGAGAACTAATAAATGTCCATGAAATCTTCACATTTTACGTTTTTCTGCCGTGGCTTCAGCCAGTCCCTGCATTCAAGGTCCCTGACTTCCCGCAACGTTCTCCCTCCCTTTTCCTCTATATAAATGTGCCATGGCGATGAAGGCTTGTTCGTTCTCTCGATTTTGACGCAGGATTCTTCGACTGGTCCGGCACACTAAAAACAAGCCGATTAAACAGAGACACATAATTCCAAAATTTACTGCAGTAGAGTTCCCAATAGACTTAATCCAAGTCGTGGGGTTTAATTCATAAAGATTTTTTGCCACTTGATCTAACGCCTCAGCTCCAGGCACAATATTCAAGTGACTTTGAGAGGCTTCAAAAATTTGTTCTTTTAATTTAGAAATGTCTAAAGTGAGATTATCTTCTCTTCCCTGTAGATGGCGTCTAACCATGTCCCAGTGATGTTTAGACTCATTATAAACTTGGGGTGTAATACAAAAATCTGACGTATTCCAGTCACACTGTAACTGGAAACGATGTTCCAAGCTCATGAGTCTATCTCCCATCCAAATGACAGTTTGTCTAAGATCATTAATTTGATTTGCCAATTTTTGATCGATACCGGATTGTGAATTCCACAACCTTGTGGAATTCTTTTGCCAATTGTCAACAAAGCTTACTGTCTGAACAGAAGAGTGCAATGCAACTCCTGCCACAGTGGCTGTAGCTGTGACTGCAATTAATCCCATAATCACTGCAATTAAAGTAAAAATGAATCTTTTGGATCTACTTAAAACGCCTTTTAATACTTCAGTCAAAATATGGATGGATGGTGAGGCCTCCCATGGTCGGTCCATGGACACAGGGATCCACATGCCTTCTCTTGCTCTCACCAGCAGAATACGGTGCTGCCAATCAAAAGTTGAATCAATGCAAATAAACAATCTGCAATTTTCACAAGTTATAGTTTGGGAGTCTGGTTTAATAACTATATTTCCTATGACTAACATATAAGGGGGCTTTACACAACTTTGTAAAGGAACTGTTAGACTGGAATTTAGGTTGATAGAGTAAAATGGCTTTTAATCTCTTGTTTCTATAGTTTGATTTCCAGACCAAATTCTAAGGCGGTATGAAGCCACAGTAAGCCTCCATAATTCTGGATGTTCAGGACCAAAAACAGGACTTATCATTTTTGGTCTTAGAGTAGAGATTCCCTTTTCTCCCCATATCCAAGGGTAGAAAGACTGTAATTTTTTGTGCTTATGTTTATCTAAATTTTCCGTTAAATCACTATCAACAGTTGGACTCACTAGTGCACTGGGACAGAATTGAGTTTGTCCTGTGCAATTGTGGTAGAATTGACCTCGAGGTGCCCAATCTATAACTGTTCCAAATGTATTGTTTTGTAATATCACTGCACTATCGGCCACACATTCTTCCCAAACTAAATCTTTTGATTCTCTGGAAATCTCCTTGGGGCAAGGTTTCCCTTTTGGCCTAACTCTTAATGATCTTTGATAAGAAAAGTCTTGTAAATAGTTTACCTGTGGTTTGAGTGACATTCCGCTTACCATGTGATAAGTAAATCTACTGGTGGGACTGACAGTAGGTACTTCTACCAACCAGTTTTGAATAGCAGGCATTAAACATCCTGGTGCTCTCCCTTGGCAAATAGGAGGATAACGATACCCAATGGAAATATTTATCATCATTCCTTCTTCCTCCGGTTTTGCAGGGCAACGATCATCTGTGGGACCAGGTACCCACACACTATTATTAACATATACTTCAATAGGATTATCCATCCGTGTAACTGCCCGAATTAAGGGCGGGAAAAGGCACATAGGCCCAGTAGGTATAATTAGCTGCAGCTGCTCCTGCAGGCATGGGGAGACTTACCACTGTTGATACAATCATTAAAGCTGTAAGCAGCATTTTTTCTGGGGTTTGTGTCACCTTTGTGCTAGCTAGGCTTTTTCCAGCTAACGGTGTCAGCTTCTTTAACTGTGCCCAGGTCGGCAGCTCCGCCTTCTTGATGCGTGGTGACTTCATCTGTTCTGGTATCACCTCTTGGTTCATCATGCGAGTCAATGGTGCTCTATTGTGGTGTTTCCGTCTCCGTGGAGGCGCTTTTGTTTTTTTTGTTTGTTTGTTTGTTTGTTTGTTTTTTGTTGAGACAGAGTCTCGCTTTGTCACCCAGGCTGGAGTGCAGTGGCCGGATCTCAGCTCACTGCAAGCTCCGCCTCCCGGGTTTGCGCCACTCTCCTGCCTCAGCCTCCCGAGTAGCTGGGACTACAGGCGCCCGCCACCTCGCCCGGCTAGTTTTTTGTATATTTTTTTTAGTAGAGACGGGGTTTCACTGTATTAGCCAGGATGGTCTCGATCTCCTAACCTCGTGATCCGCCCGTCTCGGCCTCCCAAAGTGCTGGGATTACAGGCTTGAGCCACCGCGCCCGGCCGGAGGCGCTTTTCTTTGCATCTCCGATGGGTTCATTGTAGAACTTCAAATGTCTAGTGGGTATCCAAACAGGAAGCTGATTTTCTCCTGGTGAAACACAAGCAAAACCTCTTCCCCAGGTTATCACCTTCCCTATTTCCCATGTCTTATTTTTGTTGTCTTTCCACCAAATCAGTTTTCCTTCATGTGGACTGTTCTTTTTACCAGTAAGATGTTGTTCTGCAGAAGTAGTAGTCTGATTTCTATAAATGTTTAAAAAATTTAAAGTATAGAGTGCTAGATTAAGCTGCATCTGAGGAGTGGTACACTCCTTACTGTCTCCCCCTTTTTTTTGTTTAACTAACTAGTTGAAGGACTTGACCTACGAAAGTTTGACAAATAGTTGGACTATTAAGCATTCCCTGAGGTAGTACTTTCCACTGAAACCTGGTGGCTGGTTCTTTATTATTTATGGCTGGTATAGTAAAGGCAAATTTTTCACAATCTTGCTCTGCCAGAGGAATGGTAAAAAAGCAATCCTTAAGATCAATTATAATTAAAGGCCAGTCTTTTGGGATCATGGCCGGAGAGGGCAATCCGGGTTGAAGAGGTCCCATGGGTTGAATTACAGCATTTACGGCTCTTAAAAGTCCATTAACATATGCCATTTGCCTGATTTTTTCTGAATTACAAATACAGGAGAATTCCAGGGTGAGAATGAAGGCTCAATGTGTCCTTTTTTTAATTGTTCCTTTGCTAATGAATGTAAAGCCTCCAGTTTTTGCTTCAGTAGCGGCCACTGATTTACCCATACCGGTTTTTCTGTCTTCCAAGTTAATGGAATGGGTTTAGGAGGCGCTACAGTGGCCGCCCCTAAAAAGGATACCCTATTCCTTTTCTTTCTTGATTTTTCTCAGTCTCAGTTGGGACTTTAATGCCATTTTTATTTTTTCCTAACCCCTTTCCGGGTATATATCCCATTTTAGTCATGATTTTTTGACTCGTGGGGCTGTATAATGGAGCGGGCATAATGATTTCCGCACCCCATTGCTGTAATAAATCTCGACCCCATAGATTAACAGGAATTGAAGTAATCATTGGCTGAACAGTACTTTCTTGATTATCTGGTCCTAAACAATGTAAAATCATCGTACTTTCGTACACTTCTGAGGCTGTGCCTACGCCAACAAGTCTTGTAACAGCCTTTTGTTTAGGCCAATTTTTTGGCCATTGATTTAAAGCAATGACAGAGAGATCTGCTCCAGTGTCTACCAACCCTTCAAACTCTTTTCCTTGAATGATGGCCTTACACACAGGTCTGCTCTCAGAGACCAGACTTGCCCAATATGCAGCCTTTCCTGTCTGATCAGTGCTTCCGAACCCTCCTGTTCTTTTTATCTCACTGTTTCCAACTTTAATAAAAGGTAGGAGTAATAATTGAGCAATCCTGTCGCCTGGACTGGCACTCCAAGGAATTGAGGAACTAATAACCAATTGAATTTCACCTTTATAGTCTGAATCAACCACACCAGTATGAATTTGAACTCCTTTTAGATTTAAACTTGATCTTCCTAAGATTAGTCCTACAGTCCCCTCAGGCAATGGGCCATATACCCCTGTGGGGATTTTTTGTGGAGGCTCCCCTGGAAGCAGAGAGACTGCTTGTATGGTGCATAAATCTGCTGCACTGCCGCTTGTGGCGGGGGATAATTGCTGTATTGTGATAACTGGCTTATTCCCTGAGACACTTGTGGCAGTGGGGGTTTTTGTTCCTGAAAACCATGAGGAACAAAGGGCTGAATTTGGAATGCCCTAGTTTGTTGCGGGGCCTGAGGCCGGCCCCTCCTCTCGTTTCCCGACAGTGGTTGCCCATTTTTATCAAATTTAGAACGACATTGATTACCCCAATGTTTTCCCTTTTTACATCTTGAACATAGGCCAGGTGGCTCTTTACCTGTTGTAGTAGCTTGAGTAGATACATTTTGTTTATTTGAGACTAGGCAATTCTTTTTTTGATGACCAATTTGACCACAATTATAACATCTTCCCCCAAATGTTCTAACCTGTCCTCCTAAAGCGACTCCTGTGATTGCTTGAGCCATAAGCATAGCTTTATGCATAGTTCCTCCAATTCCATCGCAGGCCTTAACGTACTCTGAGATTACATCTGATCCTGCGGGAACCCTTCCTTTTAATGGCTTAATGGCTGATTGACAATCAGGATTGGCGTTTTCATATGCCATCAACTCCACTATGACCTTACGGGCATTTTCATCAGTAATTGACTTTTGAGCAGCATCTTGAAGTCTTGCTACAAAATCAGGGTAGGGCTCTTTAGAGCCTTGTCTTATTGTATTAAAGGAGGGGCAGGCAGTTCCTGGGTCTTGGATTTTCTCCCAGGCTCTAAGGCAGATAGCCCTGATTTGCTCAATGGCTTCATTTGGCATTATTACTTGTTGGTCAACAGTGCTCCAATTTTGACCTATTCCTAATAGTTGATCTGCATCTATGTCAATTGGAGGATTGGCAGTCCTATTTTTTCGGACCTGTACTTGTGCCCCATCAATCCACCAAGTCTTAAATTGTAAAAATTGAGAGGGTGAGAGTGAGGATTTTGCCAGAATCTCCCAATCATAAGGAATGAGTCTATGTCCATGAGCAATGGAATCTAATAATGTTCTCATGTAAGGAGAGTTGGGTCCATACTGTTTTACTCCCTCTTTCATTTCTTTTAGCATTTTTATAGAAAAAGACTTATATCTGGCTTCAGCTACGGGAAACTCTCCCTCTTGGGCCCCTTCTCCAGGTGGTCTTGCTTCTAATATTACTGGGAATTGCCACACTTCAATATCTCCTTGTTTTCTTGCCTCATCAATAATTGTATGTAACGCACTACCCTGTGTACTAGGCGGTGCTGTAGGATTAAGTCTCATGGTGGGCGGTTGAGGATATGGCACCCTGCCCTGTGGCACTGGAAATGTTCCTGGCTGTCCATACGGATTTTCTGGGGGCTGCTGATACTGTAGTTCAGCTGGCGGCCAGTATTGATAGGCTACTGGCGGCTGGGTCTTATCTTCTACCGGCTGATATTGTGGACACTGTATTTGTATTGGCATTGCCGTGACAGAGACTCTTTTTCTATTTGATCTTCTTTTGGAGTTTGTACTTGTTTAACCTGCATTTGAGGTTGTACAGTTACAGGCATCTGAGCTGCTGGAAGAGGAGTTGGCCATCGTGGTCTAGACTCTGATGGCTCTGCTAATTCTGGATTTTTTTCTTCTAATTTTAACGTTTCAGGATATACTACCTCCTGTAATTGATTATTGTCAACATTTTGCGTTGACCGAGCCATAGCCGGCTCTGATACACATTCACAGTGTGAACTTTCCTTTCCTTTCCGGGATTCTATCCCTGCCTCTTTTTCACAATCTACTGCACAGCTTTTAGGGACATCAGAAATTGGAACGCTATCTTCTTCTGTTTGCAACGGTTCTAAAGCTACTTTAATAATGACCCAATCATTCCATACTGTGAGCGGAATGATTTTACCTTCCCTACTTGCTTGTTTTAATTATTTGCCAATTTTTCCCCAATCTTTTAGATCTAAAGTTCCCTGTTCCGGAAACCATGGACAAAACTGCTCTATTGTTTGAAATAGCGTAATTAGATTTTTGGTAGAGACTTTAACTCCCCCTCTTTTTAAGAGAATTTTAATAAAGCTGCGATAAGAGGCATATTTACTCTTAGTTTGCCCCATTGTTACCCTAGGTTCTTCCGAGCGCACAAGCTTACCGCAAGGCTGACTGTAGACGTACTCGGGAGTCTCTCGTCGACTTGTCCTCAATGACCACGCTCCACCGTACCTTCACCTTAGAGAAAAGCTCCACGTTGGGCACCAGATGAAGGGGTGGCCTGCCCCTCCACACCTGTGGGTATTTCTCGTAAGGTGGAACGAGAGACTTGAGAAAAGAAATAAGACACAGAGACAAAGTATAGAGAAAGAAAAGCGGGGGCCCAGGGGACCGGCGCTCAGCTTATAGAGGACCCACGCCGGCCCCAGTCTCTGAGTTCCCTTAGTATTTATTGATAATTATCTTTACCATCTTAAAGACAGGGGAGTGGCAGGACAATAGGATCAAAGAAAAAAGAGGAAATCGGCAGTAAGACATATGAACAAACACCTCTGTGACATGAATAAGTTCAAAGGAAAATGCTGTGCCTTGAGATGCATGTGCAAACATCTCCATAAACCTTTTAGCAGCATTGTTTCAGCCTATCACAAGGGGAGAAACCTTAGACAATACCTAGCTTTCCTAGGCAGAGGTCCCTGCGACCTTTGGCCGTGTACGTGTCCCTGGGTAGTTGAAATTAAGAGAATGGTGATAACTTTTAACCAGCAAGCTACCTTCAGGCATTTGTTTAACAAAGACACATCCTGCACAGCCCAAAATCCATTAAACCTTGAGTCTCCGCAACACATGTCTCTTGCAAAGGACAAGGTTGGGGGTAGGGTCACAGATTAACAGCATCACAAATACAGAACAAAATGGAGTCTCTTATGTCTACTTCTTTCTATATAGACACAGTAACAGGCTGATCTCTCTTCCTTTTCCCCACAGATGGTAAGGTCTTTCCTTTCCCACAAAGCCATATCTCAGGCTGTCTCAGTGGGGGAAACCTTGGACAATACCCAGGCTTTCTTGGGCAGAGGTCCCTGTGGCTTTCCACAGTGCATTGTGTCCCTGGTTAATCGAGAATGAAGAATGGCAATTTTACCGAGCATACTGCCTGCAAACATATTGTTAATGAAAGGGCACAAACATAGATGTGTACCCGCCCCCCAGCTACACCCTATTGCTAAACCCTTTGTTCTGCTCTCTAATCTTTGCACATATCAGAGATTTTTTAAGTTCTGTAAGTACCTGTTTTTCTGCACGTACCAGAGATTTTGTAAGTTCTGAGGCAAGGTCACAAGACGTGTTTAAGTAAGATAAACTCTTGCTGCCATAAACCAGTTGGGCAACCTGACGCAATATAATTAACTGCCTTTGTGTAAAACTGCTCTCCCGCCTCAAAGGTTGAACCGAAATATCAGAAATGGCGGGAACCATAGTTAGCCAAATCACCTTGTTCAAACACTAGCCAATCATATATCTGATTTGTATAATAATTCTATGCCCACTTTTCTTAGACTATATAACACTGCTCGGAGCTCAATGGGGGAGCTCTCCTGCCCGTCTCGTTTCGCGAGCGAGTGAGAGTTCCAGGTTCGAACCTGTAATAAAGATCCTTGCTGCTTAGCTTTGACTCTGGACTCTGGTGGTCGTCTTCGGGGAATAAACGGTCTGGGCATAACATTAACAAGGCACATCCTGCACAGCCCTAAATCCATTAAACATTGATTCAATACAGCACATGTGTTTGTGAGCACAGGGCTGGGGCTAAAGTTACAGGTTAACAGCATCTCAAAGCAGAAACAATTTTTCTTAGTACAGATCAAAATGGAGTTTCTTATGTCTTCCTTTTCTACATAGACACGGTAACAATCTGATCTTTCTTTTCCCCACAATTTTTGTATTTTTAGTACAGACTGGGTTTCACCATGTTGGCCAGGCTGGTCTGGAACTCTTGACCTCAGGTGATCCGCCCAACTTGGCCTTCCAAAGTGTTGGGATTACAGGCGTCAGCTATCGCCTCCTATTGACTTTTAAAAGGAGGTTGAGTGTGGCTCAGGGGTCACATGCCTGAGCATCCAAGTGGCCCTTCCCCCACTGCCCAACGAGTAAGTGAGTAGATTTGGATGCCACAAAAACACATATTTCCACGCTATTTTCTTGCGCCTAACGATACTTTCTTGTTTTATTTCTCATGATTCCGTTTCGAGGTCCTAGGCCCGTGCCTGGTCCAGGATCCAAGCTCCTGGAAGCTGGCACTGGGCCCGCCCTGGGTAGGCAGCAGTGAGCAAGGCGGATGGACAGCGCTGGGCTCGCGGGCCTGCGGGGTCCTGCGTCCTCCACGGGAGTGTTGGCGGCGGGGGTGGCTCTGCGAGGGGACACTGAGCAGAGGGGGCGTGCGGCCTCTCTAGGAAGCTTTCTCGGAGCCCCCGACGCTGGCAAGGCGCCCGCCCCCTCTTCCGGACCCCGGCGCGGCCCCCTGCACCTGGGGGCTAGCAGCGGAGTCGCTTTTCCCTGCAGCCCTCCTGGGTCTGGTAGAGACGCATCCCCGGCGGACCCCGAGCCGCTGCAGCCAGCGCCCCTGCGGCTTCTCACCCGCGCTACTCCGCCCGCAGCGGAGGCCCGGCACTTCGCGCGCTAGGAGTTCGGAGTCCGGACGTCCCGCCCGGAGCCGAGCCGCCAGGCCGCCCCGCACCCCGGGCCACCAGGGGCCGCTGTCGCCCCTGCAGCAGCTCTCACGGGGCGGCGCTGCGCAGGCGCCGAAGCCCGGAACCTTCGCGCCCAGCTTCTGGGCCCGGCCGGGCCAAGTTCGCCGCCGTCCCGGTTCCCCTCGAGTCGGCTCCAACTGCCAGGTGGGCAGCCGGGAGGGCGGCCGAGGCGGCAGCGCGAGGCCGGCGAGGGACGCGGTACGGGGCCGGGGTCCTGCGCGGGCGACCCCGCTCACTCTTCCTCTCCCGGCCTTGCGCAGCCCGGGTTGGCGCCATGTACGCCGTGTACAAACAGGCGCATCCGCCCACCGGCCTGGAGTTCGCCATGTACTGCAACTTCTTCAACAACAGCGAGCGCAACCTCGTGGTGGCCGGGACCTCGCAGCTCTACGTGTACCGCCTCAATCGCGACGCCGAGGTAGGTCGGGCCCTGGGCGCCCTCCCCGCTCTCCGCGACGTGAGTGCTCTCACCGCCCCCAGTTGCAGATGGAAGAGCCAAGCCCCAGACAAGTTCAGTGATTTGCTTAAGGTTCCCCTGCCTCAGGAGCCAGGATATGACCCAGAATCTCTTGTGCTCAGGTCCTTTCTCGTGGCTGCTACCCTGTCCTGCCTCCCTTCCTGCCCCACCGGGAAGGGCGCGCTGCCCTAGCCATCTTGTTTGCTCTTCTGTGTTTTCAGCAAGTTGTTTGGAAGGAACGAACGCCCACTGTGTGCTGGGTAGCAGGGATACCATGTGAACCACACCTGCAGACACTTGGGGGAGGGGAACATCTAAATAAACACACCTGCCCCTGAAGCAAGTGCTGCTGCGGGGATAAAGGAGTGAATGAAGGAAACTCTGTATTTCCAGTCGCATGATCAGAAGAGCCTGTCTGAGGCAGAGCGGGAGTTTATCAGAGGAAGGACATTCCTAGCACCAGGAACAAGGCAGGTCTAGGATGGGCACAGACTGTTGACAGGAGTCTTGGTACACTGGGGCACGTGCCTCAAGGGTTTGGGAAATACAGTGGCATTTTGGTTGCCAGAGGGTTGAAAGCTGGTCCAGAAAGGCTACTTGCAAGAGGCAGTTTCTCCATTGTTCTTGAAAGGAGGAGTAACTCTTACCCAGGCCCAGGGAAGGTGAGAGGAGGGTGTTCCAGGCAGAAGAAACAGCCTGTGCACAGGTCCAAAGCAGGTGAGGGTGGAGAGTCATGCACGGTGTGGCCGTGGTGTAGAGTGGATGTGGTGGTGGGGATGGAGGGAGGTAGGCTGTGGTCAGGACTGTTCTCCACAAAGCAGGGAGGAGCCACAAGAGGGTTGTGAATAGGGGCTGACCCAGCAAACAGATGGGTCAGAGGCGTAGGCCAAAGGAGGCCAACCCTCCTGGGCACCTACCCCAGCATACACATGTTTGCTGGCCAGGGCTCCATCCTCTGAAGGCTTGACGAGGGCTGGAGTTTCTGCTCCGAACACATGCTTGGCAGGAGGCTGCAGTTTCTCGCCACTAGGCCCCCTCCCTGGGTCAACTCACAGCATGGCAGCCTCCCTCACAATGAGAGACTCACCAAGACTGAAGCCACAGTGAGTCCTGTAACCTAATCTCAGGCTGGGTGCATTGGCTCACAACTATGGCCCCACACTTTGGGAGGCTGAGGTGGGATGACTGCTTGAGGCCAGGAGTTCAGGGCTGGCCTGGACAACATAGCAAGACCCCATCTCTGCAATTTTTTTTTTTTTCCTGGTGAGACAGAGTCTTTCTCTGTCACTCAGGCTGGAGTGAAGTGGTGTGATCTCACGCTAACTTTAACCTCTGCCTCATAGGTTCAGACAATTATTGTGCCTCAGCCCCCTAAACCCTCCACCCAGTAGCTGGAATTACAGGTGTGGGACACCACGCCCGGCCAATTTTTTTTTTTTTTGTATTTTTAGTAGAGACAGGGTTTTGCCACATTGGCCGGGCTAGTCTCAAACTCCTGAGCTCAGGCAGTCCACTCACCTTGGCCTTCCAAAGTGCTGGGATTACAGGAGTGCACCGCTGTGCTTGGCCCAACTATAAAATATAAAAGTTAGCTGGGTGGCCGAGCGCGGTGGCTCAAGCCTGTAATCCCAGCACTTTGGGAGGCCGAGACGGGTGGATCACGAGGTCAGGAGATCGAGACCATCCTGGCTAACACAGTGAAACCCCATCTCTACTAAAAAATACAAAAAACTAGCCGGGCAAGGTGGCGGGCGCCTGTAGTCCCAGCTACTCAGGAGGCTGAGGCAGGAGAATGGCGTAAACCTGGGAGGCGGAGCTTGTAGTGAACCGAGATCTGGCCACTGCACTCCAGCCTGGGCAACAGAGTGAGACTCTGTCTCAAAAAAAAAAAGAAACGTTAGCTGGCCTGTGTGTAGTCCTAGCTACATGGGAGGCCAGGGTGGAAGGATCGCTCAAGCCCAGGAGGTCAAGGCTGCAGTGAACTATGATTGCACCACTACACTCCAGCCTGGACAACACAGTGAGACCGCATCTCAAAAAAAAAAAAAAGAAAAGAAAAAAAAAAGAGGCCAGGTGCAGTGGCTCATGTCTATCATCCTAGCACTCTGGGAGGCCAAGGTGGGTGGATCACCTGAGGTCATGAGTTCAAGACCAGTATGGCCAACATGGCAAAACCCTGTGTCTACTAAAAATACAAAAATTAGCTGGGTATGGTGGCAGGCACCTGTAATCCCAGCTACTTGGGAGGCTGAGGCAGGAGAATTGCTTGAACCCGGAGGCGTAGGTTGCAGTGAGCCGAGATTGCACCACTGCACTCCAGCCTGGGCGACAGAGCAAAACTCCATCTAAAAAATGAACTAGTACACTATTAAACTGTCATATTCTGCTGGTCATATCTACCAACCCTGGTAGGGGTGGTGGAGGCTGCAGCACCTCCCAGCATTCACTGCAGAGGGCGTTGTGCTGCCGTGGACACTGCCACTGGAGGTCGGCCAACGTGCTCATTCCACATCGGGCAGCAGTGCAGGGCAGGAGTTGAGGAGTTGAGGAGTGAGGTCTGGTATGGAGGTAAAGCCAGAGTCTTCAGCCTGGGGGTGGTGTCTGCCGTTGGAAACTGGCACCCAGAGTATAGCCCAGGACAGGGTCTTGGGGCACCCCAACATTGAGAGATTGGGGAGATGAGAGGCCATGAAAGAGGTGGAGGTCGCATGGCCTGGAAGGCAGGGGGAAAGCTGGACAGGGCCCTGGAGGCCCAGGGAGGGCAGCTGGGGAGGGACTCGACGCTGGGTCCCACGCTGCTGAGCCTCAGGTGATGTGACTGCGACGGGGCAGGCTGGGGCCATGAGGGGTTGTGGTCTGACTGGAGCAGGGGTAAGAGCCTGCAGAGGAGGAGAGTCAGTAACAGTGAACAGAGACAACTCTGGAGGAGATGTGTGTAAACTGAAGCAGGAAATGGAGCCATAAATGGCAGGAAAAGAGGTTTTCTTCTTTTGTTTTTTGTTTTTAAGAAATGGGGTCTTGCTATTTTGTCCACACTGGCCTCAAACTCCTGGGCTCAAGCCATCTTCCTAGGGTCAGTCTAGTCATGGCTCTGTAAGAAACTGCCCTGGAACATACAAATGAAGTCTTTCATCATAATTGCACACACCTGGAAGTCTGGTTTTCAGGAATCCATCAGTGTGTGGGGATTCCTTGGCGCTCCTCCACCAGGGCTGAGCCTTGACAGGGATGACTTGAAGAGCTGGGAACAGGCCAGATGTGTCTTCCCCTACCCCCCTCATCCCTCCACTCTCCCCTGTCCCCCAGCGTGGCTAGCTGGATTTTCCCGGCAGCATGGCGATGTTGGTGTAGTTGAGCTTCTTGCAGGAACTCAGAGCCCAAGGAGCCTAAGGCAGAAGCTGCCGGTCACTTTAAGGGCTAGACCAGGAGGGCACATCCCTGCCACAACAGTCTGCCCTAAAGGCAGCCTCTAGCCCAGATTCACCTGGAGAGGGAGGGAGACAGCCACCTTTCGTGCAGCTGTCTTTTTTTTTTCTTTTTCTTTTTTGAGACAGAGTCTCCCTCTGTCACCAGGCTGGAGTGCAATGGCGCCATTTCAGCTCACTGCAACCTCTGCCTCCCGGGTTCAAGCGAGTCTCCTGCCTCAGGCTCTCGAGTAGCTGGGACCACAGGCGCTACCACCATGCCCGGCTAATTTTTAGTAGAGACGGAGTTTTACCATGTTGCTTAGGCTGGTCTCGAACTCCTGACCTCAGGCGATCCACCTGCCTTGGCCTCCCAAAACTCTGGGATTACAGGTTTGAGCCACTGTGCCCGGCCTCGTGCAGCTGTCTTGAATCTGTCCCAGAGAATCAAGTGCAGGCTTGGTTTGGCTTGAGTGTGACCTGCGCACCCATGGCCATGGGAAGGCAGGCACAGAACATGGGCGCAGTGAAGAGGGTGGGGGGTGTCTGCTGGTACCTGTCTCTGGGGGAGGCAAGAAGCAAGGCCAGTTGCACCTCAGGGTGTTGAGGGGCTGTTGCTTTGCAGAGAGAGGGAGGAGAAGGCATGGATAGGAAATGGGCGAGCATGTGGCCTTGGGCAGTACAAAAGTCCCCTTTATGGGGAAGAAAATATACAAACAAGACTGTTGAAATTAATAAAAGTCCGTTTTTGTTTTTGTTTTTGAGACGGAGTCTTGCTCTCTCGCCCAGGCTGGAGTGCAGTGGCACAATCTCGGCTCACTGCAAGCTCCGCCTCCCGGGTTCACGCCATTCTCCTGCCTCAGCCTCCCGAGTAGCTGGGACTACAGGCGCCCGCCACTGCGCCCGGCTAATTTTTTGTATTTTTAGTAGAGACGGGGTTTCACTGTGGTCTCGATCTCCTGACCTTGTGATCCGCCCGCCTCGGCCTCCCAAAGTGCTGGGATTACAGGCGTGAGCCACCGCGCCCGGCCTTGTTTTTGTTTTTTGTTTTTGAGACACAGTTTTGTTCTTGTTGCCCAGATGGGAGCACAGTGGTGCGATCTTGGCTCATTGCAACCTCCCCCTCTCCGGTTCAAGCAATTCTTCTGTCTCAATCTCCTGAGAAGCTGGGATTACAGGCACGCGTCACCACGCCTGGCTAATTTTTTGTATTTTTTAAAAGTAGAGATGGGAGTTTCACCATGTTGGCCAGGCTGGTCTCGAACTCCTGACCTCAAGTGATCCACCTGCCTTGGCCTTCCAAAGTGCTGGAATTACAGGCGTGAGCCACCGTGCCCAGCCTCTTTTTTTGTTTTTGAGACAGAGTCTCACTGTGTCGCCCAGGCTGGAGTGCAGTGGTGCTATCTCTGCTCACTGCAAGCTCCGCCTCCCGGGTTCACGCCATTCTCCTGCCTCAGCCTCTCGAGTAGCTGGGACTACAGGCGCCCACCACCACCCCTGGCTAATTTTTTGTATTTTTAGTAGAGACGGGGTTTCACCGTGTTAGCCAGGATGGTCTTGATCGCCTGACCTCTTGATCCGCCCGCCTCGGCCTCCCAAAGTGCTGGGATTGCAGGTGTGAGCCACCGCGCCTGGCATTTGGTCACTATTTCTTTAGCTATTTATTCTGTTCCCGTTTCCCCAAGATGCCAGTTAGACATTAGACCATTTGACTATGTACACATTTTTCTTAAAATTCTTCTGAGTGGTGGCCGGGCACAGTGACTCACGCCTGTAATCCCAGCACTTTGGGAGGCCGAGGCGGGTGAATCACCTGAGGTCAGGAGTTCAAGACCAGCCTGGCAGCCGGGCACAGTGGCTCACGCCTGTAATCCCAGCACTTTGGGAGGCCGAGGCGGGTGGCTCGCCTGAGGTCAGGAATTCAAGACCAGCCTGTGCAACACAGTGAAACCCCGACTCTACTAAGATACAAAAAAAATTAGCCAGACGTGAGAGCATGCGCTTATAGTCCCAGCTACTTGGGAGGCTGAGGCAGGAGAACTGCTTGAACCCAGGAGGCGGAGCTTGCAGTGAGCCGAGATCACGCCACTGCACTCCAGCCTGGCGACAGAGCCAGGCTCTGTCTCAAAAAAAAAAAATTCTTCTGAGTGGTTACCCCTGTTTCTTGCATGTACACTGAAGTGCAGTTGATCTCTGTGTACTGGCCTTATACTTGGTAGAGGGGATCAGGCATCCTTGACTGGTCCCAACCAAGAGGGAAACATTTTCTTTTTTGTGAGACGAAGTCTCTCTCTGGTCCCCCAGGCTGCAGAGCAGTGGTGCGATCTCGGCTCACTGCAGCCTCCGCCTCCCAAAGTGCTGGGATTACAGGTGTGAGCCACCGCGCCTGGCGTTTGGTCACTATTCAAGCGATTGTATCACTTGAAGTCGGGAGCTGAAGACCAGCCTGGTAACTGGGCGCGGTGGCTCACGCCTGTCATCCCAGCACTTTGGGAGGCCGAGGCTGATGGATCAAGAGGTCAGGAGATGGAGACCATCCTGGCTAACACCTTGAAACCCCGTCTCTACTAAAAGTACAAAAAACTAGCCGGGGGTGGTGGTGGGTGTCTGTAGTCCCAGCTACTTGGGAGGCTGAGGCAGGAGAATGGCGTGAACCCAGGAGGTGGAGCTTGTAGTGATCCGAGATCGCGCCACTGCACTCCAGCCTGGGCGACAGAGCAAGACGCCATCTCAAAAAAAAGAAGAAAGACCAGCCTGGCCATGGTAAACACCCTATCTGTACTAAAAATACAAGAATTAGCCGGACGTGGTGGTGCGTGCCTGTGATCCTAGCTACTGAAGAGACTGAGACTGAGACAGGAGAATCGCTTGAACCTGGAAGGCGGAGGTTGCAGTGAGCCGAGATTGCGCCATTGCACTGCAGCCTGGGCCACAGAGTGAGACTCTGTCTCAAAAAAAAAAATTCCTCCTATTTTTGCTTTACTAAGAGTTTTTAACATGAATGCTTTTATCAGATGCTTTTTTGTGTCCATTAAAGTGACACGATTTTTCTTCTTAATTTTGACACATGGTAAGTTTAGTGATGGCTGTTCTTGTCGAAAACTAGTTTTGTGTTCCTGGAATAACTCAACCCAGTTTTGTTATAATACTCCTGCTTGTCACTGGGCTCATCTGCAAGTGTTTTGAGGAGGTTGGTGTCACTTCCTGTCCCATCTGTCTGTGGGCTGTTGGGGTGGCCAGAGCCGCCTGCGGTGCCATCAGTCCCACACCAGTGAGTGAGTTTTTTTTTTTTTTTTTTTTTTTTAAAGTTTGTTATTACTTCTGAAACCTTTGGTAGAATTTGCAGGTGAAGCCCTGGAGTTGCCCTTGTCGCTGTGAGATGGGTATTGGTTTGTGGATGCCTCTTCTGTGTCTGTTAACCAGCTTCCAGGATGCCCTCCCCATAGCACAAGTCCATCATGAAAAATGACCTCGAGGTGGCTCACACCTGTAATCCCAGCACTTTGGGAGACCGAGGCGGGTGGATCACCTGAGGTCAGGAGTTCGAGACCAGCCTGGCCAACATGGTGAAACCCCGTCTCTACTAAAAATACAAAAATTAGCTGGGCGTGGTGGCAGGCGCCTGTAATCCCAGGTACTCAGGAGGCTGAGGCAGGAGAATCACTTGAACCCAAGAGGCAGAGGTTGCAGTGAGCCAAGATTGTGCCATGCCATTGCACTCCAGCCCGGGTAACAGAGTGAGACTCCATCTCAAAAACAAACAAACAAAAAATCCCACTTTTTCCTTGCCTTGAGGCAATGGTATATAAGTATGCTAACTAAACTAGCTGCTTAGCAAAGAAGACACAGCCTCTTATCATTCTGGGACAGCAGTGAAAAGGGAGGAGGTAGAGAGGCAGCCTGAGGGAGCCCAAGGTGTCAGGATAGCTCAGGGCTTCCTCCTCTCTAACAGGCACAAGGATCAGTAGCTACAGGTACCCCTTGGCTCTGGCTTCCTATCCTGTGACATTCGGACCCAGGGGCCAGTGCTGGGCTGCTGTGAGTGTGCAACCAGGCAGGTTTGGGGGTGTGCAGATGCAGAGACAGTGCACTCTGACCCTGAGTACTTGCCTCACAGGGCCTGGCTGCTAGGGAGCCGTGAGGTAGGGGTTTCTGGGCTGCTAGGGAGCCGTGAGGTGGGGGTTTCTGGGCTGCTAGGGAGCCGTGAGGTGGGGGTTTCCGGGCTGCTAGGGAGCCGTGAGGTGCGGGTTTCTGGGCTGCTAGGGAGCCGTGAGGTGGGGGTTTCCGGGCTGCTAGGGAGCTGTGAGGTAGGGATTTCTGGGCTGCTAGGGAGCTGTGAGGTAGGGGCTTCCTGGGGAGGGGCCTGTGCCAGGGCTGCGCCGTGGGCATGAGAGCATGAACGGGGGTCACTGGGGGGGTGTGTGCACAGCTGTCTCCAGAAGCCCCTGGTCTGCTCCCACCCTCCCTCCCTGCTGCAGAGAGGGTTTGGGCAGAGCTCCCAGGAGGCAGGGGCCAGCCGTGGTGGTTTTTTCTCATTCCCTGGATGAGGTGAGCTGCCAGATGTAGCCCCTCACTGCCCTCTCTCCCCACTCCAGGCTCTGACCAAGAATGACAGGAGCACAGGTAAGTGTGGTGGGGTGGCCTGGGGCTGTGGGGGTGCCAGTGTGGGTGCCAGGCATGGCTGGGCCCTAACCCTGAGCCCTGGCATCTCCCCTAGAGGGGAAGGCCCTGTGGGTGCCAGTGTGGGTGCCAGGCATGGCTGGGCCCTGACCCTGAGCCCTGGCGTCTCCCCTAGAGGGGAAGGCCCACCGGGAGAAGCTCGAGCTCGCTGCCTCCTTCTCTTTCTTTGGCAACGTCATGTCCATGGCCAGCGTGCAGCTGGCAGGAGCCAAGCGGGATGCCCTGCTCCTAAGCTTCAAGGATGCCAAGGTGAGTGGTAGGCTTGGCGGGGTGGGCCTGGCCAAGGCGTGGGAGTGGGTGCCAGGGCCTGGTGGGGTGGGCCTGGACACAGCTGTTGGTTGCCGGGGGTGACACTGTCAGGACAGGCAGTCGGCAGCCACGGCTGTGCCCTCTGACCCCAGCTGTCTGTGGTGGAATACGACCCGGGCACCCATGACCTGAAGACCCTGTCGCTGCACTACTTTGAGGAGCCTGAGCTTCGGGTAGGGCCATGCTCATGCCCTGACCCAGGCCCCAGCCCAGCCACCCTCCCTCCCCCTGCAGCTGGGTTCTATTGCCCCAAGTGCTTCCCTTGGGGTCTCCTATGCTGGGCCTGGCTGATGCCCCCTCTGCCCCCAGGACGGGTTTGTGCAGAACGTACACACGCCGCGAGTGCGGGTGGACCCCGATGGGCGCTGCGCAGCCATGCTTGTCTACGGCACGCGACTGGTGGTCCTGCCCTTCCGCAGGGAGAGCCTGGCCGAGGAGCACGAGGGGCTCGTGGGTGAGGGGTGAGTGCCAGCTGAGGCAGGCTGTGGTGCTCGGGTGGGGGGCCCCGGAGCCCAAGCTCCCCTTCCCGCACCGCCTCCTCTCCTGCTGAAGCCCTTGGCCCCCCAGGCAGAGGTCCAGCTTCCTGCCCAGCTACATCATCGATGTCCGGGCCCTAGACGAGAAGCTGCTCAACATCATCGACCTACAGTTCTTGCATGGCTACTATGAGCCCACCCTGCTCATCCTGTTCGAGCCCAACCAGACCTGGCCTGGGTGAGCCCCCTAAGGAGGCCCCTCTGCGCTGTGGGTCCCCCAGCTGCCTCTGCCTGGGGCGGGGCTCATGGGGCACAGGTGGGGTTTGTGGGGTTTGGAGCAGGGATTATGGGGTGTGGGTGGGGCTTGGGGCGGGGCCTGGGGAGGGGGCTTGCTCAGTGAGGAGCGGGGCCTGGATCTCTGCAGGGAGGTAAGGCCCTTGGCTGACTCACTGGCATCCCCAGGCGCGTGGCTGTGCGGCAGGATACGTGCTCCATCGTGGCCATCTCACTGAACATCACGCAGAAGGTGCACCCCGTCATCTGGTCCCTCACCAGCCTGCCCTTTGACTGCACCCAGGCTCTGGCTGTGCCCAAGCCCATAGGTGAGTATCCTGGGAGTGGATGGGGGTGTGTGGAGGGAGCGCTGAGCCTGCCCACCAGCCTGTGTCCACCTCCAGGTGGGGTGGTGGTCTTTGCCGTCAACTCTCTGCTGTACCTGAACCAGAGCGTTCCCCCATACGGTGTGGCTCTCAACAGCCTCACCACAGGCACCACAGCTTTCCCGCTACGTGAGTGTGGGGTGGCTGGGGTGGGGCAGGGATGGCTTGGGCCTGCCCAGTCGGCCTGACCACCCACCCCACAGGCACCCAGGAGGGTGTGCGAATCACCCTGGACTGCGCGCAGGCCACCTTCATCTCCTACGACAAGATGGTCATCTCCCTCAAGGGCGGCGAGATGTGAGCCCCTCCCCCGTCCATGAACTCTGCCCTTACCATCCCCCCAAGTCCCCTAGGGTCTCCTGGCCCCCTTCACTCCCCCAGGGTCCCCGTCCCCGACTCAGAATTCTCCCTGCCCCAGCTACGTGCTGACCCTCATCACCGACGGCATGCGCAGCGTCCGAGCATTCCACTTTGACAAGGCGGCCGCCAGCGTCCTCACCACCAGCGTGAGTTGGGACTGGGGGTTGGCTCTGGGTCCAGGCCCAGTCCCGCCCTCACCCGCCTGCCCTCCCTCAGATGGTCACCATGGAGCCCGGGTACCTGTTCCTGGGTTCTCGCCTGGGCAACTCCCTCCTCCTCAAGTACACAGAGAAGCTGCAGGAGCCCCCGGCCAGTGCTGTCCGTGAGGCTGCTGACAAGGTGGGTTTCCTAGGCCCGTCGGGCCACCACCCTTCATGTGGGCAGTGCCGCGGCGTGCCACTCAGCGCCCCTCCTGCCTCACAGGAAGAGCCTCCCTCAAAGAAGAAGCGAGTGGACGCGACGGCCAGCTGGTCAGGTGAGGGCCGGGCCGGGGCTGGCCAGGAGTGGGGCCGGTGACCCAGGGCTGTGCTCAGGGGAGCTCTCTGTGCAGCTGGGGGTAAATCGGTGCCGCAGGATGAGGTGGACGAGATTGAAGTGTATGGCAGCGAGGCCCAGTCAGGCACACAGCTGGCCACCTACTCCTTTGAGGTGAGATTGAGGCAGCAGGGCCCCCATCCCAGCCAGTGCCCCTAGCGGCCCCTGACTTTCGCTGTGCCGCAGGTGTGTGACAGCATCCTTAACATCGGACCGTGCGCCAACGCTGCCATGGGCGAGCCTGCCTTCCTCTCTGAAGAGGTGCCCAGGGTCGTGGTCAGGGCTGTGGGCAGGAGCTGGAGTGTGAGTGGGGGTGGAGGGCATAGTCCTCACTCCTGAGTCCTGTGCAGTTTCAGAACAGTCCTGAGCCGGACCTGGAGATCGTGGTTTGCTCTGGCCACGGGAAGAACGGGGCTTTGTCAGTGCTGCAGGTGTGTGGGCAGGTAGGGGCGGGCGCCTCCTGGTGGGACCTGGGTGGGCTCACAGCCCCATCACACCCCCACCCCATCACCATTCTAGAAGAGCATCCGGCCCCAGGTGGTGACAACCTTTGAGCTTCCCGGCTGCTACGACATGTGGACAGTCATTGCCCCAGTGCGTAAGGAAGAGGTAGGTGCGAGCCCGCTGCAGGGAGGCTCTGGGATGGGACCGGCACTGCCTTCCTGTGGACTGGGGGGGCCCAGGTCGCACCTGCGTGCCTGCCCTCACTGGACTGTGGCTCCCAGCCTGCTCCCCTTTGGCGCTGACAGGAGGACAATCCCAAGGGGGAGGGCACAGAGCAGGAAGCCAGGAGCCCGGAAGCAGACGATGACGGCCGTAGACATGGATTCCTGATTCTGAGCCGGGAAGACTCAACCATGGTAAGGGGCAGAGCCTGGGACCTGGGGCTGGGGTCCCCTTCGGGGGGTGCCTCCCTCACAGCTGTTGCCCGCAGATTCTGCAGACGGGTCAGGAGATCATGGAGCTGGACACCAGTGGCTTTGCCACGCAGGGCCCCACGGTCTTTGCTGGGAACATCGGGGACAACCGCTACATTGTCCAAGTGTCACCGCTGGGCATCCGCCTGCTGGAAGGAGGTAGGTGGGTGGGGATGGTGCGGGGTGGGGCAGCGGGTGAGCCCTGGGGAGGCGCGTGCTGACTGCCCCATGCCCACAGTGAATCAGCTGCACTTCATCCCTGTGGACCTGGGCGCCCCCATCGTGCAGTGCGCTGTGGCCGACCCCTATGTGGTCATCATGAGTGCCGAGGGCCACGTCACCATGTTCCTGCTGAAGAGTGACTCCTACGGTGGCCGCCACCACCGCCTGGCGCTGCACAAGCCTCCCTTGCACCATGTAGGCCCCTCATCTCCAGCGTCCACCCGTCCCCGCCCCCTGTCCACCGCTGAGCCCACCCCTCTCCCCACAGCAGTCCAAGGTCATCACGCTGTGCCTGTACCGAGACCTCAGCGGCATGTTCACCACTGAGAGCCGCCTGGGCGGGGCCCGTGATGAGCTGGGAGGCCGAATCGGCTCGGAGGCCGAGGGCCTGGGCTCGGAGACTAGGTGCGTGGGGGCCGGGGGCACAGGTAGGGGCTTGGGTCCCTGTGGCTGGCAGGCTGCCTGTGACCCTCTGCTGGCCCCCAGCCCCACCGTGGATGACGAGGAGGAGATGCTGTATGGGGATTCAGGCTCCCTCTTCAGCCCCAGCAAGGAGGAGGCCCGAAGAAGCAGCCAACCCCCTGCTGACCGGGACCCTGCACCCTTCCGGGCAGAGCCCACCCACTGGTGCCTGCTGGTGCGGGAGAATGGCACCATGGAGGTAGGTGGTGCCCTGCGCTGTGGCCCAGCCGGCTCTGCCCGCCTGCCTCCACTGACTGCTGCCCACCCCGCAGATCTACCAGCTCCCCGACTGGCGGCTGGTGTTCCTGGTGAAGAACTTCCCTGTGGGGCAGCGGGTCCTCGTGGACAGCTCCTTTGGACAGCCCACTACACAGGGCGAGGCCCGCAGGGAGGAGGCCACACGCCAGGGGGAGCTGCCCCTCGTCAAGGAGGTGCTGCTGGTGGCACTGGGCAGCCGCCAGAGCAGGCCCTACCTGCTGGTGAGAACGCCTGACCTGGCCTCCCCTTTCCATCTTCCCCACGGCCCCGCCCCTTCCCATGGCTCCGCCCCATCTTCCCCATGGCCCTGCCCCTTCCCATGGCTCCGCCCTATCTTCCCCACAGCCCTGCCCTTACCCACAGCCCACCTCTTCCCATGGCCCATCCCATCTTCCCATGGCCCTGCCCGGCCCCGCCCCTTCCCACGGCCCCGCCCCATCCCCCCCACGGCCCCCCCTCACCCTGCCAGGTGCATGTGGACCAGGAGCTGCTCATCTACGAGGCCTTTCCCCACGACTCTCAGCTCGGCCAGGGCAATCTCAAAGTCCGCTTTAAGAAGGTGCCGGTGGCTGGACTGCAGGGGCGTGGGGTGGGTGTGGCACAAGGGATGGGTTTCAGACCGGGAGCCCCTGGAGGACCTGCATGGTTTCCCCCCCAGGTCCCTCACAATATCAACTTCCGTGAGAAGAAGCCAAAGCCATCCAAGAAGAAAGCAGAAGGTGGCGGCACGGAGGAGGGGGCCGGGGCCCGGGGCCGCGTGGCGCGTTTCCGCTACTTCGAGGATATTTATGGCTATTCAGGGGTAGGCCAGCGCCTTTGCATGGGACTATGGTAGAAGAGAGATGTGGCCTTATCCACAGCATCCTGACAGTGCCTGCCCCCAGGTGTTCATCTGCGGCCCCTCCCCTCACTGGCTGCTGGTGACTGGCCGAGGGGCTCTGCGGCTGCACCCCATGGCCATCGATGGCCCCGTCGACTCTTTCGCTCCATTCCACAATGTCAACTGTCCCCGCGGCTTCCTGTACTTCAACAGACAGGTGGGGCCTGGCCAGTTCCCAGCAGCACTGGCTGATGCTGCCCCAGCTGGGGGCTGAGGGGGAGGGAACAGGAGAAGGGACCATTGGCTCCAACCTGAGGATCAGGAAGGAGTGTCCAGAGGGCAATGGGGTTGAGGCCGAGGAGGTGGAACCTGGGGCTTGGTGCGCCAAAGGTCTGGAAAGGGGTGGTTCGAGTTGGGGCTGCAGCCCCTGGGGTCCCCGCCACTGCTCTGCTGGCTAGCTGGGCAAGCCCTCACAGGGCCCGGCCTCTGCAGTTCTCAGGAGAGCTGACTTGAGCGCTAGCTCTGCCCCTTGGCTCTTCTGTGACTTTGGGAGGGTGCACATGCCTTCTGATCCTGGTTCCCCATTTAAGCCACCACAACACTCCAGGTCGCTTGAGGCCCTGACTGGGATGCGGTGAGTGCTTCCCAGGCACCTGAGGACTCAGGACTGTCCGTGAAAGAGGGCAGCCCTGGCTCCCTCTGCCTGCTTCTCAGTCCCCAGCATGGCAGTCTGTGGACCCTTTATCTGCAGCCTCCAGTGCCCTCCTGGCCTAGCTTTCCCCCCCCGTGGCCAACATCCCTAGCCCTAGCTGAGCCTGGGAAAATGGACAGGAGCCCCAGAGGCTGAGCAGCAGCCCATTCCGGGACGTTCGTGGACACAGCTGCCCCTCGCCCACCCCTGCTCCCGAAGAGCTGAGGGCAACATCCCAGGGTTCTTGGCGGCCTGGGCCCACCTGCCCCTGCCCTTGGCTAGCCCTGGATCCCCTGACCCTGTGCTTCCACCCCAGGGCGAGCTGAGGATCAGTGTCCTGCCTGCCTATCTGTCCTATGACGCCCCATGGCCTGTCAGGAAGATCCCGCTGCGCTGCACGGCCCACTATGTGGCTTACCACGTGGAGTCCAAGGTCTGCCCCCCACCCCCGCCCCCGTCTCCACCCCCGCCCCCGCCCCCGCCCCCGCCCCCGCCCCACCAGGGACCTTCTGGGCCTCACCACTGGCATGTGACCCCCACCACTAACCCACAGGTGTATGCTGTAGCCACCAGCACCAACACGCCGTGTGCCCGCATCCCACGCATGACTGGCGAGGAGAAGGAGTTTGAGACCATCGAGAGAGGTGGTGACGCCCACACCACGCTCCCCCATCCCCAGCCCCATCTCGGGGAAGCCCCACCCTGACTGTCACCCTTGGTCCCCACAGATGAGCGGTACATCCACCCCCAGCAGGAGGCCTTCTCCATCCAGCTCATCTCCCCAGTCAGCTGGGAGGCTATTCCCAATGCCAGGTGAGGCTGGGCCAGGGTGGGGGCTGCCCAAGGCCCCCAGGGCAGCATCTGAGGCCCCGGCCCCCACAGGATCGAGCTGCAGGAGTGGGAGCACGTGACCTGCATGAAGACAGTGTCGCTGCGCAGCGAGGAGACTGTGTCAGGCCTCAAAGGCTACGTGGCCGCCGGGACCTGCCTCATGCAGGGGGAGGAGGTCACGTGCCGAGGACGGGTAAGGGGCCAGTGGGCGGGGGCGGGAGCAGGCAGCCCCTGGCAGCCCCTATGCCATTCCCACACCATCCCCATGCCCTCCAGATCTTGATCATGGATGTGATTGAGGTGGTACCTGAACCCGGCCAGCCCTTGACCAAGAACAAGTTCAAAGTCCTTTACGAGAAGGAGCAGAAGGGGCCTGTGACTGCCCTTTGCCACTGCAACGGCCACCTGGTGTCCGCCATCGGCCAGAAGGTGCGCCAGTCCCACCTGGCGTGTGCCCCCGCCTCACTCCCACCCAGCTCGGCCTCTGCCCCTGCTCAGCCTTCCCTCTGCCCCCAGATTTTCCTGTGGAGCCTGCGGGCCAGTGAGCTGACAGGCATGGCCTTCATCGACACGCAGCTGTACATCCACCAGATGATCAGCGTCAAGAACTTCATCTTGGCAGCCGACGTCATGAAGAGCATTTCGCTGCTGCGCTACCAGGAGGAGAGCAAGACACTGAGCCTGGTGTCGCGGGTACGCCTGTGGCCACGGTGCCCGTGTCTGGGTGGGTAGCCACCCAAGGCACCTCTGACACCCCTTCCCGCCCCCAGGATGCCAAGCCCCTGGAGGTGTACAGCGTGGACTTCATGGTGGACAACGCCCAGCTGGGTTTTCTGGGTATGTGGGCAGGGCCCTGGGGAGGTGAGGCTCTGGGGGTGGCCGGGGCTGACCCTGGGCCTCTGCTCCCCAGTGTCTGACCGTGACCGCAACCTCATGGTGTACATGTACCTGCCCGAAGGTGAGTGCTTCCTCCACCCCCTCTGCCTGGGCCGGGTCTGGGCTGACAGTGACCCAAGGCCTTTCTGGTCTAGCCAAGGAGAGTTTTGGGGGCATGCGCCTACTGCGCAGGGCGGACTTCCACGTGGGTGCCCACGTGAACACGTTCTGGAGGACCCCATGCCGGGGGGCCACCGAAGGGCTCAGCAAAAAGTCGGTCGTGTGGGAGAATAAGCACATCACGTGGTTTGGTGAGTGTGGGGGGCAGGTGTGTCTGGGTGGGGGGCCCTAGGGTTGGCCTGGCTCACACCGAAACCCTCCCCACCGCCAGCCACCCTGGACGGTGGTATCGGGCTGCTGCTGCCCATGCAGGAGAAGACCTACCGGCGGCTGCTGATGCTGCAGAACGCGCTGACCACCATGCTTCCGCACCACGCCGGCCTCAACCCCCGTGCCTTCCGGTGAGCCCCGGCCCCGCCCCTGTGCAGCGCCCCCTCCACCCCAGCCTGCCCTGACGCCCCTGCCTGCACGCCCCAGGATGCTGCACGTGGACCGCCGCACCCTCCAGAATGCTGTGCGCAACGTGCTGGATGGCGAGCTGCTCAACCGCTACCTGTACCTGAGCACCATGGAGCGCAGCGAGCTAGCGAAGAAGATCGGCACCACGCCCGACATAGTGAGTGCGCGCCCCAGTCTGCGCCCGCCCCTCCGTGCAGGTCCCCACCCACCCATCCACCCGTCTGTCCCCTGCAGATCCTGGACGACTTGCTGGAGACGGACCGCGTCACCGCCCACTTCTAGCCCCGTGGATGCCGTTGCCACCAGCACCACCGCACTACCTCCCACCCCCATTTTTGTATAAAACACAAGGAAAAATATTTTTGTTTGAGAGGACTGTGTGTGGTCATTACACGGCCTCCTGGCCCAGCTGCGGTCACAGCCCCCCAGTGCAAGTGCCCACGGGGCTCGGGGCGTCCACACCTTCAGCCCCGCCACCTCCGTCGGCTCAAGGCGTAAAGGGCCCCGCAGGCCCCAGGCGGCTGCCGTGGTCGTCGGGCCGCGCACCCTAGGTCTCCAGGTACTGGTAGAGCTCCTCCGCTGGGGGCACGAGGCTCAGGCGCACCAGGGCACGAGCCAGGAGGGCAGTCAGCCGCATGGCCAAGGTCTCCAGCCTGTGCGGGTCAGGTCACAGGTGGGTGGGGAGGTGGATCACAGGTGGGTGGGAAGCAGGCCCCCGCCATCCACCTGCCCCGCAGCCGCTCACCTGAGCGCCACTTCAAACTTGAGCATCTCCCAGATAACCTTGGCATGGCGCAGGAGACTGGTGCCGTAGACACCCCGGTACGTGGCGCCCACCAGGCGGCTCCAGCCGCGGACAGCCCTGCACACACCCGCATTAGCGCCGCATCAGCCCCACACCAGCCCCACCGCGGGCGCCTGCTCGGGCCACCGACCTCTTAGCCATAAGGAAGTAGCGGTCCACGGGGGCGCCAAGGGCCACGTTGATAGCGCGCACGGTGTTGATGTTGCGCAGTACTAGCAGCATGGGTCGCGGCAGCGCCCTGAGCACCGCCATGATGGCCTCGAAGTGCTCGCGAGCCATGTCCACCATGTAGGCTGCCTCCTCGCGGCTCAGTAGGTGTGAGCCCCACAGCTGCCCCAGGCGCACGGGGCGCTGCATGAGCATCTCCGAGAACAGGAGGTAGTCTGAGGAGGGAGGAGGCTCTGAGCTGGGCTCCGCGCCGCCCGCCTCCCTTCTGTGGTGCCCCGGCCACCCCCGCACGCCCTCACCTTTCACCCCCAGTGCGGCTGCGTGCGCCCTCATGGCGGCGTCGTCCCGCAGGATGATAGCCCGCCACAGCTGGCACAAGGCTGCGCGGTCCCTGGGTGGATGGGCCCGCAGCCATGAGCCCCGTGTGGCAGGAGAGGCTCGCCCCGCCCCACGCCCACCCGCCCGCGCTCACTTCTCCTCCAGGAACTGGTAGAGCCCATGGTCCAGCAGCACCAGCTCCGCTTTCCCGTCCGGGCCTTTCCGCACCAGAACTAGGGATACAGCCTGTTAGGTCGCGCCGCGCCCACCCCGAGACCCCCCACCCCCGGGGTAACTTCCTACCGTTGCCAGGGTGTGGGTCCGAGTGGATGAAGCCCGTGTAAAATATCTGCTCAGCAAAGGCCTTGATGAGCTTTTCTGCTATCTGGGGAGAAGAGAGACCTTGCAGTGGACGTAGCACCCGCCCTGCCCCCGCCCCCGCCCCCGCCCCCGCACTCACGTCCTTCACCGCCAGTCCCTGGCTCCTGATGGCCTCCACATCGTTGACCTTGCAGCCGGCGCAGAAGTCGGCGGTGAGCACGCGCTGGGGAGAGCAAGAGGCTGGGCTCAGCAGGCCCGGCGCTGTGCCCACCCCAAAGGCCTGGCCCAGCCCACCTTGCTGGACTTGTCCCAGTGCACGCGGGGCACCACGATGTAGGGGAAGTGCGCCAGCTCCTGCGCACAGCGCTCCGCGTTGCGGCCCTCATTCTCGAAGTCCAGCTCCTGGGCCAGGGTCCCCTTCAGGTCCTGGGGGCCAGATGGTGGTTGAGGACCAGCTCTGCCTACGTGCTTGCTCCTGCTGGCCGAGGAAGGGGTGGGGCAGTACCTGGAGGACCCAGCTGAAGCCAAAGCTGGGGTGCATGACCTCAATGAGCCGCAGCAGGAGCTCCAGGGTGTGGATGTCCCCGTCAAAGCGGTCCCGCAGGTCGATGTACTGCACCTGCACTAGGCGAGGGCATGGTGAGGACATGGGGTCCCCTGTGCACTCCGAGTCCACTGCTGAACAAGGTGGTCCCCACATACCTTCACAGCCACGCTGGTGCCATCGTGCAGCTTGGCTCTGTGCACCTGTGCCAGGCTGGCAGCAGCAATTGGCTGGTAGTCAAACTCCTGGAAGAGCTCATGGGGCAGGGCCTGGAAATCCTCAAGAAACAACTCGTCCACCTGGAAGGACAGGTGCTCAGAGCAGCCTGGGGCCACTGCTGGAGCCCCCACCTCCCTCTGCCCCAGCGTAGCACTCACCTCCTGGAAGCCCCGCTTGAGGGCCCTGTCCTCCAGCACGCGCAGGGTCTGGGTGTACTCGCGGGGAAGCAGGTGGTTGAAGGAGCACAGCCCCTGGCCCAGCTTCACGTAGAGGCCCCCGTTGCTGATGGCCCCTGCCACCAGGGCATCAGCCGCCCTCTGGTGACACGCAGACATCACCTCCAAGTAGCCCGGGCTGTTCTGACCACAGGCATGGAGAGAACACATGGGGACAGGTGGCTGCCTCCTCAGTCCCACCCGGCCCACCACCTCATGCCCACCACCATGTGCCCAGGGCACCGGGACAAACCTCTTCCACCCCTCGAAGGACAACATTGGTGCACCACCAGTAGTCCAGGGAGATCTGCAGGCCGACCTTCAGAGACCTGCGGGTAGGGGTGGCCTCAGTCTCCAGGGGGACAGGCTCAGGGCCCCAGTGCTTGGTCCTCTTGTCAAAGCCCTCATGGTCTAGCCTCACTCCAGCCAGCCCTTCATGTCCCCAGGGTGAGGCGAAGCCATGGTCCAGCCTATAGCCCCACAGGCCCGTGTGAGCACAGGGGGGACTGCTGAGCTCATGGAGTGTCCTGTGGCCCTGCAGGTCAGTCTCAGCTCAAGATCAGTAGAACAGGGCCACGTGTGGTGGCTCATGTCTATTATCCCAACACTCTGGGAGGCTGTGGTGGGAGGATTGAGCTCAGGAGTTCGAGTCTGGCCTGGGCAAGATGTTGAAACCCCGTCTCTACCAAAAATACAAAAAATTAGGCAGGCATGGTGGTGCACACCTGTGGTCCCAGCTCCTCAGCAGGCTGAGGCAGGAGGATCGTGTGAGCCCAGGAGGCGGAGGTTGCAGTAAGCCGAAATTGCACCACTATACCCCAGCCTGGGCAACACAGCAAGACTCCGTCCAAAAAAGATCTGCGGTCGGGTGCATTGGCTCACGCCTGTAATCCCAGCACTTTGGGAGGCCAAGGTGAGCGGATCACCAGAGGCCAGGAGTTCAAGACCAGCCTGGTTAACATGGTGAAACCCCGTTTCTACTAAAAATACTAAAAATTAGCCGGGTGTAGCGGCACACACCTGTAATCCCAGCTACTCAGGAGGCCAAGGCAGGAGTCGCTTGAACCTGGGAGGTGGAGGTTGCAGTGAGCCAAGATCGCACCACTGCACTCCAGCTTGGGCAACAAGAGTGAAACTCGGTCTCAAAAAAAAAAAAAAAAAAAAAAAGAGGCTGGGCGTGGTGGCTCACGCCTGTAATCCCAGCACTTTGGGAGGCCGAGGTGAGCGGATCACCAGAGGTCAGGAGTTCAAGACCAGCCTAAGTGGCCGGGCGCAGTGGCTCAAGCCTGTAATCCCAGCACTTTGGGAGGCCGAGACGGGCGGATCACGAGGTCAGGAGATCGAGACCATCCTGGCTAACACGGTGAAACCCCGTCTCTACTAAAAAATACAAAAAACTAGCCGGGCGAGGTGGCGGGCGCCTGTAGTCCCAGCTACTCGGGAGGCTGAGGCAGGAGAATGGCGTGAACCCGGGAGGCGGAGCTTGCAGTGAGCTGAGATCCGGCCACTACACTCCAGCCTGGGCGGCAGAGCGAGACTCCGTCTCAAAAAAAAAAAAAAAAAAAAAAAAAAAGACCAGCCTAAGATGGTAAAACCCCGTTTCTACTGAAAACACAAAAAATTAGCCGGGTGTAGCGGCGCACACTTGTAATCCCAGCTACTCGGGAGGCCGAGGCAGCAGTCGCTTGAACTTGGGAGGTGGAGGTTGCAGTGAGCCAAGATCGCACCACTGAACTCCAGCTTGGGCAACAAGAGCGAAACTCGGTCTCAAAAAAAAAGAGGCTGGGTGTGGTGGCTTACACCTGTAATTCCAGCACTTTGGGAGGCCAAGGCCGACAGATCACAAAGTCAAGAGATTGAGACCATCCTGACCAACATGGTGAAACCCCGTCTCTACTAAAAATAACAAAAATTAGCTGGGCGTGGTGGTGCGTGCCTGTAGTGCCAGCTACTCGGGAGGCTGAGGCAGGAAAATCACTTGAAGCCAGGAGGTGGAGGTTGCGGTGAGCTGAAATCGCACCACTGCACTCCAGCCTGGCAACAGAACGAGACTCAAAAAAAGATCTGCAGAATGGGCAGCCTGTGTCCATGCCACCCTCACTCCCGCCACCCTCAAGGGTGAGATGGGGTAGGGGACAGTATGGATGGTGGTGTCCCCTGGAGAGATGGGGTTCCAAGGCTGTCTGTGAAGGGAAAGGATGGCAGCAAGGGGGCAGGGCTGAGGCAGCAGAGGTCACAGGAGGGTCAAGGTCACCTGCAGACTGAGGTCCGCTAGGAAGAGAGGAGGACACCAGGAAAGTGGGTCTCCAAGGCCTGGGGAGGCAAGGTCTGCAGGGAAGAAAGCCCAGTTAAGGCAGGAAGTGGGGGACATCCTGGGCGTCTGTTGAGCAGGTACTGGGCTCCTGGGGGAGATTTAGGCAAGAGGATGGGATGCTGGGGTGGAGGGGTGTCCCCAGGCCTGGCCCCAGTTAGGAGGACATCAGGGTGGGGGCCCTGGGGGAACTCTGGGGACCAGCTGGGCAGCCCTGGAATGAGGCGCCAGGCAGCGAGCAGACCACACGCAGGTGCACAGGGAGAGGCTGAGGTCAGAGTGGCTTCTCGAAGGCTGGCCATGACCAGAGGCCTGTCCCTGCGTTCTGCGAAGCTCACGTACCTGCCTGGGACAGGGCCCACAGTCATTCCTGATGCGCAGCCCAGGTGGGCTCTGTGTCCCCCATCACTCCAGGGAGACCCCCCCACTCAGGCCCCATTCTGGGCCCCCATAAAGAGCAGAGCACCTGGAGTTTGTTGGTTGGGTTGGACCAGGGTTTCTTTCTCTTTTTTTTTTTTTGAGATGGAGTCTCGCTCTGTCGCCCAGGCTGGAGTGCAGCGGCGCGATCTCGGCTCACTGCAAGCTCCGCCTCCCGGGTTCCTGCCATTCTCCTGCCTCAGCCTCCAGAGTAGCTGGGACTACAGGCGCCCGCCACCTCGCCTGGCTAATTTTTGTATTTTTAGTAGAGACAGGGTTTCACCGTGTTCGCCAGGATGGTCTCGATCTCCTGCCCTCGTGATCTGCCCGCCTCGGCCTCCCAAAGTGCTGGCAGGCCAGGGTTTCTTTTTGAGATGGAGTTTTGCTCGTTGCCTAGGCTGGAGTGCAGTGGCACCATCTCAGCTCACCACAACCTCCATCTCCCAGGTTCAAGCGATTCTCCTGCCTCAGCCTCTCAACTAGCTGGGATTACAGGCATGTGTCACCATGCCCAGCTGATTTTGTATTTTCAATAGAGATGGGGTTCTCCTTGTTGGTCAGGCTGGTCTCGAACTCCTGACTTCAAGTGATCCACCTGCCTTGGCCTCCCGAAGTGTTGCGATTACAGGCGTGAGCCACCACGCCGGGCCGAATTGGGCCAGGGTTTCTAAATGTGCTCTGGGACTCAAAGGCTACTCGGTGGGCCGTGCTGGCTTTGGACCAGAGCGCATCAGCTTTAGACCCCAAGACCCTCGTCGAGACCCAGGCGTGTGAGAGAAACCTAACTGCTTGTGGCAGGCACAGGACTTGCTTGCAATGGTCAGTGACTGACGGGGAAGGCAGGGCCGCCAGCCACCTCCTTTCTGTGGCTGGCACCGAGCTGCCTCAAAAACACTGAAGAAATGAACAGGTGATAGAGCTACCAGCAGACGTTCCATGGCGTTTGCCCGAGAAGGCACAGGGAGAGGCCAAGCCCAGCGGCCCTTTCTGCAAACCAGCCTGCCTGTCCTGACAAGCTGCCCCATCTACCCCTACCTGTGTGCACGAGCACAAGAGCCCAGCAGCACCCTGCGTTCCACAATCAATGCCTGTGTGCATGTGAGCCAACACAACGATTTCTATCACCTAGAGCTGAGTCTGTTGATACAGCAAGCAGTTTTGACACAGAGTCGAGAAAAGTTATATCAAAAATGGTTAGGCCGGGCACAGTGGCTGACACTGGTAATCCCAGCACTTTGGGAGGCCAAGGCGGGTGGATCACCTGAGGTCAACACGGTGAAACCCCGTCTCTACTAAAAATATAAATATTAGCTGGGTGTGGCGGTGCACGCCTGTAGTCCCAGCTACCTGGGAGGGGCTGAGGCACAAGCATCGCTTGAACTTGGAAGGCAGAGATTGCAGTTGCAGTGGCCAAACGCAGTGGCTCACTCCTGTAATCCCAGCACTTTGGGAGGCCAAGGTGGGCAGATCAGCTGCGGTCAGGAATTTGAGACCAGGCTGGCCAGTGTGGCAAAACCCTGTCTCTACTAAAACTACAAAAATTAGCAGGATGTGGTGGCACACGCCTGTAATCCCAGCTACTCGGGAGGCTGAGGCGAGAGAATCACTTGAACCCAGGAGGTGTAAGTTGCAGTGAGCCAAGATTGTGCCACTGCACTCCAGCCTGCGCAACAGAGCGAGACTGTCTCAAAAATAATAATAATAATAATAATAATAAAAGGTTCAAATCCTTTTACCCGTGAGGTACTTAAGAGGCCACGTGAAGCTGTGGACTGCAGAGGGAGACGCCCCAAGGGCAGGGCAGGTGTATCTCATTTTAGGTCACATTTGTACACTTAGCGGAACATGTGGGCTGACACGTGAGCCAATATGCGTTGATAAAATTCTTGGAGAGCTTTTACCCTTGGTGCGGGTCTAAGGGGAGCTTTCTACATTTCTAACTTTTCTACTATTAAAATTTGTTATAGTAAACACAACACTTTTGTAACAAAAGTTAAAGATGTGAAAAAGTCCCATAGACTTGTGCTTGGGGGAGAAGGGATTTTTTTTTTTTCTTAAGATGGAATCTCGCTCTGTCGCCCAGGCTGGAGTGCAGTGGCGCGATCTCGGCTCCTGCAAATTCTGCCCCCGTGCTCACACCATTCTTTGGCCTCAGCCTTCCAAGTAGCTGGGACTACAGGTGCCCACCACCACACCTGGCTAATTTTTTGTATTTTTAGTAGAGACGGGGTTTAACTGTGTTCATCAGGATGGTCTCGATCTCCTGACCTGGTGATCCACCCGCCTCATCCTCCCAAAGTGCTGGGATTACAGGCGTAAGCCACTGCACCCAGCATTGCCTCACAGAACATTTTCTTTTTCTTTTTTTTTTTTTTTTGGAGACGGAGTCTCGCTCTGTCGCCCAGGCTGGAGTGCAGTGGCCAGATCTCGGCTCACTGCAAGCTCCGCCTCCCAGGTTTACGCCATTCTCCTGCCTCAGCCTCCCGAATAGCTGGGACTACAGGCGCCCACCACCGCGCCCGGCTAGTTTTTTTGGTATTTTCTTTTTTAGTAGAGACACGGTTTCACCGTGTTAGCCAGGATGGTCTCAATCTCCTGACCTCGTGATCCGCCCGTCTCGACCTCCCAAAGTGCTGGGATTACAGGCTTGAGTCACCGCACCCGGCCAACACAGAGCATTTTCTTTTTTTTTTTTTTTTTGAGGCGGAGTCTCGCTCTGTCGCCCAGGCTGGAGTGCAGTGGCGCGATCTCGGCTCACTGCAAGCTCCGCCTCCCGGGTTCCCGCCATTCTCCTGCCTCAGCCTCCCGAGTAGCTGGGACTACAGGCGCCGCCACCACGCCCGGCTAATTTTTTTGTATTTTTAGTGGAGACGGGGTTTCATTGTGTTAGCCAGGATGGTCTCGATCTCCTGACCTCGTGATCCGCCCGTCTCGGCCTCCCAAAGTGCTGGGATTACAGGCTTGAGCCACCGCGCCCGGCCAACACAGAGCATTTTCAACATTGCTGTATGTTTGAAGTTTTTCACAATAAAATGTTGGAGGCCGGGTGTGGTGGCTCGCACCTATAATCCCAGCACTTTGGGAGGCTGAGGTGGGCGGATCACTTGAGGTCAGGAGTTCAAGACCTGCCTGACCAACACAGAGAAACCCGCGTCTACTAAAAAATACAAAATTAGCCTGGTGTGGTAGAGCGTGCCTGTAATCCCCAGCTACTCAGGAGGCTGAGGCAGAAGAATCCCTTGAATCTGGGAGGCAGAGGTTGCGGTGAGCCGAGATCGCACCATTGCACTCCAGCCTGAGCAACAAGAGCGAAACTCCGTCTCAAAAAAAAAAGTATCAGTGAGTACTAAATGCTGGAAGGAGGCCGGGTGCAGTGGCTCACGCCTATAATCCCAGCACTTTGGGAGGCTGAGACAGATGGATCACTTGAGGTCGGGAGTTCAAGACCAGCTTGGCCAACATGGAGAAACCCCGTCTCTACTAAAAATTAAAAAATTAGCCGGGCGTGGTGGCAGGTGTCTGTAATCCAAGATACTCGGGAGACTGGGGCTGGGAGAACTGCTTGAACCCAGGAGGCAGAGGCTGCAGTGAGTCGAGATGTCACCACTGTACTCCAGCCTGAGCGACAGAGCAAGACTCCGTCTCAATAAAGAAAGAAACAAACAAACAAACTGCAGGATGGAGGAGCAGTGAGAACAGACGCATCATCTCAACTGCCTCCATATGGCTAATTACAAGGGAATCAAAAGGGGAAACTGAAATCGTGTGCCCCCGGCAGGACAGAAGCAAAGCAGTGTCACCCCGTGTGATTCCTGCCCAAACGGATGACTGAGTATGAACACGAGCGAACATTAGACAAACCCGCATTGAGAAAACAGGAAGCAGTGAAATGTTTCTGTAAAAGATGAGATGGGGAATATTTTAGGCACTGTGGCCATGCATGAGCACATGGGCAGGGCTGTGTTCCCATAAAGCTTTATTTACAAATCGGACAGCTGCCACACTGGGCCCCTGCATTTGGCCCAGGGAGTCTTGTTGTATAATAATTACAAGCCTGTAATCGTCAAAGGTGTCCAATCATGTACGATGTACCCAAAGAGAGGTCTGACCTTTGTCCCTTCTTAGTCCTCGGAATTTCCTGAGTGATAAGGAGTGCCTCTGTTTTCCATGGTGGCCCTGAGGTTTATGCTAAGGAGGGACTCAGGGCGAAGACCCGCCACTTTGGGCCCTATGGGGATGGGAGTGGGAGGGCTGGGGCTGGAAACTGAGTTCCTGGGATTTTCTGAGAAACTGGAGATTTTCAATCAATCCCGCCCAAGTATTAATACCCCAATAAAAACTCCAGGCAGGGCCCATGCGGTGGCTCACGCCCGTAATCCCAGCACTTCGGGAGTCCGCAGGGCCCATGTGGTGGCTCACGCCTGTAATCCCAGCACTTCGGGAGTCCGAGGCGGGTGGATCACTTGAGGTGATCCCAGTTCAAGACTAGCCTGGCCAACATGGTGAGACCCTATCGCTACTGAAAATACAAAAATTAGCCGGGCATAGTGGTGGGCACCTGTAATCCCAGCTACTCGGGAGACTGAGGCAGGAGAATTGCTTGAACCCGGGAAGTGGACGTTGCAGTGAGCCGATATTGCACCATTGCACTCCAGCCTGGGCAGCAAGAGCAAAACTCCGTCTCAAAAAATAAAAAAATAGTAAGTTAAATAAAAAATTAAAAATAAAAAAAATAAGTTAAATTTAGGCCAGGTATGGTAGCTCACACCTGTAATCCCACCCTTTTGGGAGGCTGAGGCAAATAGATCACCTGAACTCAGGAGTTCGAGACCAGCCTGGGCATCATGGCAAAACCCCATCTCTACTAAAAATACAAAAAATTAGCCGGGCGTGGTGGCGCACGCCTGTAGTCCCTGCTACTCGGGAGGCCAAGGCATGAGAACCGCTTGAACCTGGGATATGGAGGTTGCAGTGTCCGGCTATCTGCAAGCTTCTACTCACTGCTGGAGGAAATTTCTGTGAAGTTTCTGGTGAAGTCCCTGAAGGCACCGGAAGCCAAGGCACTTGCTGAGAAACTGACCTAGGCCTGGCAGATGCTCAGAGGCAGGCAGAACAGGACCATACCCTCCCTGCCTCCTTCCCGCTCTGCCACTCCGTTCAAAGGGGCTTTGGGCTAACAGGTTTCTCTCAAAGCCGAGAGCTGGCTCCGCGAGGCTCAGGCTAGGCAGGGCTTTGTGGCTGCAGAAATTCTGGGATCTGACCAAAAGCAGGAACGCCCGCCCAAGGGTTCCAACAGAATGTGTCCCCACCCTCCCCCCGAGTTCTGCACTGTAAGGTAAAGGAGGAAGAAAGGGCCCTGACAGCAAGAACCCAATTTTGCCCATCTTCAGGGGCAGAGACAGAGGCAGCCTCCTCTCCCAGGCCCAAACCTTGGAATGGGGTGAGAAGAGAAGGAAGGCAGGGCAGCTGCTTCTCTGCCAGCCTAGAAGCCTGAGGGAGAAGGCCCGGGCCCAGGGCTGGAGCCCTTCCCCACTCAGGCCAAGGCTGCATCCAGTGTGGAGGACCCTGGTCCACGCCCCGCCCCACGGGCCCGGCAGGGCTCACTGTCCCTTCAGCCAGTGCCTTCCCATGTAGGGAAGGGTGCCTGAAAGCCATCTGTAGAATCCTCAGCAAAGCCCTGCAGCCCTCCCAGCCCCACCCCCATGCCTGTGAGGGCATCTGGAGCAGGCACTCCTGCACGGCGCACCCCCCGCCCGCCACGCCGTACCCCCCGCCCGCCGCTGCTGGGCCCTCCTACCTGCCAAAGCGCCCCATGCCATCCACCACGAGCCGCATCCTCCTCTTCTCCCGCGCCTCTGCCGTGACATAGCGGGCTCCAAGGAGCAGGGGCGCCCCAACGACTGCGGTGGAGAGCACCTTCCTCCACAGGGGTGTGGGGCTCGAGAACCTGAGGGGAGACAACACAGCCTGGAGGCGCCACCCCCACATTCAGCTGGCTCTGACCTCTGCCCCCCGCCTCCCCGAGCACCACCTCTCTCACTCCTGTGTGCACAGCCATTCTCACAGTGTGGTCAGCAGAGAACACCACTGTATCAGTGTCCCCTTCCCTGAGCCCCTGCACCAGATACCCCTGCACCAAAGCCTGGCACCAGATGGCCGTAAGGGGCAGGTCTCATTTGGGTCTGTCCGGAGACCCAGCCAACGGGGCCGTGGGACATGGAAATGGCTCCTCAGGTAAAGGAAACAACTCAATAGCAGGTCTGTGCTCCTCATGGACCGGGGCCACCTACACTGTGAAGAATCACAACCACTGTCCACCTCGCAGGGTTCGACTGGATGGTCATCAGCACAGCAGAGACAGAGAAGATGTGAGGTCAGCACGTGCAGAGTCACGTGACAGTACAGAGCAAGGAACAAAGCTTCGCCCATGCTGAACATAGTAGAATCCCCACACATGCTGTATACAGCAGGAGCCCAATACTCGCTGAATACAGCAGGAGCCCAATACTTGCCAAATATAGCAGGAGCCTGATACAGCAGGAGCTCTACGCATGCTGAACACAGTAGGAGCTCCATGTATGCTAAATGCAGCAGGAAACCCATAATGCTGAGTGCGGCAGGCACCTGAGCACCCATCTGTTTCTACACCCGGCCGCAGGTGCCTGAACACTCATCTTTTTCTGCATCCAGCCACATCTGTCCCAGGGACACAGGTTCTCCTACTGCAGAGCTCTCGGAAGAAGGAGACCCCTGCCAGGTTCACCGAGCCAGTGGCACTCGGGCAGCTCACCCTGCCTGCCCTGCCTGGCCGCGTCTACCCTCCACAGTCTTCCTGCCTTGCCACCGCCCATCTGCCCACTGTGGTCCAGACTTGCTGGCCTCACGACCTTGTCTGGCCTTTCCTTCTGCTCAGAACTCTCCCTCTACATCTCTTCTTGCTGCTCCTCCTCTTGTGTGACCCCCGCCTACAGTCGCCCCGCCCTCCTCCAGGCTCTGAATGACCCGGTTTGCTCTTCAGAGCGGGCGCTCCACGTGCACCCTTCCTGATTTGCTAGCTGTCCGCTCTAAACGCTGTGGTCAGGGCGTGCCCACCCCGGGCATGGTCCCATGGGTCAGAACCTGGGGGTCTCTAGTCCCAGCACACTGCACTGAGGAGCAAACATATCTTGTCTCAGTTGGGGGTACAGGAGAAGGACCAGCCTCGGGCCCTCGACCGCCACCTCTGCATGCACACAGACACCATCCATGCCGGCCTGGGTGAGAGGCACATGCCTGTGGAGGACTCATTACCTTGGAGGAAGGACCCTGACGTTTCTCCTGAAGAATGCAGCAGGGGACGGCCAGGGCTTCTGCCTGCTGTGCAGCAGAGCAGAGTGGAAATGGCAAAGCTGCAACTGCAAAGAGAGGAAATTGTGTGGGGTCGAACAAGGCCAGGACACGCCCCTGCCCTCAACCACTACCAGTGCTTACACGTGCTGGAGTCTGAGTCAGCCTAACCCTAAACCTAATGTATGAGTCCATTCTCACACTGCTCTAAAGAACTACCCAGGCCGGGCGCAGTGGCTCACGCCTTTAATCCCAGCACTTTCGGAGGCCGAGGCGGGTGGATCATCTGAGGCCAGGAGTTCGAGACCAGCCTGATCGACATGGTGAAAACCCATCTCTACTAAAAATACAAAATTAGCTGGGCATGATGGAGCATGTGTGTAATCCCAGCTACTCGGGAGGCTGAGGCAGGAGAATTGCTTGAACCTGGGAGGTGGAGTTTGCAGTAAGCCGAGATTGCGCCACTGCACTCCAGCCTGGGCAACAGAGAGAAACTCCATCTCAAAAAAAAGAGAACTACCCAAGACTGGGTAATTTATGAAGAAAAGAGGTTTGTTTATTTTTTTTAAGATGGAGTCTCACTCCGTCTCCCAGGCTGGAGTGCAATGGCATGATCTCGGCTCACTACAATCTCCGCCTCCCGAGTTCAAGTGATTCTCTTGCCCCAGCCTTCTGAGTAGCTGGGACTACAAGCATGCACCACCACATCCAGCTACTTTTTACATTTTAGTAGAGACGGGGTTTCACCATGTTGGCCAGGCTGGTCTAGAACTCCTGACCACAAGTGATCTGCCCTCCTCAGCCTCCCAAAGTGCTGGGATTACAGGCATGAGCCACCGTGCCCGGCCTGGGTTTAACTGACTCATAGTTGCACAGGCTGTCCAGGAAGCATCACTGAGAGGTCTCAGGAAACATGGCAGAAGGCAAATGGGAAGCAAGCACAGTATGGGTGAAGCAGTGGGGGAGCGGAGAAAGAGAGAGAGAGAGAGGGCCAGCGAGAGGGCAAAGGGGAAAGTGTCACACACACTGTTAACCCATCAGATCTGAGAACTCACTATCACGAGAACAGCAAGGGGGATCTGCCCCCATGATCAGGTCACTTCCCAACGAGCCCCTCCTTCAACACTGGGAATCACGACTTGGTGAGCTTTGGGTGGGGACACAAAGCAAAGCCACATCACCCAGTTAGTCAGCAAAGACTGTCAGCACTGCTGGGCTCACGCCAGGAAGCCAGGCCCCCAGGTTTGACTCCGGAATGGAAACACTATCCTACCTCCTAGGAGGAAGGCTGAGAGTCACAGTATCACAGGAGAGAAGGCTAACGCAGCTTAACCAGGGCTGATGCCTCGGATGCTGACAGTTCACCAAACACCCTGTCTTTGAATGTCCCCTCAGTTTCTGCAGGAAGACATGGCGTCACCGTCTGGCTCATCTGGGATGGGACCTACCCCATCCCTGCCCCTGCACTCTCTTGGCAGCACCCTGACCTGTCATTTGCTATTTCCTGCTGCTGAGACCACTGACCAGTGGCCAGAGGAAAGCAGCCCTCATCTCAGAAGGAAGCGGCAACAGTGCCCAGCCACGGAATCAGACAGCAGATGCCAACCTTGAAGGTGGATGCCCGGACGGGAGGAGTGGCCTTGTAGGTCACTGTTCTGACAGCAAATGAAGAAACTTACAACTTACTGAGACTCCACAGACAGGGACCCTGTACAGCTTCTACTTGGAGGAGGGGAAGACATGCCACAGCTAGCAGGACACACGTGAAAAAGCCCTTAGGGCCGGGCGCGGTGGCTTATGCCTGTAATCCCAGCACTCTGGGAGGCAGAGGAGGGTGGATCATAAGGTCAGGAGATCGAGACCATCCTGGCCAACATGGCGAAACTCCATCTCTACTAAAAATACAAAAAAAGTAGCCAGGTGTGATGGCGCATACCTGTAATCCCAGGTACTTGGGAGGCTGAGACAGGAGAATCGCTTGGACTTGGTAGGCGGAGGTTGCAGTGAGCCAAGATCGAGACACTGCACTCCAGCCTGGGCGACAGAGCAGGACTCCATTTAGAAAAATAAATACATTAACAAAGAAGCCCCACCACAAGTCTCTTGACACATCGTGCTGCTTTATTTTTGTGTCTATGAAAACACCACATAGAAGAAGGAAGGAAGGAAGGAAGGAAGGAAGGGAGGGAGGGAGGGAGGGAGGGAGGGAGGGAACACAGCTCTCACCAGAAACCTTGGTCTCCCGATCACACTTGACCTATGATGAGGTCTTACAACTCCCTCAACCCCAAATTCTCCAACTGAGAGCTCTTCTAAAAAGTCAGGCTTTGGGGGGAAAGGACAGTGCATAGCCAGTCATGCCCCCCGGCACAGACGCTAACATGGTCCTCAACACTGGACCTAGTAAGGAACTGACTTGCCAGCTGGTTTCTGGCCAGAGCTCAGAGCCCTGGAGAAAATTTCAAGGACTCCAAACAACACAAAAGCCAAAGGAAAAGTCCACGACCTCCTGTCCCTAGAAGACGGGCTAACAGAAACCTCTGCTTGGCGAGGTCACACCCAGCAAGTGCTGATTCACAAGGAAAACCCGAGGCAGCCGGGCAGCGACTTGTAGGTGGGTCATCTACCTGCTGCCTACCCAACCTGCACCTCCTGACACTGGCCACCTCTGGTGCCAGCGCGTGCACGGCCAGAGGCCCCGCGATCAGGCAGCCGTTCCCAGGGACTGCGGAGAGACTCCGAACAGCAGCTCATAAGTGGCTGCAAGAGAGCTACCTCCAGGTGGGTATCCCAACCACCACCCACCACATCTGTCACCTACAACGCAAGCTGCTTGCGTTTCAATGGGCTCCACTGAGTAGGTGAGGCCGGGAAAGTCATGGCTATCTGATCGCTGTCTCCAACAACAGTTTTCTGCTCTCTCCTCAGGAACCAACACTGCAGAAGGGGCTCCAGCTGCGTCTCTCACCCCTATTCTCATCCAGGACAGAGATCCCTCCAGTAGACCCTGGTCCACCAGCAGCCTCGCTCATGCCCACGCCCGGCTCCACCTTGCTCACCGTGGTCCTATCCTGCCACTGCCCTCATCACACGCCAGCGTGACTATTAACTTACAGAATCTGTCTCCCCAATAGACTGTGAGCAGGGCCACCTCTCACCATCTCTGAACAAGCAGGCACTCAATGAATGCCTGCCGAATGAGACCAACAGCTGTGAAGCACAGGACTGAACAGAACCCCACATGCCAACAGGCAGCAGGTCACAGGCAAGAGATGGCAGCAGCCCCTGCCTCAGGCTGGTCCTGGACACAACCCAAGTAGGGCCCATGAGGCTGTGCAACAGCCTGACTCCTTTGAATGTGGGGTGCCCAGCACACCCAGACCATCCTCTCTGAAATTCCATCACACAGGAGAGCTCCCCAAGGTCCAGAGAGGTTATGGGTGGGGCGGCAAGCCTGCAGCCACACCTCCCAGAAAGACTTCCCAGAGCCCCATCCAGGGCAATTCTCACGTGACACACAGCCCCAACCTCACCCAGAACATGACCTCTAAGCTGCCAGAAGATAAGCAGTCATTTAGACGGTGAATTCTCAGGGCCTTCCCCCCACACTCCTGAGCCGTCCCTGGTGACACTTATCCCTGCAGCTCCCCTCACTTCCAAAGCCTTGCAGTTTAGACAAGACGAAACGGGTGCCCTCGGCCCCCACCTCTCAGGCTTCCTATAGTGAGAGTGCAGTCGGTCTGCACACACAGAAACAACGCCCTTTCCAGAGTGGCTTTAGACCACAGCTGACTACCTTGAGAGCAGCAAGTGTCTGAGTGGTAACAGTCACACAGGTATCACGAAGTTCACAACCAAAGGGCGTGCTTTGGCCACAGAACCACGTGCGTGTTCAATCGTGTCTGGTTTTCCAGCACCTGCAGATGAGGAAGATGCAGGTCCCACAGACAGGCTCGTCCACAGCAGTGAGAAGAAACTGCTGAGTCTCAGAATGACGCCAGAAACTAAAAACCACGAACGGATGACCAGAGCCTGGGGAACCCAACAGCCTTGTGCCCAACAGGAGGGGAAACTGAGGCACATAACTGTCCCCAAAGTTAGGAAGAGACAGATTGGGAGTCTGGGCGGGGTAAGTGGGTCTGGCGACTACACACGCCGTCCTTCTCCCAGGGTGTGTGACCCTCTCAGCCCCAGCCAGCCCTCAAACGTAGACTGGATCCAGCCCTGCTCACTGGCCATGAGCAGCTCCTAACCAGGGGCTAAACCAACCTGTCCAATCGCTGGGATTGGGGAGGGACTGAGTGACCTGCACGTGGGAAGACTTTGTCACCTGAAAGGAGCTGCACTGAAGGCCACCTCCCCGTCCCATGAAGCACCCTGGGGTCACACAGCTGGGCTGGGGCACGAGTGGGCCGTCCATGCGTGCTATTAATAGCCAGACTATCAAGGCTAGCTTATCGCCAAACACAAGCTCTGCTGACATTCCAAGAAAAAAAAGGAACGGTGCCAGAAGCCCCTTCCATCTCTTCGGGAAGGGGGCGGGTAAGATGCGTGTCAAGGCCTCTGCCCCGCCCCCTCGCAGTCCTAACCGCAGGGACAGTGGAACGGGACCCAGCGGCCACGTGGGAGCGGGGAGACGCCGAGGGCCTGTGAGGGGGCCTCGGAGCCGTGGGAAGCGCGCCCCTGAGCCGGGGCAGGGGCGCCCAGAGCAGAGCCCGCCCTGCAGCCCCCGCCCGCCCGCCGCCTCAGGGCAGGGCGGGCCCGGCAGGGAGGCGAGCGGAGGAGGTCCGGGGCAGCAGGCTGGGCAGGGAGGCGTCCGTGACCCCGGGAGGCCGCCTCGCGAGGGGAGCGGCGCCAGAGGCCTCCCCGCGGGGCCCCTGCCCTCTGGAGACCGCGCTCTCCGGGGCGCCAGGCAGCCGCCTCCGGGCTGGGCGGAGAGGCCCCTGCGACTCCCGGTGCAGGCGGCGTCAGGGCTGCGGGTGCGGCTCCCGCCTGAAATCCCAGCTCTCGGGGAGACTGAGGCGAGCGGACCGCTAGAGCCCAGGAGTTCGAGACCAGCCTGAGCAACATGGCGAGACCCCGACTCTGCTCAATACAGAGTTGACCGCGCGCGGTCACGCCTGCGGTGTCAGCTACTTGCAGGGCCGAGGCGGGAGGATCGCCTGAGTCCGGGAGGCGGAGGCTGCGGTGAGCGGACATCGCGCCACTGAGCTCCAGGGCGACAGAGCGAGACCGTGCCTCAAAAAAAGGGAAAAAGAGCTCCGAGGATCTCCGGGGCGGCGTCTGGGGACCTGCGGGTCTCGGGTCACTGGGGTTGGTGTGCAGGATCTCGGGCGCCCCGGGCCAGGAGGGTCCTCACCGGTCGCCACATCTCCGACCACCGCTCCGCTCCGCTAGGCTCCGGCCCGGCGCGGCTCTGCGTCTCGCAGCCCAGCAGTCCCTGCGGGAGGGCGCGCAGTGCGCACGCGCCGGAGCCGAGCGCTCCGCCCCGTGGGCGGTGGGCGGGGCTGCAGGCCACGCCCCGGTCCGTGCCGGCCTCCGCGGCAGGGCAGCGTCCCCTGGCGGCCCCCAGAGGCGTAGCTTTTGGCGCCCGGACCGCGCCCGCCTGAGAGCGGAGGGTTCCAGTTCCGCACTGGGCGCACTGCGCATTCCCGGGCAGGCACCTGCAGGAAGGACTGCAGTGAGAAGCGCGTGGCTAACCCGGGGAGGGCTGAGGGCTTCCTGAGGTATCGCCCCCTCCTCAGCACTTCGTGCTAGTGTGATTAGAGTGAATCTCTTTAACCTCAGGACTCCAACTCACCACCTGCCTGTGCGAGGGCCAAGGAGATGCCTCTGACTGGGAACTGGAAGACAACCAGGAGAGTGGCCACAGGGGTCCTGGAGCAGCTCCTGTGCCCATGGGGAGACCTACCCAGGGCCAGGACTTCAGATTCTGGGGTCCAGTTTGCAGCCCGCCTTGGTCCCTGTCTAAACTTAGCTTCAGCCGGGCGCGGTGGCTCAAGCCTGTAATCCCAGCACTTTGGGAGGCCGAGACGGACGGATCACGAGGTCACAAGATCAAGACCATCCTAGCTAACACGGTGAAACCCCGTCTCTACTAAAAAATACAAAAAACTAGCCGGGCAAGGTGGCGGGCACCTGTAGTCCCAGCTACTCGGGAGGCTGAGGCAGGAGAATGGCGTGAACCCGGGAGGCGGAGCTTGCAGTGAGCTGAGATCCGGCCACTGCACTCCAGCCTGGGCGACAGAGCGAGACTCCGTCTCAAAAAAAATAAAAATAAAAATAAATAAATAAACTTAGCTTCTTATGGGAACGTCAGTGACGTCACAGCCTCCTCAGTGCCCGAGGCTGCTACTCCTCACTCTGTGACAGCCCTGGCTGGGTAGGGGCACAGGCCCGGGCACTCCATGCAGCCAGCAAGGCTGCTGATGAACTGACGTCACCGTCCCCGAACAGGCCAGGGATCCTCGGGTGCCAACACGGGTCCTGGCACTTACTGCCTGGAAGCCCTCCTAGACCCCACTGTGAGCATGAAATAAAACACCGTCCTTGTGGAATCCACCAGGGCTCCTGAGCCAGCAGCTGGAAGTAAGAGGTTTTCAGGCCTCAAGGCCTTTTCGCAGCTCTCACAAGTGGCTCCTCCTCCTCCCACAAGTGGCCCCTCATCCTCATCTTCCTACATTCCTCTTGCTCCTCCCACTGGGACTGAACCCAAAGGCATCTCTTCAGTGGGGTGGTCCCAGCCTAGGGAAAGCCGGTGCCTCCAGCCCTCTAGTGCCCCTTCTGTTATGGCGTGTCTCCTGTGAAGTCCGTCATCCCCACGGTCAAGTATGCTGTGCTCAGTGATTCTGTGTGCCCTGCATCACTTTGCTAGCAGGACAGGGATTGGCCTCCAGTCCCTCATCCCCAAAGCCCAGACTAGAACTTGACAGATGGACCTGGGGCCCCTCCCAGAGCCGGGCTTTGTGGAGTGTTCTCATTTGCTAACATCTGCCTCCCTCAGCAACCTTTCCTGTGTAATGGAACAGGTCCAGAAGAGCCATGTGGGCTGACACAGTAAGGCCTCCAGGCATCTGTGCAGTGACGTGAGCAAAGTGAGAGCTGCAGGGCGGGGTATGCCGTGCCTTGCCTAGGGGCCCGGGCATTGCCATCACAGGGAGCCTTGGCCATCAAACCTACATGGCTGCCCCATGGTGGGAAGCGTCGGGTGGAGGACTCTGCCACCCACTCTTGGGAGACACCCCCAAAATGAATGAAGGAAATGACCTCTGTCCTGTTTTCACATCATGGGAGCCACACTGTGGCCTAGGATCCTGCCCGGACTGCAGGGCCCTGGATGGGGTGTGACATCCTGCCCCTGAGGGTGAGGCGGGGAGTCGATGTCACACAACTGAGCCACAGGGCCCAGGGACGTGGTGAAAGCCTTCCCCAGGACCCAAGTGCCCACAGCCCCTGCCCCTGCCCCATCCAAGCCCCAGAAATGCAGCTCACTCCAGCCTTTCAGTGCAGCCCCGCTCTGAAGCCCATCCGTCACCTCCCAGCACTCTCACGTTCCCAAAACCCTGTGTTCCCAGTCTCTTTGGTGTCCAAAACTGTCATTAAAGAAAGAAGGGGCTGGGCACAGTGGTTCACGCCTGTAATCCTAGCACTTTGGGAGGTCAAGGTGGGCAGATCACCTGAGGTCAGTTCGAGACCAGTCCAGGCAACACGGTGAAACCCCGTCTCTACTAAAAATGCAAAAATTAGCTGGGCCTGGTGGCGTGTGCCTGTAATGCCAGCTACTTGGGAGGCTGAGGTGGGAGAATTGCTTGAACCTGGGAGGCGGAGGTTGCAGTGAACTGAGATCAAGCCATTGCACGCCAGCCTGGGTGACGGAGTGAGACTCTGTCTCAAAAAAAAAAAAAAAAAAAAAAAAAAAGAAGCGTGGCTCTCACATAGCTATAAAATGAGCACGTGTTCATTTCATGTCTCCTGAGCTGAGCACCATCCCCCAAAAGAGCCCCAGGCTGGGCATGGTGGCTCACGTCTGTAATCCCAGCACTTTGGGAGGCCAAAGTGGGTGGATCAGGAGATTGAGACCATCCTGGCCAAGATGCAGAAACCCTGTCTCTACTAAAATACAAAAAATTAGCCGGGTGTGGTGGCGTGTGCCTGTAGTCCCAGCTACTTGGGAGGCTGAAGCAGGAGAATCCAGGAGAATCACTTGAACCTGGGAGGCAGAGGTTACGGTGAGCTGAGATCACGCCACTGCCACTGCCTGGTGAAGAAGAAGGAGAAGGAGAAGGAGAAGGAGAAGAAACTGTCCTAACCCCTAGAGCCTGGGAATGCAAATTTATTTGGAAATGGGATCATTACAGATGAAATTAAGCCAAGGGTCTTTTAGACAAAGTTACTGTGGGTAAGGGCAGGCCCTGAATCCAATGACTGGTATCCTTACAGGAGAAGAGAGAGGGAGATTTGGGACACAGAGAGAAAGGCCACATGAAGATGGAGGTAGAGACGGGACTGAGATTATCACAGCAGAGGTGCCCCGGAGCCGGCAGCTCCACAGCAGGAAAGAGAACTGGCGGGTTCTTCCTCAGAGCCTCAGAGAGAACCAACCCTGCTGACACCTTGATTTCAGACCAGTGTTTTTGTTTATCTGTTTTGTTTACACACACACAGCACTGCAATTTCAGACTTCCAGTTTCTAAAACTGTGAGAGAATAAATTTCTGGCTGTTATTTTTTTATTTTTTTTGAAACAGAGTGTCACTCTGTTGCCCAGGCTGGAATGCAATGGCACAGTCTTGGCTCACTGCAACCTCTGCCTCCTGGGTTCAGGTGATTCTCCTGCCTCAGCCTCCTGAGTACCTGGCACAATCTCAGCTCACTGCAAGCTCCACCTCCCAGGTTTACACCATTTTCCTGCCTCAGCCTCCCAAGTAGCTGGGACTACAGGAGCCTGTCATCACACCTGGATAATTTTGTTTGTATTTTTAGTACAGAAAGGGTTTCACCGTGTTAGCCAGGATGGTCTTTATCTCCTGACTTTGTGATCCACCCGCCTTGGCCTCCCAAAGTGCTGGTATCACAGGCATGAGCCACCGTACCCGGCCCCTGGCACTATTATTATTTTTTATTTATTTATTTATTTATTTATTTATTTATTTATTTTGAGATGGAGTCTCGCTGTGTCGCTCAGGCTGGAGTGCAGTGGCCAGATCTCAGCTCACTGCAAGCTCCACCTCCCGGGTTCACGCCATTCTCCTGCCTCAGCCTCCCAAGTAACTGGGACTACAGGCACCCGCCACCTCGTCCGGCTAGTTTTTTGTATTTTTTAGTAGAGGCGGGGTTTCACCGTGTTAGCCAGGATGGTCTCGATCTCCTGACCTCGTGATCCACCCATCTCGGCCTCCCAAATTGCTGGGATTACAGGCGTGAGCCACTGTGCCTGGTCCTATTTTTATTTTTTTAAGAGACAGGGTCTCACTCTGTGGCCCAGACTGGGGTGCAGTGGTGTGATCACGGCTCACTGTAGCCTCGACCTCCTGGGATCAAGGGATCCTCCCTTCTCAGCTTCCCAAGTAGCTGGAACTATAGGCATGCACCACCACACCTAGCTAATTTTAAAATTTTTCTGGCCGGGCGCAGTGGCTCAAGCCTGTAATCCCAGCACTTTGGGAGGCCAAGACGGGCAGATCACGAGGTCAGGAGATCGAGACCATCCTGGCTAACCCGGTTAAACCCCATCTCTACTAAAAAATACAAAAAACTAGCCGGACGAGGTGGCGGGTACCTGTAGTCCCAGCTACTCAGGAGGCTGAGGCAGGAGAATGGCATAAACCCGGGAGGCGGAGCTTGCAGTGAGCTGAGATCCGGCCATTGCACTCCAGCCTGGGCGACAGAGCGAGACTCCCTCTCAAAAAAAAAAAAAAAAAAAAAAAATTTATCTAGAGACAGTGTTGATTGCTTGAGTCCTAGTCTCAAGCAATCCTCCCCACCTCAGCCTCCCAAAGTGCTGGGATTATAGGCAAGAGCCACTGAACTCAGCCCTGACATTTTGATAGCGACAGGAGGTAGCCAAATGCCTAGGCAGACAGAGGCAGGTCCCCAGTGAAACCCTACCTCCAAGCTAAAAAAAAAGCCTGAAGTCTGAAACACAGAACTGCTGGTCTGGGATGAAACCTGAGACCCAGAGCGAGAATTTCTGTTCCTGTTTGCCTGCCCTTTCCTGATGGATTCTTTCTGAATAATGCTTTTATTATTATTATTATTATTATTATTATTTTGAGAGAGAGAGCCTTACTCTGTCACCCAGGCTGTTGGAGTGCAGTAGCACGATCCTGACGCACTGCAACCTCTGCCTCCTGGTGCAAGCAATTCTCATGCCTCAGCCTCCCCAGTAACTGGGAGTACGGGCACATGCCACCACACCCGGCTATTTTTTGTATTTTAGTAGAGATAGGGTTTCACCATGTTGGCCAGTCTGGTCCCAAACTCCTGACCTCAGATGATGATCCGCCTGCCTCAGCCTCCCAAAGTGCTGGGATTACAGGAGCCAGCCACCACACTCGGCCTGAATAATGCTTTTTAACCAGTTGAATGTTGCCTTTTCTAATACTACCTATGGCCTGCCCCCACCCAATACTGAGCCCATAAAAGCTCTGGACTCAGCCACATTGAGGGGACTTCCTGCCTTTAGGTAGGGGGACCTCCCATGTCGCCTCTCTGCTGAAAGCTCTTTTATCACTCAATAAACCCCCACCTCTTTTATCACTCAGTAAAATCTCCACCCTCACTCTTTGTTTGCCAGTGTATCCCCATTCTTCATAAGTGCAGGACAAGAACTTGGGAACCAGTGCGCAAGCCAGATTCAGCCTAGGTGGGCTGAGTGAACCAGCTGTCTCTGCAGCAGGTAGTATGGTACAGTGAGGCCCAGCTGGGGCATTGTTGGCTGGAGGTCCCTGGCTTGCAAAGTGACTAAGAATAAAATTGTTCATCAATTTTAAGTCACTAACCTTGTGGTAATTTGTTCTGGCAACCCTAGGAAATGAGGACAATGTGTCAAAGATTCATTTAACTAACTTAGCTGGGTGTGGTGGCTCAGGCCTGTAATGCCAACACTTTGGGAGGCCCAGGCAAATGGGTCGCCTGAGGTCAGGAGTTCAAGACCAGTCTGGGCAATGTGGCGAAACCCCGTCTCTACTAAAAATACAAAAATTAGCTGGACATGGTGCCTGGTGCCTGTAATCCCAGGTACTTGAGAGGCTGAGGCAGGAGAATCCCTTGAACCTGGGAGGCAGAGGCTGCAGTGAGCTGGGATTGCCCCACTGCATTCCAGCCTGGGTGACAGAGGGATACTCCATCTCAAAACACAAACAAACAAACAAACAAATTAACTAATGAGGAAACCAGGAAAATTGTTATGACCCGTTCAAAAGAGAAGCCTACCACGAATTTTATTTTTTGAGACAGAGTCTCGCCCTGTCGCCCAGGCTGGAGTTGCAATGGCATGATCTTGGCTCACTGCAACCTCCACCTCCTGAGAATCACAAATTTATATGGAGTAAAGGAATGATAAAAAGCTGAAACATAAAATGCTGAAATATAAAAATAGATGTGAGACAAACTTTTTCCAAAGGAAAAAATAGTGGCACCTCCTCTGGACCAAAATTACTTACATGTGTATAAAAGGGAATGACTTGCATTGCTATCAATTATTTGTAATTTACAGACCCGTAAAATCATTCAGAGACAATGAAGAGCAGGAATATAAATCACAGTCAGAAAACCTGGGAACCTGAACTCTAAATCACGTGCACTTTTCCACTGGAAATACCAGTGATAGGTTTTGCTTATTCCAAAGTTCAAAGATTTCATTGCTGACTCCCACTTCCTCTTTTGATTAAAAACAATTTTCAAAAAAAGATCGCTCGGCCGGGTGCTGTGGCTGGTGCCTGTGATCCCAGCACTTTGGGAGGCTGAGGTGGGCAGATCACCTGAGGTCAGGAGTTCGAGACCAGCCTGACCAACATGGCTAAACCCCGTGTCTACTAAAAATACAAAAATTAACTGGGCATGGTGGTGCATGCTTGTAGTTCCAGCTACTTGGGAGGCTGAGGCAGGAGAATCGCTTGAACCCAGGAGGCAGAGGTTGCAGAGAACCGAGATCGTGCCAGTGCACTCCAGCCTGGGCGACAGAGCAAAACTCCATCTCAAAAAAAAAAAAAAAAAAAAAAAAAGGCTGACTGCAGTGGCTCATGCCTGTAATCCCAGCCCTTTGGGAGGCCGAGGCAGGCGGATCACCTGAATTTGGGAGTTCCAGACCAGCCTGACCAACACGGAAAAATCCTGTCTCTACTAAAAATACAAAATTAGCCGGGCGTGGTGGCCCGTGCCTGTAATCCCAGCTACTCGGGAGGCTGAGGCGGGAGAATGGCTTGAACTCAGGAGGTGGAGGTTGCAATGAGCCAAGATTGTGCCATTGCACTCCAGCCTGGGCAAAAAAGTGAGACCTTGTCTCAAAATAAAATAAAATAAAATAAAAAATAAATCACACTAGGCCATAAAATGAAGCTGGTGTCAGCAAATGTGGTCCAATTATTTACACAGGTGCAGAAAGATTGTAAATGCACCATATAGGCCACCTTAAGTTTGCTTTGCTGGAAGTTTTCATAAGAAATATCAAATTGGGGCTGGGTGCAGTGGTTCACGACTGTAATCCCAGCACTTTGGGAGGCCGAGGCAGGTGGATCACTTGAGGTCAGGAGTTCACAGCCAGCCTGATCAACATGGTGAAACTCTGTCTCCACTAAAAATACAAAAATTGTCGGGCATGGTGGCTCAGGCCTGTAATCCCAGCACTTTGGGAGGCCGAGGCAGGTGGATCACGAGGTCCGGAGATCGAGATTATCCTAGCTAACATGGTGAAATCCCATCTCTACTAAAAATAAAAAATAAAAAAATTAGCTGGGCGTGGTGGCACGTGCCTGTAGTCCCAGGTACTCACATGGCTGAGGCAGGAGAACCTGGAAAGTGGAGGTTGCATTGAACCAAGATCGTGCCACTGCGCCAGCCTGAGTGACAGAGCGAGACTCGGTCCCAAAAAAACAAAACAAAAAACAAAACAAAAATTAGCTGGGGGTGATGGCAGACGCCTGTAATTTCAGCTACTTGGGAGGCTGAGGCAGGAGAATCGCTTGAACCCAGGAGGCAGAGGTTGCAGTGAGCTAACACCGTTGGACTCCAGCCTGGGTGACAAGAGTGAAACTGTCTCAAAATAAATAAATAAATAAGAAAAGAAAAGAAATATCAGAGTGGACCTGTATTGTTTGCTTGTTTGCAGAGGCAAGAAATACAATACCTATCATGGGTCAATTTCTATGTTCCTGGGCCTGCCAGGAAATCACCTTCCTGGTCACCTGCACGGCCTGGGTCCTGCACCCTCAGGAGAATTTGCAGGCACTCCTTCATAACAGCAACCCAAGGTCCGCAGCAGCAGCTGGTCATCCCTAGTGAAAGAGCAGAACTCTCCATATGACAATCTGGGCAAGGCCTTGGTGGCCTAACCAATTCTGTAAAAGGAGAAGAGTCTCTTAACTGAAGCTATGTGCTGTGGTTTGAATGTGTCCCCCAAAGTTCATGGATTACAAACTTGGTCCCCAATGTGGCAGTATTGGAGATGGGACCTTTTTTTTTTTTTTTTTTTTTTTTTTTTTTTTTTTTTTTTTATGGAGTCTCGCTCTGTCGTCTCAGGCTGGAGTGCAGTGGTGCAATCTTGGCTCGTCGCAACCTCTGCCTCCTGGGTTCAAACGATTCTCCTGCCTCAGCCTCCCAAATAGCTGGGATTACATGCATGTGCCACCATGCCTGGCAAATTTTGTATATTTAGAGAGACGGGGTTTCTCCACGTTGGTCAGGCTGGTCTTGAACTCCTGAGCTTGTGATCCCCCCGCCTTGGCCTCCCAACATGCTGGGATTAGTCGTGAGCCACCGTGCCCAGCCGGAGGTAGGGCCTTTAAGAGGTGATCAGGTCTTGAGGGCTTCGCCCTCATGAAGGGATTAATGCCATTAATTCGGGAGTTGATTCCCTATAAAAGGATGAGTTTGGCCGCTTTCCGTCCAGCCACATGCCTCCTGGCATGTTACGTGGCAGCAAGAAGGTCCTCATGAGATGTGGCCCCTCCCTCTTGGACTTCCAAATCTCTAGAACCAATAAATCCCAGTTTATTATCAATTACCCAGTCTGTGGCATTATAGCAGCACAAAACGAACTAAGACACTGTAGGGTCCAGCCCTACGAAGCTTAGCGGGTGTTCTCCCCGTGTGCAGAGACCAGAGATTGTAATAAATAAAGACACAAGGCAAAGAGATAAAGAGAAAACAGCTGGGCCTGGGGGACAACTACCATCAAGACGCGGAGACCTGTAGTGGCCCCGAACGGCTGGGCTCGCTGATATTTATCGCATACAAGACAAGGGGGCAGGGTAAGGAGGGTGAATCTTCTAAGAGATTGATAAAGCGAAGCAAGTCACATGATCACAGGACGGGGGGCCCTGCCCTCTTAGGTAGCAAAAGCAGAGAGAGAAGGCGGCATATGTCAGCGTTTTCTTCTATGCACTCATAAGAAAGATCAAAGACTTTTTTTTTTTTTTTTTTTTGAGACGGAGTCTCACGCTGTTGCCCAGGCTGGAGTGCAGTGGCGCGATCTCGGCTCACTGCAAGCTCCGCCTCCCGGGTTCCCGCCATTCTCCTGCCTCAGCCTCCTGAGTAGCTGGGACTACAGGCGCCCGCCACCGCGCCCGGCTAATTTTTTGTATTTTTAGTAGAGACGGGGTTTCACTGTGGTCTCGATCTCCTGACCTTGTGATCCGCCCGCCTCGGCCTCCCAAAGTGCTGGGATTACAGGCTTGAGCCACCGCGCCCGGCCAAGATCAAAGACTTTTAAGACTTCCACTATTTCTCCTACCGCTATCTACTACGAACTTCAAAGAGGAACCAGGAGTATGGGAGGAACATGAAAGTGGAGGAGGAGCGTGACCACTGAAGCACAGCACCACAGGGAGGGGTTTAGGCCTCCGGGTGACTACACACAGGCCTGGATAATATCCAGCCTTCCACAAGAAGCTGGTGGGGCAGAGTGTTCCCCAACTCCTCCAAGGAAAGGAGACTCCCTTTCACGGTCTGCTAAGTAACGGGTGCCTTCCCAGACACTGGCGTTACCGCTTGACCAAGAAGCCCTCAAGCGGCCCTTATGCGGCGTGACAGAAGGCTCACCTCTTGCCTTCTAGGTCACTTCTCACAGTGTCCCTTCATCACCTGACCCTATGCCCGTCGGTTATTCCTAGGTTATGTTAGTAATGCAACAAAGAGTAATATTAAAAGCTAACAATTAATGTTTATAATAATGATTGATAATTGTCCATGCTCATCTCTATATCTAATTTGTATTATGACTGTTCTTAGTCTATTTTCTTTATTATACTGAAACAGTTTGTGCCTTCAGTCTCTTGCCTCGGCACCTGGGTAATCCTCCGCCCACAAGACACCATGCAAATACCTATGTTGCCATGAAAAGTGAGGGGGCTCCATAAGAGCTCCTGAGAATCAAGAGCAGGAGGTAAAAGGACAAACCTCTGGGGAATCTCCAAGATAATTAATTTTATTTAGAGACAGGGTCTCGCTCTGTTACCCAGGCTGAAGTGCAGTGGTACAATCAAGGCTCACTGCAGCCTAGACCTCTTGGGCTCAAGTGATCCTCTTGCCTCAGCCTCCGGAGTAAGTGGGACTGTAGGCTCTCACCACCATGCCCAGTCAATTTTTAATTTTTTGGTAGATATGGGATCTCACTATGTTGCCCAGTGCTGAGATTACAGGTGTGAGCCATGGTGCCTGGCCCAAGATGGTTTTAGATATGAGAAAACATCCTGATAGAAACAAACCCTCAGTTGGGCGTGGTGGCTCATCCTGTCATCCCAGCACTGTGGGAGGCCGAGGCAGGCGGATCACCTGAGGTCAGGAGTTCAAGGCCAGCCTGGCCAACATGGTGAAACCTCGTCTCTACTAAAAATACAAAAATTAGCTGGGCGTAGTGGCACACGCCAGTAATCCCGGCTACTTGGGAGGCTGAGGCAGGAGAATCACTTGAAACCGGGAGGCAGAGGTTGCAGTGAGCCGAGATTGCGCCATTGCACTCCAGCCTGGTGACAGAGTGAGACTCAGTCTCAAAAAAAGAAAAAAAGAAAATTAGCTAGGGTGGTGGTGTGTGCCTGCCATCCCAGTTACTCAGGAGGCTGAGGTGAGAGGATCATTTGAGTCCTTGACCTCACTTGAGCCTCAGGCCTGGGCAACAGAGTGAAACCCGATCTCTAAGAAACAAACAAAAAATCAAGGGGTGCAACTGTTCCTTCACCCCATAGTCACCTGTACCTGTCTAGGGACTAAGCTGGGCAGAGAACTATGGAACTGAAGGAGGGGAAGGCTCTTTGGTCACCTGCTCAATCACAGCCAGCAAGGCTTGTGCCCACACAAACGGGATCAGCATCAGATGGGATGGCCACGCACCTGGGGGTGGCAGCTGCACGTGGTGGCCACGGTCTGGCTGGCCCTTTGCTGCTGTTTTTTTTTTTCTTTTTTTGAGACAGAGTTTCGCTCTTGTCGCCCAGGCTGGAGTGCAATGGCACGACCTCGGCTCACTGCAACCTCCGCCTCCTGGGTTCAAGCGATTTTTGTGCCTCAGCCTCCCGAGTAGCTGGGATTACAGGCACCCGCCACCACGCCCGGTATATTTTTATATTTTTAGTAGAGACAGGGTTTTGCCATGTTTGCCAGGTTGGTCTCGAATTCCTGACCTCAGGTGGTCCACCTGCCTCGGCCTCCCAAAGTGCTGGGATTACAGGCATGAGTTACTGCACCTGGCCCCTTCTCTGCTGTTAAGGAGCCCAGGAGACTTTTCCTTGTGGTGGGACAAGGAACAGTGAGTTGCAGGCTTTGCTCCTACTCAGGGGACCACCCTCTGGGGACGGTGCGGGGTATCGGGTCCGGCTCCACTCCTGCCTTCTGGTGGAGGATGGAGTCTCCTCCAAATTCCTCTCGGGCAGGGTTTCGCGCTTCGGAACCTCTGGTCACTTGCTGTGCAGCTATCCTGCCTCCCAGGGGCCCAGCTTTGGCCCTGGGCTCAGCCCTGGGAAACTGTAAGTGAGCAGTGCTCAAGGCCTCGGCCCCGAGGCACCTTCCTGCCATTATTATTCTGACCCCTGCCCCAGTTCCTACTGAGCATGGGCAGGAAGCTCACAGAGACTTCAAAAGGCAGGGGATTCCTCACTCAGGCCTGTGCACCTTGCTCCTCTGCGGCCTGGGGGAGTGCGGCTCATGTGTGGCACACAGCAGAGGCTCCATGGGTGCCTTTGATCGCTGCCCTATGGGAGGGAAGACAGGAAGAAGCTGGGAGGTGGCTCCACCAGCCTCCAGCCCCGGGTGGACAGGAGAGGGCAGGCCCCAAGCACCAGTGTTGATAGTGGTGGGGGCAGAGCGATGAGGGGAAGGGGGCGAGCATGAGACCAGGAGCCCTGCTGCCTGCCCACAGCCGTGCCACCGACACCAGCCACCTCGTCCCATCCTTGTCCTCATCCTCCCTCAGAAGCTTTCTTCTCTTACCAGGTGACTTCTGAAACTCACTCAACCTGCAGCCCCCACCCCCTAGAGCCCTCAGTACCTGCAACCCCCAAAGGGAAGCAGCCGGGTCAGCGGGACAGGGGCCCAGCCTCAGGTGGCAGCATCCTAGAAGGCTGGAGCTGGCGGTGGCCTCTGCCCTCAGAGCTGGGGTTCCTGAGTCCCCTGGGAGCTGGCCTGCCCTGATGTTTGATGGGGCCCCAGACCAGAGGCTTTCCCGGTCACGGGGGCTCCTTCCTCCTTGGATGGTCCTGCCAAGACAGGAGGGAGTAGAAGCAGGAAGGAAGACCAAGCCTTCAAAGGCCCATGTGCAAGCCAACCCAAGGACAATCAGAAAGGGCCTCCAGAGAGCCGAACCGTCGCAGGCAGAGCTTGGGCAGCAGGAACAGACCCACCTTCCCCAGTGCCTGTACGCTCCCTGCGGCTGCAGGGGCTCCTCTGCAGAAGTGGGGCCTCTTGCCTGTGAGAATGGGCCTTGCTGCCAGGCCCGTCACACTGCTCACAGTTCGGTGTCCTGCCTCCCTGGGGTGGCTGCCCACAAGGTGAAGAAAGCCAGGCTCCTACCTTGGCACGGCCTCCCCCAGCACTTTCTTCCAGATCCTTGCTGCCAGGCTCAGGGGCTCCTCTCAATTAGTTCTTTCGCGGCTCCAGCCCTTTTTGTGGGTGCCTGAGAACCACCCAGCCCAGGATAGGCCATGGTCAGTGCTGAGGTCCTATTCCCTGCAGATGCCAACACTTACAGGCCCAGGCTGCTCAGGGCCAGGGGCGGTGTGCCATCAGCCCAGGGAGAAGGCAGCTGTAGCTAAATCTGCCTAAAGAAAGGGTTTGGGGCCTTTGAGGGTCTGATTGCAGAAGGAGCTGGCACTGAGAGGCTAGAGGCTCAGGGGAGGGGGCAATACTCAGGCCAAAGGGTCCTGACGGGCTAAAACCTTAAACTCTGTCTCTTCTGAGTCCCCCTCACTGAGTACCCCGGTGCCTGCACACCAACCCCCGGTATAAATCCGTAGCAGGATACTCCTGGGAAGCCAGCAGGCAGGCCGTCACTCCAGGGCTAAGGGTGGGCACGGGGCTCGGCACATTGCAGCCCCATCCAACTGACCCTAATGCCCTTGAGAGGTGCTCGTGGAGCAGTGGCCTTGCTGGGAAGAGGCTCCTCTACTCCTCTGACCACCGAAGCTGGTAGCTCCTGTGTGCCCAGAGAGCCCAGGGCAGTTCCAAGAAGGAATGTAGGGGAGTCTGGGCTCAGAGGGCCATGACTGTACGATCTGTGAGACCAGCCTGCGGTGGGTAAGGACCTGCCCAGGGCCTGGAGAGAGGTGGCCCCTGTTAAACAGGCCCGGCCATGGCTCTAGTTCACAGAAGCATCCACACAGAAAGAGATGCTCAAAGAATTAATGCCAACTCATTAAATAAAAATGTTTTATTATGCAAACCACACGTAGGTCCTAGGCTCAGGGGCTTACCCTACAGCCCCCACCGGTCCCTGGCTCCAAGCCTGCTCCCTGCCCTTTCCCCCCGCCCCAGAGAGCCAGGGTCTCCTATGGAGTGTGTGGTGTCCACGAGTGTACCGGTGTGCGGGCCTCCTGGGCTGCAGGCACTCAGGCATGGTGGCAGCGTTGAGGGAAAGACAGGCGTCGGGGAGCGGGGTCCCCACCTGCCCAGGCTCAGGAGTCACAGGGGTCTGCACAGTCCTTTCTGCTGTGGAACACGTGATAGATGCTGGTGGGGGGGAACATAGCAACAGCGCCGAGCAGAGAGCCCACCTGGATGGCCACACCGGCTGCCAGCAATGCCGGCCGGCCCCCGCCATGCAGCAGGGAGCTAGCTGCCACCTTCACGTAGGAGAAAACACCAAGACACAGCACCCACGACAGGACCTGAGGGGACACAGCAGCAGCTGAGCGTGAGATGTGCCTGCTCCACGAAAACGCCCCCACCCCACTTCACGTCCCGTGTGCTCACCACGAGGACCACCCCTGCCGAGGTGCCCACCAGGGGCGGGCAGGGGCTCAGGACTGCCAGCGCCATCAGGTAGCCCCCAAAGAGCACGCCCAGCAGAGAGAGGCCGCCCAGCCCTGCCAAGGATCTGTAGAGAGTGAGCAGAGTGTCAGGGCTGACTGTGCCAGGACCTGGCTCCCAGCCCTGAGTTCCACCCGCACAGGGGCTGAAGGGCCCTTGTGTACCTGCACAGCACACCCATGGCCAGGAAGCAGGCCAGGGGATTGGCAGCACTGCCCAGCACCACAGCCAGGTGGTAGGCCAGACGCCCGTAGGGTAAGCAGGAAAAGCTTTGCACAGCAGGTAGCACGCCGTTGGTCAGTGCGTTGGTGGCAGCCAACAGCCCCAGCAGGCAGGCACTGTGGGCTGAGAGAAGCTGATAGGCCTTAGGGTCTGGACCAGGGGTGGTGCCTGCTGCCTGGCTTGGTGGCTCTTGCAATGGTGAGGCCTCTTCCACCTCTTCCTCTGCTCCTGGGGCTCCCACCTGGAGGCCTGATCCTAAGCCCCCTGTGGGTACAGATGGTGGTGGCAACAGCAGCAGGAGACCCTGAAAGGCAGCAGCTGAAGCGACCAGAAGGGCAGTCAGTGCCCAGAAGAAGGTGCTGGCGGGAAAACGCTCACGGAAGTCGAGTGGGGGGCCGGGGGTGCCGTTGATGGGGGCTGGTGGGCACTCACGGCGGCCCACACCCTGCACTAGGGCCAGCACGCAGGGCAGCAGGGCACTCAGGCCTTGACCCAGGAAGAATGACCGTAAGAAGCGAGGTGGCAGGTGGCTCAGGAAGGGCAGGAAAGTGACATTAGAGGCACAGCATGCCAGCGCCAGCACAAAGGCCAGTGCTAAGAAGGCCACGGAATGCGACTGTCCTGCCACTAGGACCACGCGGTGCCACAGAAAGGCCAGGAGAGCTGTGCCCACCATGCTCAGCACCTGCACCACCCGGATGGGGACCCGCTCGCCCTTTCCTGGGGCCAGCCGCCTCCAAAGGGTCACCACCAGCAGACCCAGGTTCCCCAGCGCCACAAGCACAGAGACGTAGGAGGGGAGACTCCAACCTGCAGGGAAGGGAGGAGACCATGTCAGGGGCATGATACCCAAGGGAAGAAGAACTGACAGGGCCCACCTTCCTGGGCACACCTGCACCTCCTCCCACTCACCCTCCGGAAGCTCTTTGACCACCACAGGTAGTTCCACCCAGATCCCATTGACCGCAGCCCAGGAGCCCATGCCGAAGAGAGCCACCAGCAGGTGGGTCAGCACCGGACGGCCGGGTGTGGGTGCTGCCATTCAGTCCAAGGCTGCGCCCTTCCAGGTCAAGGCAAAGGTCACAGCCAGTTCTTTTCCCACCTAGGTCCAGAGACGCTTTGGCTCTTCTGGGAACTGAAGACCTCTTCTAGCTTGAAAGAAACAGACAAATAGGCAGGATACAGAACCGGAATCAACAGGGTGAGACCAAGGGAACAGGGTGAGACCAAGGGAACAGGGGGAGCCCCGGGCAGGAGTGGGGATGGGGAGGATTGGCTAAAACGTACCCAGCAGCACCGCCCGCCAGCGTCGGGACCGCCGGCAGGTAGGGAAGCAGGAAGCCGGCCCGAGTCGCTGCAGCCCCAGGGGAGGAGGCCGAAGGAGCGAGTGGAGCCCTCCTCTCCAGGGAGAGGCGGGGTTGGAGTCACTGCAACCACCACCCCAAGCCGGACACTGGGACAGGGCGCCTACCAGCAGGAGCCAAGCACGCCCCAGGGCTTCGCGGTGCCCGGGACCGCAGGAGCCAAGTCAGATCCCAGGGGAGTGGCTGGGGCGGCTCTGCTCGTAGGGGCGCCGCCCTCTCACCAGCTTCAGATGGGCGACCCTACGCCTCCCGGTCCCGCGCCCAGTGCGCTCCCGCTCTAGTGCCGGCTTCCCGCCACGCCAGGACGCCGCCGTCCGGCCCAGGGACGCCGCCTCAGTCCAGACAGCCCAGGACCCGACAGCAGCCACCACCAGACTCACCCGCCGCGACTCCGGGCCCGCCCCCGGCATGGCCCACGGCCGGAAGTCCCGCCCCGGAAGCGGGTCAGCGGGCGGGCGCAGAGAAGAGTCGGGGGGTGTCAGTCTGTAAGCCCCGCCCGTTCCGCTCCCTGGAGCTGCCCCAAGCGCCGTCGGTGGTCATGGCTTCCCCGGCCTCCCGGAAGGTCCGGCGCAGAGCTCGGGCAGCGCCGCGGGCCCGCTCGGCCGAGGACTGGTGGTGGGACCGGCTGGCGCCGAGCGGCTCGGGGTACCACCTGCTTCCGTCCGACAGCATGCTGCTGGTGCTGTCCGAACCCGGACCCGCCCGGACCCGCGCACAGCGACGCGCTGCCCGCCGCACTCCCCGCGCTGCCCGCCGCACTCCCCGGCAGCCGCCCCCGGGCCGCGCCGCGGCCAAGCCCAAGGCCACGCTCAGGCCCGACCCGGCGCCCTCGCCCGAGGAAGGGCCCGACGCGGGCTGGGGAGACCGCATTCCCTTGGAAATCCTGGTGCAGATTTTCGGGTTGTTGGTGGCGGCGGACGGGCCCATGCCCTTCCTCGGCAGGTAACGCTGCTGCCGGGCCCGTCGCCGAGCGCAGCGACTTGGGCCAGACGTGGTCCGAGCAGTGGCCCGGGCGGGGGCGGAGGGCGAAAGCATCGGAGCGCGCACCCCTCCGCCCGAGAGCGCAGCCCCTTAGGCGCCCGGTTGGAGTCCCAGGAGCCCGGCTTTGAGCCGGGATGTCCACTGCGCTGCGAGAGGGGGTATCACCTACGAAGGGGCCGGCAGCCTCAGCACGCTGTCCTCCCAGGGCTGCGCGCGTGTGCCGCCGCTGGCAGGAGGCCGCTTCCCAACCCGCGCTCTGGCACACCGTGACCCTGTCGTCCCCGCTGGCCGGCCGGCCTGCCAAGGGCGGGGTCAAGGCGGAGAAGAAGCTTCTTGCTTCCCTGGAGTGGCTTATGCCTAATCGGTGAGGGGTTCCCTCTTTTCCTTGTCCCCTGGCTCCAGGCTCCTTCTGTCTCCCTGCACCAAGGTGTTGGGTGGGAAGGACTCGTGTGGGAACATTAGTGCAGCTCTGCCTCTGCTGTCGGCCCAGGTTTTCACAGCTCCAGAGGCTGACCCTCATCCACTGGAAGTCTCAGGTACACCCCGTGCTGAAGGTGAGAGCTCCAGGCTGCCCTGCACACCAGCTGTGACCCTCTGGGACTGTTGAGTACTCTAGGAAGTGGGTCAGGCACCTTGAGGGCCCAACGCTGCTCCATCGGGAGGTCTGCCTGCCTGCCTGGTTCTCCTTTCCTGCTGTTTCCTCCAGCAGGGAGGTGTCAGAGGCGGGGACACCCAAGTAGGCCTGACATGGGCAGAAAGGAGGTCGCAGCTAAGGCGGTAGCGTGGGGTTGGCACCAGCCACCTGTTTGTTTCCCTTGTGGATCTTAGCCTGCCCTCTCCCAACCCCAGCTGCCCCTCTGTCTCCCCGCAGCTGGTAGGCGAGTCCTGTCCTCGGCTCACTTTCCTAAAGCTCTCCGGCTGCCACGGTGTGACTGCTGATGCTCTGGTCATGCTAGCCAAAGCCTGCTGCCAGCTCCATAGCCTGGACCTACAGCACTCCATGGTGAGCCCTGTGTCCCAAGGGGCCCTGAAAAAGCCCAGGCTGGGGTGACGGGTGCTCTTGTATTGGGACCCTAGGTGGAGTCCACAGCTGTGGTAAGCTTCTTGGAGGAGGCAGGGTCCCGAATGCGCAAGTTGTGGCTGACTTACAGCTCCCAGACGACAGCCATCGTGGGTGCACTGCTGGTAGGTTGGCATTGGTGGGAGCAGAGGCAGATGCTGAGCCGGGGACTGCCAGGCCACTGACCCTGTGACCCCCTTCCCCCGCACCTCTGCAGGGCAGCTGCTGCCCCCAGCTCCAGGTTCTGGAGGTGAGCAGCGGCATCAACCGTAACAGCATTCCCCTTCAGCTGCCTGTTGAGGCTCTGCAGAAAGGCTGCCCCCAGCTCCAGGTACCTGGCGCCCTGCCTCTCCCACCTTTTATACGCTCCCCTATCTACAGCCTGGGCCTTGCCCCCAGGTGCTGCGGCTGCTGAACCTGATGTGGCTGCCCAAGCCTCTGGGACGAGGGGTGGCTCCCGGACCAGGCTTCCCTAGCCTGGAGGAACTCTGCCTGGCGAGCTCAGCCTGCAACTTTGTAAGCAACGAGGTCCTGGGCCGCCTACTCCACGGCTCTCCCAACTTGCGCTTACTAGATCTTCGTGGCTGTGCGCGCATCACGCCGGCTGGCCTTCAGGATCTGCCGTGTCGGGGTCAGTGGTTCTGGGTTGTGGCCAGGCGCATGAGATGTGGGGGCCCTTGTGCCATGCTGGAGTCAGTGGTCCTGGGTGGTGGGCAGGCAGGTGAGGTGTGGGTGGTGGCTGAATGGGTGAGGTGTGGGGACCCTTGTGCTGTGCCAGGGTCAGCGGTCCTGGGTGGTGGCCGGGCGGGTGAGTTGTGGGAGTCCTTGTCGCCCTGCAGCTTATGCTCACTCCTCTCACCTCAGAGCTGGAGCAGCTTCATCTGGGCCTGTATGGCACGTCAGACCGGCTGACTCTAGCCAAGGAGGGCAGCCCCCTGTTGACTCAGAAGTGGTGCCATACACTGCGAGAACTGGACTTGAGTGGCCAGGGTTTCAGTGAGAAGGACCTGGAACAGGCCCTGGCTGCCTTCTTAAGCACCCCTGGGGGCTCACACCCAGCCCTGTGCTCTCTTAACCTCAGGGGCACCCGGGTCACACCCAGCACGGTCAGGTCAGCATCCCTAACCCCAGTCCCTGGAGCCAGGGTGGCTGTCACCGCATCTGCCTGGGGCCTGGAAGTGGTGTCCTGCCTGGCCTGAGAGCTCCAGGGGTCAGAGGGCATGCATATTGTCCAAGCCCCTGCGTGGGGTGGGCTTAGGGACACCAGGGGAACTGAGCTTGGTCTTAGTGGCTATGGGTGGCAGAGCCAGGTGTGGAACACCAGCAGGCACAGCTCCCTAACCTGGCCCAGCCCTTCTGGGGCAACAGCTCAACTTCCTGTGGCCTGCTTTCCCCACAGCTCTGTGATCAGCAGCTGCCCAGGCCTGCTCTACCTCAACCTGGAGTCCTGCCGCTGCCTTCCCCGGGGTCTGAAGCGGGCCTACCGGGGCCTGGAGGAAGTCCAGTGGTGTCTGGAGCAGCTGCTCACCAGCCCCTTGCCCAGCTAGGCAGCCACAGACCTGGGACACCTCAGCCCGCCTGCCCACCCCCTACCTTTGCCCAATTTCAGATATTTGAGCATTTTTTTTTAAATAAAACGTTTTTGGGAGCTCTGTGTGTGGTCCTCAAGGTAGGGTTGGGCAACGGGTTATACCTGATGGAGCCACTGGGGCTACAGCCAACCCAGAGCCTGTGTGTTGTGGGGTCAGGATGGCCCCATGGGCTCTTAAGCCTGCAGGTGGCCATGCCTTTGCCTGCCCACTGCTGGCACCAGTGTGTGTGTTCCACCCTCAGGAACACTGGTGAGCTTGTCTGTGGTTGCATGTAGGGGGAGAGGTGGGGCCCCGCCTGCAAATTTCTCTCCAGCTCAGTCCTAGGGTGTCCATCCATCCACCTTTCAGATGAGGACTGTGAACAGGCCATACAGGGGGCCTCCAGGGGATGGACTGGCCAAGAAGTTAATGCCCACCGCAGGACCTCACCCCGGACTCCCTAGGAGGTGGTTAACAGAGCGGCCCCTTCTAGAACCCGCCCAGAACTTCTAGAACCCGTGCGCGTTCCACCCTGGGCCGCTCCCTGGCCTCGCTGCCCTGCCAGTCGCCTATGAGCTCCTGCTCCTTCCTGGGCCTGCAGCCCTGAAGAATTTGTTCACCCAGGTAGGAGCGTCGCTGTGGGCAGCAGGCGGTGGCAGCGGGCTAGCGGCCGGGCTGACCACCTCTGCCTGACGCAGATGCCTAAGGCCAGGCCCGGCAGCCTGCCCACGACCTCCATCGGCTGGCGCTTCCAGCTCTGGTCCCTAGGACTCTCCTCTCCGGAGCGCCACCTGGCCAGGCGCCTCAAAAACAATAGCTTCTACCCATTCATGCAGCAGCAGCCAAACGGTGCGCGCGAGGCTGGGCGGGGCGGGGTGGGGCGGGTCCGGGGACGGGCCTGAATAGGGCGGAGCCAGGTGGGCAGAGCCAGGGCCCTGGGCGGGGCCAGTCGGTGCTCCTGGGGGCGGAGACACTGCCTCCCCTAGCCCTGCGCGGACCCAGCCAGTCAGGGCCAAGCCCTGGCACCGCCACCCCTGGCTGCGGGCAGGGCCGGGGCGTCCTCATGCGCCGCGCCGCCCCCAGTCTTCGTGCTCGAGTACTACCTGGACACGCTGTGGAAGGGGATGCTGCTCTTTGTCGTCTGCGTGGTCCTGGTCAGCTTGGGCTCCCTGAGAGAGGTGTGAGCCCCTGGGCCCGACCCCCATCGCCCTCCTCCCCCAAGGGCCGGCCTCGTGCCGCTCAGCTCAGACGCTCCCTGCGGCGTCCGCAGGTACAGAAACAGGAGACCTGGGTCTTCCTCGCGTACGGCGTGGGCGTGGGCCTGTGGCTCGTGATCTCGTCGCTCCCGCGACGCCGCCTGGTGCTGAACCACACGCGCGGCGTGTACCACTTCTCCATCCAGGGCCGCACCGTGTGCCAGGGCCCCTTGCACCTGGTCTACGTGCGCCTGGCCCTCAACTCCGACGGTGACTGGCCGGGAGGGTGGGCCAGGGACGGGGAGGCCGCTTGGGAGGTCAGAGGGGCGGTCAGGCCGGCTGAGTCCACTCTCCCCGCAGCCTACGGAAGGTGCTTCTTCCAGCTGGTCCTCGGCGGCCACAGGTTGGAGCCGCTGGTGCTGGTGCAGCTGTCGGAGCGCTACGAGGTGGGTTCCGCCCAGACACGCGCCCTCTCTCGGAACAGGAAGACAAGATCACTGTTTAAGGTCTTTGGGTGGGGCCGTTTCCTCACGCAGAGGGTAAATACAATGCAGTCCTCATTGCTGGGGGCCGGAGAGGGCGCCAGGGCTTCGGGCAGGACTGGGGATGCGGCCTGGTAGGGGAAGGAGACGCCTGGACGGCGACTCGGGGTCTGTCCTGTCCCGGCCCCAGTTGAGCGCCACCTGCTCCCACAGCAAATGGAATACTTGGGCCGTTACATCGCCCGGAAACTCAACATCAACTACTTCGACTACCTGGCCACCTCCTACCGGCACGTGGTTCGCCACTGGCCACCCCCTAGCGCCGCACCGTGATGCGTAAGAACCCCGTGGGTCACAAGCCCAGCTCCTCTCAGTCCAGCCTGGAGGTGTGACACCTGGAGGTGTGATTCTGAGGGCCTCCTCCACCCCAGGACTGCGTTCTCGGTAACCTCCCAGCCCCACTCTGGGGCAGATCAAATTGTGAGACCCACTCACTGTCCTTCCTTTCAATAAAGCTGCCTCAGCTTCCACACGGGTCATTTTCGGGGGCAGGGGAGGCACTCTGATGCCTAGGTCTTCCACTATTGCACACTCCTAGGACCTCAGAGAGCCAGTGCCTTCCAGCTGGCTGAAGCAAACCCCACAGCTTGGGTTTGAAGGCAGGAACAGCTGGGAGCAAGGGATGGTATATAGTCAGGTCTCTGAGGTTGGGCCCATCACTAGAGAGGCTGGGAACTCCGGCCTCTCAGCCAGCAGCACTTAATTTGTCCTACCTGACCTCAGAAGTGCTGACCAATGTGTGGAATCCAGAAATCAGAATCTGGCCCATTCTGGATCTGGTGTCTGCTGCTATTCCAACCAGCAATGGGGTGGGGTGCAGCCAGAGAACAAGCCGTGCGCCTGAGGTGCATGCTTGCCCCAATAGCCACAAAGCTGCTGCCGCTTGCTCCAAGGGGGTGGGCGTGAGAGTCCCAGGCCAGGGTGCAGGGCCTCCTAGGAGGGAGGATGTGCAGTGCCCGGACGCCTGCTCCCCATGCCCGCGGGAACCCCAGGCCCACAACCCTGACACCCACTCCCTGTGCCCGCTGGAACCCCAGGCCCACGTCCCTGACACCTGCTCGCCATGCCTGCTGGAACCCCAGGCCCACGCTCCCCTCTCTAGTGGATCCCCCAGCTCTCACTGCAGCACCTGAGGCCTCCTGAGTGCTGGGGGCTGTTGTGGAAGCAGAGAAGGCTGTGGGCCATGGGGTCCCAGGGAAAGCAGCACCTGGCTCTCTGGATCTTCAGGCATTATCAGCTGAACGTTCCTGCAACCAGAAGCAGCTACGTAATTTGCAGGGCTCCATGCCAAATGAAAATGTGGAGCCCATTGTTAGAAAGTTATTAAGTGGGGTGCAGTGGTGCATGCCTGTAGTCCCAGCTGCTCAGGAGGCTGAAGCAGTAGAATTGCTTGAACCTGGGAGGCGGAGGTTGTGGTGCGTTGAGATCGCGCCATTGCACTCCAGCCTGGGAAACACAGCGAGACTCCATCCCAAAATTACAGCAACAACAAAAACCCAAGTATGGGGCCTTTCTGAGCCTGGGGCCCTGTGTGACTGCCCAGGTTGCAGGCTCATGAAGCCAGTTCTGCCTGGAACCATGACTTAAGAGTCTCTGCTTGACCTCCAATCCCAAAGCTGCTCAAACTCAGGGCACACAGGCACCCTGAGCCATCTCTGGGGCAGGATATGGGGGCCACTGAAGTGGCTTCAGGTAGTCCCTGGGAGCAATTGTTATTAACAGCACAAGTGCAGGGACCCCCACTCCCCAGAAGATGGGGCTCAAGGTGTCCTAGAGTGGCAGTAACAAACAGGTTTGAGTTGAGGGCTCCATTTCACTCAGGCAAAGTCCTTCTTCCCTGGAGCTGGTGGTCTAAGGGGGCCCCGAATGGAGAGTGTTTGGAGGGGCAGCGTCCCTCCGGCTGGAGAGCTTTGGGGGAAGGGCATCCCTGGCAGAGAGCACACACAGCACAAGGGCGTGATACAGGACTGAGCTGGGTGTGCTGGAGAAGCTGCAAGGGGATTGGGCTAGTCAGAGTAGAGAGGATGAGGGAGAAGGAGGCCTGAGATGAGGTGGGAAGGGCGGGCAGTGTCCTTGGAGGCCATAGCTCAGAGCTTTAGTCCTGTGTGCCGTGGGAATCTGCTGGAGAGCTGTAAGCAGAGATGCACTAAGACCCAGGGAGGGAGTGGTGGGGAAAGGCCAGGAGGCTACAGGAATTGTGCAGGGAGGAAAGGGAGCGGGAGGGGCAGAGGAGAACAGAGAGGAGCAAGGATCACAGGCAGTTCTGAGCTCCGGGCTCCCATTGATGGGATTTGCTGCTGGGCGGGAAGTGGGTTGGGAAGAAAAGGGACTCAGGGGAGTCCAGGGTGTCTGGCCTGGGCACTGGGGCTGGAGGCCATGGGGAGAGGGGTTGGCAGCCAGGAGTTCCGAGTTAGACAAGGCCCAAGGAGCTTATGGGACCTTGTGGGGGAGATTTTGAAAAGGCAGAAAAGCCCTGGGGAGAAAGGAAAGGGGGAAGCACAGACCCGAAACCATCATGCCCTGGGAGGTCCCTAAAGCTAAAGCACTGCATGAGATGTCCCTGGCAACGCAGAAGATGGGGGAGAACAGGAGGAGGGCCAAGGATGGAGCCCCGGCATCAGACACACAGGGGCAGACAAGAGGCCACAGGGGAAGAGGACCCAAACAGAGGGAGAAGGAATCCATGTTAAGTAAGATGGGGACTCATAAGAGGCATGAACACCTCTGCAGGAACAGCCTCAAGGAAGGGGCCTCAGCAGCGCAGAACTGGGGAGGGGAGGAGGGGGAAAGAGATGGTGGAAAGAAGAGGACAGTAAAGATCACGCAGGAAGTTTCACTGCCATGGGCAGAGAAACCAGGGGGCAGCTTGCAGGAGGAAGGTCTTGCTTGTTGGTGTGCAGGTGCACATGGCCCAACGGATATTTTATTTATTTATTTATTTATTTATTTATTTATTTATTGAGACCGAGTCTTGCTCTGTCACCCAGGCTGGAGTGCAGTGGTGTACTCTCGGCTCACTGCAACCTCTGCTTCCCGGCCTCAAGCAATTCTCCTGTCTCAGCCTCCTGAGTAGCTGGGATTACAGGTATGTGCCATCACACCTGGCTCATGTTTGTATTTTTAGTAGAAATGAGGTTTCACCGTGTTGGCCAGGCTGGTCTTGAACTCCTGACCTCAGGTGATCCACCCGCCTCAGCCTCCCAAAGTGCTGGAATTACTCTGTCTCAAAACAAACAAACAAACCCATAGAACTAGGGAGCTCTATGATTGTGGAGTTGCCCTGCTAGTCCTGCATGGCTTCTACTGGACTCTATTTATGTGAAAGAGACAAATTTCCAGTTTAAGCTACTGTAATTTACATTTGTTGTTGTAGAGATGGAGTTTCGCTCTTTCGCCCAGGCTGGAGTACAGTGGTGTGATCTCAGCTCACTGCAACCTCTGCCTTCCTGTTCCAAGTGATTCTCCTGCCTCAGTGTCCCGAGTAGCTGGGATTACAGGTGCCTGCCACCATGCCTGGCTAATTTTTATATTTTCAGTAGAGACAGAGTTTAACCATGCTGGCCAGGCTGGTCTCAAACTCCTGACCTCGTGATCCGCCTGCCTCAGCCTCCTAAAGTGTTAGGATTACAGGCGTGAGCCACCGCACCCAGCCTATTTGGAGTTTTCTAACAGTTGCTGGCAAGTGTGAGTCAAACTAATAAGATTATTAGGCCGAACGTTGTGGCTTGCGCCTGTGATGCTAGCACTTTGAGAGGCCAAGGCAGGTGGACTGCTTGAACCCAGGAGTTCGAGACCAGCCTGGGTAACATGGTGAACTTTGTCTCTACAGAAAATACAAAAAATGAGCCAGATGTGGTTCCACATACCTATAGTCTCAACTACTTGGGAGGCTGGGCTGAGGCAAGAGAATCGCTTGAGCCCAGGAGTTTGAGACCAGGCTAGACAACAGAGTGAGACTCCATCTCTTTTTTTTTTTTTTTTTTTTTTTTTTTTTGAGACGGAGTCTCGCTCTGTCGCCCAGGCTGGAGTGCAGTGGCACAATCTCTGCTCACTGCAATCTCCACTGCCTACCGGGTTCACGCCATTCTCCTGCCTCCGTCTCCCAAGTAGCTGGGACTACAGGCGCCCGCCACAACACCTGGCTAATTTTTTTTTTTTTGTATTTTTAGTAGAGACAGGATTTCACCGTGTTAGCCAGTATGGTCTCGATGTCATGACCTTGTGATCTGCCTGCCTCGGCCTCCCAAAGTGCTGAGATTACAGGCGTGAGCCACCGCGCCCAGCTGAGACCCCATCTCTCAAAAAAAAACTGTTTGGGCAGGCCCACCCAGCTGGACATGGTGGCAGGCGCCTGTAATCATAGCTACTCAGGAGGCTGAGGCAGGAGAATCGCTTGAACCCGAAAGGTGGAGGTTGCAGTGAGCCGAGACTACACCTTTGCACTCCAGCCTGGGAGACACTGGGGGACAGAGCAAGACTCTATCTCAGAAAAGAAAAGAAAAGAAAAGAAAAGAAAAGAAAAGAAAAGAAAAGAAAAGAAAAATAGTAACTTGACAGCAGAAGAATCTGGCAGACACCACGTTAACCAGGTGACTGAGGTCAGCCTCACCAGTGATGTCACGTCAGCCCTGAGACGATGCAATGAGAAGCCCACATCACCTCTGTGGTCTCCTCCCTACACCCCAAACCCTCATCACGAGAGTGCATCGGACAAACCCCGACTGAGGGACACTTTACCAAAGACTCATTCAATCTATAAAATTGAGCAGTGCTCCTCAAAACTCTCAAGGTCATGAAAAACAGGGAAAGACTGAGAAATTGTGACAGACCACAGGAGACTAAGGAGACATGATGGCTAAAGGCAAAGTCGTATCTTGAATAGATTTCTGTAACAGAGAGAGGACCTAGGTAGAAAAACTAGTGAAATCCAAATAAAGCCTGGAGTTAGCAGTAACATATCAAGGTTGGTTTCTTTCTTTCTTTCTTTCTTTTTTTGAGATGGAGTCTCACTCTGTCACTGAGACTGGAGTGCAGTGGCGTTGTGTCAGCTCACTGCAACCTCCGTCTCCTGAGTGCAAGCAATTCTCCTGCCTCAGCCTCCCGAGTAGCTGGGATTTCAGGCGCCCAACACCACGCTAGTTTTTTATATTTTTAGTAGAGATGGGGTTTCACCATGTTGGCCAGGCTGGTCTCAAACTCCTACCTCAGGTGATCCACCCACCTCGGCCTCCCAAAATGCTGGGATTACAGGCATGAGCGGCCTAATGTTGGTGTCTTAATTGTGACAAAGGAACCATAGGTATGGAAGACAGGCCGGGCTCAGTGACTCACAACGGTAATCCCAGCACTTCGAGAGGCCAAGGCAAGAGGCTCCCTTGAGCCTAGGAGTTCAAGCCCAGCCTGGGCAACATAGTGATACCTCGCCTATACAAAAAAAACAACAAAAATTTTTTTTTGAGATGGAGTCTAGTTCTGTCGCCCAGGCTGGAGTGCACTGGGTGCGATCTCAGCTCACTGCAATCTCCACCTCTTGGGTTCAAGTGATTCTCCTGCCTCAGCCTCCCCAGTAGCTGGGATTACAGGTATGTATTACCAGGCTAGGCTAATTTTTTTATTTTTATTTTTATTTTTTTAGTAGTGACAGAGTTTCAAGATCAGCCCAGGCTGGTCTTGAACTCCTGACCTCAAGTGATCTGCCTGCCTTGGCCTCCCAAAGTGCTGGGATTACAGGCATGAGCCACCACGCCCAGCCAATTTTTAAAAAATTAGCTGGGTACAGTGAGATACACCTGTGGCTGAGGTGCAGGGCCACTTGAGCCCAGGAGGTCGAGGCTGCAGTGAGCTGTGACTGTACCACTGCACTCCAGCCTGGAGAACAGAATGAGACCCTGTGTGTTTTTTTTGTGTGTGTGTTTGTTTGTTTGTTTTTGAGATGGAGTTTCTCTCTTGTTGCCCAGGCTGGAGTGCAATGGTGTGATCTTGGCTCACTGCAACCTCCACCTCCTGAGTTCATGTAATTCTCCTGCCTCAGCCTACTGAGAAGCTGGGATTGCAGTACAGGCATGAGCCACCATGCCTGGCTAATTTTATTTTATTTTATTTTGTTATTTATTTATTTATTTATTTTTTGAGACGGAGTCTCGCTCTGTCGCCCAGGCTGGAGTGCAGTGGCACAATCTCGGCTCACTGCAAGCTCCGCTCCGCCTCCCGGGTTTACGCCATTCTCCTGCCTCAGCCTCCTGAGTAGCTGGGACTACAGGCGCACGCCACCACGCCCGGCTAATTTTTTGTAATTTTAGTAGAGACAGGGTTTCACCATGTTAGCCAGGATGGTCTCGAACTCCTGACCTCGTGATCCACCCACCTCGGCCTCCCAAAGTGCTGGGATTACAGACGTGAGCCACCGCGCCTGGCCTTTTTTTTTTTTTTTTGAGACGGAGTCTCACTCTGTCCCCCAGGCTGGAGTGCAGTGGCCAGGTCTCAGGTCACTGCAAGCTCCGCCTCCCGGGTTTACGCCATTCTCCTGCCTCAGCCTCCCGAGTAGCTGGACTACAGGCGCCCGCCACCGTGCCCGGCTAATATTTTTTTGTATTTTTAGTAGAGATGGGGTTTCACCGTGGTCTCGATCTCCTGACCTTGTGATCCGCCCGCCTCGGCCTCCCAAAGTGCTGGGATTACAGGCGTGAGCCATCGCGCCCGGTGTATAATTTTTTTTTTTTTTTTTTTTTTTTTTTGAGACGGAGTCTTGCTCTGTCCCCCAGGCTGGAGTGCAGTGGCGCGATCTCGGCTCACTGCAAGCTCCGCCTCCCGGGTTTACGCCATTCTCCTGCCTCAGCCTCCCGAGTAGCTGGGACTACAGGCGCCCGCCACCTCGCCCGGCTAGTTTTTTGTGTTTTTAGTAGAGACGGGGTTTCACCGTGTTAGCCAGGATGGTCTCGATCTCCTGACCTTGTGATCCGCCCACCTCTGCCTCCCAAAGTGCTGGGATTACAGGCTTGAGCCACCGTGCCCGGCCTAATTTTATATTTTTAGTAGAAACAAGGTTTCACTATGTTGACCAGGCTGGTCTCGAACTCCTGACCTCAGGTGATCTGCCCACCTCGGCCTCCCAAAGTACTGGGATTATAGGCGTGAGCCACCTTGCCCGGTCAACCCTGTCTTTAAAAAAAAAAAAAAAAAAAAAAAAAAAAAGGGTCACCCTACTCCACCATCACTTGAACTAATTAAATCTGCGTGCAATGGGCCTATTTCCCAATATTGTCATATTCTGAGACACTGTGGATTGGGGCTTCAACACATACTTACTTGGTGGCGGGGCATTTCATCCCATACCGGGCACTTCCACATTTTGCCTGCATCTCGTGGCCCAGAGCCCAGCGTCAGGTGCAGCTGCGTCTCCAGGTTGCTGTGGCAATGCCTCTTTGGGCATCCTGCTGACACGGCTCATTTTCCTCCATCCTCCTCGTGGGCTCCTTCACTCCCTGTCTCTCTTGACAGTCTCCTCAGGCCTCTGCTTGCCATACCACCCAGTCCTGGAGCCAATGCCACTGATTTTAGGTATTTGGTCCAGCAGCTGCCAACTTCTGTTTTAGTCGCCTATTTGCTGTGTAAAATGTAGATGCTAGTAGCAACTTTGTTTTTTTCTTTTTGAGATGGAGTCTTGCTTTGTCACCCAGGCTGGAGCACAGTGGTGCGATATCGGCTCACTGCAACCTCCGCCTTTCTGGTTCAAGTGATTCTCCTGCCTCAGCCTCCCAAGTAGCTGTGATTACAGGCATGTGCCACCATGCCCCACTAATTTTTGTTTTGTTTTGTTTTTGAGACAGAGTTTTGCTCTTGTTGCCCAGGCTAGAATGCAATGGCACAATCTCCGTTCACTGCAACCTCTGCCTCCCAGGCTCAAGTGATTCTCCTGCCTCAGCCTCCTGAGTAGCTGGGACTACAGGTGCCTGCCACCATGCCCAGCTAATTTTTTTGTATTTTGAGTAGAGATGGGGTTTTACTATGTTGGCCAGGCTGGTCTCGAACTCCTGACCTCAGGTGATCCACCTTCCTCAGCCTCCCAAAGTTCTGGGATTACAGGTGTGAGCCACCGTGCCCGGCTAATTTTTTTTTTTTTTTTTTTTTTTTTTAGATGGAGTTTTGCTTTTGTTGCCCAGGCTGGAATGCAGTGGCCATCTCGTCTTGCTGCAACCTCCGCCCCCCAGGTTCAAGTGATTTTTCTGCCTCTGCCTCCCGAGTAGCTGGGATTACAGGCATGCACCACCACGCCCGGCTAATTTTGCATTTTTAGTAGAGTGGGGTTTCTCCATGTTGGTCAGGCTGGTCTCAAACTCCTAACCTCAGGTGATCTGCCTGCCTCAGCCTCCCAAAGTGCTGGGATTACAGGTGTGAGCCACTTGCACCCGGCCTAATTTTTGTATGTTTTAGTAGAGACAGGGTTTCACCATATTGGCCAGGCTGCTCTTGAATGTCTCACCTTAGATGATCTGCCTGCCTTGGCCTCCCACAGTGCTGGGATTACAGATGTGAGCCACTGCGCCCAGGCAGTAGCAACTTATTATTTATCCTGTTGTGCAGGCTGACTGGCTCCGTGAGGCAGTTCTATCCCAAGCATTGTACCTGGGGTTACTTGTGTGACTGCATTTGGCCAGGAGGTCTGCTGAGGCTGGACCATCTGCGGCACCTGTCCCACAGGAACGCTCTGCGTGGCCTGTCCTCAATAGCCCCGTCTGAGCTCCTCCCGGCTGTAGCTGCAGGCATCCCAAAGCGAACGAGAGCTCTGGAGTCACCCACAGTGTGCATGGTCACAGCCTTGGCTTGTACCAATTTTGCTGATGCCCACAGCCAGACCCAGGTCAGTATCGGAGGGGGCACCGCAAGAGCTATGCCCAGAGGAACAATTCCTGGGGCTCCATGAGAGCAGCCGCCATAGGCCGAGAGACGTGTTGGGGCTGATGGCTCTACTGAGTTTGAGGTATTGGAGTGAAAGCACCAGGGCAGAGGAGCTGAGGGTGGGAGAGGGCAAGGAGATGATGGGATTCCTGGAAGGAGACTTGGGCTCCCTGCAGGGTGAATAGGCATGAGAAGAAGCCCAGGAGGGCTGGGCCAGGGTGAGGAGTAGAAACAGTTGCTGCAGAAGCTAGGCTATGTGCACTGTCCCCAGGGACTTTTCAGCCAACAGGAGAGAGTGGAGAGGACAGCCAGGCCCAAACACTTTCAGGGAACCTGGGGTAAGGGAGCATGGGGGCTGGGGGTGGAACTGGGGACAGGAGTGTGAACATGGCTGGAAAGATCACATTCCATTGGAGGGAGCAGAATGAAGCTCCAGGAAGGGACTCTGAGCCTGAGTTTGGGGCTTTAGGATATTTACAGGACTACCTTAGGGATGGACATCTGTGGAGGGAGGGTGAGGAGGTCAGATGAGGCCGAGGGAGGAGTGATGGCCACCCAGGAGCAACGGCCCCTGCTGGTCCCCAAAAGGCCTGAGCCAAGATGGCCCATCAAAGTTGTCCTGCCTCAGGCAGGAATGCCAGGGCCTTTGCAGTCCTGTCTCCATCAGTCACCAGGTGTGGCCACCCCTAGGAGTGTGGCCCTGGGCGAGGGGCTCTGCAGCTGCGGCCATCCCTCAAGGCTGCTGGTGACAAGACTCCCAGCAGCTGGAACAGCAGGAAGCCACACCATGGGGAGGTCCAGGAAGGTGAAGGTGGAGAGGCTTATGCTGCATCAAGAATTAGGAGGTTGCCAGGCCGTCGACACTGGGCCTCCACCGTGCAGGCAGGTCAGTGCCCCCCAGCCACTTCCAGAACCCTCCCCATATCACCCTGCTAGGAAAGTGAGCCTAGCTGCTAGGAGTCCTTGCAGTGCTTAGGTGGGGCTGCCCTCTGGTGGAAGCCCTCTCCTCCCCCTCCTCCAGAGTTGCCTCCTCCACCTCTGCCTCTCCCTCCCCCACCTCTTCCCTCCCCACATCCCCCTTCTCTGCCTCCTCCCAGGCCTCACTCTCAGGTTCCCCCAGCCTCTCCTCAATGTCTCCTTTACAACTTTACACCTGCCCCAAAGGACCATCCTGTAGGGTATGGAAGTATCTTGCGTCTCTGTAGGTGACTGGATTATAAGAGAATGTGTGTTTTTTGTGTGTGTGTGTGTGTTTTTTTTTTTTTTTTTTTTTTTTTTTTTTTTTTTGAGACGGAGTCTGGCTCTGTCACCCAGGCTGGAGTGCAGTGGTGCGATCTCGGCTCACTGCAAGCTCCGCCTCCCGGGTTTACGCCATTCTCCTGCCTCAGCCTCCCGAGTAGCTGGGACTATAGGCGCCCGCCACCTCGCCCGGCTAGTTTTTTGTATTTTTTAGTAGAGACGGGGTTTCACCGTGTTAGCCAGGATGGTCTCGATCTCCTGACCTCGTGATCCGCCCGTCTCGGCCTCCCGAAGTGCTGGGATTACAGGCTTGAGCCACCGCGCCCGGCCTCGAGAATATGTTTTTAAAACTGATGGAATTCTACTTATATAAGGTATTTTACACTATGAAAATTATATCTCCAGTTTAGAGAAATTAAGTGACCCCTGCCTGAAGCTGAAGGTCTGAGCAGGTCAGGCAGTTGGACCCCTTGGAAGGGGGTGGGATTTGGGCCATTTCAGAGCTGCTGGCCTCTCTGCCATGCAGCCAGCGGGACACAGGAGACTGAGGGGTTGCCCTGATGAAAGCAAGAAGAAGGCGGGGTCCAATCCTGTCTCCAGGCACCCCTAGCTCAAGCTGGACTGGGCCCGAGCAGGACCCTGAGACCCAGCTCTGCACCTCCTTAGCTGCACCCCCACCCCTGCTCATGTGTTTATCAAGAGAAAAATGGGCCGGTTGGGGTTTTGTTTTTTTCTTGAGACGGAGTCTTGCTCTGTCGCTCAGGCTGGAGTGCAGTAGTGCGATCTCGGCTCACTGCAACCTCCGCCTCCTGATTTCAAGGAGTTCTCTGCCTCAGCCTCCTGAGTAGCTGGGATTACAGGCACCCGCTACCACGCCCGGCTAATTTTCGTATTTTTAGTAGAGACAGGGTTTCACCGTGTTAGCCAGGCTGGTCTGGAAATCCTGACCTCGTGATCCACCCGCCTTGGCCTCCCAACGTGCTGGGATTGCAGGCATGAGCCACCACACCCAACTACACCTGGCTAATTTTTGTGTATATATATTTGCTGTTGTTGCTGAGGTGGAGTCTCACTCTGTTGCCCAGGTTGAAGTGCAGTGGTGTGGTTTCAGCTCACAACCTCAGCCACTCGGGTTCAAACGATTCTCCTGCCTCAGCCTTCCAAGTAGCTGGGATTACAGGCGCTTGACACCACGCCTGGCTAATTTTTTTGTATTTTTAGTAGAGACGGGGTTTCTTCATGTTGGCCAGGCTGGTCTCGAACCCCTGACCTCAAGTGATCCGCCCGCCTCGGCCTCCCAAAGTGCTGAGATTACAGGCGTGAGCCACCATGCCCAGTCAATTTTTGTATTTTTAGTAGAGACAGAGTTTCACCACGTTGGCCAGGCTGGTCTCAAACTCCTGACTTCAAGTGATCGCCCACCTTGCCCTCCCAAAGTGTTGGGATTACAGGTGTGAGCCACTGCGGCCCGCCAAAGATGGCGTTTTGTGATGTGATGTCTGGGATTTGCTTCAAAATGATGAGGGAGTCGGGGAGGAAGCAGGATGCCCATAGGCTGGTCTTTTTTTTTTTTTCAGACGGAGTCTCGCTTTGTCGCCCAGGCTGGAGTGCAGTGGTGCGATCTCGGCTCACTGCAAGCTCTGCCTCCTGGGTTCACGCCATTCTCCTGCCTCAGCCTCCAGAGTAGCTAGGACTACAGGCGCCCACCACCGCATCCGGCTAATTTTTTTTGTATTTTTAGTAGAGAACAGGGTTTCTTCGTGTTAGCCAGGATGGTCTCAATCTCCTGACCTCGTGATCCACCTACCTCAGGCTCCTAAAGTGCTGGGATTACAGGTGTGAGCCACCGCGCCCGGCCACCCATAGGCTGGTCTTTAGTGAAAGTGCTTGTTGGGCAAGAGGGGAACTTGCATTAACTGGCTCTCTGCACATCTGTGCATATTTGATATTTTCTGTAATAAAACAAGAAAAAAACTCTGAAATCTGCGTTTTGTCCTTTAATTTGCATGTCTTTGATTATTATTATTATTTTATTATTATTTTTATTTTTACAGAGTCTTGCTCTGTTTCCCAGGCTGGAGTGCAATGGAGTGCAATGGTGCAATCTCAGCTCATTGGAACTTCTGCCTCCCAGGTTCAAGCGATTCTCCTGCTTCGGCCTCCCGAGTAGCTGGGATTACAGGCATGTGCGCCACCACGCCCAGCTAATTCTTCTATTTTTAGTAGAGAAAGGGTTTCACCACTTTGGCCAGGCTGGTCTCAAACTCCTGACCTCAAGTGATCCACCCGTTTTGGCTTCCCAAAGTGCCGGGATGACAGAAGAGCCACTGCAGCCAGCCAGCATGTCTTTGATTCCTAATAAGGCCTCTTATTTCTTCTGTAGTCAATCACCTGCTAACCCCTTTGGAGTCTCAGCATCTTTGTTCTGTAAAAAGTTCATTTATACCAGTTATTTCTTTTGACAATCAGAATATTAACTTGTTATGTTTTTTGTTTTTTTTTTTGTTTTTGTTTTTGGGACAGAGTCTTGCTCTGTCACCCAGGCTGGAGTGCAGTGGCCAGATCTCAGCTCACTGCAAGCTCCGCCTCCCGGGTTCACACCATTCTCCTGCCTCAGCCTCCCGAGTAGCTGGGACTACAGGCGCCCACCACCTCGCCCGGCTAGTTTTTTGTGTTTTTTTAGTAGAGACGGGGTTTCACTGGGTTAGCCAGGATGGTCTCGATCTCCTGACCTCGTGATCTGCCCGCCTCGGCCTCCCAAAGTGCTGGGATTACAGGCTTGAGCCACCGCGCCAGGCCTCTGCTTCTGTTTTTCAGACACACATTTACAGTTGTGTTGTGCAGCAACCTTGCTCTTGTGGCTCCTCCAAAGCTCCTGCCCCAGCAGGGACAAGTCTGCCCTTGGGCTTTTCTGGGCCACTCCTCATGCCTTTGTCCCCATGCCTCCCCCACAACCCTGCCAGAACCATTTTGGAATATAGATCCCCCCTCATCCTGAAACCCTCCCCAGGGGCTCTGTCCCCAGCGACCCTGCATCCTCCCTGCTGAGGGCCCTCCTTCCATGCTGTCCCTCCCCACAGCCCTCTCTGGGGGCTGCTTTCTCTATCTCCCAAACAATCCTGTGCTCCTGGCTGAGGCCTGCAGACCCCAATTCCCTCCTCTCCTTGAGCATCCCAGCTGGAGCACATGTCATCGGCCACCAACCACCCAGCAGCAGCTCTCACTGTGGCTTCGACCCTGCCCATCACTGCCCGAATTCCTGGTGGTCTAATGTTCTTGTGGATGAACTGCTGCAGACTGCCTGTCCCCTCCAAGCCTTGACCTCTTCTCCAAGTCAATGTCCTCATCTTCTAACCAATTGTGCTCCATCACCACCAGTAACTGCACCCCATACCTCTCACCTCCATTCAACACCGCATTCTCTGCCCATCATTTCCGTCCAGCAGGGTGGACCCTCGGATCTGGGCTGTCCACTGATTTCCTGGGTTGGAGCCTCAATACGGCAAGGGTGGGTGAGAAAGCAACTGCAGGATCTGAGGGTGGGCACACCAGGGGTTCTGGCTTTGCTAAGGATGGGGTGCTGGAGACAAAAGAGTGGGGACACCTGACCCTTATGGTTGACGTTTCCACAACATGGGGCCTGGGAGGGGCAGGGAGAGGTGCGGCCAGCAGCAGAGGGCACAGAGGGTTCAGAGCCAACACTGCACCCACCTGAAGGGACAAGGGGCAGAACTGGGGCTTGCATCAGGGCGGCAGGAAGAGACTCCCCAAGAGGGGCTCTGCAGAGAGTGGCTAGGGGCACCAGGACTTTAATTGGCTGCAGGACCTCTCCTCTCCTGCAACAGAGCCTCCCAAGGCTGCAGCTCTCAGTAGGAGACTCGGGGAGGCCTCCCATGCAGGAGGACTGACACTTTTCCAGAGCGTGAGAATCGTCCACTGTCCTCCTCCAGCCTCTCCTAGCTGGGGCCCAGGACTGGGGCACCACAGCGACCTCCTGATGCTGGGGGTGAGGGGGAAGGGGGAGTCAGGATGTTTGGGGGGGCGGGGTGAGGAAGCCCAAGTAATTGCGCTCGGGTCGCATGTGCGCTCCGCACCCGGGTCGGTTCAGACTGATGGCCAAGGCCTGGACCCAGCTGTCCCTCCCCGCCAGGGGTCCCGGGAGGCTGCGGGCTCCACCTGAGCTGGGGCAAGGGCCGCCTCAATGGTTCCCGCGGGAGCGCCTGGCCGCGGGACACATGTGTCCCGCTCTGATGCCTCTTCCGTCAAGGGGGCTGGGGGCAAAGGGGGCGAGGAGTTTGACAGAGAGAGGCAGGTATGTGCACAGAGGCAGGAGTGGAAGGGGCTGAGAGGGTGGATAGAGGGACAGGGAAAAGGGGTGAGAGCCGGACGACAGGAATGGCGCGGGGAGAAGGGATGAAGTGGGAGGAGTAGAGGAGAGAAACAGGGATGGGGGTACAGGCAGACGAATGGAAGAATAGGGGAAGGGGACAGAGCTGGGGGTCGGAGGGCCCGGAGTGTGGGGACAGAGAGGCAAGAATACTAGGACGTGCGGAGGAGGCCAGGGATGGAGTCGAAGGACAGAGTTGAGGGCAGGGACAGGGTCCAGGAGAAGGCGGTGAGAGCTGGGTGATGAGGGGATCGCGCCTGACACGTCCTGCCGGCGCCCCGAGGGTGTGCCGGGTAATTAGGCCTCGGTCCAGATGGCCCCCCAGTCCAGCAATCAAAATGTTAATTGGCCCCGCGCCTCCGGCTGTGCCTTGGCCCGGCCCCCCCTGGGAGGGAGCCAGGACCCGCGCGGCTCGGCTAAGGGGGATCCCGCCCCTGCCCCCACCGCGAGCCTAGCCGGCTGCCGCTCAGCTATAAGGGGGCGGCCGCTCCCCGCCCCCACCCCTCGGGAGTGCCTGCCACGCAAGATGAATGTCCCGCCGCTGCCGGGGCGGCTGGCACAAAGCGGGTCCGTGGTCTCCACCGCACCCCCCGCGCGGGCGGGCCGGGTCACACCCACCCGGGCTCAGCGCTGGGCCGGGCGGCCGGGGGCGGGGCGCTGAGCTCAGCAAGTGCAGCGCGCCCCCGCAGGCCGTCTTCCTCCGGGCCAGCCCGCCGCGCGCTCCCAGCCGCTGTCCGCGGGTCCGCCCCGCGCAAGGTCACTGCGCGCCGCAACGAGCGCGCTCCAGTATCGCACGCGCTCCGGGCACACCCGCGCCGGGACGCTCCCCAGGGCCGCCCCCGCGACCTTGGTCCCCAGCGGCAGCGGGGCGTGCGGGAGCGCGCTCGGAGCCCGTAGACCCGGACCACCGGGCGGGGCGGGTGAGGGGACAATGGCGGCGCCAGGCCCTAACTGGGGACATAGGCACCCGCGCGCGGCCATTGTGCGGCCCGGAACCCCGGAGCCCCCGCTCCCGGCGCCCCGCCATTGGCCGCTGAGCCTGACGTCATGGGGGCTGCAAACGCTGGGCGGGCGGCCGAGGGAAGGGTTATCCGCCTGGTTGCGGGGCTGCCGTGGGGAGCTGCAGCCGAGCGGAAGGGCGGAAAACCCCCAAAGCAGCAGAATTTCTGGAGCAGGGTCGTGGCAGCCCCTCTCCAGCTCCACTCCGGCTCGCAGCGACGCCGCTGCGCCGCACACCCGCCCAGGGGGAGAGAGGCGGGGGCGGGGAGGCCCCTCCAGCCGGCACGGGGTCAGCCGGGGTGACCGAGCGGCGGGAGCCACTGCGGCACAGGGCGCGCGCTGCGCTTTCGCTGCCTCAGCACTCGCTCCTTCGGCTCCCGCCTCCCCCGCCCGCCCCCGCAGATCCCGCGCCCCAGGCCCCGAGCGAGGCCGGCGGGACGGGGGTCCGCCCTGCGTTCCTCCTCAGAAGACCCCGAGTCCGGGGCGCGTGGGTCCCAGGCCTGGCTCCATTTCTCCCCACACGCCCGACAATGCTGCTGGCCGCCGGGCCGCGGTTTCCTGAGCCGCGCGGGGGAATTCCTCACACGCGCAGGCTGAGGCATCCCCGGGACCCCTCCCAGGAGACCCAGGCCGGGGCTCGGCCCTGCGCAGCCATTTCCGCCGGCCTCTCCCCCACCTCTCTCCCCCTCCCCCAGCTCCTGGGTTTTAAAAGCCAGAGGCTGGGCCGGGCCGCAGGCAGACGCGGCTGCGGGCTCTGGAGGCCGGGCCCAGGAGCAGTCCGAGCGCCGAGCCCCGCCCCCGGAGCCCCTGTCCCTCCCTCCCTCCCTCCCTCGGCCCGCCCTTCCTGCGCACCCCTCCCCCTAGGACCCCCGCCCCCCGCCCGCCGCCGCCGCCGCCGCCGCCGCCGCCGTCGCCACTGCCGCTCGCTCCGGCTGCAGAACAATAAAGCAAGCCTCCCAGAGACCCCCGCCGAGGACCCCTGCCCGGCGGCCAAACCCCCGCGGACCGCCCCTCTCCGCCCGTGCCGGTTGAGCGCGCCCGGGCGCTGGCCGCGGTGCTGCCCAGGCCGGCGCTGGCCGCGGTGCTGAAGCTGCCGGCGGTGCTGCTGCCGCCGCGTTCTCCGGGCCCGGCGCCGCCGCCCCCGGGGGCATGGGGGGCCGCTGACTGAGGCTCCGCCGCGGCGGCGGGAGGGGGGGAGGGGAAGGGGGCCACGGAGCCGGGCCAGCCCTGCACCCACTCGCAGCCTCCAGGCCCGGGACGGAGCCGCTCCCCCCCTCTCCGCCCCCCCAGCCTCCTCCCCCGCCTGTCCAGGGGCGGCACTGCGGGCTGGGAAGCCGGGACCAGAGGAGGGAAGGAAGGAAGAGGAGAGGAGAGGAGAAGGGAGAAGGAAGGAAGGAAGGATTGAAGGAAGGAAGGATTGAAGGAAGGAGGAAGAAGAGGGATCCGAAGGGGCAACGGAGGAGACGCAGGGCAGCAAGGAGAGAGGACACCACTCGCGCGGCAGCATCCAAAGGCCAGAGTGGGGACCCGCGCTGCCTCCGCCGCTCCTCGGATGGTGACGGGGCCCTGCCGCCGCAGCCCCCCCAAGCCCCGGCTCCGCAGGCCCACAGCGCCGGAGCCCCGCAGGAATCATGCCCAGGTCCTTCCTGGTCAAGAAGGTCAAACTTGACGCGTTCTCTTCGGCCGACCTGGAGAGCGCCTACGGACGCGCCCGCAGCGACCTCGGCGCGCCACTGCACGATAAAGGTGAGCGCTGGTCTGAGACCCGGGCGCGGGGCCTGGGGCTTTGCTGGAAGCGGTGAAGGACCAGAGTGTGGGGGCGGAGGGCAGGGCCCGGGGAAACAGACTGAAGGGAACCAGAAAGGGCAAGAGTCTGTGGCTGGAGCCTGGACAGTAGAGGGGAGGAAGGGGAAAGCAGAGGCCAAGGCTGGGCAGGGAGAGTGTCGACGCTGGACAGAGGGTGGGGAAGAGGGGGAACTGAGGTACTCGAACGCACACATGGACCCACACCCTGACCCATGCTGGGACAGACAGAGCCGCATGGACGCTGCCATGACGGGACCCAGCCATGCCGGCACACACAGACCTACACTCAGAGACCAGGGCCGCCTTGCCACCCTCTCCTCTTCCTTGGCTGCACCAGGACACCTGCTAGGGTTAGCTGGGGAATGCAGGGAGCTCCAGGGAGTAGGCAGGGGGTCCAACTGGGCCGCCCACCTGTCAGAGCAGAAGGACCAGCAGAGGCAGCAGCAGTCTCTTCCCTGAAGCCTGGGTCAGGGAGAGGAAGCAGGGAGGCGGCTGTGAGCAAGGGAGCCCAAGGTGTGGGAGGCAGGGGGAGGCTCTTTGTGTAAGGGTGCCCAAGTTCAAGGACAACTGTCAGCATGCAAGAGAGGGGTCGGGAGTGCCAGCAGCATGGGGTGGCAGAGCAAGTGTGACCTGCAGGAGTGTGAGCCTGTGTGGGTCCATGTGACTGTGTGTGGCCATGTGACCGTGTGCGCTTGTGTGTGACCCTGTGTGTGTGTGTGCTCGCCTGTGTGCCACTACATGGGACCATGTGACTCCGAGGCCGTTGTGCACCATGTGACTGAGAGTGTGTCCGGGGTGACTGCATGTGTGACCCTGCGTGAGTGAGGAGGTGGTGAGTTCGGCAGATCAGTGTGCAGCCCACCCTGTGATGGCACACAAGGGCTGATGATGCTGGGAGACTGGGTGTAGCCCTGAAGGAGCCAGAGCATCGTGAGGGGCGTGCATTTGTGACTTTGAGGTTATGAGATCCATCTTGGGCCTAGGGAGCAACTGCAGCTACCGGTATAAGTGATGCTGCCCTCCTCCAGCTCGTCCCTGTGAAGGTGGACGCCCTGGCCCTCTCTGCACCATTCAGGGGCTTGGGAAGGCCCTGAAAGGGGTTAGGGTGTGAGCAGGAGAGGGCAGTGTTGAACAGTGGAGGACCCAAGGGTGCAGGATGGTGAGAGGGAGTTGGGGGCAGAAGCAGAGTGCACGGAGGAGCAGCAAAGGCAGGGTCAAGTCCAGTGGGTAGCAGGAGAGCTGAGGTGCTGGTGAGGCCGGAGGAACTGGAGGAGGGAGACGTCTTCAGGTTCCTCCAAGAACTAGACGGCCAGAGAGGGTCAACATCAAAATGGAGCGCACGTTCTGCAGGCCAGGAGGAGAGCCGGCCAGGACCCTGGAGAGGCGGGACCGACGGGGTCCCTGGGCCGGCGGTCCTGGCTTTGTGCGCCGCGGGTCTGCAGTGTGTTGCATAATCAGGGAAAACTGCTGAAGTGGGGAGAACCCGAGGGGGAGGGGAGAGAGGATGGGAGAGGAGGGAGAGGGAAGCGCCGCCCCTCCCCCCTGACCTTGAGGCTCCGTGGAAGGGGGGCAGCCGCGCCCGAAGACGCGCCTCTCTCCTCCTCTCCGCGAGGGTGGGGCGGCGGGGGCGGAGCCTGGCCCGGCCCTGTCTCATCCTCTCCTCCCCTCTCTTCCCCTCCCTGCTGTCTCCATCCTCCCTGCCCCGCGGTCCCTCGGCCCCCTCTCCTTTGTCCTCCTCCCTGTTCGCCTCTCTCCCGGACCTGGGTCTCCCGGTCCGCTTCTGCTGTCTCCCGCGCCCCACCCCCTGTGTGTGTCCTGCCGCCGCACCATTCCCCTCCTGCTGTCCGTCCGCCTCGGCCCGCAGGGTACCTCAGCGACTACGTGGGGCCCTCGTCCGTCTACGATGGCGACGCCGAGGCTGCGCTGCTCAAAGGGCCGTCGCCGGAGCCCATGTACGCAGCAGCCGTGCGTGGAGAGCTGGGTCCGGCGGCTGCAGGGTCAGCGCCGCCACCCACCCCGCGCCCGGAGCTGGCCACCGCTGCGGGCGGCTACATCAACGGTGACGCGGCCGTCAGCGAGGGCTATGCGGCAGACGCCTTCTTCATCACCGACGGGCGCTCGCGGCGTAAGGCTTCCAATGCCGGCTCTGCCGCCGCTCCCTCCACAGCCTCGGCGGCGGCCCCCGACGGCGACGCCGGAGGCGGGGGCGGGGCGGGCGGGCGCAGCTTGGGATCCGGGCCGGGGGGCCGGGGCGGCACGCGCGCGGGGGCAGGCACCGAGGCGCGCGCAGGGCCAGGGGCCGCAGGTGCTGGCGGCCGGCACGCGTGCGGCGAGTGCGGCAAAACATACGCCACGTCGTCGAACCTGAGCCGCCACAAGCAGACGCACCGCAGCCTGGACAGCCAGCTGGCGCGGCGCTGCCCGACGTGCGGCAAGGTGTACGTGTCCATGCCGGCCATGGCCATGCACCTGCTCACGCACGACCTGCGCCACAAGTGCGGCGTGTGCGGCAAAGCCTTCTCTCGGCCCTGGCTGCTTCAGGGCCACATGCGCTCGCACACCGGCGAGAAACCCTTCGGCTGCGCGCACTGCGGCAAGGCCTTCGCCGACCGCTCCAACCTGCGCGCGCACATGCAGACGCATTCGGCCTTCAAGCACTTCCAGTGCAAGCGCTGCAAGAAGAGCTTCGCGCTCAAGTCCTATCTCAACAAGCACTACGAGTCGGCCTGCTTCAAGGGCGGCGCCGGCGGCCCCGCGGCTCCTGCGCCGCCACAGCTCAGCCCTGTGCAGGCCTAGGGCGGCGGGGCCTCCCCCAGCCAGGTCGGCTCTCAGCAATACGGCCCCCCAGGGAAGTCTTCGCTGGCGTCCGGGTGGAGGGGCCGGAGGGCGGGCCCCTCCTCACAGCAATAGGGGGAGGGGGGCCCGGTCCCACCCCGCCCCGCCCGCCAGGGGCCTTGCCGGCCCTTTCAAGCAATAGGGTCCCGAGGGGAGACCCACCCCGAGCCCCCTCCCCTCCCCTCCAGGGTGCCCCCGGCTTTCTCCCAGCAATAGGGTCGACGAGACCTAGAACCGAACCTCATCTCCGAGTTGGGTCTCTGAAGACGGGGGTGAAGTGAGGTAGGGAGCGCCCTCCTTCTCCCGCCTCTGCGCCCCTGGATCGCGTCGCAGGGACTCAGGTCTTCCCCACCCCTTCCCAAGCCTTCTAGCGCCAGGCCTGCGGCCCAGACGTCCAGGGAGCCGGCCCCTCCCCAGCAGCAGGCCGGGGCGGAGCAGGAGCGGGCGCGCCTGCAGGGACGCCCCTGGCTCGCGGTCTTCGCGGAACTCCCGGGTGTGTTAGACGCGTTGGGGGTCGGGGAGAGGGGCGGACGGCGGCACCCCCTCCCTCGGGTTGCTTCTGGGGCCTCAGTCGGAGCCGCCCTCCTACCCTCGCCTCGCATCCTCTGCCAAATCCGAATTCTTCCAGCCCAGCTTCCCGGGCTCTGTCCTCCATATCGAATAATAATGACACATATCGAATCGCATGGACTTATCCGACCTCCTCAGACCCCGCTTCCGCCCTGCCCCGGGCCCCCACACCCCCGTACCCCGGGCATTCGTGTTGGAGGACGGATTCCCGGGGCCGGCAGGCAGGCCTGGGCGCTGCCCTCTACACACCTCTGTCTTCGCTTTGCGGGTAAAGCCCCCTGGGGGGGTTGCGGACGCGTCGGGTTTCTTTCTTTCTGTATTTGTACGTTTTATTTATGAACGGATTGCACTCGGGTCAGGGAGGGGGCGCTGAACCCCCATCTTGCCCGCCGACGCCGGGGGCTTGGAATGTCCGGGATTACATTCCACGCCCCGAGGCCCGCCCCTAGCTGGGAGCCTCTAGGGAGCCTCAGGCCCCGCCTCTCCGAGGCAGGCCCCTCCCCTGAGACCCAGGCCCCGCCCCCACTCGGTTGCCAACTTTCGCCCGTCTATGCCAAAGCCTCGGCGGCGACCCTGCCCCAAGGGCCCGCCCCATTGGCCGCCGCCTTTGTGACGTCACTGCATGCAGCCCCACCCCCTCCTCCCGACCCTACCCGGGGCTGCCCGCTCCCCCTCCCTCTTAGGTAGTCCGTTGCCGACTATAGAGCAATAATGCGCACTGCATGCGAAGCTGCCGCCGCCTCTAGAGTTACTGAGAATCAGGTATCCCCTCACCCTACCCACCCCATAGGCCCCTAGATCAGGGACGCTGCGCGGAGCCGGCCGCGCAGACTTTCTCCCCACCCCTCCCCGACCCCCACGGCAGAGCCCGGCGGCTGTAATGGTTCCATGGGCGGGGGTGGGGTGGTTGCACCCAAGACCCCTCCTTCAGTCATTAATCATTTACTGACCCTTCATTGAGCACCTACTATGTGCCAGGCCAATTGCTGAGTCCGCCAGGAATGCAGCCAGCTACTGGGAGGTGTGTTTGCAGGACAGGGGTCCAACCGGCTTGGGTGGGCCAGGGAAGAATGGCAGATGCAGAGAGACCAGGTCTCTAGGCTCAGATGCCCCCCACACTCCTCCCCACCTCAACCAGTCCCTGCTGGGCACAACTGGGCTCTACCTTTGACTTAGCCTTTTGGCTCCAGCCGAGGGGAACAGATCCAGGGCTCCTGGGCCCCCACACAGGTGGCCACTTCTCTGATCCTCTGGCAAACACACATCTGCCATGTCCAGCCAGGGGCAGAGCCATGGCTGGAGAAGAATGTGCCAGCTGTAGCCTATGGTGTGGCCAGCCTCACCCCCAGCAGCAAGCGTGGCTGCCTCCGCAGGGATGACCCGCCGCTCTGCATAGCAGTGCCCACATCCAAATACCCTACACAACCAGGCGTGGTGCCTGCACAGCTCCCAAGCTGGGGCCTGCCCACCTGTGCCGCATGCACACGCACACACAGGCGCCCCCATCCCACCCCACCCCATACTCCTGTCTACCTACCTAAGGAGAAAGCTGGAGGGCTGTGGGCCCATCAGGGTCTCCTGCTTCCCCCTACACCCCACCGCCGTGGAAAGCCATGGGCCCCCTCCCGCCCCCATAACTAAGCAGCACAATAACCGACTTAGCGAATTCAGGTAGAAGGAACGTTTAGGTAGCACCTATTTTGTACTGATTCTACAAGTAGGGCCCGAGGTGCGGGGGCCCTCGGGTGGGGGCTGCGGCCGCCGGCCCGCCCGCCCCCACCCCCGCCTGCGCCCCGCCGCCTTGTACATATTCCCACCCGGAATAGGCCGGGATTTTTACTCGGGCCGTGCCCCTCTTCCGCCCCCATTTGGGGCCAGGCCGGCCGGACAGACGGACGGACGGACAGACCTCCTTCCTAAGCACAATAGCACCAGCTCCCCGGAGCGCCGCACCTCCACAAGGAGAATAAATGCCACTCTTGATAGAATCCGGAGTGTCGGGCTGATGTGTCCTGGGCTGGGCACGCTGTTGGGGTGCTTGGGAGGGCCTTCCCAGTCTGGCAGCACCTTAGAGGCTGGTGCTGCAAGGGTCAGGCTGAGGCTTTTCGTAAGAGGGCCCTCTTCTTCCACTAGGGAGGGCAGGCTTGGCAGGCCCAACCACAGGAGCATCAGGTCTGAAGGCAAAGTAGTTGGCATTTCCCCTGGGGTAGGTGGATCTGCTCTGCACCAGGAACAAGAGCACTATGGAGCTCCAGTCTAAAGTCAGGCCCAGCCCACGGCTGGACAGAGTAGGGAGGGTAGGTACAGTAGGAGCTGTCGTTCCCCGGCCTGGGTGCCGTCACTTTTCTCTCCCTGAAGGAGTTTTATGCTGTGATGGAAGGCCTGACAGCCACCTCAAGCCCTCTGAGATGCTGTTGCAGGAAATGGGGACAGTGGAGAGTTCGAGGTCTGGCCCTTTTCCTGTGGCCTGCTGCCCACATTCTGACCCCCAGGCTTCCTAGATGTGCTCCCCCAGTGTCTGAGGAGGCCTCCATGGATAGCTGCGTTGGACCAGTTCTAGGGAGGAGGTGCCCAGGGGAAGAGAGGCTTCTGCAACCATCGCCCAAGGGCTCTAGACAGAATGAGTAGTGGAGGAGATAAGAGACAGGGACCCTTTGCCCAACAATGGCCCCTGGTAACCAGGTAGGCAGGCATGAGCTGAGAGGCCCAAAGTCTTCAGACACATACATTCAAACCAGGTCAGTCCTAGGTCCAAGGCCAGCAAAGCTGCCCACACCCTGGCAGGGACAGGGGACAGACCTGCCCAGACTCCCTTGGGATGGAGAGCAGGGGAACCAGGTCTGCAGCATGTCATGGCCTGTGTGCCTGGCACTTGGAGGGGCTGTGGTACAGGTGGGTGCTCTCTTTGGGTCATGGCAGGCAGCAATGGCGGGGAGGAAGGTTCCTAGCCTCTCTTTCTGAAGGACTCCAACAGTGAGTGGCTGTTTCTACTTCTCCAGGATTCTGATGCGTAGAGCGGGTGGAAGGATGGAGGTGGCCTCCCTGCGGCCTGGGATGAGCTCTCCCGGGTACCTCCCAGCCACGGATACAACTTTCCCTTCTGAATGAGTGGCATGGGCCACAAATCACAGCTGCTGCCCCACCCTGCCCCCACCCCTGGTGGCAAAGCCCTTCCTTAATGGTGTGTCCACAGCCAGTGCTTTCCCGTTGGCTCCAAGCCTGGCTCTGCTCACCAGGCCCGACCCATCCTTCCTGGTGGTCCAGTCCACCCTCCCATTGTCTTTCTCCTGTGGCCACTTGCCAGCTTTGAGTTGGGATGCCACCACAGGTTGAGCCGTTATCTCCTCTGCCTAGCATGAGGCACTCTGTGGCCAGGTCCAGACCTCTCTGAGCTTGGTGTCAGTCCATACTCAGATAGGTCTGGGCCTGCCTGGCCACAGAGTGTGTCTGCCAGTGACTGCAGTCAATAGATGAATGTTCTGGGAGACTGGGTAGGAGACGGGGCTGGTCCTGACTGACCAAGACCCATGTGTGAGGGGCTCTTGGGCCCAGTGAGGGGGGCCCCACTCAGCAAGCTACACAAAGGGCATCTGCCAGGTAGCTCCAGCCTGCCTGATATCTGGCTGGCAGGAACCCACAGTGGCCTGTGGTGACAGAACATGTCACCAGGGGGGAAACCAAGGGGGCAGCCCTGTTGACCACTGTTGGTGGAGCTGGTGGAACAGGATGGAGCTCAGAGGGGAGACTGTGACCAGTCCACAGGAGAGGACCCCACCTCAGGAGAAGCACCTGTTTGCCCCTGCTCACCCCAGAGGACTGGAGGTGTTTCTAGAGTCGGAGTCCTCAGTGAACCCTGGCATCCTGAGATCCAGGATGTTCTCACTCCATGCCCTGTGCAATATGCACACCAAGCCAAGGTGGGCCGCACCTGTGGCTGTTGCAGTTGAGTAGTTGCTTCATTTAACATACAAGGTGGCTGGACCGGTGGCTCATATCTGTAATCCCAGCACCTTCAGAGGCTGAGGTGGGAGGATTGCTTGAGGCCAGGAATTCAAGACCAGCCTGGGCAGAATAGTGAGACCCCAGTCTTTAGAAAAAATAACAGCAGGCGGGGCATGGTGGCTTGCACTTGTAATCCCAGCACTTTGGGAGGCCGAGGTGGGCGGATCATGAGGTCAGGAGATGGAGACCAGCCTGGCCAACATGGTGAAAGCCCGTCTCTACTAAAAACACAAAAATTAGCTGGGTGTGGTGGCACGCACCTGTAGTCCCAGCTACTCGGGAGGCTGAGGCAGGAGAATCGCTTGAACCCGTGAGGTGGAGATTGCAGGGAGGTGAGATCGCGCTACTGCACTCCAGCCTGGCGACACAGCGAGACTCTGTCTCAAAAAAAGAAAAAAGAAAAAATAACAACAAACAACAACAGAGCAACTCTTGAGTCCCGGCAATCCAGCGCCCCAGACTCCTGACATCCTGGAGAGGCTGGCCCAGGTTGGAAACTGGGAGGCCCTGAGAGTTGAGGGAAGTGGAGCTCCTTGTGGAGGGAGTGGGTGGGCCGAGGAGACACCACTAAGGGGCCTGCGCCCTCGCCCTCGCCCTCCTCTCGCCGGGCTCTGCAGGCGGGGAGGTGGAGAGCCTGGGAGTCTCGTGCAAGGCAGGCGTCCTGGTGACGCAGGGCCTGGTGCACTTCTCCAGCTTGGTCTTCTGACCTGGCCCTTGTTTGTCGTCCCCTAAGGTGAAGAAAAGCAGGTTCCTGCCGGGGTAACCAGAGGGCTCGCGGAGCACAAGCGCGCCAGGGACGTTACCGTAATCTGCGCGCGCGGAAACCAACGCGCTGGGTGGCCGGCGACGCGAGCCGCCGCGGACACGGGCCTGGGCAGCTGGACCGTGGCGCACTAGGCGCTTCCTAAATGATTGCCCCGAGCGAGTCGCTGAGACCCCGTGTGTACACAAGTGGGACGAGGGGCGGGAGCACAGCGGCCAGGAAGCCGGGGCCCGGCGCACCCCCGGACAGGACCCCGGGACCACGCGGGGGCGATGCGAGGTCCGTTCCCGCTGCACGCACTTGCAGCCTGCAGCCCCGGCCCAGCGAGCGACTACGGCTCCCAGGGTGCTCTGCGCCGGCGCGCCCGCGGCGACTACGGCTCCCAGGGTGCTCTGCTCTCCGTTAGCCTCTCCAGGCCCCGCCTCAGTCGGCCGCGGACTACAAATGGACGTGAGAGGCGGCCGCCAGTTAGTTAGCGGCTCCGGAGCGACGCGGCCGCGATCCTTGAGGCCTACGGGCACGACGCGGGCGGGTGGAACGCGCCGGTGGAGCGGGCACCCGGGCTACGGCGGCCGGCAGGGGGCGGCGGCGGCCGTTGCCGAAGGTCCGGAGGTGGGGCCGCGGGCCTCGGGCGCTGCGAACCCGGCGGGCCTAAGCTTTGCCGCCGGCTGAGGCCATGGGCGACCGCGGCGGCGCGGGCGGCTCTCGGCGCCGGAGGACAGGGTCGCGGCCCTCGAGCCACGGCGGCGGCGGGCCTGCGGCGGCGGAAGAGGAGGTGCGGGACGCTGCTGCGGGCCCCGACATGGGAGCCGCAGGGGACGCGCCAGCTCCGGCCCCCAGCAAGGACGCAGACGACGGCGTGGCTAGCGGCCACTGGGAGCTGAGGTAGCGAAGCGCCGGACCCCCTAACCTCTGACCCAGGGCCCCGCGACTCTCCGGGGTTGGCCGAAGCGCGAGCTCCGAGTCCGAGAACATGGGCCCTGGGCTAAAGGGGGACCGGTGTGCCCTGTGGGCTCTGTGGGGAAACTGAGGCTTGGGGGGAGAGTCACCTGACAAGGTCACTGGGTAGGGGCTCCGGAGCTGGCCTTGGCCAGGCAGAGGGGAGCCGGCAGGGGTCCCGCGTTCAGATCCTCTTGGGTCTGTGCATCCTCAGGGGCTCCCGAGGAGCTTTTCGAGGGGCGGGCTGGTGGGGTCCCCGCCCTGGACAGTGTCCCCTTATCTGGAAGGAGTCAGATGAGATCTGGGCAGTTTGTGGTGATGGGTCCTTCTTGGTGCTCTGAGCGGTGCCTTGCAGGTAGGAGAGACTCCCGGAGGAGGGCTGGCCTGCCAGGGAGGGGCCAGCGGGAGCCCAGGCCTGTCCGAGGACGGGGGAATCAGCAGCTGCCCCGGACAAGGGACAGTGTAAGAGGCATTCTTGTCCTTGCAGACCCTCCTGAGAGTGGCTCCGTGGCCACTTCATTTCTCCAGTGGTTAGGCTGGCCTGGAGCACTGCTGATGTTGCCAGAACCAGTGTCTGCTGTAGGGACAGAGAGTTGGGTTCTGTGTTGGGACTTCCACCCTCCAGGTGGGGGGTGGGGTATTGGGGTGGTGGACATACCCGTAGGCGGGTACCCGGCTCAGCTGATGACTGACAGAGAGCGGTGGAGGGAGAGAACCATGGCCCATGGGAAGGACTTGGCCAGCCTGGGCATTGGCTTCCTCCTCTAAGCTGGCCTTGAGCAATCCCCTTGCCACCCTCCATCCCCCCTTGATGGCCTTTACCCTGGCCCAGGGATCCTCAGGGGCTTTGATTTAGAGGGCAGCTGAGGGCCTAGAGGTTATCAAGGTAGAAGTGGGCTGATTTTGGACATTTAGTTGGCAGTGATTTGCTCTCTCAGTGAACAAGAACAGAGCTTTCCTTCACTGGGCACCATGGGGAGGGGACTGGGGTAGGGCAGGCACTGTCGTGGCCCTCAGGGTGCTCAGTTCATCTGGGAGATAAGATAACCTCAGCTAGAGGCAGGCATGGAGCAGTGTGGACAAAGGTCAGGCATGGAGGCCATGAAGGCGCTGTGGGGAGGAGGGTGGCCCTCCTGAGAGGGGTGCTTGCCTGCTGTGGGTCTGGGGTGCTGATGAGGGAGGCTGGCCTAGGCACCTCCTGCCTGAAAAGGAGGTGTGGCTCCTGGAGTTACCCTCTCTCTAGGAGGCAGGGGGGATGGCTACATGACCTGTGGAGGATGTGGGAATTGAGATCTTTTTTTCTTTTTTTTTTTTTTGAGACAAGTTTCGCTCTTGTTGCCCAGGCTGGAGTGCAGTGGCACAGTCTTGGCTCACTTCAACCTCCGCCTCCCAGGTTCAAGAGATTCTCCTGCCTCAGCCTCCCTAGTAGCTGGGATTGCAGGCATGTGCCACCACACCCAGCTAATTTTGTATTTTTAGTAGAGGCGGGGTTTCTCCATGTTGGTCAGGCTGGTCTAGAACTCCTGAACTCAGGTGATCCACCTGCCTTGACCTCCCACAGTGCTGGGATTACAGGTGTGAGCCACCGCGCCCAGCGGGGAATTGAGTTTTTTTAAGTGTGAGATGAGGGTAGTCCCAGCTTTGGGCCAAGCTGCCATCTGGGGGTAGATAGGGGAGAGTAGTCACCTTCCTGCTTTGCAAACCAGCGAGCCTTTCCTGTGCTTCTGCTGGTGTGGGATGGGTGCAGAGCTCGTGGGAGAGGCCTGGTGAGTCCCTGTCCCTGCCATTGAGGTCGTCTCTCCTTGGGAAGAGGGGCAGTAGATGGCAGAGGTGAGGCCTTCCTGGGAGGCTGAGACCAAAAGTCCATCTGCTTCTGTGTCTCCAGGACTTGCAGGCCATGTGTGCTTGTCCCTCAGACCTGGGGACGCAGCAGGGCTTGGGGCCCCACTGGCTGTGGCCACTGGACTCTTCTCCCTGCTCTCTGGGTCAGGCCTTGCTCTGCCTGCCCTCCTGGGACTTGGCCTCTAGCGCACCCCCTTGTCAGCCTCACAGCCTCCCCTCCCTCCCGCTTCCTGCAGCTCTTGGCCCAGCCCAGCCTTTCCTCTCTGCCACTTCCTCATTACTCCTTGAGCTCGGGGCCTCCTCCCCTCACGGACACTTCCTGCTCACCTAGGGCTGGGCTCTGGGTGTGAGCTCCTTTCTTCCGGCCCCGTGGCAAGGTGAGGCTATGAGGCAGGCAGGAGAGGGCACCCCTTTCTGCTCTGCCTGTGGCTCACTCCTGCCAGGCTCTTTGCACACACCCAGCAGCCCTCTGCTCACAGGCACCCCAGTCAGGCCCTTCCGGTTTCTGGCTTCTCCCAGGGTGTTTTGTCCCTGAGGTGTCCTCTCTGACTCTCCCTTCCTCTCTCCAGCAGGGTCTGCGAGGTGCAGGGAGCCTGCCCCAACCATCTTGAACCCAGGCCCAGCCCAGAGGCCAGAGGGAAGGAGGCGGCAGCTGGGAGCAGAGCTGGACTCTGCCCCCTCCTCATTCTGTTTGGCCCTGGAGCTGCACTGTGTGGGCCCCAAGTGTGGGACTCACTGGGACCTGTGCCTTTGGACACACTTTGAACCTGGAGACAGGGTGGCGGGTGGGCATATGCCAAGGTCTCACTGTTGCTGTGAGACTGAGAGGATCCTGTTGGCTGGGTGGGCCTGGGGCTGCAGGAGGGAGGGCAGGCTGCTCCGAGTCTTCTTGGACTAGGGAGTGGGTGCAGGGACAGCTGGAAGGTGCAGAGGCTTGGGCAGGCCCTCCAGTAGGAAAGAGGGTGGACAAAGGTGCTGTGGGCACAGGGGCAGATCCCGCCTCCCCATGCCGCTCCATGCAGCCTGCCTGCCCTCTAGCCCACTTGCCCCTGGCCGCACTGGCTGCTTGGAGCTCTGTGGGCACTGGTGGACTGGGGCTTCCTGCTCATGGGGGCCTGTGAGGGGTAGGGGTAGCGCAGTGGGGGTGCTGCCTCCTGGTAGGGCTGGTCAGGCCTGTGAAGGGCCTGAGGCAAGGGCATGGCTGGGTTAAGGAAGGCCTTGGAAGCCTGTCGAGGGGCCCCTGAGAAAGCTTGTATAGGATTGTCTGCAGTGAGTTTTGGGAAGCACCACCCTTTTCCGACTCCTGTTTTCATCTTGGAGATGGGCACGGATAAAGCCAGCATGGTGTCCTTGGTGGCTCAAAGGGGGCAGGGGTCACACTGTTGTGAAACAGCTGTGGTTGGTAGGTTGTGGTGCAAGAAGGCCAACCCTGAGGCTTGGGATTGTTCTGCTGAAAACAAATGGGCTTGAACTTTGGGAAGAGGGGGCAGTGGAGAGGCCCAGTCCAGCAGACGGCTCAGAGAGGCTGCTGGGCAGCTGGGCCTCGTGCCCCTGCTCCTGTCTTGGTGCTGGGGCTCTTGCGGCATCCACACCCAGCCTCCTGGTTGTGGGCAGGCAATGAGTGGAGTAGGCTGGGGAGATGAGCCAAGGGCCATGGTCAGTTGGGAAGGCAGCTGCCAACTTGGGGAGGGGGTAGGAGGGAGGCTCAGGTGGAGACCACAGCCTCACTGCATGGCCCAAGATGGACCTGGTAGGTGGACGCAGGACGCTCAGGCTGGAGCTGGGAGAAGCAGGGGCTGGGGTGGAGCTGCCTGCCCCTGTGTTCTAGTCTAAATGGGCAGAGGGAAAGGTGTGATCATCCTCCCTGCCTGGGGGTTTTGTGAAACAGTGTAGACTTGTCAGGAACCGTGTAGGTGTAGATTGGGCAGGTATTGCACCAACCTTGGTCTTGGGGGGCAAAGGTTGGGCTTGTTGGCATTGCCTCTTGGCCTCCCTGGCCCTTTGCCTCCTGGGCAGGGCCGTCTGACTGTCAACCCCAATCCTAGCTAGCTTGCCTTGGGCACCCTGAGGGCATCTGCCTCACGGGGCTCCTGCCATCACTCTCAGGCCCACTCTCCCTGCCTAGGGGCTCTGAGGGACAAATGTGTATGTGGGAGGGAAAGGGAGATCTGGCCTCTCCTCTTACAAAATTGAGGACTTGGTCAATGCTGTGTGTGGTTTCTTGGTGTTACGGCAGCTGGGAGGTGAGGCGGGCCTGCAGCTAGTGTATGTGAGCCAGCACTGCTTCCTAGGACGTGTGGGGCCTGGCCAAGCTCCTGCTATCCTTGTCCTAGCTATATGGCAGTCCCTCTGTTGGGCTGGGTGCCCTCTTCCACCTGTGCGGTATGCTGAGGACCACAGGCAGGGTCTGCCTGTGCCCCGCCAGCACTGGTTGGGAGATCATGGGTGGGCACCCGCCTCTGTTGGAAGCCTCTTGGCCAGCAATCACCTAGCCCTGGGTGGGTTCCTTTCAGCCCCCTCAGCCTGGGCTGGAACACATCACAAACAAGTGGTTGCTACACCAGCACATGAGGGCTGGATCCCTGCCTCTGGGAAGGTGCATGTCAGGCTGGTGTGTGGCTGGCGCTTGGCCTACCTTTGCCAGTTTGAGCCTGCACGTCCAAGTGTGGGGGACCCCTTGGCTCCCGGGTGCTGGAATGGGCCCACTGAATAGGGTGGACTCAACCCTCACCACTTGGTCCCCGCAGTGCTGGGCGGTGCCCCCTGGTCCATCCCCAGGTGGGACCCTGCTTGTGGCCCCAGTGCTAGTCTACAGCCAGAGTGCGTGGCAGTGGCCAGAGGCCTCTGGAGAGTGAGACCTGGAGTGTCCAAGCTCCATGTAGGTCCAGTCCAGGCAGGGCCAGCTGAGCTTGCTTCTCCTGACTCTGACGTGCTCTTCCCACTGCTTGGAGGTGCAGGCTCTGGGGGTCCTGAGAGCTTTGCCCACTGTAGGTCTTGAGGCCACAGTGTGGCTCTGCCTGGTTTCTCCTCCTGGTTGTGAATAGGGAGTGGGGCCTGAGGGCAGACGAGGAGGCTGGGGTGGGGGCCTGGATCCTGCGAGGGCGGCCCTGCCCTGCTGGTGTCCACTCAGCGGGTGCTTGTGTTGTGCTCTGTCAGGTGCCATCGCCTGCAGGATTCTTTGTTCAGCTCTGACAGTGGCTTCAACAACTACCGTGGCATCCTGAACTGGTGTGTGGTGATGCTGGTGAGTGGGACATGGTGTTGGGAGCAGGTCTAGGTCTAGGTGGGGCTCTGCCCCAGGTAGGCCTTTGCCTGGGAACAGGCTTTGCCACCCAGGGTGTCGGGGCTGGAGCCCCTGTGGGCTGGGGTGTGTGGAGCAGGCTGCACCTCCATGTGGCCACCAGCACTGGACTGTTGGGGAGGGGAGTGGCAGTAGCTGCCCCTGCTGTGGTCACTTGGGCGCCCGTGCACCATATACTTGCGGCTCCCCATTGGATCCCAGGAGGGCCCTGCAGATGTGGTGTGGGCGTGGGGAGGCCGAGCACTGCCTGGCTGGAGCCTGTGTGTTGTGAGCTGGGTCTGAGGGGTGCAGGGCCTCCATGGAGGGCAGGGTGGAGCGGTCTTGCCCTAGGCTGGTGGGAGAGTGGACTGCATGCTCTGTGGACACAAGGCCTCTCTGGCAGGGGATGTGAGAAGAACTTCCTGTGCTATGCCACATGGCCTGCGTGGGTATGGAACCGTGCAGGCCTGGCCACTACTCTGCAGTCCTCCTGGCCCCTTCCCTCAGCTGTGGGTCCTAGGAGCCCCCCAGGAAGGTGATTAGATGGAGCCCTGTGCCACGTCCAAGGCCTGATGCCTCTGGGTCTGCTTCCCACAGCCCCACCCCAGAAGTAGTTGGAATCTAGGGCTCAAAGGGGCACCCACAGGGCAGGTCAGGGGCAAGGGCTGTCTGGGTCCAGCCTCCCCCACTCAGGGCTGATGTGGCTCGAGGCCTTTGACCTTCACCCAGGCGTGTCTGTCTCTGGCCTTGGGTGCTGCTCCTGTGGCTAACCACGTGGAAGGGGCTGCACATCCACACCGCCACTGCCCATAGTCCTGGGAGGTTCCCTGGGGGTGGCCAGCTGTGGAGGCCCACGAGGCCTGGTGGCTGAGAAGCTGGCCAGGCAGGAGGACAGTGGGCCCAGCGCCAGCCCAGCACTCAGGAGACGCAGCCCATTCCTGGCCCAGGCTGGGCCTTGTGTAGCCCAGGCAGCACTGTGTGTTCTCCCCAATCTCTTGGGCCTGCCTGGCCCTTTGGTCCAGCCCTGAAGCCTTTTCCCTGCTTTGGCTCCCCCATGACCCCCAGCCCCAGGCATGTGTCCCGCTCTGGGCTGCCTGTTGCATTCCCTCTGTGGCCTGGGCTTGGAGATGGGTACCGCCCATTGGCAGCTTTGGCACCTGCCTACTGTCAGCCCTCAGGAGAGGCCAGTGACAGTGTGGGCCACATGTGTCCGTGCAGAAGGCCTGTGTGTCAGCCCTGCAACTGAGGGAGGCGGGGCAGTGGCCCTTGTCTCTCTGAAGCAGTCTCCTCTCTCATGAAGCCTTCCCTGACCACCCAGGCAAGAGACCCTCAGTGTTTCCTTGCCAGCGACCCTTTTCCCCAGCACCAGTTCACCACCGCGTGAGGCCTGAGCTCTGGGTGGTAAGCCAGGTCTGTGGCATTGGGGCCCAGCTCATGGAGGTGTTGGTAGTGCTTGTAAGATGAAGGAAGAGGTTCCTGTCCTTGCAGAGGGAGACCAAGCACCCAGCTCCAGGCTAGTCCCAGGAGCCTTTTCCCATGGGGGCTCAGTCCTGGGAAGTTGCTTTGGAGCCAAGTGTCGAAGGCTTGGAGGGCTGCAGGAAGCAGAAGAGGTAGGAGGGGCACAAGCCCTGGGAAGCACTCCAGGCCCAGCCCCCCTTGCCACACAGCTGGGCACTGCTCCTGCCGAGAAAGGGTAGGCAACTCCCTCCCTTCAGCCTGGGCCACCAGTAGGGACTGGTTCCTTAGGGCTCAGCTGTGGGCAGGCCTCCCTGGGCAGGCCTGTATTCTGGGGCTGTCTCTCTGGTGTGGTTGGCTGTGGGAGCCTTGGGTCCCTCACTGGCTTGGCTCAGCAGGAGGGATGTGAGCAGCTCAGCAGCTGGTCTTTCTGCTCCTGAAGGCCCAGGCGTCTGACAGGGTTGGTTGGTCTTGCTGGCTGTTCCCTCCATGCGGGCCCCTCTGGTGTGATGGGGACAGGGAGGGACTTCCCCTTGCCCAGCACTGGTGTTGGCTGAGGTGGGTGCTGAGTCTCGGAGAGTGGCATGGAGACCAGACAGGGCTGGGTCTGCAAGCCTGAGGCTGCCACCCTGAGCTCAGGCTGGGGACGTGCCCAGAGGTGTTGGGAGGATCTGGGGTGAGTGCCCTGTGGCCAGGACTAAAGGGGCTGCACCCTCCTGTCCGTCCCTCGCAGATCTTGAGCAATGCCCGGTTATTTCTGGAGAACCTCATCAAGTGAGTGCCTTTGCCAGGTCCCACCCCTGCCCCACCCATGGCCTGTCCAGGCCCTGCCCCATAGCCCCACCTGCCACCCACTCAGGCCCCCATCCCTCCACTCCCAGGTATGGCATCCTGGTGGACCCCATCCAGGTGGTTTCTCTGTTCCTGAAGGATCCCTATAGCTGGCCCGCCCCGTGCCTGGTTATTGGTGAGCTGGGCTCTGAGGAGGGCCTTGGGTGGGAATCAGGCTGACGTGGCCTTGAACCTGTGCCTTGGTGCTTCTGTCCACAGCGGCCAATGTCTTTGCTGTGGCTGCGTTCCAGGTTGAGAAGCGCCTGGCGGTGGTAAGCAGTGCCCCTCACCTGTGTGCTTACCCTGCTGTGTGTGCTCCTGGGAGGAGCTGCTCCCGGGCCTGGCAGCCCCTCCCCCAGGCAATAGGAGCCCTGGTTGAGTACTCTGCCCCCCACTCCAGGGTGCCCTGACGGAGCAGGCGGGACTGCTGTTGCATGTGGCCAACCTGGCCACCATTCTGTGTTTCCCAGCGGCTGTGGTCTTACTGGTTGAGTCTATCACTCCAGGTGCGCCCCCATCCCACCCTGCCCAGCTGTCTTGGGCCAGCCACGGGCTTGGCCTCTGGCTGTGGCCCTGTGGAGGCCTGAGCCTACCTCTCCCACAGTGGGCTCCCTGCTGGCGCTGATGGTGCACACCATCCTCTTCCTCAAGCTCTTCTCCTACCGTGATGTCAACTTGTGGTGCCGCAGGGCCAGGGCCAAGGCTGGTAAGGGGCTGCTGGGGGCTGGGGCTGCCCGCTGGGGGGCTGGGCAGCAGCAGGGCCCCACTCCCCGCCTCCCACTCTGCTGTGTTCGTAGCCTCTGCGGGGAAGAAAGCCAGCAGCGCCGCTGCCCCGCACACCGTGAGCTACCCGGACAACCTGACCTACCGCGGTGAGGACCTCTGTGGGGCTGAGGTGCAGGGCACAGGCCGGGTCTGTTCTGGAACCAATCCCCTATGCCCATTCCAGATCTCTATTACTTCCTCTTCGCCCCCACCTTGTGCTACGAGCTCAACTTTCCCCGCTCTCCCCGCATCCGGAAGGGCTTTCTGCTGCGACGGATCCTTGAGATGGTGAGGTTGGGGGCTGAGGGCGGCCACTGGAGGCTGGGGTCCTCCAGGCTCGCCAAGGCCTCAGCTGGCTGCTCTCTGGTTCCCCCCTAGCTGTTCTTCACCCAGCTTCAGGTGGGGCTGATCCAGCAGGTAAGTGGGGTGGGGTGGGGTTCGGTGCAGCTGGGTGTGGCTGGGAGCTGACACGGTGCCCTCCTTTGCAGTGGATGGTCCCCACCATCCAGAACTCCATGAAGCCCTTCAAGGTGAGCGGCCCAGGTGCTCCTGTGGCTGGGGTGGCTGGGGAGTGGCTGGGAGCACGGCTGGCTGAAGGGCTTGTGTCTGCAGGACATGGACTACTCACGCATCATCGAGCGCCTCCTGAAGCTGGCGGTGAGTGCGGACAGGTGGCGCGTGGGTGGGACAGGAGGGGATGGTGGCATGGGGAAGGTTCTAGAACTTGGTGCCCACCCCCACCCCCTGCCAGGTCCCCAACCACCTCATCTGGCTCATCTTCTTCTATTGGCTCTTCCACTCCTGCATGAATGCCGTGGCTGAGCTCATGCAGTTTGGAGACCGGGAGTTCTACCGGGACTGGTGGTGAGTGTCCCTGGGGTGTCCCTGGGGGCTGGGATGGGCCATGGTGTGCTCTGATCCCCCTGTGGTCTCTTGGCCCCTAGGAACTCCGAGTCTGTCACCTACTTCTGGCAGAACTGGAACATCCCTGTGCACAAGTGGTGCATCAGGTAGGTGGGGGGTGTGTGTGTGTGTGAGATGTGGAACATGGCCGTGACCCTGAACCCCTTTCCACACTCCCCCTCTGCAGACACTTCTACAAGCCCATGCTTCGACGGGGCAGCAGCAGGTGGATGGCCAGGACAGGGGTGTTCCTGGCCTCGGCCTTCTTCCATGAGGTCAGTGCTCTGTGGGACGTCCTGCCTCATCCCTGGGCAGGGGTATGCCCACGGCAGGGATGGCTGGTTCCCCCTCCCTGACATCTTCTCTCCCTCCCACCTCAGTACCTGGTGAGCGTCCCTCTGCGAATGTTCCGCCTCTGGGCGTTCACAGGCATGATGGCTCAGGTGAGCGACCCCTACGTGGCCTCCTCACCCACTTACCCCCTGCCTGAGCCCTTGGGCTGACCCCCCCATGCCCAGGGACCCTGAAGCCCCCAGCCCTGTGGTCACCATGGCCGACTGACTTGGCCCCTCATTCCCCAGATCCCACTGGCCTGGTTCGTGGGCCGCTTTTTCCAGGGCAACTATGGCAACGCCGCTGTATGGCTGACGCTCATCATTGGACAGCCAATAGCCGTCCTCATGTACGTCCATGACTACTACGTGCTCAACTATGAGGCCCCGGTGGCAGGGGCCTGAGCTGCACCCAAGGGCCTGGCTTCTCACTGCCACCTCACCCCCGCTGCCAGAGTCCGCCTCTCCTCCTGGGCCTCGAGTGCTGGGGATGGGCCTGGCTGCACAGCACCCTCCTCCTGTCCCAGGGAGGCCTCTCTGCCCCTATGGGGCTCTGTCCTGCACCCCTCAGGGATGGCGACAGCAGGCCAGACACAGGCTGATGCCAGCTGGGAGTCTTGCTGACCCTGCCCCGGGTCCGAGGATGTCAATAAAGTGCTGTCCAGTGACCTCTTCAGCCTGCCAGGGGCCTGGTGGGAGGTATGGCCACACCCACAAGGGTGATTGCCAGAGCCATGTGGACAGCTGTTCCAGGGGCCAGGAGGCCTGACGTCCCCGGACCTGCTGGGGAGAAGCAGCTCCACTGCAACAGGGTGGGCATGGCCGGTAGGGGGAGTGCAAGGCCAGGCAGACACCCCCATTCCCCACACTCCCCTACCTAGAAAAGCTCAGCTCAGGCATCCTCTCCTGGTGCCACCCCTGCTGGGTGTGAGGGAATCAGCACTCTGGCTTGGTGCAGGATGAGCCTGCTTGCACCCACGGTGCCCAGCCTCAGCTCAGGAAGAGGTCGCCCTGTGTTTGTTGGAAGTGGGCTCCAGCCAGGGTGGCCCAGGGATGGACAGTCCACAGGGCCTTTCTGGTGTGGGTCTGGTGAGCCGAGGGGCTACAGTACACAATGGCTATGTCCATGGCTATTTGCCTTGGGGCAGGGCTCAGTTTGGCAGCCTCTCTCCTTCACTTGGAATCTGGTGTGCAGGTGGCTCTCAGCTGCCCTCCACGAGGTTGGGGCACCCTTGATCCCTAGGCCTGCCTTGCCCTCTGCTCTTCTGGCACCAGGCTGGGCAGTGCAGACAGTGCAGCCCCACAGCCTTCAGGACACCTTGTTTCCAGGCCCTGCAATCCACCAAGCTGGACAGATGGGGCACCCCTTGGTCACAGTGGGAGGTCAGGGGTAACCCCAGGGCCCTGCTGCTGCCTTACCTTGCTGGGGTGACTGCTTGATTAAAGATCCCAAGACTGGACCAGGCCCTGGTGCCCCCAGACCTGCAGCTATGGCCCAACAAGGCAGGTGTTTGAGAAGGCCCTGCACAGGGTCCCAGGACTGCACGGGGGGCCTCATCAGCAACCTGCTGGACTGTGGTGGTGTGGGGGGAGAGCGGGCTACCTTGGTGGTACCCTTCCTCTACCCCAGTGGGGGCTGGTGGGCCCTGCAGTGGAGGCATTTCCTTGGGCCCTGCTGAGGATGGTGGTAGTGGGTGAGCTCCTGGTAGGGGGACAGGTGTGGGTTCGATTCCTCCATCCCACATAGGCTCCTGTGCCTGTCCCCACCTGTTGGCCAATGGAGCTCAAGAACAAGCTGTTGCTGCCAGATAAAGAAGCAAAGCCTGCTCCACTGCCCACCCCAGGCCCCCTTCCCTTCCTCCACCAGGCTGAGTGGAAAACCCTGAAGCTATGGGACAGGCTTCTGTTGCCTGTGCCTACATAGGAGGGCACTATGGCAGGAAGACAGTGTGCCTGCCCTGCATCCCCTGTCCCTGAGTGCAAACACCTTGGGAATGGGGTTCCTGGTGGTCTGACGACGAGAGACCTGCAGGGCCAGGGTGCCCACCCCGGTCTCTGGTCCTGCGGAGTTGGGCAGGCATGGGGCTAGCTGCAAGCGTCCGCCTTCCCCCAGGAGGCCACTGCAGCCCAGCCCTTCTGTGCCCTGGGCTCCTCCTCACTGCACCCCCATCCACCGTACTACCCTGGGACAGAGGAAACACATGGGAGGCCACCGCATAAAGCCTGTCTGTTTATAGATCTCTGCCTGTCTTGTCCGTCCGTCCGTCCATCCACCTGTGTGTATATATCTGTATATCTCTATGGAACAGGGAATGGGACAGTTGTGTAAAAATCCAAAATACAATTCTGATTATGAACAACCTGCAGGGTCAGTCCAGGTGTGGCTACGAAGCCCCAACCAAACCACAGGACACGGGGTTGGGGGAAGGCAGACTGGGAGGCCGGGGTGACCCTCCTGACCAGAGGTGCTGCCCAGACCTGAGCCCCTGTTTGTCCTACTGGGGCTGTGGTGGCCAACCCACCAGTGCCCAGGACCTCGAGGCTGCCTCTCCTCCCCAAGGCCAGCCCTGCACTGGGGGTGGGGGTGGGCAGGCCACGGCTGGCCCAGCTCCTCCGGGGCATCTAGGAGACAGTGGGGTCCTTGGCTTTGGGAGGCTCTGAGCCTGTCAGCAGGGAGATGGTGGGGTCCTCTGCGAAGCCGTCCCCTTCGGAGAAGTAGGAGCCCTCCCCCAGCTCAAACAGCACCGGCAAGTCGCTGCTCCCGGTGTCCACGGAGCCGGGGTCGAGCAGGAACAGTGGCTGTGCTGTGTAGTGCACCAGCTGCTTCCCTGCGGGGGTGGGGGTGTCAAGGCGGTGGGGGGTCAGGGGCAGAGAGGGGGTTGGTGGGACTTGGCTCACCTGAATCCGGGCTGCTGTTCTCCGCCTCGGGAGGCCTGGAGGGCTCCTGGGGAGACAGGAGCTCTTGGATCTGTGGGGTGGAGATGGTATCGTGAGCGCTCCTGCTGGTCTTGTTCCCCCTCACCCCCCGCCCGCCTACGCACACTAGCCAGGCTGCTGTCAAGGTCAGGCAGGCTCATGTCGGGCACGGTCACCGAGGGGCTGAACAGCTGCAGAGGAGGGAGGGAAGTCAGAACAGCACCTGGGGGCGGGGCGGGGCGGGGCGGGGCGGGACAGGACGCGACTCACGTCCAGCAGGGCGCTGGTGTCCACGCTGAAGCCGTGGCTGCTCAGCATGGTCTGCAGGTTGTCCAGGTTGGAGTCCATAGCATCCAAGTGATCACTGAGCTCATTCCTGGCCCGGGATGAGGGGGTAGCTGAACCAGTGCCCCAGGCCCCACACCCCGATGCGCTCCTGTGGGAGAAGGGCTCCCCTTGACTGTATCCCCCAGGCCGCACCCCCGTGTATGCCTGCACAGGCTGGAGGGGGCAGTGCATTCGAAGACTGCCTGGAAGGTGGTGGAGGCTCTGTGCCCTCGGGTGCGGCTGGGCCCATGCTGGGCATCCCTTCGCCATGAGGCCTGGAGGCCTTGGTGGCAGAGGACCCAGGAGACAAGGGGCGTATTCAGCTCTAGCACGAGGATCAGGGATTTCAGTTTTCAGGGTTGGTGAGGTTTCCTGTTACACTGGGAAAATGGCTGGGGCTGTGCTCAGTGTGTGGGTGGCTCAGTCCCTGCCCTGGTGCTGCTGTGGGAATGAGACCCACAGTCTGGTGGCTGTGACCAAGAAAGCACTAGGCCATGGGGCACACCTGGGCCATGGGACAGGCAGCCAGGCTGGGTACCAGAGGTGCCCTGGAGACCCCACCTGGCAGGAAGTGCAGTCAGCACCACAGTTTGGATCCTGCCAGCACCAGAGGCCGTGCCAGGCCAGGGAGACCTGTCCCTGTCACAGGCAATGACCACAGGCCCATGGCCAGGGGAGCCATGATGACATTGAGCCCCAGCCACAGAGGAGCTTAGGACGATGCCGCCCAGACCCGATGCTCATGCCCCGTCAGGCTGGGTCTGGTCCACGGCTGTGTGGGAGGGCCCGAGCTCTGGCAGGGCCCTCCTCCCACCCCAGTGGGGTCAGCGCTAACCCTGGCTGGACTCGGCCATGCGGAGAGGAAGAGGGGCAGGGGAAGAGGCGGGCGACCCCAGACATCTGTGGAGTGCGAGCCAAACTGCAAGATACAAAAACAAGAGCCCCCATTGCAGGCAGGGGCTGGGCAAGCCTGGGGGTGTGGAGGCCAGGCCCTGCTCACCATCTCCTGCCATCTGTCTGGGCAGCACGACCTGCCAGGACCTGTGGCCTGTGGCAAGAGGGTGGCAGCAGCAGGAGGGGTGGCTGAGAGCAGGGCCCAGCAGCCTGCCCGGACACGCCCTTGGCTTCTGTGGCGTTTGGGATTGTGGGGTGATCTGTTTGGCACCTGTCTCCCTCCCCAGCCCAGAGCTCCGAGGTTAGGGGTAGGGTCCTGCCTTGCCAGCTGCCCTCTGGGACAGTCTGAGCTGAAGCCCAGGGCTGTGCCTCCAGGGGCTGTGGGTGGGGCGGCACTCACTTGTCCAGGCAGGCTACGCTGAGGCACTTTTCAGGGGTGGAGGTGGGCGGGGGTGAGGGAGGCCGGCCCTCGGTGTCCGTGTGGCCCCTGGCATCCGTGAGGGCTGTGGCGGAGGCGGGGGTAGGTTCACTCTCCCGCAGGATGGAGTCAATGAGGGCGGTCGGGGACAAGAGGGTGTCCACGGAAGATGGGCGCCCGGGACTCGCCTCCTCTACCCGGGGGCTCTGAGGCGGGCTGGGGGGCTCCTCCTTGACACGCACCAGGGGGCTGCTAGACAGGGGCCTGGACACGAGGGGGGCCACGTTAGCTGGTGTCTTGGCCAGCCCCACCTCATCCCCAACTCTGCCCTGGGCCCACAGGGGCTCGCCTCGTTGGGGGACAGGATGGCTGGGGTGATGCGGCCCCCACCTCTCGTCTATGCTCCCGCCGGGGGAGGCCACGGGGCTGGCAGGAGCCAGCTCGGTGATGTCGGAGATGATGGGTCCGGAGTTGGCCACAGAATCGGGGGCGTAGAGGCTGGAGCTACTGTAGGCCGGGGAGGGGGCCTGCAATCAAAGACAGGAGGCTCGTGCAGCGCCGGCCAGGGCAACACACCCCACTGCGCCCGCAGGCCTGGACGGGTGCCCTGCCTCCAGCACTCACCGAGTAGGGGCCCGAGCCGTGGACGTGCTCCAGGGAGAACTGCCGGCCGTACTTGGGCATGGAATGTGCTGAGCCACTGTCGTTCAGCATCAGGGGGCTGTGGGGAAGGGTGCAAGTCAGCTGCCACCCCCTACCTCGGGGCACAGCTGACAGAGGAGGAGGACGGCCCTGGGCCCTGGGTGGCGGATGCAGGCGTCCCCAAAACCTCACATCTTTCTCTTCACCCCCAGGATCCGGTTTGACTGCACCAGTGAGATCAGGAACTGAATGAGCTGTGGGGAGAGAGGACACAGTCACCCCGGCCCTTGTGGGGCCCCCGCCGGCCCTCTGGCCCTGCCCCCACCTTGTTGACGACTTTCTGTTGCTGGGCATGCTTCTGCCGAAGGCTGGCCACCTCCCGCCACAGAGCCTCATTCTCACTGCAACAGACCAGGCTGGGTCAGTGGGGCCCGATCCCAGGAGCCCCAGGGCTGAGGGAGCCCCACAGACCCTCCCCGTCCACCAGGCAGGAGCAGGGCTAAGTATGACCATGTCTGGCCTGGCCCACCCCAGGATGAGAACTGCTGTGTGGAGGGCTGGGGGCCAGGGCCAGGGCTTGCTGGTCCCACTGCCCCCTCCCTGACAGGAACACCTGGTGTCAGGTAGGGTGTTGGGGACGGGAGCACCAGGATCCAGGTGCACCCAGATCCTGGCATCCATCCTGGCCAACACCTGGAGGGCTGCCTTGGACACAGGCTAGGAGCAGACACTTAAGCCGCCCTTCTGAGGCCTGAGAAGCCAGGTTGAGGGAGGACGTTCTTCAGGTGCGACACCGGCTGTCCCGGGTCCCGCAGGTGCTCAGGGCCAGGCCTGGAAGTGGCTCAGAGGTGGCCCCACGGGGTGGGGGAGAGCTGTCCCCAGCCAGTTGAGCAGGGCCGTGAGCGCGCTCCTGCTGCTCTGGGAGGCTGAGCCCCGCCAAGCCTGTGAGTCTTCTTGGGGCCAACTGGGGTTGGGGTTCCCGCATGCCTGGAGCCCCAAAGTGGATGCGAGACCTGAGCCAGCCTTCTGAGGTGGGCTTGCCTCAGTTTCTCAGGTGCCACCATGTGTCAGGCCCCTGCTAAGGTTTCCCCAGAGCCGCAGGGTCCTGGTGAGGAGGGGCTGGGGGGCTAGCTCCATAGGCCCAGGCACATGTGGGGCAGAGGTTTCAGGAAGGGCCTGAGATGCGTCTGACCCCAGGCCCGAGGCGGGTGGGATGGGTCTGCTGTGCAGGGCTTGTCCTCAAAAGTAGGCTGGTAGGTCCCGCCAAGCTCGGAGCCCAGGCAGAAGCCAATACCCCGGGAGGCCAGGATGGCCCAGAGAGCGCTGGGGACGTGCAGAACAGGGACCCTCTGGACCCCCTTCTGCACGTGGAGAATGGCTGGTCCCAGCAGCCATGGGCGGCGGGGCTGGGGCAGAGGCCCAATAGATCTGGGTGGAGCAGGAGGTGGGGCTGAGCACCTGGAGCCCTGGACAGGGCCCTGCCCCCACAGCACCCGCTGCAGCCCACAGTGCTGGTGTAGGACCTACTGCTTCATGGCCAGGAGCTTGGAGTCCATGCACTCCTGCTTCCCCTTCATCAGCTGCACGTCCGTCAGCAGCTTGGTGACACTGTCCTGACGGATCTTTATGTCTTCACTCTTCAGGGTGGACACCTGGATCCCCGAGAGGGACAGGGGTCACTGAATCGGCCTGGGAGCTTGGCAGGCTGAGGCTCGTACACTGCAGCAGGTCCCTCAGGAAGCGGGCAGGCTGGGGTGGGAGCTCTCAGGGAGGGCCAGGCGGGGAGAGCCATGGCAGGCGAGACTGGGCGAGGGTGCGGGGCCGGCACTCACACTGGTCACTTTCCTCTTGATGTTCTCAAGGAGCTGCTCCTGGCCGCGCAGGAAGCACGGGTGCTGGAACTCCGTGTCGTCTCTCTCTGGCTTGACCAGGCCACCCTGCTCGATGTGGACCACTTTCCGGAAACCATCTGCACATAGCAGGGAAGGGGGCGGCTCTGCTTCAGGGTGGGACCAAGACCCCTCAAAGAGCGGCCACTGCCCTGGGAGGCTGCTGCGGAGCTTGGCCACGGTCAGACCCCACCCTGTCCCTCAGAGCCCACGCCTGGTGGCCGGGTGGTCTTGGTCTAAGTGAGACCCTGTGTCCCCACAGGGCTCCCCACGCCCGATACACATGGAGTACAGCTCGGGCTTCACGGTCCTTCCCTGGGGACCCCAGGTTCATACCCACGAGGACCCTCCCCCTTGGAAGAGGCAGCTGCCCCCGGCCCCCAGGCTTGCTGGGTTCCATGGCATGCCCTTAGCCAGCACAGGGGGCTCCGTCCTTCATCCACAGGGTCCTCCTGCTGGGGTCCCACCGTCTGCAGGTCCGCCTCCCGCACCTCGGAGGCGGCACTCACACATGTTGAGCTGCCGCACGAAGCTGGCCATGTTGTTGTGCTTGAAATACTTGGGCAGCACCTCCTTGGCAAACTGGCCCTGGTCGAACACATGGAAGCTGTTCCCACTCTGAAAGGGAGACACACGGTGGGTCACGCGTGGTGGCAAGAGGCAGCGCGCCCAAACCACCCTTCCCCAGGCCACCCCTTCTGGAGCGCAGGCAGTGCACGTTCCACCTGATGGGGCTGGGGCCATGGGAGGCCCAGGGGGCTGGGGGGAGGCGAGTTCGTTCCTGGGACCACCTGCCACACGGGGCTCATCTGTGCAGCGTGACCTGCATCCTCACTGTGAGGCCCAGGACTGGGCGGTGGGCAGATGCGGGGCCTTCCTCACAGCCGGGAAGCCCCTCCCCAGGGGTTCTAGAGAAGGCCACGTTTCCACTCACAAAGCACCTGCCGCACTCTGGCCACGCCCACGGGACAGGGTTTAGCTTTACCCAGGGGTTCTAGAGAAGGCCACGTTTCCACTCACAAAGCACCTGCCGCACTCTGGCCACGCCCACGGGACGGGGTTTAGCTTTACCCAGGGGTTCTAGAGAAGGCCACGTTTCCACTCACAAAGCACCCGATGCACTCTGGCCCATGCCCACGGGATGGGTGTTTAAGCAGGACATTTCCCTTAGGAACAGCAAAGGAAATTGAGCCCTGATTTCATTACTCCAGAGGAAAACACATTTGCGTTCAGAAATCCAAATTCATTCTTGTTTTGTGACGTGAGACGAGAAACAGAGACAGTCAAACACTGCATATATTCTTCCTCTTCCATTTCTCTCCCAAGCTCAGGCCCAGAGCTATCAGGAGGAGCTGGCGAGGGAGGCATCCCTGCTGGCCGTGGCCACAGTGGCTCAGAGGGGGCACTGAAGGCTTAGGGGACAGCGAGAAGCCCACACGGCAGGGAATGGGGGCCTGAAGCAGGGCCAGAGAGAGGTGAGGGGTGTCTGCACAGGAAGGGGCGGCTGACCCAGTGAAGAAACGGGAAGGGCAGTGGGGCAGATTTATCCTGCCAGGGAAGGGAGCTGCAGATGCAAACAGGGAAAAAAGCCAGAAAAACCCCCATGGTATGGCACTAGAAGTGGAGAACCGCTTTCCAATATAGAGAGACGCGAAATAAACAAGGATGTGCATGCATTAGGGAGGGAACCAATCACGGAAAGGACCCAAGGCAGCAGGAGAGAGAGGGTGAAAAACACCAAGCCAACTTTCCAGAACTCTGAAAATTAACCAAAGAATTACAGTAGCACGGGGAGCAATTATTCCAGAAAAACAGCTGAATCTTAGTAAGAACGGTGGGCTGTGTGAACTTTTTTTTTTTTTTCTCTGAGACAGGGTCTTGCTCTGTTGCCCAGGCTGGAGTGCACTGGTATGAACACGGCTCGCTGCAGCCTCCGCCTCCCAAGTTCAAGTGATTCTCGTGCCTCAGCCTCCCAAGTAGTTGACTACAGGCGCCACCATGCCCGGCTAATTTCTGTATTTTTAGTACAGATGGGGTTTCACCATGTTGCCCAGGCTGGTCTTGAATTCCTGACCTCAAGTGATCCACCCACCTCGGCCTCCTGCGGTGCTGAGATTACAGACGTGAGCCGCCGTGCCCGGCCAGGCTTTGTGGCATTTTAACGTGCCCTATTCCCACTCCATCCGCAGCCCTGAAGACCAACAGCTGCAGTCCTCGTGGGAACCAGTGTCCTGGCAGCTGCTGCGGGGCGGGCCAGGGCTTGGGCTCCTCCCAGGCCCCATTCCCAGAGGCCTGGCAGCATCTGCCTAGGAGTCCACGCACAAGGCTGTCTCTGATTTGACTTGAAGCTCTCCTGAATAAAAAAGCTGTTCGCCTAGGTGTGTTTGTTGAAACATTTAGAGACGATTTTTGAACGCTGGGGCTGCCTGAGGCAGTGCCTGGCAGCTGGGGAGAAGGAGGCGCCACTAGGGGCTCTGAAAAGCTCTGAGATATTCCAGGACATCTCGCAGCCGTGTCCACGTGTGAGCCAGCCCTGAGCTCTCGCTTCTGGCTGACCTTGAGCTCTGCGTAAGCAGGAGGGGAAGCACAGTCGGGTTGTCCACGGCCTGGCCGAGTGCTGAAGGCGTCCCCAGCACACACACAGCCCCCAAAAAGACGGAGACTCGCTGGCTCCAAGCCTCGAGAACATTTCCACCCCGTCCCGACCCACATCAGTGAACTGAACAGAGACTGCAGTGGCCGTCAAAAAGAAAGAACAGAACCTTTACAGAAGCAGTCCTGAAAAGCTACCGGGCTGATAACCACAACAAACAGCAGCAGTGACAAATCCTGGGAGGCGGGGGAGCCCGAGCTCCAGAGCTGCCACTCTCAACCTATCAGAGTTCCGGTTCTCCAGCCGGCTGTGCTGGCTCACGCCTGTGGTCCCAGCACTTTGGGAGGCCACGGTGGGTGGGTTGGTTGAGCTCAGGAGTTGGAGACCGGCCTTGGCAACATGGCAAAACCCCGTCTCTAGTAAAAATACAAAAATTAAATAGGTGTGGTGGCACACACCTGTCGTCCCAGCTACTCAGGAGGCTGAGGTAGGAGGATCCCTTGAGCTCCGGAGGTGAAGGTTGCAGTGAGCTGTGATCGAGCTACTGCGCTCCAGCCTGGGTAACAGACTCAAAAACAAACAAACAAACAAAGACTCTAGTTAAAAAAACAAAACAAAACGAGATATGCAAAGAAACAAGAAGCTAGGACCCATACACCATCCACAGGAAAAAAAAAAAAAAAAAAAATCAATAGAAACCGTCCCCAAAGAAGCCAAAACATTGGACACTGGACTTACCAGGCAAAGATTTTAAGTCAATTATTTCAAATATGTTCAAACAACTAAAGGAAACTACATCTGAAGAACTAAAGTATGAGAATGACATCTCATCAAACACAGGGTATCAATAAAGAGATAAAAATTGCAAAGAAGGACGAAATCAAAATTATGGAACTGAAAAGTATAATAATTCAGATTAAAAGTTAACCAGAGGGGCCAGGCATGGTGGCTCACGCCTGTAATCCCAGCACTTTGAGAGTCCGAGGCAGGTGGATCACCTGAGGTCAGGAGTTGGAGACCAACCTGACCAACATCGAGAAACCCCGTCTCTACTAAAAATACAAAATTAGCCAGGCATGGTGGCTCATGCCTGTAATCGCAGCTACTCAGGAGGCCGAGGCAGGAGAATTGTTTGAACCCGGGAGGCGGAGGTTGCAGTGAGCTGAGATCGCGCCATTGCACTCCAGCTTGGGTGACAGAGCATATCTGACTAGGAGAAGGAGTCAGCAAACATGAAGATAGGTCCACTGAGATGGTTCGGTATGAGGAAAAAAAAGAAAAAAGAAGGAATAAGAAGGAGAGGAGCCAGCTGGGCGCGGTGGCTCACACCTGCAGTCTCGGCACTTTGTGAGGCCGAGGCGGGCGGATCACGAGGTCAAGACATCGAGACCATCCTGGTCAACATGGTGAAACCCCATCTCTACTAAAAATACAAAAAAAAAAAAATTAGTTGGGCGTGGTGGCCTGTGCCTGTAGTCCCAGCTACTTGGGAGGCTGAGGCAAGAGAACTGCTTGAACCCTGGAGGCAGAGGTTGCCGTGAGCCGAGATTGAGATTGCACCACTGCACTCCAGCCTGGTGACAGAAGAAGACTCTGTTTCAAAAAAACAAAAACAAAAACAAAAATGAGCAGAGCCTCAGAGACCTGTGAGACACCACAAAACGTGTAACACAGCTGGGTGCAGTGGCTTACGCCTGTAATCCCAGCATTTTGGGAGGCTGAGCCGGGCAGATCACCTGAGGTCAGGAATTCGAGACCAGCCTGGCCAGCATGGGGAAACCCCATCTCTACTAAAAATATAAAAATTAGCTGGGCGTGGTGGCCTGTGCCTGTAGTCCCAGCTACTTGGGAGGCTGAGGCAGAAGAATCGCTTGAACCCGGGAGGCAGAGGTTGCAGTGAGCCGAGATCACCCCACTGCATTCCAGCCTGGGGGACAGAGCGAGACTCTTGTCTCAAAAAAAAAAAAAGTATTAAAATGGCTGGTGTGGTGGCTCACATCTGTAATCCCAACACTTTGGGAGGCTGAGGTGGGTGGATCATTTGAGGTCAGGAGTTTGAGACCAGCCTGACCAACATGGTGAAACTCCGTCTCTACTAAAAATACAAAAAAATTAGCTGGACGTGGTGGCGGGTGCCTGTAATCCCAGCTACTCAGGAGGTTGAGGCAGGAGAATTGCTTGAACCTGGGAGGTGGAGGTTGTAGTAAGTGGAGATTGTGCCACCGCCCTCCAGCCTGGGCGACAGAGCGAGACTCCATCTCCAAACAAAAACAAAAACAAAAACAAAAACAAACCAAAACAAATAAAAGTATTAAAATAAAAGACCCTGCCACTCAATCTTTGTATACTGGCCGGGTGTGGGACTCAGGCCTGTAATCCGAGCACTTTGGGAGGCTAAGGCAGGAGGATCCCTTCAGCCCAGGAGTTGGAGACCAGTCTGGGCAACATCGCGAGATCCCATCTCTACAAAACATAAAAATTCAACATCCGGCAAAACTATGCTTTGAAAATGGAGAGATTTCCACTGCTGGGACAGCAATGTGAGGACCTTCGTGGAAGTACTTCCTGTGAAACAAGCAAAGCTGACTTAAACCATTTAAGGTCTCAAAACTGTCCTAAAGGCATGTTAACAGATAAACACTTATGGAGTAAAATCTACCGACGCCTGGTACGAACAGTGAGCCTGGTGGCATCTGAACCTCGGCCTCCTCTTTCCCTCTCACCCCAGCTCGCCATGATGGGCACTACACTCAGGGGAGGGGAGCAGGAAGATGGGGACCCTTCTCCCCTCAGTTCCCGAGTAAGGTTTCCCGGATCTCACGGGCTGGGCAGACCACCAGAGTTTCTCATCCTCACCGACTCCAAGCTGAAAAGAGACTAAGCTGCTGGAGCATGTGGCCAAGACGCCAGGGGCTCCCTCCTCCACCTTGCCCACGCCTCAGAGAGGAGCTCTGCCACAGCCACAGCAGGCTGAGGACGCCCAGGTCTCTGGCCGCCCTCCCGGCAGCTCCCACCTGATTAAAGCATTTTCAAAACCACTTTTTTTTTTTTTTGAGATGGAGTCTCTCTCTGTCGCCCAGGCTAGAGTACAGCGGCACCATCTTGGCTCACTGCAACCTCCACCTCCTGGGTTCAAGCGATTCTTCTGCCTCAGCCTCCTGAGTAGCTGGGATTACAGGCGTGTGCCACCACACCTGGCTAATTTTTATATTTTTAGTAGAGACAGGCTTTCACCAGGTTGGCCAGGCTGGTCTTGAACTCCTGACCGTAAGTGATCCACCCACCTCGGCTTCCCAAAGTGCTGGGATGACAGGCATGAGCCACTGTGCCTGGCCTTAAAAACCACACGTTTTAAATACAATTCAGGCTTTCTGGGTTAAAACTGCAGGGTAGAGCACCCATGCTGGGAAAGCCAGGCCAAGAAGATCAGAGGTTGCTGTCCTGCCCGGTGCCCAGAGCGGTGGTAGAGAATGAGCCTGGGTGGGGAGAGAGGCTGTCCATAAGGAAAGAGCTCTGAAGCTCCCCGAGGAAACTCATTTTATTTGAAAGTTCAGCCCAAGAGTGCTCTCAGAAACGACAGCTCCTCTAAAGTAAGAGAAACAAGTAAAACCACGGGCTTGTTCTCCTGCGAAGGGAAAGCTACGAAGAGCCCCGCTGCGGCCAGAACCACCCTGACTGACCTCAGAAACGACCACTGCTCAAAACCCCACAGAACACCCCTGCAAACAATAATCCAAAGAGCGAGACCCCCGTCTATACCAAAAAAACGATAAAAGAGACGAAATCATCAAGAACCCCCAATGGAAATTCTAGAGCTGAACAGTACAATAACCAAAGCAGAGCTGCTGGCCGGGTGGTAAATGCTGAATTTCACATGCAACTCCCAAGCTGCTTTTCAAAGAGGATATAGCATTTGTGTTCTCAGCAGCACGGGTGAGTTCCAGTGGCTCCGTGCCCTCCTCAGCACCTGGTGGTGTTGGCTTTTTTTTCTTTTTTTTTGAGATGGAGTCTCTTGCTCTGTCCCCCAGGCTGGAGTGCAGTGGCACAATCTCGGCTCACTGCAACTTCCGCCTCCCGGGTTCACGCCATTCTCCTGCCTCAGCTTCCGGAGTAGCTGGGACTACAGGCGCCCGTCACCACGCCCGGCTAATTTTTTTTTAATTGTTAGTAGAGACGAGGTTTCACCGTGTTAGCCAGGATGGTCTCCATCTCTTGACCTCGTGATCCGCCTGTCTCAGCCTCCCAAAGTGCTGGGATTACAGGTGTGAGCCACTGTGCCCGGCCTGTTGGCTGTTCTAGTAGCTGTCACTGAGGTTTTCGTGTGCATTTCTCTTACAAGTAATGATGCTGAGCATCTGTTCAAATGCTTATTTGCTATTTGTCTTTTTTTGATGTATCTGTTCAAATCTTTTGCCTTTTTCAATATACTTTTTTTTTTTTTTTTTTTTTTGAGACAGAGTCTTGCTTTGTCACCCAGGCTGGAGTGCAGTGGCGCGATCTTGACTCACTGCAATCTCTACCTCCTGGGACCAAGAGATCCTCCCCCCGCAGCCTCCCGAGTAGCTGGCACCACAGGAGCACACCACCACACCAGGCTCACTTTTTTTGTAGAGGTGGGTCTCCCTATGTTGCCCAGGCTGGTCTCAAACTCCTGAGTGGAAGCGATCTACCCACGCTGGCCTCCCAAAGTGTTGGGATTACAGGTGTCAGCTACCATGCTCAGCCACTTGTCGTTTATTTATTTATTATTATTTGAGATGGAATCTCGCTCCATCGCCCAGGCTAGAGTGCAATGGCACGACCTCGGCTCACTGCAACCTCCGCCTCCCGGGTTCAACCGATTCTCCCGCCTCAGCCTCCCAAGTAGCTGGGACTACAGGCACCTGCCACCACACCCAGCTAATTTTTGTATTTTTAGTAGAGACAAGGTTTCACCATGTTGGCCAAGCTGGTCTCAAACTCCTGACCTCAAGTGATTCACCTGCTTCAGCCTCCGCAAGTGTTGGGATTACAGGCGTGAGTCACTGTGCCTGGCCAAAAATTCTTTAAAAAATATATTCTTGGTACCAGATATATGCTTTGCAAATATAGTGTGTGATTTGCTTCTTAATTCCCTAACTGTATTTCAAAGAGTGGATGTTTTTAACTTTGATGAAGTCGACTTTATCAATTTTTTCCTATTTGGTGATTTTGTCTCCTAACTCAAGATCAAAGGGTTTTTTTTTCTCTAGAAGTTTTGTTGTCTTAGCTCATATTTTAGTCTCCAATCCATTCTGAGTTAGTTTCGTATATGGTGTGAGGTAAAAGACAAGGCTCACCTTTTTGTTTATGGACGTCCAGTTATCCCAGCACTATTTGCTGAACAGACGATTATTTCTCCATTGAACTAGTGGCACCTTTGTCAAGATCAGTCGGCCTTAGATGGGTGAGTCTATTTCTGAAATCTATAGTCTGCTCCATTTGTTTACATGTTTATATTTATGCTAATATTGTTCAGTCTTGATTACTGGAGCTTTATAGTGTCTTGAAATCAGATAGTGTGAATCTTCTAATTTTGTTCTCCTTTTAATAATACTAAGTCTTCTGTCCCATGACCATGGTATTTCTCTCCATTTATTTAGGTCTTCAATTTATCCCCCACCCAGCCTTTTTTTCTTTTTTCTTTTTTTTTTTGAGACAGAGTCTCGCTCTGTCGCCCGGGCTGGAGTGCAGTGGCCGGATCTCAGCTCACTGCAAGCTCCGCCTCCCGGGTTCACGCCATTCTCCTGCCTCAGCCTCCCGAGTAGCTGGGACTACAGGCGCCCACCACCGCGCCCGGCTAATTTTTTGTATTTTTTAGTAGAGACGGGGTTTCACCGTGTTAACCAGGATGGTCTCGATCTCCTGACCTCGTGATCCGCCCGTCTTGGCCTCCCAAAGTGCTGGGATTACAGGCTTGAGCCACCGCGCCCGGCCCCCTTTTTTTCTTTTGAGACAGAATCTTACTCTGTTGCGTGGGCTGGAGTGCAGTGGTGCGATCTCGGCTCACTGCAACCTCCACCTCCCAGGTTCAAGCGATTCTTCTGCCTCAGGCTCCTGAGTAGCTGGGACTACAGATGCCTGCCACCATGCCCAGATACTTTTTGTATTTTTAGTAAAGATGAGGTTTCACCACTTTGGCCAGGCTGGTCTCGAACTCCTGACCTTGTGATCTGCCTGCCTCGGCCTTCCAAAGTGCTGGGATTACAGGAATGAGCCACTGTACCCGGCTAATTTATCCCTATTAACTAGCCTGCCGATGGCCCCCTGTTGATCCCACTTCTGGTGTCCACACCCTTGAGCTATCTCCTCCCACCATGTACCACGGTTGTCCTGTGTCCTGTGTGACCAAACGCAGAGGTGATGCCATTTGAGAACAAACTGGGCTCTGGCTCTCTTGGGTCATTTGCTTTTGGAGAGGCAAGCTGCCATGTTACAAACACCTCTGTGGAGAGGCTCACTTGATAAGGAATTAAAGTCTCTTGCCAATAGCCAGGGAGAAACTGTGGCCTGTCAACAAGCATTGAGGGAAGTTGGAAGCATATTTCATCCTCAGTTGAGCCTAGAGATGACGTCGGCCTCAGAAACCTTGAGCTGGAATCAATTCACGAGTCTTGGAAATGGATAATAATTTTTTTTTTTTTCTTTGAGACAGGTCTTACTTGGTCACCCAGGCTGGAAGGCAGTGGCGTGATCTCGGCTCACTGCAACTTCCGACTCCTAGGTTCAGGCAATTCTCCTATCTCAGCCTCCTCAGTAGCTGGGACTATAGGTGCGCACCACCACGCCTGGCTAATTTTTGTATTTTAGTAGAGATGGGGTTTCGCTGTGTTGGCCGGGCTGGTCTGAAATCCCCGACCTCAGGTGATTCACCTGCCTCGGCCTCTGAAAATGCTGGGATTACAGGTGTGAGCTACGACGCCCAGCCGAATATTTTCAATTTTCAATAGTTTGTTGCTAGTGTGCGGAAATACAATTTATCTTTGTATAATGACCTTGTGTCTTGTGGCCTCACTAAACGCATTTATTAGCTCTACTAACTTTCTTGTAGACTATTTGGGATTTTCTAAGTCAACGGTCATGCTGTCTATGAACAGAATCACTTTTCTTTCTTCCTTTCTAATGTCTACGTCTTTTATTTACTAGACATGCTGCGCTGATGACGACGTTGAATGGATTGTTAAACAGACGTGGCAGAGGCACACATCCCCGCCTTCTTTCAGTCTTGGAGGAGAGCATTCCGTTTTTCCCAAGTAAGGATAAAGTCAGCTGTCGAGTTTTTAGACGGTCATTAGAATGAGGAATTCCCCTTCTATTCCTCGTGTGCTGAGTTTTTATCATGAAACAGATGTTAAGTTTTGTCAAATGCTTTTCTTGCTTCTGTTGAGAAGACCACATGGTTCTTCTTCTTTTCTGTTGACATGGTGAATCATGCTGAGTTAGAACGCTGAACCAGACTTGCATCTTAAGCCTTTTATTCTGGTCATATGCCTCACATGGTTTCTGATGAGAAATTGGCAGTCATTCTTATCTTTTTCTTTTGTTCTTCTGCATGCAATTTCCTTTCCCTTCCTAGTTGCTTTTTAAAAATTATTATTATTATTTGTATTGATGGGGTCCTACTGTGTTGCCCTATCTGGGACCAATCCTTCCACCTTAGCCTCTGACTAGCTGGCACCACAGGTGCCACCACTGCGTACGGCTCTTCCGGATGCTTTATTTATTTATTTATTTAGAGAGGAGTCTCGTTCTGTGGCCCAGGCTGGAGTGCAGTGGCGCGATCTCAGCTCACTGCAAGCTCTGCCTCCCAGGTTCACACCATTCTCCTGCCTCAGCCTCCCAAGTAGCTGGGACTACAGGCACCCGCCACCACGCCCGGCTAATTTTTTGTATTTTTAGTAGAGTCGGGGTTTCACCACGTTAGCCAGGATGGTCTCGGTCTCCTGACCTCGTGACCCGCCCGTCTCGGCCTCCCAAAGTGCTGGGATTACAGGCGTGAGCCACCGTGCCCAGCCTAATATTTCTTTTTTTTTTTGAGACAGGGTCTCTGTTGCCCAGGCTGCAGTGCAGGAGACTGTTGCCCTGGCTGCAGTGCAGTGGTGTGATCATGGCTCACTGCAGCCTCCACCTCCTGAGTTCAGGTGATCCTCCCGCCTCAGCCTCCTGAGTAGTTGGGACCACAGGTAGGCACTACCATGCCCGGCTAATTTTGTATTATTTATAGAGACGGGGGTCTCGCTATATTGCCCAGGCTGGTCTTGAACTCCTGGGCTCAAGCGATCTGCCCACCTCAGCCTCCCAAAGTGCTGGGATCTCGGGCAGGAGCCACCGTGCCCGGCCTTTTGGTCATATTTCTGTATTCTCTTCCCCACTATTTTCTGGAACCTCAAATACGTTAGACCACATGATATTATCTCCTTGAAGCTCGGCTAAGTTTTTGCAGTCCTTTTTCTCTCTGTACGTCACTGTGGATAGTTTCCATTGCTTTTAATTCGGGAATCTTTTCTTCGGAAGTTTCTAATGTTTTGTCAAACCACTGCGGTGAATCTGAAGAACCACCTTTTTACTTTAGAATACGTGCCCTACACCAGTGTCCCCCATCGTTAACATCGGGCCTTTGTGTGGTGCATTTGTCTCAAGAACATTAGACACGTTGTTAACTAGGGCCCATATTCTATTTAGATTCCTTAGGTTTTCACCCAATCCTTCCTCTGCTCCAGGACGTCATCCAAGATCCATCCAGTTGTCACATCTCCTTCAGTTCCACCGGCTCTGACAACTTCCAGACTTGCCTAGTTTTTGAGAACCTTGACAATTTTGAGGACTCGTCAAATAGTTTGCGGAATGTCTCTCAGTTTGGATTTGTTTGATGTTTTTTCATGATTAGCTGGGGTTACGTATATTTTTGGGAGGAAGATCAAAGAGGCAGAGTGCTGTTCTCATCATCCTATCAAGTATACAACAGGCCGGGCGCGGTGGCTCACGCCTGTAATCCCAGCACTTTGGGAGGCTGAGGCGGGCGGATCACCGGGTCAGGAGATCGAGACCATCCTGGCTAACACGGTGAAACCCCGTCTCTACCAAAAATACAAAAAAATTTGCTGGACGTGGTGGCGGGCGCCTGTAGTCCCAGCTACTCGGGAGGCTGAGGTGGGAGAATTGCTTGGACGCGGAAGGCAGAGGTTGCAGTGAGCTGAGACCGCGCCGCCGCACTCCAGCCTGGCAACAGAGCGAGACTCCGTCTCAAAAAAATAAATAAATAAAATAAAGAGTATACAACAGGGATACGATGTCACTGCTGATGGTGACCGTGACCCCTGGTGAGGCTGTGCTGCTGGAGGTCCCCACTGGAAAGCTGCTCCTCCGGCTTCTGTGCTCTGCTCTCTGGAAGGGGTCACCAGGTGCCGCCCAGGCTTCTGGAGTGAGGAGGTAAGCGTCACCTCCTCCAAGGGGAACTCTCTCAGTAAACAACGTGGAATTCTTCTACGTGGGAGATTAGTTCCAGTGACGTTTCGTCCAACTTGCTTCTTTTCTGTATCTTCCATTTCTCAGTCATTTTTTTTTTGAGACGGAGTCTTATTCTGTCGCCCAGGCTGGAGTACAGTGGCACGATCTCGGCTCACTGCAAGCTCCGCCTCCTGGGTTCACGCCATTCTCTTGCCTCAGCCTCCCCAGTAGCTGGGACTACAGGCGCCCGCCACCATGCCTGGCTAATTTTTTGTATTTTTAGTAGAGACGGGGTTTCACCGGGTAAGGCAGGATGGTCTCGAACTCCTGACCTTGTGATCCACCTGCCTCGGCCTCCCAAAGTGCTGGTATTACAGGCGTGAGCCACCGCCCCGCCCTCAGTCATGTTTTTGCGTTATTTCCTTGAGCACACAGAATGTTTTTATAATTGTTTACTCTTTGTTGGCTAATCCTATCAAAACCAGTCCTACTACTGGACTATCCCCCTCCAGTGACAAGTCCATTTTCCTGCCTTGGCTTGTCTGCCAGTTATTGATTAGATTCTGGATGTGAAATTTTTTTTTTTTTTTGAGACAGAGTCTTGCTCTGTTGCCCAGGCTGGAGTGCAGTGATGTGATCTCGGCTCACTGTAGCCTCCGCCTCCCAGGCTCGTGTGATTCTCTTGCCTCAGCCTCCCAAGTAGCTGGGACTACAGGCGCCCATCACCACATATGGCTAATTTACTGTAGTAGAGACGGGGTTTCGCCATGTTGGCCAGGCTGGTCTTGAACTCCTGACCTCAGATGATCCCCATTTCGGCCTCCCAAAGTGCCGGGATTACAGGTGTGAGCCACTTCGCCTGGCTTCTGTCTTCAAGAGTGCTGTGCGTACCCCGTGCTAGCAGGCAGTGGTGTCTCCACTGCACTTGTTTCCGTGGCATTTGGAGTGGCCTTTCCTTTCCAGCTTATTCTGTGCCACTTCAAGCTGTGGTTCCTCTAAGGTCTCAGGAATGCTCTGTGTATTTAAAGTGGCTTCTACACTCCAGCTGGTGGGAACTGAAATAACCATGGCCCCGTGTGAGTCCTGTCCCCTTACACTTACTCTTCCCCTTCAAGTTGCTCTTGGTCCAGCTTCACGAGGTTTCACTTTGCACCAGCAAATCGGATCCAGCCCAAGATGCAAGCAAGCTCACGCGCAGACTGCCGGAGCTCTTTCTTTTGGGCACAACTCCTTCCTTTCTGGTACCATACCCCACAAATTCTGGCTGCCTCAGCTTCCCCAAAGTTTGGGTTTTGTTGGGTTCTCTGCTTGTGAGTCTGCAAATTGCCTCCACGCAGAAAGCCTGGACAATCTTGTGGTTTACCTCAGTCTTCACCAGTTTTCTTTTTCCTTTTCTTTTTTTTTTGAGACAGATTCTCACTCTGTGGCCCAGGATGGAGTGCAGTGGCGCAATCTCAGCTCACTGCAACCTCCATATCCAGGGTTCAAGTATCTCCTGCCTCAGCCTCCCGCGTAGCTGGGATTACAGGCGTGTGTCACCACACCCAACCTTTTTTTGTATTTTTAGTAGAGATGGGGTTCACCACGTTGGCCAGACGAGTCTCAAACTCCTGACTCTAAGTGATCCGCCCGCTTTGGCCTCCCAAAGTGCTGGGATGACAGGAGTCAGCCACCGCCCCTGGCCCTAGTTTTCTAATGTCTGAATGTTGTTTAGTGGTTTCTTATGCCTTAAGGGTTAAATCCAAGTTGAACATGTCAGGCAACCCCTACCTTAGGGGCCATTATGAATTTCACAGGGTCTGCTGGTGAACCCATCAGAGAACCCAGTGTCTCATCTTCCTGCCTCAGTGGAACAAGGTTCCTCCTCTGCTGACCACAGGCACCTCCTTTCCTTGGACAGCCTCCCCTCCACCTGCCAGGTCATAACTGGGTGTCACGAAAACCTGCCACAGGAAATGGGAGGCCCCTGGCTACTGTGAGATGCCACACGCTGAGAAGTGTAGGCGTCAGCAAACCCTGAAGCTTGCAGTAAACTCGGAGCCTGTGGCCTCATTTTCCGTAGCACTGTGAAGGACCTGAAACGTGTGTGAGATCCTGCCTGTAGGGACACCTTACATAGGAAGTGTCTGTGTCTCTGAGTATCTTCTCAAAGGGCTCCCTGGCCCAAAACGTGAACAGTGCCGTATTCTACAAGATGGCCGCGCAGCCCAGGTCACAAGCCTCTTGTTCCAGCCTCCTGCCAAGTCTAAGCTATATCTGCTGATGGGTGTTCTGGGCTCCTGGACTCGGCTGGCTGGCTTCTCCCTCTCTGGGTCATGGGAGTGTGGGCTTTAGAAGTAGCGGGAACGCACGTGTGAGTAGCTGCAGCCCACGTGTGGGGAGCGGGGACCACTGGAGTCAGGGCATGGAAGCAGTGAGGCAGGTAGGAAGCGCGAGCAGGTGCAGAGAAAGTGGCTTACTTTGTGGCCCCGCTCCCCGGTGTGGTTCTGTCCGCATCTGAGCCGCCCGCACCTTTCTCGTTAACGCTTTTCTTGTTTCTGCTCCGGAGGAGCTTCCAGCATGTTCTCACCACACAAGGACCAAGAGCAACACAATCGCCCTCACCTCTCATCACATCTCTCATCACCGGCTGCCCTGCACCTGTGTGGTGGTCACCGCTGCTCACCATGGCCCACAGGGTCACAGGGAGGAGGCTGAGGCAGCAGCAGCCAGTGCTGCCAGATGCCTTGAGACATCTGGGACCACCTCCTTTCCTTGGACAGCCTCCCCTCCACCTGCCAGACCTGGAGGAGACCCCGGAGCCCACAGCCCTCGATATACCCGATGGGAGCTGCTTGCTTCCTCCGGGAAGGCACTGTGAGCCCCACGACCTCTCTCCAGCTGTCCCTGCACACAGGCTGACTCCTCCAAAACTGAGACTTCCAGGGCCAGGCTGTCCATCCCTGGTCCCTCGATAAAGGACTGAGCACACACTGGCCTGTGGAGTGAGGTGGGCGCGGGGCACTGGAGGCATCTGCCCTCCCCGCAGGAGGCTGCTGCAGCCCAGCCCTTCTGTGCCCTGGGCCCCTCCTCACTGCACCCCCCACCCCCAACACCATCCGGGTAGAGGAAACACGGGAGGCTACAGCACAGAGCCTTTTTAGTTTTTATTTATTTTTTGAGACAGGGTCTTGCTCTGTCACCCAGGCTGGAGTGCAGGGGCTCGATCTCGGCTCACTGCAGCCTCCACCTCTGGGGCTGAAGTGATTCTTGTGCTTCAGCCTCCCAAGCAGCTGGGGTTACTGGCTGGGCCACCTGTGCTTCGGCCTCCCAAGCAGCTGGGGTTACTGGCCGTGCCACCACACCCAGCTAATTTTTGTATTTTTAGTAGAAATGAGGTTTCACCATATTGGCCAGGTTGGTCTTGAACTGCTGGCCTCATGTGATCTGCCCCTCCTCGGCCTCCCAAAGTGCTAGGATTACAGGTATGAGTCACCGCGCCCGGCCAGAGCCTGCCTTTTATAGCGTTTATAGATCTCTGCCTGTGTGTGTGTATCTATCTCTATGGAAGGGGAAGGAGAACACTTGTGGGAAAATCCAAACTACAATTCTGACTATGAACCAGAAATACCACTCACTCCCCAGGGTCTAACTCAGAAGGCCGGTGGGGGCCACCGCCCAGCCCCAAGGGCATGGGACCGGTGGGCTCTTGCTGCACAACTTGGGAAGGCACGGTGCCCTGGTGGGCGGTAAGTGAGAGCCGGACCCCTCTGGGAGGGAGCACGGACTCTGGAGTTGGTTTCACCACATTTCAGCGCTTACTTAGTGAAGCTTCTTCACATCCAGAGCCTCAGTTTTCTTATCTATAAAGTGGAAATTATGCCATCTACCTGAATGGCTACAGATGGAACATGACAAAGAGCAAGGAGGCTTAACCTCGTGCTATGCACAGAAGCTTTATGAGGACAGATGTGTGCCTTTTTTTTTTTTTTTTAAGAGACAGAGTCTTGCTCTGTTGCCCAGGCTGGAGTGCAGTGGCGCGATCTCAGTTCATTGCAAGCTCTGCCTCCCGGGTTCGCGCCATTCTTCTGCCTCAGCCTCCTGAGTAGCTGGGACTATAGGCGCCCGCCACCACGCCCGGCTAATTTTTTGTATTTTTTAGTAGAGACGGGGTTTCACCGTGTTAGCCAGGATGGTCTCAATCTCTTGACCTCGTGATCTGCCCACCTCAGCCTCCCAAAGTGCTGGGATTACAGGCGTGAGCCACCGTGCCTGGCTCCAGCTGTGTGCCTTCTTTTTTTTTTTTGAGACGGAGTCTTGCTCTGTCGCCCAGGCTGGGGTGCAGTGGCCGGATCTCAGCTCACTGCAAGCTCCGCCTCCCAGGTTTACGCCATTCTCCTACCTCAGCCTCCCGAGTAGCTGGGACTACAGGCGCCCGCCAACCCGCCCGGCTAGTTTTTTTGCATTTTTTAGTAGAGACGGGGTTTCACCGTGTTAGCGAGGATGGTCTTGATCTCCTGACCTTGTGATCCGCCCATCTCGGCCTCCCAAAGTGCTGGGATTACAGGCTTGAGCCACCGCGCCCGGCCCTGTGTGCCTTCTTATGGCCACACCGGGAGGTGCTCTGATCCGGGCACACATCAGGCCCTCCAGATCCTGCAGCACTCCTCACAGCTGCTGCTGTGGGTCCTCCAGCATCTTGGGCCAAATGCCAGATCATCCAGGGTGGGGCCAGTGGGCCTGCTAGGTCTTGGCGGCTCTCAGAACCACAGAAGCAGGGGTGGCCCTGCCTGCCGTGGGAGCTCCAGACACCATCTGTGGCCAGGGTCTGAGTTACTGGGTGTGGCCAGGTTGGCTCTGCTTCTGTAACTCCTCATGTGCTTATGAGTAGACACCCTGCCCCTGGCCTCACTGCAGGGACCACTCATGCCCTGCCCCCTGCCTCACTGCAGGGACCACTCTGCTCCCAACTGTCCACCCAGAGACCCTCCACAGCGGCCATCTGACCACTGGCTTTCAATGGACCTCTCCCCCGGGATAGGCCGAGGGCCTTGGTGACCTCCGGCTCACTCAGTCTCAGGGAGCCCCAGGGTCTCAGCACATCCTTCTAGAGTCCTTCCTGCTGCCAAAGAGAAGGGAGCTACACCCATGAGGCTGGGGCCAGGTGAAGACAGTGAAGCATGCAGGAGCCCACGTCTAAGGAGGCCCCGACTCTCAGTGCCATCCAAATGCAGCGTGGGTCTTAAACGAATGCCTCAGGGCCAGGCGCAGTGGCTCAGGCCCGTAATCCCAGCACTTTGGGAGGCTGAGGTGGGAGGACGGCTTGAGTCCATAAGTTCCAGACTAGCTCGGGCAATACGGCGAGACCCTGTGAGACCCTGTCTCTACTAAAACCTTAAAAAAAAAAAAAAAAAAAAAAAGCGAGCCTGTAGCCCCAGTGACTCAGCTGAGGTGACTGGATTACTTGAGCCTGGGAGGTAGAGGCTGCAGTGAGCTGCAATCATAGCCCTGCACTCCAGCCTGGGCAACAGAGCAAGATCGTGGCTTAAGGAGAAAAAAAAAAAAAAAGTGCTTCCTTAAATTTTGCACCCAGGTGCCCCTCAGGTGCCCCCTCTGGTCTCACCCTGATCCTGAGGCCTCTATCTACCTGGGTTCATTCTAACCTGCATGACCATCATTCTAGCATTTGTCTAGCACAGGTCGTGTGGCTGTGCCTTGTTCTCAGGCCTCAGCCTGGAGTCCACAGCTGCCCAGGGCAGCCACAGTTAGCCCTGCAGGGCAGGGGGACGTAGGGCTGGGCTGGTCTCTTTTTAGAACATGATCAGGTTTGAAAACATTTTCTGCTCTCGCTTATGAAATATATGTTCACTTTTTTAGCCGGGCGTGGTGGCTCACGCCTGTAATCCCAGCACTTTGGGAGGCTGAGGTGGGTGGATCACTAGGTCAGGAGTTCGAGACCAGCCTGTCCAATATGGTGAAACCCTATCTCTACTAAAAAATACAAAAATTAGCCGGGTGTGGCCTCGGTGACAGAGTGAGACTCTGTCTCAAAAAAACAAAACAAAACAAAAACTCAACAACAACAAAAAAATGAAGTATATGTTCATTTTTTTAAAAAAGTATTTTAGAAAAATATAACTATAAAAATTATCTGGGCTGGGTACAGTGGCTCACATCTGTAATCCCAGCACTTTGAGAGACTGAGGCAGGCGGATCACAAGGTCAGGAGTACTAGCCCAGCCTGACAAACATGGTGAAACCCTGTCTCTACTAAAAATACAAAAAAAATTAGTCGGGTGTCGTGGTGGGTGCCTGTAATCCCATACTCAGGAGGCTGAAGCAGGAGAATCACTTGAACCCCGGAGACAGAGGTTAAAGTGAGCCGAGATCGTGTCATTGTACTCCAGCCTGGGCAACTCCATCTCAAAAAAAAAAAAAAAAAAAATCCGTAATCTCACCATCTCGGATGTCAAGATTACTTTTCATACTTCCTTATTTTGTTAATAAAGGTGGGACAAAATCATAGCTTGTAAAAAACTGAGATGATGGTGAACCCAGTTCTGAGGCTTCACTTTCTGCTTCTGTTTGGGTCTCCACGCTGTCAAATTCTCCGAAGAGGCTGCTGCCCTCCTGAGTCAGCTGCACCCAGCAAGGCCCTAGAAGAGCCTCCGCTGGTGGACAGAGGAGCTGCTGCATGCAGAGGAGGAAGCTGGGCTGAGGGCTGGCACCAGGGCACGGGGCAGGGAGGCTGCGGGTCCCTGGTCTCACGGGTCTCAGTTCTATGGAGCTGCCTGTCAGTCCAGGTATTCAGTCCCCCAACCCCGTCTTTGGGTCTCAGTGGTACTGGATCCAGGCACACCTTTGGGATAAGCTGTTAAAAAGCTGGCTGAGGGAGGACCACCCACGTCCATGCCCATGCTCCTATGTGGATCTCCCGGGATCATAACCTTGTGGCTGACACGTTTCCTCTCCAAGGCAGATGGGGCTGTGCTGTCCTCCACGACTTGCTGGGTCCCCTCAAGGCCTCTGCCTGTGTGGGTGGGGTGCTCATGGGAATGAGGGTCTGGGGGGTGGGAAATCGAACACCACAGGGATGGGGCCATAGTCCCCACCAAATGGGCTCTCCTGGACAGTGACCCGGCATTCTGCCTCCAGTGGCTGCAGTGGGAGTCCCGATCTCAGGCCAGGGAGGGGAAGTGCAATGGTTGTCCAGAGCTGGTCCCATTCCTGGCCAGGCTCAGTAAAGTCACTGGCCAGTTTCTGGGCCTCAGTCTCCCCCAAGTTATTCAGCCTGGAGAATTAGTCACCATGCCTGTGATTCTGCCTCATCTTCTTGTGTCAAACAGGGAGGGTTTTTCTTGGCAGAATGGTGGTAAGACTTTGAGCCAGGAGACTGTCCCAGAGAAGGCAGCAGAGAGCAAGAGCACCAGGGCCTTCTCAAGGCCTCCGAGAGCCAGCTGGGCCTGGGCAGTAGATTTGTGGGAGGGTCCCCTGTTGGGACTCTGCCGACATGGAGTCCTCAGGGCTTGTGTGAGTGCTCTCAAAGCCACAGGATGGGACGATCACCTCCTTTCTCCAGGCCACGCAGCCAGCGCCAGAAAGCTCTGCAGCTCCCTGCACAGTCTGGAGAAGGGCTTCCTTCCAGTTTGAAGTCAGTGTTTCTATCTCATTGCCATGCTCGCCCCCACTGCTACATCCTGCACCAACCATTGCCACTTTATACTGACCAGGTGGAACCAAACACTGACATTCCACACGGCTCCCCATCCCTCCCCAGGGAGAACAGGCCCACAGGTGGTGCACCTGTGAGGAGAGTGGAGGCTGGCCACAGGCCTCATCAAATCTGCCTCCCTTGCTCAAAAGCCCTGCCCAGAACATGCCTCGGTCTCAAAAAAGAGTACACTGGGACCTAACCCACATGCCTCATAATCTTTTAAGCAGAAACAGCAAGCAGATTATGGGACAGGACAGATCATGCTAGTAGGATTAAGCTTAGAATATCCCAGATAATCTCAGATGCCCCTCCCCCAATGGGGCAAGAGAGTACTTCTGAGGGTTAAGGGGAATAAGAAAAAGAAGGAAGGGCTGGGTGCAGTGGCTCACACCTGTAATCCCAGCACTTAGGGAGGCCAAGGCAGGTGGATAACTTGAGGTCAGGAGTTCCAGACCAGGCTGGCTGATGTGGTGAAACCCCGTCTCTACTAAAAATACAACAATCAGCCAGGTGTGGTGGCGTGCATCTGTAGTCCTGGCTACTCGGGAGGCTGAGGCAGGAGAATTGCTTGAACCTGGGAGGTGGAGGTCGTAGTGAGACAAGATCGCACCACTGCACTCCAACCTGGGTGACAGAGCGAGAAGCCGTCTCAAAAAAAAAAAAAAAAAAAAAAAAAGAAAGAAAGAAAACGAAAGACGGATAAAAGAAAACAGAAACATGGGAATACTTCCTCTGCACAAAAATGCCAAGGTCTAGAATGAAGAGATGGTGAAATGAAGTCAGCCTGCAGGAAGGCGCACTGCGCCGTAATGGGACTTGGGGATGGGAAGGCCGACACAGACAGAGGTGTCAGCAGGACAAATACAAAGTGTTTCTGAAAAGAGCAAAGATTTCCAGTCCTCTCTTTATTCCCAAACACTCTGTAGGTAAAGCAGGGCCTCAGTAAACCCGAGAAGCAGAAGGCCTGGCCTCCTGCCTGGAGCAGCTTCAGTTCAGACTTTTCTTCATTCCTAACAGCAGAAAGAGGCTGTGCAAATGGGAGGCCCTCAGCAGAGCCTGAGGAACTCTGGGGTCTTAGCTCCTGGGAGGCCACACATGCTTGGTGGCATCCCGCCTGTCACGGTCCCTCCAAAAGCTCCCAGTGATCAGTGGCCTTTCTTTTTTCTTTTTTTTCTTAAGACAGGGTCTCATTCTTTGCCAGGCTGGAGTGCAGTGGTGGAATCTCGGTTCAGTGCAACCTCTGCCTCCCAGGTTCAGGGGATCCTCCTATCTCAGCCTCCCAAGTAGCTAGGACCACAGGCAAGCACCACCACGCCCGGCTAATTTTTTGTATTTTTAGTAGAGTCGGGGTTTTGCCATATTGTCTTGGCTGGTCTCGAACTCCTGGCCTCAAGTGATCTACCCGCCGCCACCTCCCAAAGTGCTGCTTTCACAGCAAAGAGTCACCCCGCTCGGCCAGTGTGGCCTTTCTTCAGGCCATCACTTGCCAGCCACAGGCTGTGGCTCTGCCCCTCACCGGACACGACGTCACAGCCGGGATGTGAACAGCAGATTTTGATCTCCAACTCCAGACAATCACTGATTTACTTCTGCAAACCGGAGCTGTCCGGTCTTGCAGGGTCGGACCGTGTAAACAAGCCTGCTGCCAGGCAACTGAAGATAAAGACACGAGTAAAGACGCCCCACAAGGAATGAAAAACAAAACTCCTCCTGGGAAACCCAGATTTGGGATTCGGAAACGGGCTTGAGATTAACCTGAAGCTTCATGACGTCTTACTTTCTGTTTCCACTGCCTTTCCTTTTCCACTACAGCGACGCCCTCCGCTTCACGTGCCAAGTCCTGACTTTCTCCGAATAGTTGCCGACCCAGCACCCCGTAGGCCGTCCCCCGGGGACGCCGATGTCCTCTGGAGCACAGCGTCCGCTGGCGAAGCCGGGTGCTTGCCCTAAGCGCGGACACTTCCGCAACCGCCCAACAGTTAGCAGAAGCCCGATGCAAGGGACGCCCCATTCTCCCATCCCAGGGAAACTTCGCTGGGGCAGCGGTTCAATCGGGTGTGGGTCTCGCAGCCGCTTTCCCAACTTAAGGCTCTGCGTTTGGGCAGGCTCGGGACCCGCCGCCCTTCCTGGCGGGGGCAGGGCAGGCTCCCCGCGCGTAAGCCGAGGTGTGGCAGGGCCCCTCCCCGCAGCCCTCCCGCGCCGTCCACCGCGGCCCTGCTCCCTCCCGGTCCCCACGGGCCCCGCGCCCGCGCGCTGCCCTCACCGGGCTCCAGCAGATGAGCGCGTCGGTGTCCGGGTCGCTCACGAGGGTCCACAGCTTGGTCAGGAAGGCCGGGACGTTGCTGGGCCCCGCCGCACCGGGGCCCACGGGCAGATCCATCTCGGGCAAGGCGGGAATAGGCGGAGGGAGCGGCCGCGAAGAGGGGCCGAGGGCCGGGCTAACGCCGTTGCCGCGCCAGCCGTCCGGGCCGAGCCGCCGCCCGCTGCGCACACACAGCCCCAAGGCCCAGCATGGCCGCCGCCATCTTGCAACGGGCGCGCTCCCGCCGCTGCCGCCGCCGCTGCCGCCCTCTCGCGTCCCCCCCCGGCGCGAGCACGCAGGCCCCGACCCCGCCCCGGCCCCCGGCCCCGCCGCGCGCCTGCGCGTGTTGGTCCCGCCCCCCCCCCGCCCGCCAATCGGGGCCGGGCTGGGCGGGGCGCGTCCTCCTGCGCACGCGGCCGTGTCACTGCCGGAAGCGGCTGTTCGGGTCGCGGCCGGCGCGCGGCGGGACATGGCGGGTTCGCGGGGCACGGGGCGCACGGCGGCGCCAAGCGTGCGGCCGGAGAAGCGGCGGTCGGAGCCCGAACTGGAGCCTGAGCCCGAGCCAGAGGTGACTGCGGCAATGCGGGGCGGCGAGGCGCGTCCCTAGAAGGCCCAGCGGGCACGTGGCCGCGCTGGGGCGGGTGGGCCCGGCTGCTGTCACCTGGGCGCCCGTGCCCAGTGAATCGGCCTTGGGCGTGGGCGCAGCTCCTCTATCGGGGGGTCTTAGGCAGAGCAGACTGCAGGGTGAAGGACGGCGTCCGGGAAGCAAAGAAACGGGGGTGCAGGGAGTGGGGATAAGCGCCCCTTGCAGCAGCCTCTCCGGCCGTTCCATTTGTGCGTCCTGCCAGTAAAAGGGCTCGGCTTGCGCCCCCAGTAAATGCTTAACCTACTTATGCGCTAGTTAATCACGTTTTTATGCTCATGGGATAGACGTGAGAATAAGAAAACCTGAATAGAACCCAGAGTCTGCTGCGTTTGTTGTATCAGAACTCACTGTTGCCCTCTGCCAGCTCAGCCCCGTCTTGGTTGTGGGGATCGTCAAATTGGGTGGTGGAGGGAATGGACAGCCAGCCTCTCACAGCCCCCTCGGCCGCGTTGGGTTGTTGAAACTGCCCCATTGCTTTGTGAAGCGAACTCAACTAATCCTGGTTCCCATGGGCTGAACGGCCCGCAGGCCGCTCTAGGCGCCAGGTTCTGCTGCTTGCACCCTTGAGTTAAATGCTCTTCAGGAGCCAGTTGTTTGTGCTCAGGCCATGCATGCCATTTCCACTAGTTATTGTGGTTGTGTAGCTGACTGAGTACCAAGACACATCATGACTGTGTGAGAGAGGCATTGTGTGAACACTCAGTATGCAATAGCTAATACATCCAGGTCGTACCTTAAGTGAGACTTGTAAACTATTAGGAAAGCAGTAAAATCTAGAATTCTACATTCAACTGCTTCCATTTTCTTTTCTTTCCTTTTTCTTTTTCTTTCTTTTCTTTTCTTTTCTTTTTTTTTTGAGATAGAGCCTTGCTCTGTTGCTCAGACTGGAGTGCAGTGGCACAATCTCGGCTCACTGCAGCTTCCATCTCCCGGGTACCTCAGCCTCCTGAGTAGCTGGGATTACAGGTACCTGCCACCACCAGCTATTTTTGTATTTTTAGTAGAGATGGTTTCACCATGTTGGCCAGGCTGGTCTTGAACTCCTGACCTCAGGTGATCCACCCCCCTCGGCCTCCCAAAGTGTTGGGATTATAGGCATGAGCTACTGTCCCTGGCCTTCAGCTGCTTCCTGAGTCTAAGTTCTTGTTCCACTTTTTAAGGCCAGTGAAGGACCTAAACACTGTGTGTGCTGGTGTCACGCAGCCAGCAGGGCTCTGCTCAGAGAGAGGAATGGGTGGGTTGGTGTGTGGTTGCAATTGGAGTCTGTCATTCCTGTGACTCGTCAGCCAGTCCTTTCATTTTGCTGATCAATGGTTGGTCCCAATCTGGTTAAATGAGGAGGCTTCTGCTGCAGGTGGTAAAAGCCCTTTGGGGACCCCGGTTCTCTTCCAGCCCCCAGCCCCTTTTCTAGTGACCTCATGACTCTGGGGCCTTGGATGCCAGGGTGAGGTGTGGAGAGGGCTTAGGCAGGCTGTGTGAGGGAACCAGTGGAGTCCAGCCCAGCCTGACCCCACAGGGCCTCTGGAGTGGCAGTGGGCGGTAGAGAGCAGTGTGAGTTCTGTGCTGAGAGCTGAGCTCCAAGAGGAGGAGGTTGTCCTTGAAAAGCCCCTTCCCCGTGAGGTGCTAGAAATTAAAATGTCGATGCCAAAGGCAGGAGTCTGTCTTATCAGTGGAGGTAGAAGATGAGGAAGGCTCAGGTTGGGTGGATGGTTTTGGTGGAAGTTTGTGACTAGAGGGATGTGGTCCTGGAGGCTGCATGGAGCTGCTGGTGGGTGCCTGGAGGGGTGAGAGGCAGCTCTTCCTGCAGTGTTCAGCGCCCCATGCCTGGAGGGGCAGTTGTCACCAACCCAGTGTTTCCTTGCAGCCTCCTCTCCTCTGCACCTCTCCGCTCAGCCACAGCACTGGCAGCGATTCTGGCGTCTCCGACAGCGAGGAGAGTGTGTTCTCAGGCCTGGAAGATTCCGGCAGTGACAGCAGTGAGGATGATGACGAAGGCAACGAGGAGGGAGAGGACGGAGCCCTCAGTGACGAGGGCCACAGTGGGATGGAGAAGACCACTGAGGAGCAGGTGCAGGTGGGTGAGCGAGGAGCCCCCTCGAGGGCTCACCCCCATGTGCAGGTGGCCTTGGGCTTTCTGAGGCTGCCACCACACTGCCTTCTCCACGGTCCCTCAGAACCCCAAGGCCCGCGTCCCTCCTTTGCTGTAGCTGGGGCACACTTGGGCTCTAGGACGCTGGTTTCCATCCCCAGTTGTGTGCCGTTCCCAGGAACTCTGAAAATCCACATGCCTAGGCCCTCAGATGATGCTTGGGCAACCCACCTGGCAACAGGCTGGGTTTCCTGAGGCGGGGATTTTGCTGCCTGGGATCCAGTGGCAGGACCCAGCCGAGGAGGGAGCTGAGCAGTGTGGCAGGGCTCAAGCAGGTGGCATGGGGGCCCCAATGGAACTCTCCTGGGCCTGACCCCACAGGGCTTCAGGGGCCTGAGCAGCCCGTGGGTGGAGAGTTTGACATTGTACTTGTTGCAGCTGTGGTGGGGAGAGTGCACCCTACTCTTATTGAGAACAACAGGAGAAAAGCATAATTTAACTAAAACACAGCATTTGTTAGTTTTTACTTATTTTTTTGAGACAGAGTCTCGCTCTGTCGCCCAGGCTGGAGCGCAGTGGGGTGATCTTGGCTCACCGCAGCCTCCATCCCCTGGGTTCAAGCAATTCTCCTGCCTCAGCCTCTCTAGTAGCTGGGATGACAGGCATACGCCACCACACCCGGCTAATTTTGTATTTTTAGTAGAGACAGGGTTTTGCCACGTTGGCCAGGCTGGTCTCGATCTCCTGACCTCAGGTGAGCCACCATGCCGTGCCTTTTTTTTTTTTTTTTTCCCCTAGACGGAGTCCCGTTCTTGTCGCCCAGGCTGGAGTGCAGTGGGGTGATCTTGGCTCACTGCATCTTCTGCCTCCCGGGTTCAAACAAGTCTCCTGTCTCAGCCTCCTGAGTAGCTGGGATTACAGGCGCCTGCCACCACGCTCGGCTAATTTTTTTTGTATGTGTAGTAGAGACGGGGTTTTGCCATGTTGGCCAGGCTGGTCTCAAACTCCTGACCTCAAGTGATCTGCCTGCCTCGGCCTCCCAAAGTGCTGGGATTATAGCTGTGAGCCATTGCACCTGGCTCAGGATTTGTTATTCTAAACATTCTGGAAATTATTTGCAAGGATTTCCTCTCCCAGTAGTTTTGGTGTTTTGGAAGTTATGGCCTTGGCAGAGGCTCCCGTGGGAGAAACCGAAGAGCCGTGGCTTGTTCATTGTGTGCTGGCTGTGTTGGGCTGGCTTGTTTACTAGGAAGAAAAGATTCAAAATCACACTTGATTCAGGGTTTAATTGTAACACTAACATAGAGAGAAAATGATGTGCTCTGTTGACAGTGGTTTGTAAGATTACAGACAACTATGTTACCCCTTCTTGAGTTTTTAAAATGACACAATACTGGGCCAGGCACAGTGGCTCATACCTGCAATCCCAGCAGCTGGAGAGGCCAAAGTGGGAGGATCGCCTGAGCCCAGGAATCCAGGCTGCAGTGAGCTATATGATAGAGTCACTGCACTCCAGCCTGGGCAACAAACAAGACCCTGTTTCAAAATAAATTATAAGATACAATATCCTGGAAAATAATTTAGATATTGCAGCAGCACCGTTCAGTAGGGTGGAAGCTCCCACTCAAGGCCCTCACTCCTAACCAGTGAGCACAGTTAGTGCCCTGAGGTACGTCTTTCAGGGCTTCTGTCCCTTTTTAAATTAAGGATTTACACATTTACATGTTAACGATTTTCTTTCTTTTTTTTTTTTTTGAGACGGAGTCTTGCTCTGTCGCCCAGGCTGGAGTGCAGTGGCCGGATCTCAGCTCACTGCAAGCTCCGCCTCCCGGGTTTACACCATTCTCCGGCCTCAGCCTCCTGAGTAGCTGGGACTACAGGCGCCCGCCACCTCGCCTGGCTAGTTTTTTGTATTTTTTAGTAGAGACAGGGTTTCACCGTGTTAGCCAGGATAGTCTCGATCTCCTGACCTCGTGATCCACCCATCTCGGCCTCCCAAAGTGCTGGGATTACAGGCTTGAGCCACCGCGCCTGGCCATGTTAATGATTTTCTTATTAAATTCTTTCAGCCGGGTGTGGTGGCTCACGCCTGTAATCCCAGTACTTTGGGAGGACAAGGTGGATGGATCACCTGAGGTCAGGAGTTCAAGACCAGCCTGGCCAACATGGTGAAACCCTGTCTCTACTAAAAATACAAAAATTAGCTAGATGTGGTGGCACGTGCCTGTAATCCCAGCTACTCGGGAGGCTGAGGCATTAGAATCACTTGAACCCAGGAGGCAGAGGTTTCAGTGAGCTGAGATCGCGCCACTGCACTGCAGCCTGGGTGACAGAGCGTGACTCTGTCTCAAAAACCAAAAAAATTTTTTCACATAATAACATATCCAAGTACCTGAAAGGTACTAGAGGTCCTGCGGAGTCCGGGGAGGTGCCATCTTCTCACTGCTTGTCTCCTGGCCCCCGGAGCTCTAGGTCCTCTGCACTGCCAAGTGCGTGTTTGCCCTGCCCATTGCCCTGCTCAGGTTTCTGTGACCACGTAACTGGCTGCCCCACGCAGGGTGTTTTCCAAAGCAACGCTGTCTGTGGTCTGTGTGCTCCGTCATCCAGCAGGGCCTGAGGCGGCAAGTCCGGCCAGGCTGGTGGGGCGTTCTTCAGAGTTCCCCACACCACTGGCTGCTGGCTGGCCCAAGGCCCTGCCCGAGGCCCTGCCCTGCTGTGGCGCCCATGCATCTGCCTGTGCGTCCTGTGCTTTAGCTGAGGGGCACATTGGGCCCTGTTGGGGTGTTTTCAGTTCTAAAGTGTGATCCTCATGACTGAGTTTAAATTATTCCAGGCTTGGCCGGGCGCGGTGGCTCACGCCTGTAATCCCAGCACTTTGGGAGGCCGAGGCGGGCGGATCACAAGGTCAGGAGATCGAGACCACGGTGAAACCCCGTCTCTACTAAAAATACAAAAAATTAGCCGGGCGCGGTGGCGGGCGCCTGTAGTCCCAGCTACTCGGGAGGCTGAGGCAGGAGAATGGCGTAAACCCAGGAGGCGGAGCTTGCAGTGAGCCGAGATCGCGCCACTGCACTCCAGCCTGGGCGACAGAGCGAGACTCCGTCTCAAAAAACAAAAAACAAACAACAACAACAAAAAAAATTATTCCAGGCTTCTTAGTGGGAACCCCTCCCTTTTCCCCCGTTTTCCCACCCATTCATCAGAAGCCACCTAGGCACCTCGGCCTGCTGAGCGACTGCTCCCTCCTGCCTCCCGTCTGTGCCCCTCTTGAATGGTGGGAGTCCTTTCCCATCGTGCCCCCCTGCAGGTGGAAACGCAGCTGGCAGCCCGGTGCTGCTTCCTGCGTGTTCTTTTGGCCGTGAGTGTGGCCACGTGAGGCCTCCCAGGGTGCCGCCAGGATGGCCCCGTCATGCCCAGTTGTTGGCCTCAGGTTAGGCGTGTTTCTCTGTCATCCTGAAGCAGTCCAGGGCTCCTGACGCCTGTAACCCGCCACCTCCCACTCATGTCGTGGGTCCACGGGGCCGGGCCACCAGGGGCTCTGCCAGCCACGCTCGCCTGCCACAGCCATCTGGAGGAGTCTGCCCCCGATGCCCCTCCCCTGATGCCCCTGCCAGTGGTTGTGGGTCCTCAACCCAAGAACCCTTCCATTGAGCGGCTTCTAGAGTCAGTGCCCCTTGGTCCTGGGAATATACACCACAGTGACATAGCAGCTTCTCCTGCACCGCTGCGAAGTGTCCTTGCTGTGCCGTGGGCGTGCCCAGATTCTGTGATCCTGGCCACGGCCACTCGTGTGGTCTTGCAGACGGTTCCTGTCTCCCTCCTGTCGCTGTTTCCTCCATAGTGGTTGGGAAGACACGGCCCCTGTGGCCTCTGCCTCGTGCGTCTGAAGGACACCCCAGCCACAGCGTCACGTCAGACTGGAGCAGTGGCGGGATGGGGCTGGGCGTCAGGCAACACGCGTGTGTCACGTCACGGACACCCCAGCCACAGCGTCACGTCAGACTGGAGCAGTGGCGGGATGGGGCTGGGCGTCAGGCAACACGCGTGTGTCACGTCACGGACACCCCAGCCACAGCGTCACGTCAGACTGGAGCAGTGGCGGGATGGGGCTGGGCGTCAGGCAACACGCGTGTGTCACGTCACGGACACCCCAGCCACAGCGTCACGTCAGACTGGAGCAGTGGCGGGATGGGGCTGGGCGTCAGGCAACACGCGTGTGTCACGTCACGGACACCCCAGCCACAGCGTCACGTCAGACTGGAGCAGTGGCGGGATGGGGCTGGGCGTCAGGCAACACGCGTGTGTCACGTCACGGACACCCCAGCCACAGCGTCACGTCAGACTGGAGCAGTGGCGGGATGGGGCTGGGCGTCAGGCAACACGCGTGTGTCACGTCACGGACACCCCAGCCACAGCGTCACGTCAGACTGGAGCAGTGGCGGGATGGGGCTGGGCGTCAGGCAACACGCGTGTGTCACGTCACGGACACCCCAGCCACAGCGTCACGTCAGACTGGAGCAGTGGCGGGATGGGGCTGGGCGTCAGGCAACACGCGTGTGTCACGTCACGGACACCCCAGCCACAGCGTCACGTCAGACTGGAGCAGTGGCGGGATGGGGCTGGGCGTCAGGCAACACGCGTGTGTCACGTCACGGACACCCCAGCCACAGCGTCACGTCAGACTGGAGCAGTGGCGGGATGGGGCTGGGCGTCAGGCAACACGCGTGTGTCACGTCACGGACACCCCAGCCACAGCGTCACGTCAGACTGGAGCAGTGGCGGGATGGGGCTGGGCGTCAGGCAACACGCGTGTGTCACGTCACGGACACCCCAGCCACAGCGTCACGTCAGACTGGAGCAGTGGCGGGATGGGGCTGGGCGTCAGGCAACACGCGTGTGTCACGTCACGGACACCCCAGCCACAGCGTCACGTCAGACTGGAGCAGTGGCGGGATGGGGCTGGGCGTCAGGCAACACGCGTGTGTCACGTCACGGACACCCCAGCCACAGCGTCACGTCAGACTGGAGCAGTGGCGGGATGGGGCTGGGCGTCAGGCAACACGCGTGTGTCACGTCACGGACACCCCAGCCACAGCGTCACGTCAGACTGGAGCAGTGGCGGGATGGGGCTGGGCGTCAGGCAACACGCGTGTGTCACGTCACGGACACCCCAGCCACAGCGTCACGTCAGACTGGAGCAGTGGCGGGATGGGGCTGGGCGTCAGGCAACACGCGTGTGTCACGTCACGGACACCCCAGCCACAGCGTCACGTCAGACTGGAGCAGTGGCGGGATGGGGCTGGGCGTCAGGCAACACGCGTGTGTCACGTCACGGACACCCCAGCCACAGCGTCACGTCAGACTGGAGCAGTGGCGGGATGGGGCTGGGCGTCAGGCAACACGCGTGTGTCACGTCACGGACACCCCAGCCACAGCGTCACGTCAGACTGGAGCAGTGGCGGGATGGGGCTGGGCGTCAGGCAACACGCGTGTGTCACGTCACGGACACCCCAGCCACAGCGTCACGTCAGACTGGAGCAGTGGCGGGATGGGGCTGGGCGTCAGGCAACACGCGTGTGTCACGTCACGGACACCCCAGCCACAGCGTCACGTCAGACTGGAGCAGTGGCGGGATGGGGCTGGGCGTCAGGCAACACGCGTGTGTCACGTCACGGACACCCCAGCCACAGCGTCACGTCAGACTGGAGCAGTGGCGGGATGGGGCTGGGCGTCAGGCAACACGCGTGTGTCACGTCACGGACACCCCAGCCACAGCGTCACGTCAGACTGGAGCAGTGGCGGGATGGGGCTGGGCGTCAGGCAACACGCGTGTGTCACGTCACGGACACCCCAGCCACAGCGTCACGTCAGACTGGAGCAGTGGCGGGATGGGGCTGGGCGTCAGGCAACACGCGTGTGTCACGTCACGGACACCCCAGCCACAGCGTCACGTCAGACTGGAGCAGTGGCGGGATGGGGCTGGGCGTCAGGCAACACGCGTGTGTCACGTCACGGACACCCCAGCCACAGCGTCACGTCAGACTGGAGCAGTGGCGGGATGGGGCTGGGCGTCAGGCAACACGCGTGTGTCACGTCACGGACACCCCAGCCACAGCGTCACGTCAGACTGGAGCAGTGGCGGGTTGGGGCTGGGCGTCAGGCAACACGCGTGTGTCACGTCACGGACACCCCAGCCACAGCGTCACGTCAGACTGGAGCAGTGGCGGGATGGGGCTGGGCGTCAGGCAACACGCGTGTGTCACGTCACGGACACCCCAGCCACAGCGTCACGTCAGACTGGAGCAGTGGCGGGATGGGGCTGGGCGTCAGGCAACACGCGTGTGTCACGTCACGGACACCCCAGCCACAGCGTCACGTCAGACTGGAGCAGTGGCGGGATGGGGCTGGGCGTCAGGCAACACGCGTGTGTCACGTCACGGACACCCCAGCCACAGCGTCACGTCAGACTGGAGCAGTGGCGGGATGGGGCTGGGCGTCAGGCAACACGCGTGTGTCACGTCACGGACACCCCAGCCACAGCGTCACGTCAGACTGGAGCAGTGGCGGGATGGGGCTGGGCGTCAGGCAACACGCGTGTGTCACGTCACGGACACCCCAGCCACAGCGTCACGTCAGACTGGAGCAGTGGCGGGATGGGGCTGGGCGTCAGGCAACACGCGTGTGTCACGTCACGGACACCCCAGCCACAGCGTCACGTCAGACTGGAGCAGTGGCGGGATGGGGCTGGGCGTCAGGCAACACGCGTGTGTCACGTCACGGACACCCCAGCCACAGCGTCACGTCAGACTGGAGCAGTGGCGGGATGGGGCTGGGCGTCAGGCAACACGCGTGTGTCACGTCACGGACACCCCAGCCACAGCGTCACGTCAGACTGGAGCAGTGGCGGGATGGGGCTGGGCATCACGCAACATGCGTGTGTCACGTCACGGACACCTCAGGGACACATGAAGTCGGGCCGGGCGAGGGCCTCATTCCCCAGGCCACCCAGCCTTCAGTGGATGTACCTGGCCTAGATGGTGCTGTGAGGAAGGGGATATGTGACTGGCATGGGAGGGAGCTGGGGCTTTGTCTCTGCCATCCTGGCAGCAATGTGGCTGATGGGTCATCTTCAGAGAGCCTCCTTCATAAATCTGATTCCAAGTGTGTGCCCCATGCCAACCCAGACAGGCCAGGGGCGCCCTGTGGAGCACCCCACAGTGGGAGGCTCTTGTAGCAGGGAACCCGGTGACTGCTAGGGGTCAGCTGCTGGCAGCCCCTGTGGAGACCTGGTCTGGGTGGACCAAGGGTGGGCGTGCGTCTGGCTTCAGTGCCAGGCCACAGGCTTCCCTCTGGTTTTCTGCCCTCAGGCCTTTAGCGTTGACACGCCCACGAGCCTGCCTTCTTGTGAAGGGCTGTGCAATTACACAGTGTTCATGGAGCAGGCGCACTTGGCATTGTAGGGCCCCTGTGGATGCTCAGGTGATCCTAAGGGGCATGCCAGGGATGAGTCTCGCACGCTTCCCTCCTGGCTCCTGTTGCTGCATCCGGGCAGCTGCTGTTTCCAGGGTTGAAGTCTCTTTCCAGAATGTTCTAGACACATCCCGGCTCGCACAGGTTTTGAATGGTGGTTTCCTAAGAGAAAGGGCAGCCGTGTGCTGTCTCAGGACGGTTCTGTCCAGGAGGCCGTGGCTCTGCTATGTACAGTGCTTGGTGCCCGCAGAGTGGCTGGCAGCTCGGCCTCACCAGCTCCAGTGGGTGGGCAGTTGCAGGCTTCTGCTCTTACAGTTGACCGGACAATAACGTGCTGTTTCTCACATGTGCACACCATTCTTGGGATAAATTCCAAGAGAATTTCTAGGTCAAAGGCTAAATGCTTTTTTTTTTTTTTTTTTTTTTGAGACAGGGTCTCACTCTGTCACTCAGGCTAGAGGGCAGTGGTGCGATCTTGGCTCACCAAAACCTCAACTTCCTGGGCTCAAGGGATCCTCCTGCCTCAGCCTCCCTAGTAGCTGGACTACAGGTTCCCGCCACCATGCCTGGCTAGTTTTGTTTTTTTTTTGGAGACAGAGTCTCACTCTGTTGCCCAGGCTGGAGTGCAGTGGTGCGATCCCGGCTCACTGCAAGCTCCGCCTCTCAGGCTCACTGCAAGCTCCGCCTCTCAGGTTCACACCATTCTCCTGCCTCAGCTTCTAGAGAGGCAGGGATTGGCCGGGCGCGGTGGCTGAAGCCTGTAATCCCAGCACTTTGGGAGGCCGAGACGGGCGGATCACGAGTTCAGGAGATCAAGACCATCTTGGCTAACACGGTGAAACCCCGTCTCTACTAAAATACAAAAAAAAAAAAATTAGCCGGGCGAGGTGGCGGGCGCCTGTACTCCCAGCTACTCGGGAGGCTGAGGCAGGAGAATGGCATGAACCCGGGAGGCGGAGCTTGCAGTGAGCTGAGATCCGGCCACTGCACTCCAGCCTGGGCGACAGAGCCAGACTCCGTCTCAAAAAAAAAAAAAAAAAAAAAGAGAGAGAGGCAGGGATTACAGGCAGCTGTCACCATGCCCGGCTAATGTTTGTATTTTTTGTTTGTTTTTTGAGATGGGAGTCTCGCTGTGTCACCCAGGCTGGAGTGTGGTGGCACGATCTTGGCTCACTGCAAGCTCTGCCTCCCGGGTTCACGCCATTCTCCTGTCTCAGCCTCCCGAGTAGCTGGGACTATAGGCGCCCGCCACCACGCATGGCTAATTTTTCTATTTTTAGTAGAGACGGGGTTTCACCGGGTTAGCCAGGATGGTCTCGATCTCCTGACCTCGTGATCCGCCCACCTTGGCCTCCCAAAGTGCTGGGGTTACAGGTGTGGGCCACCGCACCCAGCCTAATGTTTGTATTTTTAGGAGAGACGGGGTTTCACCATGTTGGCTGGGCTGGTCTCGAACTCCTGACCTCAAGTGATCCACCTGCTGTGGCCTCCCGAAGTGCTGGGATGACAGGGTGAGCCGCCGCGCCCAGCTGTCAATGCATTTAATTTTGAACGTGCTTGGAGCGTCCCTCCGTGAGGCGGTGATGCCATGTCCTCCTGCCGCTGCCCCTCAGCTGCTTTCTCGCTACCAGCATCCTTCATGATGTTGCTTCTTCATCTTTTCCTCTTGTTTAGTGATGTTTTTCTTTCATTAAGAATGAGGCTCACACAGCTGGGCTTAACTGAAAAAATAAAAATAAAAAGAATGAGTCACAGGCCGGGCCCAGTGGCTCACACCTGTAATCCCAGCACTTTGGGAGGCCAAGGCAGGTGGATCTCTTGAGCCCAGAAGTTCAAGACCAGCCAGTGCCATATTGTGAGACCCCATTTTTACAGAAAATTTGATAAATGAGCCGGGCATGGCGATGCGTGCCCGTGGTCCCAGTCCCGGAAGCCCTTCTGTCTTCCCTTTGGTGGGATCATCCGTGTACTTACCTGGCTGGAAACCCTCATGGCTGTTGCCCAAGGGCAGGACAGCTAGCTGGTTCCTGTCGTTTTGGTCTGAGCTCCCTGGGCCAGGAGCCCTTTGCTGTTTTCTGTCTGTCTGTCTGTTATCTGCCGCCATAACAAACTGCCCCAAACCATAGAGCCTTTCTTTTTTTTTTGAGACAGAGTTTTTTGCTCTTGTCGCCCAGGCTGGAGTGCAGTGGCGCGATCTCGGCTCACTGCAACCTCCGCCTCCTGGGTTCAAGCGATTCTTGTGCCTCAGCCTCCTGAGTAGCTGGGATTACAGGTGCCCACCACCACGCTTGGGTAATTTTTTTTTTTTTTTTTTTTGTATTTTTTGTAGAGAGGGGGTGTCGCCGTGTTGGCCAGGCTGGTCTTGAACTCCTGACCTCAGGTGATCTGCCTGCCTCGGCCTCCCAAAGTGTTGGGATTATAGGCGTGAGCCACCGTGCCCGGCCACTATAGTGCCTTTCAACAACAACCATTTGCTGTCTGTTTCTGGGGTCAGGAGTCCTGGCGTTTTGTGCAGTTCACTTGAGGAACAGCGCCTGGCTGTGCCCTTCCCAGCTCCTCCCCTGACTGTTGGCACGAGGAGCTCAGGAGTGAAGGTGAAGCAGGGTGCTATGTGTCTGGGGGGTGGTCAGTGGATAGGGATGAGGGCAGGGACAGGGCCCGAGAAGATGGGGTGGGTGCTGTACCTCCCCCTTCCCTTCCTGGGGTATCTGGTCTTGGCCACGGCAGGGCCCACAGCTGCAGCCTGCTTGGGGCCAGTGGGTTTGGTTTATTTTTGTGTATGCGGTTTGGGGGCACCCCTTCCCGCCCCTCACGTCCCTGCTACAGTGACCCCTCTTTCTGGGTCCACCTGCTCTGGCCCGAGTTTGCTGGGCCAGCCTCACCCTGGTGCCCACCCCATCTCCAGCCTCCCTGCCTGGGGCCTGGTAGTCCTGCCTCTTAATTGTGTTCTGTGCTACCTGCATGACCTGAGAGTTCTGTCTCCTGGCCTGGTTCCTACTCCCTGGGACCTTCTCCAGCCCCTGCCCTTCCTGCTGTTGACCGTGTCTGTGAGCCGTCCCACTGGAGGGCGTCCCACTGGAGGGCGTCCCACTGGAGGGCCGTCTCACTGGAGGGCGTCCCACTGGAGGGCGTCCCACTGGAGGGGCGCCCTGGGCTGGGTGCTCCCAGCTCTCCACTGACCAGTTGGGGAGGAACCTACCTCCTGCCGGCCTGTGCCTCGCTCCCTGTGCCCCCTCCAGCAGTGCACGGCAGCGATTGGTCCAGAGTGAGGACTGGCTGCAGTGCCTTCTCTTCATCGCTGGTGTCTGGTGGATCTGTGGGATCCGTGCGCTCAGAGCTGCTTTGTCCCTTCTGTGCTCATTTTGATTCATTTTTTTTTCCCACCTGTGCTTGGCTTTGTCTTTTTATTTACCTGAGTTTTTTCTTTTCACTCTGTTGTGCAGAAGTTTTTGTTTTTATCAATTTAGTCTGCTTGCCACAGTCAAGAATGTGAGAAAAGACGGCCAGGCGCGGTGGCTCAAGCCTGCAATCCCAGCACTTTGGGAGGCCGAAACGGGCGGATCACAAGGTCAGAAGATCGAGACCATCCTGGCTAACACGGTGAAACCCCGTCTCTACTAAAAAATACAAAAAACTAGCCAGGCGAGGTGGCGGGTGCCTGTAGTCCCAGCTACTCAGGAGGCTGAGGCCGGAGAATGGCGTAAACCCGGGAGGCGGAGCTTGCAGTGAGCTGAGATCTGGCCACTGCACTCCAGCTTGGGCGTCAGAGCGAGACTCCGTCTCAAAAAAAAAAAAAAAAAAGAATGTGAGAAAAGACTGGGTGTGGTGAGCCAAACCTGTAATCCCAGCACTTTGGGAGGCTGAGGCGGGTGGATCGCTTGAGGAGTTCAAGACCAGCCTGGCCGACATGGTGAAACCTTGTGTGAATCGCTTGAGCCTGGGAGGTGGAAGTTGGAGAAAGCTGAGATCATGCCACTGCACTCCATCTGGGGTGACAGTGAGTGAGACTGTCTTGAAAGAAAAAAACATAAGAGAAAGCCTAAGACCTAGTATTAAAGTGACAATTCCAGATTTGTGGTTTTTTTTTTTGTTTTTTTGTTTTTTTGTTTTTTTTTGCGATGGGTCTGTCTGTTGCCCAGGCTGGAGTGCAGTAGCCTGATCTTGGCTCACTGCAGTCTCCACCTCCCGAATTCAAGCAGTTCTCCTGCCTCAACCTCCCGCTGGGATTACAGGTGCCGCCACCACGCCCGGCTAATTTTTTGCATTTTTAGTAGAGACGGGGTTTTCCATGTTGGCCAGTCTGGTCTCGAACTCTGAATCTCAACTGATCCGCCTGCTTAGGTCTCCCAAAGTGCTGGGGTGACAGGCGTGAGCCACCGGGCCCGGCCTTCCCAGATAATTTAAGGATTGTTCGGCCTGTGCTGGAGCGTAATGCAGACTCTTGGTTGGCGGATCCCGCCAGCGTCTCGGCGAGGGGTCCCGCCAGCGTCTCGGCGAAGGCAGGCTCTGGGAACGGCACCCTGCAGGGCGTGTTGCCGCAGTGTGGGAGCCCTGGACTCGGGCCCCCTGTTGCTGGGGTTCTGGGGTCTGGGCGCTGGTGCTGTCTGCTGGAGAGTGGTCTGGAGCTGCAGCTCTGTGGAGTCTGGGAAAGGGCTGCCCAGTGGCTCTCACCAGCTGGTTCGTGGAGTCCACCTTGGGCGAAGTTGCCTGGGTGTGGACCCCAGAGCTGGGGATGGGACCAGGGCCCAGGGCTGGTGGTGAACTCCGCCCGTGGCCTTGCTTTGGGTTCTTTTGAAGGCTGCTGGCTCCAAGCTTCGTGGCCCCCACGGGGGAGTCAGGCAGCTGTTTGCCACCTGTCCTGGCACTTTGCAGCATCGAACAGATACTTTGTAGCATTGTAGATTCGAGGGGTTAGAGTTCAGGCCGAAAGCAGTAGGGTCAGTACACCCCTAGTACAGTGTCACGCCGAGGGGCCGGCGAGCCCCAGAGGGTTCTGGTACCTTCCACCTGAGGAAGATTGACACTCAGCTCATGTCCTGTGCTCCGGGCCTTGGGTGAGGATCTCAGGTGAGCACAGCCAGGCCTCTTGTGCATCCAGACCGCCCCTGACAGCCAGTTCACGAAGGGTACCCCTGTCCAGCCGTCCCCCTCCCAGGGCTCTGGGCTGCAAGGACACTGTCTCCTGTGATGGGCAGAGCAGCACGGCCCTCACGACCTCAGCCCAGAATCCTGCGGCGTCAGTGTGGGCTGCTTCCCTTGGGTGGGTAAAGCAGCCACAAGCCCACCCAGATTTGCGGGGAGGGGGGACATAGACTCTGTCTCTTGATGTGATGAAAATCAAAGGTTTGTGGCTATGTTTCAAAATGGTCACAGTCACCCTTATGCTTGCCAAATACTGTTCCCCCAAGGCTCCTCAGAACCTCATTCCACAGCCAGGGTCCCATCTAAACCAGGCCTGGCAGATGGGGGTCCTTGGGCCTTCCTCTGCACAGCTGTCTGCAGTGGGGCACCAAGTCACAGTGGAGTGGTCTCTGGTCTGTGGTGGTCCTAAGGTGGCTGGGCACATGGCTGGTGGTCTTGGCCTTGGTGGTCTTGGCCCATGGTGGTCTTGGCCCATGGTGGTCGTGGCCTGTGATGGTCAGGGCCCCTGGTGGTCTAAGGGGCCTGTGGCAGTTGTGGCCTCTGGTGGTCTTGGCCCCCAGTGATCTTGGGGCCTGTGGTGGTCTTGAGGCCCGTGGTGGTCGTGGCCTATGGTGGTCTTGGGGCCCGTGGTGGTCTTGGGGCCTGTGGTGGTCGTGGCCCTTGGTGGTCTTGGGGCCCGTGGTGGTCTTGGGGCCCGTGGTCGTTGTGGCCCATGGTGGTCTTGGGGCCGCTGGTGGCAGCACACATGGCCAGTGCCTCATGCAGGGTTGGTCTCCATGCCTGGGAACAACCCTGCCACTCTTGGGCTCTTCCCCTTGGTTACCTTCCTTTTCTCTGAGATAAAAAGGGATGTTTTTCAGCGTGTATTTTCTCTGGGCTTTTCAGTTCCTGGTGGTGTACTTTCTTTAAAACAAAATGTGGGTTTCCTAGGTAGCTGTTGATGAATCGTTGCTGTCAGATGAGCCATCAGCACAGAGCTCTTGGATACCAGGCGTCTCTGTGCTGGGCACCCTGCGGCTAGCGTGGGCAGGGCCCTGGAGATCCTTGGCAGTGCTGAGGTGCCGGGTGTGGGGTCTGTGGTGCAGCGTGGGGTTCTCTTGGTCTCCTTGGCACCCCGACAGCGATGTTGTGGCTCTGGTCTCCGGGCACGTTAGGACTGCTTCCCTCCTGCCGCCCACGTCCCCAGCAGAACCGTCTTGTGGGCGGCCCTGGGAGCAGAGTTGTCTTCCCACCGACCCAGGACACCGCAGCTCCGTCGCCGTCCTCTCCCAGGAAGTGAAGGCAGAGCCCGTATCACATGCCTGGTTAGTGACAGTGGGGCATGGCCTGACTGGCCTGATGCTGGGCAGGGAGGCTCTGGTGCAGTCACAGCAGGGGACTCCTGCGCTTGGACACCGTTTCTGGCTGGCTGAGCCCGCTGTGGGTTTCTCCCTTTGGTCCTCTTGGTGACGTTCTAGCCCTTGGGCTGGGCAGAGGCCATACAGGGTTCAGGGACTGCAGCAGCCTTTCCTGGGCCCCAGCGGCCCTGGCACCGTCCTGCGCTCCCTGTCAGCAGCTCCCTGCCCACCGGTCGGTCCTTCTGACCCACCTGCCTCTGCCCAGTGGCACTCGCCTGCCCTCTCTCTCAGCTTTGCTTCACCCTCACACGACTCTCGGGCTCCATCAGGCCCAACCCCTCCTCGGGAACCCCTGCACGTGGAACCCCGCATCCCTTGTGTCCCCCAGCAGCGGAGGTCCTCAGTCGGGCGGCACACCACTGTGGGTGGTGCTGGAGGCCCTGGAGGACCTGGGCTGACTCCAAGCATGGGCCTGGCGGGAGGAGGTCGTGTCCCCGGAAGTCCGGAGCATGGCATGGGCTCGTGTTCTGTTGTCTGTGTCGTTAGGGTTTTAGTGGCCTTTTCCTCGAATTTTTACGTTTAAAAAAATATGTTCAATGCCCCACAGCATTTGCCTCCAAAATCTGAAGGGGCCTTCTAGGTCAGGCAGTTCCCAGCAGAGGCTGCCCCTGCCCACGTCGCCCTGCCCGCACCGCCCCGCCCCTGCCCGCACCGCACCGCCCCTGCCCTTCGGGCGCTGGGCCTGGCTGAGCGCTGTCGCCCCCTGGTGGACTGAGTGTGCCCCACAGCTGTCCCACGGGGATGCCGTGCCCCTGGGAACCCAGCACTTCCCAAGGGCGCCTCTGCCCCCTGCCCAGAGCCTGCCTGTGCCGTGGCCTGTCCACATCCAGCACAGGGGCTACGGGGCACAGAGTGCTGGGTGACAAGTCTTTTGTCCACCTGCCAGCACCCTGGGACTGTGGCCCATGAGCACCGAGGCTGGGACTCCGGGTGTGGTGCTTCAGCCCTGGCCACGGCGAGCGGTCGGAAGCCCAGCCCGATACCCGTGCAGCAGAGGCCAGGTGGGGGCAGCTGACTGCCGCCTGGTGTGGAACTGCCCTTGTGCAGGTCTGGGGCTTGGGGCCGGGGTCTCGTGTCTGCCGCGGCTCTGGGGGCTTGTGTGCTCCAGGCAGGGGCAAGAGCTCAGTGTCACTGGGTGCCCCAGGCCACTGTCAGCGGCAGGGGAGACGTGGAAACTGAATCCTTCCTTGTTCCTGGCCTGGGAAAAAACTTAGTCTCCCACCTCTCTATATTGAAGGAAAAAACAGGCAGGGGAGGGGCCCGGGCCGGAGGGAAGAGGGGCTCGGGGCGGGGGTGGGGGCGTGCCCGCCCTGGCTCTGGGGTTCCTGCGCCCGAGCACTTTACTGCCCCCACGGGTGAGAGGTGGCCTGTTTTCCCCATCAACCTTGGTTCCGCCAGTAAACCCGATCCGGTTGGAGCCATCCTCACCTCCACAGTTGAGGGCAGAATCTGTTTTCCAGCTTGGGACGTGAATTCTCAGTGGCGCCCACTCTGACCCGGTGGGATGGGGTCGGCCTAGGCTGTGGACGTGGTGGGTGGGAGGATGCTGGGCGCCAGGGAGCCTGTGGGGGCTGCAGGCCTTCTGAGTGTTTGGGGCCCTGTCTGGGCCCTCTGCCGGCTGGACTGGGCTGGACATGGCCCCCGAGATGGGTGGGCAATGTATGTCCCCCGCCCCTTCAAGGGCACTGCCCCGGTGACGCTGCTGTGACGGCTGTGTCTGCTCCTTCCCCCCAACCATGTTGCCCCCGTCCCAGGCGGGGCTGGGCAGGAGCCCCATGTGGGGCCTCAGGGAGGAGTCCTGTGGCTTTGACATGAATGGGGGTACGGGGTGGTTGGTGGTGGGTGGGGGTCTTAGTCCTCAGCTGGAGGCTTTGCTGCTGACTGCCCCAGTGGCCTCCGTGTCTAGCCTGACCCGGTCAGCCTAGGGACAGAGGGCTGGGGAGGCTGCAGTCCAGCCGTCGTAGAGGACAGGGCCGTGGTGCCGGGTGCCAGCCACAGCCCCAGAGGCCCCCTTAGAGCTGGGTGTTCTTGGCCTTGCGCTGAGGCCTGGGCCGGGCTGGAGCCGCTCGGAGATTTGGGGTGGGGGTGGGCTTCCGGGGTCTGGGATCCCCGCAAGGTCAAAGGGCACCCTGTATCCCCTGAAGTAACCGTTTTCCCCCTCTCTCTGCAGGACGGCAGCCCTGGCCCGAGGACAGAGGTGGCGAGCGCCCGGATTGGGGATGAGTACGCGGAGGACAGCTCTGATGAGGAGGTGGGGCTGGGGCTGCTTTCCCACTGGGCAGGGTGGGGCATCGTCCATCACAGCCTAGCAGGTGCTGGGCGTTGGGGCCGGGGTTGCCCTGGGGGGTGCTGGGACCTGCCCGCAGGTGGGCCACACTGTTGGGGCCGCAGCAAGGCTCCCGAGGCCCGCGTGGGCGTCCTGGCTTGGGGCCCTGTTCCCCGTCTGCAAGAGCGATTTCAGGGTCTGGGACACAAGACTGCAATGTATGTGTGTCATCGTTGCCTGTGAAGGGGAAGGACCTGGGTGTGGCTCCGTGCCCCTGTGTCGGCCCTGGCCTGTGGACAGGCCCCGGGGCTCCTGTGTCTTCCGCAGGGTGGCTGGGGGCTCCCTGGAGGCAGTGTACATGGTCTGGGTGGGGGTCATGGGCACGGGTGGTGCTCCTGTCGTGTGTGCTGTGTGGGGAGCCACAGGTTGGCTGTGGGCCAGGCGGGCAGGACAGGGCCATGGCTGCCCCCTGATGTCCTGATGTTCTGGCAGCGGTGGCCCTTCCCTTCCCCTGGAGTCTCCCCCGCCCCTGGTGGTGGCTGATGTGGGCTGGGGTCATTGCCTCTGGACCTCTGAGTGAGTCCCAGGAGCACATCTCAGGAGGGGTTGGAGGTCGGCTGTTTCTCGTAAGGAGCTTGCAGGCGAAGGGGGACGCGTGCTGCCAGCCTGGGTTCTGCTGGCATGGAGAGGCTGGCACTGGGCTGGGCTCTGCCGGCATGGAGAGGCTGGGATGGGCTGTGTCCAGGAGCAGATTTGGCTGTGGGGGGCTGCCCTCATTTGGGAGGGTCTGGAAGCTCTGAGAAGCTCTGAGGCCGGAGGCAGTGCCTGCCTGTACCCTCCTCAGTGTGGCCTGGCCCCAGGGTAGGACTGTGGTCCCCGTGGAGCACCTGGGTGTGAGGCGGAGGCCCCTCTGGGCCCTGGGGGCTGCGGGGGAAGGAGGCGGCTTTGGTGTAGGGCCTTCCCGATGGAGCTCTTCCTCCCTCCCTGTCAGGGGCTGTCCCCTTGGGGCCTGGGGGAGACACGCGCCCCCCTCCCCCCAGGTTCCTCCCCCATCCTTCGGCTCTCTTGGCTGTGGCTGCAGGAGCCTTGGCCGCCCGCCCGATCCGGTCTCTGCTGCGCGTTCAGAGAACAGAGACAAAACAAAATAAATTGGTTTCCTGGCCGGAGCAGCGGGCTCACTCAGAGAGGGGGGGCCACGCCGCGCGCTCCCTGCCTGTCTCCCCTCCCCCTCCCAGGGGCTCTGGCTGTCGGCAGCCACATCCTGTCGGCTACTTTTTTATATTTGGTATTTTGAGAAATCGATGATGATTGTAAACGGAGTGCAGAGGCCGGGGGAAGGGCCTCGGCAGGGCCTGTGGGACCCTGCTGCCCCGGGGGTGCTCTGCCAGGCCTGTCCCGTGCCACCGCCGCCTGCCGGGTGGGCAGCCCCCTGCTGTGCCGGGAGGAAGCCGGCCAGGGGTGTGGGGGCTGCTTCCTCCAGTGATGACTATCCCACATGTTGGTCTGAGTGACGGCGAGGGAGCCGGGGTGCCGCCCGGTGCTCCTGCCAGCACAGCCGGCCAGCGGCTCGAGGGGGCGGCAGAGCTCAGCTTTCAGGAGCCAGGCCAGGCCAGGACAGATGCCTCCCGTCCAGAGAAGTCCGCATCTGCCTGGGCCTCCTTCCCTTGGAGCAAAGTGGGGTGGCCCTAGGGGAGTGATTTGGGGCCACAGGTGGGCAGGAAAGAGGCTTGGGAGGTGGGAGACAGCCTGCAGCTCTGCGATAAGACAGTGGGGTGAGGAGAGCAGGGCCCGTCCGGCAGCCCCGTGTCCTTGGAGGTGGCCGTGGTACCAGGACCATGGTCCTCCTCGGCACTGGGCAGAGCTGGCTGGGAGAAGGCCGACCTCCCTGCCAGGGCCCTTCAGGACTTTGGGGAGGGCCCCTGGCAGCAGGGCAGGGAGGGTGCCGCAGCGGCGTGTGCTCCTGCGAGCCGCGATCTCAGCTGGAGCGCGAGAGTGGCAGTGGCTGTGATGCTGAGAAGGTCGGGCCAAGCTCCTGCTGGCGGGAGGTGCCTCCCTGCCACCCCTACCCGCCTGCCTCCCCTACCCGCCTGCCTCCCCTTCTCCTCAGGCCACTTCCCTGCCCTTCCTGGGTCTGGGTGACACCGGGGCCTCGCACCGCTTCAGGGACCCCCTGCTGGGCGCTGACTTGTGAAGACCAGAGCAGCCTCTCTGTGCCCCAGCTCTTGGTCTCCTTATTCCCCTCCCCCAGGTGCGCAGGCAGAGGGAGGCGGGCGGAATCCTGGAGGAGGCGCTGGGCCTGGCTGGGGTCCTGCCGCCCGGCAGTGGGGGGCCCCCAGGAGCCGGCTGAGCCGCGGCTGCCCCGCCCCCGCATGGCCACCTCACCCCTCTCCCACCGCGCCTGGAGCTTCACAGACGTGATCTCATCCAGCCGCTGGGACCCCCGGGGAGGTGGGCCGGGGTGGAGGGGCGGGGCGAGGGGGTTGCTTGGCCTTTACAGAAGCAACCCCTCCACTTTGATTTGAGCCGTTGGGAGAAACTGAGGCCGGGCAGCTGCTCAGGCAGAGGATGCAGCCACCCACCCTTCCCCTGCCTGTGGCCATGTTTGTCGGGAAAGTGTGTCAGGCTGAGGGGTCAGGGTGGCCGTCAACTCTGGCCGGAGGAGCCGCCCTCTGCTGTCCCTTTCCCGTGCCCGTGGTGCTGGCCTGGGGCCGTCCCCCGCAAGGCCTCCACTGGGGTCTGGAGTCTGGGGCTGGGGTGCAGCCTTGCCGGCTCCCCGGTGCCCACGACCCTGCCTGGGCTGTGAGTTCGGTTCCCGCAGGGATGCAGCCGGGCCTGTCTGCGTCCAGAGCCCGTGGTCCCCTCTGCTCTCGCGCCAAGCGCCGTTAATGGCTTCTCCTAGCTACTGAACCGGCAGCTGCCTCCAGCGCTGGCGGCCTCCCGCTCCTCCGGGCCGCCCCCGCCCCCGCGTCCTGGCCCCGCGTACTCAGGCTTGCGTCGCTGCTGGCAGTGCGGCCTCGGCTCAGGTTTCCCGGCGAGTGAACGGCCCTCCCCACGCTGCTTGTGGAGGGCGCCCAGGCCTGCAGACCGCCCCAATCTCCCTGGCGGCCGTCCACCCCCGCGGCCGCCTGCATGCCTGCCTCCCAGGGGGCTGCTGACTGTGCTGAGGCTGGCCCTTGGGTCTGGTCCCTTTCCACTGAGGAGGGAAACGGGCGCGCCCTGCTACCCAGGCTGTGGGTGGGTGTGTGTAGCCTGATTGCTGCGTGCCCCTTGGCCAGCTTGAAGGCCCTCCTAGGCCTGGCCTGCTGCACTCGGTTGTCCTGTTTGGGAGAGGAGAGACGCTGGGGTCAGTGAGGAGGGGCAGGGAAGCCAGGGCCCTCATGGGGCACCTGGGGCTCTCTGATGAAGCAGGCCCGGGCAGTGGCTGGCAGGTGGGTGTGGCTTTTCGAAGCCGCGTTCTCCTGCTTGTGGGCTGCAAGGGTGGTGGAGGCCCTGGCCTGCTGTGCCCACTCGGGGCCAGCGTCCTTGGCAGCTAGAACCTGGGTGGGCAGGTGGGGGTTCTCTACCGGGTTCTGGCAGAGGCTTTGTCCTGGGGCTTGCAGAGCAGCCTGTGGAGCGGAGCTGGGGAAGGCATTGGAGGGCAAGGCTTGTCGGGCAGGTGGTGACGGCTACAGGCTCTGGGCCTTCTGGGGAGGTTGGCTGTGGAGAGCTGGGTCTGGGTGTGTGTCCCAAGGCTGGGGCTGTTCTGCAGGGGATAGGAGTCCCAGGTGCGTGTGTGTGCATGGATCAGGACTGGGGGAAAAGTCTCCAGAATGAGATTTTGGAGGTGTCCAGAGTTGGGGGCTGAGCGGGTGTGGACCTCTGGAGCCCTGTTCCCACCTCACCTGGAAGCTGCAGCTCTGAGTTGTGGGACTCGGAGCAGGCCGAGGAGTGGTGAGCACTGGGAGGTGTCGGGGGTTGTTGGGGGTGTCATGCCCCAAGCCTGTGCCCCACCCCCAGCATCCTGCAGGAGTTTCTGGGAGCCCCTGCTTATGAGACACCAGGCATTGGGGTGCTCTGCCTGAGAACAGCCATTGTCCCTGGGCCATTCCCAGCAGAGACTGAGGCAGGCCAGGTCTGGAGGAACCCCTGGGTCAGTAGTGGCCTCTCTCTAGCCTGCAGACCCCCAGGGGGTGACTTGCTGCCCTCCCAGCTGTGGAGGTGCCAGGACGCCTGGGTCAGCAGTGGCTTCTCTCCAGTGGTGGAGGTGCCGGGAGGAGGCCGAGCTGTGTGCCCAGCCTCTGGAAGGGCAGATGTGTGGTTGGCGGGAGCAGGGCCAGAGGTGAGGGCCTCTGGGCTGGCGGCTTCTCCTGCCTGGGATCCCACCTTGGGCTGGGGTCCGCTCAGCTGGTTTGGACTTTGAGGAGGAGACCAAGCAGGGCCTGGCTTTCTCCCCTCTGGCCCCGGCGCCAGGGCCCAGCACCCCTGCTGGAACCTTCAGTAGGGTGAGATGCAGCAGGTGAGCCTCCTGCCCTGGCCTTGCCCTGAGCAGTTTGACAGATAAAACCCTGAGGAAGAGGAGGAGGAGGAGGCGGTGACGGCCTCATGTCGCACAGGAAGGCCGTGTGGCGCTCAGACAGGCGGGCGTTTTGTGCAGGGGAGCGGCGAGTGCTGAACACTGCTCGCATTGTAATCGGAGAGGGGCTGGGGAAGAGAGACGGAGCGAGGGCGGCTGACCCCACGCTCCCGGGGGACAGGTGGGAGAGGCGGAACGAGGAGAGAGTGAAGGATTCCAGAGGTGGGCCGGCTTCCTCTCTCGCAGACAGACACGGGAGGAGGCGGGCAGCGGGCCAGCCCCATACCTGCAGTTCCAATCTGTGGTCCTCACAGCTGCAGCCACTTTGGGGAGGGGGAGGGAGGGGGCTCATCGAGAGCGGAAAAATCCCAGCCGACACATCAGCCGGTTGCGGCCTGTGTCCGGTGCAGTCTGGGCTGGGGGCCTGTCCTTGGGGCTGGCGGCCCCCGGGAGAGCCCTGATGCTGGGTCTGCGTGCGCCCCCGGCCGGCCGGGCTCTCAGGGCCTGACCCAGAGGGTCACATGTGTTTCCTGGCAGCCCACAGGTGCTGCGCAGGGCGGGGCGGGCGGTGGGCGCAGGCAGCCCTGATGAATCATGTGTCCCGCCGGCAGCTCGTTCCCCAGGCCGGGGACAGGAGCTGACAGCTGAGGCCCAGCAGAACGTTTCCAGCCCAGCTCGGCTCACAGGGGCGGCTGCTGGCCCAGGGTGCAGGCTGGGGCCCCTTCCGTCCCAGCTGCCTCTGTGGGGCACAGGCAGAGGGAGCCCTGGGTCTCTGTGGAGGTGAGGCCAGCACTCTGGGAAGGGAGCCAGGGGCTGTGGTGGGCAGGGGGCACCTGCCACTCCTCTGCCTGGCGGCTGTGAGCTGCGAGTGGATTCGGGTGGGCCACCGCGGGCCTGGGGGGTCAGCCCACGCCACCCCCGGTCTGGTTTGAATTTCTGGAGCAGTAGAGGGTGACGGAGTGTTCCTCCCCCGCCCCTCCCTTCTTGCTGGCTGGCGGGCCGGGCCCTCGGCCGCTGCTACCGGTGCAGCTCAGGGAGCGGCTGGGCTGGCTGCCCAGGCCTGAGGCTGGCCAAGCTGCAGCCGCGGTCGGAGTCAGGCCTGCAGCGGAGGGCCTGGCTGTGAGTACTGCACCCCAACCAGCCGGGCCCTGGGGATCCTTTCAGCTCTGAGGCCTCCGGGTGGCTGTTCCCTGTTCCCTTCTGGCCTCATTAGACACCCCAAACTCTGACCCCAGTCCACGGGGGCTCTGACGTCCTTTCCCCAGCACTCCCTCTTGACCCTGCCCAGACCTCCCTACCCAGGCCCACACCTTCCCACCTGCTCACGTCTGGCCTCCTGCATTCCCGCTCCCCGCTGGCTCTGCCCTGTCCTTGGTGCCGGCCGCCGAGGCCCCGCACCTGCCTGCTCAGGCCAGCAGCCCCTGGTGTCCCCGCCCTGGGGACTTTCAGTATCTTCCATCAGATTTGTCCCCAACACTGACCGGCCACTGAGGTAGGGGGTTGATGTAGAGTTTTGCAACCCCCACCAGGCCCAGGTCTGGAAATGGGAGGCCTGGAGGTGAGGAGCAGGTGGGCCATGGACCCTCCCTACAGATGTACACCCAGTGCCCAGTGGAGGGAGGGCTGATGTGGGCGCCACGGGCCTTAGGGTGCTATGCGGAGTGCCGGTCTTGGCCATGCTCCTGGGTCCACCCTGCTCCTCACTCACCAGCGCCTTGGTGCCTGGGAGGGTGGCGGGGCGGGGGTGTGAGGAAAGCTCCCGAGAAGGGAAGGGGCTGCCTCAGCCCCTCGCTGCATCCCCATGTCCCCCGGGCCCTGGCTCCCCGGCGGGTGGGGGCCTCTGCAGTGACTGAGCTTGTCCTCTCCTCCCTCCCTCTGGCCAGCTGTGGGCTCCTGCAGGATTAGGGAGAGGAAATTTGGGGTTGGGTTTCTCTCTGAACGAAACCTGCCGTTGCGACTTTTTATCCTGTTATATTTCTATCAGATTGGACGCAGCCCCCCTCTAGCCCTTAATGGCTCTGGCTTTGAGAATTTCCTCCAAAATTACACCACTGCTTCCTGCTCTGCCGTTCCCTGGAGCCTGTCTTTGCAGAGGAGGGGCAGTCCTGGGCCAGCCCTGCACTGATGCCCACGTGGGCCACAGCACCTGGTCTGCCCCGGCGGGGGTGCGTCCGTGCCTGTGCTAGGGAGGGAACTGTGGCCAGCTGCCGCCCTGACGCCCGCACCTGGCACCGTCAGCCATTGTCCACCCAGCCGGAAGTTAGGCTGTGGCCTGGCAGGGTTGGGGGGATGTGGTCCACACAGCACCGCCTGCCTTTCTTCTCTCTGTGCCCACTGAGCTCACACCACTGAACGGTAATTGTCACCTGCAGGGTTTTAATGGCCGGCCAGCTGTGCGCAGAGCTGTGGGGGCTCAACCCCCCTCCTGTGGTGGGTGGGGTCTTCAGGGGGCTGGGTGGGACGTGGTGGTGGGAGGAGGATGGCCAGGGGTCCTCCTTCCCGTGTGGGCAGAGCTTCCAGGGGCCAAATGGCCCTGGTGCATGAGGAGACGCCCCTCTCTCCAGTCAAGACTCGTGGAGGCACAGCGCCCACCGCCCTTGCTGGGGCTGGGAGCCCACCCCCTCTGCCGGGCAGCACAGCTTGCTTCACTCCTTGTGACCACTCCTTGGAGCTCCGAGGCCAGATGCAGCACCCTCCTCACCCTCAGGGCCCCTGGGTGCCTGGCAGGCCCGAGAGTGGGGTACCCCTGCCCTGCTGCTGCCTCCCTGTCCCTGCCTTATGGCGTATCTGCCTTGTGCCTCACCCTCCCCATCTTCTGCCATGCAGCTCCTCCCCCACCCTCTCTCCCTGCGTGGCTCTCTCATCCCCACCCTGCAGCTTCCCAATAGGAGGCTCTGTGGGTGAGCTAAGCCTGTCCTCACCGCCTCAGCCCAGGGAGGGGTGGCCCTGAGCCTGTAAAGTGGGGGCTTCCCAGGGAGCCGGGGTACTTGGCCCAAGAAGGATGGGACCACCAAGGGTGGGAATGGAGGCTCAGGCTGGGGGTGAATTCTGAACCTCTCATGAGGACAGTTGGCCTCCATACTTGGAAGATACTGTTTTGTTTTTAATTATACAAAATTTTCAGACTTTATATTATCATATCAAAAACACAAGACGCCAACACACAGTGGCCGGAAGAAAAGCCAGCGCAGAAAGTTCCAGTGGGCCCGGGCAGGTGCTGGGGCCAGCGCAGAGTCCCGCTGCCGGCGCCTGTCTGTACGTCCATCTGTCCCTCGGCCCCGCTTGCAGCTAGGGCTAGCCTGGGGCATGCTTGTGGCGGGCCTTGCCCAGCTCAGGTCCAAGGTGGGGGCTGTCTGCGGTCACCCCGGGTGTTCACCTCCCCCAGCAGCGTCTGCCTCCTGGCTGCTGCCGGACACCTCCTAACTGCGAATCGCTGTCTTTCTGTCGCGGTCCTTGCTCTGCAGAGGGGAGGGAGGAGTGTCAGGCCCCAGCAGAGTCCAGCGCCAATCTGCGCCTCTCCGGCCTCCCTGCTGGGTGCCATCTCAGGTGGCCAGCACCGAGGCACCTCCTTCCCGGCTCTCCCCAGCTTCCCTCAAGCGTTTTGGGGAGGGGAGCATACTGCTGCACAGCCGAAATTGTAAAATTAAATTTCCCAGATGTTCAGGCCCCAGGAGCTCGCGCGTGCTGTCTGGAGAGGAAATGGGGATTGGGAAAAGCCGTGCCGTATTTTCTCCCTGCTCACCCTGCTTTTCCGGTGCCACCAAGCACAGCAGGAGCTGTAAATCACAGCTGGCCAGCGTCTCCTGCAGGGCCCTCATCCCCAGCCCCCACGCCTCCTGCCAGCCTCTGCCTTCGTGTCCCATGGCCCACATCTCGGGCAGCCCTACAGGACCTGGTGTCTTGGTGTGCAGCCTAGGTAGGGGACGGACAGCAGGTGCCCAAGGTGGCTTTGGCCAGTGGTGGGCCGCAGGGGCTGAGACCCCGGGGTCCTTCCTCTCTTGCCTTGCAGCCCCTTTCTGAACTCAGCTCTTTTCACTCCACCTGTCAGCTTGCTGAAAAGGGAAGCTTCTGGTCCAGCTCCCCAGCCTCCCCGCCCTGGGTGGGCCCCTGTGGGCATCCCTAGCTGTTACCCTCATGCATCTCCCTGGGGGTGACTCCACACCCCACTGGGAGCCGGGTGTCCTAGGGCTGCCCTGGAGAGGAGCCCCAAGAGAAGGCCCCAGCCCCCGGCAGACCTGTGTTACAGGTGTGCCTGCCTGTGCCCTGTTGGGGAGCCCTGCCCGCGTGGCCTCGCCGCCTCTGCCTGGCAGGTGTGGGCTGAGGGGCGCGTTGGAGGCCCCCTCGGCGCCCCACGGCCCGTGCTCACCAACTTTCTCTGGTTGCTGAGGCAGAAGGTGCAGATCTGTTTGGGCTGGGTGTTCTCGCCGTCGCGGGCGGGAGGCGGCGGGGGCGGTGGCGGGGGGCTGCCGGCGCGCGCCGCGTGGAAGAAGGCGGGCCCGGAGTGGCAGGGCTGTCCGTCGCCGCAGGCCTCGCCTGCCAGCAGCACGTTGCCCAGGTGCGAGATGTAGCTGGAGGCCAGGCGTAGCGTCTCGATCTTGGAGAGCTTGCGGTCGGCGGGCTCGGTGGGGATCAGCGTGCGAAGCGCCGTGAAGGCCGTGTTCACGCTGTTGGTGCGGTCCCGCTCGCGCGCGTTCGCCGTGTGCCGCTGCCGGGGCTCACGGCCTGGCCGGCCCCCCGGCCCCCCGCCCCCGGCCCGTCGGCCCCCCGCCCTCCGCCGGGCGCCCTGGAGGCCGCAGCGCGCCGCGTGCACGCGACAGGGTTTCTCGTCGGAGCCCGAGCTGTCGCTGCCGCGGTCCTCGTCCTCCGACAGCGGGCTCACCTCGGGGTACAGGTAGCGGCCCGGCGGTGCCGGGCGCAGCGTGGCGAAGGACATGGGGCCGGCGGGGGCGCGGCGTCAGCTCTGTCGCGCGCTGCTCATGCCGCCTCCTGCGGCCACCGCGGGCCTCGCGGGCCGGCCGGGGCGAGGTGCAGGGTCTCGGCTGCGCCCCGCGGTGGCAGCTGCCGGGCGCCGCGCGCACATGTGCGTCCCGGGCTGGAGCGGGGCCCCGAGCCGCGCCTTTATAGCGGCGTCCCGGCCCCTCCCCCGCGCACGCCCCGCCCCTCCCAGCCTGGAGGCTCCTCGAGCAGCGCCCGCCGCACCCCCTGGCCTTCTGTGGCCACGCTTGGTTGGGGGCGGGGGGGTCTTTGGGGCATCGTTCTGTCTCTGGGGATGCGGAGGAAGCGGGAGGTTGCTTCTGGGCTGTAGTTACTCGGGGCCCCAAGACTGCAGTGCCCCCTTCCCCGGGAGAGGGGAGGAAGGTCAGCGGGACCCACCACCCCGTTTTCTCCCGTGGCACAACTGAGTTAACCCAGCCGCCCTGGCCCTGCTGCTTGACCGCACCCTGTCTGTCTCTGCCTCCCATGTGCGCCAGCGCCTGCTTGTGCCAGGCTGTGTGCAGGGGGCGGGCACAGGCGAGTATTCAGGGGCCTAGAGCTCAGTCTCTGCCTGTCTGTCCTGCACCTGCCTCTCCAGGCTTGGCACAGACTGTGCCTCCTGCTAGACTCTGGCCAGGTCCCCTGTTCCTGTGCTGTGTGGACCTCTCACCCCGTGGGTCTCCTTCTTGCCCCCTCCTCCTTCCCCTGTTCCTCTCCAGGGCCGCCAGGCCCCTCAGGAAACACACACATACCCCCATTATCCAGTTTCGGGATGGCCCCTTTTCTCCATGGGGAGAAAAGGGAAGGACCCTCAGCAGGGGACAGGGCCCAAGGGGTCCCTCCTGCGGCAGGGACCCCACAGGCTCCCAGCTGTGCTCTGTCTTGCCTGGGCCCCTCCCCGTGGCTACTGTTGCAGGAAGCAGCCGCCTGGGCAGCGGTCCCCAGGCTGGAAGGAGCGAGGGTGGCGGCTGGCAGGGGCTGCAACCAGGAATGTGTGTCCAGGAGCGTGGCTGTTCTGCCTGTGGAGGGGCCGAGGGCAGATGGTGGGGGGCCCCCGCAGAGAGGTCTTGGCTTCTGCCTCTCTGTGGAATGGGTCAGTTGGGGTCTTCCCTGAGTCCTCATCTCACAGCTGCCCACTTCTGCCTAAGGCCCCTGCCAGGGGAGGGAGCCCGCGGGTGATGAGGTCATCCCTGTCTGTGGCTGCCCAGAGCCCTGGCCAAGGAATCCAGTGAGGGGGGAGCTCTGGGGTTGGCACCACTTCAGTGGAAAATGTGAAGGTGCAGCTCCGGCGCCTCCGAGGGCGGGGGTGGGGGCAGCGTGGCCGCCGTGCCACGTCAGACCCCAGGGCTGGGGAAAGGGCGTAGGTCAGGGCCAGTGACCTCCGGCCACTTGAGGCTGGGCCTGCACTCACCCTGCAACCTCCTCACCTGCTCCCCTGGGCGGCCCGAAGAGGGGCTGGGCCTTGTAGGGTCAGATGCTGACATGGTGACCCCCGGCCGCAGGACATCCGGAACACGGTGGGCAACGTGCCCTTGGAGTGGTACGACAACTTCCCCCATGTGGGCTACGACCTGGATGGCAGGCGCATCTACAAGCCCCTGCGGACCCGGGATGAGCTGGACCAGTTCCTGGACAAGATGGACGACCCTGATTACTGGTGAGGGCCGGTGGGCGGGGCCAGCAGCCAGGGGGGGCCCGAGGGATGGGGCAGGGCTGGCGGGGTCTGACTGGCGGTCTCCAGGCGCACTGTGCAGGACCCGATGACAGGGCAGGACCTGAGGCTGACAGATGAGCAGGTGGCCCTGGTGCGGCGGCTGCAGAGTGGCCAGTTTGGGGACATGGGCTTCAACCCCTATGAGGTAGGTGGCAGCAGGTGGCCCTGTTGGGGGGGGTCCTGGAGGCACGAGCAGGGCCTCAGCCACTCTGGCCCACACGCCCACATCTTTTCCCCCAGCCGGCTGTCGACTTCTTCAGCGGGGACGTCATGATCCACCCGGTGACCAACCGCCCGGCCGACAAGCGCAGCTTCATCCCCTCCCTGGTGGAGAAGGAGAAGGTGGGGCCCCGTGCCCCTGGGGCTTGGCCTGGGCTGCCTGCCCCACGCTGCTTGTCCTGACCCGGCTGTCTGTGCAGGTCTCTCGCATGGTGCACGCCATCAAGATGGGCTGGATCCAGCCTCGCCGGCCCCGAGACCCCACCCCCAGCTTCTATGACCTGTGGGCCCAGGAGGACCCCAACGCCGTGCTGGGGCGCCACAAGATGCACGTGCCTGCACCCAAGCTGGCCCTGCCAGGCCACGCCGAGTCGTACAACCCACCCCCTGAATACCTTCTCAGCGAGGAGGAGGTGGGCCTGTATCCTGGGGGGTTGGGGCCCTGTCCCCATGCTCCCCTGTGACCCTCCCCACCCGTCTCGGTCTCCACAGCGCTTGGTGTGGGAACAGCAGGAGCCGGGTGAGAGGAAGCTGAGCTTTTTGCCACGCAAGTTCCCGAGCCTGCGGGCTGTGCCTGCCTACGGACGCTTCATCCAGGAACGCTTCGAGCGCTGCCTTGACCTGTACCTGTGCCCACGGCAGCGCAAGATGAGGGTGTGTGGGGGCGGCACACCGGGGGACGGCACAGGGGGCAAAGCTGACCTGGCGTTCTCCTGCCAAGATGAGGGTGTGTGGGGGCGGCACACTGGGAGGTGGCACAGGGGGCAAGGCTGACCTGGCGTTCTCCTGCTCCAGGTGAATGTAGACCCTGAGGACCTCATCCCCAAGCTGCCTCGGCCGAGGGACCTGCAGCCCTTCCCCACGTGCCAGGCCCTGGTAAGTGGAGACTAGGGGGCTGGGGTTGTACCCTCTGAGTCTGGCTCCTCACCGCCACCTCCTCCTCCTCAGGTCTACAGGGGCCACAGTGACCTTGTCCGGTGCCTCAGTGTCTCTCCTGGGGGCCAGTGGCTGGTTTCAGGTGGGTCCAAGCTGGGGGCAGCCTTGAGCTGTAGGGGCAGGTGGGATGGCCAGGTGCTGAGAGCTGCCTCTTCTGCATCCAGGCTCTGACGACGGTTCCCTGCGGTTCTGGGAGGTGGCCACTGCCCGCTGTGTGAGGACTGTGCCCGTGGGGGGCGTGGTGAAGAGTGTGGCCTGGAACCCCAGCCCCGCTGTCTGCCTGGTGGCTGCGGCCGTGTAAGTGGAGGCCCTGGAGGCTGGGGAGCCAGGGGTGGCACTGTGCTTAGGGGCTCTGTCTGGGCCTGGCTCACAGGGAGGACTCGGTGCTGCTGCTGAACCCAGCTCTGGGGGACCGGCTGGTGGCGGGCAGCACAGATCAGCTGTTGAGCGCCTTCGTCCCACCTGAGGAGCCCCCCTTGCAGCCAGCCCGCTGGCTGGAGGCCTCAGAGGAGGAGCGCCAAGTGGGCCTGCGGCTGCGGGTCTGCCACAGCAAGGTGCGTGGGGTGCGCTGGGGGTGAGGCTGCAGTGGGAGGGGCCTGGCTCAGCCAATCAGCCAGCCTTGCCCTTCTGCAGCCAGTGACGCAGGTGACCTGGCACGGGCGTGGGGACTACCTGGCCGTGGTGCTGGCCACCCAAGGCCACACCCAGGTGCTGATTCACCAGCTGAGCCGTCGTCGCAGCCAGAGCCCGTTCCGCCGCAGCCACGGACAGGTGCAGCGAGTGGCCTTCCACCCTGCCCGGCCCTTCTTGTTGGTGGCATCCCAGCGCAGCGTCCGCCTCTACCACCTGCTGCGCCAGGAGCTCACCAAGAAGCTGATGCCCAACTGCAAGTGGGTGTCCAGCCTGGCAGTGCACCCTGCAGGTGAGGGGTGGGGGGGGGCAGTGCACCCTGCAGGTGAGGGGTGCAGGTGAGGAGTGGGGTGGCGGTGTGCCCTCTAGATGAGGGGGGCAGGTGAGGGGTTGGGGGGCGGTGCGCCCTGTAGATGAGGGGTGCAGGTGAGGGGTTGGGGGGGCGGTGCACCCTGTAGATGAGGGGTGCAGGTGAGGGGTTGGGGGGCGGTGCGCCCTGTAGATGAGGGGTGCAGGTGAGGAGTAGGGGAGCGGTGCACCCTGCAGGTGAGAGTGAGAACACCTGCATCACAGCCTTTGGCCCTAGGTGACAACGTCATCTGTGGGAGCTACGACAGCAAGCTGGTGTGGTTTGACCTGGATCTTTCCACCAAGCCATACAGGATGCTGAGGTGAGGAGAGCTGAGGGTGGAGGCGGCCAGCAGAGCCCCTCCCTCGAGCCTGAGCCTGCCTTCAACCTGGTTCCCTTCTCCCAGACACCACAAGAAGGCTCTGCGGGCTGTGGCCTTCCACCCCCGGTACCCACTCTTCGCATCAGGCTCGGACGACGGCAGCGTCATTGTCTGCCATGGCATGGTGTACAAGTGAGTGCTGACCCTGCCTGGCCCCCTCCCCAGGGCAGTAGTGTCTGTCCATGTCCTGAGCCCTCCTCGTCCCCACAGTGACCTTCTGCAGAACCCCCTGCTGGTGCCCGTCAAGGTGCTGAAGGGACACGCACTGACACGAGACCTGGGAGTGCTGGACGTCGTCTTCCACCCCACCCAGCCGTGGGTCTTCTCCTCGGGGGCAGACGGGACCATCCGCCTCTTCACCTAGCTGTCCCGCCTACGTGAGGCCGGGGCGGTTGTGCTGGAGTCAATAGAGCCTTACCCTGCGCTGCCTGGTGCTCCCACCTTCTTGAATTGGGGTTGCCAACAAAGCCGCCCCCACCACAGCGCCAAGCCTTCCCCTCACTCAATTTTGCAAAAACAGTGGGGATAACACACCCAGCCCAGGGCACCCTCTGGCCCATCCTCTAAGAGGCCGCGGCACTGCATCCTGTCAGTCACTCGCTGGGGGCAGATGAGTTTATTGGGCACACAGACTCCCACACCCTGTCTGGCCTCACTGAGGGGCTGCGGTTTGGTCCCTGGCAGGGCCTGTTCTGGGGCCAGGCCCCTCCAGCTGTGTGCCCGGGCTGGGGTCCTCGGGAGGCCCTGTCTTGGAGCTCAGGCACAGGTCTGGGTGCGTACTCCTTGCTGGGGGTGCTGGCTGGAGCCTCAGGCGAGCTTCACCAAGCGGCCCAGGGCCTCAGCAGCCCTGGTCCGCACCTCGGGGGCCGGGTCCTTCAGCAGGATCTGGAGCGCTGGGGGCAGAGGGAGGGGCTGCCTGGGGGGCTGTGACCTCGGCATGCCCAAGCCTGCGCGTGGGCCACGCTCTCCTGACAGCCTCTGCTGGGAGGCTCAGGAGCCAACGGAAAGATAGTTTTTCCTTTTTTAGTGTTTTTTAAGCTCTTTTGGAACAGTTAAGAAGTTTCCGTGAATTACTAGAGACGATGAGGTCACCAGTGACAGGGAAAAAATCCTGAAATCCAGGAAAATCACTTAGTCCCTGCGGGTGCCTACAGGGTCAGCAGGGCCCAGCGGAGGGGCCCCGTGGAGGGGGTGCTCACCCGAAATGAGCTGATCCAGGTCCACCTGCGGCTGCTGCCTGGGCTCCGCGTGCAGCACCAGGAACCCTGTGAAGTGGGGGCATCAGGCAGGGCTGCTGGGCGGCCTGGGGGCGGGGCAGGGGGTGCTGCTCACCAGTGAACAGTGGTGCAGCAGCTCGGACGTCCTCCCAGCTGCTCTTGAAGTAGAACAGGCAGGTGGTCAGCAGGCGGCCCAGGAGGTCTGGGAAATGGTGCATCTGGGGAGAGGCCTGGTCAGCGCCGCCTGGCCCCGCCCCATACCTGGCCCCGCCCCACCTGACCCCGCCCCTCACCAGGTGCTTGCAGGTGGTGTTGAGGAACTCCCCGAAGTGCAGGGCCCGTCCCTCCTGCAGGTGTTTCTGGAAAGCGGCTGAGAGGTCTTCACACGCCAGGTTGGGGCCACACATGCGCAGGGCAAACCTGCAGGCCTAAGGGATGCGGCACTGAGGCCGAGTCCAGTTGAGGCCACTCACCCCATTCCACCCACCCCCTGGCTACTCACGCTGGCCACGGCGGCCTGAGGGTCCTGCAGGTGCAGCAGCAGGGGCGCCAGCCCGCCCACCACCTGGTCCAGGAAGACGTCCTCACAGTCTCCATGGCAGACTTGGTTAAGGTGCCCAAAGAGGCGGATGGATGCTGTCCGGAACTCCATCTTCTCCTGGGAAGGACATGCAGCATATGGCTCCTCACAGGCTGTGGGTGTCCTTGCCTGACACAGGCCAGGAAACCCCCTGACGGGTGGGGGCTTGATGGGTGGGGACTGCCAGGCCCAGCAAAGCAGCACCCCTGCAGGTCCGTGCTCTCCACGGTCACCGGGCCGCAGTGGGAGAGACAGGGAGAAGGGTGGGGCTGGGGCTAAAGCTCAGAGCAAGAGGCAGAAAGGGCTGGGGTCCCCTCCCCTCCCTACCCCTCCCCGCCCCGCCTACACTGTCGAAGAAAGGCCGGATGCGGATGGCCACGTGCAGCAGCCCGGAGCGCAGGTCCCAGGCCTCCACCAGGTGCACCAGCCTTGCAAGGCCCAGCATGGCCTCCAGGGCCACCGGGCTGTGAGGGCTGTCCCCGTCGTCCAGCCCGCCAATCATGGCTGTGAGGAGCTGGGGGCCGTGGGCTCGCACCTGAGGACACCCTACACTCAGCCTGGGCCCCAGAGTTATCGTCTGCCACCCCACAAGACAGGGTGACCTCCATGCACAGCCCCCCACCCACGCTGCCTGGGCCCCAGAGGGACTGGTGGCCACCCCACCTTGTCAGGGCAGCCGGAGGCCAGGTTGGCCAGGCCGCGGAGCACCAGCCTTCGCACACTGGTGCATGTGTCCTTCTGGCGAGCCACCAGGCTCTCCAGCAGCGAGTCCAAGAGCATCAGGTCGTTGGCCACGTTGCTGTTCAGCAGCTGCAGGCAGAGGTTTTGTGGCTTCCCCCTCCCCGCTGACCCCAGGGTCCAACCCACCAGCCCAGGCCCAGAACACGCCAGTGTGGCAGACAGAGGTGGTGGACCTACTCCCTGGGTCTCAGATCAGTGGCAACCCTCCCTGTTGTGCGGCTGGGGCCTGCTCTGTCGCTCACCCTGCTCTCCTGCACGGCCTTGGGCAAGATGTTGGCATCTTTGGCCACAAGGGCCAAGACGACATTGCCAAGGGCACCTGGGGCCCCAGGGACCAGCCCTGTCCAGCTACAGATGGACCCAGCAGGACTTGGGGATACAGGCTGCAGGAAGCCTGGGTCGTCCTCTCACCAGACACAGGGGGTGTCCCTGGGCGGGACTGAGTTCTGGCATGGGGGAGGAGGTGGCTAGCATCCACGTCCCCTCCTCGCAGGCTGCGGTCGAGGGGGCCTTTTAGGGGTAAGAAAAGGGCATCCCAGGCCTGTCCTGAGCAGAAGCCCCACCCTGGTGCCCAGCAACCCTCCCTGGAACGGCCTACCTCGGCCAGGAAGGCGGTGGTGGTCACCCTCTGGTTCTCATATGCACTGCTGTGTGTGCAAGCCAGCGCCTTCAGCACCAGGGGGAGCCGGGGCCCTGCGTGCTCAGCCATGGCCCTGGGAAAGGGGGCCGCTGAGGGTGCAGGGGCTGTTGATGTGCTGCACCCTACCCAGGCACCTTCCACCCTGCACAGCCCTGGTCCACTCCACCACCAGCTACCAGGTTCTGGGAGTTCTCGGTCTCAGAGATGCCTCCCAACTTGCCTTGCCAGGCCTCTGCACGGGTCCCTCCCCACCCCTGCCCAGAGACCAAATAGGCAGGAGCTCAGGCTGCCACTGGCCTGACACACATGGGGCTCCCACCTGATCCTGGTCACGTCCTGGGCCCCAGAGATATTGTGGAGCCCAGCTAGTGCTGGAGCCACAGTGGGCTGGGCCCGCTCAGCTCACCTGGCCAACCTGGTGGCCCCCTCCTCATGCCCCGCCGAGGTCCTGAGCAGCTCCCAGCCTCCCTCTAGGTCCATGCGCTGTGCCACGTCCTCGCTGCCACTGCGGAGCAGCACGGCCCGCAGGGTGTCCACTGCAGAGCTGCAGGATTGCCAGGGTGCTCAGCTGGTGGGGCACACACGCCCACCTCCCTTCCCAATGAGCCCCTGATGTCTGCACCCAACGTGTGCTGCCCACCTGGTGCCTAGCCCTATCCCTGCTAGAGCCACCCTCCAGGAAGCAGGCTCTGGAGGGCCCCCCATTTTCCCCACCCAACGCAAGGATGCAGATGTTGGCTTGGAGGTGAGCTAGTAGCAAGGTCAGCCTGTGGCCACCCGGCCACCAGCCTGAGAGCTGAGCACAGGCAAAGCCCTCTGGCTGCACCTGCCTGCCTTTCTGGACACCCAGATGCTGCTGGGCACCCACACCACAGGCACCCCGTCCCTGGGCCTGTTCCTGCCTGGAACTTTGGGCTCTCACACCTGTACCCCAGGAGACTCCATAGCCCTCTGGGAGGCGGACAGACCCCGATCCACTCCCAGTGTTGGCTGAGGGAGGCTGGCTGGCAAGTGAGCAGGAGGATGGTGCCAAGAGCTGGAGGGGCTGCAGGGGTGCTGAAGAGCAGGTGCTGTGGGGTCAACCTGGCCAACTCTCCGCCTCTCCTGACTCCCCAGAGCCCCACCAGGCAAGCACCTTGCCCTCTGGTCTCCCTGGCAGTGGGAGGCAGGCCTAGGACTCAGGCCAGAAACTGGCAGGGAGAGTCTGATGTTGAAGCTAATGTCAGGCCGGGCGCGGTGGCTCAAGCCTGTAATCCCAGCACTTTGGGAGGCCGAGACGGGCGGATCACGAGGTCAGGAGATCGAGACCATCCTGGCTAACACCGTGAAACCCCGTCTCTACTAAAAATACAAAAAACTAGCCGGGCGAGGTGGCGGGCGCCTGTAGTCCCAGCTACTCCGGAGGCTGAGGCAGGAGAATGGCCTAAACCTGGGAGGCGGAGCTTGCAGTGAGCTGAGATCCGGCCACTGCACTCCAGCCCGGGCTACAGAGCAAGACTCCGTCTCAAAAAAAAAAAAAGAAGCTAATGCCAGGTCCAGCTTGAGCCTGGCATCGACCATCAGCTCAGATGAGCCCTTCCCTGCTGAGGCTGCCCCACTCCTGGCTGCCAGTGGGTGGGGCATAGTGTGCAACCCAACAGGCAAGGTCTGGGGCAGAGGATGCCCAGCACCAGCGTCCCCACCCAGCAGGACCCTCCCTTGCAACTTCACAGCCCCCTGCCATGTGCTTTCCGGTGCCCACTGCACCTCACACTTAGACCCTCACTGCCTTTGGACCTCTGCCCCCACAAGGCTTTGTCTTCAGGAGCACCTGGCCCAAAAGCAGACAACCCCTGAGCAGCATGGGCCATGTGGTGACCGCTGGTTGTGGTGACAGTGCCACTGCCCTGGTCACCTACTGCCAGGTGTCCCAAAGGCCCCCTGGTGTGCCGGGGTGGGCCTAGCAGGGAGCAAGTGGCCACTCCAAACTGGGGGCCAGGCCCTGCTCGCCTGGATGGTGTGAGAGGCCCTCATGCAGGGGGGATCTAGGAGGAGGGTGTGGTGGGCACAGGAGCACGGGACAAGCTTGTTAGAGATCTGGTGATGGGTTCCATGAAGCTTCTGGGCAGTTGGGCACACAGGGCCGGTGATGCCGGCAGGACTGAGGCAGCCTGAGAGCTGGACAGGGGCTGTAGGAGCTGAGAGCCATGGGGGTCTTGGAAGCCCAGGAAGGAGGTGCTGGGGGCCTGCTCCCAGTCTACCACTGTCCCCATGGGTGTGCCTGGGTGGTCTGGTGCTGACCAACAGCAGGGCCAGCCCATCACACGGCCCCTGATGAGTGTCCCCAGGCTTCTCTCTCTCAGGGGTTCCCTCCCCAAGGTAGGACATGCTAGAAGGCAGCTCTGGGTGAGACGGGAGTCCCATGGTTCCAGTGTTAGGCCCTGATCTTTGAGCCCAGGTAGCCGGGGTGCCAAGGGGACTTCCAGCCCTGGGAACAGCACTGACCACAGGCAGAGGAGAGCACACCAGTCACCACGGTTCCTGGGAGATGCCCTTGACACGTACAGGCCGGACCAGCCACAGTCGGAGGGAGGACCCACAGGGCCACAGTTCAGCTGGGCCTCATGGTCTGAGCCAGGGCCCAGCTTGAGTGCAGCTCTGCCTCCAGCTCCACACCCTGCTCCAGGCCTTGAGGCTTGCAAGGCGCCATCTGGACCAGGGGCTGCACTCCAGGCTGCAAATGGCGCAGGCGCAGCAATTCACAACCAACTTTGACAAATCTAACGGGAAGCATGTGTTTGGCTCAGAAATGTGTTAGTGATTTAGATGAGGGTGCCTCCCTTGCTTGTGTGCCCAGGACATTTAAGAATGTGGCACCCACAAGGGTCTGACCCACTGGAGGACAGCCTGTAGGCCAGGCTCTGCAGTCTTCCCGTGGAGGGGTACCTGGGGGTGGGCGTGGGGCCTGCAGAGGCACTGACTCGCAGCAGGCCAGGCCCAGGGGCTGGTGACTGCCCCATCCCATTGACATTTTCCACTCAGTTTGCTAGGGGCAGAGCAGCCCTGGCAGCTGGCCCCACTGGGGTTTACGAGCTGGCCTGTGGTGGAGCAGCCTGTGGTGCTGGGGCAGGGGGAGGGGGGTGAAGTGAGGCTGTCCCCCTGGTGTGTCCTGGCCAAGGTGCACACCCAAACCTGGGCACCTGGGTGGGACGGAACCAGAGCCCTCCTGGGCAGGCAGGGCATGGCGGCCCAGCATTCACATGGGCTGGTGGTCCTGGGGTCAGGCCACACAGCCACGCCTGCCCAGGGTGTCAGCTTCCTCTGTGCTATGGCCCCAGGCAGGTGTGTAGGACCTGAAATGCTGTCATGTCGGGCACCTTGGCAGCTCTCACACGTGGGGCTGTGAGCACATGCCAGAGGCCCCTCTGCTGGGGCAGTTTCAGGGACAAAGCTGGTCCTGCCATGGTTGGCCCCAGCCTATACCCCAAAGACTCCCCACAACTCCACTCCCAAGAGATGGCACCACCCTGATCCTGCCTGAGCTGCCACGTGAAGCCCCCATCACCTGCGTGTGTTCAGCACCGCTGCGCAGACTGCCCGCAAAGGCGAGGAGGGAGGCCTTCACAGCCAGTGTGAGAAGGGTGGCCATGGATGTCACCACTGACGGCTCAGCCCTGCACCTGGGTGAGGCGCCAGTTCCCTGGGAGCAGAGTCACTCCCACGCTCCCCATGGTTCAGATCTGCCACCCGCCCCCACCATGCACATGCGTGCACACACATGCCTGTGCTTGCAAATTAGTACTGGGGGTGGGAAGTGGGGACCCAGATACCTGCAGGGTTCCAGGTTCCTGGCGGCTAGGGCTGGACTGGCACCCCTCCTTTCCTGGGCCTGCAGGTTCCGGGGCAGCTGGACACCCACGGTGCAGCTGACACGCAGCAGAAGTGCCACGAACAGCTGGGGGTAGAGCTCTAGCACCGCGGGCCCCGCTGCAGGCGTGGACAGGACCTCGAATAGCGCACAGGTAGCCTGGGGGAGATGTCACCACAGGGCCATGCCTCCCTCCAGGCCACACGAGATCTGAGCCCGCACCCTGTGTGCTCCCATGCATCCCATGGGCGGAGCCCCAGGGAGCTGCAACACAGGAAGGGCGAGGCACACCGCTGCATGGCTTGGCCCTCAGGGGTAGAGGCAGGACACGGACAGAAGGGCAGCCAGCCTTCACAGGACAGACCTCAGGCCATCTGTTCTCAGCTCCTCAGAAGGGAGGAGGAGGGAATTCTCACAGCTGCTTTACTGCTTAAAACATTGCCAAGCTGGGTTTATTTTTTTTCCGCAGGATAAAACATGAAGTGGTCTCCCCTGGGGGCCCACACCTGTGAGGCCTTTACGAGCCTGAGCTCAGAGCTCCCGGCCTGGTGCTGCCGCCAGGTGCCCGTGGGGTGGCGTCCAGGCCACCTCGTTGAGAGGCCTCCCCCGGGCACCCAGGCAAGCGGGGCAGGGACAGAGTGTCAGTGTGGCTCCGAGAGCCCGACTCACCGAGAGAGGCAGCAGCGTGGCCACACGGTCTGGGGTGCGGCCCAGCAGGAAGGCCCGGCTCTCCTTGAATGGGACGTCCCTACTCATCTTCTCCAGCAGTAGTCCCAGGACCTGAGCAGCCAGGCGAGGCTCCACCGCCAGCGCCCGCCACAGCATGGAGGTGTGGCTGAAGCAGGGCAGGAAGAGAGTCACCTTGAGGCCATGGCTGGTCACAGTGCTGCCGGCACCGGGGCTGGGCATCCCTGCCCACCGCCGCCTGGGTGCCGTGGACCCTGGCTCCACGACGCTCAGACATGGCCACCAGGCTCAGCTACAGCCAGCTGGGAAATGGCCTCTTGGCCTCAGACCTGAGCTCACCCCTTCCTCTGACTCCAGGGGTCTGTAAACAGCTGGCAACAAAGGACACAGAAAAGTCTGGGCCTGTACACAGAGGGCCCAGGGCAGTGGTGTGGGAGGTCCCTGGGGAGCTGCTGGGAGGGAGAACAAATCTTCCCTGGAGGAAGCAGCATCTGGCCCAGGCCTCAGAATGGCACAAGGTCAAAGAGCGCAGCTCCCAAGGAGACCTGCCAAGAACACCCGGATGCCGCTGCAGACACATGGTGAGGCAGCTATGCTCGGCGTTTGCAGAAATAAACAACAAACTTTAAATATGATGGGAACTGGAAATTCTAAACAGATACAGCAAATTTAAAAGAAAACCAAACAGCCCTTTTAGAAATGAAACACTAATGTACTCAGTGGACATATTTGGTGCCAGTCTAGATACAGTAGAAGAGAGAAACAGTAAATAGGAAAATAAGGAAATTACTCAGTGAATAGGAAGGTAAAAACATTTCAGATAAATTATTACAGAGAAAGAATAACATGGGAAGGCAGAGGACAGAAGAAGAGACGCAGAAGATGGAATGAGGGCTAACATACATTTGATGGATGTCCCCGAGGCAGAGTAAACAGAATGGCTGACAAGGAGAAGGCTGGGTTTTTCAGAACGGATGAAATATACTGACCTACAGACAGCCTCGAAGCCGCCTGGCAGAACAAATGAAAAGCAACCCCCACCTGCAAACTGCAGATGAGCCACAAGCAGGAAGTGGCCTCCTCGACAGACGCAATGCTCGGAGACTTCACCTGGCTCCCAAGAGTAAGGACAGAAGCCAGAAACAGTGATGCGCTGTCACACACCTGAGCAAACGCACTGAACTAGGACACTGAGCCACAGAAAGAACAGTCACAAGGAATGGCCAAATAAAGACATTCTCAAGTAAACAAAGCAGGCAGTGTGTCCCTGATCCTCGTGAAGGGAATTCCAGGAGACGTCCTTCAGGCAGAAGGCAAGCAGAAGAGGGCTGGGCATGAGCGTGGGGAGCAAATGACCTGGCAGGAACGTGGACAAACGCACAGGAGGGCAGGCACACGGCATGCGCCAGCAAGGACGTGGTGGCCATCGCTGAGGCGCCAGGAGGCCACAGACTCAGCCGCGGTGGGCCCCCACGAGGCTGTATATGACAGTCAAGCCAACCTGTGCCCAGGGCAGGGCTGGCAAGCTTCTGACCAGGACAGTGGCTCAGGCATTGGGGGCCAGGTGGCCTCTGGCAGCTCATCAAGCTTGCCGCTGTAGTGCGAGAGCAGCCACAGACAGCGTGGAAGTGGATGAGGCGGCTGCTTCCAGAAGCTTTAACTCATGGACACTGGAATCAGAATTTCCTATCATTTTCATGTGTCATGAAATATTCTTTTGGTCTTTTTCTGACCATTTATGGATGCAGAACACATCCTTAGCTCAGGGGGTGGCAGGGTAGAGACGGCCACAGTAACTCCACTCCTTTTTTTTTTGAGACAGAGTCTTGCTCTGTCACCCAGGCTGGAGTGCAATGGCGCGATTTCAGCTCACTGAAACCTTCACCTCCCGGGTTCAAGCAATTCTCCTGCCTTGGCCTCCCAAGTAGCTGGGACTATAGACAGCCTGCTGCCCAGGCTGGAGTGCAATGGCCCAATCATGGTTCACCGCAACCTCCGCCACCTGGGTTCAAGCGATTCTTCTGCCTCAGCCTCCCGAGTAGCTGTGATTACAGGCAGGCACCATCACACCCAGCTAATTTTATTTTTAGTAGAGACGGAGTTTTACCTTGTTGGTCAGGCTGGTCGCAAACTCCCAACCTCAGGTGGTCCGCCTCTCAAAGTGTTGGGATTACAGGCGTGAGCCACGGCGCCCGGCCAATTTTTTTTTTTTGAGACGGAGTCTTGCTCTGTCGCCCAGGCTGGAGTGCAGTGGCGCAATCTCAGCTCACTGCAAGCTCCGCCTCCCGGGTTCACACCATTCTCCTGCCTCAGCCTCTGGAGTAGCTGGGATTACAGGCACACGCTACCTTGCCCGGCTAATTTTTTGTATTTTTAGTAGAGACGGGGTTTCACCATGTTGGCCAGGATGGTTTGATCTCCTGACCTTGTGATCCGCCCACCTGGGCCTCCCAAAGTGCTAGGATTACAGGCGTGAGCCACTGCACCTGGCCATGCCCGGCCAATTTTTATATTTTTAGGAGAGACAGGGTTTCACCATGTTGGCCAGGCTGGTAGCAAACTCCTGACCTCAGGTGATCCTCCTGCCTCAGCCTCCCACATTGCTGGGATTACAGGTGTGAGCCACAGTACCCAGCCTTAATTCCACTCTTATACGCACACCTGAAAGAGAAATGCATGCCCTGCCCACCAACAGACACTCCCCGGAACATTCAAAGCATTGCCATCCCCAGCAGCCCCAAACCAAAAACAACCTGAGTGTCCATCGCCTAGAAACAGATACACGGTGCAGCCCACACGGCACCCAACACTGCCCGGCAAGGAGAAAAGATGAGCAACAGCACCGCCGTGCTAAGCAGAGGCTGGGACAACCCAGCACACAGCACAATTGCCAAAACCTCTAGTGGCGGCGGTCAGGTGGCCCTGACCCTCTAGGGGACTGAGGGGCACACAGGGGCCTGCTGGGGACCAGACATCTCCTTTGCCTCGACCTGGAAAATCCCGCAGGGCCCAGTGGCTCCGTGCTTGCCCTTTGTGTGAGCCACGCCTCCACGGAAAATTAAAACTGACTGATGAGCCAGGCGGTAACCACGGAGGAAAGACAAGTCAATGCTGACTGTGCCCAAGAGCAACGGTCATGATGACTCGGGCGCCCAGCAGCCCAGCCAGACCCAGACCTCAGCCTACGTTCGGGGCCCATGCCGGACTTCAGTAAGGACACATGCAGCCACCTTTAGGGCAAACACTAAAGAAAAGGAACAGACTGCAGGATTGCAAACTGAGTGGAGAAAGTGAGGTAAGAGGGACACTGTGAATCTGAAAAAGGACAAGAAAGAAAATTTTTAAAAAACAAAATGCGTAACAAAGAGGCAAAAGATTTGACAGTGGATTTAAACTCACTCTATCAGTAACAAAATGCAGCTATTTACCATACAAAAGGTTTAAACACACAGAAAGGTCAACAGTACCAGGAAAGAGCAGGGCCACCAGACAAGTGTACCTCTGAGCAGAAGTGCCTGCGGGTCCCCCCCTGCCAGGAGGAAGCGGACATTGCAGCTTGGATGTACTTAATGGGAGGGCCTCAGAGCACATGAAAAAAAGCAAAGCTGACAGGCTGAAGGGCCAGGTGCAAGGAAACCTGCGTCCCCACAGTAGCCTCGTGCCCCCACCTGCCAGGGTAAGGGTCACTCTGCCTTGCCCAGTGGAGTCTCCAGGCGGTCACAGGCAGCCAGGTACCCCTGGGCCAGCCTCTGTCCACGACTAAGATGGCAAAGACAGAAAGGGCCAGCAGACCCATGCTCTGGAGGCCTCAGCGAGGACAGGGGACCCCAGTGGGCTGGGGGGTGGTAGACACACCCTGCCCTTTGCTGGCAGCTGGGAGGTGTGTTTGGGAAGACATAGTGATGTATGGCACAGACAGGCTTGTCCTTGGGCTCCTGAGGGGCTCAGATCAGGCATTTTCTGGGGGTCTGCTCACAGGCAGTAGTGGACGCCCTGCAGAGGACAAGGCTTGGGGCAGCTGGAACCAAGACGCAGGGCGAGGGGCAGCCTCCAGTGTCTGCTGGAGCCCGGGGCCTTAGAGGAGGGCGGAAACAGCGGCTTCCCTGTGGCAGTGCTGTGCAAGGCCCACGGGGCCAGTGAGGATCCCGAGACGCCTAGAGGAGCGGTCCCCATGGGTACCTGAGAGACTGGGGCCTGTCTCCATGGCACTTTCTGTCCCACGTGGCCTAGAGCCATGGGAACTCATGCAGAAAGCTGGGCTACAGAGCCGAGGTGCAGAAAGCCAGGGTGCGGAGGCGGGTGGAGGGCTTGGGGAGCAGCATTCCAGAGGAACCCCTAAGCCTGGAGTCTGGACTAGGTACCTGTCCAAGGGCAGGGGGCTGCCCAGGAGGCTGGACACCACGGCTGCACAGTGCTGGGTGGCCAGGAGGTACATGCTGTGCTGGGCAGCCGGCAGGACGTGCTCTCCCTGGGCCTCCTGAAGCTTGGAGCGCAGCACGCTCACGATCTCAGGCACCTGTAGATGAGCAGGATATGGCGGTCAGGCCACGCGTGGGGGACAGCCATGGGCACACCTATGCCAACCCAAGGGAGTGGGGCCATGAGGGAGGCCCCATGAGACGCAGAGCTCTGTACTGCTGGTGCCAGCCTGAGGCAGGACCCGGATCCCCCGTGGCCACGGACAGCCCAGAAGCCAAGGAACTGGAGCCATGACCTGGATTCCTCTTGCAAAGTGGCTAGTGCCCTGGGAGGTAGAGGAAGTGCCGAGGACACACGTGGCCCAGAGGCTGGTGTGGAGCTGGGCAGGCAGCCAACAGAGCCAGCGGCCCCATGCCCTCACAGCATGTCTGCTGGGTCCAATTCTCAGGCTCCCCTGGCAGGCCCACCAGAGGCAGGACCCACACAGCTGCCAACTGCACCCATGCAGAAGTTGGGCTGGGAACCTGGGCGGACAGGGAGGAGGAGACAGATTCCCAGACCGAGGCTGGAGCTGGGCCTGCCATGGAAGGTTGGGACTTGGGGGGCTGTGAGTTTGCCACTGTCCTGCTGCTCCAGAAAGCAGGTGAACGGAACATGGGCAGGAGGACGCTGGCCCTGGGACCCCCAGGCCCACCACAAGTCCAGCAGCAGCATAGCATGTGAGCCTCACTCTGGGGGACAGCCCTGTCATGAGGGGGCTCCCTGCCCATGGTGAGTATTGGCCCGGGAGTCTCCTCTCCAGCCTCAGCCATGGTGACCCCTACTGCCAAATGCCTGCTGCACAGCTAGAAAATACCACGATCTGGGGTGAAAACAAACAAAGCAATGGGCCATGAGGTCAGGCTTGCCTCGCCCTGGAGGATGGCTGACACACTGTGGGCTCCACCCACCCCAGCGTTCCCGGGCTACGGCTAGGGTCCTCCTTCCTGGCTGTGGCTGAGGGACCCGCCTGGGTAGCTGGAAAGGAGAAGGGGCTGGTGCAAAGCACAACAGCAGGTGGAGCTGGAGGAGATTCTGACGGCAGAAACTTCCGGGCCGGGCCAGGCCCACACCACTCACGTGGTGAGGCCACAGCACGGTGTGGGGAGACACGGCTGGTGAGGGGTGCAGGAGCCATGCCCAGGGGAAGCTGCACAGGCACAGGCTGGTCCTTCCTGGTCACTGTCGCTCTCAAAGGAGCTGCAGACCTCCTGACGCCGCTTTCATTCCAAGACCTGTGCGGAGCTGAGCGCCCAGCCCCTGCAGGAGCAGCGCGTTCTGATGACCTGTGTTTCTTTGCCTTTTTCTTCACCTGTCCTAGCCCAGGCGCTTCCCTGACAAGACGGCTGCAGGGGCTGCAGACGCTGCCTGCTGCCCGCCCATTGGTTTCCTCTGCACTCCTGGCTTTTGGCAAGTTTTGACAGTGAGGAGGTGCTGAACTCCAAGCAAATATTTTTCCACACCAGGTCTTGCTCCTCAGCCCTCCAGGGAGTGACTCTCACAGACAGGCTTGCTTCAAAGCCAAGACCAACCTGGCACCCCGTGATGCCATCTGAGCCGCTGGGCCGCGCCACCTACACTGGCAGCTGACACAGCCTCTCCATTCTCCTGAGCGCTGTGAGGGGCAGTGACCCCCCTGCTGACGCACAGCCTGGGTGACACCAGCGGGTGCCCAGAGCCACCACTTCCACCACTTTAGCAGTTATGGGTCCACTGGACCCGCCCACCTCCTTCCCATCCATGCTGGCATTTTTTCAGAAATCTGTTGCTTTGGTGACAGCTCTCCAGGTGTTTTGGAACACAGCTGTTCGTGGACATATACTCTGCTAACCAAACGTATTTTTCCTCTTTCACTTCACTTTTTGCTTTTATGGATGTCGGCTCTTTTCCTGTGACTTGTCTCACAAGAGGTTTGTCTTGCTGTCTCAGTGGGTTTACTTATCTTCTCTAATATTTCTTTACTTTTGCATATTTATTTCTTCAACAACTCGAACCCATTGGTGCACATGTACACTTGAATCTATGCTTTTTTTGAACTTTAGGAACAGCCCGGGTGCGCTGGGTTGTGGTGGAGGGCTTGCAGGGTGGAGGCAATTTCCACAGTCACCTCTTAGCTGAGAATCCCCGAGTGTGGACCCTCACACCCAGTCCTGAGCAGGCTTCTGCTTCCGCGGACTGCTGGGCAAAATCCATGTGGTCCCAGGACGCGGGGCAGCATTCCAGCTGCCCGCTGTGTGAGGCTCAGCTGCGCCCTACACCTTCCAGGTTATTCTGCCGGTCTCTGGATTGTGGCTCCTCCCTCAATGGTGAGCCCCTGTGCAGGGTCCTCTCCCTTCCTGTCATGCTTGGCCTGGGTCACTGAGACATAATTCAGAGCTCCAGAGCCCACCTACTCACTGTTAAGTGCACAGTTCCAGGATTCCAGTGCACTCAGGATGTACAACCATCACCCCCAAAAGAAACCCGTCACAGCCTGGGCAACATGGCAAAACCCTGTCTCTAAGAAAAATACAAAAAATTAGCTGGGCGTGGTGGTGCACACCAGTAGTCCCAGCTGCTCGGGAGGCTGAGGCTGGAGGATCACCTGAGCCCAGGAGGTCGAGCCTGCAGTAAGCCATGATCACATCACAGCACTTCAGCCTGGGCAACAGAGTAACACCGTCTCTCTCTCTCTCACACACACACACACACCCCATCTCCATCAGCAGTCACTAATTTGCTCCCCAGCCCTATTCCACTGTCTGTCGCGACGGATTTGCCTGTTCTGGACACTTCATGAAAATGGGCTCATGTGATTGTGGCTTTTAGTGTCTGCTTTTGTTGCTGTTGCTTATTTGTTTTTGAGATGGAGTCTTCCTCTGTCCCTCAGGCTGGAGTCCAATGGCACAATCTCAGCTCACAGTAACCTCCGCCTCCTGGGTTCAAGTGATTCTCCAGCCTCAGCCTCCTGAGTAGCTGGGATTACAGGCTCCCAACACCATGTCCAGCTAATTTTTGCATTTTTAGTAGAGATGGGGTTTCACCGTGTTGGTCAGGCTGGTCTTGAACACCCGACCTCGTGATCCGCCCGCCTTGGCCTCCCAAAGTGCTGGGATTACAGGCGTGAACCACCACGCCTGGGCAGTGTCTGCTGCTTTCACTGAGCACGATGTTTTCAACGTGCATCTGCCTCACAGCCTGTGTCAGGGCTTCATGCCCCTTTATGACCCAATAATATTCTGTCGTACAGATGGACCACATTTCCTCTACCCATTTGCAAAGTGATGGGCCCCTGGGATGCTTCCCAGATGGCATGAGCGGTGCTGCTGGCTGTGGGTCGCTGCGTGCTTCATGCTGTGTTCTTAGGAAGATACCTGGGTGGGACAGCTGAGTCACTTGGCAACTCTGAGTTTGACCTTCCTGAGGTGGCAGCGCCACTTCCACCCCCACCTGTTTGTTTCATGCGGAATTTCCTCCTCTCCTGTCCCCTCCTTGGCCCCCCGCACACCGCCTCAACCCTGGGAAGGCTGCCTCCTCCGTCGGACACGCCCGGCCTCAGGAGAGCCTGCTGTTCTCCGTCATGCTCTCTGTGCTCTCTACTTCATGGTCATCTCACACTGGGGGAGGTCGCATGTCACCCCTTAGGGCCACAGGTTCTGATTCAACGTCAGAGGAACTCAAAGCCCAACAGTATCAGCCTGCCTCAAAGAGGTCCCCCCACCAGGATCTCAGGGCGGGGAAGAACGCAGAGGTTCGCCATGATGGCTGGGTACATGACACTGGCGGCAGGTGTGCCTGCTGGGCTGTGCTGTAGGCCTGCTCAAAGCCTTAGCCAGGGGTCAGCAATGCCCCTGCCCAGCTGGGCTGTGGCAAGTGATGTGTATGCAAACCTGGGCTGGGAAGAAAATAGCTGGACAGCTCCGCTTTGCAAAAAGCAGCCCTCTCAGAGCCCAGCCACAGCCTCAGTGTGATCCAGCCACTCTACTTCTTGATATGTCCCCAAATGAACTGAAAGTAGGGACTTGATGAGAAATTACACACCCACATTCAGGAGAATCTGCCCAAGTGTCCATGTACAGACACACTGAAAAGCACAACATGGTACATCCCACACTGAGGCCAACCCCAGCACCCAGGCCGCCACTGCCAGCCCTGTCCATCCCACGCTGGGGCCGACCCCAGCACCCTGGCCGCCACCACCAGCCTGGTCCTTCTCTCACCATCTGCACAGGTGGCCAGGGTACCTCACTACCCTCAGATCTGACCTGGGGCCCCACTGCCTGCACAATAAAACCCAAGCCTTCAAATGGCCAGCACTGAGCCGCCACCCTCTGGCCCCTTGTTCCTCCCAGGGCCCGATGCCACATCTCTACCCTCAACCTCTTCCTCCTGCCACGCAGTAGCACTGGACTTGCCCTTCCAGAAACCACACCGTGTGCAGTCCTTGGCACGAGCCCTCCACCAATACTTTCCTTTTCTCCACTGCTGCATTCCTGTTCATGCCTCTCCAAGGAGCTCTGTGCAGTATATGTAAAGCCAATGGAGAAACTGTATCCAGGACACAGAAAGCACCCCTACCAGCTGGGCGTGGTGGCTCATGCCTATGATCCCAGCACTTTGGGAGGCTGAGGTGGGTGGATCACCTGAGGTCAGGAGTTCAAAAGCAGCCTGGCCAACATGGTGAAACTCCGTCTCAACTAAAAATACAAAAATTAGCTGGGCGTAGTGGCACACGCCTGTAATCCCAGCTACCCCAGAGGCTGCGGCAGACTTGCTTGAATCCGGGAGGGGGCAGAGGTTGCAATGAGCCGAGATCGTGCCACTGCACTCCAGCCTGAGTGACAGAACAACACTTCGTCTAGGGGTTGCGGGGGCGGGGAAGCACTCCTACTAATCAAGAAGAAAAGCGCAGGCAAAAGACTGGTACCCTGTCAAAGCAACACAGCCGAGTACCCAGTAAACATATAAACACGTGTTCACCTTCACCCATCACTGAGAAACACACATGAAACTCTAGCATGAAGCCGCTGCAAACTCATTTGAAGAGTGGGAAACACAGCAATGGGCAAGACAGTGGCACCCAGAGCCAGCCGGCCTCCTGCGGGAGGGAGAGGGCCCCACCCAGGGACAGTGGCTGGCAGCCCTGGGATACACACCAGGGCCTGGCCTTCAAGCCTTGTTGCTATTGTGGGCCTATCCCCCGCTGCAGTGTGTCCTCAGCTCCAAAGGACCTGGACCCTGTGACAGCCCCAACTGGGAACTGCCCAGGTGTTCACGGAGACAGATGAACAAACGTGACACATCCGCAGCTCAGTGCAGGAAAGGGGCACGTGTAGTGACAACAGGGACAACCTCACATACATGTTCACGCCAAAGGACCACAGGACGGGCACCGGCTTCCACGCATACAACGCGCACACCAAGCCACAGTGGTCTGCGCTGTGGGGCAGTGGTGGTGGCCCAAAGGGTGACAACTGGAGCTTGAGGGGAGGACGCAGGAGTGGGTAGGATGCTCCACTTGTGGGTGCCCGTGCAGCTTTCTGACACCCCACACTCCGATGCTTCACTTTAATACAGAGCTTGAGAATTCCGTCGTGCAGATACTGGGTCCCCGGCCACGGGCCTCTCGAGGACTCATGAGCACCCACTCCAGCTGGCCCATGGGAGCCCTCTGGACCCAAAAGGATCTGAGAACAGGGATGTGCATTTCTGCTGTCGCGTCACAGGCATCTGTGCGGAACGACTGCCTCTGCACGTCTGGCAACAACTGCACCGAGACTGCACAGTGAGAAGCGGCGGTGGGGCTGGGACGGCCCCAGACACGGGAGCAAAGGGAATGAGAGGTCGGGCAGCACGAGAGCGTCCCGCGTAGTGCCAGACCCTGGAATCCACGGCTGGGCAGCCTCTGCGGACCCGGGGCGCCCCGCGTCCATGTCCACGCCAGCAATGTGAGCAGGGGGCCCAACCAGGGCTCGGGGAACCATTAGTGCTTTCACCCGCCTTTCCATTTCCTTTTCCCCCCTTATTCTCTCAGCACTTGTTTTTGCCAGATTCTAACCCCCGTCTTCAGACATAAGAGAAAGATTTGTCCACAGTAGTCCTGTAGGGAGAGGCGGCAGAGCAGTGAGGGTCACACCTGAGGAGGGCCGGGCAGGGAGGTCCAGGCCAGGGCAGGGCCAGCCTCACTGTTTTCACCCGTGGTGCCACCTCTCCAAGAGCCCGCCGCCCCGCCCTTGCCTTGCCGCCCCACCCCACCGCACCCCCTCCCGCCTTCTCCTGGAGCCGCCGCCCCGCCCCCTCCCACCTTCTCCTGGAGCCACCGCCCCGCCCCCTCCCACCTTCTCCTGGAGCCACCGCCCCGCTGCCCCGCCCCCTCCCACCTTCTCCTGGAGCCGCCGCCCCGCCCCCTTCCACCTTCTCCTGGAGCCGCCGCCCCGTCCCCTCCCACCTTCCCCTGGAGCCACCGCCCCGCTGCCCCGCCCCCTCCCACCTTCTCCTGGAGCCGCCGCCCCGCCCCCTTCCACCTTCTCCTGGAGCCGCCGCCCCGTCCCCTCCCACCTTCCCCTGGAGCCGCCGCCCCGCCCCCTCCCGCCTTCCCCTGGAGCCACCGCCCCGCTGCCCCGCCCTCTCCCACCTTCTCCCGCAGCCGCCGCCCCGCCCTCTCCCGCCTTCTCCCGGAGCTGCCACCCCGCCCTCTCCCGCCCTCTCCCGGAGCCACCGCCCCGCCTCCCCGCCCCCTCCCGCCCCCTCCCGCCCCCTCCCGCCTTCTCCTGGAGCCGCCGCCCCGCCCCCTCCCACCTTCCCCTGGAGCCACCGCCCCGCTGCCCCGCCCTCTCCTGGAGCCACCGCCCCGCCTCCCCGCCCCCTCCCGCCCCCTCCCGCCTTCTCCCGCCTTCTCCCGGAGCCACCTCCCCGCCCTCTCCCACCTTCTCCTGGAGCACGCCGCCCCGCTCCTGCAGCAGGCAGTTGATCATGACGGTAGCTGCTCGGGAGCAGTTCTTTTCGGGGTCTCCCAGGGCCTCAAACATGGTTAGCAAGAGGCTGATGAGCTGGTCAGGTGGGAGGCGCTTGGCAATAATCTAGGAGGAAAGCGATGCCAGAGGTTAAGGAGGGAAGGGGGGGCACCCCCAACGCCACTTCTCCGAGGCATCGAGTCTCAGGGGCTCGCGTTAGGGTGGGAGGCCACGCCCGTCTCACAGCCCCGCCCCAGCCGCCCCGCCCTGTGACTTGAGTGAGCTCGCTGCGTGGGGGTGGGGTCTCCTTCTCCAGAGCCTGTCAGGGCCTGCTGGAGCCTGGGCGGGCTCCTGGAAGGTGGTGCCTGGGCAGCTGCAGGGCTGAGGTCACAGCCCCCTCCTCGGGCTCCTTCTGACTAGTGAAGTGGGCTGGGAGCAGCCCTGTGGTGCAGTCGCCCTGGAGCTCTCTACAACACGGGGTCAAGGGCAGATAGGCCTTAGCTCACCCCTGTGATCCCAGCACAGAAAGGGCCCTCGTGACCTACCCCTCCTTCCTTTGTAGGAGACACAGTCTCTGGACCTGGAAGGCCTTTCCTAAGCACCAAATGGAGACAGGCAGTGTTCCAGCTTGGGGACCCACATGAGAGCACGGAGGGAGGGCAGCTTTCTTACCCCCTTGGAGGGACTTTTTTCCCCCCTGAAATGCAATACTTTAAATACTCAAGTTTGTCTTCTAATATGCTGAGCCTCGGGGTGGACCTGGCAGGCATGGGTCGTGGGGGGTGGGGGACGCAGTGCCCAGGGCCATCATCCTCCCTTCAGATGGCAGTAGACAAAGCACCTTGACCCGCTGGAACCAAAGGCAGGGCCCGCCCCTGGCCCCTTGGCAAGAGGGCTAGAGCCCGCTGCACCCTGCAGGCGATGACCCTAGCCCCCCACGTGGCTCTTGGGTAGGCTTTGGGGACAACACCACACAGGGCAGCCGCTGGAGATTCTGTTCCAGAAACCTGCATTTTCATGAGAGCAGGCCAGGGTGTCAGTGGCAGGCAGAGAGCGGCTGGGCCTCATGGCACCCCATTCCCTCCGCGGCCTCTGCCAGGTCTCAAGACAAACAGCACCTTCCTCTCGGATGGACTGCACTGCCCCAGCGTAGGCGGGTGTGGGTGATGGGGCCAGTGCAGGGCAGCGCCAGCAACTAATGCAAACACCCAGGCCCTGCCCCGTGCCCACTGGCCATGGGTGGCACTTACAGAGGCTAGGGGAGGCCAGGTGCTGCCTCGGAAGTCCCTGTTAGCCCCAGACAGTGCCAGCCTGCCTTCTGGCCGCGGAGCTCCCAGCTGGTACCTGGCCTATGCTGTGGCAGGTGTGGAAGAGAATGGTGGGGTCAGGGTGCACGAGGCCATCCTTGAGGCTGAGGAGCCGCTCCGCCACGTCATCGCGGTAGTCCCGGGAGAAGCCTGAGAGGCGGCAGGAACGAGCAGTCCGGCTGAGGCCCTCCCTGGCGATCCCGCAGCCTGGACTCTGCACCTCATCCCTCCCGGCACCCCTGAACGACCAGGGGCCCCCACACTCCTGATGAGGGCTCACCCTCATAGCCGAGCTGGAGGTAGAGCAGGGAGTAGACGCAGTCAACGGCCTCCTGGCGGGTGGCAGGCCACAGGTCTGCGCACCGTGGGGAGAAGAGGCCAACGAGAAGACCCAGGTTGTGGAAGGGCACCAGGGCCTGGAGGAGGAGATGCCTGGGCTATTGGAATGCTGGGGATGAGTGGATGCCACCTATGCCACCTGCACCCAGGGGAGGGCTGGAGTGTGGCCAGGAGTGCTGCTGGTGTCCACGAAACCCTGGGCCCTCACTGTGGCCAACATAGCCCCCAGTGAGTTCCTCCCTCCCCTCCCGCTGCAGCGTGGGTGCTGCTCAGCTCAGCTCTGACCACACCTCGTCTACACCAGGGCCACACAGGCTCCCAGGCTGGGCCCCTACAAGAAGGAAGGCCAGGTCATGCCGACATGGGCACACAGGCGTGTGCAGGCAGACGGACAACTGGGGTGCGGAGGGGGCCCCAAATGGGAGGAGTGCACGGGCTCTGCCAATCTGGGTGAGGGGCAGGACTGTACAAGACCCCCTCACACCCTGACTCGTCCTGGTCCTTCCTTCCAGAGCCTTTCTGCTCTCCTCAGTCCTGCCCCTCCCATGCTCCTATAGTCAAACACCTTCCTTCTACTTCCACACCTCCTCCCCAGCAGATGCACCTGTCCCCCTCCCACCACCTAGCTCCCTTCTCAGCCCCTACATGCGAGGCCTTCCTGGGAGGTGCTCCCACCCTGCCCTTGCACAGGATCCTGGGCTCAGACGCTCCTATCAGATGGAAACCTGGTATCTGCTTGGGCGCCGCTGAAACTCCTCATCCCCAAAATCACCACTGATGAGAAAGAATTTCAAGTCAGAAGGGAAAGGCTGGAACATTAGAGAAAAACTGCAGGTGACCAGCCACTGTTCTTAGGCTAGGCATCCGTCACACCATGCACCAAGGTAAGCTTCTGCCAGACCAGGGTTATGTGATGAGCAGGCCATGAAAGCATGAGGTGGGAAGAGCCCTGAACACACAAGATTTGGCCACATAAAGAATGAAAGTTTTGGGCACGGTCGCTCATGTCTGTAATCCCAGCACTTTGGGAGGCCGAGGCAGGCAGATCACTTGAGGTCAGGAGTTCAAGACCAGCCTGGCCAACATGATGAAACTCTGTCTCTACTAAAAATACACAAATTAGCTGGGAGTGGTGGTGGGCGCCTGTAATCCCAGCTACTCGGGAGGCTAGAGCAGGAGAATCGCTTAAACCCAGGAGGCAGAGATTGCTGTGAGCCAAGATTGCACCACTGCACTCCAGCCTGGGTGAGAACAAGAGACTCAGTCTCAAAAAAGAAAGAAAGGAAGGAAAAGAAGGAAAGGAGGGAGGGAGGGAAGGAGGCAGGGACGGAGGGAAAGAAAAGAAAAGAAAAGGAAAGAAAAAAGGAGAAAGTTAGTTTTGGTGCATTAACAAAAGGCCAGGTGCAGTGGCTCACGTCTGTAACCCCAGCATCTGTAATCCCAGCACTTTGGGAGCCACAGACAGGAGGATCACTTGAGCCCAAGAGTTCAAGACCAGCCTGGGCAATGTAGCAAGACCCCATCTCTACAAAACAAAAAAAGAAAATTAGTTGGGTGTGGTGGCATGCACTGTAGTCTCAGCTACTCGGGAGGCCAAGGCAGGACGATCACTTGAGTCCAGGACTCCCAGGCTGCAGTGAGCTGTGTTTGTACCATTGCCCTCCAGCCTGGACAACAGAGTGAGACCTTGTCTCAGCGTAAAAAAGAGAGAGAGAAAAGAAAGCCTAGAATAATCCTGATAGATGACAAAAAGATATTTAGCAAAATCTAGTATCTGTTCCTGATAAAAGTTTTCATTAAAACAAACAGATGCTTGTGGAGCATGATAAAAAAAAAATATCGTGAACCAAATCCAGCACCGCGCTGAACAGTGAAGCCCTGGAGACCAGAGGCGCACGTTCCTCCCGGCTAATGGTGGGCCCCTGATGACAACGGACTCGACTCTGAGCAGCCATCCCTGACAACTGCTGGCCCTGACAGGCCCTCAATCCACGTCTCAAGGAAGAGGACTGTGGCCTGAGCTGGGGTGGCGGCCAGAGGAAGCCAGGAAGGCAGCTCACACTCTGGGTCATGAGTGCCACAGGCAGCAGCGTCCGGGCCGGGGACCCAGGTACTCACGCTGACACGCAGCTGCTCCAGGAAGTGGCGCAGCAGGAGGGCGCTCAGGCCCAGGGCCCGCGCCCGCTCGTGACCTCTTGGGGACTTGATCCATGGGCTCAGGTGCTGAGGAAGAGGGGGCTTCACACAGGTACTGCTCAGAGGGCAGCCCTGGGAGCAGGAGCCTTGTGCATCGTGGGCCAGCTCAGTGTCCCTGCCAGGCCATCCTTCCCGGGCTACAGGGGGCCAAGCCAGAGACCCAGAGTGGTGCCAGCCTCAGGCCACCATAGCTCCTCTGGCCCTGCCACTCTGTCCTCCAGTCTGGTCACAGACACAACCCAGCCCAAGTGGAGCCGGGGCCAGCCAGGACTGTGGAAGGACAGGGTGGAGGCCGCCCTGGTCCTAGAAGAACACACTGAGCATGGGGGTCAGCCCTACCCTCGCCCACCACAGTGCCACCCTGGTCGCGGCCCCCAGTCAGGAGCCATGGGTACCTGTGGGCCCCTCCATCCCTGTGCCATGCAGTGGTGGGAGAGGACAGGCTCCAGAGGTCCCACCTGTGTCAGGGCCTCCCCATCTGCTTGCTGGCCCAGATGGGAGGGGGTGCACCTGCCTGTTCATAAACCACCCCCAACTGTAGAGAGCACCAAACTGTCCCTAGGGCGCCCCCATGCGGAGAGAGGGCCAGCAGCCAGGTGGAGTGCCCTCTGTGCCCCCACCCCATCCCCATGACAGTCCCCCGCACACCTCAATCATGATCTGCAGGCCTTGGGGGGTCATGTTCCGCTGCAGGAGGCTCGTCAGCAGACCCTCAAGGGCGTGCAGTGTCTCCAGATACAGGGACTGGAAGGAGAGCCAGGCCGTGCGGCCCCACCAGTGACTCTGCCGCCTACAGCGGCCTTCCTGCCGCTCTCATGGGTGTGAACACAGGCAAGGGAAACATGGGGATACCTTCTGGCAGCCGCCGTCCTTCTCCTCGGGCTCAGGCAGCAGGGCCATGACGCTGTGCAGGCAGCCACGGATCACATCCGCCCGGGCCTGCTCGTCCAGCGCCGGCTCCACAGAGCTGACAGGCAAGTTAAGGGCCCCAGACAATGATCCTGAGGCTGAGGCCCAGACACCCAGCAACCCAGGCCTGTGTGGGCAGCACAGCCACTGCCATGTTTACTCTGCTCCAGACCACGGCGGCACCTCACGCACACACACACACATGTAAGCACGCACACACACACACGGCACACACACATGCGCACGGACGTGCACACGCACGCACACACGCATACACACACGTGCTCACGCATGCACGCGCCCAAAGGCGCTCGCACACGCGCACACACACGCACACACAGGCACACGCACACACATACACACACGCACACACGCAGATGCACGGGCCTGTGCAGAGGCAGGAAAGGATACACCAAGTAAGTGCAGGTGAGCATGGCCTTCTTCCGAATAGGTGTCCTAAGGGAGTCTGGCGGCTCTGCCCTGATGAACTCCTGGGTGAGGCAGGTGCATGACTCAGCCCTTGGAGGAAACCCCAGCCCTCCTCCCTGGTCAAGCTCTGTCCCCCAGCCTAAGTGACAGGCGGGGCCCGAGGAGCAGAGCCCCATCTGTCCCTACATGGCCCCTCCCATGTTCCCAGGCTGTCTTCATGTTATCACCCTCGGCGCCCCCAATCCCCACCTTGCCTCAGTCTCCCAGGAACACGCCTGAGGACCCACCAGGCCACGGCCATGCTCACCATCATCTGTGCCACCAGCTCTGCTTTCTGGGTGAAGTGGAAGGAGCCAGCCTGGGTGCTGCTGCAGATGGCGCGGCTGACCATGCACACACTCTGGACGAGGCACAGCTTCAAGGCTGGGTCCTGCAGGGACGCAGGGCTACAGGAGACGCCCACACCCGCCCTCCAGGGCTGAACCCGCACACACCCCCTTTTCCTTCCTCCGAAGCCAGACGTGCTGCACTCTGCTTTCACAGGAGCTCTCCAGTCAGCTCTCCTGCTTATCAAAGTCCGTGTGGAAGAAGCAGGGGGCCACCCAGGGGTTCCCCCGTGTCACACTCCAGAGAAGACAGGCCACAGAGCAGACGCTGTGTGGTGTGACCAGAGGGCCCCCCACAGTAGGAGGAGAGTCCTCCGGGGAGCGCTAAAGGGCTGGGAAAAGAACCTCTGAGAACAGCCCTGCCCTCCCAGCCACCGCAGGAGAACCAGAGGGCCTGTTTTTCAAGGAGGGGCTGACTGTCCCGAGAGAGGGGCTTGTCAGGTTAGTGCCAGGAGGGCCAGAAGGGAAACTTGTTAGTGAGGCTGGGGTGAGGCCTTGGGGGCCAGTGGAGCCTCCACTGCCACTTCTACTGGCTTTGGGCCTTGTCCCCTCTCCTAGGTGGTCACTGGGGTCCAGGGAGGTACAGCTCCCACGAGCACTGGGGAGCAGAGCCAGAGGAGGTTCCAGCTGTCCTGGGATGGGTGGGGCTGGCTGAACTCCTGGGGGGTGACAGCCCACGACCCGGCCCCTTGGAGGCACAGACGCCTCCCTTCTTCCCACTGCCGTCCAGGGCCCAGGCCAGGGCAGGAGCCCTGGTGATGCTCTCGAATGCCCTGTGGGGACCAAGATCAGGAAGCCCCAGCAAGCTCCCCTCCAGCCTCTGCCCACGAAGCTCAACCCGCCCAGAGGAGAGCTGAGAGGGGAGAAGCCAGTCCAGCACTTAATTCCTACACACTGTACCTTGGTTTCTACCTTTACTCCCAGAACCTGAACAACAAAAAGTGAAATGAGTTAAGATGTGAGTCCCCGGCAGCCCCAGCTCCCCTGGCGTGGCAGGCCCACTGCGATGCCCACCTTGGTGTTGAAGTGCTGGCAGATGTTCCGGAGGATGTCTGACTCCACTTTGGCCAGCACCAGCTCCTGGGGGGCCCGGGCCGCCACGTGCCCGTAGCACAGGATCAGAGCACTCTTCACCTTCTCCACCTCGTTCTCGCTTCGATCCTGAGAGGTCAGAGGAACCAGCGGGACTTCAGTTATACAATTACACTCCCCGACAGGAATCCTTGGCCTCAGAAACTCCTGAAGTCCTCCCAGAAGAAGGGCCAGAGCCAGTCAGTGACAGCAGAGGTGTGCCCCAGCCGTGCAGGGCACCACCTGAATCTGGGGAGGGGGAGAGCCTCTTTGAAAGGGGCAGGAGTATAGGCAGCCAGCCAGGCATGGGCCCACTGGGTACCGAGTAGCACAGAGCTGAGGGTCAAGGTAGCGTGGCCACGTGTGAGAGTCAGGCAGGAGGCAGCTGAGAAGAGCTCGAGGCCCCATCCTTGCTGCACTGCAGATCAGCCTCGATCCACACAGCAAGGGCTGGGAAGCCCTGCGTGCTTGGTCCCGCCCTGAGATGCTGTAATTGGGACAGTTACGGGAGACAGAAAATAGAGGGACCACGGCCGGGATGGGGCCTGCGGTAGGGGCCCACTCCTTCCTTAAACCAGGCTCAGGCTCCGCCAGCACAGCCGGTGGCTTTGGTGAGAACGCAGAATCTGCCGGCCACCAGGGGGCAGAGGCCTGCCCCGGCCGCAAGCCCCTCTCATCACCCACGCCTGGCAGAGATGCGGCCCTGGCCACAGCTACGTTTGCCTCCGGGAGGCCATTCTGCCTCCCTCCCCACTGGGAGTGCCCACGCACAGGCCCCACCCATGGAAGGAATGCAGGAGCAAAAATTGCTCCAGGGACGCAACCAGCTTCCTGCCCCACTCCAGCCTGCAGGGCACCCCCGAGCCTCAAACTTGTGGATAGACAGCTGTCCCCAGCCCTGCACGGTGTCAGCCTAACCTTAAAAATGTTGAGAATGCCGATGGATTTTCTGAAGACCTCTGACCTCACGAAGTCCTCCAGCTGGGCCAGCGTATCCTCGAGGTGGGAGATGGCACAGATCCCAAAGCAGCAGGCGAGGCCCTGGGGGGCAAGACACTTACCCCAGGCAGGGGAGAGCACACGCTGCCACACACACACGCACACGGTCACGCGTGGACACGGGGCACACCCACATGTACACACATGCACACACTTGCATACACATCAATAGATCGCGCACTCTGTGCATATACGCACACCACACGTGTACGCACACATGCACACACAGGCATGCGGCCTGGCCGGCTGCCTCAGAGAACAGCAGGTGACCGCCGACCTCCAGCCCTAGGGTGTCTGGGGCTTCTGCAGGGAGAGTGGCCCCACCTCACGTTCTGCCTCCTCCTGGTATCTGGCTGTTTCCAACAGCTCTTGAAGGTGCTTCCTCACCACCTCCTTACTTGAAGCAGCACCCAAGGTGGTTCCTATGCATTTGTACAGGAAGTTCTGAAACAAAACCAGAGAACATGGCTATGCCTGACTCCTGAGTACAGGGAGACCCAGTGCTGCCACGGGGCTGCCCCTGGGTGCACCTCCTGCCCACAAGCTGATGAGAACTGCAGAGTGAGTCCGGGGCAACATCTGAGGAATAAGGGGTGGGGCCAGTGGGCTCTCACACCTCCTGGCCCTCAGCCACCACGAGGAGGCTCTGCCAGGCCACCAGGGCCACGGGAGACAGGGCCCAGACAGCAAGTGACAGACACGAGACCCAGGAACTCAGAGCCCAAGTACCACATCGAGAATGCCAGCAGGTGCCCCACCTTCTCCTGGGGTGTCTCATCATAGCAGGGCAGCTGTCTGCACAGTTCCAGGCTCAGCTGGCAGATCCACGCGTTGTCAGAAACAATGGCCAGGGTGTCTCGCAGGAACTGCAGGCCAAGACACCACTGAGAGGCTGGGAGCCCGACCCCTCACAGGGCTGGCTGGAGCCTGGGCACATCCCCATGTGCTGTGGCTGCAGGGGCTGCAGGCCGCCTTCCAGCAGAGGCCAGGGGAGGCAGAGCCAACCCTCAGGGGACAGCCATGCCGCAGTTGGCTCACCAGGCAGGGCGAGAGGAGGACCCTGTGCTTGAGGCTGCGGCTGCTAGAGGCCGGTGCCATGTCACAGGAAGGCTGCGGGGGTCTTCAGCCTTGACGCTGCCTGCTCCTTGACTCCCCAGCCACACCATGAGGTGAGGTTGAGGCAGGTGGCCCAGTCTCTGCCACCTCAGCACCCCCCAGGCCAGACAACACCTTAAGGCCCAGGATGGGCCCTGCCCCGACCACCTCCAGCCCTCACCATCAGCAGCTTCTCCTCCCACTCCTCCTGTGGCAGGGTCTCTTCCGTGTGCTCTGAAATGACAGCCGCGCAGGCCAGTGGGGCTCAGAGCCCAGCACCTGCCCTGGAGCCGGGGATGCTCAGCACAGACAGGCCTCACCGCCCCACCGCCCCCCACCTGCTCCCAGGAAGCACCCTGCGGGAGTGCTTTTCCTTTCTTGGACCACAGGGGAGACTGCTTTTTCCAATTACACAACCCTAGTCCCCACTGGCCACCCTAGTGCCACCTGGTAAAGGTGGGGTCAGAGCTAGCATCTCCCTACCCTGAGGCCTGCCCTCCCCACAGGGCTATGCACCCCATCCTGACCCCGGCCTCACCATCCAGGTACCCCAGCAGCAGCGGGACAGTCGTCTCCCAATGCTGACCCAGCAAAGGGTGAATGTTAGGGTGCAGAACACTGAGGAGACGCAGCGCCGCCACCCCACGTCCGTCCCCCAGGTAGGGGCTGGAAGACACAACCTGAAGAGAGGCAGCGTGGAGCCGGGTCTGAGCAGGGAGCACTGGCCGTGCCCACAAACTGCACCTGCAGGGCCACAGCACCCGACGGGGGGTCTGGCTCTTCCTGAAGCTGGGCCGCCCACATAGAGGAAAACCACGCCTGAGCCCTGACTGCGGCTGCCCACTGAGAAGGTAACCCCTTCCAAGCCTGGGTGGAGCACAGGGACACAGAGTGGGGCACCCGGGCACGCTGTGAAAGGGCAAGGCTCACCAACAGTCTTGCGGTTACAGCATAGGGAGACGGGAGGCTCGCTGGAGATGAGAGGTGGAAATAGTCAGTGGGGGGCTGCCTGCAGCCCTGGGGTGGGGGTCAGGAACTGGAGGATGGGGAAGTGGGGACAGGAGCGGGGAGGTGGGGTACGGCGCCGCACGCACCATGGGCGTCGTACTGGATGAGGAAGGCGTCCGCCCCGGCCTCCTGCCTCTTCTGCGCCAGATGCACGAGGCTCCTGCAGAGCGGAGTCAGGGCCCCGGTGAAGCGCACAGGGGTGAGGAATTGGAGCAGGTACGGCCAGAGGACCTGGGGGAGCGGAGGGCCTGGTCTGCATCCACCCAGAGGGAGGTCCCATGCAGACAGGGCCCTGCCAGAGGGCCTGCACACCCTGGGCCACCGCCCTAGAGAGCTCTGCTGTCGCCAGGCAGGGACGGGTGCCGTGCACTCACGTGACTCATCCTGTCCACGGTGGTGCTGACCAGGTAGAGGGTGCGCACGCTGACGGCCCGCACACTGTCGGCCTTGGGGTCCTTGCTGCTGGGGCCTGGCTTCTCAGGCTGGAGGAAGGCAAAAGGCAAAGGTGTGCGTGGGCGGCCGTGGTTCTGGGCCTGAGGACACAGCCTGCCCGGAAGCAGGGTAGACCCTGGGCCTCGCCGCGGGACATGCAGACGTGTGCACGACCTGCCACAGACAGGAAAGGCACTCTCCGCTAAGATCACCCAAGAAAGGAGGCTCACCTGCCTCAGTTCTCATCTCCAAAACAAACAAAACCTTGAGCATTTGCTAAGCTACTGACTCCATTAAAAAATAACTGCTCATGACGTTGCAACGCCTGCAGGGGAGGAACGGGATAGCCTCTGTGGGAACATAAACCATGTCAGAAAACCTGGTTCCCACCAAGACACCACCCAGCCTCGGCAGCCGCAGCGGGCTGGACGCCTGCCGTCCTCTCTGTGCGCTCAGCTACCCGGCAGGCGTCCCTGCAAGAAGACAACTTCTGTTTCCCACACGTTCCATGCAGGTTTTGAAATACCAAAGAGTAAAAGCTCAACGACAAAGCGGCATATTTGGAAAAATGGCAACAGTGCAGGGACTTCTAATCCCTCTCTTTCAGAAGCCAAAAGCCACACGGAAAAAAAAAATAGTGATATTTAGACCTTGAACTTCAATTTTTACAGTAGGCTCTAAAAATATAGATAGAACTTTATACCAAACATGCACAAACCACTTTGAAATCCTGACCATTAGGTCAAAAATAATACTGCAACCAACACTTAGAAGCAGAAACCAACCTGGCCAGACTCAATATAACAATAAATCCACGACAACCAGGAAAACCTGTCGACCTGCAGATTTTAAAGATCATAAAAGAATCATTTGGGTTAATAAAGAAACCAAATAGAAATTGCAAAATACCCAATAACGAACATTGAGGACATACTCCAACTCCACCAGAAACACGAACCTTAGGACACAGACCGGGGACAATGCTCATGTGAAAAAATGCCCCCAGAGTACCACAACAGGGAAATGAGGAGACAAGAACAAGGAAAATCCCAGAGACAGGGTGTGAAAAAGTATAACCATGAAATAAAGAATTCAATTCAGGAAACAAATAATGTAACGATTCACTGAGGAAGAAATTACTGACTTGGAAGAACAGGCTGCCGAAGGCTTCAAGGAAGAAGAAATTTAAAAAGAATGGAAAAAGAAAAAGCTGAAAGAGGTGAAGACAGCAGTGCTAGCCTTTGGATAACGGATACACCAGAGTCAGTGAGACACAAAAACAGGGGCAAGAAATACTCAAGAAATAAAGGAGCGAGCTTCCCAGAAACAAGAGACCAGTGGTTCATGGAAGGGACTGCAGAGCGGAGGCACGGGCAGCCCCGGGTGAGTTGGGACGCCATCCTGCGCCAGAAAGGGCAGTGGGGCCTCAGGACAGGGGCCTGTGTGCTCCAAGGGGTGCTACTGACCAAGTGTGGGACAGTTTGATCACCAAGGCCAGCAACAGGGACTGCACATGGACCCCTGTGTCAAACAGCAAACCACTAGTCCACACGGAGAGAGATGCATGCACATAATAGGAGAGGCTTTGTCACAACAGAGGCCAAAGAATCAAGTACAGCAATATCACTGGAGTTAGAAAACCATCCATGGATGATAAAAAAATTGATGTTGACTAAGCATTTATTTATTTATTCATTTATTTTGAGATGGAGTCTCGCTCTGTCACCCAGGCTGGGTGCAGTGGGGTGATCTTGGCTCACTGCAACCTCCGCCTCCCGGGTTCAAGCAATTCTCCTGCCTCAGCCTCCTGAGTAGCTGGGATTACGGGTACCCACCACCATATCCAGCTAGTTTTTTTGTATTTTTAGTAGAGATGGGGTTTCACCATGTTGGCCAGGTTGGTCTTGGATACCTGACCTCAAGTGATCCACCCGCCTCAGCCTCCCAAAGTGCTGGGATTACAGGCATGAATGACGGCACGGGGCCTGATGCTGATTAATCACAAGAAGATGTTTACTTAATCCCAAAGATCTCCCTACAAACTACTCATTTATTACAAGGCAGAAACAGCAACTTTCCAGTGCTGACACCGAGCACAGACAAGTGAGCAGAACTAACAAGATCAACACTGAAACAAACCAACACTAGGACCCCCGATATGATACATTGGTGGGGACACACAAAATTCCACGAGATTCCTCCCAAAACTGCATCACCTGGGTTAAATCATGAGGAAACACCATCATACCTGAGCTATTCAACAAAATAACTGGTCTTGATTCTTTGAAAGCATCCAGGTCAACAAACACAAGGGCAGGAGGCTAACAGGGCACAGCAGCCACACAATGTATGTGTCTGGGCTGTACCCTGCGCCAGAAAGCAGCTAAAGGGACAGAACTGGGATGACCGAGGAAGTGCATGGATCAGGTGACATGATGGCCTCCATGTTGAATTTCCTGATTGCAACATCTGGACTACGGTTGTGCAGAACAAGGTCCTTATTCTTAGGAAATAAACAAGGCATTCAGTAGTCAGTGATAAAGGGACATAATGTCTCAAATTTTCTCTCAAATGAGTTGGAAGAAAATTGTGCATGTATGTACCTGTGTGTGTACAAATTACACAAATATCATACAAAGGCATAAGAAAAGCATACACCATGATCTCTTATAAATATAGACATGAAAATCCTCAACAAAATACCAGCAAACTGAAGACAACAATGTATAAAAATGATTGTACACCATGACGAAGAATGCGAGTTTAACATCTGAAAATCACCTAATGAAATATACCATATCACTAAAATAAAGAAACAAAAATGACAAGCTCATTTTAGACACAGTAAAAAGCACATCAAATCTAGTACTTCTTCATGACAAAAACATTCAGCAAAGCAGGACTAGAAAGCGGCATCCGTGACCTGATGAAGGCCCACAGCCGGAATCACACCTGATGGTGCCGGCCTAAATGCTTCTACACAAAGAGAAGGAACAAGACAAGGGTGCCGGCTCGCACCAATTTTATTCAACAGTATTGGACGTTCTAGCTGGGGCAGTTAAGCAAGAAAATTAAAAGGCATCCAGGTTGAAAAAAAGAAGTAAAACTATAGTTGTAGATGACACAATCCTTACAGAAGATCCTAAGAAATCCAATAAAAACTATTATAACTAATAAGCAAGTTCAACAAGGTTGCAGTATACAAGATCAATATGAAAGGATAATTGTAGGCCGGGCACAGTGGCTCATGCCTGTAATCCCAGCACTTTGGGAGGCCGAGATGGGCAGATTGCCTGAGCTCACAAGTTCGAGACCAGCCTGGCCAACATGGTGAAACCCTGTCTCTACTAAAATACAAAAACAAATCAGCTGGGCATGGTGGCAGGCACCTATAATCCCAGCTACGCAGGAGGCTGAGGCATGAGAACTGCTTGAACCCAGGAGGCAGAGGTCACAGGGAGCCGAGACCGTGCCATTGCACTCCAGCCTGGGCAACAAAGTGAAACTCTGTCTCAAAAAAAAAGAAAGAATAATTGTATTTCTATAGAGTAGCAAAGAATAAACTGAAAATGAAATTAAGAAAATAATTCAGACCGGGTGCAGTGGCTCACATCTGTGGTCCCAGCACTTAAGGAGGCCAAGGCAGGTAGATGGCTTGAGGTCAGGAGTTCAAGACCAGCCTGGTCAACATGGTGAAACCCCATCTCTACCAAAACAAGAAAAAACAAAAAAACCCCCAAAATTAGCCAGGCATGGTGGTGGGCGCCTGTAATCCCAGCTACCCAGGAGGCTAAGACAGGAGAATTGCTTGAACTCGGGAAGTGGAGATTGCAATGAGCCGAGATTGTGCCACTGCACTCCAGCCTGGGAGACAGACCAAGATTCTATCTAAAAAAAAAAAAAAAAAAAAAAAAAAAAAGAAAATTCCATTTACAATAGCATTAAAAAGAATAAAATATTTATGAATAAATCTAACAAAAGAAGTGCAAAACTCATACTCTGAAAACTATAAAACGTTAAAATAAAGACCTAAAAATATAGAAAGACATCCCATGTTCACAGATACAAAGATTTTGGTATTGTTAAGATGGAACTACTCCCCAAACAGATACACAGATTCAGTGCCATCCCTATAAAAATTACGGGTGACTTCTGTGCAAGAATTGACAAGCTGATCCTAAAACAAATTCACACGAGAATTCAAGGGACCCAAAATAGCCAAAATGATCTTGAAAAAAAACAAAGTTAGAGAACTTGTACTTCCCAATTTCAGAATTTTCTACAAAGCAACAACGTTCACAGCAGCATTATTCACAGGAGCCAGAAGGTGGCAGCACCCCAAGTGTCCAGGAAGGGACGAAAGGGTAAGCACTACGCCGTCTCCACACACGGAATACTGAGCCCTGAAGGAGGGAAATTCTGGCAGCGCTACACCATGGGAGAACATTTAGGTCCTTATGCTGAGTGGGAGAAGCCAGACACAAAAGGACAAATGCTGTTTACGTCCACTCACACGAAGTACCTTGAGTAGTGAAATTCATAAAGGTAAACGGTGGGGTGCAGGAGCTGAGCAGGAGGGAATGGGAGTTAGCATTTAATGGGGACAGTTTCTGTTTGGGAACATGGACGAGCTCTGGAGCTGGAAGATGGTGATGGCTGCACAACAATGCGAATATGCTTCATGTCGCTGAAGTGTGCACTTAAAATGGGTTGAGACAGTCAAGTTTACGTTATTTTACCATAATAAAAATGGTTTGCTAAAAAAGCAATCATGGCCAGGTGCTGTGGCTCTTGCCTGTAATCCCAGCCCTTTGGGAGGCCGAGGCAGAAAGACTGCTTGAGCCCAGGAGTTCTAGACTGGCCTGGGCAACAGAGAGACCCCATCCCTACAACAACACAACTTAGAATTAGCCAGGTGTGGTGGTGCCCACCTGTGGTCTCAGCTATTTGGGGGACTGAGGCAGGAGGACTGCTTGAGCCTGGGAGGTTGAGGCTGCAGTAAGCCACAATTGCATCACTGTACTCCAAACTGGGTAACAAAGCAAGACCCTGACTCATAAAAAAAATAAATAAACAAAACACTCAATATAATCTACCATACTAACAGTCAAAAGAAGAAAAAATACATAATTTCACCAACAGATGCACAAAACTGTTTCAATTTTGACATCAATCCATAACATCCATAATAAAGTCTAGAAAACTAGAAATAGAAAGAAATTTCTTCAAGCTGATAAAGGGCGTCAATGAAAACCTGTTACAGGCGGGAGCAAAACAGTGGCTCTCATGGAGACAGACAGTAAGTAGGCTGGTGGTTACCAGAGGCCGGGAAGGGTAGAAGGTGGGGGTATGAAGAGAGGCTGATTAATGGGTACAAATATATATTCAGAAAAAAGACCTAGTATCCTATAGATCAGTAGGATGACTATAGTTTACCCTACTATAGATTATAGATTATAGTATAATCTATTGTACATTTCCAAATTGCTAGAAAGGAATAATTAGAATGCTTCTAGCATAAAGAAAAAACCAACATGCAAGGTGGTGGATATCCCAGCTACCCTGATTTGATCTTTACACATAATATGAATGTATTAAATTATCATATGTACCCCAAGTATATGGACATCTATTATGTGTCAATAAAAACAAGCAAGCAAGTCCATTCAGGTGTGACCTTGTTTCACTGAGCTCTGCTTTACTGGACGTCACAGGTGCTGCATTTTAACTAAGTGGAAGGTCTGGGGCAGCCCTGTGTCCAGCAAGTCTATGGCGCCTTTTTCAACAGCATGTGCTTGGTGTGTGTCTCTGTGTCACATTTTGCTAATTCTTGGAATATTTCAAACTGTTTCATTAATATTATATCTGTGATGGTGATTTGTGATTAGAGATCTCTGATGTTACTATCACAATTGTTTTGGGGTGCTATGAACTGCAATGTATAAAACTGCAGGCTTAATCAATGAATGCTGGGTGTCCTGACCCACTGACCAGCCACTCCCCACCTGTCTCCCTCTGCTAGGGTCTCCCTGCTCCCTGAAACACAACAATGTTGAAATCAGTCCAATTAAAAGCCTACAATCGCCCCTATGTGTTCATGTGAGAGGAAGAGCCCCACATCTCTCACTTTAAATCAAAGGCCAGAACTGATTAAGCTTAGTGAGAAGGCATGTCAAAAGCTGAAACAGGCTAAAGGCCAGACTTCCTGTGCTAGTCAGTCATGTCATGAATACAGAGGAAAAGCTCTTGAAGGAAATTAAGTGTTACTCCAGTGAACACACGAATGATAAGAAAACAAAACAGCCGGCCGGGCGCGGTGGCTCAAGCCTGTAATCCCAGCACTTTGGGAGGCCGAGGCGGGTGGATCACGAGGTCAGGAGATCGAGACTATCCTGGCTAACATGGTGAAACCCCGTCTCTACTAAAAATACAAAAAACTAGCCGGGCGTGGTGGAGGGCGCCTGTAGTCTCAGCTACTTGGGAGGCTGGGGCGGGAGAATGGCGTGAACCCGGGAGGCGGAGCTTGCAGTGAGCCGAGATCACGCCACTGCACTCCAGCCTGGGAGACACAGCGAGACTCCGTCTCAAAAAAAAAAAAAAAAAAGAAAACAAAACAGCCTTACTGCTGACATTGAGAAAGTCTGGTCTGCACAGAAAATCAGACCAGCCAAACATTCCCTTAAGCCAAAGCTTAATCCAGAGCAACTCTCTGCAACTCTGTGAAGGCTGAGAGCAGTAAGGAAGCTGGAAGAGAAAAGCTGGAAGCTGGCAGAAGTTGGTTCCTGAGGGTTAAGGAAAGAAGTCTTCTCCACAACAAAAATACCACGGTGCAGCAGAAACTGCAACAAGTTGTCCAGGAGATTAGCAAAGACATTATTATTATTATTATTATTATTGAGACAGAGTCTAGCTCTGTCGCCCAGGCTGGAGTGCAGTGGCATGATCTTGGCTCACTGCAACCTCTGCCTCCCAGGCTCCAGTGATCTTCCTGCCTCAGCCTCCCAAGTAGCTGGGACTACAGGTACGCACCACCACACCCAGCTAATTTTTGTATTTCTTGTAGAGATGGGATTTCACCAGGTTGTCCAGGCTGGTTTTGAATTCCTGAACTCAAGGAGATTGAATGATCTGCCCACCTCAGCCTCCCAAAGTGCTGGGATTACAGGCATGAGCCACCGTGCCCGGCTGCCCCCAGCATTCTTAATAGTAAAAGGCAGTATGTTCCCCTCATGGGAACGAAGCAGGGGTGGCTGCTCTCACTAGAGACTTCACCAATGCAGTGAGTCAAGAAAAAAGAAAGGTCATCTAGATTTACAAATAAAAGAAAACTGCCTATATGAAGACATGATGCTCTATGTAGAAAATCCCAAAGAATCTATAAAAAAGCAAAGCCACAGGATACACGGTAATATCAAAAAATCAATTGTATATTCTATACACTAAGAATGAACACTTAGAAATTGAAAGAAACAAAACTGTACCATTACCATGGCAGTAAAAACAAAATAGCTTTTAAAATCTAACAAAATACCAGAATATACAGACTCTACATGCTGAGAATTACAAAATACTGGTGAACAAAATCGAAGAAGACCTAAATCAATGTAGAAACGTGCTGTTTTCATGGATTGGAAGACTGAATATTATCAACAAGAGGACTCTAACATTTACAGGGAAAAGCAAAGGAACTAAAATAGCCAAAACATGATCAAAAAAGACCAAAGATGGAAAACTCACATTACCTGACTCCAGAACTTACTATAAAGCATCCAGGCACAGTGGCTCACACCTGCAATCCCAGCACTTTGGGAGGCCGAGGCAGGTGGATCACTTGAGGCCAGGAGTTCGAGACCAGCCTGGCCAACACAGTGAAACTCCATCTCTACTAAAAATACAAAACTCAGATGGGCGGGGTGGTGCACGCCTGTAATCCCAGCTACTCAGGAGGCTGAGGCACGAGAATTGCTTGAACTGGGAGGTGGAGGCTGCAGTGAGCCAGCATGGCACCATTTTACTCCAGCCTGAGTAACAACAAAGCAAGACTCTGTCTCAAAAAAAAAAAGAATTTAACACAAAGCCATGGAAAGACAGTGGGGTACTGATGACAGATGATGACAGATTCCGCAGACGAGCGGAGCTGGAGCATTAGAGATAATCTATACAGTTGCCTGATTTTTGATGAAGATGCAAGGCAATTTGTCAATGTACAGAGAAGAGTGTTCTCAACACGTGGTGCTGGGACAACTGGACATTCACATGCAAAAAAACGAGCCTCAAGCACACCTCACTTTAACAAAAATTAACTCAAAAGGCCGGGCACGGTGGCTCACGCCTGTAATCCTAGCACTTTGGGAGCCCGAGGCGGGAGGATCACCTGAGGTCAGGAGTTTGAGACCAGCCTGTCCAACATGGTGAAACCCTGTCTCTACTAAAAATATAAAAATTAGCCTGGCGTGGTGGTGCATGCCTGTAGTCCCAGCTACTTGGGAGGCTGAGGCACGAGAATTGCTTGAATCCAGGAGGTGGAGGTTGCAGTGAGCTGAGATCACACTATTGCACTCCAGCCTGGGCAATAGGAAGAGACTCCATCTCAAAAAAAAAAAAAAAAAAAAAAAACTAAAAATGAATCATAGACCTATATGTGAATCCTAAAACTTAAAACTTTTAGGCCAGGCGCAGTGGCTTACACCTGTAATACCAGCACTTTAGGAGGCCGGGGCAGGTGGATCACCTGAGGTCAGGAGTTCAAGAACAGCCTGGCCAACATGGTAAAATTCTGTCTCTACTAAAAAAAATTAAAAAAACAAAAAATTAGCCAGGCCTGGTAGTGCATGCCTGTGATCCCAGCTACTCGGGAGACTGAGGCAGGAGAATTGCCTGAGCCTGGGAGGCGGAGGTCGCAGTGAGCCAAGATTGCAGCACTGCACTCCAGCCTGGGCAACAGAGTGAGACTCCATCTCAAGTAAACTGGCTATTAAAAGAAAATTAAAACTTTTGCTCTCTGAAAGACAGGGTTAAGAAAGCAAAAAGACAAGAACGCAACAGACCTGTAAGACGGTATTTATGGGCAGGCGCAGTGACCCGTACCTATAATCCCAGCACTTTGGGAGGCTGAGGCAAGTGAATCACTCCAGGTCAAGAGTCAGAGATCAGCCTGGGAACACAGGCTGTCTCTACTCAAGAACAAAACAGTATGTATTAAAAGTTAAAAAAAAAAAAAAAGAAAACAAAATATTTATAAGCCATAAATCCAACAAAGGACTTGTGCCCAGAATATAGAAAGATCTCTCAAAATTTGATAATGAGAAAACAACCCAATTTGAAAATGGGCACAAGAAGTGCCACCCATGGTGGCTGGCGCATGCCTGTGGTCCCATCTACTTGGGAGGCTGAGGCAGGAAGATCGCCTGAGCCCAGGAGTTTGAGCCTGCAAGGAGCCATTATCGTGCCACTGCACTCTAGCCTTGGCAACAGAGTGAGGCTTTGTCTCTAAAAAATTAAATGGAAAAAAAAATGAAAGTTAGGTGGGGTAATAGAGATAAAACGGCAAAATAATAACTAATTCTAATCTTTAACTCATGTTTCTCCAAAAACCTTGAAGGGGAATCTACATCCAGGTGAGACTCCCTGGATTTGTCTTCTCCTCCCCAGTGGCCCTGCACCTGACTGCCCCAGAATCATTTGGCCACCCCTTGGGCTGCACCACAGAGCCCAGCACCCAGTGGCACCACAGGGCCGGCCGCTGCCACTCACCCCCTCTGCAGTGTGTCTGGCGAACACCCCAAGGCCCACTTGTCTCAGAGCAACATGTCCTGCTTTGCTTTTTGAACATTTTATCACAAATAATTTGAAACATGCAAAAGCAGAAAGGTCGTTACACTGAACCCCACACAAAAAGCAATGCAGACTGAGAGGCTCCACAGAAACAGCAAGGTGCTGTGGTTAAAACACGAGTGCTGGGGTGTCGTGGCACACACCTGTCACTCTAGCACTTTTTCAGGCCAAGGTGGGAGGGCTGCTTGAGCTCAGGAGTTCAAAAGCAACCTGGGCAACATAGTGTGATCCCATCTCTACAACAAATAAAAAATTAGCCAGATGTGGAGGCATGAGCCTGTAGTCCCAGCTACTCAGGAGGCTGAGGGAGGAGGATCGCTTCAGCCCAGTTCAAGGCTGCAGTGAGCTGTGATCTCGCCAGTGCACTCCAGTCTGGGTGGCAGAGCGAGACCCAGTCTCAAAGATAACAATAATTATTATTATATAGATAAAAATATTTGAGTCTGTGAGATTCCATCTATTCAAAATGGTTTTTCTTTTGGTTTTAGAAAACCTTAATAATGTTTTATAATATTCAAAGAAACCTCCAACTCCCAAACTTTGGGAACTAAAAGACTAAAACAGAGGCCTTGGCTCTCCAGGTCATGCCTAACGACCCATGGAGCTGCTGTGAAGATGCTGAGGTCAGAATCAGCTGAGCTGGTGGTGGCCCACCTGCTGGGGCCTGCAGAACAGACACGTGCGCAGCTTCCTCACTGACGACCACGCACTTAGAGGCAACATCACAGCATACTCTCCCTGAGCTCTGATGTTTCCAGATAAATTCACGTATCCCACTTGGGGCATAGCAGGCACTACAGTGATGGTCACGAGAACACAAGGAGGGCGGCCTCTCTGTTCTCAGCTGGCCTCGGTGGACAGACCAGCTTTGCCAACTTGAAGAACCAGACCCAGAGCCAGGGACTCGACTGCAGACGTGCTCAGCAGCCAGCGGGCAGCAGTTCAGGGTGACAGAGGCTGTCTAGACCATCTGTGGGTTATTTCGCCACTTGCTCTCCTTCAAGAAGAAACTGGTATTTGTACAGTAACTTCTTAAATAGAAAAGCCCCAAACAGGACAAACTCTCTATTTCCTGCTTCTGCATTCCGAGTCCTGGGAGCTGCCGAGAGGACTGGCTCAGTGCAGAGGCTCTAACTCAGAAACCAGAGGGAGCCGGGCACAGTGGCGTGTGCCTGCAGTCTCATGGGGCTGAGGCGGGAGGGTCGCTTGATCCCAGGAGTTCCAGGCTGCAGCGTGCTATGATCACACCTGAGAATAGCCACTGCACTCCAGCCTGGACCACAGAGCAAGACCCTGTCTCTATTAACAAACGAAAGACAGCAGAGGGCACCTCCGCACGCAGACTGCAGCCCACACATCCACCCTCTGCCGGGCCAGAGGCTCCTGACGAGAGTGCCTAACACAGGTCAGGGGCAGCGTGGGCCTAGGAGGCAGGCAAGGTGGCAGCCTCTTACCTCCTGCTCGGGGGGCAGCGCGCACTGCTGCACGATGTACTCAATCATCACCTCACCTCCAGGCTGCTCCAGGTAGCCGTGGTGGGCCATGGCACTGATCACCTGCACGACTGCCCGCTTCACCTGCCCAGAACAAACGGGAGATCAGGAAGGGGATGCAGAGACTGCCATGCCAGTGCAGCCAGAAGAGAGGAACCTCAGTCTTCCTCCCACCCACACCCACACATGTGCCTGCACCTGCAGCTACACTGACACCTGTACCTGGACCTACCCCCACAGCTGTACCTGGATCTACCTGCACCCACATCTGGGCCTGCACCTGTACTCACATCTGTACCTACCTGTATCCACACCTGGGCCTGTACCCACATACCTGCGCCAACACCCACACTATACCCACACCTATGCCTGCACACGCATTTGCACCTGTGCCTGCATCCATACCTGCACCCACATCCACAACTATGCCTGCTCCCACACCCATACCCATACTTACCTGCATCCACACCTAAGCCTGCACTCACACCCATATCTATACCTGCCTACCTGGGTCTGCACCCACACCTGTAGCTGGACGTACCTGTACCACCTGCGCCTGCCCTTTTCTCTGTCCCTAGGCTGTGTGGAGGCCCATTCTCCCCTGAAGGCAGTCTTCCCACAGCTTGTGGATGTGCTCAGGTCCACAGGGAAGGATTCTTTCCTCCAGTTCCCCTTCCTCCCTCCCCTGCTGCCAGAGGGGAGCATCTCTCTCACTTTCCCTCCTCTATCCACTTCCATCAAGCTGCACCCCAACTCCCAGAGCGCCTCTGCTGAGGGCTCCTCCCAAAGCCACCCTGCCCCCAACCTCCGCCTCCTGTGCATCGGCGGCTGCCCTTCCCAGGCTCCAGATACACCCGTCCCTCCCTCCGGGGCTCACCCTGGCCTCAGGGGATGGGGCTGATGTCCTTCCGAGCTAGCTTCTCTCGTGTGATCCCCATGTTTCCTGTGTGCACCATAAATCTAGTCCCTGAAGCTGCAGTTATCACCCAAACAATCCTAGGGTTGAGCCTGCATGTCCAGCCTCACCCAGTAACTATGCCTGGTGACTCGAAGGCACAGCCAGGCCAATGTGGCCAAACCAGCCATTCCCCTGAGCCATGGCTTCTGCCTATGCTGCCTCCCTGGGGATCCTTTTCTCCAGCATCGCGACCATGCCTTTGCCCCTTCAGTTGCCAGGTCCAGTGTCCCCACCCCAAGGAGGCTTCTCTAAGCACTTCCTCCTTGTGCTATCTCAGGGAACAGGGTGGGTGTGGAGGAGCGAGCCGGTTGGTCCCAGACTGCCCAGACTGTGTGTGTTTAACCACCTGGCATTGCAGGCGTCCAAAAAGGACCAAAAAACCCTGCCGGGGCATGTTGGGAAGAGCTCTGAACGTTGGGGAGTGTGTGGGACACGTAAGGGGCACTGCAACAGATGTGGCATGGGGTCCGTTTCAGTAGCTTCTGGGGAAACACAACAAGAGTCTCACAGAAGGACCCCAAGAGGAGGCCCAGTACAAAGGCTGAAGCAGCCCCCAGAGGGCTGGGGGTCTCTGCTCCCCTTGTAGCAAGCAGGTCCTACCCAAGCCAGCAGCCCCTGGGTAACCTGAGTGCAGTCCTAACTTTCGCAAAGATCCACCTACCCAAAGACAGGCCTGGCCTCTGCCCTGGGGTACTGGGAGGTCATCACTAAGCCCCAAATATCTGGCCTGGTAAGAATGTTCTTGTCCACCTGGGGTCTTGGGCCACACCAGATGGTCTCATGTGACAGGTGGGGGCTATGGGCCACGTGGCATCAGCTCCACCTCCAGAGGGGCTGGAGACAGCTCAGCCATGAGGGCACCAACCGGGTCCACGTGACAGACCCCAAGGCAGGAGCTTCCCTAGTTCTGATGTTCTGTGTGCGCTGACTCACACTGCTGCTGCGAGGAGGGGCGGGGGTCTAACGCCGTCCACGACCCCAGAGGAGGACGGCTGGGAGCTCTGTGTGTGGGCCCTCCTGGATTCTGTCCCAGGCACCCCAACCATCTGGACGTGGACCTGCATCCTTTCGCTGCAATCACCATGAGCAGAGCAGCACCGTGAGCTCCGGGTCCTTCTAGAGAATCACTGAGCCTGAAGGAGGGCTGGGGACCCGCGGGCCTGTAAGGTGCGATTGTGGGGTGGTCTTGGGGATTGTTTCCTGAGTGAGGTGTGGGAAAAGCACCAGCCACACGCTGAACGGCACACTGTCGTCCTTTGTTCCCAAGCTCAGTCCAGTCGAGGGTGGTGGCCGCCTGGTCGGTGGGTGACCTCACAGCACGGTCTGGCCACACCCTGCAGCTGCCTGTGGTGTGGTGCGGCAGCCTGGGCTGGCCCATGTGGTTTACCTTGCTGTTGGTGTCCAGGAGAGGAAGCCTCATGGAAGAGAGGATAAAGGGCTTTTTATCTTCCATCTGAGCAGCTGCAAGAAACAAACAGGACAGCTCAGTCTACCACTGAGATGAGGACCTCAGGGTCCCATATCCACATCATCAGGGGTCTGGCCTCCCCGTGGTCCCCGTGTAGGAAAAAGAGGGAGCATAAGCAAAGCATGCCCACTTTTCTTCAGGGGACAAATAATTTACTTTCCTCAAATAACATCATTCTACCTAATTCAAAAGCTAAGTGGCTGGCAGTTTAGGGCGGTTGTAGAAGAATGGGCCTGAGTCAGGTACACCCAGGTTCCAATGCCAGGAAAGTTCCTTCAGTGTTTCTCAAGTGCTACAGCGTCAGAATCACTGGAAGGCAGATTAAGCACTGGGGGCAGGGTCCTCTCTTGCTCCCCCTCCAGGCGCTGACTCAGCAGGTCTTGGGGGGCTCAGGTGTGCATTTCTCACATGTTCCAAGCTGAGCTAATGCTGCTGGTCTGGGAATCCCCTTGAGAGCCATCAACAGGCCTTCATTTCCTGACATTTAAATGGGGATAAAAAGTGGGTATCAAAGAGTGGCTGAGAGACTATAATAATGAAGGATGCTGGGAACAGTGCAGGTGCCCTCTGAGGTCCACTGCACAGGACAGGACTGCTGTCCCACACGACAGTCCTCGGAGAGAAGGGTCACCACAACCCCAATGTCACAGATGAGGAACTTGAGGCTCCAGGGACTGTGGAGCAGCAAATGGCAGATCTAGACGCAGCCTCTTCATGCCTGGAACTCAATGCCTTAAACCTGCACATAAACCCCATACCCTGGCCCCTCAATGCGGGCACACCCGGGTAGAACATGTTGTCTCTCACTGTCGGTTTCGAGGCACCCGGGTAGAACACCTTGTCCCTTACTGTCGGTTTCCAGGCCAGCTGCAGCTCTCTATGCCAATGTTCCCCTAATTAATGCTCTGAGTTGGCATTTAGTGCTTCTTTGGGATCCCAACTGGTCCCTTCTCTGAGGGTTTGGGACACTCCCTTATGGGAACTCCCCTGTCATGTCTGGGGCAACTCCAGTCCTGGGTTAGGAGGATGAAACAGACGTGTGACATAGAAGCTCAGAAAAGACAGGTTCCAGATCTAACCATGAGACACACAATACTGCTTTTAGAAGATGCTGTAGAAGGATCTTCATAGCCTCAGAACTGGGAAGTATAGAAGGCAATAAGAAAAGATGTAAGGGTCTGGGCGCGGTGGCTCATGGCTGTAAACCCAGCATTTTGGGAGGCCAAGGTGGGTGGATCACTTGAGTCCAGGAGTTGGAGACCAGCCTGGACAACATGGACAAACCCCTTCTGTACTAACCCCTTCTGTACTAAAAAATACAAAAATTGGTCAGGCGCGGTGGCTCACGCCTGTAATCCCAGCACTTTGGGAGGTAGAGGAAGGCGGATCAAGAGGTCAGGAGATCGAGACCATCCTGGCTAACATGGTGAAACCTCGTCTCTACTAAAAATACAAAAAAATTACCCGGGCATGGTGGCAGGCGCCTGTAGTCCCAGCTACCCAGGAGGCTGAGGCAGGAGAATGGCGTGAACCCGGGAGGCGGAGCTTGAAGTGTGCCGAGATTGCACCACTGCACTCCAGCCTGGGCGACAGAGTGAGACTCCGTCTCAAAAACAAACGACAACAACAACAACAAAACCACAAAAATTAGCTAGGGGTAGTAGTGCACGCCTATAGTCCCAGCTACTCAGGAGGCCGAGGCATGAGAATCGCTTGAGCTCAGGAGTCGGAGGTTGCAGTGAGCTGACATCACACCACCACACTCTAGCCTGGGTCACAGAGCAAGATCCTGTCAAAACAGGGGAGAGGGGAGTGGAGCAGGGAGGGGAGAAGGGGAAGGAAGAAGGGGAGGGGAGAAGGGGAGGGGAGAAGGGGAGGGGAGTGGAGGGGAGGGGAGTAGAGGGGAGTGGAGGGGAGGTGAGTAGAGGGGAGGGGAGGAGGGGAGAGGAGGAGAGAGGGGAGGAGGGGAGGGGAGGAGGGAAGGGGAGGAGGAGGGGAGGGGAGGGGAGAGGACCACTCTGAAGTTCAGTGAAGTTCAGAATTTCTGTTAATCAAAACAGTATGAAGAGAGCTGGAAGGACAGCCACTGTGGTGGACCCAGCAAAGGGTGCAGGGAATTCCAACAAGTTGATGAGAACAACACTCATCAACAGAAAGATAAAAGATGTGAACAAAAATCCCAACTGCGAACACCCAAGCAACGCCACCGGGCTTCCCCGCTGGCCAGAGAGACACAGGATGACGGCCCGACGGGAATAGGCGCAGGAGTCCGGTGCAAAACCTCATGAGAGTAAGGACGCTGGAACAGGTGGAATGCTTGGAGGCTGCTGGAGAAGCTGGCATGGGGACGTTGGAAAACACCTCATCTTCATCTAAAAGGCAGAGGATACATACACCTAAGACCCAACAAGTCCATCTCAGGTAATGTTCCTGCACCAGAGGAGCTCTGACACACACAGGGCAGCCTGTTTATGACAGCAAACTGCCAAGAGCCTGAGCACACACCACACTAGGATAAGGGCTAATGGGGCGCTGGCTTCCAAGCCATGGGGCAGGACACAGCAATGGAAGTGAGCAGACAGGCACTAACACAGCCACCAGAGGAATCCTGACAACGCCCTACTGGACAAAGCGGTAAAACACAGAATACAGCAATATGATCCTATTTCTATAAAGTTCAGAAACCGGCAAGACCACATTATATTACTTAGGGACTCACACAATGGTGGCAAAACTAAAACAATAAGGTCTGGTCCCACAAAAATCAGCCATGTGCGGTCGTGCACACTTGTCGTCCCAGCTCCTCGGGAGGCTGAGGTGCAAGAATCGCTTGAACCCGGGAGGCAGAGGCTGTAGTGAGCCAAGATCGTGCACTGCACTCCAGCCTGGGTGACAGAGCGAGACCCTGTCTCAAAAGAAAAGAGAAGAGAAGAGAAGAGAAAAAAGAAAAGAGAAAAGAAGAGAAAAGAGAAAAGAAAAGAAAGGAAAGGAAAAGAAAAGAAAAAAGAAAAGAAAAGAAAAGAGAAGAGAAAAGACAAGACAAGACAACCAACAATAAGGTCTGGTCCCTGAGAGTCAGTGACTGCCGTGGAAGGGCTGATGGGCTCAGCTCAAACACGACTTCTTAAACCCACCTGTGTGTTCTAAGAACTTTCAGCTTGGATAGGTTGAGCATCCGTTATCTGAAATGCTTGGGACCAGATGTGTTTCAGATTTTGGGGCCTTTCAGAGCTTGGAATATTTGCAAATACATAATGAGAGTTCCTGGAAATGGAACCCAAGTCCAAACACAAAGTTCATTTATGGTTCATATACACCTTATACACATAGCCTGGAGGTATTTCACACAGGATTTCTAAAATGTTGTGCACAAAACAAAGTTTGTGTACATTGAACTGTTAGAAAGCAAAGGTGCCACCTTTTAGCCATCCATGTGGACAATCTGTGGTTGTCTGCCACTCCCATCACTCCTGACTAAATTTATATGCTACCAGTAAGCAATCGTTTTGTTTTGTTTTTTTAAGTTATGGGATCTCACTATGTTGCCCAGGCTGGTCTCCAACTCTTGGACTCGATCCTCCTACTCTGGCCTCCAAAAACACAGAGATTCCTGGCATGAGCCACAACGCCCAGCTCAATAAGCAATCATTTTCTTACACTTATTCACATATAAGAACTTAGCAGGAGGCCAGGCACGGTGGCTCACGCCTGTAATCCCATCAGTTTGGGTGGCCAAGGCGGGTGGATCACGAGGTCAGGAGTTTGAGACCAGCCTGGCCAATATAGTGAAACCCTGTCTCTACTAAAGATACAAAAATTAGCCGGACATGGTGGTGGGTGTCTGTAATCCCAGCTACTCGGGAAGCTGAGACAGGAGAATCGCTTGAACCTGGGGGGAGGAAATTGCAGTGAGCTGAGATCGTGACACTGCACTCTAGCCTGGGCGACAGAGCGAGACTCAGGTTCCCGAGTAGCTGGGACTACAGGTGCCCGCCACCACCACGCCCGGCTAATTTTTTGTATTTTTAGTAGAGATGGGGTTTCACTGTGTTAACCAGGATGGTCTCGCTCTCCTGACCTCGTGATCCACCCGCCTCGGCCTCTCAAGGTGCTGGGATTACAGGCATGAGCCACTGCGCCAGGCTCTTTTTTTTTTTTTTTTTTTTTTTTTTTTTGAGACAGGGTTTCGCTCTTGTTGCCCGTGCTGGAGTGCAATGGTGCGATCTCGGCTCACTGCAATCTCCGCCTTCCAGGTTCAAGTGATTCTCCTGTCTCAGCCTCCCAAGTAGCTGGGATTAGAGCCTTGTGCCACCACACCTGGCTAATTTTGTACTTTTAGTAGAGACGGGGGTTTCACCATGTTGGTCAGGCTAGTCTTGAACTCCTGACCTCAAGTGATCTGCCTGTCTCGGCCTCCCAAAGGGCTGAGATTACAGGCATGAGCCACTGCACCTGGTCTGTGTTTCTTTTTTTTGAGACGGAGTCTTGCTGTGTTGCCCAGGCTGGAGTGCGGTGGCATAATCTCGGTTCACTGCAAGCTCTGCCTCTGAGGTTCACGCCATTCTCCTGCCTCAGCCTCCTGAGTAGCTGGGACTACAGAGGCCCGCCACCACGCCCAGCTATTTTTTTTCTATGTATAGTAGAGACGGGGTTTCACCGTGTTAGCCAGGATGGTCTCAATCTCCTGACCTCATGATCCGCCCGTCTGGGCCTCCCAAAGTGCTGGGATTACAGGCATGAGTCACTGCGCCCGGCCCATGTTTCATTTTTAGGTGAGAAGAAACCTCAGATGAAGCTGAGGGACCAGGAAGTGGTCCTCTAGGGAGGAGAGGCATTCTGCCAGATGCTTTTCAGAATGATTCCTCCAGGGCCATCTGCCTCACTAACAATGGTTTTTGTCTTACACATCACTCTGATTTTGTACACTGCCATAGTTTCTTTCTCTGTTACAAGTCCCGCTGCTGCAGCTCTTCAGTAAGCCCATCGCACACTTAACATGGTGTTTCTGCACATTTTCTGTAGTGTTAAGGTCATTTTCATCATGATGTCAGTGTTCAAAAAGTCTCGAACTTTGAAACGTTTGTGATTTCTAAGTTTTAGATTACAGACACTCAACCTGTATTTGTATTTCCCAATAAAAGACTAAAAAGTTTGATGGTTAATAGTGAGTGTTAATTAGATTGAAGGATGTGAAGTATCGTTCCTGGGTGTGTCTGTGAGGGTGTTGCCAAAGGAGATTAACATTTGAGTCAGTGGACTGCGAGAGGCAGACCCAGCCTCAATCTTGGTGGGCACCGTCTAATCAGCTGCCAGCATGGCTAGGATAAATGTGGGAAGAAGAATATGGAAAGACTAGACTGGCTTAGCCTCCCAGCCTGCATCTTTCTCCTGTGCTGGATGCTTCCTGCCCTCCAACATCGGACTCCAGGTTCTTCAGCTGTGGGACTGGGACTGGCTTCCTTGCTCCTCAGCTTGCAGACGGCCTATTGCGGGACCTTGTGATCGCGTGAGTCAATACTCCTTAATAAACTCCCCTTCATATACACATTTATCCTATTAGTTCTGTCCCTCTAGAGAACCCTAACACAAAAAGTTGAAGAATACAAACAAACAACCCAATAGAACGATGGACCTGAGCCATGAGCAGTTGCCTCCCAGAAGAGGAGACAAGGGGAACGATGGCTGGGGTGGCCGCGGCCCCATATGAGAAGGCAGAACACAAGCAAGCCAGGGTGCGGCTGAGGATTCAGGCCCATCCGGGCCCATGTCCCTGAGATTCAAGACAACAAACGAACTGAAAAGCACAAAAGTTACGGTCACCGATAACATTTCACATGCACTGGGGTTTACCTGCAATATTTTATTCACTCCTCAAGTTTATGGGGAGGCCAACTCCCTGCCAGGCCCTTTACAAGGCAGATGGGGCCTGCCCTCAAGTGGCTTCTGTCCTAATGGAAAAGATACAAAGACAACTGGACAGTAAATAAGATCACCACAGACTGTGGCGGCATCAGGAGAGGAGCCGACAAGAGGCTGAGAAACATACTCATGGGGGTGTCGCATTGGAAGAGGGGGGTCAGCACCAAGGGCTATTCTGAAAAGTGACACTGAAGCTAAGACTCAAAGGAAGAGAGCTGGCTATGTGGGAGCCACAGAAAGATTCCAGGCTGGAAGAGCCTCCAACATCAGGCGGCCGAGTGTGGCCAAGGAGGGGTCCATAGTAGGAGGATGGCCCAGGGAGCTGGTGGGAGCAGAAAGGCCGTGGTGAGGAGCAGGGCTCTGTTCCAACTATAGGGCACTGCAGGACCAACATCAGGATATTCTAGTGAAATTACTGTGTTTTAAAGAAAAAGAAGAACATCTTTTGGACATCAGAAAACAAAAACAAAACAAAACAAAAAAACCATGGCATCGAAGAAGATAGAAAATTAGATTATCATCAGACTTGGATAACAATGCTTTATGCCAGAATAGGGTTGCCAGATAAAATATGGGATGCTCAGTTAAATTTGAATTTCAGATAAATAACAAAAATTTTTTTCTTTTTGAGACAGAGTCTTGCTGTGTTGCCCAGGCTGGAGTGCAGTGTGTGATCTTGGCTCACTGCAACCTCTGCCTCCCAGGCTCAAGTGATCCTCCTGCTTCAGCCGCCCGAATAGCTGGGATTATAGGCACCCGCCACCACACCCAGCTAATTTTTGGTTTTTCTTTTTTTTTTTTTGAGATGGAGTCTCGCTCTGTCGCCCAGGCTGGAGTGCAGTGGCACGATCTCCTCTCACCGCAAGCTCCGCCTCCCAGGTTCCTGCCATTCTCCTGCCTCAGCCTCCCGAGTAGCTGAGACTACAGGCGCCCGCCACCGCGCCCGGCTAATTTTTTGTATTTTCAGTAGAGACGGGGTTTCACCATGTGAGCCAGGATGGTCTCGATCTCCTGACCTCGTGATCCGCCTGCCTCAGCTTCCCAAAGTGCTGGGATTACAGGCGTGAGCCACTGCTCCTAGCCCAGCAAATCATGTTTTCAGTACAAAAATGACCCACACAATATTTGGGGCGGCCTGTTTATTCGTTTTTGCTAAATCTGGCAACTCTCTGCCAGAAGAATATGGAATAACTTATTTAAGACACTCAAGGAAATGTCAACCAAGAATCCTGTAACCAGCAAAACCATCAACTACAAAAGGCACAAGAAACCGCGATCAGCAAGCGTGAGGTCGAGGATCATGTTCCCATGAGCCCTTCCCATGGAACCTACAGAGAATGAGCTTTGGACAAGAGTGGCAGAGAGCCGCGAACAGAGGATGGGGCTGGGCGCCACATGGGCAGTCGCCTGCAGAACCAACACCAAGAAGGCAGAGAAGGGACAGCACGGGATGTAACACCATGGTGACTCAAACAACAGACGCAGGGCGTGGCTGTTAGATCAGCAGGCTGTGGAGGGGCGCGTGCAGGGCAGTCCTCATGTTTCAGTCACATGACTGGTGATGGCGACATCGGTGTTATTCTGGTGTTAGTGCTGCCTGTGTAACAGAGATCAAACAAACGGTAATTATGGGATAGTCTGATTCTATTAACCTTGAGAACTAGATTCTTGAGAACAGAGACAGAGATGTAATGAAAAAGAGGTTAGATGCAGTGGCTCACGCCTGTAATCCCAACACTCTGGGAGGCTGAGGCAGGTGGATCACTTGAGACCAGGAGCTCAAGATCCGTCTGGCCAACATGGTGAAACCCCATCTGTACAAAAAACACAAAAATTAACTGGGTGTGGTGGTGCATGCCTGTTGTCCCAGCTACTAGGGAGGCTGGGGCACGAGAATTGCTTGAACCTGCAAAGCAGAGGTTGCAGTGAGCCACAATCCCACCACTGCACTCCAGCCTGGGGAACAGAGCAAGACTATCTCAAAAAAAAAAAAAAGATGTAACAGAAAAGAGGAAAATCTCTGAGGTCCATATGTTGAACTGGAAGTATCAACATGAACTCATAAGGTATTTTTTCTATCTACTGATAGAGATATTTCCTAGCTCTGTCTACTGAAAAATCCCAGGAATAACCATCCAGAAGTAATGAGCCTTCCAGAAACAGACTACTGTCTTAAAAGGCAACTTCTTGGCTAGGTGCAGTGACTCAAACCTGTAATGCCAGTACTTTGGAAGGCCGAGGCAAGTGGACCACTTGAGCCCAGGAGTTCAGAACCAGCCTGGGCAACACAGTGAGACCCCATCTCTACAAAAAATAGAAAAATTAGCCAGGCGTGGTGGTGTGCACCTGCAAGTCTCAGCTACTTGGCAGGTTGAGATAGGAGGATCCCTTAAGCCCAGGAGGTTAGGGTTGCAGTGAGCCATGTTTGAGCCGCTACACTCCAGCCTGGGTGACAAAATGAGACCCTTTCTGAAAAACAAAAACAAAAAAACCCTGCAGCTTCTCACTAAAAGGAACCAGGGCTATTTTTGTAGAAATGGCCAATTCCAGGTCTAAAGAAAGAAAGAAATGAAAGAAGCCTAAAACATGAGCTGCCGAAGACCAGCAGGGCTGTGTCCGAGGGATTCAGATCTCAAGAGGCTGCCACTTGCCAAAGATGAGACAATCTGAGCTTCGATAATGGTGATGACTGCACTGCATTGAAGCCATCAAACGCGTCCTACCAAACCACCTTTGGAAGGTGGCAGGAAACTAATCCACTACCTTGAAAACTGATAAAAACACAAAAGAATCAAGGGCTGAACCTGCCTTTCTTTTTCTTTTCTTGAGATGGAATTGCACTCTTGTCGCATAGGCTGGGGTGCAGTGTTGCAATCTTGGCTCACTGCAACCTCTGCCTCCTGTGTTCAAGCGATTCTCTTGCCTCAGCCTCCTGAATAGCTGGGATTACAGGCGCACGTCACCATGCCCAGCTAATTTTTGTATTTTTAGTAGGGAGGGGGTTTCACCATGTTGGTCAGGCTGGTTTTGAACTCCTGACCTCGTGATCCACCTGCCTTGGCCTCCCAAAGTGCTGGGATTACAGGTGTGAGCCACTGCGCCCGGCCAACTCTGCCTTTCTTACATGAACCATACCTCTGGGTAACCACATGGTACCTGGGGCAAGTATCTCTTTGTCAAGGTGTTCCACTTAATCAATGAAAAAAATGATAGAATTACAGTATCATCTTCCCACCAATTAATTAATTAATGGGTACAGGCATTCAGCATCAATGCTGCTAAGACTGATGTTCAAAAGAGAAAATACTGCGTATTACATGACCCCTATTGTCTTGCCCAAGGGACTGAGCTTGAGTCTGAATTTGTTTCTGAATTCAGTTGCCAATGTGCTAGAAATTCAGATGGCAGAGAAACATGTTGACTTGCACCTTGACAATGCAGTCAGCAAAACTCAACGATGAACAAATCCACAGAACAAACAGCCAGGTTCTTCTACAGATAAATTATGAGAGAAAGAGAAGAACAGAGGGGAACCTGTAGCTTATGAGGGACTTAAATATGGGGAGTTGCTGTTTCACAGGCACAGAGTTTCAGTTTTGCAAGATGAAAAGAGTTCTGGAGGTGGATGGTGGTGACAGTTGCCTGACAATGAGAAAGTACTTAACACTACTGAAGCATTTGCTTAAAAATGATTAAGATGCCAAATTTTATGTTACATGTATTTTACCACACTAAAAATAAAATCACCAATGGTCAAGCCTCCAAAAAAAGACTTAAATCTATGTAAAAATATATTTATATATTATTATCTTTACATAAATTTGTGTGTGTGTGTGTATATATATATAGAGAGAGAGAGTGAGAGACAGAATCTCCGTCTGTCACCCGGACTGGAGTGCAGTGGCACGATCTTGGCTCACTGCAACCACTGCCGCCCGGGCTCAAGCGATTCTCATGTCTCAGCCTCCTGAGTAGCGGGACAGGTGTGTCACTATACTCAGCTAATTTTTGCATTTTTAGTAGAGACAGGGTTTCATCATGTTGCCCAGGCTGGTTTCGAACTCCTGGCCTCAAGCGATCTGCCCGCTTTGTCCTCCCAACGTGCTGGGATTACAGGTGTGAACCACCACATAGGGCATGTCTATGTAGTGGTGTAATCTCGGCTCACTGCAACCTCCCCCTCCCAGGTTCAAGCAATTCTCCTGCCTTAGCCCCCCAAGTAGCTGGGATTACAGGCACCTGCCACCACGCCCGCTAATTTTTGTATTTTTAGTAGAGACGGGGTTTCCCTATATTGGCCAGGCTGGTCTCAAATTCCTGACCTTAAGTGATCCGCCCCCCTCAGGCTCCCAAAGTGCTACAATTACAGGTATGAGCCACCGCACCCGGCCATAGGTAAGCTTTTAAAGTGGACACAACTAATAAAGGAAGCAATCACTATAAAAATCAGGATAGCTGTTACTTACTGGGGAGTGAAGAACTGTGACTGGAATAGGATGCAAGGAGGGGAGTCTCAGTGGCAACTTCAATCCAAAAGACCTGGTGGTAGATCTGATGTTGTTGTCTTAGAATGATGTATTAAGTTACACATTTGTTTTATGTGGTTTCTACATTTCCTTCCCTCCTTCCTTCTTTTTTTTTTTTTTTTTTTTTTGAGACAGGGTCTCACTCTGTAGCCAAGGCTGAAATGCAGTGGCACCGTCACAGCTCACTATAGCCTCAACCTCCTGGGCTCAGGTGATCCTCTCACCTCAGTCCCCAGAGTAGTTGGAACTACAGATGCATGCTACCACACCCGGCTAACTTTTTTTATTTTTAGTAGAGACAGGGTTTCAACATGATTTTCAGCCTAGTCTCAAACTCCTAGGATCAAGCGATCTTGCCTGTCGCAGCATCCCAAAGTGCTAGGATTACAGGCGTGAGCCACTGTGCTCTTTCATGATTTCTTTTATACTAACAATTTTTCTTTTCTTTCTTTTTTTTTTTTGAGACTGAGTCTCATTCTGTCACCCAGGCTGGAGTGCAGTGGCACCATCTTGTCTCACTGCAAGCTCTGCCTCCTGGGTTCACGCCATTCTCCTGCCTCAGCCTCCCAAGTAGCTGGGACTACAGGTGCCTGCCACCACGCCCGGCTAATTTTTTGTATTTTTAGTAGAGATGGAGTTTCACCATGTTAGCCAGGATGGTCTCCATCTCCTAACCTCGTGACCCACCACCCTGGCCTCCCAAAGTGCTGGGATTACAGGCGTGAGCCACCGTACCCAGCCTATACTAACGATTTTTCAATAGGGATGAACAATCTTGAAGACGAAAAAAGTTGAAGGACATCCTCTATGAGATTTAAAGACTTACAATAAAACTAAAACAATTAAGAAAGTGTGATATTGGCCTATAATCTCAGCACTTTGGGAGGCTGAGGCGGGCAGATCACTTGAGTCCAGGAGTTCGAAACCAGCCTGACCAACATGACCAACATGGTGCAACTCCGTCTCCACTAAATATACAAAAAAAACAAAAAAAAAAACAAAAAACAAAAAACAAAAAAAAACGGCTGAGTGCATTGGCTCATGCCTGTAATCCCAGCACTTTGGGAGGCTGAGAGGCAGGTGGATCACCTGAGATCAGGAGTTCAAGACCAGTCTGGCCAACACGGTGAAACCCCATCTCTATTAAATATACAAAAATTAGCCGGGCATGGTGGTGCATGCCTGTAATTCCAGCTACTCAGGAGCCTGAGGCAGGAGAATCGCTTGAACCCAGGAGGCAGAGGCTGCAGTGAGCCGAGGTCACGCCATTGCACTCCAGCCTGGGTGACAGAGTTTCAAAAAAGAAAAACAAAAGTGTGATATTGGTGTGAGGAAAGAATACAGTCCTGAAATATGCCTACTAATATATGATGCTCTATATTAGTAGGCATATAATTGCCTCAAAATTCATTTGTGCAAATCCCAACCCCTGTACCTCGGAATGTGACCTTATTTGGAAATAGTCACTGCAGAATTAATGAGTTAAGTTGAGACGGGGTCACACTGGAGTAGGGTGGGCCCTTCATCCAATATGGCTGGTGCCCTTATAAAAGGGGGATACAGGAATACAGACAGGCACACAGGAAAAATGCACATGAAGATAAAACAGAGATCAGGGTAATAGGAAAAAAAAAAACCCATCACCCAGTCTGTGGTACTTTGTTACTGCAGCTGTTAAATTCATACATAAGGTTACCTGATCTTCTACCAAGGCACAGAAGCAATTCAATGGAGAAAGTGAAGTCTTTTCAACAATCGAGACTGGAACACCTGGACATCCACATAAAAATAACCTTGCAGGCTGGGTGCAGTGGCTCACACCTGTAATCCCAGCACTTTGGAAGGTGGAGGTGGGCCGATCACTTGAGGTCAAGAGTTTGAGACCAGCCTGGCCAACACGGTGAAACCCCATCTCTACTAAAAATACAAAATTAGCTGGGCGTGGTGGCACATGCCTGTAATCCCAGATACTCGGGAGGTTGAGGCAGGAGAATCGCTTGAACCCGGGAGGTGGAAGCCTCAGTCAGCTGAGATCGCACCACTGCACTCCAGCCTGGGCAACAACAGCGAAACTCTGTCTCAAAAAAAAAATAGTAATTATAAAAAATAACCTTGCCCCCTATATTTCAACCACACTCAAACATTAGTAAAAGATGAATCATAGACATAAATTTGCAAATGCAAACAATAAAGCATCTAAAAGAAAATATAGAAGAATATCTTCATGACTTCTGGGCAGGCAAAGGTTTCTTAGACATAAAGGTACTAATCACAAAAACATATATTTATAGCTCTATGTATCCAATAAAGAACACTACAAAATAATCATAATAAAACGACAAACAACCCAGTTGTTAAATGAACAACAGCTGGGCATGGTAGTGTACTCCTCTAACCCAGGCTACGCTAGAGGCCGGGGCAGAAGGATCACTTGAGCCCAGGAGGCCGAGGATGCAGTAAGTAAGCTATGATCACAGCACTGCATTCTAGCTTTGGTAACGTAGTGAGACCCTGTCTCTGTTAAACAATCAAAATGGGCAAAAGATCTGAACAGGGGTTGGGCGTGGTGGCTCATGCCTGTAATCCCAGCACTTTGGGAGGCCGAGGTGGGTAAATCATGAGGTCAAGAGATCAAGACCATCCTGGCCAACATGGTGAAACCCCGTCTCTACTAAAAATACAAAAATTAGCTAGGCTTGGTGGCGGGCGCCTGTAGTCCTAGCTACTTGGGAGGCCGAGGCAGGAGAAGCGCTTGAACCTGGGAGGCAAAGGTTGCAGTGAGCCAAGATCGCACCACTGCACTCCAGCCTGGTGACAGAGCAAGACTCCATCTCAAAAAACAACAACCCCCCCGCCCCCCCAAAAAAGACCTGAACAGGAACTTCAGCACACAAATACATCTGAAGGTCGGCCGGGTGCAGTGGCTCAAGCCTGTAATCCCAGCACTTTGGGAGGCCGAGACGGGCAGATCACGAGATCAGGAGATCGAGACCATCCTGGCTAACATGATGAAACCCCGTCTCTACTAAAAAATACAAAAAACTAGCCGGATGAGGTGGCGGGTGCCTGTAGTCCCAGCTACTGGGGAGGCTGAGGCAGGAGAATGGCATGAACCCAGGAGGTGGAGCTTGCAATGAGCCGAGATCGCACCACTGCACTCCAGCCTGGGTGACAGAGCAAGACTCTGTCTCCAAAAACAAACAAACAAACAAACAAAGATGTATGCATTTTACTGCATTTCTATTGAAGATTATGTTCAATTTTAGAAAATAAAATTCTGGAAGAAAATATGACTGGAGGCCAAAAGTCTTTAAAAGATTTGATTTATAAAACTATGTAAGATAGGCACAATGACATAACACACACGTAACAGGGAATCCCAAAGAAGACTTCTGAAGTCATGGAGTACTGAAATGCTGTGACACAAAACCCAGGTCTATTGAGATAAAACAGAATTGACACACATGCTGCATGGGTACTCTACGGACCTAGGGGGAAATCAACTCAGAATAGCCAGCACTGAGACACAGTAAAATTTCCGGTTTTAAAACATAAAAATAGCCCGTAATCCTGGCATGCATGCGTGTGTGTATGTGTGTGTGTGTGTGTGTGTGCGCGCGTGTGTATGCAAAGGATTTATATATATATATAAATCCTTTGGGCATCTAGGCAGAAAAGACAAAATCATTTATAAGGAAAATCAGTCAAATCAGATAGTCAGCAATGAGTTATCAATATCAGTAATAGATTCTAGAAGACAAGAAAGCAACATATGAAGATACCTCAGACTTTTATACCCAGCCACTTAAACTGAGATGGCCTGGTGTCTGTCTAACACGAGAAACGGCTCTCTGGACCATGGACTGAAAGAATGACATGCAGGGACCAACCACGGCCTCAACTTGCAATCATGTTCCAATATTTTCATTGAAAACTTGATGACTTCTGGCTGGGTGAAATGGCTCACGCTTGTAATCCCAGTACTTTGGGAGGCCAAGGTGGGAGGATTCCTTGAGCCCAGGAGTTGGAGACCAGCCTGGGCAACAAAGCAGGATCTCATAACACACCCACAAAAATGGCTAAAATTAAAGACCAGCCAATGTTGGTGAGGACATGAAGCAAAAATGCTCATAAGCCACTTGTGAGACATAAGGTGTGGGGTATAAATTGGGGTATAAACAGCTACTTTGGAAAAATAGAAGGGTTTATGTACACAACTTGAACACACACACACTTTATAACCCGAAATTCGACATCTAGGTCAACACTAACTGTGTAAAGGACAAATGTTAATAGTGGATTATGCATTAACAGTTAAATACGGGATAGAGCCATTTACCCATCACAGGCAGAATGAATCACTGTAATAGATAATTCACTGGAATCCTTCACAGAAATGAAAATAAATGAACTGTACTATATGTATAAATTTCACCAAGAGAATACTGAGGAAAAGAAGCCAGATACAAAATTATTTACACCGTACAATTCTCTTTGCACAACATCCCAAAACAGTAACACTATCTACTATTGTTAGAAGTCACCCCTTCCGGCCGGGCACGGTGGCTCAAGCCTGTAATCCCAGCACTTTGGGAGGCCGAGACGGGCGGATCACGAGGTCAGGAGATCGAGACCATCCTGGCTAACACAGTGAAACCCCGTCTCTACTAAAAAATACAAAAAACGAGCCGGGCGATGTGGCGGGCGCCTGTAGTCCCAGCTACTCGGGAGGCTGAGGCAGGAGAATGGTGTAAACCCGGGAGGCGGAGCTTGCAGTGAGCTGAGATCCGGCCACTGCACTCCAGCCTGGGCAACAGAGCGAGACTCCGTCTCAAAAAAAAAAAAAAAGAAGTCACCCCTTCCAAGGGGCTTGAGAGTGCCATCCCTGGGTGGTGTTGATGTCCCATTTCTTTACCTGGTTGGTGAATAAATACAAAGGATCACTGTGTGATTACTCATGGAGCTGAACAGTTAACATGTGTACATTTTTCTATATGCGTATTATACTTCAAAATAAAAATAATTAAAAATGACATAGATGGCCTAGGTGCCCATCTCACTTCTGTAATCCCAGCACTTTGGGAGGCCAAGGAAGGAGGATCACTTGAACCCGGGAGTTCGAGACCAGCCTGGGCAACATAAGGAGACCCCATTTCTACAAAAATACAAAAATATTGGCAGAATGTGCTGGTGCATACCTGTAGTCTCAGCTACTTGGGAGGCTAAGGTGGGAGAATTGCTTGAGCCCAGGAGTTCAAGGCTGCAGTGAGCTATGATTGCACCACTGCATTCCAGCCTGGGTGAAAGAACGAGACCTTGTCTCAAAACAAAACCAAAAAATGACACAGATGTATATGTGCTGATGTTAAAAGTTATCTAAGATATACTAGCAAGTGAAAAAAGCATGTTTTGAAGTATGTCATTTGGTTAAAATATTTCCTTGCGTACATGCATTTGTACATATGTAAATGCACAGAGAAAGAACTTCAAGGAAAAAATGAAACGTGGGGAAAACAAAGTGAATGCTGAAAAGCATAAATGTGATTGATGAATTAACAAAGGGAAGCTGAGCATGGTTAATCCCATGAAATGTTGAACTTCTGAATGGAAAAACGCATCTCTAACAAGAGCACGGGCACTAAGAATTCCGTAAGAATTTCACTTGAGATGCCAACCTCATCAAGTAAATGGGGAAAAGAGCACCTGCCTCAAGGGTTACTTCTACCACCAGAGGCTGAGTGCACGCTGCTGACGCAGATGCTTTACTTTCTGTGGGGCTGCCACACGCGCCATGCCTCTGAGGCTCCCTTCCCCAAGGACCACTGACCACAGCAGCCCCTCTGTGTGAAAGCTGCAGGCACTCTCCTCTCAGGCCTTCCACGGAGAGCCCGAGCTTCCCTCCTTTCCCCTCCACAGAGGGGGCGCCTCCCTCCCTGCCCCGTCACACAGAGCGGGCGCTCCCCTCCCAACCCCTCCACGGAGAGCCCAGGCTTCCTTCTCTTCCCCTCCACAGAGCAGGCGCTCCTCTCCAGGCCCCTCCACAGAAGGGACTCTCCCCTCCCAACCCCTCCACAGAGAGCGGGCACTCCCCTCCCCACTCCTCCACACAGAGCAGACGCTCCTCTCTGGGCCCCTCCACAGACGGGGCGCTCCCCTCCCAACCCCTCCACACAGATCGGGTGTGCCCCTCCCCACCCCCAGCATCCAGACAGCCCACCGCAGCACCACCCTGGGCTCTGAAATCTGGACAGGCCCAAAGCAGCAGGACCTCAGGCTGCTTCTGGTGGGGCAAGGGCCGCAGAGGGTGTCCTGAGGTGCCTGCACCTGATTCTTAGCCTGGTGACATTCGCACTGTGGCCCCTTCTACCCCTGTCCTCCCTTGGCCCTGCTTTCTGTTTTTGTTTTTTTTTTTTTACTTTTGTTTTTTTGAGACGGAGTATCGCTCTGCTGTCCAGGCTGGAGTGCAGTGGCACCATCTCGGCTCACTGCAACCTCCAGAGGCCTTCTGGGTTTAAGCAATTCTCCTGCCTCAGCCTCCCACGTAGCTTGGATTACAGGTGCCCGCCACCATGCCAGGCTAATTTTTTTTTTTTTTGTATTTTTAGTAGAGACAGGGTTTCACCATGTTGGCCAGGCTGGTATTGAACTCTGACCTCAAGTGATCTGCCCGCCACGGCCTCCCAAAGTGCTGGGATTACAGGCGTGAGCCACTCCCCAGCCAGCCCTGCTGCTTTCTCAAGCTGCTCCTACATGTCCCAGAACTCTATGTGCCTTCCTCAGTGGCTGCTGTTTGCATCCCAGCACCTGACAGTGAACCTCACAGGACAGGGGGCAGTGCTCCGCTTCTGAAAAGGGCAGACAGAAAATATTTTAGGCTTTGTGGGTCACATGTGGTCCCTTTGTTTGCTTTTATAACCCATCAAAGATGTAACAACCTCCCTAGCTCACAGGCTCAGCATGGGCAGACAGCAGGGCTGGCGGGCCATGGCCACTGCACTGACCTGCGGAAGAGCCATGCTGGAAACCACAAGCTCACCTGTGAAAAATAGTATGTTTTCAGGATTATCACTAATCACTTCAATTAGCCTTAAGGATGGGTACGGTGGCTCACACCTGCAATCCCAGCACTTTGGGAGGCCAGGTGGGCAGATCACCAGGTCAGGAGATTGAGACCATCCTGGCCAACATGGTGAAACCCTGTCTCTAAAAAAATACAAAAATTAGCCGGGCCTGGTGGCACACCCCTGTAGTTCCAGCTACCCAGGAGGCTGAGGCTGGAGAATGGTGTGAACCCGGGAGGTTGCAGTGAGCCGAGATTGCGCCACTGCACTCCGGCCTGGCGACAGAGCAAGACCAGGTCTAAAAAAAAAAAAAAGAGGCCGGGCGCGGTGGCTCAAGCCTGTAATCCCAGCACTTTGGGAGGCCGAGACGGGCGGATCACGAGGTCAGCAGATCGAGACCATCCTGGCTAACCCGGTGGTCAGGTTAACCCGATGGCTAACCCCGTCTCTACTAAAAAATACAAAAAACTAGCCGGGCGAGGTGGCGGGCGCCTGTAGTCCCAGCTACTCGGGAGGCTGAGGCAGGAGAATGGCGTGAACCCGGGAGGCAGAGCTTGCAGTGAGCTGAGATCCGGCCACTGCATTCCAGCCTGGGCGACAGAGCGAGACTCTGTCTCAAAAAAAAAAAAAAAAAAGAAAAAAGAAAAAGAAAATTAAAAATTAGCCTTAAAACAAGGAAACGTGAATTTTTTACTGTAATTGTGAAGAAACCATCACACATACGTACACTGAGGGACATTCTACAAAACAGTTGGCCTCCTCATCCCTTAAAAAGAGTAAAAAGGCTCCTCTTGGGCAAAGAAGTCTAAGAGACAACCAAACTAAACCAAAGTATGTCTCTGAATAGATCCCAGAGTGAGCTAGAGCAGTGGGCTCAGGGATGGCTGTCTTAGGCTCTGGGAGCCCTCAGAGCCACGGTCACGTGGGGAGTGTGGCCACGCATAGTGTCTGCAGCCAGCTGTCAAAGCAAGTGTGAGCCACCACCATCTGGTGAAGGGTAGAAAGGTACCACCCATGCAACTTTCCAAGAAGTTTAGAATTTTGCAAAATAGAAAGTAGGAAGCCTTTCCAGAGAATTCAAAGCAGGATGGTGCTTTCACCTAGAAGGACAAAATCTGCCGGGACCTGCTCCATCCTGGACACGGCCAGGGGCGGCAGCCGGGCTAGCATGGAGGCACTCACCAGCCGAGTTGATGACATGTCGGACCACCTGCAGGGTGCCCACGCGGGTCCTCTCATTGCTGGTGTCCAGCCTGGGCAGCAGGAAGGCCAGTAGGCGGTCAGGCAAGCTGCAGGCTACAGGGCAACAGGTACAGATTAGGCTCCATGTCATCTTGTTCATCCCTATACACAGCGTCCACCTACTCTCCAGCACAGGGGAGGAGCCAGGAGAGAGTTGCTGTGTGAAGGTGAGAAGCTGGGGCCACCTAATCACTAGGCCTGGCTCCGATGCCCTTGTCTAAGGCAGGGTTGGAGCACATGTGGTCCTTAGCCCACGGCGCCAGCACCACCCAGAGCATGCCGGGACTTAGATCTTGGCCCACCCACACACCGGTGCTTGTTTCAGCATCTCCAGCTCACAAGGCGGCCTGCGAGAGGGCCCTCAGTGGCCCTTCTTGACTCTCCTGGCTCTAGACCAGTCTAAGACTCAAGAGGACTCGAGCTGTCAAGCACACAGACCCTCAGCCCAAGCAGGGCTAACAGCCCAAGCTCCAGGAGCCCTCTGGCAACGACTGCAGCAGCCCCCTTATCAGTACTCACGGACCAGACCATCCCCCTTCCAGGTGGGCTCTGGAGGCCTGCTCTGCCTGGGTATCAGACCTGTGGTCCCTCTGCCCACCACACCCCTGCCCCCAGCCTGGCTGCAATCAGTCTCCCCACACCCCTCCTGCGGATCTTGTGTAAGGGCAGATGCTCATGCAGGTGGGGGACCCAAGGCCCAACCAACTCAAGGGAGATGCCAATGCTGTGGCCCCAGCAGGGTGACAGCCCCAAGTGCAAGCAGGGTCCCTCCTCACACCATCTGCTGCCCCTCCAGGATGGCTATGAGGGCCTGTGCAGGGCACAGGGACAGCATCCAGTGGGGGTGGTGACAGGATGCATGGCACTTCCAGGTAGGTCATGGGAGGCCGGCAGGTAACCAGGGCCAGCAGCCACATGCCACCTGGGGAGTAGAGAGCAGGCCATGGAGCCAGAGATTGGGTGTGGAGGAATAGGTAGGCGGGGGGCAAGTAGGGGAATGCGGGGACTGGACCATTAGTGGAGGTGCCCAAGGATTTGGGCAGGTCAGCAGCTCCTCGGAGGAGAACAACGTTCCAGGCTGCAGCCGCTGCCCAGGCCCTGGTTCAGAGAACTCTGGAGCCACAGGTAGGCCCAGGAGAGGTGGAAACAGGGGCCTCCTCATCCCAGACCAGGACCCCAGCCACCACCATCCTCCACATGCAGCAGGTGGTGACCCCATGAGTCTCCGCAGATGCCTGTGGGCAAGGTTGGGCCCACCACTCACCCAGCACAGTGAAGCAGCGCAGCACCTCCTTCTGGTTGCTCATCACCAGGGGGCTTGAGGACTCCACAGGCACACAGATCTGCTCCAGGAACAGGGCAGAGGTTATAGACCAGAGAGGCCAGAAGGAAGGATTCCCTCCCTTTGACGATTCTGGGCCTGGGCAGCTAGGCAGAGGGCTCTGGGTTTCCACCCCATGCCTACAGCAAGCAGCAGGCACTCCAGGCTCTTTCTCACCCAAGCCCTGGGTGCAGGACAGTCTCATCCCCTGTAATCAGAGGCGCTCCAGGGACCAGCCCCATCTCCTTACGGTGGGGGAGAGGGAGACGGGCAGCAACAGGCAGACACACAGCTGCTGTCAAGTCTCCAGGGAAACATCCTGCTCCTGCCACCCTCCACCCCTCCTACCAGCAGCAGGAGAAGAGATTCCCAAGAAACATTTCTTGACTAGAGAGGAGAGTCTCCCATGCCCAGGCATGACGCCCAGGACGCCAGGCTGGAAAGCATGAATCTCTAGGACACATAAAGCACTGGAACCCAAAACTTCTGGACTCCACTTGTTCAAAATCATAAGGGAAAAAAAAATCATATTGGTAAAAAGCAAAAACTAAGGCTGCTGGCTGGGCATGGTGGTGCATGCCTGTGGTCCCAGCTACTCAGGAGGCTGAAGTGGGAGGACTGCCTCAGCCTGGGAGGTTGAGGTTGCAGTGAGCTGTGATGGTGCCACTGCACTCCAGCCCGGGGACAGAGCAAGACCCTGTCTCAAACAAATGAACAGACAGCAACAAAAAACTAAGGATGCTGGCAGATGCATCTCTGGGCTCCACAGTACCTTAGTGGGTGATACAGAAGCACACCCCCACTAATCCAGGTGTGACATCCTAGGTCCCCACTCGCAGGTGTCACAGCAAAGGGCACTGACAGGGTCTCTGCACAAAGAGCTCCAAAGCAATTCTTTAGCAGAGCCCTCTTATGAGCCAGAAGAGGTAACCACAGCAAAGACTCCAGGCCCACAGGGCCGCACCCCAACCTGGGTTCTTAGAGAACTGTCAGGAAGCATGGTAAGGTGGAGGAGCTGGCCCCAGGGCTCAGCTCTAGGTTCCCAGGTAGCTCCTTGTTATTTCTTTTTCAAAACGAGTTTCGCTCTTGTTGCCCAGGCTGGAGTGCAATGGCGCGATCTTGGCTCACTGTAACCTCTGCCTTCTGGGTTGAAGCAATTCTCTTGACTCAGCCTCCCAAGTAGCTGGGATTACAGGTGTGTGCCACCACACCTGGCTAATTTTTGTATTTTTAATACTGACAGGGTTTCTCCATGTTGGTCAGGATGGTCTTGAACTCCTGACCTCAGGTGATCCGCCCGCCTCGGCCTCCCAAAGTGCTGGGATTACAGGTGTGAGTCACTGTGCCCGGCGTGCTCCTTGTTATTTCTACCGTAAAGACCAAATATGATCATAAAAGATGCTGCAGTTGGCAGGGCGCAGTGGCTCACGCCTGTAATCCCAGCACTTTGGGAGGCCAAGGCAGGCAGATCACGAGGTCAGGAGATCGAGATCATTCTGGCTAACACAGTGAAACCCCGTCTCCAGGCCGGGTGAAGTGGCTCATGCCTGTAATCCCAGCACTTTGGGAGGCTGAGGTGGGCGGATCACAAGGTCAAGAGATCGAGACCATCCTGGCCAATGTGGTGAAACCCAATCTCTGCTAAAACTACAAAAATTAGCTGGGCAAGGTGGCGCGTGCCCGTAGTCCCAGCTGCTCTGGAGGCTGAGGCAAGAGAATGGCATAAACCTGGGAGGCAGAGCTTGCAGTGAGCTGAGATCTCGCCATTGCACTCCAGCCTGGCGACAGAGCGAGACTCCATCTCAAAAAGAAAAAGATGCTGCAGCTTCCTGCCTGCTCTTTCAGATCACTCGCCCTGCAGGAAGCTAGCCACCAGGTTGTGAGGACACTCAAGCAGCCTTATGAAGAGACCGATGTGGTGAGGAACTGGGGCCTCCAGCCAACAGCCAAGTGAATGAACAGCCTCGGAAGCAGATCCTCCAGCCCCAGTAGAGCCTTCAATGGCACGGCCCAGGCCGACAGCATGAATGGGTGTAAAGTAACAAGGAACCCTGAGTTGGAGCAACCCCCTGAGCTGCTCTCAACTCTGGGCCCACTGTGAGATAATAGATGTTGTTGTTGTTGTTTCTGAGACAGAGTCTCGCTCTGTTTCCCAGGCTGGAGTGCAATGGCGCGATCTCGGCTTACTGCAACCTCCGCCTCCTGGGTTCAAGCGATTCTCCTGCCTCAGCCTCCTGAGTAGCTGGGATTACAGGCGTGTGCCACCATGCCTGGCTAATGTTGTATTTTTGGTAGAGACAGGGTTTCACCATGTTGGTCAGGCTGGTCTCGAACTCCTGACCTTGTGGTTCACCCGCCTTGGCCTCCTAAAGTGCTGGGATTACAGGCGTGAGCCACTGCACCCGGCCTAGATGTTGTTGTTTTAAGGTGGTAAGTTTTGCAGTAACTGGTTACACAGCAATATATAACTAACGCAAATGGGTATTCATCTCAAAAAAAGATACAGTTGGATTCTCATTCCTTCCGTAAAATAAATCCCAGACAGATTAAATAATAAAAGCATACGGGGCCAGGTGCAGAGGCTCATGCCTGTAATCCCAGCACTTTGGGAGGCCAAGGTGGGTAGATCACTTGAGGTCAGGAGTTCAAGACCAGCCTGGCTAACATGGTGAAACCCGGTCTCTATTAAAAATACAAAAATTAGCCAGGCATCATAGCACGCACCTGTAATCCCAGCTACTCAGGAGGCTGAGGCAGGAGAATGACTTGAACCTGGGAGGCTGAGGCTGCAGTGAGCTGTTATCGCCACTGCACTCCAGCATGTGTGACAAAGCGAGACCCTGTCTCAAGAATGAATTAATGACTCAATGACAAACTAGGAGCAAATATTTTCACATATATAATACAAGGTTATAAATAACTGCTATAGGCCAGGTGCAGTGGCTCACACCTGTAATCTCAATACTTTGGGAGGCTGAGACAAGAGGATCACCTGAAGCCAGGAGGTGGAGACCAGCCTGGACAACAGAGTAAGACTCTGTTTCTTCTCCTTTTTTTTTTCTTTTTTTTTTTGAGACAGTCTCACTCTGTTGCCCAGGCTGGAGTGCAGTGGTGCGATCTCAGCGCACTGAAACTGCAATCTCCACCTCCTGGGTTCAAGCGATTCTCCACCCTCAGCCTCCTGAGTAGCTGGGATTACAGGTGCCCACCACCACACCCGGCTAATTTTTTTGTATTTTTTAGTAGAGACAGGGTTTCACCATGTTGGCCAGGCTGGTCTCGGACTCCTGACCTCAGGTGATCTGCCTGCCTCGGCCTCCCAAAGTGCTGGGATTACAGGTGTGAGCCACCATGCCCGGCCTCTTTTTTTTTTTTTAAAACACGGTCTTGTACTGTCGCCCAGGCTGGGATGCACTGGCGTGATCACAGCTCATTGCAGCCTCAACCTCCTGGGCTCAAGCGATCCTCCTACCTCAGCCTCTCGAGTAGCTGGAACCACAGGCACGTGCCATGACACCTGGCTGTTAGTAAGTTTCTGTTGCTATTACAGATAGTGTTTTCATACACCTTCTACCTGGTCAGTACTGGTATAGAAACATGTTCTCGGCTTTTGTAGGTTGGTCTTGTAACTGGCAAACTTGCAGAACTTTGTTTTCTTTTTTGACACAAGGTCTTGCTCTGTCACCCAGGCTGGAGTACAGTGGCATGATCATGGCTCACTGCAGCCTCAACTTCCTGGGCTCAAGTGATCCTCCAACCTCAGCCTCCTGAATAGCTGGGATTACAGATCTGTGCCACTATACTCAGCTAATTTTTTTCTGTAGAGATGGGGTCTCCCTACGTTGCCCAGGTTGGTCTCGAACTCCTGGGCTCAAGCAGTTCCTCCTCAGCCTCCCAAAGTGTTGGGATTACAGATGTGAGCCACCACGCCTTGCCGGAACTTTTGACTGGTCCTAATAGTTTGGCCAGGAAGGTGGACGGGTGATGCATAATGACCATCTTCCCTTCCCTCCTGGTTCTTTTCTTTCTCTGTAGAATGAGCAGAGGATCCTGTCTGCAGCGAGAGGCAGGCCCTTCCTGTTCTTGACCTTACAGGGAATTGCCTAAAACTTCCCATCAGTTATGAAGAAGACTGAGGGTTCGGGTATACAGACTTTGTTAAGTTAGGGAAGTTCCTTTCCAATCTTAGTTGTTCAGAATTTTAGGCCAGGCACAGTGGGTCACGCCTGTAATCCCAACAATTTGGGAGGCTGAAGCAGGGGGATCACTTGAGGTCAGGAGTTCGTGACCAGCCTGGCCAACATGGTGAAACCTCGTCTCTACTAAAAATACAAAAATTAGCCAGGCGTGGTGGTGGGCACCTGTAACCCCAGCTACTTGGGAGGCTGAGGCAAGAGAATCACTTCAACCCGGGAGGCAGAGGTTGCAGTGAGCCGAGACTGCGCCATTGCACTCCAGCCTGGGCAACAAGAGTGAAACTCCATCTCAGGGAAAAAGAAAAAATCATCAAAAGTTTTTTCTGCATTGATTGAACTCAGACACTATTTTTCTCTAGTCTATTACTGTGAAGTGCACTGACAGCTCCCAAACGCTGGATAGGCCTTGCGTTGTGAGCTAAGCCCTCTCGCATAAGCTGTTTTGAAAAGTACAGTCTTGGCTGGGTGCCGTGGCTCGTGCCTGTAATCCCAACACTTTGGGAGGCCGAGGCGGGTGGATCACCTGAGGTCAGGAGTTCGAGATCAGCCTGACCAACATGGAGAAATCCCATCTCCACTAAAAATAGAAAAAATAAAAATAGAAATAGAAAAACTAGCCAGGTGTGGCGGTGGGCACCTGTAATCCCAGATACTCAGGAGGCTGAGGCAGGAGATCGCTTGTACCCAACAGGCAGAGTGTGCAGTGAGCCGAGATTGTATCACAGCACTCCAGCCAGGGTGACAAGAGTGAAACTCCATCTCAAAATACATACATACATACATACATACATAAGTAAAAGGATGGTCTGGGGTTCAGTAACCTGCTACTTTATGCAAAACCTCACGTCTATGCTCATCATGACACACCTGCATTTCCTTACACGGCTCTGCCTGGGATTTGAGCCAGACCTCACAGAATGAAAGAGGTAGCTCTGGATCGTTTCTATTTCCAAGTGTACTTGTACTGGACAGGAATTAATTGTTCCTCAAAAGTTTGGTGGAACTCAGTCGTGAAACCATTTGGGTCCTGGGCTTGTTTTAAGGAAGAAAGGTCTTAGAATATTATTTCTGTTGCTTTACTGGCTTATTCAATTCTCTGTTGCTTTTCATACCAATTTTGACATTTTTATCTTTCTAGGAACCTAATCATTTCATACAGTTTTAAGTTTGTTACCATGTAACTGTTCACAGCACTTACATTATGTTTACTAGCTCTGTGGCTGCCGTCCCCTCTTCCCCTTTGTTTCTGGGATGCAGCCAGGACCATCCAGGCGGTGGAGAGTGGGGCCCAGCTGGAGTGGGCCAGGTGAGGGGCAGAGCCAAGCAGTAAGCCCACCTCCACACGAGCCCACACCTCCACACTTCTTTTCAGAAAGTCTCCTTGCAGACTTCACCACACCACCCTCTCTAGCTCCTGTCCCTGTCCCCTCTCATCCAGAAAGTCCCATGGACAGACGACCCCCAGTGCCAGGGTCATGGGCGACCCAGCACCTGTGTCCCTCAGTCGTTCTCAGGCCTCATTCACCCGACCTGGGGAGGGGTCCCAGATGCTCAGCTTCCTCCCCACATCGCTTCCTCTCCAGCAGGGCCTTCAAGACCCCCGCCCTGCAGCCCAGGGCCTCTCCTCTGCTCCTCTGAGCTCTCTCCCCAGAAACCCAGGGCAGTCTCCCCCAGCTGGTGCTTCAGCTGCGCTGACCTTCTCCAAGACCACCTGTACCGGGCCTGCACTGGGCCTGGGCACCCACTCCACACTGACCTTCTCCGAGACCACCTGTACCGGGCCCGCACTGGGCCTGGGCACCCAGTCCACACTGACCTTCCCCGAGACCACCCGTACCGGGCCCGCACTGGGCCTGGGCACCCACTCCACGCCAACCTTCTCTGAGACCACCTGTACCGGGCCTGCACTAGGCCTGGGCACCCACTCCACGCCAACGTTCTCCGAGACCACTCGTACTAGGCCCGCACTGGGCCTGGGCATCCACTCCTGCCACCTCCATCCTGGGGGCTAATATGTCACCTGCACATGCCACTGCTGGGCAGGGTAAGAGCATCGCCACATCGCTAAGAAGTTACTCGAGTGACCTTTAGGGAATACCCAGTCCTCAGCCCCACGTGGCTGAGCCGTCCACCCCAACTTGCTTTCTGCACCCCTCGTCCAGCAACTTCCCACGGAAAAGTGTGCAGAACCTGAACCCGCCCACTGATGCCCGCCTCCTACCTGGGAGTGCAGTGCAGCCAAGAGGGCATCCAGCTGGGTCTCCAACGTGCGGCTGCCCACACTCACGGCCGCCTCGAGGATCTGGCCCAGGCTCTGCTCGGGGTAGGCAGAAGAGGCCGTCAGTCCTACCTCCAGCCCCCCGAACTGACCGTGAGGTCGACCAGAGCCTCCCAGTTGGGCCACAGGAAGACATGGGCCAGGAGGACATGGGCCCCACCTCGGGGCTCAAATGAGGAGGCCCTTCGTCTACCTCTAGAACTCAGAGCCAGGGAGGAGGGCAGGAAGGCCCAGGAAGGGGGCTCCCTAGGCCACAGGTGCCTTGGACCAAAAGGCCCAGGTTCCTAGCACCGTCCAGGGCAGAGCAATAGGACAACTAAGCTGGTCCCCACGAGGGCTCTGTCCTTCACAGCCCACCACTGAGCCTTAGCAGAGGACTCACGGCCACCCCGGGGGAGTGTGATTGGAGGGGTCCTCAGGGACTAGACCGTAGACCTGCCCTGCCTGCAGGTACCTTGGACAAGTAGAAGGTCTCCGAGTGCTTCTTGTAGAGGGCGAGGATCCCAGGGAGGAGCTTGGGCAGCTGCTCTTCCAGCCTCTCACTGGGCAGCAGATGGCTCATAGGCCCCAGAGCCTCCACCACGGCAAGACGGAGCTGAGAGGGGACAGTGGGCGGGAAGCTCACGCTGCTCAGTCAACACTGACTGCTCAGAGCACGTCCAGCAAGCACCGGGACGGACATGAACCAACAATGGGCTACCAGTGGGTGCCACAGGGGCTGGGAAGTGAGCCCAGCACCCAGAGGTCAGCTGTAGGGAGACCACAGCAAGCCAGATGGTGGCCAGGCCCAGGGGGTCTGTAGGAGATGCTCAGAGCCCCGCCAGCAGCACTGGGCCTCTGGGCAGAAGGAAAAACCCACAGTGACGAGGCCCCTCTGGCACAAGTTGTAAGGATGGGAACTGCAGGTGGGGCAGCCTAAAGGTGGCTGGGCACGGTGGCTCACACCTGTAACCCCAGAGCTCTGGGAGGCCAAGGCAGGTGGGTCAACTGAGGTCAGGAGTTCGAGACCAGCCTGGCCAACATGGCGAAACCTCATCTCTACTAAAAATACAAAAATTACCTGGGAGTGGTGGCGGGCGCCTGTAATCCCAGCTATTCGGGAGGCATGAGAATCGCTTGAACCAGGGAGGTGGAGGCTGCAGTGAGCCAAGTCATGCCACTGCATGGGTGACAGAGTGAGACTCTGTCTCAAAAAGATAAATAAAGGTGAGCCACCTCTCACTGGGCACCTCTGCTCGCCAGTGAACCACCACCACCCTCTGATCAATTTGCCATGGGCAGGGAATGTGGGAAGGAGAGCGTCCTGGCATCAGGTGTGGACTGGTGCAGCTGCGGGGCGTACCTTGGCTTCTCGACTCTGCAGCCACTGGTGGAAGAGAACATCGTAGGCGCTGAAGATGTCGGTGGCAAAGGCGTCCTTCCTGACCGTGGGGTCTGGGGCCCGGTCCAGGTTGGCCAGGTACTCCAGGGCACCCTCGCTGAAGCGCTGCAGAGCTGCGACACCGGCCAGTGGTAAGCAGCTGCAGGCCGTCGGCTTGTGACGATCCCCAGCACCTATGTCTGCCTCCTGCCCCTTCCAGAAATCCCATGGCAGCCTGCACAATGCCCTCCCTAGTACACTAGCCAAGCACAGAACTCCAGGACTACACAGGGGTGAAAAGTGTCCCTCCAAATTCATGGCCTTATTGGAAATAGGGTTTTTGCAGATGAGACTTTTTTTTTTTTTTTTGAGACAGAGTCTTGCTCGGTCTGTCACTCAGGCTGGACTGTAGTGACACAGTCTTGCTCTGTCTCTCAGGCTGGAGTGTAGTGACACAGTCTTGCTCTGTCTCTCAGGCTGGAATGCAGTGGCTTGATCTCGGCTCACTGCAATCTTTGCCTCCCAGGTTCAAGTGATTCTCCTGCCTTAGCCTCCTGACTAGATGGAGCTACAAGTGTGTACCACTATACTTGGCTAATTTTTATATTTTTGGTAGAGATGGGGTTTCACTATGTTGGCCAGGCTGGTCTCAAACTGCTGACCTCAAGTGATCTGTCCACCTTGGCCTCCCAAAGTGCTGGGATGACAGGCATGAGCCACCACGCCCGGCCAGATGTGACCGTTAAAATGGGGTCATAGCAAACTAGGGTGGGCCGTAACTCCAACATGACATCCTTGTAAGAAGAGATGCAGAGGCAGGAGGAAGATGGCCATGTGACATGGAGGCACAGACTGGGGCCAGGCAGCCTCAGGTCAAGGACGCCTTGAATCCATGGCCCCACCAGAAGCTGGGGAGGCTAAAATGAATTCTCTCTCTGGGCCCCCAAGAAGGAACCCATCCTGCCAACATCGTGAGTTTGGACTTCTGGTCTCCAAGACTGTGAGAAAATATATTTCTGTTGTTTGAAGCCACCGAATTTGCACTTGGCGCTTTGTCACCAAAGAAAACTCGTGCAAGTACCAACCTCCTCCCAAAAATGCCCTCTGGCCACAAGTTCCTACCCACTGCAGTCTGCCACAGAGACAAGAGGAGCAGCGCCATGCCCACCCACCCTCACAGACAGACTTGTGCCACACATTCTGCCCAAGGCTGACGTGCTGGGCACAGTGTGGGCGGGAAGAGCCACAGGGAGAACAATGGCAGGGCGGAGGGGCACCAGGATGCCAGGGTCAGCATGAGGCCCTCCCACGGGTGGGCAGCTCCTGACAGTGCGCCGGTGCCTGTGGATGTGACCCAGCTGTGGCCTTGGGCTGACCATGCAGGCATAGCTGGGAGCAGGCAGAGGCTGGGCAGGTGGCCACCCAGGGTTCGAGTAGTGTGGACATCTGGGTGGAGAGTCAGAAAACATTGGCTGTAGGGCCTGGAGCCCAGGACATGGGCCGAACTCAGGTGCCGATGTGCGAGTGGTCAGTGGGGCTGGGCCCTGGGTGAAGGAGGAACATGGGGGCACAGGGAGAGAAACTGAGGCCAGAGCCTTTCACACAGCCCTGCTGAGGACCAGGCGGAGATGTGGAAACTGGTGGAGGAAACACAAAGGGACCATGAGCTTCAGGGCAGGGCAAAGTCCAGAGCTTCTGAGAGGATGCGCCCACTGCATGGGGAGAGGGCCGCACAAGGCACAAGACCAAGGGGGCACTGCTGCAACCACCTCGGCTGCCCCAATCTTGAGTTCTTCTGATGGGCCTACTCTCTCCAGGGTGACTGCCGACTGCCAATCCCAATAACCCCGCTGTTACAGGCCCTGCTCCAAAGCACAATCTAAACTTGGTATTTTCAAACAATTACTTTTAATTTTCTCCAAACTGCTTAATGTGAGATAACACCTCTTTGCAGCAAGTGGGCTGATCACCTTTCTATGTGTATGTTGGCTGGCTGCGTGGTTCTGGCCCTTTCTTGCCACATTTTTCTGAGCTGTAGTCTCCCTGTCTGATTTCATAGCAGTTCTTCCCACATCTGCTTTAAAAAGCAGCTCAGAGGCCGGGCGCGGTGGCTCAAGCCTGTAATCCCAGCACTTTGGGAGGCCGAGGCGGGCGGATCACAAGGTCAGGAGATCGAGACCACAGTGAAACCCCGTCTCTACTAAAAATACAAAAAATTAGCCGGGCGCGGTGGCGGGCGCCTGTAGTCCCAGCTACTCAGGAGGCTGAGGCAGGAGAATGGCGTGAACCCAGGAGGCGGAGCTTGCAGTGAGCCGAGATCGCGCCACTGCACTCCAGCCTGGGCAACAGCGTGAGACTCCGTCTCAAAAAAAAAAAAAAAAATAAAAAAAAAAAAAAAAATAAAAAGCAGCTCAGAGGTGCAGGCCGGACTGCCCAGGCCTAGTCATGGCTCTCCCACTCCCCAGTTGTATGGCCTGGGACGAGTTACTTAGCCTCTTTGTGCCTCAGTTTCCTCACCTATAAAATGGGGCAGTGGCTGGGCGCGGTGGCTCATGCCTGTAATCCCAGCACTTTGGGAGGCTGAGGCGAGTGAATCATGAGGTCAGGAGTTCGAGACCATCCTGGGCAACATGGTGACACCCCGTCTGTACTAAAAATACAAAAAATTAGCCGAGCATGGTGGCACTCACCTGTAATCCCAGCTACTTGGGAGGCTGAAGCAGGAGAATCACTTGAACCCGGGAGGCGGAGGTTGCAGTGAGCTGAGATCGCACCACTGCACCCCAGGCCGGGCGACAGTGTGAGATTCTGTCTCAAAAAATTAAAAAAAAAAAAATAGGGCAGTGCACCTGACCCAGGGCTGCTGTGAGGCTCCCCTGCGCTGATGCAGATGTGGTACAGAGGGCCAGGCTGGGGTGTGAGTGCCAGTTCCCACTGGCCTTAGGCCCCATCCACTGCTGCTCCTAGGGCCACGGGTGAGCCTTTCCACTTCTTATGAAGTAGAGAAAACTATAGTATCTTCTTTGGTAATTTTTCTTGTTGATGTTCATCTGCAGTTCTGTGCATTTTTTCAGAACAAATTCCTTTATTTGTCATATCAAACTTGTTAATCTTTTCCTTTGTGATTTATACTTTTTTGTATCTTAAGAAATCACCTTAAACCCAGCCTGTAAGAATCAAAAGGTGCAGGTGCTCCCGACAGTCCTGCGAGGCTCGCTGGCCCCTGGCTCTCCATGCTTGGGGCAACCATCTCACACCCTTTTCTCGCCACAAACCCCTCCTCACAATGGGCTGACAACCTCACCCAAGAGGACCCTGAGACCACTGGAACCCGCACCTATGCTCTGTGCCTCCTACGCCCCCCACCTGGCTCCCGTGTAGCCAGTGGTCCCCATAAAGCCTCCCTCTGACACAGACCCTGCAACAACCCTACAAGAGCAAAGGCCCTGAGAGGCGCCACTCAGACAAAAATCTCCACCTGTACCCCTCATCCTCTTCATGGGGCCACTGGCCACCTTCTAGCACTGCCTTCAGGGTCACCAGCACCTCCAGGCGCGAACCCGACGGTCGACTCAGGCCCTGCGGGACTCTCCTCGGAAGCTCCCCAGAATCTGTGAGGACAGGTTCAGAGGAGCTGGCGCCTCTGAGTCTAGCACACAGGAATGCAGACAAGCTTTAGCTGCTGGTCCTCCAACAGCATCCTGCTAAATTACTGTCACCTCTAATAATTTGTGGGAATGCACTGGGATTTTTATATAAACATTTTATTAAGTGAAGACCAAAAACCTTTGGTTTCTTCCATTCTTTGTCTGGGTGGTTGTAGGATTTTGGTTTTTTGTTTTGATTTTTTGAGACAGGGTCTCGGTCTGTCACTCAGGCTGGAGTGTAGTGACACCAACTTAGCTCACTGCAGCCTCGATCTCCTGGGCTCAAGTGATCCTCTGACCTCAGCCTCTCAAGTAGCTAGGACTACAGGTGCGTGACACTGTACCTGGCTAATTTTATTTTATTTTATTTTAGAAACAGAGGTCTCACTATGATGCCCAGATTGGTCTCAAACTCCTGGGTTCAAGCGATCCAACCACCTCGGCCTACCAAAGTGCTGGGATTACAGGGGTAGGTCACCATGCCCCACCTGAGTTTTTTTTTTTTTTTTTTGGAGGCAGAGTCTCACTCCGCCACCGAGGCTGGAATGCAGTGGCACGATCTTGGCTCACTGCAACCTTTTCCTCTCGGGTTCAAGCAATTCTCCTGCCTCAGCCTCCTGAGTAGCTGGGACTATAGGTGCACACTGCCACACCCGGCTAATTTAATTTTTTTGTATTTTAGTAGAGACAGGGTTTCACCGTGTTGCCCAGGCTGGTCTCAAACTCCTGAGCTCGGGCAATCCGCCCACCTCGGCCTCCCACAGTGCTAGGATTATAGGCACGAGCCACTGTGCCCGGCCTAGACTGAGTTTTTAACAAGAATCAACAATGAGGGTAGTGGCCATGTGGTTTTCCTTCTTACATCGATCAGTGTGAGGGCCACCCTCCCAATGTGGAGCTGGCCTCTCACCTCTGGGGCGACCCCCTGTCAGGACAGAGCCAGCCCCTATGCCAGGCAATATGGATTTTGTTCGTAGGGTCAGCAATCACAGCGGGGGAGGGGAGATGATAGGAATCTGCTTCGTTCCAAGTTTTGGGATATCGAGGGTCACCGTATCCCAACAAAGGCACCTGAAACCATCCCTGACTTGGGTTCAGCAGCAGGGGCATGGACGGGGAGGGCGGACCCTGAGTGAGGCTAGTCCCTAGATCTCTTTCGTGGTGACGTTCAGGTCACAAAAAGAATTTGGGGCCTGGTGCAGTGGCTCACGCCTGTAATCCCAACACTTTGGGAGGCTGAGGCGGGCAGATCACTTGAGGTCAGGAATTCACAACCAGCCTGGCCAACATAGGGAAATCCCGTCTCTACCAAAAATACAAAAATTAGTTGGGTGTGGTGGCGGGCACCTCTGGCCGCAGCTACTCGGGGAGCTGAGGTGGGAGGATCACTTCAGCCTGGGAGGCAGAGGTTGCAGTGAGTCGAGATCACACCACTGCACTCCAGCCTGGGAGACAGAGCGAGACCCTGTCTCCAAAAAAAAAAAAAAAAAAAAAGAAAACAAATTTGGAAACTGTCCTTTTTGCTTCATTTCCCTGGGGTGACACAGCCCTGAGGACTGGGAGAGCTCACTGCAGAGCCCATGGAGCATTGCCTGGAACTGGTGCTCTCCTAGAGCACTCACTGCTGGGCTTTCAGAGGTGGCTGCACTGGGGCACACGGTCCCCTCGGTGGCCTTGCTGGTCCCCTGTGGTCCCCATGTTGCCCCTCACTGTCCCCCCCATGGTCCCCGCACCGCGCCTCACATCCCCTTGAGGTCCCTGCGCCACCCCTCACCGTCCCCCCACGGTCCCCACACTGCCCCTCACCGCCCCCCCCCGCGGTACCCGCACTGCCCCTCACGTCCCCTCACGGCCCCTGCACCTCCCCTCACTGTCCCCCTCACGGTCCCTGCACCACTCCCTCACCGTCCCCCGCAGTCCCCACACCACCCCTCACGGTCCCCGCGCCACCCCTCGCTGTCCCCGCGCCACCCCTCGCTATCCCCGCGCCACCCCTCGCTGTCCCCACATCTTTTCACCTCCTGTTAAACACTTGGCTTGTTTCTCCCTTTTCTCTTGATTAGGCGGCAGCTAAAGTATTTAATTCACTTATTTCGAAGAACTTGGTATAAAACATAACGTTTTGCCAATTGCTTATTTTCTAAAGCATTAGTTTCTGTGTTTTCTGCCTTGCTCAGGTCATAGGTGAGAAGACGACCACGGTAATGACAAAACTTGCAATGGCCTGACACATACAGAGATGGGAGGGCTCAGCTCCCACTTCCCACCCTGCAGAGACCACAGAGGCCAGGGAGGGTCAGGCGGCACAGCATGAGGATTCCAGTGGAACCGGCAGGCTGTCTGCAGGGAGGCCGCTAGCCCCGCAGGAGCGACGCACTGCACAGAAATCCTGGGACTGCAACACTGTAGTGGTTTCCCTAAAGCTGCACGACACTTCCCTCCCTGACAGAGAAAAGGGCAAGCGGCTGCCTGCCACCCACTCCTCCTCAGCTCCTTCCTTGCTGGCGATGGGATCCCCTGCATACCTGTCACTCACCCACAGCACCCAGAGCCTCCACGCCCTCGCCAGTGCAGGGGGTGGGGGCTCCTGCTCTGCCCCAGCCCTACAGCGTCCTTCCACTCTGGGTGGCGGGTGACAGGGCTCCAGGGAACAGGTCGGGCACGGGCTGTGAAAGTCAGTGTCTCCTGGCAGCCCCTCCACAGCATCTCCCTTTGATGATGCCGGTGAGCCTGGGCCTCTTCTCACCTCTGGACTCGTGCTCTCTAGCGGGGGTGCTTGGCCAGCTCACCTGACGCCGGCCCTGCACCCGCTTCTCTCTGCCAGCTCAGGGCTGCCCTCCGGGTTGTCCCCAGACTCCTGTCTAGCTGGTGCGCTCTCTTCAGTGTCTGCAACCGGCTGCCACACCCACCTCCTTATTCTTTAATGGAAATGGTTATAGTTTTGTTTCTACACTGCATTTGGTTCTCTTTTCACACTGGTTCTGTCCTCATAGGACCCTGCCCTTTCTCACTTTCACCTCTTTACCTTGCTATTTTTATCCTGTATCTCATCAACCCAAATTATGTTACTTTCTGCTCTAATGCTCCTTTTGTGTGCTGATGTGTGTGTTTTGTGATTGTAACCAATACTGCTGGTCCTGGGTCTGTGGGGAGCTGCTGGCCCCACACCGGAGCCGAGACCCTGCGCTCCAGGGAGGCGGTGCTTTCCACAGCCGCGAACCCCAGGCCAGAGCCACTGCCGTGCAGCCTCACTGGGACACAAACATTCAGAAGGACACCGGTCGCCCCCCCTGGGACACTTCAGCCCAGCCCATTTACAAGGCTAATGTCTCAGCTTCAGGGCTTCCCAGTCCAACACAAAGAATAACTTTGAGCCCTACAACTACATGAGGACAGACCATGGTTACACATTCTCAGAGAGAGGATTTAAAAGAAATTCTAGAAGAAAACTGACTACCCCAGGGTGTGCAGTGGAAGGCTCATCAATCACCTTTTGCTGAGGAGGGGCCTTGGAGGGTCTGGTACAGGTGGGCTCTGGCCCAGTGCAAAGCAAGGCCTCGTCTCCCATGTGAAATCAAAGCAGGCAGGCGCCCAGGGGCCACTGGAGACCTCTAACCCCTCACCTCCCCTCTGGGCCTCTGTGGGCCTAGGTTTCTCCTTCTGATTGATCAGAAGGATGCTGGTCAACTCATTAGCATTTCAGGTATTCCGTAGTGGGAATGTTTTTCAGAATAACCGGCCACCATAATGCCAGAAGCAGAAGCCCACCCCTGTTATGTTACTAGGTTTTTATTTTATTTATTGATTTACTTATTTTTGAGACAGAGTCTTGCTCTGTCACCCAGGCTGGAGTTCAGTGGCTTGATCTTGGTTCACTACAGCCTCGACTTCCCAGGGTCAAGCAATCCTCCTGCCTCAGCCTCCCAAGGAGCTGGAATACAGGAATGTGCTACCATACCTGGCAAATTTTTTAAATATTTTTTGTAACGATGGGGTCTCACCATGTTGCCCAGCCTGGTCGTGAACTCCTGGGCTGAAGTGATCCTCCCATTTTGGCCTCCCAAAGTATTGGGATTACAGGTGGGCATAAGCTACCATGCCCAGCTAGTTTTGATTTTTTTTGTTTGTTTTGAGACAGAGTCTCACTCTGTCACCCAGGCTGGAGTACAGTGGTGCAATCTTGGCTCACTGCAGCCTCCGCCTCCCAGGTTCAAGCAATCCTCCTGTTTCAGGCAGAGTATCAGGGATTAAAGGCATGTGCCACCACACCCGGCTAATTCTTTTGTATTTTTAGCGGAGACGGGGTTTCACCATGTTGGCCAGACTGGTCTTGAACTCCTGACCTCAAGTGATCTGCCCACTTCGGCTTCCCAAAGTGCTGGGATTACAAGCATGAGCCACCGCGCCCAGCCACTGGGGCATGCTTTTGCACCATCTCTTGACCTCCTGTCTCTGTCCATTCTTTCTAGGGTGCCTCTGATTGGAATGCTGGCCTCAGGGTTCAGCCTGCTAGTTCATTCTTCTCTTTCTCTCCTACTTTCCATATTTTTGCCTTTTTCCTCTATTTTCTGGAAATTTCCACAACTTTCTCTTCCAATTTTTCTATATTTTTCCCATTTCTATTATGGCATCTTTAATTCACAGGTCAATTTTATTCTCTAAATGTGGCTTCTCCATGGTGACACCTCTTGTCCTGAGAATGCATGATGCCCACTTATTTCCCTGAGGATATTAATCAGAGATTTTCTTTCTCTGCTATTTTCTTCTTCCTGAACCATCTACATCTCCAATTAGTGTCTGTTTCTTTTGCTGCCACCTTTTCCACTGGAGGGGTTCCTCGGCTGGGAGGAATTACTGGCTGTCTGCCCTGCTGGATGGTGTGGCCAGGCCAGTTGTGCCTCCAGCACTGGGAGCCTTCCCTGTAGCTCCTCGCCTCCTGGCTGCAGTGCCCTGAGGGCACTCCTGTCCTTGGCACACTGCCTGTCCCGGCTGGACCTGCACCCTCCCGCAGTGGACGCAGGCCTGCCATCCCCCCCACCACTAGGCCTCACCCAGTTGATATGGCATCCTCTGGCCCCAGGCTGCTCCAGCCAGCAGGACCCCCATCCCCTTCAGATGCAAACAGGGCAGCACACGTCCCACACGAGGAGGCCCCACGGAATCTTTGCTGGCTGAACCCATGTGTTTGACATATGGAGGAAAATGCCAGCATGGTAGGGCCTGGAGGAGCCGCAGGTCCCCCATGAAGGGGAAGGTAAGCAAGAGGTGTCAGAACTGCGAGTCTGTTTCTGCTGAGAGCCTCAGTGGCTGCAGGGATCAGGCCATGTGCTTCCCAGAGGAGTGGCGGGGGGGCGATGAGTGTGCAGCACAGAGACGGAGGGCTCGGCAGGCGTCCCAGCTGCCCTGCTCTCAGTCTCCGCCCTGTAGCCCGGACAGCATGTCCTGCGCCCCAGGAACCTTAGCTGAGTCCACACCCAGACCCACTTCCACTCTGCCCCTTCACACCTGGCTCCGTGTGCAGCTGCCCCCATCCTGGCACCAATCCCATTTTCAGCCAAAACTGGGTCACGCGGGGTTACTATCCCTTCTACCTAAGAGGCCCTGCCCTCACCCATGGGTGGGGGAGAGCCTGTGAAGGAGAGCCCCAAAGATGAAGGCATCTGTCAAAGAGCAGGGCCAGGAGAGACGGAGCGCAGGGGCTGAGGACAGGGTGGCAGGAGCCCTGTGATCTGAACCCAAAGTCACCATGAGCAGAGCAGGCGGGTCCAAATGCTCCAAACCAACCCTTCAGTCAACGGAGCCCAGCCCAGCCCTGTAACCACGCCCCCCGTTTCGAAAACACACCCTGCCCAGGCCCTACCAGCACCCCCCTCACTGGGCCCTCCCATACCTGCTGCCTGGAGAGGAGGCCTGGAACCTAACAGACCCCTGCCCCACAGGCCTGGGTCTTTACAAGGGCTGGTCCCCTGGGCACGACGGTCCCGTTCTCCTCCCTGCCAGCTACCAGGGCTGGTAGTCTTCCTGACATAGGACACTGGGAACACGAGGCCGTGGATTGTGAGGGCACTAAGGGCACCTCAGGATCTCCAATCTCCACACCCCCTACTAACAGGAATGCCTCCAATCCCACCAACCACTCCCCAACTGTCAGTGGGAGTGGAAAACAAGGTCCAGGTCCATGACATGCCCGCAGTCCCCTGCCAGGCACACAGAGGGCTGTGGACACTGCTGCCAGGAACGGGGCTCCTGGCAGAGGGTGGGGTGAATGAATGTGGCCCCATCCCCTGGGTCCTGGGATGCCCAGAGAGCGGACACTTTTCTAGCCTGGAGCGGGGAGGAAAACAAAAAATCATGGCTTTGAAGAAGTCTCTTGCTGCCGCCCAGGCATGTCCAGGCCTCGGTGGACCCGCAGTGTAAGGTGGAGGGGCTCACCGGGAGCAGAGAGAAACAAGAGACAGGCTGTGTCAGCCCACATGGACCGCCCAACCAGCCAGCAGCCTCAGCCAGGGGGCCCCTCCCTCCAACAGCCTCCCTTCCTGCAGCCTAAAAGGCCCACCTGTCCCCCCTAAAACATGCATGCCCAGGCACATCCCCCCAACAAAGAGGCACTTGAGACAGAAGGTGACGAGGCCGCCTCTTACCGGAGCAGAATGCCACACGCACCGTGTCCTGCTTGGCCATGCCCAGCACAGGCAGCAGGGAGCTCAGGACGGATGGCAGGAAGGGGACTACGCCGAACGCTGTGAGAGAGGACACTGTCAAAGGCCTCCACCAAGCCTTCCAGTGCCCCGTGTTCCTCCTGGGGCAGGCTGTGCGCCACCTACCATTGGCCACCGAGAGGCTGGCGAGGGTGTGCAGCACGGCGCAGTGAGGCAGGGTCCCGGGGTGCAGCTTGCGCAGCAGCTCCTCCATCACCTTGCTGATGAACTGCCTTCCCACGGCCACCAGGACGCCACTCGCCGCCTGCTGCCAGTCCCAGACCAGGTCCTGAACCCAAAACACCAGCAAGGAGAACCTCTCCCTGAAATCTCCCGAAAGGCGAGACCAAGACATTCTGCCCTCAGTGGCTGCCAGCCTCGGACAAACGCACGCTGTTTTCAGTGTCCCTAAAAAGTGCGGGTCAGGGAAGGTGGCGGGCACAGCCTCCCCTGCTGAGGGGCTGCCAGGAGACCCTACACGCACAGGAGAAGCAGAGCCTTGGTGAGAGGTGAGGGGCTGCTGCCAGGAGACCCCACACACAGGAGCAGAAGAGCGCTGGTGAGAGGGGACTGTGCTCAGGGCCCAGAGAGAGTTAGGCCACCAGAGCCCTGCTCCAACCCCAGTGCCGGGCACGTCCTTTGGCGACGGCTGCAAGCACACCGTGGTCCTGTGTGTGCTGAGTTCTGGCAACTTGCTCTCTGCTTCAGCTGCTGCCTCTGAAAATCACAGGGGACCATCCCCCGCCCTGCAGGGTGGTGCATGGGACCAAAGGGCCTCTGCCAGCCCAGGGCAGCCAAACACCCCCTACACTCTCAAGGCTGCTGGGTAGCAAGGTCAAGAAGCAGCTTCCCTTCCCAAGCTAGGCCTGAGTCTGCGAGGCCAGAGGGCCTGCTGAATACCTTCGTCTTGGTCATCTCGCTGGAGGCCAGGAGGATGATGGTGCTGGCTGTGTCCTTGTCCAGCTCACTGGCGCGACTGCTCAGGACCCTCTCCATGGCCCTCAGGACCGCCGCTCGGTATGGGTGCGCCAGCTGCGGAGAGACGCCGTCCAGGACGGTCCCAGGTGAGCCTCACGCCCAGACTCTGAGTGCCTGTCACTGTCTCTAGGAGATGAAACTGCACAAATCTCTCTGCCTCAAGCACAGGAGGGGAGGGGTACACCTGATCACTCCTCATGTCCTAAAGGCAGACCTGCAAGCCTCACGCTCACGGCCCATCTCCAGAAGGTGGAGCGTTATCATAACTGCTCCAGACAACCAACATGCAGAGGGAAAGGCGCGGACTTCTCTCCCCCAGGGGTAGCCAGTAGGGTCTCCCAGTCGCATGACGCTCCCAGGACCCTTCGGCCTCCTTGCCCTGCCCTCCCCTGTCAGAGGAGGAGCACCCTCCTGTCCCCAGCTCAGTCTCTGCCTCAGTCTCTGCCACTAGGCTAGTGCTTATATCCAATGGCCCCTCCCCAAGGCTGCTAAGGAAAAACACCACCCACCACACCACCTTCTGCCACGGCCCGAGGCCCCTCTACCTCCCAGGTTACCCTCCGCAGAGTCCAACACCTGCCTTCATCCTACCCCTAAACAGCTCTCCTGTTGACCACCACCCCCACTGTAAATCCAAAGAGCACACACCGTCCTTGCCTCAACTGGGGACGCACCAAGGACTGGGACTGAAAGCTGGGACCCGCAGGGGCACACAGCAGAGGAGGCTACTGCCCAACCCAGGAAAGGACCCGGGGGCACCCGGCCACCCTGTGTTGACAGCCCCTCCCCAATGATGCACCCACCACGGCCCCTCCCTCCACCACCCTGAGAGCAGCCTGCACCAGGCAACATGGCGCCAGGAGGGGCCGGCACAGGGCGGTCCAGCATCCCACAGGCTCTGTCGTCCATTCTCACATGGCTATAAAGATATACCCGAGCCCGGCGCGGTGGGTCACGCCTATAATCCCAACACCTAGGGAGGCCGAGAGGGGCAGATCACCTGGAGACCAGCCTGGCCAACATGGTGAAACCCCATCTCTACTAAAAAAAAATACGGGCCGGGCGCGGTGGCTTACACCTGTAATCCCAGCACTTTGGGAGGCCGAGGCGGGTGGATCACCTGAGGTCAGGGGTTCAAGACTAGCCTGACCAATGTGGTGAAACCCCGTCTCTACTAAAAATACAAAAATTAGCCGTGTGTGGTGGCGGGCGCCTGTAGTCCCAGCTACTTGGGAGGCTGAGGCAAAAGAATCGCTTGAACCTGGGAGGCAGAGGTTGCAGTGAGCTGAGATGGCACCACTGCACTACAGCCCGGGCCACAGAGCGAGACTCTGTCTCAAAAAAAAAAAAAAAAAAAATCCTGTCATGGTGGCGGGCACCTGTAATCCCGGCTACTTGGGAGGCTGAGACAGGAGAAAAGCTTGAACCCGGGAGGCAGAGGTTGCAGTGAGCCGATCATGCCACTCCAGCCTGGGCGACAGAGCAAGACTGTCTCAAAGAGAAAAAAAAAAGAAGAAGAAATACCTGAGACTGGGTAACTTACAAAGAAGAGAGATTTAATTGGCTCATGGTTCTGCAGGCTGTACAGGAAGCATGGCTGGGGAGGCCTCAGGAAAACACAGTCACGGCAGAAAATGAAGGGGAAGCAGGCACATCTTACACGGCCTGAGCAGACGCTTCCAAACAACCAGATCCTGAGAACTCTATCATGGGGACAGCACCGAAGGGGGAAGTCGCCCCCAGGATCCAGTCACCTCCCACCAGGCCCCACCTCCAGCACCGGGGATTACATTTCAACATGAGCTTTGGGTGGGGACACAGATTCAAGCCATATGAGACACTGATGGTCACGGGGTCTGCATTCCCCTCATGCACTCTGACAGCTATGGCAGCCATGGCAGGTGGGGGTGGGCCCACATGGGAGAAGTGCTACCCGCTCAGTGAAGACAGCCATGAAGGACACTTGAAGGAGAGCATGACAAGGTTGTTTGGAGGAGAAACAATAGTAGGGAGGCTTGGGAGCTTCGTGAAAGCCTTGGTTTTGTTCAGAAACTATTTGAAGTTGACACCCAACCACTTGACATGCACTTGGCCCTGGCGTGAAGCAGTGCCGGTGAAAGGGCAGCGCCAGGCAGCTCCCAGGCCCACATACACTTGCCGTAGGTGGCTGTGGCACACGTGTTCAGAATCACGCAACTGTCTCAAGCGTTGAGTCCCAGCATCAGTAACAGACAGGCGTGCTCACTGTCACTCCGCGGAACGAGTTATAAACTATCATGGTCTAGCCCTAGGCCCACAAGTGGGAGTGACTTTTGTTCCTGAAAATAGCCAGTGTAGGTCACAAGCCTCAGCATGGAACACGAAGTCCACGTGGAACCTGCCAGTTCTGTGGGGAAGAGCTTCAGCTGGGGTTGATTTTCACTGTTAGATTTCCCATCCTCGAGTGTTGGTGCCGCAGTGAGGCAAGAGTGAGGCTGGTGGGGGATCAGTCTCACTGTGCCAGCCACCTCTGCCCACAGGCTACACATGACTCCCTTTCCTTTAAGGCTTCTGCAGGTAGACTGTATTTAAATTCTGTATTAGAGAATCATTTCTTTTTTTTTTTTTCTGAGACAGAGTCTCACTCTGTCACCCCGGCTGGAGTACAGTGGCACAATCTCAGCTCACTGTGACCTCCACCTTCCAGTTCAAGCGATTCTCCCACCTCAGCCTCCAGAGTAGCTGGGACTATAGGCGCCTACCACCATGCCTGGCTACTTTTTGTATTTTTAGTAGAGACGGGGTTTCACTATGTTGGCCAGGCTGGTGTTGAACTCCTGACCTTGTGATCTGCTTGCCTTAGCCTCCCAAAGTACTGAGATTACAGGCGTGAGCCACCGCACCTGGCTGAGATTACAGGCTTGAGCCACTGCGCCTGGTTACATTTTATTTTTCGGAGTCAGGGTCTCACTCCATCACCCAGGCTAGAGTGCAATTGTGCGATCATAATTCACTGCACCTTGAACTTGCGGGCTCAAGAGATCCTCCTGCCACAACCTCTCAAGCAGCTGGGACTACGGGCACACAACACTACACTCAGCTAATTTTTTTTTTCTTTTTTTTTTTAGATGGAGTCTCGCTCTGTCACCCAGGCTGGAGTGCTGTGGCACAATCTCAGCTTACTGCAACCTCTGCATCCTAGGTTCAAGTGATTATCATGTCTCAGCCTCCTGAGTACCTGGGACTACAGGTATGCGCCACCACTCCTGGCTAATTTTTTTTTTTTTGTATTTTCAGTAGAAATGAGGTTTCACCACATTGGCCAGGCAGGCTGGTCTTGAACTCCTGGCCTCAAGTGATCCACCCACCTCCGCCTCCCAAAATTTTGGGATTACAGGTATGAGCCACTGCACCCAGACCCAGCTAATTATTTTTATTTATTTATTCATTCATTCATTCATTCATTCGAGACGGAGTCTTGCCCTGTCACCCAGGCTGGAGTGCAGTGGTATGATCTCGGCTCACTGCAACCTCCACCTCCCGGGTTCAAGCAATTCTTCTGCCTCAGTCTCCTGAGTAGCTGGAACTATAGGCACGTGCCACCACGTCTGGATAATTTTTGTATTTTTAGTAGAGACGGGGTTTCACCATGTTGGCCAGGATGGTCTCAATCTCCTGACCTCATGATCTGCCCGCCTCAGCCTCCCAAAGTGCTGGGATTACAGGTGTGAGCCACCGCGCCCGGCCTATTTTATTTTTTTAGAGATGGCGTCTATGTTGCCCAGGCTGGTCTCAAACCCCTGGACTCAAGTCATCCTCTTGTCTCAGGCTCCCAAAGTGCTGGGATTACAGGCGTGTGCCCTGGCACCCAGCCTATGGTTTCTGACTTTCATAATCTGGACACTCTTCCCAGGCAGGAGACGATGCAGTCCTTGAGAAGCCCATCCCCATCTGGGACGTCACAGAGCCGAGGCTCTAAGTGGGTGGATCAGCTGCCGGGGCAGCACGGCTGGTATAGTGCAGGAAGTGGGGGGAAATGATTGAAAATCAGTGTAAACTCGTCTGGTTCTATCTAGTCAGAGCACGGCTGAGCTGGGAGCAGCAGCTTGGGTGCAGCAGGGCATTTACACCCCTCTGACCAGACCCGCTGCTGGGAGGGGCAGCTCGGGTGCAGCAGGGCATTTATACCCATCTGACCGGACCCATTGCTGGGAGGGGCAGCTCGGGTGCAGCAAGGCATTAATACCCACCCGACCAGACCCACAGCTGCCATCTCCTCTGGTTCTTAGTCATGGAAACACAGCTCAAGTTGCATTATGCTTCCATCTTTAGCTACTAATTCTCTTCACATATATGAGAAAGTTTGAGGGAAATCTTTGCAGATTCCACTCACAACTGGCATCTCCATCTGTCACTCTGCATCCTGGTGATTGGGTGCTCAGTGCAGGGTGACAGGCTGGCTCAGCAAGTCTGCAATGGGTTATGCAACTGGAAAACATAGGAACCCATGAAAAAGGCATAGGAATCTACATTTTACAAAAAATGGATAGGGGCCAGCCACAGTGGCTCATGCCTGTAAACCCCAGCACTTTGGGAGGCCAAAGTGGGAGGATCGCTTGAGCCCAGGAGTTCAAGACCAGCCTGGGTAACATAGTAAGGCCCTGTTTCTACAAAAATAAAAACAATTAGCCAGGTATGGTGGTGCGCCTGTGGTCCCAGCTACTTCGGAGGCTGAAGCAGGAGGATCACTTGTGTACTGGAGGTCAAGGTTGCAGTGAGCCAAAATTGTACCATTGCACTCCAGCCTAGGAAACAGAGGGAGTCCATCCCTGAATTAAAAAAAAAAAGAAAGTTATGTATTACTTCTGTTCCGGGGTTGGTTTGAATTGTTTGATTTTATGGCATAAGTACAACATTTTTGGCCATGCATGGTGGTTCATGCCTGTAATCCCCATGATGGTGACAGGAGGCAGCCAAATGCCTAGGCAGAGAGGGATGGGTCCCCCGAGAAACCCCACCTTAAGCCGAAGATAGTTTAAAGTCAAGCTACAAGTTAAATCCTCATTTTGGATTGAGAGCCTGTCTTCCTGTCTGGCATGCTTTCCTCTGATTGATCCCCACCCTTCACCTATTTTACATATACCTACCCTTTTCTAATTGGCTTTCTACACCGTCATGCCCACCTTTGAGTGGTGTCTTCACTTTAACCTCTTTTGCAGACTCACAAACCAATCAGCACACACTCCTCACCCTGTGCCTATAAAGACCCCAGACTCAGACTCAGTTGGTAGAGGGGAGCTGGCCTAACTCGGGTGAAGAGACAGCCTGACTTTGGGGAAGATGACCTGTCCTTCCCATCTCCTCTCCAGCTCCCCTCTCCACTAAGAGCCATTTTCATCACTCAATAAAATTCTTCTCTGCCCTCCTCACCCTTCTATGTCCACCGTATCCTCATTCTTCTTGGGTGTGGTACAAGAGCTCAGGAACCACCAAACACGGTTACAAGCTATAACGTAGGCAAGCTGAGGCACGCCAGTGTGGCTGGGCAAGGCCCAGGTGGGGCATTGCTAGGGCTTGCAAAGGGACCAAGAAGAAGACTCCTATGGCTGGGTGCAGTGGCTCAGGCCTGTCATCCCAGCACTTTGGGAGGCCGAGGCGGGTGGATCATCAGGTCAGGAGTTTGAGATCAGCCTGACAAACATGGTGAAATCCCGTCTCTACTAAAAATACAAAAAAATGAGACATATGTGGTGGCGTGTGCCTGTAATCCCAGCTACTCAGAAGGCTGAGGCAGGAGAATTGCTTGAACCCGGGAGGCAGAGGTTGCAGTGAGCCAGTTTGTGCCACTGTACTCCAGCCCAGCCTGGGTGACAGAGTGAGACTCCGTCTCAAAATAAACAAATAAAATAAAAAATAAATAAAAAAGAAGAAGAATCCTACATCACCAGCACTTTGGGAAGCCAACGCAGTGGATTGCTTGAGGTCAGAGTTCATGACCAACCGGGCCAACATGACGAAACCCAATCTCTACTAAAAATACAAAAAAAACATTAGCCAGGAGTGGTGGCACATGCCTATAGTGCCAGCTACTCGTGAGGCTGAGGCACGAGAATTGCTTGACCCAGGAGATAGAGGTTGCAGTGAGCTGAGATTGCACCACTGCACTCAAGCCTGGGCCACAGAGTAAGACTCTGCCTCAGAAAAAAAAAAAAAAAAAGAAAAAAATACTATACTTTTTACAGCCCTGCCTCCAATCACAGCTGGAAAAGGCCCACTCAGGAAAGTTCTTCAAGGAAAGCAAACACAGTAATGAGCCCCTTTGAATAAAAATACTGTTGACAAAAAAGCTAAACTCTAAAATACCTAACAAGGTTTATTCTGTGCCACTATGAGTGACCATGGCCCAGGGAACACCTGAGAAAGTACACCCAAGATGGTCAGGTTAGTTTGGTTTTATACGTCTTAGGGGACAGAATCCCAGGCAAAGACGTAAGTCAATACACAGAAGGTGTGCACTGCTTCAGCCTAGAAAGGCGGGCGTCTCGGGCAGCACTCACAGGGCACAGGTGGATTCCAAGATTTTCTCATGGGCAACTAGTTAAAAGAGTTAAATTGGCCGGGCACGGTGGCTCACGCCTGTCATCCCAGCACTGTGGGAGGCCAAGGTGGGCGGATCACAAGGTCAGGAGTTCGAGACCAGCCTGATCAACACGGTGAAACCCGGTCTCCACTAAAAACACAAAAATTAGCTGGTGTGGTGGCACGCGCCTGTAATCCCAGCTACTCAGGAGGCTGAGGCAGGCGAGTCGCTTGAACCCAGGAGGCAGAGGTTGCAGTGGGCTGCGATCGTGCCAATGACTTCCAGCTTGGGCAACAGAGCAAGACTCCCTCTCAGGAAAAAAAAAAGAAGAAAAAAAAAAGAGTTAAACGTTGCCTGAAGACTTGAAGTCAGCAGAAAGAAATGCCTGAATTAAAGGGGCTTGTGAAAGTCAAGGTTCTTGTTACATAGATGAAGCCTCCAGGTAGCAGGCTTCAGAGATAATAGATGGTAAATGTCTCTCTTCAGACCTTAAAGGTGTTAGACTCTTAGTTAAATCTCTTCTAGATCAGAAAAAGACCTGGAAACGGAAGGAGATTCTCCACAGATGCAATTTTCCCCACAAAATATGGTTTTGCAGGGTCATTTCAAAATATGTCAAGAATAGATTTTGGGGTAAAATACTTTTATTTCCTTCAGAGCCCACCATCTGTCACGTGATGCTATGCCAGAGTCCAGTCTGGGATTTTACTGCTACAAAGAATCTGTTTTGTCAGACTTACGATCTGTTTTAACCTAAAGTTCATTGGTTGTACAAACTTCAAAAGGGAGCAGGTACAACGAGGTGTGTCCAATCTCCCTTTCTGTCTGTCATAGCCTGGAATTTAGTTTTCCAGGTTGCTCCCGGGTCTCCTTGGACGAGAGGATGTTAGAGCAGGCCGCTAGGCAGACATGAAGAGGGCAGGAGAGGCCCCCAGCTAGGAATGTCAGGCAGTCATCAGGTGATGGTCAGGCAGTTGTTTAGGCGTCTCTCTAAAATAATAACCGGTCACTGCCAGCACCAGGGAAAGACAGTCTCACAACAGATGGAAAACACCTAAAACTTCTGCATGGGAGAATAAGCAAAAAAAAGAAAGAAAACACCTAAGGCTGGTGACAGCATCTTCCTTAGAGGATCTCAGGAGTTGGGTGAATGGGCTCCAGCAAGCATACTGAGGTGAAATGGTAGTGTTTAGACAGTATATGGCCTTCCTCTAGAAACACTCGGCTGGTAAGGGAAGAATGCCTCAAGTGAGCATGCGTGCAACTGCGCACAAAAACTCAAAAGGAGCTTCCGGTAGTGAAACCCATGCAGGTGCCTAGAGGTGGCTCCCAGGAGGGCCAGGAGCTCCACGCCCCTCCCCATTCCTGCCCCAAGCGTCTCCTCCACCTGCTGTGCATCCGCACCCTTCGTCACAGCCTGTGTCATAAATGGGTAAAGGCAGGGCCTCTCTGTCCCTGCGTTCTGTGAGCCGCTGCTGCAATTCATCGAACCCGAGGAGGGGGTCGTGAAAACTCTGATTCATGGCAGGTCGGTCAGAAGCACAGGCCACACCTGGAGCTTGCAACTGGCATCAGAAGCGGGGCCATCGTGTGGGGCTGAGCCCTCCACCTGCGGGGTCTGACACGACCTCCAGGTGGATGGTGTCGGAATTGAATTGAGGACACCCAGCCGGTGTCCACTGCACAACTGACTGCTGTTTGCTGGTGGAGAGAAATCCCCCACATTTGGTCACAGATGTCTTCTGTGTTGATTGTTGTGTGGTGTAAGAGCAGAGAAAACAATGTGAGTTTGAGTTTTTCTACTCAGAGAATTTGAAAATCCAGTTTTACTATTCTTGCTTCTCTTCCCCAAATCCCGTCCCTCCCCATGGCCTGACGGCCCCTGAGGAGTCTGTCTGTCCTGTGCGGGACCCTGGCTGACGTGTACAAGACTGGACGTGTCTAAAACTGTGAGGCCCAGCACCCCTTGGCGGAACAGGTCACATTCTACGAAGTCATGGGCTTCTGGGCTCGTAAAGACAGAACCACAAACACAGATGCCAGACAGGAGCTGAAACCTGTAAAGCTCCAGGTGTACCCCAGGACACTGCGCTGGCGTCTGAGGTACCCCAGGACACTGCGCTGACGTCTGAGGTACCCCAGGACACTGCGCTGGTGTCTGAGGTACCCCAGGACACTGCGCTGACGTCTGAGGCCTGGAGGGGGACGTGGCGCTGCTTTTCCCTGTTGTTCCACGTCTTTCTGGAGAGACTCAGCGGGCTTTGAACCATGCCTGCTATCCAGGCAAGACACAGCCAAGCGAAGTGCAGCTGCGGTGAGACCCACAAACAAAAGGCAGACACTGGAGGTAGTGACCAAACCTATGGAGGCGGTCTGCAGGAGGAGACGACAGAAGAGGACTAGGGCAGGCGAGGTCCCTGGGAAGGGTCACAGCCCACAGGGTCAGTGCTTCCAGCTCAGCATGTGTATCATATATAAATATGCCAACTGTGAAGGAAGACTTTTTAAAAATTCAGTTAAAAAACTGTAAAGGCTAGAAAAGGTGTAAAATCAGAAACAAAGTAGGACAAGCATGGAGTGGCTGGGGCTCAGAGGAGGATGCCCCACAATGGAGGCCTCAGGAGCAAAGTCCCTCTCAGACCTGCTCTGCCCTCCCCTCTCTCCCCCCATTCTCCCCCAAGGCAGTCATAAAACCTGTAAATATTGGCCAGGTGGTGGCTCACGCCTGTAATTCCAGCACTTTGGGAGGCCAAGGCAGGCAGATCACTTGAGGTCAGGAGTATGAGACCAGCCTGGCCAACATGGTGAAACCCCATCTCTACAAAAATACAAAAATTAGCTCGGCGTGATGGCAGGCACCTGTAATCCCAGCTACTTGGGAGGCTAAGACAAAGAATCACTTGAACACAGGAGGCCGAGGTTGCAGTGAGCCGAGATTGCACCATTGCACTCCAGCCTGGGCGACAGAGTGAGACTCCATCTCAAAAAAAAAAAAAAAAACAAAAAAAAAAAACAAACAAACAAACAAAAAAAACTTGTAAATATCACTCTAATTTCCTCCACCATTCTGTGTAAAACCTGGCCATAAAGAAATTCTCGCTGGGTGCTGGTGGCTCATGCCTGTGATCCCAGCACTTTGGGAGGTCACAGCAGGTAAAATGCTTGAGTCCAGGAGTTTGAGACCAGCCTGGCCAACATGGTGAAACCCCATCATTACTAAAAACACAAAAAATTAGCCGGGCGTGGTGGCTCACACCTGTAGACCCAGCTACTTGGGAGGCTGAGGTGGGATGATGACTTGAACTCGGGAGGTCACGGCTGCAGTGAGCCACGTTTGTGCCGCTGCACTCCAGCCTGGGTAAAAGAATACGATTGTCTCAAGAAAAAAAAATTATCTGGCCAACCTTGTTTGACTGTAGGTCTCAGACCCCCACTGCAGAGGGGTCCTGCCCCAGCTGGAGGAAAGAGTGCTAGTCAGAGAGGCTCAGGAGAACTCGAGATGGGCCCTGCTGGTGCCCCCAGTATGCTTCCATGGTTCACACCCGCCATCCAAGTCCACTTCTACACAGCTGCCCGTTTCTTCGAACCTACACATAAAATCAGATCACTTCCCTGGGTCTCTGGGCCTTCATTCTGAAGGCTCCCATGTCACATTAAACTGTGATGAAATAAGCTTGTCATGCTTTTCTCTTGTTAATCTGTCTTTTGTTATGGAACTGTCAGCCATGACACTTATGATGGGTGAGGAAAGGTATCATCACCCTTTTTCTCCCCTACAAAGCAGACTTACATTTTGTTACAAACTGCTAAAAATAACAAAGTCTTTTTGATACGGTTTGGCTCTGTGTCCCCACCCAAATCTCATGTTGAATCGTAATTCCCAGTATTGGGGTAGGGACTTGCTGGGAGGTGACTGGATCACAGTGGTGGATTTCTCCCTTGCTGCTCTTGGGATAGTGAGTTCTCACAAGATCGGGCTGTTTGGAAGTGTGTAGCACCTCCCCCTGCTCGCGCTCTCCTGGCATCATGTAAAGATATGCTTGCTTCCCCTTCGCCCTTCCGCCACGACTGTAAATTTCCTGAGGCCACCCCAGCCATGCCTCCTGTACAGCCTATGGAACTGTGGGTCAATTAAACCTCTTTTCTTTATAAATGACCCAGGCTCAGGTAGTTCTTTATAGCAGTGTGAAAACAGACTAATGCACTCTTTTAACCACCTTTAGTATTCTTTGGCTGCTTCCTCAAATAGCAAGGTCAGCCCTAATTTTGTCTGACAATTAGACGCTGATTTCAGCATGTCTCAGGTAATGGGGCCTTTCAGCCACAGAGAGAAGGGCTCAATGCCCGGCACTCATGTGTTGTGTTCACCAGGCTCATGTAAAGCCCAGAGGACAGCCACATCAGTGGGTAGATGCACTGTCAGAAGGGTTTGAACAAGAGCGGCTCCATCTTGAAGAGGGGATGGGTAAAACAAGGCTGAGACCTACTGGGCTGCATTCCCAGGAGGTCAGACATTCTTAGTCACAGGATAATTCAGGGTCAGCACGAGATACAGGTCACAAAGACCCCACTGATAAAACAGGATACAGTAAAGAAGCTGACCAGGCCGGGCGCGGTGGCTCAAGCCTGTAATCCCAGCACTTTGGGAGGCCGAGATGGGCGGATCACGAGGTCAGGAGATCGAGACCATCCTGGCTAACACGGTGAAACCCCGTCTCTACTAAAAAATACAAAAAAATAGCCGGGCGAGGTGGCGGGCGCCTGTAGTCCCAGCTACTCGGGAGGCTGAGGCAGGAGAATGGCGCAAACCCGGGAGGCAGAGCTTGCAGTGAGCCGAGATCCGGCCACTGCACTGCAGCCTGGGCGACAGAGCGAGACGCCCTCTCAAAAAAAAAAAAAAAAGAAGCTGACCAGAACCTGCCAAAACCAAGATGGTGACAACAGTGACCTCCGGTCGTCCTCACTGCTCACTATACACTAATTATAATGCATTGGCTGCTGAAAGACACTCCCACCAGCACCACGACAGTTTACAAATGCCACAGCAATGTCAGGTCTAAAAAGGAGGGACCCTCATTCCACAAACTGCCTGCCACTTTCCTGGAAAACACATGAATAATCCACCCCTTGCTTAGCACGTCATCAAGAAATAACCAAAAAATAGCCAACCGGCAGACCTAGTGGCTGCTCTCTCTATCGAGTAGCCATTCTTCAGTTTCCTTACTTCTCAATAAACTTGCTTTCACTTTGTGGATTTGCCTCTAAACCCTTCTTGTGAGAGATCCAATAGCCAGTTCTTGGGGTCTGGATCAGGACCCCTTTCCAGTAACAAAACCACCCTGTCCAAGCAGGAGGGCAGCCCTGTCAGACTAACCTATGAATAAGTGCAACTCTAATGAACCTCCCAACAAGCTAGTCCTAGCACTCCTACAGGGAACACAAGGGGGCAAAAATAGCTAAGACAGCTGGCTGGGTGTGGTGGCACACGCTTATAGTCTCAGCTACTCAGGAGGCTGAGGCAGGAGGATCACTTGAGCCCGCAAGGTCGAGGTTGCAGTGAGCTGTGATTGTACCACTGCATTCCAGCCTGGGTGTCAGATTAAGACCCTGTCTCAAACAAATAAAAATAAAGTAAATTTTTTAAAAAGAGCTAATGGGCCAGGTGCGGTGGCTCACGACTGTAATCCCAGAGCTTTGGGGGGCCAGATGGGTGGATCACGAGGTTGGGAGTTCAAGACCAGCCTGGCCAACGTAGTGAAACCCCATCTCTACTAAAAATACAAACAATTAGCTGGGCGCGATGGTAGGCACCTGCAATCCCAGCTACTCAGGAGGCTGAGGCAGGAGAATCGCTTGAACCCGGGAGGCAGAGGTTGCATTGAGCCGAGACCACGCCACTGCACTCCAGCCTGGGCAACAGAGCAAGACTCCATCTTAAAAAAAAAAAAAAACAACAAACAAATAGCTGATAGCTGGACGTGATGGCTCACGCCTGTAATCCCAGCACTTTAGGAGGCAGAGGTAGGCAGATCACTTGAGGTCAGGAGTTCAAGATCAGCCTGACCAACATGGTGAAACCGCATCTCTACTAAAAATACAAAATTAGGCCGGGCAGCCAGGTGCAGTGGCTCACACCTGTAATCCCAGCACTCTGGGTGGCCAAGGCGGGTGGATCACAAGGTCAGGAGATCGAGACCATCCTGGCTAACACGGTAAAACCCCGTCTCTACTAAAAAATACAAAAAATTAGCTGGGCGTGGTGGCGGGTGCCTGTAGTCCCAGCTACTTGGGAGGCTGAGGCAGAAGAATGGCGTGAACCCAGGGGGCAGAGCTTGCAGTGAGCCGAGACTGCACCACTACACTCCAGCCTAGGCAAAAGAGCTAGAATCAATCTCAAAAAAAAAAAAAAAAAAATTATGCTGGGCCCAGTGGCTCTTGCCTATAATCCTATCACTTTGGGAGGCCGAGGCAGGCTGATCAACTAAGGTCAGGAGTTCGAGACCAGCCTGGGCAACATGATGAAACCCCATCTCTACTAAAACACAAAAATTAGCCAGGCATAGTGGCAGGCACCTGTAATCCTAGCTATTTGGGAGGCTGAGGCAGGAAAATTGCTTGAACCCAGGAGGTGGAGATTGCAGTAAGCTGAGATCGTGCCACTGTGCTCCAGCCTGGGCAACAGAGCCAAATTCTGTCTCAAAAAATATATATAAATAAATAATAAAAATACAAATACAAAATTAGCCGGGTGTGGTGGGGGCACACCTGTAGTCCCAGCTATTCAGGAGGCTAAGACAGGAGAATCGCTTGAACCCGGGAGGCAGAGGTTGCAGTGAACCAAGATGGTGTCATTGCACTCCAGCCTGGCAATGGACTGAGAGTCCATCTCAAAAAAAATAATAATATCGGCCGGGCACGGTGGCTCAAGCCTGTAATCCCAGCACTTTGGGGGGCCGAGACAGGCGGATCACAAGGTCAGATCGAGACCATCCTGGCTAACACAGTGAAACCCCGTCTCTACTAAAAACTACAAAAAAACTAGCTGGGCGAGACAGCAGGCGCCTGTAGTCCCAGCTACTCGGGAGGCTGAGGCAGGAGAACGGCGTGAACCCGGGAGGCGGAGCTTGCAGTGAGCTGAGATCTGGCCACTACACTCCAGCCTGGGTAACAGAGCAAGACTCCGTCTCAAAAAAAAAAAAAATAATAATAATAATAATGAAAGAATAAATAAATTTGTTTACTAAAAATAAATATAAAGGCTGGGCGCAGTGGCTCACGCCTGTAATCCCACCACTCTGGGAGGCCAAGGCGGGCGGATCATGAGGTCAGAAGATCGAGACCATCCTGGCTAACAGAGTGAAACCTGGTCTCTACTAAAAAATACAAAAAATTAGCTGGGCGTGGTGGCAGGTGCCTGTAGTCCCAGCTACTCGGGAGGCTGAGGCAGGAGAATGGCATGAACCCGGGAAGCAGAGCTTGCAGTAAGCCGAGATCATACCACTGTATTCCAGCCCGGGCGACAGAGTGAGACTCCATCTCAAAAAAAATAAATAGGCCGGGCGCGGTGGCTCAAGCCTGTAATCCCAGCACTTTGGGAGGCCGAGACGGGCGGATCACGAGGTCAGGAGATTGAGACCATCCTGGCTAACACGGTGAAACCCCGTCTCTACTAAAAAATACAAAAAACTAGCCGGGCGAGGTGGCGGGCGCCTGTAGTCCCAGCTACTCGGGAGGCTGAGGCAGGAGAATGGCGTAAACCCGGGAGGCGGAGCTTGCAGTGAGCTGAGATCCGGCCACTGCACTCCAGCCTGGGCGACAGCGAGACTCCGTCTCAAAAAACTAAAATAAAATAAATAAATAAATAAATAAATAAATAAGTAAATAAAACTAAAAATAAAAACAACAGCTAAGACAGCTGACAGAGGAAGAACGGAGAGACCCTGCCCCAAGAAGTGCCACCAGGCCATGGCAGTGGGCAGATATTTTCATGGAACTGGGTCATTTTCCCCAGGAGACGGTAGCTGATAAGAAATACATTGTACAGAGGTCCCTTTTTACATATCAAAATGTTAAATAAAACAAAAAGAATAATGACCTTTCGATACCGCAAAAGCCTCTTCCCCTTCCCAGAACAGCCCAAACCACACACAGAGAGAAAAACTAGAAAGTGCATAACAGTTTCAAACAATGCAGTGCCAACGCTGTCAGCAGTGACAGAGAACCACTGAACCAAGATCAGGCGAGGCTGAAATCCCGGGAGGCGAGAGCCAGCCGGGCCACGTCTGTTCTGCGGTTCGGGTTACTGATTTGGCATCCCTGTGGGGCTGAAGAGAGAGTTCCCAAGAGGCTCTTGTAGCTCTCCCGAGTGGGCAATGTTTGTGCGAGAGGACAGGACATTCCAGCACCGCAAGGGAAGGCCCTGGCCCCTCCTGGGCAGCCCCTCCCTGAGGGTGCAGGAAGACCAGCAGCGCAGGACCCTTGGGGACTCTCTGAGCACTTATCAGTGTTTCTGGCTCCTTAGGTCGATGAGATTCTCTCCGAAACAACCTTCTGCCCCTCAAGCAGGGACCATGGTCTGTCCCTCAGGCACTAGGCACAGAGCCCGGCCATTAGGCCTCCACTTAGTGAGTAAAAGAGCCTCGAACAGGGTTGAACAATGCCGTGGTGGGGGGATGCAGCCACACCCCACACACGATGAGACAAGGCAGGTTACCCATCCTGACACAGGCAGGCGTGGGAGGGCTTAGACATGTGGTCACCCCTGCATAACACCCGACCCACTGCTCCTGGCTGGACTGTCTCTTCCCAAACCAAGTAAGCCCCAACCGACCACGGCCCTGACAACATCATCCCCACCAAAGAGCATAAATACCTTGTCGTGCTGCCGCAGGTACTCCTCACAGGTACGGAGCGTCTCCACCGGCCGCACCTCCCCGAGGGAGCACAGGGCACTGCAGACCTGCTCCTGCACCACGGGGTCCTTATCGGTGATGGCGTCCAGCAGGGTGGAGGCCAGCTCTGCAGTGACAAAGCCCCGTTAGCACGCTCACGCCCAAGCACCCTCTCCTATCGCACCTCAGCTGCCACTCCTGCAGTGGACACGCCTGTAGCCTCTGAGGATCACAGACACAAAGCAGGAGAGGGCACAGCTGCTTTCTCTCTCGTATAACCTCTCCCCGCCTGTGCTGCTGCGGGGGTCGGGTGCACTGCGGGGACAGGCTGTGGAGCTGCAGGGCTCACATTCCAGCTGCCCGAGGAGCTGCCTGGCCAGGACACACTATTTAGCACATCAGGGTTGAGCGACACAGAGGACACAGCCTGCCCTCCCACACAGGCAGGCATGAGGCTGTGCTGGTCCTGATCACATGGCCTGAGCTTCCTTGAGGACACTGGCTCACTCACCAGCCGGACTCTTCAGGAAGGCTCCCTGAGGGTCTGTGCCCAGGCAGCCTGGGATTCCCCATGGCCCCACTGCCCACATATAGCCCTTGACAGGCAGGTGCTGGGCAGAGGGTCCAAGACCCCAGCAGTGAGAAATACATGAAGGAATAAAGATATAGCCTCATCCCATGGCTCTCAGCCCCCATGGACCAGAGCTGAATCAAGAAAATCATGGGGCCGGGCGCGGTGGCTCAAGCCTGTAATCCCAGCACTTTGGGAGGCCGAGACGGGCAGATCATGAGGTCAGGAGATCGAGACCACCCTGGCTAACACGGTGAAACCCTGTCTCTACTAAAAAAAAAAAAATACAAAAAAAAAAACTAGCCGGGCGCGGTGGTGGGTGCCTGTAGTCCCAGCTACTCGGGAGGCTGAGGCAGGAGAATGGCGCAAACCCGGGAGGTGGAGCTTGCAATGAGCAGAGATCCGGCCACTGCACTCACTCCAGCCTGGGCGACAGAGCGAGACTCCGTCTCAAAAAAAAAAAAAAAAAAGGAAATCATGGAATAAATGTAGTGCTCTACAGGCAAGGCCAGGTGGTTCCCTGTACACGGGAAAGGGCAGGCCAAGCATCCCAGGGACTTGTGCCAACCGCCACTCCACCCCAACGAGACCCTCCAGGCTGGTTTGGGGATGTCCCTTCCCTTTTGCTCCAGCAGCACCACACCCAGGCTGCCAATGAGGACATCCCAGGAGGCAACTGCTGGGGCAGAGGAACACACAGGCATCAGGGCATGACTCAGTCTCCCTCTGGGAAGGGATTCCTTCCTGAGTAGGAAGCTGGACTTTTAACAGCCCTCCATTTCCAAAGTCCAGTAGTTAGCCAAAGAGGCTGATCCAAATCAATGAGATCTGACTGTACCTAAGGCCACGTTCAGCCAGTAAAGCAAACTCGGCCTGTGCTGAACTAGGTCTGCATCTGCTTTTCCGGCTGTGGCCATTCATGTGTGGAAGCGCTGGGTCTCACCTGCTCTGGGAGCCTGCCCTCTGAGGGCAGCGAGGCCACGCCCCTCCCTCCGAGGGCACTGAGGCCACGCCCTCTCCCTCCGAGGGCCCGGTGAGGCCACGCCCCTCCCTCTGAGGGCAGTGAGGCTACGCCCCCTCCCTCGACCTCACCTCCTCACTGCTTTGCACTGCCCCGGCTGGGCAGCTCCCGGGCCCCACTTGTACTCACAGACTCTTCTCACCACCCCACCTCCACCTATCAACACCCCAGTGCCATTCTGGGCCTCTCAGTCTCCCTCAAGCTCAAGGCATGGCACCCAACAGTGGCACTTAACGAGCCCTGAGGTGTGGCTCATCACTGGGACAGAGCTCTAGGGAGCAGGGACAAGTGGGCAGAGCTTCACCCATTCTGGCCCTGCAAACAGTCAGCCTTAAGTGAGCCACAGCCTCAGCTGGGGAAGTGGTGGCAGCCAGAGCAGACCCCAGACCCGAACCGGGGCCTGCGTGCTCAGGTACAGAGGCTCAGCCGCCCAGGGACCCTCCCGCTCAGAGCAGGCTGAACTGAGCCTCTGGGCAAATCTGTGCTCCCTACTACAACGGCAACGCTGCTACAACCTCGATGCCATGTCCCTCCAAAATCCATCTGTTGGAACTTAACCCCGTGTGACGGCATTAAGAGTGGAGCCTGCCGGGCGCGGTGGCTCACGCCTGTAATCCCAGCACTTTGGGAGGCCGAGGCGGGCGGATCACAAGGTCAGGAGATCGAGACCACGGTGAAACCCCGTTTCTACTAAAAATACAAAAAATTAGCCGGGCGCGGTGGCGGGCGCCTGTAGTCCCAGCTACTCGGGAGGCTGAGGCAGGAGAATGGCGTGAACCCGGGAGGCGGAGCTTGCAGTGAGCCGAGATTGCGCCACTGCACTCCAGCCTGGGCGACAGAGCAAGACTCTGTCTCAAAAAAAAAAAAAAAAAAAAGAGTGGAGCCTTTGGGCTCCACCTTCATGGACGGGATCGGTGCCTTATAAGAACGCTTGATGGGGTCGGGCACAGTGGCTCACACCTGTAATCCTAGCATTTTGGGAGAACAAGGTGGGTGGATCACCTGAGGTCAGGCGTTCAAGACCAGTCTGGCCAACACGGTGAAACCATATCTCTACTAAAAATATAAAAATTAGCCAGGTGTGATGGCAGGTGCCTATAGTCCCAGCTACTCAGGAAGCTGAGGCAGGAGAATTGCTTGAACCTCAGAGGCAGAGACTGCATGAGCCAAGATCACGCCACTGCACTACAGCGTGGGTGACAGAGAGAGACTCCATCTCGAGGGGAAAAAAAAAAAATGCTTGATGGCCGGGCACAGTGGCTCCCGCCGGTAATCTCAGCACTTTGGGAGGCCGAGGCTGGTGGATCATTTGAGTCCAGGAGTTTGAGACCAGCCTGGCCAACACGTTGAAACCCTGTCTCTACAAAAAAAAGAAAAAAATACAAAAAGGACAGCGTAGTGGCATGCACCTGTAGTCCCAGTTACTCAGGAGGCTGAGGTGGGAGGATCCCTTGAGGACAGGAGGCAGAGGTTGCAATGAGCTGAGAGCACCACCACACTCCAGCATAAGCGACAGAACAAGACCCAGTCTCAAAAAAACAAAAGAAAAGATTGAGGCCCTGCATAGTGGCTCACGCTGTAGTCCCAGTGCTTCGTGAAGCTGAGGCAGGAGGATGATTTGAAGCCAAGTGTTCAAGACCACCCTGAGCAACACAGCGAGACCTCATCTCTACAAAAACTAACTTTAAAAAATAGGCTGGGTGTGGGCTGGGCGCGGAGGCTCACACCTGTAATCTCAGCACTTTGGGAGGCCAAGGGGGATGGATCACCCGAGGTCAGGAGTTCGAGACTAGCCTGGCAAACCTGGTGAAACCCCCATCTCTACTAAAAATACAAAAATTAGGTGTGGTGGTGGGCACCTGTAATCCCAGCTGCTTGGGAGGCTGAGGCAGGGAGAATCACTTAAACCCGGGAGGCGGAGGTTGCAGTGAGCCGAGATCCACTGCACTCCAGCCTTGGCGACAGAGTCAGACTCCGTCTCAAAAAAAAAAAAAAATTAGCTGGGTATGATGGCACAGGCCTGTAATCTCAGCTACTTGGGAGGCTGAGGTGGGAGGATGGCTTGAGCCCAGGAGGTCACTGCACTCTAGCCTGGGCAACAGAGTGAGACCCTGTCTCAGAAAACAAACAAACAAACAAACAAAGGCTTGAAGGACACCCTAGTCCCTTCAGCACCTCCAGTCATGAGATGACACAGCAAGAGACTCCATCTATGAGTCAGAGAACAGCCCTCATAGACATCGAATCTGCCAGTGCCTTTATCTGGGACTTCCCAACTGCCAGTACTGTGAGAAATACATTCCTATTATTCATTAATTACCCAATCTAAGATATTTTGTTACAGCAGCCTGAACAGCCTTTGAAGACTGCTAATTTTTTTTTTTCTGATGAACATCTGGAGAAAGCATGTTCATTCAGCAGTCACTCCAGGCCGGGTGCGGTGGCTCACGCCTGTAATCCCAGCACTTTGGGAGGCTGAGGCGGGTGGATCACTTGAGTCCAGAAGTTCAAGACCAGCCTGGGCAACATGACAAAATCTCATCTCCATGAAAAATACTTCTGGGCGTGGTGGCGTGCGCCTGTAGTCCCAGCTACTCAGGAGGCTGAGGTAGGAGGATCATCTGAGCTCAGGAGTTTGAGGCTGCAGTGAGCCATGATTGTACCACTGCACTCCACCCTGGGTGATAGTGGGAGACCCTGTCTTTTTTTTTGAGATGGAGTCTCGCTCCATCGCCCAGACTGGGGCAATAATCTCAGCTCACTGCAACCTCCACCTCCTGGGTTCAAGCGATTGTCGTATCTCAGACTCCCGAGTAGCTAGGACTACAGGCACATGTCACTACACCTGGCTAATTTTTTATTTTTTTAGTAGAGATGGGGTTTCACCATGTTGGTCAGGCTGGTCTCGAACCCCTGACCTCAGATGATCCGCCCTCCTCGGCCTCCCAAAGTGCTGGGATTATAGGTGTGAGCCACCATGCCCAGCTGACCCTGTCTTAAAAAAAAAAAAAAAAAAAGTCAAACAAAACCTTCAAATCACATCCTGAATGCCATATGCTTTTCTGAGTCCCAAACTCAAGGCTCGTGTGCGGGAGGTCTACACCTGCCACATCACCTAACCTGCCCAGAACCCACTCTGGCTCCTGAGCGTCGGGTGGAAACTCCAGGCACCACTGGAGCTGGTAAGAGACTTGGCCTGCCCTGACCCAGAGGCAAGAGAGGCCTCACACATGGCCACTCCCAATCCCCATGCACTCACTCTTTATGGAGGACTCAGTCATGTCTGTGGTTTCAGCTTCCTTCACCCAGTGTGAACATGGACAACTTCTTCTCCAATCTGGAATAACCAAAATCACAAGATTTAACTCATAAGACTCAACGATATCTGAGTTTACAGGCAATTACCATTTCCATGTAAAACACACAATTGAAATGAATTTGTTCTGGGGGAAACATCTCTGTCACATTTTCTTTGTGCCATTCAGGGAGGGCAAAAGACACCATGATCCTCAACAGTTTCCAACTCTCCTCCATCCCTGAGCAACATCAGTCCTGCCAGCGCCTCACAGGCCTGCACAGGCTTGTCCGCAGCTGGCCCACAGACGCCTCGCCACCATCAGCCCCAGCAGGAGAAGACGCACCTCCATCTAGAGCATCCTCCTCCACACCGAGGAACTGAGCACGGCCACACCGCTTTCACACACTGCATGCCATGCGCCACAGCATGCGACGACGGTCCCAAGAATCGAGTCCAGCAAGTGTCCAAGTTCCTTCTGCCTCTTCACCACAGGCACACACTCAAGTCCTGCATCATGCTTTCTGAGGACCTGGGTCATCAGAGGGGCTGCAGGCCCACCATGAGCATGGCAGCCAGCATCCTAACAACTCACACTCTCTGTTCTCTGAGCTCCCACCGGCCCCTTCATTCCCTGATCACCTCCTGTCCACCATTCCTTCCTAACACACTCCAGAGAAAAATGAAGGAGAGAAAAATGAAGGAGAGACGCCACCCCTGACCAGCCAGGACACCTCCCTGTGCTGTGCACACATGGGTTGGAGATGAAGTAAGAAATCGCGGAAATCTTGGCCGAGAGCGATCACTCATGCCTGTAATCCAGCACTTTGGGAGGCCAAGGTGGGCGGATTGTTTGAGGTCAGGAATTCAAGACCAGTCTGGTCAATATGATGAAACTCTGTCTCTACTAAAAACACAAAAATTAGCTGGGCGTGGTGGCGGGCACCTTTAGTCCCAGCTACTCAGGAGGCTGAGGCATGAGAATCGCTTGAACCTGGGAAGCAGAGGTTCCAGTGAGCCAAGATCACACCACTGCACTGCAGCCTGGGCGACAGAGTGAGACCCTGTCTCAGAAAAAAAAAAAAAAAGTTCTAGCACTTTGGGAGGCTGAGGCAGGTGGATCACTTGAGGCCAGGAGTTCGAAATCAGCCTGGCCAACATGGTGAAACACCATCTCTACTAAAAATACAAAACAATTAGCCAGTGTGGTGGCTCACGCCTGTAATCCCAGCTACTCAGGAGGGTGAGGTGGGAGAATTGCTTGAACCTGGGAGGCAGAGGTTGCAGTGAACCGAGACTGCACCACTGCACTGCACTCCAGCCTAGGCAACAGAGCAAGTCCTGCCTCAAAAAAAAGCAAAGAAAAACAGGGCCAGGCACAGTGGTTCACATCTGTAATCTCAGCACTTTGGGAGGCTGAGGCGGGTGGATCATCTGAGGTCAGGAGTTCAAGACCAGCCTGGTCAACATGATGAAATCCCATCTGTACTAAAAAAATACAAAAATTAGCTGGGTGTGGTGGCACGTGCCTATAATGCCAGCTACTCAAGAGGCTGAGGCAGAAGAATCACTTGAACCCGCGACGCGGAGGTTGCAGTGAGCTGAGATCGTGCCACTGCACTCCAGCCTGGGCAACAGAGTAAGACTCTGTTTAAAAAAAAGAAAAAAGAAAAACAAAAAAACATATTCCATAGAGATCCCAAACTGTGGAAGTGTTAAGAGCTGAGGAGGGCAGTGACTCTCAGGCAGGGCAGAAAACCCATGAAAGTGCCCACAGCACACACTTCCCAGAGACAACGGCACGCCTGACGTGGAGCATCAGAAGCCAGAGTTCCCAGGCCTGAGCTGAGCTGGGGAGGCGGAGGAGCTGGGCTGAGCGGCTGGGATCTGGGACCAGTGGCTGTGCCCTGCGGGCAGCCAGCACTGCCCAGCTCCACCGTCCAGGAAGAAACGGGTGGGACCAACGCCAGTCCACGACTATGCAGCACCCCTTCCAGTGCAGCAGCCACGTTCGCCCAACTCAAACAGGAGCTAACAAAACAAATGAGCACACCGGCTTGGACTTATCTGCTCCCAGCCCGGGCGAGAATCACAGGACAACTAAAAAACTGGACGAAACACAAGAAACCACTGTTTCTCAGGACAATGGACATCAGAAAATGAAGGACAGTGAGGCCTGAGAGGTAGGAAATGAGGCGTAGCCCCAAGAGCCCAGCTCACTGCCTGGAGAGAGGACCCAGGCTTAGGGCCCAGCAAAACACCTAAGCTGAAGAGACAGAGCGGGTAGTGCCGGCCGATACCAAAGTGGCTGGAGTCTGCAGTCCAGTATCAGAGAAAGCGTTGTCCAGAGAGAACTTTAGAGACCTGCAGCGGGTTCCCTGGGCACTCGGCAAGTTCTGGTCAGCAGAATAATAGCCCCTAAGCTTCCCACACCCTAATCCCCAGAACCTGTGTGTATGAACCCTTACACGGCAAAGGGATTCAGTAGATGAGATTAAGGGTACAGGCCCTGAGACAGGGAGATTATCCCGGATTACCTGGGTGAGACCAACCTAATCACACGAGTCCTTAAAAGCAAAGAACCTTTCCTGGGTGGCTCAAAGAGAAGAGATGGAAGAGCGGGGAGGAGAAATTTGAAGCGTGAGAAGGATTCACCCCACAACTGCTGGCTTGGAGGATGCAGGAGGGAGGCTCTGAGACGAGGAATGCAGGTGGCCTGGAGAAGCTGTGAATGGCCCTCAGCTGGCAGCTGACAAGAAAACAGGGGCTTCCGTCCTGCAGATGCAAAGAACCAAATTCTGCCAGGAACCTGAGACAGCAGAAGCAATCCTTCCCAGGGGCACCAGGAAGGGAAGCAGTTCCCGGCGCCTGGGTTCGGGCTGCTGAGACCCTTGGTAGACTTCTCACTCCAAGAACTTTATGGTAATAAATTTGTGTTGCTTAAGGCACTAAATTTGTGGTAACGTATTGCATTAGCATTAGAAAAGTAATACAAATGCCTTGTATGAGAACAAACTATCCAAGGCTGCAGAAAGAGCCACACAAAGGGATTAGGAGAAGCAACATCCAGGGTTTCCACAGGGCCAGGAATGGGGCCTGCTCCCAGCAGCTGGAGTGGACAGTGTCATGACTCATGGAGCACCAGGCAGAGTGCTCAGGACTCCACCTCAGTCATCAACCAAATCAGTCCTGGACTAAACGTCATTCTGGTCTCACCTAACAAAGCTAAAAGAAAGGCCCGACAAGATCAAACTGTTCCCAAGTAACTTCGCCAGCTCCCAGCACAAAGCTCATGAATACTAACAGGAACACAAAAATATCCAGCACCACCAAGGCAAAAGCAATGCCTGGCATCCAATCAAAAATTACCAGGCGTGGGCCGGGCGCGGTGGCTCACGCCTGTAATCCCAGCACTTTACGGGGCCGAGGCGGGTGGATCACGAGGTCAGGAGATCCAGACGATCCTGGCTAACACGGTGAAACCCCGTCTCTACTAAAAATACAAAAAACTAGCCGGGCGCGGTGGCGGGCGCCTGTAGTCCCAGCTACTCGGGAGGCTGAGGCAGGAGAATGGCGTGAACCCGGGAGGCGGAGCTTGCAGTGAGCTGAGATCCGGCCACTGCACTCCAGCCTGGGCGACAGAGTGAGCCTCTGTCTCAAAAAAAAAAATTACCAGGTGTGCAAAGCAAGAAAATTCAACCCATTGTGAGGATGAACCAACCAATACAAACTGACCCAAAAATAACACAAACCAAAGAGTTCAGAGACACAGACATTAGTTATTAAAACTGTATCATATATTTGAGAAACTACAGGAAAGATTAAATATGTTAACACTAGGAGGTTAAAAGCAAAAGGATGGGCAAAGAAAAACATGGCTGGCATTAGTTACAAGAAAGCTGGAGTCACATTAGACAAACTAGATTTCAGAAATATTAACTATCCTAAACACTTTTACCTGGTAACACAGCTTCAAAATACACAAAGCCAAAACTAATAAAAATGCAAGGAAAGGCCGGGCGCGGTGGCTCAAGCCTGTAATCCCAGCACTTTGGGAGGCCGAGGCGGGCGGATCACAAGGTCAGGAGATCGAGACCACAGTGAAACCCCGTCTCTACTAAAAATACAAAAAATTAGCCGGGCGCGGTGGCGGGCGCCTGTAGTCCCAGCTACTCAGGAGGCTGAGGCAGGAGAATGGCGGGAACCCGGGAGGCGGAGCTTGCAGTGAGCCGAGATCGCGCCACTGCACTCCAGCCTGGGCAAGAGCGTGAGACTCCATCTCAAAAAAAAAAAAAAAAAAAAAAATGCAAGGAAAAATAGACAAATCCAAATTCCAATAAAATTTCAACATCTCTTTTTCCTTTTCTTTTTGACATGGAGTTTCGCTTTTGTCACCCAGGCTGGAGTACAATGGCAGGATCTTGGCTCACTACAACCTCCGCCTCCCGGATTTAAGTGATTCTCCTGCCTCAGCCTGCCCAGGAGCTGGGACTATAGGCACGTGCCACCAGGCCTGGCTAATTTTTGTATTTTTAGTAGAGACGGGGTTTCACCACGTTGGCCAGGCTGGTCTCGAACTCCTGACCTCAGGTGATCCACCCACCTTGGCCTCCTAAAGTGCTGGGATTACAGGTGTAAACCACCATGCCCAGCCCTCTGTCTCTGTTAGAACAAGTGAACAGAAAATTCGGCCAGGCAGAGTGGCTCACACCTGTAATCTTGGCACTTTGGGAGGCTGAGAGGCAGGTTGATTGCTTGAGTTCAGGAGTTCAAAACCAGCCTGGGTAACACAGCGAAGCCCTGTCTTTACAAAAAATACAAAAATTAGCTGGGTGTGGTGGCGCATGTCTGTAATCCCAGCCACTCCGGAGACGGGAGGATCACTTGAGCCCAGGAGGTCAATGCTGCAGTGAGCAGAGATCACACCACTGCGCTCCAGCCTCAGCGACAGGAGGGAGACCCTCTCGCAAAAAATTAAAAAAAAAAAAGTGTAAAAGAATTCAAGGCATACAAAGTATGTTCTCTGACCACAATGGAACTAAATATATCAATAAGAGAAAGATATCTGAGAAATCCCCAAGAGTTTCAAAACTATTTAATATGCTTTGAAATAATGCATGGGTCTAAAAAGGAATCAAAAGTGAAATTACAAAGCATGCTGAAGTGAATGAAAATGACACGACATATCAAAATCTGTGGAAACTTACAGCACTAAATATCTTTTTAGAAAAGAAGAATGACTAAAGTATACAGAGAATGTACAGGAGAAAAAGAATGAGTTCAACTTCTACCTGAAGAAACTAGAGGCCGGGCAAGGTGGCTGGCTCATGCCTGTAATCCCAGCACTTTGGGAGGCCAAGGTGGGTGGATCACTTGAGGTCAGTTTGAGACCAGCCTGGCCAACACAGTGAAACCCCACCTCTACTAAAAATAGAAAAATTGGCCAGGCGTAGTGGCTCATACCTGTAATCCCAGCACTTTGGGAGGCCGAAGCACGGCACGTGGATCACCTGAGGTCAGGAGTTCAAGACCAGCCTGACCAGTATGGTGAAACCCCATCTCTACTGAAAATACAAAAATCAGATGGGTGTGGGGGTGTGCGCCTGTTGTCCCAGCTATTTGGGAGGCTGAGACAGGAGAATTGCTTGAACCCAGGGGGCGGAGGTTGCAGTGAGCCAAGATAGCACCACTGCATTCCAACCTGGGCCACAGAGCGAGAGTCCGTCTCAAAAAAAAATAATAATAATAAATTAATTAATTTTAAAAAAAAGAAATAGATGGCCAGGTGCGGTGGCTTATACCTGTAATCCCAGCACTTTGGTAGGCCAAGGCAGGTGGATCACTTGAGCTCAGGAGTTCAAGACTACCTGGGCAACGTGGCGAAACCCCACCTCTACCAAAAGTACAAAAATTAGCTGGGTGTGGTGGCACATGCCTGCAGTCCCAGCTACTCAGGAGGCTGAGGTGGAAGGATCACTTGAGCCTGGGAAACAGAGGTAGCAGTGAGCCAAGACTGTACCACTGCACTCCAGCCTGGGCGACAGAAAGACCCCTTCTCAAAAAAAAAAAAAAAAAAAAGAGAAAAGAAAAGAAATAGGCAAATCCCTTAAAAGACACAAGCTACAAGCTATCAAAGCTCACTCACAAAGAGATAACCTAAATAGTCCCATAGCTAAAAAGAAATCGAACTTACAGTGAAAAACCTTCCCATAGAACCTAGACGGTTTCCCTGAAGAATCCCACCAAACATGTGAGGAAGAAATAATACCAACTACACACAAATTCTTCCTGAAAAACTAAACACAAGAGACTACTTCCCGACTGATTTTCTGAGCATTACTCTCATAGCAAACCCAAAGGCCTTGTAAGAAAGCTATACAGGCTCACGCCTATAATCCCAGCACTCTGTGAGGCCGAGGCGGGTGGATAACTTGAGGTCAGGTGTTCGAGAGCAGCCTGGCCAGCATGATGAAGCCCCGTCTCTACTAAAAATACAAAAGTTAGCTGGGCATGGTGGCACGTGCCTGTAATCCCAGCTATTTGGGAGGCTGAGGCACAAGAATCACTTGAACCTGAGAGGTGGAAGTTGTAGTGGGCGGAGATCACACCACTACACGCCAGCACGGGCAACAGACTGAGACTCCATCTTAAAAAAAGAGAAAACTGGCTGGGCGTGGTGACTCACACCTGTAATCCCAGTACCTTGGAAGGCCAAGGTGGGCAGATCACGAGGTCAGGAGTTCGAGATCAGCCTGGCCAACATGGCGAAACTCCATCTCTACTAAAAATACAAAAATTAGACTGGGCGTGGTGGCTCACACCAGCACTTTGGGAGGCCGAGGCGGGCAGAGCATGAGGTCAGGAGTTTGAGACCAGCCTGACCAACATGGTGAAACCCCATCTCTACTAAAAATACAAAAAAATTAGCTGGATGTGGTGGCGCACGCCTGTAATCCTGGCTACTCAGGAGGCTGAGGCAGGAGAATCCCTTGAACCCAGGAGGCAGAGGTTGCAGTGAGCTGAGATCACGCCACTGCACTCCAGCCTGGGCAATACAGCAAGGCTCCATCTAAAAAAAAAAAAAAATACAAAAATGAGCCAGGTGTGGTGGTGTGCGCTGTAATCCCAGCTACTCAGGAGGCTGAGGCAAGAGAATTGCTTGAACCCAGGAGGCAGAGTTTGCAGTGAGCCGAGATAGCACCATTGCACTCAAGTCTAGAGACAGAACAAGACTCTGTCTCAAGAAAAAGAAAGAAAACTACAAACCAATATTCCTTATAGACACAGATGTGCAAATTCTTTTTTTTTTTTTTTGAGACAGAGTCTTGCCCTGTCGCCCAGGCTGGAGTGCAATGGCGCAATCTCGGCTCACTGCAACCTCTGCCTCTGCCTCCCAGGTTCAAGCGATTCTTCTGCCTCAGCCTCCTGAGTAGATGGGACTACAGGCACGCACCATCACGCCCAGCTAATTTTTCTATTTTTTTAGGAGAGATGGTGTTTCACCATGTTGGCCAGGCTGGTCTCAAACCCCTGAGCTCAGGCAATCTGCTGGCCTTGGCCTCCCAAAGTGCTGTGATTACAGGCGTGAGCCACCGTGCCCGGCCGGTTTTAATATTTTTAAATTCAGCTGATATAATTCACATCACTGATAAACTAAGAAAGAACAACCATATGATCATCTCAATAAATGCAGAAAAAGCATTTGTCACAATCCAATGTTCACTTATGATAAAAATTCTCAAGAAGAGAAGGGAACTTCCTCAACTAGGAAGAGAAGGAAACCTGCTCAACTTGTTACTTAAGATAAACTGGCCGGGTGCAGTGGCTCACGCCTGCAATCCCAGCACTCCAGGAGGCCGAGGCAGGTGGATTACTTGAGGTCAGGAGTTCGAGACCAGTGTGGCCCACATGGTGAAACCCCATCTCTACTAAAAATACAAAAATTAGCCTGAGTGGTGGTGGACGCCTGTAGTCCCAGCTACTCAGGAGGCTGAGGCAGGAGAATCACTTGAACCCAGGAAGCAGGGGTTGCAGTGAGCTGAGATCATGCATTCTGGCCTGGGTGACAGAGCAAGACTCCGTCTCAAAAAAAAAAAAAAAAAAAAAAAAAAAAGAAAAACACCTAAGAAAAATCTTTAGTTAACATCATACAACTGGCCCTTGAACAACACAAGTTTCAACTGCATGGGTTCACTTATACACAGTTTTGCGTCAATAAATATATTGGAAAACTTTTTGGAGATTTGTGACATGTTGAAAAAACTTACAGACAAACATAGTCTAGAGATATCAAAAAAATTTAAGAAAATGTGAAATATGTCATGAATGCATAAAATATATGTAGACACTAGTCTATTTTATCATTTACTACCATGAAATATACACAAATACGTTATAAGAAGTTAAAATTTATCAAAATAGGCCGGGCGCGGTGGCTCAAGCCTGTAATCCCAGCACTTTGGGAGGCCGAGACGGGCGGATCACGAGGTCAGGAGATCGAGACCATCCTGGCTAGCACGGTGAAACCCCGTCTCTACTAAAAAATACAAAAAACTAGCCGGGCGAGGTGGCGGGCGCCTGTAGTCCCAGCTACTCGGGAGGCTGAGGCAGGAGAATGGCATAAACCCGGGAGGCGGAGCTTGCAGTGAGCTGAGATCCGGCCACTGCACTCCCGCCTGGGCGACAGAGCGAGACTCCGTCTCAAAAAAAAAAAAAAAAAAAATTTTATCAAAATATACATGTACACTTACAGACCCTACGTGCTGCCGTCTGCAGTCAAGAGAAATCTAAACAAACATAAAGACACAGTGTTGACAGGCCCAGCGCAGTGGCTCACGCCTGTAATCCCAGCACTTTGGGAGGCCAAAGCAGGCGGATTAACTGAGGTCGCGAGTTTGAGACCAGCCTGACCAACATGGAGAAACCCCGTCTCTACTAAAAATACAAAATTAGGCTGGGCGCGGTGGCTCATGACTGTAATCCCAGAACTTTGGGAGGTCGAGGTGGGTGGCTCACGATGTCAGGAGTTCAAGACCAGCCTAGCCAACATGGTGAAACCCTGTCTCTACTAAAAATACAAAAATTAGCCAGGCATGGTGGTGGGTGCCTGTAATCCCAGCTACTCGGGAGGCTGAGGGAGAGAATTGCTTGAACCTAGGAGGCAGAGATTGCAGTGAGCCGAGATCACACCACTGCACTCCAGCCTGGGCCACAGAACAAGACTCTGTCTAAGAAAAAAAAAAAAATTAGCTGGGCATGGTGATGCATGCCTGTAATCCCGGCTACTCGGGAGGCTGAGGCAGGAGAATCGCTGGAACCCAGGAGGTGGAGGTTGCAGTAAGCTGAGATCACGCCATTGTACGCCAGCCTGGGTGACAAGAGGGAAACTCCGTCTCAAAAAAAAAAAAAAAAAAAAAAAAAAAGATGCAGTATTTTTTTTTTTTTTTTTTTGAGACAGAGTCTTGCTCTGTCGCCCAGGCTGGAGCGCAGTGGTCGGATCTCGGCTCACTGCAAGCTCCGCCTCCCGGGTTTACGCCATTCTCCTGCCTCAGCCTCCCGAGTAGCTGGGACTACAGGTGCCCGCCACCTCGCCCAGCTAGTTTTTTGTATTTTTTAGTAGAGACGGGGTTTCACCGGGTTAGCCAGGATGGTCTCGATCTCCTGACCTCGTGATCCGCCCGTCTCGGCCTCCCAAAGTGCTGGGATTACAGGCTTGAGCCACCGTGCCCGGCCAAGATGCAGTATTGAATCACAACTACACAGAATTAAGTGTAGCACATACTGTAGGACTGTGGTATTTCCATAGCCACCTCTCATTGCTACTGCAGTGAGCTCAGGCACTGAGTGTATCTGCTTAACACACCGTGGGACGCCATCACCCCCGCGTGAGCGATTTGCAGTAAAGCCCGTGGTTCTCCCACATTTTTCAACATGTTTAGTCAGTGCTTTGAATGACACCACGGGACCCATACAAAGTGCCAGCAGTGGTGCTGGAAGTGTTCCCCAGAAGCAGAATAAAGCCATGACTTTACAAGAACAAGTTGAATTGCCTGGTTTGTACCATAGACTGAGGTCTACAGCTGTGGATCACTTGAGGTCAGGAGTTTGAGACCAGCCTGACCAACATGGTAAAACCTCATCTCTACTAAAAAAATTTTTAAAAATTAGCCAGGCGGCCGGGCGCGGTGGCTCAAGCCTGTAATCCCAGCACTTTGGGAGGCCGAGACGGGCGGATCACAAGGTCAGGAGATCGAGACCATCCTGGCGAACCCAGTGAAACCCCATCTCTACTAAAAAATACAAAAAACTAGCCGGGCGAGGTGGCGGGCACCTGTAGTCCCAGCTACTCGGGAGGCTGAGGCGGGAGAATGGCGTGAACCCGGGAGGCGGAGCTTGCAGTGAGCTGAGATCCGGCCACTGCACTCCAGCCTGGGTGACAGAGCAAGACCCCGTCTCAAAAAAAGAAAAAAAAAAAAAAAAAAAAAATTAGCCAGGCGTGGTGGCACGTGCCTGTAATCCCAGCTACTCGGAAGGCTGAGGCAGGAGAATGGCTTGAACCCAGGAGGCAGAGATTACAGTGAGCCCAGATTGTGCCACTGCACTCTAGCCTGGGCAACAGAGCCAGGCCCCATCCAAAAAAAAAAAAAAGGGCAGGCACTTTAGCTCACACCTGTAATCCCAGCACTTTGGGAGGCCAAGGCGGGCGGATCACCAGGTCAGGAGATCGAGGCCATCCTGGCTAACACGGTGAAACCCCATCTCTATTAAAAATACAAAAAATTAGCCGAGTATGGTGGTAGGTGCCTGTAGTCCCAGCTACTCGGGAGGCTGAGGCAGGAGAATCGCTTGAACCTGGGAGGCAGAGGTTGTAGTGAGCTGAGATCGCACCACTGCACTCCAGCCTGGGCGACAGAGCAAGAATCTGTCTCAAAATAAATAAATAAAAACAGAACTGCCATATCATCCAATGATCCTGAGTACGTATCCAGAGGAAATGAAATTAGGATTCAAAAAAGACGTCTGCACTGCCATGGTTACTGCAGCACCATTCACAAAGGCAAGATATGGAAACAGCCGAAGTGTGCGCCAATGGATGAATGAATAAAGAAAATGTGGTATTTATTTAAAGAAAGAACAAAATAAAAATAAAACAAAGACAATGTGGTATAGATCACAATGGAGTATTATTCAGTCTTAAAAAAGGAGGCCGGGCACAGTGGCTCACACCTGTAACCCCGCACTTCGGGAGGCCGAAGCAGGTGGATCACCTGGGTCAGCAGTTCGAGACCAGATTGGCCAATATGGTGAAACCCCATCTCTACTAAAAACACAAAAATTAGCCAGGTGTGGTGGTGAGCACATGTAATCCCAGCTAGTGGGGAGGCCGAGGCGAGTGAATTGCTTGAACCCAGGAGGCAGAGGTTGCAGTGAGCCGAGATCAAGCCATTACACTCCAGCCTGGGCAACAAGAGCGAAACTCTGTCTCAAAAAAAAAAAAAAAAAAAAGAAGAAGAAGAAGAAGGAATTCCTGTCATTTGCAAGAAATGGGATGAACTGAAGAATGTTATGTAAAGTAAAATAAGCCAAGAACAGAACGACAGCCACACGATCTCTCACACGTGGAATCCCAACTTCTATGAAAAGCTGAACTCCTAGAAGCAGAGGAGAACTGTGGTTACCAGGGGCTGGCAGAGGCGGAGGACTGGGGAGATGTTGGTCACAGGGTCAATGCTTCAGTTAGACAGGAAGAATAAATTCAAGGGATCTATTGCACAACATAGATGACTAGAGTTAACAACAACGTGATATATACTTGAAAATTGCTGACAGTAGATTTTAAGTGCTCTCAGCACAAGTAGAAAGTACTTGAGGTCATGGCCGGGAGCGGTGGCTCACGCCTGTAATCCTAGAACTTTGGGAGGCCAAGGCAGGCAGATCACAAGGTCAGGAGATCGAGACTATCCTGGCTAACATGGTAAAACCCCGTGTCTACTAAAAAATACAAAAAATTGGCCAGGCGTGGTGGTGGGCGCCTGTAGTCCCAGCTACTCAGGAGGCTGAGGCAGGAGAATGGCATGAACCCGGGAGGCAGAGCTTGCAGTGAGCCAAGGTTGCGCCACTGCACTCCAGCCTGGGCAACAAAGCAAGACTCCATCTCAAAAAAAAAGAAAGTATATGGGGGGCCGGGCGCGGTGGCTCAAGCCTGTAATCCCAGCACTTTGGGAGGCCGAAACGGGTGGATCACGAAGTCAGGAGATCGAGACCATCCTGGCTAATACGGTGAAACCCCGTCTCTACTAAAAAATACAAAAAACTAGCCGGGTGAGGTGGCGGGCGCCTGTAGTCCCAGCTACGCGGGAGGCTGAGGCAGGAGAATGGTGTGAACCCGGGAGGCGGAGCTTGCAGTGAGCTGAGATCTGGCCACTGCACTCCAGCCTGGGCCACAGAGTGAGACTCCGTCTCAAAAAAAAAAGAAAGTATATGAGGTCATGTATGTGTTAATTAGCTTGATTTAGCCATTCCACAAGGTATACATATTTCAAAACAGGTCAGATACCACAAATATATACAATTTTGTCAATTAAAAAAATAATTTTTCACATGCCTGTAGTCCCAAGCTACTCGGGAGGCTGAGGCAGGAGAATGGCTTGAACCCAGGAGACGCAGGTTGCAGTGAGCCAAAATCGTGCCACTGCACTCCAGCCTGGCAACAGAGTGAGACTCCGTCTCAAAAAAAAAAAAAAAAAAAAAATTTTTTTAAATCAAATACAAGGCAGTTATGATAAATCAATCATAATGTATGAGAAGATAACCTGCCTTATACTAACATAGTAGTCCCCCCTTATCTCTTACCCTGTTTTACTTTCCTTGGTTTCAGCTACCCACAATCAAACACAGTCCAAAATATTAAATAGAAAAATTCCAGAAATGAACTCATGTTTTAAATTGCACGCTGCCCTGAGTATTGTCATAAATTGTTCTATTTTGTTATTTATTGTCAGTCTCTCGCTGTGTTTCATTTATAGTCACACTTTATCATAGGTATATAGGTATGAGAGTAGCCCTGTGGAGAGGGAAGGACTACGGTATGCAAAGGAGCTTGTGCACATCCCTGAGATAAACAGGAAAGAGCAAAGGACGTGCACTTCTCAGAAGACAGAGAGATGGCCGGCAGACATATGGGGACTGTGCTGACTGCCCCTAGGATGAACAGAGGCACTCAGCTGCCCTTCCAGAGCTGACCGACAGCAGTGCGGCTCGGTGCTGCGGAAATGTTCCCTTGTCCCCGTCGCAGGGCGTGTGATGTGGGTGTGAACTGCTTCTTCAGTGCCCCACTGCCCAAACCTCTAGGGGAGCACAGAGACGGACAGGCTGTATCTAGGGGTGAATGTCTACAGCTGAAGTCCCAGTGGGCGTGTGTTCCAGGGTGCTCTTTTACTTTGCTGTCTATAGGCAGCTTGTGTTAGCCAGTTCAATTATACCCTTTACTTCTCACAAGGACAGAGGGCTTTCTGTATCCCAGGTTCTTGCCCCTTGGTGTAATGGAAGAATCGGATCATACCTGGGCTTGGAGAATGAGTGTAAAGTGTTATTGAGTGGAAGAAGCTCTAAGCCAATGGGGGAGCCGGAAGGCAGATGGTCTTCCCCTGGAGTTGGGCCGCTTGGCGGCCCCGGCTCTCCTCTGACCGACCGTCCTGGCCAAACTCCGCCTTGTCCAGCCAGTCGATGGCCTGCCAGCGTGCTGGCGTCTGTTGGTGTGCTCTTCCACGGGTGTGCTCCCCTCGAGGTCCAGCTGCTGTGTCTTCTTCCGTCAATCTGCTCCTCTCCATGTCCAGCTGCCTGTGTCCCTGCCTTGCTAGCGTCTTGGAGTTTGTTTGTTTGTTTTGTTTTGTTTTTTTGAGACAGAATCTTGCTCTGTCACCCAGGCTGGAGTGCAACGGCGCGATCTCGGCTCACTGCAACCTCCGCCTCCCAGGTTCAAGAGATTCTCTTGCCTCAGCCTCCTGAGTAGCTGGGATTACAGATGCCCACCACCATGCTCGACTAATTTTTGTATTTTTAGTGGAGACGGAGTTTCACCATGTTGGCTAGGCTGGTCTCAAACTCCTGATCCACCTGCCTGGGCCTCCCAAAGTGCCGGGATTACAAGCATGAGCCATCACCCTCGGCCTGGGTCTGTTTTTATAGGCACAGGAGGAGGGTATGGCAGGCCAGGGTGGTCTTGGGAAATGCAACATCTGGGCAGGAAGGCAGGAGTGCCTGTCCTCACCTAGGTCCGTGGGGGTGGAGCCCTAGCCAGAGACCATGCCCTACTCTACCCAGCACTTCCCTTCCCCCATTCCATAAGGGACCACGCTGTTCTCTTCCTAGCACTCCCATATGAGCAGCTGGATAAGGGCTCAGTGGCAGAGCCAGTAAGCCACGAGCAGGCATGGAAAATCCCTGTGCCCTGTCCCACCACCTATAAATGGTGATGATCAGTGATGACCAGTACCTCTATTTGTAGGCTACATGGCAAAAAGTGTCACAAGTCAAAGACTTGCAGTGAGGCCAGCACACAGTTGAACACCAAGAGCATCTGACGTGCTGAGGACAGGGGCCACTCATGTGCTGGTGCCAGTAGCAGAGCCTGAAGAACAGCTGCAACAAGACTCAGTGGCTAAATTTCCACTTTTCCACATCTATCTACAGATGCCCTAACACTAGTACACAGACATGTATGTAACGGGGATGTCAGAAAAAAAACACAAATGCTAATCAGGGCTCTGGTTAAATTACTAAAAAGCAAACGAACGGGAGAAGGTGGCAGGCAGGTTTGATAGGGTTTTCTCTCCCTACATAGCACACATTTCTGTGTGAATGAAAGAGCTGCTTCCTTTTCATTTATTCAACCACATTCAGTAAACACCCGCCAGTCACCATAACAGGCCCAGAGTTCCTGTCTTGAAAGCCCTCCGGCCACAAACAGCATGGCTGCCCCACCCGTGCACACAACAGAGGCACTGCATTGGGTCTGAAAGGGTTAGGTGGGGGTGTGCGAGGCTGTGCAGGCCACAGGAACCATAGCCCAGAAGCACTGGTGAGCCAGCCTGCGGGGCTGGGTGTGTGCAGGGAGAATAGGAGGTCACAGAATGCCCCACCCATGCGTCAGGTCCAAGGAACCTTCTCTCCTAGCACAGCAGCCGCAGAATCAACCTCCAAAGTCACCAACAAGGCCTGGGCTGATGACCCAGGGAAATGCAATCCCACAGCCCACTGCTCACAGTCCACCGAGAACATGGTTCCTCAATACAGGCCACACCAAGCTGTGTCACTGGTGCGCGTGCAAACCCCCAAAACCAGGTGGCTCCTCCAGCTCAGTGCAGAAAGCACATTTCTCATGATGGGCAGCAGTCCGTGTTCTCTGAGCACTGACTAGGAGCTCGCAAGAGCCACGGGAGCCTTTCATGGTGCTCCTACCCCAAAGAGACCAAGCTGTGTGGACTGGCACAGACAGAGGATGTCTACCCCAAATAACCAGCTCTGTGAAAGGGGGCTATGAGACAGAGGGTAGCAACCAGGCTTCTCTCCTGGGCCTCTGTGGACCCTGGGAAAGAAAACTAAGCACAGGTACCTGTTTCCTGACACAGGCGACAGCCACAAACTCAGGCAAACACACGCCCCACATCCTCCACCTCTGATCCCCTGGTGTCCTGCAGCAGTCAGCAATCAACACCAGCCAGTGGGAAATGATGAAGTGCAGGTCTCCACAAGCCACAGAGGCCTGCATGTCAGTTTCAAGTTAAAGACAGCTCAACCTCAGGTCATTCCACTCTGACATCAAAGAGACCAGAGACACCTGTTCACGAGGACCTTGGGAGCCTGAGACTAAGCAGTGAAGATCCTGCTGACAGCAGCACCCCAGGGTGCCCAGACTGTCCATGCAGCCACGTCACAAACACGTACCGCCGATGAAACATGCCGCAAACAACGATTCCCACACGCATCTCCAGCCCTCGCCTCCCCAGGACATCTCCATCCATGGTCATCGCACTGAGACCCAACAGCTCTAAACTCATCACCCTCACCTGACTTATCACCGGCCCTACCCTGCCTGCGTCTTACCGCATCGTGTGCGTTCACCACCATCCCCTTCCAAAGTGGTTCCTGCCTACGGGGCTGTCCCCGACCCAACTCTGCTCACACCCCTGAGTTCGGCCACGCCCCCGTACCCCTTTCTGCTTACCTCACTGCACTTGAGTTTATGGGTCTGTCCCTTCCCCACCTGAGCAGGCAAAGGAGCCCCTCCCCAGAGTGTGTAGGGCCGAGCCACCAGCGCCCGCGGAGGGGTTCCTCTGACCCTAACACTGCAGCTGCACTGACGCTGCCCGAAAACCCGACCCCAAATCGGCCGCTCAGCTCCTGCCCGGCAGCCCCTAGGTCTCACCTTGGCTGAGTGAGGGCTGGCTCCCCGCGGCCCTGCCAGCTCTATGCCCTGCACGCTATGACCAGTCATCCTCGTGACTAGGGACAAATCACCTTCCTGCTCGCGATCGTCAGAGAATACGGAAGGCATACGGAGGCCGGGGCACGCCGGCTTTGCAGGCTCCAGGCGTATGCTTGGCTTCCCGGAGAGAGGACCCCCGGTGGCCCCGCTTGGGGGAGAAGGGCCGGGGACCACCGCGCTCCCGGGGAGGGCCGGGCACCGGGGACCACCGGGGTTCCGGGAGGGGCGGGCACCGGGGACCACCGCGCTCCCGGGAGGGGCGGGCACCTGGAACCACCGCGCTCCCCGAGGAGGGGCGGTCGAGCGGCCGAGACCACTTAGCGGCGCGGAGGAGAGAACAGCCGCACAGCTCCGGCCTCTCTTCCGGGCTGTGGCGCGGCGCACACCTGAACCAAGGTCCCCGCGACACCCAGGACCCTCCCAGCGTTCGCCCTGTGACCTTGGGGAGGCGCCTCCTGACTCGGCTTCCTCCGCGGCCCCGCCAAGGGAGCGACCTCAGGCTATCCAGCCCAGACTTCCCCGGGAGGCGCTTCCCCAGCGCCGCCGAAGGCTCATCCCCGCCCGCCGTTTACCTGAGGAGCCGCCGCCACCTCCGCCGGGGAGCCGCCTTCCCGCCCAGCAGTGGCCCCGGAGTGGGCGGAGCCTCGCGCGCCGAGCCCGCCCTCGCTGCCTTCTGGCCAACCGCAGCCCGGAGCGCGGCAGTAGGTCCCCGCCCCCGAACGATCTCCGCAGTTATTGGTCAGGTGCACGTCTCTCACGCTCGCTCCACCCCGCCCACCTTCATTTGCAAAGCAAGAGTGCGCAGACTCGGCTTTCGCTCGGCCCCGCCCCCGGCCGCTCCTGGGCCACCGCCTCTGTCTGAAGAGCGCCAGCGCGGCCGCCACTGCGCAGGCGCGGCCTTCAGGCTCGTGACAGCGACGCCAGCCGTCCCCGTTCCCCCGTCGGACGCACAGATCCCTGGCGACCTCCGCTCCCAGACGCCGGAGACGCGGGCTCGGCGCGGCGTTGCGGCCGCTCGCAAGCACACGCCCGCCCTCTGTCTGCCCGGAAGCGCCCGCTGGAGGCCGCGGCACCGGGAGAGGGGCAGGACACTCGGGGCCCTGCGCTCGTTGGGAAAGAGGCGGCCAGCGGGGTCCCGGGAGCTCGGGACGCGATAAGAGCGATGTGAGGAAGGAAAGCGCCCGCCGCGCGTCCAGGCTGGGCGTCGGCAGAGGCGGAGGCGGCGGGAGCAGCGCAGGCAGGATGTCCACTCCAGGCCGGAGGGACTGGGCTCCCGCTGTGGGGACGGCGCCCAGGAGAGCACAGGACCCTTCGCGGATGTGGGCGCGGCCCCTGCGGCGAATTGCCACGCGCCTGTGGCCCTGTCCCCTCCCGGTCTCGGAGTCGCCTCCGCGCCACGCACACAGCTGCTGCGCGCAGCACAACCCCGCTTTCGCTCCGACCGCAAACAAGCGCCAGCCCCTCCGCCAGGGGGCAGGCCTGAGTCTGCATTTTCTCCCTAGGGCTCCGCACAAATCCCAGCACGGGACGGCTGCCCAGTGAAGCCCCGGGAATGAATTCAAGTGCAGCCAACGACGCGGATAATCGAGACTGCAAAGGGAGGGTGGACAGAGCCAATGGCCGTTCTGAGCCTGCAGTCATCAGTTGGCTTGACACTCGCGGGCTTCCGGCCGCGCCCTGGCACTGGTGGGAGCCGGGAGGGAGAGGAGGTGCGCCGCAGGGAGCGCAGGCTCCCAGGCTCCGCTGCAGAGCCCAGAGGCTCAGCTACCCTGGGTCGGGACCACCTGGCTCCGGTTCTAGAGTGGCCGTTTCTTGCAGCCCCCACCTTCGACGATCTCCACCCTGCCCCCGTGCCTCTCCAGCCCTTCTAACACTTGAGCAACCAGTCCCACCTGCTTAAATTGCCTGAAGCAGTTTCTCTTTTTTCCTCACCCCCAGGTCAACCACAAACCAGTTTGTGTTTTCTGAGGTCTGTCACCCAGGCTGGAGTGCAGTGGTGCTCACTGCAACCTCAACCTCCCCGGGCTCAGGTGATTCTCCCACCTCAGCCTCTGGAGTAGCTGGGACCACAGGGCACACCACCACACCTGACTGATTTTTAAATTTTTTGAAGAGACAGGGTCTCACTATGTTGCCCAAGCTGGGTTTTTGTTTTTGTTTTTGTTTTTTGAGAGGGAGTCTCGCTCTGTCGTCCAGGCTGGAGTGCAGTGGTACAATCTCTGCTCACTGCAACTTCTGCCTCCCAGGTTCACGCCATTCTCCCGCCTCAGCCTCTTGAGTAGCTGGGACTACAGGTGCCTGCCACCACACCAGGCTACTTTTTTTTGTATTTTTAGTAGAGATGGGGTTTCACCATATTAACCAGGATGGTCTCGATCTCTTGACCTCGTGATCTGCCAGTCTCGGCTTCCCAAAGTTGTGAGATTACAGGCGTGAGCCACCGCGCTCGGCCCAAGCTAGGTTTTATTGTTGAAATGAGGCCTCTCACTGTTACCCAGGCTGGAGTGCAGTGGCACGATCACAGCTCACAGCAGCCTTAAATTCCTGCGCTCAAGTGATCCTCTTGCCTCAGCCTCCCAAATAGCTGGAACTACAGGTGGGCATCACCAAGTCTGGCTAATTTTTAAGTTTTCTTGCAGAGACAAGTCTCACTATGTTACCCAGGCTGGTCTGAAACTCCTGGACTCAAGAGATCCTCCTGCCTTGGTCACCCAAAGTGCTGGGATTACAGGCATGAGGCACTACACCCAGATCTTGTCCTTATTTCCTGTATCCCAGGCAATTTGCCAAACAAGGGATGAGGGTGAGCAAAGGAATATCAAACACATGCCTTGCTCTCAAAAGCTCATGGTCCAAAAGGGATGAAAAAGTGTGTTTTTCCAGTTCAAGCCAGCTCGTTCCAGGGCCTTTTCTGCAGCAAACATGCCACGTGCACCCACAGATCTCGGTAGAGGAGACTCCAATTCCCCAGACTCACTGGCCTGTACCAAGCACTGGCCCCTTGCAGACATTCCCAGGATGGCTGCCCTCCAGGCTCACAGCCACTGTGCTGTCCAGCTCACAGCAGAGACGACACCTTTGGGTTGGGCTTCCCCACCATGGGGCCTTAATTTCATCATTTGTAAAGCGAGGATTGCTTGGTTGTGTTAGGACTTGAGATCCTGGATGTGAACTGCCCCCACGGGCCGGGCACCTGAATGTGTTCTGTGAATGGGGGCAGGACTGCTACAGGTGGTAGCTGTAGCTGGTGTGACTGCCCAGAATGGCACCCAGCTGGCACTCAGACGTTACCAATAGTGCCCACAGCGCACTCTGGGGTCCAGAAGGGAGGGGCAAAGTTGGCTTCTGTCTCTTGGAGCTGTAGGATCAGAGGTGAGCTCAGGGGTGGGGTCCTTGCTTGCCCTAGGGTGTGTGGTCAAGTCTGCAGAGGTCTCTAGGTGGGAGGCTTCCTGCATCCTGCTGGCCTGGGCTCCAGTGGAGAAGGCTGGGAGACAGACAGGGCTCCAACCACCATTTCAACTGCACGCCTTCCTCTGGCTCAGCCCACCTTAGGGCCCAGCTGAGTGTGGCCGTGGTATCCTCTCGAAGGAGGAAGGGGTGCAGTTGAAATGGTGGTTGGCACGTATGTGTCCCTTTTCCTGTCTTTATGCCCCAGAAATCCCCACCCTCATTTCTTTAATGGCCTTCTGTGGCCAGCCACGTCAAGAGGGGTCCACAGAGGCCTCAGCCTGGCTATAGCTCTTGAATTGGGTTTTCACCTCACAGAGAGTGGGCCCCATGTGGGCAGGACTGGTCCCACAAGATGTCCTCAGAGCGGGCAGGTCCCCAAAACGAGAAGACGTACGCTTCGAGGGCACAATGCAGGTACAGCTCTAGAATTCTCCATTCTAGAACCTGCCCCTCCTCTCCCCAAGCTAGCCCTCCCCCTGCCCAGTCCAGGGCTGTGCCAGCCCCCGCCCTGAGCTCACAGCCCCATCACTCCCTGCTTCTGCCGCAGTCCCAGCAAGTCTTCAGAAGCGTGGCTGCTGCCTCAAGAAGGACGCAGTTCCCACCCAGCGCCCCCCACCTCCCTGGCCCCTGCCCTCTGACACAAGTCAGGCCTCAGTCGTGCCCCCCAAGACTGGTGAAACTGGACCACTACACCCCCTCCCATGCACTGCCCTCCGTGAAGGGCAGCAGCAGGCAGAAGCTGGATCAGAGAACCTTCACAGAGCAGATACATGAGGGCAAGGACAATGGCTACCTGTTCCCCAAAGTGTACTTGGCCGATGCCACCCACAAGTGCATGCACCACAACCCCAAGCTGTCCTCCGATCTGCAGGGCAAGTGCTACACCATGGTAAGGCAGGTTTACCTCCCTCCCCAAGGGGCTCCAGTGCCCCCCAGCCTGGCCAGCAGGCCCCTCTGTGTCCCAAACCCACTCAGGCACCATCCAGCTGCTCCAGCTTCCTCCGTCTGAGACTCTCCCCAGTCCCATTTCCTCCCCAGAGGCCTCTCTGGGGCTCCTGCAGGCTGACCATCCCCTGTTCCCAAACCCCTTGAACACAGAGTACTTGGCACAGGAGGGAGTGGGGGCGGTCATCGCTGCCCTCCAAGGGCACTGCTCACCCAGCGTCCCCCCCTGAGGATTCCAGCAAAGTGTATAAAGGACAGGGGCCTGCCTTACCACAGCCAGCCCCTCAGGGGCCAAGTCTCACACAGCAAGTGCCATCCACCCTACAGATAGCTGTCAAGATCGTCTCCACAACCGAGGCCCCGGTGGAGTTTTCCCGCAAGCTCCTGCCCCGTGAGATCTCCATCACTCAACACTACCTACAAGCACCTGAACGTGGTGGGCAGAGGCCTGGACACAGCCTGTCCCCACCCTCCCCTTCCCCAAGGGTAGCTCTCCCCAGCCAGCTGCCTGCCCCAGGCCTATTGCCCCCTCCCCCCACCTTGGACCTCCCTTTTGCCCCAGGGCTGGAGCCCAACCCCATCCTGGAACCTGGATCTGCTACCCTTGACAGTTCCAGCACACCCTTGGCCCTGCCTCAGGGTGATGGCAGGTGTGTGGGCTGCAGGTGCAGCTGTATGAGACCTATCAGAGCAGCCAGCTCGTGCCGGAGCTGGTGGCCCAGGGCGACCTGCTGGAGCACATCAACGCTGCGTTGGACCACCTCTGCCACCCAGGGCTGGAGGAGAAGGAAGTCTTCAGACTGTTCTGGCAGCTGGTCAGTGCCATGGCACACTACCACAGCGTGGGCATCGCCTACCAGAGAGGGCGGCACCTGGGTCAATCGTCTGCCCACAGGCACAGAGAGGCCCACTTGAGCCCAAGCCAGCCCTACCTCCTGCCTCCCCTCTCCCATGCAGGGACCTGAAGGGCGAGAACATCCTGCTGGACAGCCACGGCCTTCTCAAGCTGACCGGTGAGCCCACAGCCCCCGCCCGGACCCCAGCCTGGGGTTGAATGCCTCCACCTGCAGGGCCCACACCCCATGCTTGTCCCAGCCAGGCCTCTGCCTTCAGCTCTCCCAGAAGGCCTGCGGGCCACCCTTACCCACGGGCCTGAGACCACTGGCCTAACCCCTACGTATGCCCCAGACCAGGCCCACCTCATCCACACCCACACTCTTGCTGTCGGCCACACACTGCGTGCAACCCCGCAAGCCTCCACAGCCATCCCTGCAGACTGGCATCCTGCACCCGACCCTCACGCACAGTGCCACCCTCCCCATGCACCTGGTACAGATTTTGGCTTTGCCGACTGCGTGGGGCCCAGGAACTCACTGCTCAGCACTTTCTGCGACTCCCCAGTCTACACAGCCCGAGATCCTCGTGAGCAGCAAGTATAGCAGGGAGCAGGCCGACCTGTGGAGCCTGTGAGTGCCTCCCAGGGAGCCCTGACCCCAGGCAATGGGGCAACCTGTGGAGTCTGAGTGCCCCCAGGGCACCCCAACCCTGTGGCCAGGGCCCATGGGAGGGCTGGGGAGAGGCCACACCCGTAGCTCATGTCCCCAGAGGTGTCATCCTCTATGCCATGGTGAGTAAGAAGCTGCCCTTCAAGGAGCCCCAGCCCCACTGCATGCTGCACCTCATGCACTGCGGTCCCACCTTCTGGCCAGGTCTGTTCCCAGGTAAGCACCACCCCATGACCTTCCCACACCTAGCTCAGGCCTAGAGAGCGGCAGTGAAGAAGACCTGGACTCCCAAGGGGGTAGTCCTGCGTGGTGGAAGAGACCGAACCTGGCATCCTCCCCACTTAGGCTGGGAAGCGTTTGGTCCATGCACGGCAGTGACAAGTTCTGGGGAAGCTGGACTGGTGGAGGACCTGACTCAAAATGCAGTTCAGCAAAGGCTGTGGCTGCGAACCTGAGCTCTGCACTAGCCCAGGGCACACTGCCTTGCCCCTCTATGCCTCAGTCTCCCCACTGGCGACAGAACTGACCCCTCTAAGCTGCTGGCACCATTGGCAGTGATGTGCATGGGGTGAAGGTGGGTGCTGGAGTGGTGAGAGGCTGCAGCTGTGAGCCCTCGCCCACAGTGCCAGGACCTGATTTGGGGGCTGCTGCAGCTGCGTCCAAACACATGCCTGGGCCTGCAGCGAACACGCTCTTCCACAGTGCTGTGCCAGGTGTGGTGTGGCCCTGTGGGTGAGCAACTGAGCAGCACGTGGTCCCTCTGCACTCCACCTGACCCCACTGTGGTCCCTTGCAGAGAAGCAAGTGCAGTCCCAATTCCCAGCATCCATGGATGACCTGGAGCCTGGTACAGACTTAAGAGTGCCAATGGCCAGTCCTGTAGCTGCACTGCCCCCAACAGCAGGGCATCCCCAAGGAGAACGAGGGCCCTGAGCTCAGGCCTCCGGAAGCACACCCCAGAAGAGGGGTGGGTTCCGCCCAGCTGGTGCTCTGGAGCACTGTGGCAGCCAGCCTAGGAGTAAGCGCCTCCAGGAGGCGTTCCAGTAAACTGAGGGTGGGGGGGGGGGGGCAAGGCCAAATAAAGCATTTATTCTGTGAAGAGAGTGCAGATGTCTGAGTGCTGAGAGGGCAAGTGGCCTCCAGTGGCAGGCGGGGGCTCTGGCCAGGGGAAAACATGGTCCATACATGCCTGCATGAGTGGCAGAGCTTTATTGGGGGCAGGTGAGAGGAGATCCTGGAGGCAGGAGACGCCTGGCACCCGAGCCTCCAGTTTTAGGGTGTGGAGTGAGGCATTGTGAACACTCAAAAAAACAAGTTAAGCTCCTTCACCAGGGTTCAAGGGGCCAGCCCTCAGAAGCCCAATGCAAGAGGTGGCAGTGAGGTCAGATCGGCTCAGGAAGGGAAGAGTGTGGCAAGCCCCTGTGGGGCTTAGCAGCCACAGACCTGGCAGGTGGGGGGATGCACACAGGTCCAAGGGAGAAGCAGGTAAGATCCCTGAGCCCATAGTGGGCTCTACCACAGGGGCAGAGGGTGGCTGGGGGAGAGGCTTGGACAGGGGCCAGGCTGCAGGCACATCTGGAGGCTCTTGGCAGAGGTAGGAAGGCCAGGGAGGAGTGGCCCAGGCTCAAGGAAGCTGACCAGGGAGATGGCCTAGCTAGAGAGGCCAGTGAGAGCACCCATCCAATCTGAGACTGGGAAACAGGAAGACATAGGGAGTTGACAGGGTTGAGGGCAGGGTCCTGGAGCACAGGTCAAGCAGGGAGGCACAGTCCTAGAAAGACCCCAGGATCTAGGTATGGCTGGGTCAGCCCTTTGAGGCCAGGTCTCAGGGAACAGGGAGCTGAGAGGGAACAGGGAGCTGAGAGGGAACAGGGAGCTGAGAGGGTCTCATGGCTCCCTGGCTATCCGCCTGCCACCTCCACCTTCTGCACAGGCAGCAGAGTCACGGTGCCTGGCCCACAGTACTGCTGTGCGCAACCTTCATTCTTGCTGGTAGCAACACTGCACAGGGCTGGGAAGTGCCTCCAATTCTTACTGGAGCCTAAGTGTAGCTCTGCTTCTCAGCAGGGCACAGTCTCTGAGCAAGGGGACTCAAGGGGCCTGTAGGCAGCTGCAGGAAGGCCTGGTCTGAGAAAGCCTGGCAAAGGGGACCCTGGAGCTTGTGTCCGGCTGCAGGGGCCTCAGGTGGGTGTGGCCCTCTCCACCCATGGCTCTGGGGCCAGCTCCAGCTCCCGCTCCTGCTCCCGCTCCAACTGCTCCTGCTCCTGGCAATCCAGCTGCTGCAGCTGCTGCTCCACATCCTCAGGCACCTGCACCTCCAGCAGGTTTTCCATGCCACGTTCAGGCTCATCCCCAATTAGCACCTGCCAGACGGGAAGCAGGTGAGCAGCGGCCAGCTACAGATACCCCTTCCCCAGCCTCTCCAACCCTGCACCCACCTGGATGAGCTTCTCACAAGCCGCCCGCACATCGGGCTCTGGCTCCCAGCTGTGCAGCTCTCGAAGGATCAGGTAGGCTCCCTGGTCCCGCACCTGCTGCCGACCTGGTGCTGTGGCTGTCAGCTGAGGAGGTGGAAGAGGTTACCCAGATGTCAGCATGCTCGTGTGTGTGTCAGGGATGGTGCTTATTGCAGCAGGGCTCCTGCTCACCAGCATGATGGCTTCAACAAGCATCTTGCGGATGTCTGCATCAGGTTCTCGCTGCTTGTCTGGTGGCAGGTACTGTAAGTCCACAGGCAGCCCTAGGGGTGAGCGTGTGGGAGTCACTGTGTCCCTGAGCTGGGCAGCTGGGCCAGGCTCTGCCTGTGTAAGTCCCACCTGTGCTCAGCAAACTCACTGCTGCAAGGTTTCAGAAGGAGCCTGTGGCCTGGACACCTCTCTCTCCCTCCACTGGCCTCCCTCCTCTCTGGCCAACTCTGAGGCTCCACACTAGCCACTCACGTTCCATCTCTTCCTCGGAGAAATCCTCAGGCCCAGCCAAGGGCAGGAGCAAAAAGGGGAGAATGTCCACCTCAGGTCCAAGCAACCACTCGTGATGTCCTGAGGGACGGTGAGGGTAGGGAGACAGGAATAGAGACTGGTCCAGAGTAGCCCCGAGTCCAGTCCCCACCCCTGGCGACGCCCCCCCGCTACACCCACCACTCACGGTGCTCGAAGCAGCAATTCCGCAGCGTTCCCACCACCCCGCCCCTGCGTACAGAGGAATCGGGGTACTGGGTAAGGGGCAGCAGCCGCTGGACCACGCACCTGTTGGGAGGGGTCACTCAGGGCCGTCCCCGTTAACTTCCGTCCCCTCCCCGCCCGCGCGGGCGCCCTGGGCTTCACCTGTCGGGGTCCAGTAGGAAGGCCCTCGCCGCAGGCAGTTGGCTGACGTTGGAGAGCAGCGGCGCCAGGTAGTGCAGGGGCGCGCGGGCGTTGTAGCCGGGCGTGCACAGCGCCCGCACCAGCCGCTCCAAGCCCGAGTCTGCCGGCTCCGCGGCCGCCAGCGCAGCCATCAGCTCGGCACACGGACCCGGCTCGCGACTGAGGTTGGCCAGCGCGGCGGCCGCCTCCTCGGCCCAGGGCCACTGCGGGTCCAACGCGCGGCCCAGCAGGCGCGCTGGCAGCCCGGGATCGGCCGCCAGCAACGTCTCGTGCAGGCCGGGGTCGGCGGCCAAGTTCACGAGCGCGCGGGCGGCGTGGCGGGCCGGGGCAGAGGCCGGCGCCAGCTCCACCAGAGCCTGCAGCAGCGCCTCCTGTCCCGCCAGCAGCGCGCGGCCGGGCCCGGAGCCGGTCAACGCCAGCACGTGCCGCACTGCGGCCGCCTGCAGGTCCGCCCGCGCGCCCGGCGCCAGGAAGGGCAGCAGCTTCACCACCTCCGCCTCCGGGCTTGCCTCCGGCCCTCCCGGCGCGCCAGTGCCAGCCCCGGCCTCCCCCATGTGGAGCAACACTCGGCTGCCAACGGACGGCTCCCAGCGCTCCACTTCGGGGTCCGCTGTGTGGCCCGCAGCTCCGCCCACCAGAGGAGCGAGAGCCGCCCTGGCCAATCCGAGGCTGCGCACTGGGCTCAAGGGGCGGGAACGGCGTGCGGGGGCGGGGCCAGGCCGCGCGCGGGGTGTTATGGGTCTCGGTGTCTGGTCGGAAGCTGAGGAGGTCGGGGACTGAGCGCTGGAGGTCCCGAGCCCGGGGGGTTGAGGCCCGGCGCGATTTGGCCGCCTCCCGCGTCCACACTCTCTGGAAACCTCCGTATGCTCTCGGCTAGGTCGGCCAGTGCGTCCCACTGGGCGCTGGCCACGCCTAACCTAGTCAGCCGGCCCTGGCCTCTCGTGGGCCCTGAGGGTCTGAGGCCTGCGCCCCGGCTCCTAGACCAGGCTGTCGGGTCGGAGAAGGGCTGAATGGAGGAGTGGCGACGGGCCTGTCGGAAGGAAGGCCTGCTCTTGTCCAGGCTGGCACAGCCACCGAGAAGCTCGGGCCGTCCGGGGATGGGACAACACGGGGCACCCAGGGCGGACCTGAGGAGGCAGCTTTGGAGAGGCCTCTGGACATCTCTGAGCGGGTAGCTTTGGGGCATTTGTCAGGATGTCTTCGGTCGCAAGTGACAAACCCAACTCAAACTGACTTGCACGCAGAGAAAATTTGTAAATAGAGGTTTGGAGGGCTCCAGCTTCAGGCACTGCTGCATCCAGGAGCTCTCTGGAGCCTTGTACTGTTTACCCTACCATCGCTTTCCCTCTCTGCTGCTCTGCTGCTCTGTGGCTCCATATCATCTCCACCTGCCACTGGCCGATTTTCTCAGAGCGGCTGGGAAAGACAGACACTGGGACCTCCCAGTTCCATGGTCCTGGCAGAAGAGTTTCTCCCAGTATTGGAGTCTGCCCCAGGAAAGGACTCCAGTTCTTCACCTGTCCTCCACTGTGGGCGGAGCAGCAACCTTCCAGAGACACACAGACTGGGGAGGAAGGGAGGGAAAAGAAGGGCATTCCCTCCAGCAGTTTTTGGGCACCTGCCATCTGCCAGGCTGGTAGCTCAGGACACGGAACCAAACAACTTTGGTGGCCTTTCTGGCCTCTGGGTCTTTGCACTTGCTGTCTCTTCTGCATGGAATGCTCTTTCCTCAGCTGTACACAAGGCTGGCAACTTCTAATTATTTGTCAGAGCTGTCTTCCCTGGGCAACTTACAAAGACTCAGCCCACCCATCACCCATGACTGCTTGGTTTCTGTCTGCCTCCTTCAAGATAGCAATACTTAGGCCAGGTGCGGTAGCTCATGCCTGTAACCCCAGCATTTTGGGAGGCCGAGGAGGGTAGATCGCCTGAGGTCAGGAGTTTGAGACCCTCCTGGCCAACATGGTGAAACCCCGTCTCTACTAAAAATACAAAAAAATTAGCCGGGCGTGGTGGCAGGCGCCTGTAGTCCCAGCGACATGGGAGGCTGAGGCAGAAAAATGGCATGCACCCTGGAGGTGGAGCTTGCAGTGAGCCAAGATGGCGCCACTGCACTCCAGCCTGGGAAACAGAGCGAGACTCCGTCTCAAAAAATAAAAAAATAAAAATAAATAAATAAATTTCTATTGTTTAAACCACTCAGTCTATGGCATTTTGTTATGGCAACCTGAACTGACTGAGACAATAGATATGGGCTTTCTTTTTTGGATGTTGAAAATATTCCAAAATTAGATTATGCTGGTAGTCGCACAACTGTGAACATACTAAAAACATTTAAATTGTACACTTTAAATGGGTCGATTGTATTTAAACTATATCTCAAACCTGTTAAAAAGAGGGCACCCATGTAACAGTTGGGACACATTGATACCAAAAAGTATTTGTTGTTTGTCTGAAATTCAAATTTAACTGTATCCTGTTTGTCTGAAATTCAAATTTAACTGTATCCTGTACAGTAAATTTTGAATTCCAGACAAACAGTAAATACTGTATCCTCTATTTGAATTTAACTGAGTACCCTGTATTTTATCTGGCAACCCTATTTGCAGCCTGTCGGCTTTCTGGCACTCACCCATGAGTCTACAGACAACTCTGTTTAGGAAAGAGAACTGCTGCAGAAAAATACCTTCCTGAATACTGAGGAAACCCATGATGTCACCCAAATTGATCAACTGATGTCACTAATGAATGTGAACAAAAACCAAGAATCAGTAGATATTAAGTAAACCAAAGGCATATATTTATTTACAGAGGTAACACAATATGTGAAGCAGAAGAGAATTTTTTTTTTTTTTTTTGAGATGGAATCTCGCTCTGTTGCCCAGGCTGGAGTGCAGTGGTGCGATCTTGGCTCACTGCAAGCTCCACTCCTGGGTTCACACCATTCTCCCACCTCAGCCTCCCGAGTAGTTGGGACTGCAGGCACCTTCCAGCACACCTGGCTAATTTTGTTTTGTTGTTGTTGTATTTTTAGTAGAGACAGGGTTTCACCGTGTTAGCCAGGATGGTCTTGATCTCCTGACCTTGTGATCTGCCCACCTCGGCCTCCCTGGGATTACAAGCCACCACGCCTGGCCAGGAACATTGATTGATTGATTGAGATAGAGTCTCGCTCTGTCACCCAGGCTGGAGAGCAGTGGCGCGATCTCGGCTCACTGCAGCCTCCACCTCTCAGGCTCAAGTGATCCTCCCACCTCAGTCTCCTGAGTAGCTGGGACCACAGATGTGTGCCACCATACCTAGCTAATTTTTTTTTTTTTTTTTTTTTGAGATGTAGCCTCTCTCTTTCATCGGTTTGGAGTGCAGTGGCGTGATCTTGGCTCATTGCAACCTCCGCCTCCCAGGTACAAGCGGATTCTCCTGCCTTAGCCTCCAGAGTAGCTGGGATTATAGGCACTTGCCACCATGCCCGGCTAAATTTTTTTTTTTTTTTTGAGACAGAGTCTCACTCTGTCGCCCAGACTGGAGTGCAGTGCTGCAATCTCGGCTCACTGCAAGCTCCACCTCCTGGGTTCACACCATTCTCCTGCCTCAGCCTCCTGAGTAGCTGGGACTACAGGCACCTGCCACTATGCTTGGCTAATTTTCTCCTGGGTTCACACCATTCTCCTGCCTCAGCCTCCTGAGTAGCTGGGACTACAGGCACCCGCCACTATGCTTGGCTAATTTTTTATATATTTTTTTAGTAGGGACGGGGTTTCACCGTGTTGGCCAGGATGGTCTCGATCTCCTGACCTCGTGATCTGCCTGCCTCAGCCTCCCAAAGTGCTGGGATTACAGGTGTGAGCCACCGTGCCCGGTCTAATTTTTGTATTTTTTTTAGTAGAGACAGGGTTTCACCATGTTGGCCAGGATGGTCTCAATCTTTTGACCTCATGATCTGCCTGCCTCAGCCTCTCAAAGTGCTGGAATTACAGGCGTGAGCCACCGCGGCCAGCCAATTTTTGAATTTTTTGCTGAGATGGGGTTTCACCATATTACCCAGACTGGTCTTGAACTCTTGAACTCAAGTGATCTGCCTGCCTTGGCCTCCCAAAGTGCTTGGAGTACAGGTGTGTGCCACCATGCCTGGCCAGAACTTTTAAAGAATTCTAGTTAGTATGCTCTGAAAATTCAGGAAAATATTGCATCCATAAAACAAGAACAGATGTCGGCCGGGCGCGGTGGCTCAAGCCTGTAATCCCAGCACTTTGGGAGGCCGAGACAGGCGGATCACGAGGTCAGGAGATCGAGACCATCCTGGCTAATATGGTGAAACCCGTCTCTACTAAAAATTACAAAAAACTAGCCGGGTGAGGTGGCGGGCGCCTGTAGTCCCAGCTACTTGGGAGGCTGAGGCAGGAGAATGGCGTGAACCTGGGAGGCGGAGCTTGCAGTGAGCTGAGATCCGGCCACTGCACTCCAGCCTGGGCGACAAAGCGAGACTCCGTCTCAAAAAAAAAATAAAATAAAATAAAATGAAAGAACAGATGTCATGATAAAGGAGCAATCAAAGAACAAAGATACATTGAACACTGAAATCATGATTGCTGAATTTAAAACCAATGGGAAAGGTGGGCCCAGTGGCTCACGCCTATAATCACAGCACTTTGGGAGGCCGAGGTGGGCAGATCATGATATCAGGAGTTCAAGACCAGCCTGGCCAATGTGGTGAAACCCTGTCTCTACTAAAAATACAAGAAATTAGCCAGGCAGTGTTGTGTGCCTGTAATCCCTGCTGCTCGGGAGGCTGAGGCAGGAGAATTGTTTGAACCTGGAAGGTGGTGGAGGTTGCAGTGAACCAAGATGCAACCACTGCATTGCAACCTGGGGGCAGAGTGAAACATTGTCTCAAAATAAATGCAATACAATACAATACAATACAATACAATACAATACAATACAATACAATACAACACAACACAACACAATACAACAAAACCAGTGGAAGATTGAATATGGCTGAAGATTGAATTAGTGTTTGACAACTTAAAGTCGGGAGTATATCCAAAATGAAAGACAAAATAGAGCCGGGCACAGTGGCTCACACCTATAATCCCAGTGCTCTGGGAGGCCAAGGTGGGCAGATCACTTGAGGTCAGGGGTTTGAGACCAGACTGGCCAATATGGTGAAACCCTGTCTCTACTAAAAATACAAACGTTAGACAGGTGTGGTGACGTATGCTGTAATCCCAGTATTTATTGATTTATGATGAATAAATACTGAGGGAACTCAGAGACCAGTGCGGGCGGGTCCTCCGTATGCTGAGTGCCGGTCCCCAGGGCCCACTTTTCTTTCTCTGTACTTTGTCTCTGTGTCTCTTTCTTTTCTCAAGTCGGTCGTTCCACCTGACGAGAAATGCCCACACATGTGGAGGGGCAAGCCACCCCTTCATCTGGTGCCCAACGTGGGTGCTTTTCTCTAGGGCGAAGGTACGCTTGAGCGTGGTCATTGAGGACGAGTCAACAAGAGACTCCCGAGTACGTCTACGGTCAGCCTTGTGGTAAGCTTGTGCGCTTGGAATAACCTTGAGTAACAATGGGGCAAACTAAAAGTAAATATGCCTCTTATCGCAGCTTTATTGAAATTCTTTTAAAAAGAGGGGGAGCTGGAGTCTCTACAAAAGATCTAATTACGCTATTTCAAACAATAGAACAATTCTGCCCATGGTTTCTAGAACAGGGAACTTTAGATCTAAAAGACTGGGAAAAAATTGGCAAAGAATTAAAACAAGCAAATAGAGAGGGTAAAATTATCCCACTTACAGTATGGAATGATTGGGTCATTATTAAAGTAGCTTTAGAACTGTTTCAAACAGAGGAAGATAGCGTTTCAGTTTCTGATGCCCCTGAAAGCTGTGTAATAGATTGTGAAGAAGAGGCAGGGATAGAATCCCAGAAGGGAACGGAAAGTCACATTGTAAATATGTAGCAGAGCCGGTAATGGCTCAGTCAATGCAAAATGTTGATAATCAATTACAGGAGGTGATACATCCTGAAACGTTAAAATTAGAAGAAAAAGGTCCAGAATTATTGGGGCCATCAGAGTCTAAACCACGATGGCCAACTCCTCTTCCAGCAGCTCAGATGCCTGTAACATCACAACCTCAAATGCAGGTTAAACAAGTACAAACTCCAAAAGAAGATCAAATAGAAAAAGAGTCTCTGTCACGGCAATGCCAATACAAATACAGTGTCCACAATATCACAATATCACAATACCAGTAGAAAATAAGACCCAGCCGCCAGTAACCTATCAATACTGGCCGCCAGCCGAACTTCAGTATCAGCCACCCCAAGAAAATCAGTACAGACAACCAGGAATGTTTCCAGCACCACAGGGCAGGGTGCCCTATCCTCAGCCGCCCACCATGAGACTTAATCCTACAGCACCGCCTAGTGGACAGGTTCATGCATTACATAAAATTATCGATAAGGCGGCCGGGCGAGGTGGCTCAAGCCTGTAATCCCAGCACTTTGGGAGACCGAGACGGGCGGATCACGAGGTCAGGAGATTGAGACAATCCTGGCTAACACAGTGAAACCCCGTCTCTACTAAAAATACAAAAACTTAGCCGGGCGAGGTGGCAGGCGCCTGTAGTGCCAGCTACTCGGGAGGCTGAGGCAGGAGAATGGCGTGAACCCGGGATGCGGAGCTTGCAGTGAGCTGAGATCCGGCCACTGCACTCCAGCCTGGGTGATAGAGCGAGACTCCGTCTCAAAAAAAAAAAAAAAAAAAAAAAAAAAAAAAAAAAATTATTGATAAGGCAAGAAAACAAGGAGATATTGAGGCGTGGCAATTCCCAGTAATATTAGAATCAAGACCACCTGGAGAAGGGGCCCAAGAGGGAGAGCCTCCTGTAGCTGAAGCCAGATATGAGTCCTTTTCTATAAAAATGCTAAAAGAAATGAAAGAGGGAGTAAAACAGTATGGACCCAACTCTCCTTACATGAGAACGTTATTAGATTCCATTGCTCATGGACATAGACTCATTCCTTATGATTGGGAGATTCTGGCAAAATCATCACTCTCATCCTCTCAATTTTTACAATTTAAGACTTGTTGGATTGATGGGGCACAAGAACAGGTCTGAAGAAATAGGACTACCAATCCTCCAGTTAACATAGATGCAGATCAACTATTAGGAACAGGTCAAAATTGAAGGACTACTAATCAACAAGCAATAATGCAAAATAAGGCCATTGAGCAAGTTAGAGCTATCTGCCTTAGGGCCTGGGAGAAAATCCAAGACGCAGGAACTGCCTGCCCCACATTCAATACAATAAGACAAGGCTCTAAAGAGCCCTACCCTGATTTTGTGGTGAGGCTGCAAGATGCTGCTCAAAAGTCAATTACCGATGAGAATGCCCGTAAGGCCATAGTGGTATTGATGGCATATGAAAATGCCAATCCTGATTGTCAATCAGCCATTAAGCCATTAAAAGGAAAGGTCCCAGGGGAAAGGTCAGATGTAATCTCAGAGTACGTAAAACCTGTGATGGAACTGGAGGAGCTATGCATAAAGCTGTGCTTATGGCTTAAGCAATCACAGGAGTTGCTTTAGGCGGACAAGTTAGAACATTTGGGGGAAAATATTATAATTGTGGTCAAATTGGTCATCTAAAAAAGAATTGCCCAGTCTCAAATAAACAAAATATAACTACTCAAGCTACTACAACAACAGATAAAGAGCACCTGGCCTATGCCCAAGATGTAAAAAGGGAAAACATTGGGCTAATCAATGTCATTCTAAATTTGATATCAACTAAATTTGCTATTAATGTTCTAAATTTGATAAAAATGGGCAACCACTGTCGGGAAACGAGAGGAGGGGCCGGCCTCAGGCCCCACAACAAACTGGGGCATTCCCAGTTCAGCCCTTTGTTCCTCAGGGTTTTCAGGAACAACAACCCCCACTGTCACGAGTGCCTCAGGGAATGTGCCAGTTACCACAATACAGCAATTATCCCCACCACAAGCGGCAGTGCAGCAGATTTATGCACCATACACGCAGTCTCTCTGCTTCCAGGGGAGCTCCCACAAAAAATCCCCACAGGGGTATATGGCCCATTGCCTGAGGGGACTGTAGGACTAATCTTAGGAAGATCAAGTTTAAATCTAAAGGGAGTTGAAATTTATTTTTATTTTTATTATTTATTTATTTATTTTATTTATTTATTTTATTTTATTTTTTTTTTTTTTGAGACGGAGTCTTGCTTTGTCACCCAGGCTGGAGTGCAGTGGCCGGATCTCAGCTCACTGCAAGCTCCGCCTCCCGGGTTCACGCCATTCTCCTGGCTCAGCCTCCCGCGTAGCTGGGACTACAGGCGCCCGCCACCTCATCCGGCTAGTTTTTTTTTTTTTTTGTATTTTTTTAGTAGAGACGGGGTTTCACTGTGTTAGCCAGGATGGTCTCGATCTCCTGACCTCGTGATCCGCCCGTCTCGGCCTCCCAAAGTGCTGGGATTACAGGCTTGAGCCACCGCGCCCGGCCTAGGGAGTTGAAATTTATACTGGTGTGGTTAATTCAGACTATAAAGGTGAAATTCAATTGGTTATTAGCTCCTCAATTCCTTGGAGTGCCAGTCCAGGAGACAGGATTGCTCAATTATTACTCCTGCCTCATATTAATGTTGGAAACAGATAAAAAGAGCAGGAGGGTTCGGAAGCACTGATCCGGCAGGAAAGGCTGCATATTGGGCAAGTCAGGTCTCTGAGAGCAGACCTGTGTGTAAGGCCATTATTCAAGGAAAACAGTTTGAAGGATTAGTAGACACTGGAGCAGATCTCTCTATCATTGCTTTAAATCAGTGGCCAAAAAATTGGCCTAAACAAAAGGCTGTTACAGGACTTGGCATAGGCACAGCCTCAGAAGTGTATCAAAGTACAATGATTTACATTGTTTAGGGCCAGATAATCAAGAAAGCACTGTTCAGCCAATGATTACTTCAATTCCTGTTAATCTATGGGGTCGAGATTTATTACAACAATGGGGTGAGGAAATCATTATGCCAGCTCCATTATACAGCCCCACGAGTCAAAAAATCATGACTAAGATGGGATATATACCAGAAAAGGGACTAGGAAAAAATGAAGATGGCATTAAAGTCCCAACTGAGACTGAGGAAAATCAAGAAAGAAAAAGAATAGAGCATCTTTTTAGGGGCGGCCACTGTAGAGCCTCCTAAACCCATTCCATTAACTTGGAAAACAGAGAAACCAGTATGGGTAAATCAGTGGCCGGTATGGGTAAATCAGTGGCCGCTACAAAAACAAAACCTGGAGGCTTTACATTTATTAGCAAAGGAACAATTAGAAAAGGGACACATTGAGCCTTCATTCTCGCCCTGGAATTCTCCTGTGTTTGTAATTCAGAAAAAGTCCAGCAGATGGCGTATGTTAACTGACTTAAGAGCCGTAAATGCCCTAATTCAACCCATGGGGCGTCTCCAACCCGGGTTGCCCTCCCAGGCCATGATCCCAAAAGACAGGCCTTTAATTATAATTGATCTGAAGGACTGCTTTTTTACCATTCCTCTGGCAGAGCAGGATTGTGAAAAATTTGCCTTTACTATCCCAGCCATAAATAATAAAGAACCAGCCACTAGGTTTCAGTGGAAAGTACTACCTCAGGGAATGCTTCATAGTCCAACTATTTGTCAGACTTTCGTAGGTCAAGTCCTTCAACTAGTTAGAGACAAATTTTCAGATTGTTATATCATTCATTATATTGATGATATTTTATGTGCTGCAGAAACAAGAGAAAAATTAATTGACTGTTACACATTTCTGCAAGCAGAGGTTGCCAACGCTGGACTAACAATAGCATCTGATAAGATCCAAACCTCTGCTCCTTTTCATTATTTAGGGATGCAGATAGAAAATAGAAAAATTAAGCCACAAAAAATAGAAATAAGAAAAGACACATTAAAAACATTAAATGACTTTTAGAAATTGGTAGGAGATATTAATTGGATTTGGCCAACTGTAGGCATTCCTACTCATGCCATGTCAAATTTGTTCTCCATCTTAAGAGGAGACCCAGACTTAAATAGCAAAAGAATACTAACCCCAGAGGCAACAAAGGAAATTAAATTAGTGGAAGAAAAAATTCAGTCAGCGCAAATAAATAGAATAGATTCCTTAGCCACACTCCAACTTTTGATTTTTGCTACTGCACATTCTCCAACAGGCATCATTGTCCAAAATACTGATCTTGTGGAGTGGTGGTTCCTTCCTCACAGTACAATGAAGACTTTTACATTGTACTTGGATCAAATAGCTACATTAATTGGTCAGGCAAGATTGCGAATAATAAACTTGTGTGGAAATGACCCACACAAAATAGTTGTTCCTTTAACCAAGGAACAAGTTATACAAGCCTTTATCAATTCTGATGCATGGCAGATTGGTCTTGCTGATTTTGTGGGAATTATTGATAATCATTACCCCAAAACAAAAATCTTCCAGTTTTTAAAATTGACTACTTGGATTTTACCTAAAATTACCAGACATGAACCTTTAGAAAATGCTCTGACAGTATTTACTGATGGTTCCAGCAATGGAAAAGCGGCTTACACAGGGCCAAAAGAGTGAGTCATCAAAACTCAATATCAATCAGCCCAAAGAGCAGAGTTAGTTGCAGTCATTACAATGTTACAAGATTTTAATCAACCTGTTAATGTTGCATCAAATTCTGCATATGTAGTACAGGCTACAAGGGATGTTGAGACAGCTCTAATTAAATATAGCATGGATGATCAGTTAAACCAGCTGTTCAATTTATTACAACAAACTGTAAGAAAACGAAATTTCCCATTTTATATTACTCATATTTGAGCACACACTAATTTACCAGGGCCTTTAACTAAAGCAAATGAACAAGCTGACTTACTGGTATCCTCTGCATTCATAAAAGCACAAGAACAGGCCGGGCGGTGGCTCAAGCCTGTAATCCCAGCACTTTGGGAGGCCGAGACGGGCGGATCACGAGGTCGGGAGATCGAGACCATCCTGGCTAACATGGTGAAACCCCGTCTCTACTAAAAAATACAAAAAACTAGCCGGGCGAGGTGGCAGGCGCCTGTAGTCCCAGCTACTCGGGAGGCTGAGGCAGGAGAATGGCGTAAACCCGGGAGGCGGAGCTTGCAGTGAGCTGAGATCCGGCCACTGCACTCCAGCCTGGGCGGCAGAGGGAGACTCCGTCTCAAAAAAAAAAAAAAAAAAAAAAAAAAAAAAAAAAAAGCACAAGAACTTCATGCTTTGACTCATGTAAATGCAGCAGGGGTAAAAAACAAATTTGATATCACATGGAAACAGGCAAAAGATATTGTACAACACTGCACCCAATGTTAAGTCCTACACCTGCCCACTTAAGAGGCAGGAGGAGTTAATCCCAGAGGTCTGTGTCCTAACGCATTATTGCAAATGGATGTTACACATGTACCTTCATTTGGAAAATTATCATGTGTTCATGTAACAGTTGATACTTATTCACATTTCATATGGGCAACCTGCCAGACAGGAGAAAGTACTTCCCATGTTAAAAAACATTTATTATCTTGTTTTGCTGTCATGGGAGTTCCAGAAAAAATTAAAACTGACAATGGACCAGGATACTGTAGTAAAGCTTTCCAAAAATTCTTAAATCAGTGGAAAATTACACATACAACAGGAATTCCTCTTTTTTTTTTTTTTTTTTTTGAGACGGAGTCTCGCTCTGCCGCCCAGGCTGGAGTGCAGTGGCCGGATCTCAGCTCACTGCAAGCTCCGCCTCCCGGGTTTACGCCATTCTCCTGCCTCAGCCTCCCGAGTAGCTGGGACTACAGGCGCCCGCCACCTCGCCTGGCTAGTTTTTTTTTGTATTTTTTAGTAGAGACGGGGTTTCACCATGTTAGCCAGGATGGTCTCGATCTCCCGACCTCGTGATCCGCCCGTCTCGGCCTCCCAAAGTGCTGGGATTACAGGCTTGAGGCACCGCGCCCGGCCGAATTCCTCATTTTTATAAATTATAATTTATAAATTCCCAAGGACTTATAATTCCCAAGGACAGGCCATAGTTGAAAGAACTAATAGAACACTCAAAACTCAGTTAAACAAAAAGAAGGGGGAGACAGTAAGGAGTGTACCACTCCTCAGATGCAACTTAATCTAGCACCCTATACTTTAAATTTTTTAAACATTTATAGAAATCAGACTACTACTTTTGCAGAACAACATCTTACTGGTAAAAAGAACAGCCCACATAAAGGAACACTGATTTGGTGGAAAGACAACAAAAATAAGACATGGCAAACAGAAGGTGGTAACCTGGGGAAGAGGTTTTGCTTGTGTTTCACCAAAAATTCTGGTGAAGCTTCCTGTTTGGATACCCACGAGACATTTGAAGTTCTACAGTGAACCCATCGGAGATGCAAAGAAAAGCACCTCCATGGAGATGGAAACACTGCAATCGAGCACCATCAACTCACAGATGAACAAAATGGTAATGGCAGAAGAACAGACGCCAGTCTAACAGTTCCTTTACTAAGTTGCGTAAAGCCCCCTTATATGCTAGTTGTAGGAAATATAGTTATTGCCGGGCGCGGTGGCTCAAGCCTGTAATCCGAGCACTTTGGGAGGCCGAGGCGGGCAGATCACAAGGTCAGGAGATCGAGACCACAGTGAAACCCCGTCTCTACTAAAAATACAAAAAATTAGCCGGGCGCGGTGGCGGGCGCCTGTAGTCCCAGCTACTCAGGAGGCTGAGGCAGGAGAATGGCGTGAACCCAGGAGGCGGAGCTTGCAGTGAGCCGAGATCGCGCCACTGCACTCCAGCCTGGGCAACAGCGTGAGACTCCGTCTCAAAAAAAAAAAAAGAAAAAAAAGAAAAGAAATATAGTTATTAAACCAGATTCCCAAACTATAACCTGTGAAAACTGCAGATTGTTTACTTGCATTGATTCGACTTTTAATTGGCATCACCGTATTCTGACAGTGAGAGCAAGAGAAGGCGTGTGGATCCCTGTGTCCGTGGACCGACCGTGGGAAGCCTCGCCATCCGTCCATATTTTGACTGAAGTATTAAAAGGCGTTTTAAATAGATCCAAAAGATTCATTTTTACTTTAGTTGCAGTGAGTATGGGATTAATTGCAGTCTCAGTTTACGGCTGCTGTGGCAGGAGTTGCATTGCACTCCTCTGTTCAGACAGTAAACTTTGTTAACGATTGGCAAAAGAATTCTGTAAGATTGTGGAATTCGGCTGGGCGCGGCGGCTCAAGCCTGTAATCCCAGCACTTTGGGAGGCCGAGACGGGCGGATCACGAGGTCAGGAGATCGAGACCATCCTGGCTAACACGGTGAAACCCCGTCTCTACTAAAAAAATACAAAAAACTAGCCGGGCGAGGTGGCGGCGCCTGTAGTCCCAACTACTCGGGAGGCTGAGGCAGGAGAATGGCGTGAACCCGGGAGGCGGAGCTTGCAGTGAGCTGAGATCCGGCCACTGCACTCCAGCCTGGGCGACAGAGCGAGACTCCGTCTCAAAAAAAAAAAAAAAAAAAAAAAAAAAGATTGTGGAATTCACAACTGGTATTGATCAAAAATTGGCAAATCAAATTAATGATCTTAGACAAACTGTAATATGGATGGGAGATAGGCTCATGAGCCTAGAACATCATTTCCAGTTACAGTGTGACTGGAATACGTCTGATTTTTATATTACACCCCAAGTTTATGAGTCTGAACATCACTGGGACATGGTTAGACGCCATCTACAGGGAAGAGAAGATAATCTCACTTTAGACATTTCCAAATTAAAAGAACAAATTTTTGAAGCATCAAAATCCCGTTTAAATTTGGTACCAGGAACTGAGGCAATCGCGGGAGTTGCTGATGGCTTCCCAAATCTTTTTTTTTTTTTTTTTTTTTTTGAGACGGAGTCTCGCTGTGTCTCCCAGGCTGGAGTGCAGTGGCGCGATCTCGGCTCACTGCAAGCTCTGCCTCCCGGGTTCACGCCATTCTCCCGCCTCAGCCTCCCAAGTAGCTGAGACTACAGGCGCCCGCCACCACGCCCGGCTAGTTTTTTGTATTTTTAGTAGAGACGGGGTTTCACCATGTTAGCCAGGATAGTCTCGATCTCCTGACCTCGTGATCCACCCGCCTCGGCCTCCCAAAGTGCTGGGATTACAGGCTTGAGCCACCGCGCCCGGCCAACTTCCCAAATCTTAACCCTGTCACTTAAGTTAAGACCATCGGAAGTACTACTATTGTAAATTTCATATTAATTCTTGTGTGCCTGTTCTGTCTGTCGTTAGTTTGTGGGTGCACCCAGCAGCTCCGAAGAGAGAGAGACCTTCGAGAACGAGCCATGATGACGATGGCGGTTTTGTCGAAAAGAAAAGGGGGAAATGTGGGGAACAGAAAGAGAGATCAGACCGTCACTGTGTCTATGTAGAAAGAAGTAGACATGAGAGACTCCATTTTGTTCTGTACTAAGAAAAATCCTGCCTTGAGATGCTGTTAATCTGTAACCCGGGCCGGGCGCGGTGGCTCAACCCTGTAATCCCAGCACTTTGGGAGGCCGAGGCGGGTGGATCACGAGGTCAGGAGATCGAGACCATCCTGGCTAACATGGTGAAACCCCGTCTCTACTAAAAATACAAAAAACTAGCCGGGCGTGGTGGCGGGCGGCTGTAGTCCCAGCTACTCGGAGGCTGACGCAGGAGAATGGTGTAAACCCGGGAGGCGAAGCTTGCAGTGAGCCAAGATCACGCCACTGCACTCCAGCCTGGGTGACACAGCGAGACTCCGTCTCAAAAAAAAAAAAAAAAAAAAAAAAATCTGTAACCCTTCCCCCAACCCTGTCCTTGCAGAGACATGTGCTGGGATACTTATACAATTTCTAATGGGATGGTTTTTAATTTACAACAGTAATTATATCTATTTATAGGCTACACAGTGATATTTCAATGCATGTAATGTATACTGATCAGATCAGGGTAATTAGCACATCCATCATGTCATTTATTTGTGTTGGGAATATCCAATATCCTCCTAGCTTTTTGCAACTATATAATTGTCAGCTGTAGTCATCCTACAGTCGTATAGAATGCTAAAACTCATTCTTCCTACTTAGCTGTAATTTTGCAACCTTTAACAAACCTCTCCCTATCTCCTTCCCACCTCCCTTCCCAGCCTCAGTACCCTCTGTTCTACTTTCTACTTGTACCCAGTCAGCTTTCTTTAGCTTTCATGTGTGAATGAGAACACGCAGCGTTTAACTTTCTGTTCCTTATTTCATGAACATAATGTCCCCTAGTTCCATCCACGTTTTTTATTCTTTTCATGGCTGAATAGTGTTCCATCGTATATGTGCATCACGTTTTCTTTGTGCATTAATCTATTGTTGGACACTGGGTTGACTGCATAGCTCGGCTACTGTGAATACTGCAATAAACACGGGGCGCAGATCTCTTCCATAGACTGATTTGCTTTCCTTTGGATAAATTTCTCAGTTGTAAAACTGCTGGATCATCTGGTAGTTCTATCTGTAGTTTTTGAGGAACCTCCACACTGCTATCCATGGTGGCTGTCACAGTTTTCATTCCCTCCAACAGTACGTTGTTTTCTCCGTATCCTTACCAGTATTTGTTATTTTCTTCTTTTTGGTAATAGCCATCCTAACTGGAGTGAGGTAACACTTCATTGTGGTTTTGATTTATATTTCCCTGATGATTAGTGATGTTGAGCATTTTTTCCATGTATTTGTTGGCCGTCTGTATGTCTTTCGAGAAATGTCATTCAGCTCATTTGTATAACATGTTTAAATCAGATTTTTTTGTTGTTGTTGAGATGTTTGAGTTTCTCGTATATTCTGCATATTAATCCCTTTTCAGATGGATAGTTTGCAAACATTTCCTGTCAGTCTGTGGCTTATCTTTTCATCTTCTTAACAAGGTCTTTCACAGAGCAAAAGTTTTTAAATTTGATGAAATCCAATTTACTGATTTTTTTCTTTTATAAATGGTGCTTTTGGTGTCAAGTCTAAGAACTCATTCAATCTCTAGGTTCAGATGATTTTTACTTTTTTCTTATTTTTTTTAGAGACAGAGTCTAACTTTGTCACCCAGGTTGGAGTGCAGTGCCAAGAACATGGCTCACTGAAGCCTCAATCTCCCAGCCTCAAGCTGATTTCTGTTTTTGTAGAGATGAGGTTTCACCCTGTTGGCCAGGTTAGTCTCAAACTCCTGACCTCAGGTGATCGACCTGCCTCGGCCTCCCAAAGTGCTGGGACTACAGGAGCGATGGTCCAGAAGATTGTTTTGTATTTTCTTCCAAAATGCTTATAGTTTTACACTTTACATTTAAATATTTTATCATTTTGAGTTATGTCTTTGATTTTACAGCATCTTTTGCCACAGTTTAAAAAATCCAGGTCAAGCGCAGTGGCTCATGCCTATAATCTCAGCACTTTGGGAGGCTGAGGTGGGTGGATCACAAGGTCAGGAGTTGGAGACCAGCCTGACCAACATGGTGAAACCCCCGTCTCTACTAAAAATACAAAAATTAGCCAGACGTGGTGGCAGGTGCCTGAAATCCCAGCTACTCAGGAGGTTGAGGCACGAGAATCGCTTGAACCCAGGAGGTGGAGGTTGCAATGAACTGAGATCTCACCACTGCACTCTAGCTTGGGTGACAGACAGAGTGAGACCCTGTCTCAAAAAAATAAATAAATAAATAAATAAATAAATTAAATAAAATCCATAAACACATCTATCTTTTCTTTCTCTGGGTGCTATGAATATGTTAACATATTTTCTATGTTGTCTTCTGATATATTTATTCTTTTACTTTTTACATTCTAATCTTCAAATCATTTGAAAATTACTTTTGTAAATAACATGAGGTAGGAGTCCAGCCTTTTTCTTTTTCATCAGTATATTCTGTGCTAGGCACTATTCTTAAACGGTGTAGATACAATTCATTTATTTCTCACAACAGCCTTGTGAGGCATCGTTGCATTTTTATTCCCCCCTCAGAAATGGGGGACCTGGGGCCAGGCACGGTGGCTCACACCTGTAATCCCAGCACTTTCGGAGGCCAAGGCGGGCGGATCATCTGAGGTCAGGAGTTCAAGACCAGCCTGGCCAACATGGTGAAAACCTGTCTCTACTAAAAATACAAAAAAAAAAAAAAAAAAATTAGCCAGGTACGGTGGCACACGTCTGTAATCCCAGCTACTTGGGGGGCTGAGGCAGGAGAATCACTTGAACCCGGGAGGCAGAGATTGCAGTGAGCCGAGATTGTGCCACTGTACTCCACCCTGGGTGACAGAGCGAGACTCTGAAAAAAAAAAAAGAAAAAAGAAATGTGGTACCTGAGGCTTAGAGAACTTAGGCAACCTGCTGAAGTTCACAGAGCTATAAGGTAGAGGAGCTGGGATTTGAATGCAGAGAGTCAACCTCAGGGTACGTTCACCTTACCCCTTCACATTGCCCATTGCACAGGCAGCCTCTTATGCCAGCATCACTTATTACGTCAACCATATCTTCCCCCTGAACCGCAATGCCTGATTGTGTGTATATTAAGTGTCCAGATATAAATGGAAGTATTTCTGGATTGTTTATTCTGTACCATTGCTGTTTGTCCTTTGTTTTGTTTTGTTTTGTTTTTGTTTTGAGATCGAGTTTCGCTCTTGTTGCCCAGGCTGGACTGCAATGGCAAGATCTCAGCTCACTGCAACCTCTGCCTCCTGGGTTCAAGCTATTCTCCTGCCTCAGCCTCCTAAGTAGTTGGGATTACAGGTGTGTGCCATCATGTCTGGCTAATTTTTTTTGTACTTTTAGTAGAGGCAGGTTTTCACCATGTTAGCCGGGCTGGTCTTGAACTCCTGACCTCAGATGATCTGCCCACCTTGGCCTCCCAAAGTGCTGGAATTGCAGGTGTGAGCCACCATGGATGACCTGGATTTGTCCATTTTTATATCAATAGTATTTTGATTACAGTGTCTTTATAGTAAATATAACTATTAATAAGAGATTCCCTACTCACTCTGTGTCCCATTACAAGAGTAGTTGCTAGGCTGGGTGCAGTGGCTCATGCCTGTAATCCCAGCATGTTGGGAGGCTGAGGTGGGAGGATTGCTTGAGCCTGGGAGTTCCAGACCAGTCTGGACAACATGATGAAGCTCTGTCTCTACAAAAAATACAAAAATTAGCTGGGCACGATGGTGCATGCCTGTGGTCCCAGCTACTTGGGAGGCTGAGGAGGAAGGATCACCTGAGCCCAGGGAAGTTAAGGCTGCAATAAGACATGATCACACCACTGCACTGCAGCCCGGGTAACGGAGTGAGACCCTGTCTCATAAAAAAAAAACAAAACAAAACCAAAAAAAAAACTGCTATAATTGATACTTTTTTTTTTTTTTTTTTTTTTTTCCCGAGACGGGGTCTCGCTCTGTCACCCAGGCTGGACTACAGTGGCAAGATCTCAGCTCACTGCAACCTCCGCGCCTCCTGGGTTCAAGTGATTCTCCTGCCTCAGCCTTCTGAGTAGCTGAGACTACAGGCATGTGCCACCATGGCCGGCTAATTTTTTTGTATTTTTAGTAGAGATGGAGTTTCACCATGTTGGTCAGGCTGGTCTCAAACTTCTGACCTCAAATGATCTGCCAGCCTTGGCCGTAATTGATACTCTTTAACATTATTTTGGTAGTCCTTGCCAAAGCAAAAAGGAAATAAGATGTATATTTTACAAAAGGAGAAATCATCATTATTTGCCAAAGCTGTGATTGTCTGCTTAGGAAATACAAGATAGTTGAGATATTGTTTGGATGAATAAGTAGGTGTAACCAGGTAACCACATACAAGTCTAGCATCCAAAAGAACAACAGCTTTCCCAGGCAAGAGTGGATCCATCAGGATCCCCTAGTCAGAAATACAGTGACCACCCTTTTGACAGAATTTAATTCAGGGACTTGATGACACAGGTGACAGATGAATAACAGAAATAGGAACCAGCAAGGAAAAATTAGAGGGAGCAGCTGCCTGGGAGTAGGCCTGAGGAACAAAAGGAAGAGGCCAACTCATCAAGGTAGGCATTAGCTCCACCTGGATCTTTCCCGTCACATTCCCTCTGGTGCCATCTGGCCACTACAATGGTCAGCTCCCCCTGCAGAGCTCCTGCTGCTTGGGGACCACTTGGGTGGACCAGGTGTTACCGTCAGAGCAGTGCCACAGAGCTGTTGCTAAGAGCCACGTGTTCTCAAGGTACTAGTTTTCTTGTTTACATTCCTCTATAATGTAGTCTAGCCTTATAACCTTGGACGCACATAATTCCTGTGTCTTATTAAATTCAAGAACTCTTTCATCAGGTTAGACTTCCAGGATATCTACGTGAATTTCCATAAAGGAGAAGCAATCACACCACAGGAAGATTTTCTCTTTCTTTTTTTTTGAGACAGAGTCTCGCTTTGTCACCCAGGCTGGAGCACAGTGGCACGACCTCGGCTCACTGTAACCTCCGCCTCCCAGGTTCCAGCGATTCTCCTGCTTCAGCCTCCTGAGTAGCTGGGACTACAGGCATGTGCCACCAAGTCTCGCTAATCTTTGTATTTTTAGTAGAGACAGGGTTTCACCATGTTGGCTAGACTTTTTTTTTTTTTTTTTTTTTTGCATGTGTGTGTGTGTGTTTTGAGATGGAGTTTCACTCTTGTTGCCCAGGCTGGAGAGCAATGGTATGATCTAGGTTCACTGCAACCTCTGCCTTCCAGGTTCAAGCGATTCTCTTGTCTCAGCCTCCCAAGTAGCTGGGATTACAGGCATGCGCCACCATGCCTGGCTAATTTGGTATTTTTAGTAGAGACGGGGTTTCTTCATGTTGGTCTGGCTGGTCTTGAACTCCTGACCTCAGGTGATCCACCCACCTCCACCTCCCAAAGTGCTGGGATTACAACTGTTAGCCACCGAGACCGGCCCTTTCTTTTTCTTTCTTTTTTTGAGGCATGGTCTTGCTCTTGTCGCCCAGGCTGGAGTGCAATGGTGTGATCTCGGCTCACTGCAACCTCTGCCTCCCGGGTTCAAGCAATTCTTCTGCCTCAGCCTCCCGAGTAGCTGAGACTACAGGCATGTGCCACTACGCCCAGCTAATTTTTGTGTTTTTAGTAGAGACAGGGTTTTATCATGTTGGCCAGGCTAGTCTCAAACTCTTGACCTCAAGTGATCTGCCTGTCTCAGCCTCCCAAAGTGCTGGGATTACAGGCATGATTTTTTTGATACAAAGTCTTGCTCTGTCGCTCAGGCTGAAGTGCAGTGGCCTGACCTCTGCTTGCTGCAACCTCCACCTCCCGGGTTCAAGCGATTCTCCTGCCTCAGCCTCCCAAGTAGCTGGAATTACAGGCACCTGCCACCAGGCCCAGCTAATTTTTTGTATTTTTAGAAGAGACGGGTTTCACTGTGTTAACCAGGATGGTCTCGAACTCCTGACCTTGTGATATGCCCGCTTCGGCCTCCCAAAGTGCTGGGATTACAGGCGTGAGCCACCGTGCCCGGCTAAACTAGGTAATTTTTAGGGAACAAGTCTCTTGCCTGATGTGTGGGTGTGATATTATGATATCTGTCTAATGGTTTTCACCCACAGTTCCTGGCTTATAACTCCCATATCCCTTGTTATAATGTTGGGGCACTTAGGCCTCAGAGGCAAGACTCAGACAACAGAATCTCTCTCTTTGACCTTTTCCCATCCTCCTTTTTCTCCCCAAGGCAGGACTTTTCCCCTGCCTTTGTTGTCTTAGAGATAGCCATAAAGAAGGCCAGGCATGGTGGCTCACGCCTGTAATCCTGGCACTTTGAGAGGCTGAGGCAGGCGGATCACCTGAGGTCAGGAGTTTGAGACCAGCCTGGTCAACATGATGAAACCCCATCTCTACGAAAAATACAAAATTAGCCGGGCGTGGTGACACATGCCTGTAAATCCCAGTTACTCAGGAGGCTGAGGAAGGAGAATTGTTTGAACCTGGGAGGCGGAGGTTGCAGTGAGCCGAGATCGCGCCACTGCACTCCAGCCTGGGCGACAGAGCGAGACTCTGTCTCAAAAAAAAAAAGAGAGAGAGATAGCCATAAATAAATTCTCTGACCTACCTTGTCTGACTGCAGGTCATGCCTGGGGTCCCTCAGTTCCCCCCTGTCCCCTGCTATCTTTCTGTGTCCTGACCAAAAATCAGAGGGCCTTGGCTACTCTTGTGGCCCAGGAGCTGCAGGATCGTCCCAGCAGGCTTGAACCCAAACTGGGGCCTTGGCATCGCTAGACACTGACTGAGGTATCTAGGTTTACTAATTTTTCTTTTCTTTTTTTTTTTTGAGACGGAGTCTCGCTGTGTCTCCCAGGCTGGAGTGCGGTGGCGCGATCTCGGCTCACTGCAAGCTCCGCCCCCTGGGTTCAGGCCATTCTCCCGACTCAGCCTCCCAAGTAGCTGGGACTACAGGCGCCGCCACCACGCCCGGCTAATTTTTTGTATTTTTAGTAGAGACGGGGTTTCACCGTGTTAGCCAGGATGGTCTCGATCTCCTGACCTCGTGATCCACCCGCCTCGGCCTCCCAAAGTGCTGGGATTACAGGCTTGAGCCACCGCGCCCGGCCCTAATTTTTCATAAAAAGTGTCAAGTCCTCTAGTGACAGACTCAGCCCTCAGTCTCATCGCACACCTGTGAACCTTGGCCTTTTGCAGTGCGCGGATGGGGGAGTGCCTAGATGTAAAGAGGCAGGTTCAGCTGGGCCCAGCAACTTGGCCATCCCACATGGCCCTGTGCACCTGTGCTCTTGGGATGGTGGTACCACTGTGTCAAGCACTGGCCTGGGAAAGAGCAGCCATTTGGTGGCCCCATAACAAGAGCCACCGCACAGGTTGGGGTGACGGGGAAGGTGTGGAGGAGCGATTCTAACCAAAGCCATCGTGAAGAAACCAGTAAAGCCAGAGGCTAGAAATACAGGAGAGAAATCACTGCTCAGACAACACAAAATACAGGTGTAAAAGCCGGGCATTTCCCCCAGAGCCACCCCGAGAGGCTGTGCAAAGGTATTGTGCCCTGCCAGGCCACACAGCGCAGAGGAGCCCGGCCCAGAGGCTGAGTCCTTGGGAACCGGAACCAAACCCATCCCCTAGGGGTTTTTAGGCTAAAGGGGTGAGAGGATCTTCTTCGTTGTTGCTCAGAAAAAAGCTCCTGGTGCCTTCATCAATTCTTCTCTTTTCCAGAGCAAAAGTAACGAAAGCAAGGTCTGCAAACTCCTGGTCTCACCTGTGTCGACCCGGAAGGCCCAGTCTGTGACCTCCCAGGCCCGGCAGGACTCCCCTCCACCCCGGGCTGTGGGCTGGCCCAGGACGCGTTCTCTAAGGTCAGCCCGCATCTCCACACCTAGTACTTGACCAGAAAACGTTTGCTCCGTGCCCAGTGGATGGGTCCCCGCTATGGGCCTCCTCTGCCCTAGGCCAGCCACCCCTCCAGGAATGCTGGTGCCCATGATGGCCACCTCCCAGGCCTCCGGCTCCCGCCTTCTGCCGCCACTGTGGGCTCAGGCCGCACGCCCGCACGCCCTGCGCACCCCAGGGCCCTCCAAAGCAGGCGGCATCCTGCGGAAAGAAATTCTCTGGACTTTATTCCCGATGCAGGCCTTGGCCAAATACCAATGGCAAGCCCCAGAGCCAGGCAGGCTGAGGCCACCAGCCCGGTCAGCCATAGGTGTCAGGGTCCGCGTCCTCTGGCAGAAAGTAGCGCTGCAAGGCGGGCTGCAGGAGCCGCGGGGGCAGCGGGCGTGGGGGCGTGGGCCAGTCCCGGGGGAAAGGCTGCGGCTCCACACGTGGCAGCGGCAGCTTCAGCGTCCGGATGGGGCCATCCAGGGTGCGGCGCGCACAGAGCCGGGAAAGCACCGGGCCTGGGGGCGGGCGGAGGCTTGTGAGGCCTGGGGTCTGGGGCGGGATGGGGGCCCAGTCTCCACCCCTGGCCCCACTCACCCCTCAGTCTCATGGCGCACCTCGCGGACCTCTGCGCCTTGGCCTCCTGCAGCCGGAGGATAGGGTGGTACCTGGAGGCAAAGAGGAGGGTTCAGCCGGTCCAGCCCCACGCTTGGCCGCCCCACGCTTGGCCGCCCCACGCAGGCCCCGTCGGCGCAGGCCTCGCGCACCAGTGCTCCCGGGGTGGTGGCACCACCATGTCGGGCACCGGCGCCACCGTGTCGGGCACCGGCGGGTACGGATGCGCAGCCTCCTCCTGGAGCGAGCTCCGCTGCTGTGCCCGCAGCTGCTGACAGAAGAAGTTGAGCGCGTGTATGGGGCCCAAGTCCAGCAGCTGCGAGTGCGACCAGTCGGTCTCCTCCAGCAGCGGCGGCTCTTCGGGCAGCTGAGCAGGCCCCGCAGGGCCCAGGCGGGCCTCGGGCTCCAGGCAGAAGCTCTTCAGCGTCTCGGAGAGCACTCCGAGACCGAGCTGGCCGGTCCCCCAGCTGCGCGTGGGTGCCAGCGTCTGCTGGGCCTGGAGCTCCGGGGAGAGAGAGTGCGGCTCCGCAGGTGAGACCACCATGGAAGGCACCTCTGAGACCTGCGAGAGCCTCCTGAAGATGCTGGAGGGTGACCAGGAGGTGCCCGAGGGCATCACGGAGGCATGCGTGGGTGCCCCAGAGACCACTGAAGTCTGCGATGGGGTCTCCTTGGGAGGAGAGGAAAGTGCTGAGGTCTTGGAGACCTTGGGCAGCACCACCAGCAACTTGGCTGAAGACAGTGGCTGCGAGCTTTCCATCTGTGGGGAGGTGACCCACGGCCAAGCACCCTGGCTCCTTGAGCACCCCCATGGCCACTGAAACTCCCTTCTGCCTGACCCTCAGCCCAAGGCAGGGGCTGCCCCTCCCTTGACAAGGAGGTCCTAGGGCTGTCCCTGGCTCAACACCCAGGGCCAGACACCCCCTGTGACTTCCACCTGCACAGGGAAATCTCCAGAGATGCTCAGGGCAGGGAGGCTGGAGGCCCAGGACTGGGCAAGGCAAGGGGCCCGTGGCCTCAGCTGGTTTTGATCCCAGGACTTGTAGAAAGCCAGAGAAGGCAACAGGGTTCCCAAGGCACCCCCGGCCCCCACCAGCCCAACCTGAAGCTGCTGGATCATGTCCTCCAGTTTCTGACAGCAGCGAGTACGCAAACCAGCCTTGGAGTCTAGGTCGGAGCTCTGGACCCAGGTCATCATCTCCTTGAACAGGAAGCCTTCCGGGTCCTGAAGGCCCAGCCCATGCAGCAGCTTCTTGAGCTCTGGCCTGGGACAGATGCATGTGGCTGTCCAGAGGCCTTCCCAGTGGCAGGGAGGGCTGGGCCGGAGCGAGACTCACCGGCAGCGCACCGGAGAGTACAGGAAGTAGGACATGAGCTCCAGCACCACATCCCGGGACTCCAGGGAGCAGGCCAGGAGCAGCTGCAGCGCCAGCATCACGAACTTCTTCTGTGTCTGGTCCTGAGGCAGGCGGAGGGGATGTGGTTGCTGAGGGTGGGTGGGCAGGAAGGAAGACTGGGAGCAGGACAAGGGGCACACCTGGAGGCTGGGGGGCTGGTCCAGGTTGAGCAAGTGTATGAGCAGGCCCTGCAGCTGGCCTTGGAGATCACTGCTTATGTTGGGCAGCAGTCTCAGTAGCACCTGCAGGATGTGCACACGGTCCACCCACGTGGTCTCCTCCAGCACGGCCACCAACAGTGAGGCCAGGCCCTCCACCGTGCCCGCCTCCGGGTATGCCTGCAGGATAGCATGCTGAGGTGCTGCTCCCATGTCACAACCAAGCCAGCCCCTACCTTCTCCCCTGTCCCTCACCCTAACCCATGCTTCTCAGGCATCCTGAATTCCCTCCAACCTGCAGGTTGAAGACGGGGAACAACTCTTTGAACCAGGTCTGGTAGATGAAGAAATGCAGAAACTTGGGCAGATGCGCGTAATGCTCATCCAAAAGCAAACTCCCATGACGGTGCCAGGGATGAGGGTGGGTCCTGGCAGTCTCGTAGGTGCGCCGCCGGGGCTCCCGGGTCCAGTCCACAGCACTCTAGTGGAACAGCAGTGGCTACAGGTCCCACCTGTCTGGGTCTCAGTGTAAGCCCACCTCCCGTGGTGGCCTGGGGCCCCTGCCTGAGCCTCTACCTGCTCCTCCAGTTCCCAAGAATCCAGCTGCTGGCTGGAGTGCGAGCTCAGGGAAGCCGAGGCCCGGTCCAGCTCCTCCTCTACCTCCTCCTTCTCCTCCTCTTCCTTCTGATCTTCCTCCTCCTCCTCTCCAGGCTTATCCCCCAGCCACTGGAGCAGCTTTCTCTGCCACTGGGCTTGGGATGGCCTGGGGTACTGCAACCACAGGGCATCCTGGCTTGCCCCTGGCTGCAGAGGGGCAAGAGGTGGTGCCTGATGGGTTGCAAGGACAGCAGAGCCCTCCCCTACCAGCAAAGTCCCCAGCCCCGTCCCTTGCCTTGAGCTTTCTCTGGGAGGCGAGCTGAGTCAGGGATCCGAGGCCGCTGACCTCCGCATTTAGCCACATCTGCTGGAGCACCACTGAGTTGGGCACATAGCCGGGGAAGCAGATAGGCCTCAGGCAGTACTGGAGGTGGGCACAGCAGGGAATGCTGAGAACCTGGATTCCCCCAGCCTGGCCACCACCTTGGTCACCTGTATAACCTCTCAGAGCCCCTCAGCCGCCAGTCCAGCTCTGCTGCCAGGCCTCCGACAGCTGACTGAGCTGGCACCCCTACTCTCAACACAGATGGCAGGAGAACCCTGAGATACCAGGGGCGAGGCCCTCAGTGAGCATCAGCTGTGACAAATGAGAAGGGAAACCTGGGGAAGTGTTGGCTTCTAGGGGCCCTGACACCCCGCAAGCTCCTCACAGGACTTGGCCCAGCCCTGGGACAAGAAAGTCTAAAAGAAGCACAGGGGCCAGGGAGGAAGGAAGGAGCTTGGAGAGAGGGCAACGAAGAGCTTGATGGTGGTACCCAGGTCCAAAGAGTCAATAACCCACCTGGGCAAGTGACGGTGCCAGGCATATGCTGGGGGAGGGGCTGAGGCCTGCCTGGGCACCTGGTGTATGTGAGGATGGGAAGACAGTGGATTCTGAAGGGCCAGGTTCCCTTGACTTTGCTCCTCTAAAGGGCAGGGACTCTGATCTTCCAGGAAAAGTCCCTAGGGGACCTGCCTTTCCACAGCCTCCACGGGGGAAAGCAGTGTGTGGCATAACCGGCTGGGGGCCTGGCTTTGCCTGATGTCAGCTCCCAGAGCAGCAAGGAGTCTGTGGCCACAAACACAGCTGTAGTGGAACAGGGTTAGACAGACTGTGAAGGGTGAGGGGTGAGGGGTGCGTGGGAGGCTGCAGCCTGGCCCTCTGGTTTTAGGTGGGCATGGCCCTTGGGTCAGATTTGGACACAAAGATTTGTAGCAAAGGGGAGATGGCAGGCACAAGAGTGATGCCTGGAGAGGAGTGGCTCTCCAGGAGCTGGGTGGGGGTCTCACCTTGTGGGGCTGCACGGTGGCAGGAAAGAAGCCCCCAAGGCTAGAAAGAGGTTCCTTGGGCTGTCTCTTTGGCAGCAGTGGGATCTGGGGGATGGAATGGGGGCTCAGAACAACACAGTCCCCAGCGCCCAGCAGCTCTGTCCCTCAGAAGGTGGTACCCCACGTGCCTGGGTCCCTCACCCTGCACTGCAGGTGGGAGGATGGCAGGTCCAGGGCTACGGTCGTCCTCCCTCGGAGCTGCTCCAACTGCAGCTGTAGATCCAGACTGAGACCCAGGCAGTGGCTCAGTGAGGAGCGGGCCAAAAGCTGGAGTATAGGAGGAGTCACAGGGTGGCAGAGGGGCCATGGCGGCCCAGCAGGCATGTGGGAGGGTGGGAAGCCTTACCTGGGATGCCTTGCTGTGCACCCTAAGGTGGGTGGGTGGGATCGGCACTGTGACTCGGGGAGGATGGGAGAAGTGCTGGTCCAGGGGCCCCAGGTCCTGTGGGGACAGGGCTGTTGGCACTGTTTGGGCTGCAGTGCTGACCTCACCCCGGGCAAGACAGTGGGCAGCTTGGGGTAGGGCACACACATCCCAGGTCTCTCTCTCTACTGTGAGGGTCCCGGTGCTCCACTGCTGGGACTCCCTTCTGCATGCCCTGGGAGGGTAGCAGGAGCAGACGGACCATCAGAGACCAGGTGGGAGCGGTGGGTGGAGAGGCGAGGCCAGGGTCAGGACTGGGTTGGGGGAGACACCACACCTACCAGCAGGCCAGAGCCATAGATCAGACGAAGGTAATTGTCAAAGCCTTCCTGGCGCTGCTGCCAGGAGGGTGGGGGCCGGGCTGCTGGGACCACTAGCCCCAGCCTCAACTGCTGAAGGTCTCGGTCCCGGGCCACTAGGGCGTCCAAGTCCTGAGTCAGGGTTCAGGGATCAGCCTGCTCTTCCTTGAGCCTTGCTACGTGCTGCCCAGACAACCACAGGGATCCCAGGCCTGCCCCAGGGCTGAAGGCTGGGGCCTGAGCCTGGGCAGGGCGGGTTCAGGAGGACCCACCCCACCTCCTTTGGCACCAGGTGCTGAGATGTTGCCCTCCGACGATGGATGAGAGGCAAGGCCTTGCTGCAAGTAGGGACTGGCACAGGTGGGATGCTGGGTGGCATGTCAGTGGGCTGGGGCAGAGGCTGGGACAAGGACCGACCCCAAATGGGTGTGCCAAGGCTCAGGCAGGCTTGCATCAACTCCAGAGGGCCCCACGCAGCCAGGCCCTCACCCAGGGTGGGAAAGGGGGGCCTCCAGGAGGGTTGAGCAGGCCCGTATGGGACCTGAGGCTGGCTGCCCGATGGAGGTTGCTGAGCCTCTGCAGTTGGGTGGGAGTCAGTGATTCCTGGCTCGTCAGTGGCAGCGGAGGGTCGTCCACCACGTCTGGGACCTTCCAGCACATCTTCTGAATAGGAGAAGGAACCTGTATGCCTGGCTGGGGGAACCCAGGTCTGCTCCCCCAAGGTGGGCAAGGTGAGGGGCCCACCTTGCTCACTCTGTCCTCACCACACACCTTAACTAGGTAGGATGTAGGCAGGTAGAGCCTATGGGACACCAGGCAGAGGCGGGATCCCAGTGCCAGCACCAGGTCTCCACTGTTGCTGCAGAAAGTCAGGGCCTGAGGGGCACCATTCAGCTGCAGGAGCCTGGAGGTGACCCAGGGCAACCGAGGCTCAGCAGGGACAAGGCCTTCTCCACCCAGTTCAGCCACTGGGCTCTGGTGCGAGGCAGAGGGAGGAGACCCCAGTCCTCCCCACCGCCCAGCCTACCGCAGGAGGCGGTTCTCAGCGGTCCAAATGCGAATGGTGCAGTCCAGGCTGGAGCAGGCATACAGCTTGAGTGTGGGGCAGCAGCACAGGCCTGGGGGCAGGGTTCAGGGTCAGGAACCGAGCCGGGCGGGGGCTGGGCTTCACCCGTGTTGCCCCCTCACCGGTGATGTGGTCCGTGGGGTCGTCCTGGGGCCGGTGGTCTAATCGCGGACTGTCGCCCAGGCCAAACTGCACCAGGCCGTAGGTAGCGCTATCTGGGTCTTCAAAGCCCACAGTGACGCGTCTGCCTAACGCACAGAGCGCCACAGCCGGGTAGCAGCAGGAGAAGGTGCGCAGCAGGCTCAGGCTCTCCTCGGCGTAGGGGAAGACGCGCCACATCTTCACCGTCAGGTCCCCACCTGTGGGCAGCGGAGCCTGGCTGGGCCTTGTCGGAGGGGAGGGGGCTCTGTGGCAGCCTGACCGTTGGCAGGGGAGCTACTGACCCGAAGACACGATGCTGTTCCAGGTGGATGCCATGGCGACGACCGGACCCGGGCTGTGCGCCTCCGTTTGGAAGACAGTCTTCGACGACAGCCAATCCAGGACTGACAGCGTGCCGTCCATGTGCCCCACCACGGGCAGGTACCTGCGAGTGGGAAGAGCCTGTTGGCGCGGACCCTGCCGCTCCTTCTGCCCGCCAGACCCTCGCCGGCTCCGGCACCCACCGGTTCGTGTTCTTGCAGGCGCAGGCCACAGCGCTGCGGCGCAACTCGCCCTGGTGCTGGCGCACGACCTCCCAGGAGGAGAAGGCGCCTCCGAGATCTGTGAGGTGGCTGTACAGGTGCAGACAGCAAGGCTGCGGCGCAGGGGGCGGCGGCGGGCACATGCGGTGCAGCACGCTCATGGGGCACCGCGCCGCGTTGGCGCGGACCAGGTGCCCGGCCTTGGTCAGCAGCCACAGCGCCTCGCGCGGCAGGCAGTAGGCCACGGCTGCCGCGCAGTCCTCCGGCTCCAGCAGCAGTGAGCTCACTATGCGCCCGGTGGCAGCTGACAGGAGGTAGACTGAGCCGTCGGTGCACGCGCACACGAGGCGAGTAGGCAGAGACGGGTGCGCAGGCGCGGGCAACGCAGGCGCCACCTGCACATGGAGCACCTTGGCGGGCAGTTGCGCCAACGGCGAGTAGAGCTCGCGTACGCTCCACAGTTGCATGCTGCTCGCGCACAGGGACAGCACCGGCCAGCCCGGGCGTGCTGGCGCCAGCAGACGGCCCACGCGCCGGGACAGCTTGTCCTGACCCCAGTAGCCCAGTGCTACCTCGCCCACCTGCGCCGCCGCCTGCAAGTCCCAGGTGCGTAGCGTCCCGTCCTGTGAGGCCGACACCACCAGGGTCGTGTTAGGCAGCACAGCCATAGCCGTCACCGGGCCTGTGGGAGGGGTGCAGGTCACTCGGCTGACTGAAGGCGGGGGAGCCTTCAGCCTATGTTGCAGTCAGCGCAGCAAGGCCTGGCCAGAGCTGCAGAGATGCTGGACAGCCTAGAGCGGCTGGAGGCAAAAGGCCGAGGCTCGGGGTGCAGAGAATTCAGAGCACCTGTGTGGCCCACGAACACCATCCGGATCTGCCAGTTAGCCTCCCACACCTTCACGGTGCTGTCCCGGGAAGCTGTCACCATTGCCTCTACTTCCTCGCAGTAAGCCAGGTCCGAGATGGTGCTACAAGTGGGGAATGGGAGAAGCCCAACGGACTTAACATCGCCTTGTGAAGGCCCTGTACCCCTACATGCCTGGCCCTCCTTAGGGGGATTCCCCCTCACGTTTTGTGCAGATCCCAGCGCACATCTACCAGAGTCCAGGCATGCAGATCGAAAGTGAGCACAGCCGAGCCATAGGCCGCGAAGCAGCGCAGGACGTGGTGGGGAGGAACCGGCCCCACAGCCAGACGCATGAGCCTGCCCGTTGGGCTCGGGGGCGGGTGCAGTGGTGACCCTCGCAGCACTAGGCGGCGACCACCTGAGCGGAACTGCCAGAGCGCCAGGCTGCTGTCCATCTCCGCCACAAGCAGCAGCCTGAGGTCAGGCACCGGCAGGCAGCAGGTGGGCGCCCAACCCGGGGCCCTGCCCACCCGCGGCTCGCTCAGCCATAGCAGGCTGAGGTTGGGCCTCAGAATGGCCAGCCCCGCGGGGCCCCAGCCTACAAAACGGCCCACGGCACCCAGCGGGCCCAACACGGTCACCAGCCCCGTAAGCCCGACAGGCGCCAGCAGCGTCTCCTGTGCCCAGCCGTCTTCCTTGTGCAGGTGCAGGCGGCCCGCGCCGTCCAGCACCACGAAGCGTCCGCCCACCGGGTCCTGCGCCACTGAGCGCAGCCCGGCTGCCACCTCCAGGCGGCGCAGTGGCTCCAGCCCATGCGTCAGGCGCGCCACGCGCAGCTCGCCTCTCTTCTCCTGTGGGCCGGGGGGAGCGGACCCGCCGTCAAAGGTTGGGGCTGCTCCGGCCTAGGGAACCCCTAGGGGAAGGACCGGATCCCGAAAGAGGCCTGGAGGCACAGGACGGGCACAGCGCACCTTTTCCACGACCTCGTGGAGGCTGGTGCGCAGAAGCAGCCACAGCCGGCGGGCGCGGGCGCGCGGGGTCAGGCTTTGCCACTGCTGGCTGCTGGTCAGAAAGGGCAGGACCTGCGACGGCTCCGTGAAAGTCAACTCTGCGGGCGGGAACTGGAAGTTCTGCCACCTACAGCCTCAGGTCCCCGACCCTGACGGTTATGGGGAGCCCTCCTCCAGGGGCCCTGCCCTGCCAGGCACTGCCCAGGGGAGTTTCGTTCCAGGGGATGGAACCCAAGCCCGAGTGAGACCCACTTCCTGGCGGATGCCCGTGGGACGAGGCCAGGACCCCTCACCATTCTTTTCGGTGAGCAGCCCAGGGTCTGGGACATCATAGACATCTGCATCATACAGGTCCGAGTCCAGAACTAGGTTGTAGCCTTCTGCCTCCCACGCCTCTGCCTCCATTTCTGCAACTGCGGTCCCAGAACCCAACAGCTCCCAGGACTTAGCGGTCACGGCCGGCAGCGGCAGTTGCTAGGATACCAGATGCCGCTGGCCACTCCCACACCGCAGGCCCCGCCCCCACATCGCATCCAGGTCCACACTAAGTCACAGAAACTTTTATTGGAAAGAAATGAGCTGCAGCAAAGTGACACTCAGTGCACGCGGCCAAATGGGCGAGGTGGGGGTACAGGTGGGCACCAGGGGCCGGCCCAAGACCAGAGCTGGTGACCGCCGGGGCCTGTTTGCGGGGCCTCCGGCCACAGACCCTTTGGGCTGGAGTGTGCAGGCCCAGTAGAAATACAAAAATAAACTCTGTGGTCCAGCTCTCCCTGCTGTGGCAGTTCATTTGGGCAGGGCAGTCACTCTTCCCACCAGGCCCCGTGCTGCCGAGTCCGGCCACAGCACGGGCAGCAGGAGTCTGAGGGGTGAGTGGGCATCCACAGGATGGAGCCAAAGGGCTAGGCAGGTATGGCCTTGGGCAGTGCCAGGACTGTGGCAGCGCCAGGGTCTGGCCAGCAGCTGGGGAGGCCCCAGGGGCCTCTCAGGCGGGCAGGTCCAGGCATTGGTTGAAGCTGGATGAAGCTGGGGCCTCGGCTCCTCCTCATCAAATACAGATCACTGGGACCCTGGGCGGAGGTTGGCACACGGTGGGCCTTTAGGAGCCACCACTTAGACCACGTAGAGGAGGCCCCCACCCTGTTGCACCCACTCCAGGTTTCAGGGACCCGGGTCATGGCCCCCATCACACACCTGTCCTCCTCCATGGTGTTGGTCTCCTCGGCCCCACCCTCACTGCCTCCGCTCCTGCTTTCTTCCTCCAACTCCTCCTCCCCCAGCTCCATGTCCAGCTCATTGCCTGCCTCTGAGGGCGTGTAGGTGGAGCCACTGAGGGGAGGCAGGAAAACCAGTTTTAGGACCCCCTACCCAGGCCTGCTGCTGGCCCCAGGAAGGATGTTCAGGGAGGACAAAGCTGGGTGGAGATGGCACAGCTGGTGAAGTTGTATCGGCCCAACAGGGAGGTGGGGGAGGAGGCAGATGGTGCCCACCTGATGGAACGGCAGCTGAAGAAAACAATTCGCTTGAGCCGCTTATTGTAGAAGAAGTAGTTGAAGGACCAGAGGCTACCATCCTCCCCGAAGGGGTCTGAGTCCAAGTCTGGGTTATAGCTGGGGAGTATAGGGTGACAGGTGGTGTGAGGGATGGGGGCCCACCTGCAGGGATGCTGGCTCACCTGCAGGGATGGGGGCCCACCTGCAGGGATGCCGGCCCACCTGTAGATGTCACATTCAGCCAGGCAGATCTCCTCATCCACCGCGTTCCACAGCTGTGGTTTCAGGGCCTTGAAGTCCTCCCGCACAGCTGAGAACAGACTGCAGTTGACTGCATTCACCACCTAGAGCAGGTCACAATCAGGCTGACAGGAGCCCGGGGCTACCGAAAGTGGGGAAGAACAGTGGGGTGGCTGTGGGTCCCTTCCCTCCACCTGACCCTCACCCAGCTAAGGCTGGGCTCCCGGCTGAACTCATGGCTGCGGGCTGTGCTGAAGTCATAGTCAGGCCTGAAGGACTCATTGAGCGTGGCAATCAGGTAGAAGAGGGTCTTGCGGCTGCACTTGTCACTGAGGGGGCCCTCGTCCTCGCCGCCTTGGCTTTTGCTGAGTCTGCACAGAGAGAAGCATCAACTGGGCCCATCACCTCCCCTCAACCCCCAGCCCCAGGCAGCCCCCACTATGGCTCACCTACTGGGGCTGAGGCCTGAAGTCTGGGGTGGAGAGAGTGCCTCCAGCACGTGGGGCTGGCCCTCCTGGCAGAACTGCTTGAACATGTGTTTGTCATCTCCTGCCATCTTACATGAGTAGCTCTCAATCCTATAGCATGCAGAGAGGACCATGAAGCATGCTTCCCCCAGGTTCCACTGAAGGGCGGGGCAGTGTGACCTCCGAGATGCCAGCCCCGCGCGCCCCCCCGCCCTGCCTCACCTGCCGATGATGTGGGCGTCTCCGGTCTCCACAGTCAGCTGTGAGTTGATGGCTTCAAAGCTCGAGTTCTCCAACAGCTTCATGTCCTTGAGAAGGGGGCTTCGTGCTCCAGAGAAGCTAGTGTTGCCTGGGGAGTGACAGGCCAGACCATGGGTATCTATCTGGCCCCTTGGGGCCCTGCCTTCAGCCCTCCTACCCACTAAGTGGAGCCGCTGGGAACAAGCTGAGTCTGGCCTCTGTCCAGGCTGCACATCAGGAATTCCCCTCTCTGCCCCGCCAGGAGAGGTGACGAGATCTTGTTTTACCTGAGGGTGGCAAGTCCAGGCTCCAGGTCAGCCACACCCCCTGCAGAACACGCGAGTTCTGGGACTAGGCTAGGACCACCGGGGACCCTGCTCACCCTGGGGCTGCTGGTTGAGTTTGTCGCTCAGCATTGCCATTGCCATTCCCCATCCCCACCCCCACCCCCACCCCCACCCCGAAAGAACAGCTCCAGCCACCATGGGGGTAACTCTTGAGTCCGCAACGGGACATGACTTTTGCAGTCTCCCTCAGGCTGGCTGGGCTCCTCAGCCAGGGTAAGAGGCTGCATCCCAGTTAGGAACCAGGACACCTGGGGCTCCGGGCTCTGCAGTCACCTGGGCGGGCGCTCTTTCGTTCTGGCTGGTTTCTGGCCCGGGGAGAGGAAAGCTAGAGGTTCCTCCACTTTACCCGGAAAAAGCGCCTAGTTTCTCCAGACGCCTAGGAGGGCGGTCCCTCGACCCCGCTGGGGCGCTGCAGAGTCGCCAGGCAGCGCCCGCCGGGGCCAGGTAGGGCACCCGCCGAGCCGCGGTGGAACTACAAATCCCAGGAGGCAGCGCGCCGCGCGAGGCCTGCTGGGGGCTGTGGTTCCGGAGGCCCGAGACAGCGCGGGGCTCAGGGCGGACACCCACCCACCTACCTGGCTGGGTTAGATCTGGCCTCGCCGGGTCGGGTCTGGCTGGGGTGGGTCGCTCCGCGTTGGTGCCGGTGCGCAGGCGGGGGCGGGCTCCGCGCAGCGCGGGCTCCTCAAGATCGGAGGGCGGCGCCGCGGCCTCCGCTCGGGCCGCACTGTATCCGGGGGAAGAAGCTCCGCGGCGACGTCCCGTTACTCCTGGCCCTGCCGGCCCATCCGGGCTGCCACCGCGACATAGCCTCGCCCCCCTGCACAGAGCCCGCTCTCGCGACCGACCTGCCGCCGACCGCCACAGAGCGCCCCAGCGAGTCAGCGAGCCCAGCGAGCTAGCGACCTCCGCCTCCCCCGACCGGACAACAACAAGCGTCCGCCAGGCCCGGCCCCGCGCCTCTGAATGGCCCGCTCCAGTCGCCGGGATCGAGAGCTCGAATAGCAATCGGGTGCCTTACCCGCCACTCAGTTCTGCTTTCTATGTCTACAGGTTGTGGAGTCTGTCTGTCACTCCTCTCGCCGTACTAACCCGCCCATCCCCAGCGCTCATTGGCCATGGCCTCTCTCGCTCCGCCCCTGAGGGGGTCGACCCCTTAACCAGAGAGGCACGGGCCAACCTAGTGCGTCGTGTGGGCGTGGCGGGGGCTGCGGTCTGCGGGCGAAGGTGGCTGCCCATTGGAGGTCCCGGAAGCGATGTGCAGCTGCCGCCAGGCGCTGGGATAGTCGCTGGCCGTCTGCATCTCCACCCGCCGAGCCCCTGGGGCGAAGAGGCAGCGTGTGCCTTCAGTTGTGGCCGGTGCTTCGGCCCCTTACCCTTCGCCCCCAAAGACTAGCTCAAACGTGAGCGCCTCCGCCGCCCTGCCCCTGCCTCGTACACGCCGCCAGCCTCGCCCAGCCCGTGGGCCGTGTCCATTTCTGGTCAAAGCCAGCGGGGCAGGCTTGGCCAGGGTGCACAACTCGGCGCCGTCCCAAGGCCGACGCTCTGTGCGCGCCCGGAACCCTAGGCTTGCGGCCAGGGTTTCCGACGGGCGGAGACGCTTAGCGGCCAGATCCCACGGAAGCGCGCTCGGAGGGCCGGGACCCGGCCGGACCGGAGATGGCGCCGCCAGCGGGCGGGGCGGCGGCGGCCTCGGACTTGGGCTCGGCCGCAGTGCTCTTGACTGTGCACGCCGCTGTGAGGCTGCTGGGCGCCAGGCCAGACGCCGAGGCACAGCTGCGGAGACTCCAGCTGAGCGCGGACCCTGAGCGGCCTGGGCGCTTCCGGCTGGAGCTGCTGGACGCGGGACCCGGGGCGGTGAGTGGGGGCGGAGGGCGCGGAGTCAGTCCTCTTGGCCCGGGCAGGGCACGGAGCCCAAAGCCAGGCCCCTCCGCTTGCCATCTGGGTACCCTTAAGCAGTTACGTTTCTTTGCTTCTCTTTTCTTGTCCGTGAAATGGGGGTGATGCTGGGACCTACTTTACAGGACTATTGTGAAGATTTGATGATAGGCGTACAGGACTTAGGACCTTGAAATGGTCTATAAATGTTATCTTGTGTTTCTTTGCTCATCGTGCGATGTAGGGCGGGGGAACGCCCTGAGCCTGGACTCTCCCCCTTCTCAGGTCAATTTGGAGTGGCCCCTGGAGTCAGTCTCCTACACCATCCGAGGCCCCACCCAGCACGAGCTGCAGCCTCCGCCAGGAGGACCTGGAACCCTCAGCCTGCACTTCCTCAACCCTCAGGAAGCTCAGCGGTGGGCAGTCCTAGTCCGAGGTGCCACCGTGGAAGGACAGAATGGTCAGTGCCCTGTAATGGATACTCATTTGGAATAGCCTTGGCCCCCCAGTCCTGGTTGGGGAAGTTGGATCCACCTTCCAACTTGGAGTACTTGGAGTGGCTCCTGGAGTCAGTCTCCTGCACCATCTGAGGGCCCAGCCAGTACGAGCTGCAGCCTCCACCAGGAAGCCCTGGAACCTCAGCCTGCACTTCCTTAACCCTCAGGAAACATGAGAGGCAAGCATGAAGGGGCGGAGCAGGCAGGGTCAGGACCTGTGTGAGAAGACATCATCCCAAGAGCAGCAGGAGGGTGACAAGAGTGGGAGAGTGACAGACTCAAGACTGAGAGTTCTGCAGTGGCAAGGGTTGTGCAGATAGGGTTGGGGAGAAGGGTGTTTCCAGAGATGCTTAGAAGATGGAATTAGTGGCTGGGTGGGGTGGCTCACGCCTGTAATCCCAGCACTTTGGGAGGCCGAAGTGGGTGGTTCACCTGAGGTCAGGAGTTCGAGACCAGCCTGGTCAACATGGTGAAACCAAACTCTGTCTCTACTAAAAATACAAAAATTAGCCAGGCATGGTGGCGTGCACCTGTAGTCCCAGCTAATTGGGGAGGCTGAGGCAGGAGAATCACTTGAATCTGGAGGCAAAGGTTGCAGTGAGCTGAGATCGTGCCGCTGCACTCCAGCCTGGTGACAGAGGGAGACTCTGTCTCAAAAAAAAAAAAAAAAAAAAAAAGATGGAATTAGCTGAGTTTCATGGTTGCTTGGGAGGTTTTCTGCAGACAAAGCCTCCCTCTATCACCCAGAATGGAGTGCAGTAGTGTGATCCTAACTCACTGGAGCCTTGAACTCCTGGGCTCAGGTGATCCTCCTGCTTCAGCCTAAGTAGCTGAGGTTATGGGCGTGAGCCACTGCCCATGGTTGCTTAAATGGAAAAGTTAGCTGTTGAGACTGAGAAACATGAAGGACTAGGTAGTATGGGGCTCCCAGAGGGCAGCCCACAAACAGATAAGCAGAGCTGCCAGAGGGGTCGGAAGACAGCCAGACAGGGATGTAAGAGAGGCTCAAGCAACTCAGTGTTTAGAAAGGAGCTAGGCTCTCTTTAGTCATTCACCAAGCATATGTATTCAGCAGCTGCTCTGTCCCAGGTACTCCTCTGGCATGAACAAAACTTCCAATCCCTATCCTATTGGAGCTTGCATTTTTAGAGGGGAGGAGGCAGACATATAAAATAAGTACAGGGCTGGGCAACATACCAAACATTTAAAAATATAGCTGAGTGGGCCGGGCGCGGTGGTTCACGCCTGTAATCACAGCACTTTGGGAGGCCAATGTGGGCAGATCATGAGGTCAGGAGATCAAGACCATCCTGGCTAACATGGTGAAACCCCATCTCTACTAAAAATACAAAAAAAAAAAAAAAAAAAAAAATTAGCCAGGCATGGTGGTGGCGGGGACCTGTAGTCCCAGTTACTCGGGAGGCTGAGGCAGAAGAATGGCGTGAACCTGGGAGGTGGAGCTTGCAGTGAGCCGAGATCTCACCACTGCACTCCAGCCTGGGCGAGAGCTAGACTCCGTCTCACAAAAAAAAAAAAAAAAAAAAAAAAAAATTAACTGAGTGTAGTGGTGTCTGCCTGTAATCCCAGCTATTTGGGAGGTTGAGATGGGAGGATCACTTGAGCCCAGGGGTTCTAGGCTGCAGTAAACTGTGATCGTGCCACTGCACTCCAGCCTGGGTGACAGAGCAAGATCCTGTCTCCAAAAAAAAAAAAAAATAATAATAAAATTACCGTAGAGTTTTTTAAAAAAGAAAGTCTGTTAGATGGTGTGGGACTGGGAATGGTGGAGCTGGGAGGATTGCTTTTTAAAACGGTGGCAGGGGCACAGTGGCTCATGCCTGTAATTCCGGCACTTTGGGAAGCCGAGGCAGGTAGATCACTGGAGGTCGGGAGTTAAAGACCAGTCTGACCAACATGGAGAAATCCTCTCTCTACTAAAAATACAAAATTAGCCAGGTGTGGTGGTGCATGCCTGTAATCCCAGCTATCCGGGAGGGTGAGGCAGGAGAATCGCCTGAACCCAGGAGGCAGAGGTTGCAGTGAGCCGAGATCACACCATTGCACTCCAGCCTGGGCCACAAGTGAAACTCCGTCTCAAAATAAAAACAAAAACAAAAAAAACGGTGGCAGGGGAAGGCCTCATTGAGGCAACACTGGAATGAAATGTGACGGTCATGGCATGAACCATGTGACCAAGGAAGCAGCAAACAAACCCCGAGGTGAGCATGTGCAGGTGATCCTTGCGGCTCACTGGGTGCCAGGACCGAACAGCGCTGGGTGCATGGAAGGCCCTGCTTATCCTAGTAGGGAGACAGTATGAATACAGTGGGCCTGCGATCATCACAGGAGCTGTGTTAGCACTGGGTGGGGACCCCCCATTGCAGTGGGCTGGGCCTCACACGGGGGTGGGGGTAAGAAGGGGAGTCAGCAGGGTGCCCAGCTCTGAAGACGCCTAGGGCAGTGGCTTGTCTGGAGTGCTGGCAGCCCAAGTGTGGGTCAGGGAGTCCGGAGAGGGGAGGTCTCCAAGGGCTCCAAGAGGCCACCCAGACTGCAGGGGCACTGAGGGCCTGCTTTGGGTCTGCTGTGAGGCATCCCTGGCTGGCAGAAAGGGCCAAGAAAGGTGGCCTGGCCAGGCACCAAAGGGTTTGAAAGGGCTCTAATTCCCAAAAATGAACTAAGTGCAGCTCCAGCACTAACAGAAGTCTGGCAGGGGCCTCTGAGGGGCTTGCCAGAGCTAAGGCTGGGAGAAGGTGTGGCTTGAAGTGTGGCCTGAGGCAGGACCCTGGCATGGGCTGAGGTGAGGGAGAAGGCAAAGGTCCTGGAAAACCAAGGGCCCAGAGGCCTGGACAGAGGCCACAGCATAGCCCACCCATATCTTACCTGTAGGCAGCAGCAGCAGCAGCTCACCACCAGCCCTGGGCCCAGAAGCATGCCCCGTCTCCCTGCCCAGTCCCCCGGAAGTCCCCACACCTGAGGCAGATCTTCCTAGGAGCCCTGGAAACTTGATGGAGAGAGGTACAGGTGTGGAGGGGGGTGTTGGGGGATAGCAGACAGTCCCCAGTGGTGACAGCTGTCCTTTCCTTGCCCTACAGAAGAGCTGGCAGGGAATCTGGCCCGGGCCATTGCAGGTGGAGACGAGAAGGGGGCAGCCCAAGCGGCAGCCATCCTGGCCCAGCATCGTGTGGCCCTCAGCGTTCAGCTTCAGGAGGCCTGCTTCCCACCTGGCCCCATCAGGTGAGGCCTGGGGCTTCTTCCTCACCTTGTCCTTGTGACCCTCCCAGGTCCTCCATCCATCCCTCAACCCACATTCTGGCACAGGCTGCAGGTCACACTTGAAGACGCTGCCTCTGCCGCATCCACCGCGTCCTCTGCGCACGTTGCCCTGCAGGTCCACCCCCACTGCACCGTTGCAGCTCTCCAGGAGCAGGTGGGCACAGGGTCTAGGGAGCTCTGCCAGGGGGCAGGGCAGCCTAGGTGACATCATCTGCCCTGATTGCTCTGGCCGCAGGTGTTCTCAGAGCTCGGTTTCCCACCAGCTGTGCAACGCTGGGTCATTGGGCGGTGCCTGTGTGTGCCTGAGCGCAGCCTTGCCTCCTATGGAGTTCGGCAGGATGGGGACCCTGCTTTCCTCTACTTGCTGTCAGCTCCTCGAGAAGCCCCAGGTCAGTCCTCGATGGGGGTGGGGTGTGGGAGGTGGGGTGCAGCCCGCCAGTCCTGAGCTCCACCCCCTCAGCCACAGGACCTAGCCCTCAGCGCCCCCAGAAGATGGACGGGGAAGTTGGACGCTTGTTTCCCTCATCATTGGGGCTACCCCCAGGCCCCCAGCCAGCTGCCTCCAGCCTGCCCAGTCCTCTCCAGGTGGGCACGGGACTGGGCAGGGTGGGTCAGGACAGCCATGGGCATTGGAAAGAGCAGGGAAGCAACAACTGTCTCTCTTCCCCCAGCCCAGCTGGCCCTGCCCTTCCTGCACCTTCATCAATGCCCCAAGCCGCCCTGGCTGTGAGATGTGTAGCACCCAGAGGCCCTGCACTTGGGATCCCCTTGCCGCAGCTTCCACCTAGCAGCCACCAGAGGTACCAGAGGTGGCTCAGGCAGGGGAAGTGGCACGGCAGAACCTACAGGAATGACCCAGCTCCACCCCCACAGGTTACAAGGGGAGAGTGGCCCTTCCCTCATAGGCGCGACGTCTCCAGGTCCCCGCCGAACTCAGGGGACCTCTACTGACTGCTTGCTGGGACAGAGTCACCAGGGTTGGGGGAAGGGCCACAAACTGAAACCATTAAAGACACTTACAAGCCAGCAAGTGTCCCTTTCGTGGCATCTCTGCAGACCTGCCCCAACCTAGCCAGCACTACCGAGACACCCTCATCAGCAGGTGGGGCTCCCCCAGCCAGACCCCAGTGGTACCAAAGAGTAGACCTGGACCCTAAGCCTCAGTGGTCAGGAAAGCATGGCATGGGGATCTCTTCCCAGACTCCAGAGGCCTACAGAGCCCCCCACCCAGCTGCTCACCACTGGGCTGAGGCTGCTGCGGTGTGCCACACACTGAGCCACAGCCCCCACCACTGACCTTGTCTCCTGTCTACCCTGGTCCCCCAGGCCTGCGCCTCTCCTGCCTGCAGCCCTATTGGCACCACCTTTCTCCCATTCAGCTCTTGCCTTCCCTGGACTCTGGCCACCACTCCCCTCAGCTCTTGCAGCTAGGATACCAGCAATGAAAACGGGTGTTTTCCTTCCCCTCCTAGGGACGAGGGAAGCTCAGGAGCTAAGTCCTACACCAGGTCACTGGGCCAGTGCTGGGTCATGTCTCTGTGAGCCTCGTAGATAGCATCCACTGTCTCCCTCCCTCAGCAGCATGCTCCTATGGGAACCCAGCCACTGCAAGCTTCTGGCCAGGACCTACCACCCAGCAGCCCTGTGGACTGCTAGGAGGGGCCACTCTATGACACACATCCTGCCCGTCTACTTGACCCCTTCACCTGGCTGGGAGCTATCCCCTTCCTCTCAGCCCAGTCCAGCAATAGCCCCTGCCCTAGACCAGGCCTTTTCCCTGTTGAAATGCTGCCGAGGTTCCCTGCTGCCATCAGAATGGGGCCAAGTGGTTCAACACCTTGACACTTGGCTGTTCATTCCAACAGGTCCCTGGGCCACATCCTGCCTAGCCAGGCCCTTTTCAGCTCTGTGCCCAGACACACCCCATCCCACCCCACCAAATGCTGCCACTTCCTCTAACATCCAGTTGTCTGCTTTCTGTTCCACACCCACCATCTGCACTCCCAGCTACCAGATAGTGCAGGGCATTGCTGGCCACACTGAATGGGACATCCTGGGAGCCTTGTGAAGGCAAGGGTCTTGGTATCAGAGTCCCTTGCAAACCTGCACTCCTTCCATATAATAGCTCAAATATGACAGTTCAAATATGTACATTGAGAAACTTAATTTATTCCCATGATGGGGGCTGAAGGAGGGCCCAGAGCTAGGGCCTGGTCTCCTGTCCCCTTGCCTCTTTTTCCAGACAAACAGGGGTTAGCCAGCTGAGGCTGAACAGGCCTGGGATGGCTCTTGGGCTTGAGGGCCTGTTCTGGCAGGATGGCAAGCAGACACTGGACAGGGTCACTTGGGCGGCCGATACGCCAGCTTCCGACTCTTCAGGACTGACCACTTGTGCCGCTTCATGATGAAGATCAGGGGCACTAGCAGAGCCGCCATCATTAACATCTGGGGACGAGGAAGGCTCAGAAGGGAGTGGGAAGCAGCCCTGCCCAGCTCTCAGCCCTTCTCTGATACCCACCATGGCCTTCTCCCAACCCTTTTACCTTGAGCCCCATGCGTTTTCGATGGTCGTGCGCTGGCTCAGATGCCCAGCGCAGGAAGGTGCACACGTCCTTCGCTATCTGAGACATGGTAGCTGGGGTGCCTGGCCAAGGACAAGCAATGAGGGCTATTCTCACACTCATGTCCAACCTGGGATAACACACCCCCTCTGTGGAGCAGACACGGGCCCCTACCCAAGGCATCAAAGGCACAGTACCCTCCACCGGACATACGCAAGACTGAAGGACTGAAGGAGCCCAAAAGCCTCCTGAGATATGCACAGAAGACACCCCAGACAAGAAGTGGGCAGGACCTCCTGGGCCCAGGAACACGGGAAGCATCCCTGGGGGTAGTGGAGAAGTATTCAACATGCTCACTGCCAGACTGGAGGCTTCTTACCATCGTCAAACTCCAGGACATCTGTGTAGATGGGAGGGGCCATGGAAATGGCCTGGCCAGGAAAGTAGGGGTTGAAGTAGAGACCTTCCCGCAGTGACACCCCGGTGGGTGGCTCGCAGTAGCCCGTGAGCAGGGAGAAGATGTAGTCCTCACCACCATGCCTAGGACCAGATAGATCCATGGCTCCTTAGTCCCAAGCACAAGTCAGCCCTTCCCCCACCTCTCCGGCACCACCCCGTGGGCAGCCCGTGTACCTAGCTAGCACGATGTAGCTGAGGTCAGGGGGCAATGCTCCGTTGTTGGCAGCTCGAGCAGCCTCAGTGTTGGGGTATGGTTTTGGGAAATAGTCGAACAGTTTCCCTGGCCGCATGAACATCTCCCCATTTTCATCGGGGCCATCTTGAACCTCCACCTGCCACCGAGAACCTCATCACAACCCTACCATCTCACCACAGTGGGAGCCCTGAGCCCTGGGTCCCAGGCATCCCCAGACCCCACACCTCCGCAGCCAGCGCCTTAGCTTCATCCTCCGTGTAGCACACGCCCACCAGGTGTCGGTAAGCCACGAAGTCCATGCTGTGGCAGGAGGAGCACACCTGCTTATATACCTGGAAACCCCTCCGGATGCTGGAGGGAGGGAAAGGGTTAGGAACGCTGAAGATTCCACCTCACCAGCTCCACCCAGAACCTCCCCCTGCCAGTCAGCCAGCCAGCTGCATACCTGGTGTGGTCCAAGGAAGAGAGGAAGCCACTGTGAGACCACGGATAACTGGGGGGGTGCAGCTCCAGGTCACTGGCACTCACAGCCGAATGCAGAGCCACAGCCAGCCCCGCACCCCCTGCCGCCAGCATGCCCAGCGCTGACAACATCACCTTTCGGCCTCGGGAAAGGCCAGACTTCGACGACAAGGCCACTGCCTGCAAGATCTCCGCTCAGCGCCTGCCAGGACACCACCCAGCCCTACCTGCGGATCTGACTCTCAGCGGCCACCTCTCCACCCAGCAACGGCCACCTCCTGCAGGGCACCAGACGCACACCCTGTCCCACTACCCACGCCATCCCTCTCCGCCGCTGACCCATAGATCGTGATTCGCTCTCAGGAGGGGGGTGTTCCTGCATCCTCAGCCGGGGATCAGACCGAAGTGACCAAGGGTGCTGGGGCAGGCCAAGGTCACAAGCAGCTGGCCGAGGTCAGGCTGGGGTCACTTCAGGACGCGGGCCCAGTTTGGACAGCCAGCCCCAAGAGTCGTCCTGGGCGCGCCATCCGGGAAAGCCCCCGCCCCGCCACGAAAGCGAGCCCGTCCAGCCGACCCCCACGCTCGGGACGGGGCGCCCTGCCGTTCGGAGAGGTAGGCGCCCAGCTCCGATCCCACACGCTCAAGGTCAGCAGGCAGCTGGGAGCGGGGGCGCTGGGTGGCCGGGACCGCTTCCGCGCTGCCCTGGCCCGCGCCCGCAGCCTCCCCGCCGTGACCTTCACGGGGATGCGGGGCCGCTCGGAGGCCGAGGCCCGGCCCAGCGCTCACCTGAGGTGTCCGTAGCGGGAGCTGCCCGGGCCGCGCGCTGCACAGCAGACCCCGGGCACGCGCGCCCGGGAGCCCCGCGCCCCGCGGGCCCAACACTACCCCGCGAAGCGAAACCGCAGCTGCCGCCATCTTGGCCTCCTCCGCGCGGCCGCCACTCCCGTCGGCCCCTGGGGCGCCACGAGAGTCAAAACCTCGCGACAGCCGGGGAGCGCGGGGCGGGGACGGGCGTGGGGGCGGGCCTGTCGGGTGGGCGGGGACGAAGCGTGCTGGCCCGGGTCGCGTCAGTCAGTGGCAGGGGTACCGCCTGCCTCGCCGCACTCTTCGGGTTGTCGTGGAAACTGGCGCTGGGGCGGGGCCCCGTCGCGTCTCTCTGTTGCCGTGACAGCGCCCCGCCCCGTCCGGCGTTTCCCACGCCGCCTCCAAGACCCCGACGCTCGTTTTCTCCACGTTCCCAGGCTGCGCGATGGCCGGGTGGAGGCTGCCCCTCCAGGTTGAGGACCTCCAGAGAAAGTGCGGCTTGGGGGGCAGCCCGGCGGAAGGCACGGGCGGGGGTCTCGGCCGCAGGCAGCGCCTGGCAGCAGGAGACTGGTCCCCCGGGCTGAGCGCCCTGTTTTCCTTCATTCACTTGACAAGGGTTTATTAGGGATTAGTCATGCGCAGAAACGGGTGCGGGAGCCGCGAGCGGGACGATCAAGGCTCCTCTAGAAGCTCCTCATGGCCCGACGCCTGGCGCGCGCCTGGGGTCCTAGCGCTTTGGGAAGCTGAGGCGGGAGGATCGCTTGAGCCCTGGAGGTTGAGGCTGCAGTGAGCCGAGATCGCCACTGCACTCCAGCCTGGGACACAGAGCGAGACCTTGTCCCAAAAAAGTAAGTAAATATGATCTTGTTATGTGGGAATATTTTTATTATAAAATATTTTAAAAGTAAGCAAAGATCGGGCGCGGTGGCTCACGCCTGTAATCCCAGCACTTTGGGAGGGTGGGGAGGGCAGATCACAAGGTCAAGAGATGGAGACCATCCTGGTCAACATGGTGGAACCTTGTCTCTACTGAAAATACAAAAATTAGCCAGGCGTGGTGGTGCGCGCCTGTAGTCCCAGCTACTCTGGGAAGCTGAGGCAGGAGAATCACCTGAACCCGGGAGGTGGAGGTTGCAGTGGGTAGAGATCCAGCCACAGCACTCCAGCCTGGGTGACAGAGGGAGACTCCGTCTCAAAAAAAAAAAAAAAAAAAAAAAAAAAGCAAATAAACTTTAAAAACTAGGCTGGGTGCGGTGGCTCACGCCTGTAATCCCAGCACTTTGGGAGGCCGTGGTGGGCAGATCACCTGAGGTTGTGAGTTTGAGACCAGCCTGACCAACGTGGAGAAACCCTGTGTTATATGTAAAATGTTTATTTAGAAACAGAATGCTTGTTCCCTGGTACCATAAGGAAAGATCAGCATTCAGACAAAAATTCTCTCAGCAAGTCAATTTTACTTTCTGCAGAAAGGGTGCTCCTCATGGATGGAACAATGGCGAGAGCACACCTGAATAAAGGAGGGAAGCAATTTTTATCCCTTACCGCAGCTTGTCCCTGCTACTGTGTCCTGTCTCCATTGGCTAGAGCCAGAGCGCACAATCTAAACTAAAACCTGACTGGCTAATAATTTAAAACTTTTCTAAATAGGTAAAGGCAAGGGAGAACAGAGGAAAAGAGGAAGTTGCTTATGCCAAATAGGGAAGGGGCATAGGCTGCGAGCTGGAACGTGCCTGTGAGCAGGTCCAGCACAACTATTTTGGTTAAGGTACAAGGACATAGAATGTACTACCTGCCTGTGAGCATGTTTAACAGCTACATGGGATAGAGCTTAAAGAATTCTGAGCACAAAGCAAGGAGGCTTGAAGGAAGTTAGTCTGTAAAAGAAACTATTACTTCTAACACTTATGATTTATTCTTTAACAATAAGGGAAACTGTGAAGAGGAAACTTTTTACTTTCTACACCCCATCTCTACTAAAAATACATCTCTACTAAAATTAGCCAGGTGTGGTGGCACATGCTTGTAATCCCAGCTACTCCGGAGGCTGAGGCAGGAGAAGCGCTTGAACCCAGGAGGCCAAGCTTGTGGTGAGCAGAGATGGCGCCATTGCACTCCAGCCTGGCGACAAGAACGAAACTGTCTCAAGAAAAAATAAAATAAAAATTAAAAACTAGTTGTGAGTGAAAATGGAGAAGGACCCCTAAAAAATGTGTCCACCCCTCACCCAATAACAGCAAGAAAAACATAGCAAAAATGATCAGAATCAACTTTTACAGAGCTATGGAAATTAATCAAAGGCTTTCATCATCCCAGGGGGTGTTATTCAATTAAACAGGTGACTATCAGTAAGAACAGTGGCCTTTAAGGGCTGTAGCTTTCCCTGCCTGGTTCAACCCTGTCCTCCAGCTCTGTGGTAATCTTGGAAATAAGAAGCCACATTTCCTAGTTAATGTGGGAGCAAAATGCCCTCATTCGTATAGAACCTCAGTCATTGAACGTGTCTGATGGCTCCCTGGAAGACTCCTACCACATCAACTCAGGGCTTGCCCAGTGCCAGCTGCCTGAGGTGATGGGTAACAGTTGCCACAAACAATAGACTAAACAAAAAGCTAAAAAGGAAGAGCAAGGGAATGAGATGTCCACAGGAGCTTTGAAAAGCCCAAAACATTTTTGGGAATACAAGTCATACACACACGGAGGACTATGGATGTGCTCGGGAGAGGCCTGAAAAGGCCCTAAACTTTCACCTCTGGCTGACCTTGAGGCTCTATACAAAGGGAAGTCTAAGGAAGAGAAATTTAAAAAAAGAAAGAAATACGAACTGGGCCTCAGAGACCTGTGGAACACTATTAAGCGTACCAACATGTGCATAATTTCAGTCCCAGGAGTAAACTAGACAGAGAAAGGAGTAAGAATACTTAAAAAAAAAATAATGGCCAAGGCTGGGCGCGGTGGCTCATGCCTGTAATCCCAGCACTTCGGGAGGCCGAGGCAGGCAGATCACCTGAGTCTGAGAGTTCAAAACCAGTCTGACCAACATGAAGAAACCTACACTCCACTAAAAATATAAAATTAGCCAGGCATGGTGGTGCATACCTGTAATCCCAGCTACTTGGGAAGCTGAGGCAGGAGAATTGCTTGAACCTGGGAGGTGGAGGTTGCAGTGAGCCAAGATTGCACCATTGCACTCCAGCCTGGGCAACAAGAGCGAAACTCTGTCTCAAAAAAAGAAAATAAGGCCAAAAACGTGCCAGATTTCATGAAAAACATGAATCTGCACATCTAGTTTTTTTGTTCAACAAACAGTAGAATAAACTAAAGGAGACATATAACAAATTGTTGAAAGACAACGAATCTTGAAAGCAGCAAGAGAGAAGTGACTCATCACATAAAAATTATTGGCTGGGCGCAGTGGCTCACTCCTCTAATCTTAGCACTTTGGGAGGCCAAGGCAGGCAGATCACCTGAGGTCTGGAGTTCAAGACCAGACTGGCCAATATGGCAAAACCCCATCTCTACTAAAAACACACAAAAAATTAGCCAGGCATGGTGGCACACACCTATAATCCCAGCTACTCCAGAGGCTGAGGCAGGAGAATCGCTTGAACCCGGGAGGCAAAGGTTGCAGTGAGCCGAGATTGTGCCATTGCTCTCCAGCCTGGGCGACAAGAGTGAAACTCCTTCTCAGAAAAAAAAATAATAACAAATACAAAAGAAAGAAAGAAAAAGAATTCTCAACAAAATTAACAAAAGATTTCTCCTCTCAAACCATGGAGGCTTGCTGGGTGAAGTGGCTAACGCCAGTAATCCCAAGCACGTTGGGAGGCCAAAGCAGGCGGATCACCTGAGGTCAGGAGTTTGAGAACAGTCTGGCTAAAATGGTGAAACAGTTGGAAGACTTATATCTCCCAATTTCAAAACTTGATTATTGTAGGTTTATAGTAAAGTAAATTTTAGTACTGATAGGATAGGCATATAGATCAATGGAATAGAATTGACAGTCCACAAATAAAGTCTGTGACTATACATCTATGGTCATTTGATTTTTTTAACGAGGGAACTGAGACCAATGGAAAAAGAGTCTCCCCAACAAACGGTTCTGGGACAATTGGATATTCAAATGCAAACAGGGCCGGGCATGCTGGCTGATGCCTATAATCCCAGCACTTTGGGACACCAAGGCAGGTAGATTGCTTGTGCCCAGACCAGCCTGGGCAAAATGGCAAAACACTGTCTTAAAAAAAAAAAAAAAAAGCCAAGGGTGGTGCACACCTGTGGTCCCAGCTACTCAGGTGGGTGAGGTGGGAGCATCACCTGAGCCTGGGGAGGTCAAAGCTGCAATGAGCTGTGATCATGCCACTGCACTCCAGCCTAGGCAACAGAGTTGAGACCCTATCTCAAAACAAACAAAACGGCCAGGCATGGTGGCTCATGCCTGTAATCCCAGCACTTTGGGAGGTCGAGGCAGCTGGATCACCTGAGGTCAGGGGTTCAAAACCAGTCTGACCAACATGAAGAAACCTCGACTCCACTAAAAATACAAAATTAGCCAGGTGTGGTGGCGCGTGCCTGTAATCCCAGCACTTTGGGAGGCCAAAGCGGGCAGATCACCTGAGGTCGAGAGTTCGAAACCAGACTGACCAACATGGAGAAACCCCATCTCTACTAAAAATACAAAATTAGCCGGGCGTGGTGATGCATGCCTGTAATCCCAGTTATTCGGGAGGCTGAGGCAGAAGAATCGCTTGAACCTGGGAGGCAGAGGTTGCAGTAAGCCACGATCGAACCACTGCACTACAGTCTGGGCAACAAGAGTGAAACTCTGTCTCAAAAAACAAAACAAAACAAAACAAAACAAAACAAAAAGCCAACAATGATTTGCAAAACAAATGCCAATGAATGAAGTTGGCTCCTTTACCTCACATTTATACACCATTTACAAGAACTGAAAAATAATCAAAGATCTAAGTTTAAGACCTAAAACCAGAAAATTCTCAGAATAAAACATAGGCAGGCCAGGCGCGGTGGCTCATGCCTGTAATCCTAGCACTTTGGGAGGCCGAGGTGTGTGGATCACTAAGTAGGAGTTCGAGACCAGCCTGGCCAACATGTGAAACCCTGTCTCTACTAAAAATACAAGAATTAGCTGAGCGTGGTGTCACATGCCTACAATCCCAGCTACTCGGGAGGCTGAAGCAGGAGAATCACTTGAACCTGGCAGGTGGAGGTTGCAGTGAGCCGAGATCACACCACTGCACCCCAGCCTGGACAACAAGAGTAAAACTCTGTCTCAAAAAAAAGAATATACACCAATTGCCAATAATAACGTGAAAAGATGCTTTAGTTTCATTAATCATTAGGTAAATGCAAATCAATATGAAAATGCAATGCCACTTCACACCCACTAGGATGGCTGTAATCTACAAGATGGACACTAGCAGGGGTGGGGGTGGTGGCTCACACCTGTAATCCCAGCACTTTGGGAGTTCAAGACGGGTGGATCACCTGAGGTCGGGAGTTTGAGACCAGCCTGACCAACATGGAGAAACCCCATTTCTACTAAAAATACAAAATTAGCCGGGCATGGTGGTGCATGCCTGGAATCCCAGCTACTCAGGAGGCTGAGACAGGAGAATCGCTTGAACCTGTGAGGCGGAGGTTGTGGTGAGCCGAGATCACGTCATTGCAGTCCAGCCTGGGTGACAAGAACAAAACTCCATCTCAAAAAAAAAAAAAAAAAAAAGATGGACACTAGCAAGTGTTGGTAAGAACGTGGACATTGGAAGAAGCCAAAATATTTGTAAAAATATAAAATGATTAGTGGGGCATGGTGGTACACGCCTGTAATCCCAGCTACTCGGGAGGCTGTAGAAATTAAAAAGTTTCCTCTTCAAAAGTTCCCTTGTTAAAAAATAAATTATAAGTGTTTCTTTTAAAGACTAACTTTCTTTTTTTTTTTTTTTTTTGAGACGGAGTCTCGCTCTGTCGCCCAGGCTGGAGTGCAGTGGCGCGATCTCAGCTCACTGCAAGCTCCGCCTCCCGGGTTCACGCCATTCTCCTGCCTCAGCCTCCCGAGTAGCTGGGACTACAGGCGCCCACAACCGCGCCCGGCTAATTTTTTGTATTTTTAGTAGAGACGGGGTTTCACCGTGGTCTCGATCTCCTGACCTTGTGATCCGCCCGCCTCGGCCTCCCAAAGTGCTGGGATTACAGGCGTGAGCCACCGCGCCCGGCAAGACTAACTTTCTTCAAGCCACCTTGCTTTGTGCTAATAACTCTTTGTTAAGCCCTATCCTATGTAGCTGTTTGATATAGAGGGATAAAGACATTCTATGTCCTTGTATTTTAACCAAGATACTTGTGTTAAACATGCTCCCAGGCACATGGTACATTCTATGTCCTTGTACTTTAACCAAGATGTTTGTGCTGGATGTGCTCACAGGCATGTCCCGGCTTGCGGTCTATGCTCCTTCCTTCCTTATTTGGGAGTATTATTACTTTTCTAAGTCCTTTAGTAAGCAACTTCCTCTTATCCTCTGTTCTCCATTGCTTTTACTTATTTAAAAAAGTTTTTAAGCTGTTAGCCCATCGGGTTCAGTTTAGATTGTGAGATCTGGCTCCAGCCAGCGGAGACAGGACAGAGTAGCAGAGACAAGCTGCCTAAGAGATAAAAATTGCTTCCCTCCTTTATTCAGGTATGTTGTCACCCTTGTTCCATCTGCAAGAAGCACCCTTTCTGCAGAAAGTAAAATTGAGTTGCTGAGAGAACTTTTTGTCCGAATGCTGATCTTTCCTTATGGTACCAGGGAACAAGCATTCTGCTTCTAAACAAACATTTCACATAGAACAGAGGCTAAGCCTGGGGAATCACTTGAACTTGGGAGGTGGAGGTTGCAGTGAGCTGAGATCTCACCATAGCACCCAGCCTGGGCTACAGTGAGACTCTGTCAAAAAAAAAAAAAAAAAAAAAAAAAATCAGGGAGGGAGAAACATGGAGGCTGAGCCCATGTCATTACTGAAAAATCAGAACAGAAATCCTGCCTTCCTAACAAAGCCGCTCCCATGGTTCCCTTTCAACGCTCGCATAGGCAGGGAGGATTCTGCACAAACCACTCAGAACACAAGCGAGGTATCCTTTAGCTCTTCCCCCCACGTATGTATTTTCATGATTTGTGCTTTAAGTGACTGCCAAAGTCCTGTTAAAAAAACAATTGAGGCTGCCAGGTATGGTGGCTCATGCCTATAATCCCAGTACTTTGGGAGGCCTAGGTGGGTGGATCATCTGAGGTCAGGAGTTTGAGACCAGCCTGGACAACATGGTGAAACCCCATCTCTACTAAAAATAGTATTAGCCAGGCGTGGTGGTGCGCCTCTGTAATCCCACTACTTGGGAGGCTGAGGCAGGAGAATTGCTAGAACCAGGGAGGTAGACGTTGCAGTGAGCCGAGATTGCACCACTGTACTCCAGCCTGGGCTACAGTGCAAGACTCCATCTCAAAAACAACACAATTGAGGTCAAAGCCCAGCTAAAATGCCTGGAGGGTGACTTTGTATCAGATGTCATCTTACAAAGAGAACAGGAGACCACAACAGAGATTTCTTCTTGGAAAATAGGAGACTGACAGATGAATCTCCCTTGCTGATTTAGCAGACGAGGCCCCTGTGATGCCCACCTAGGAGGTGTTCCTAGGGCTACTGAGAGGTGGGTGAAACCAGCCAGGCTTGGGCGGGAACTGCAGGCATCCACCCAACCTCAGAGGTATTTGCTGGAGAAAGTGACTAGAGGCTCCAACCTCTGGGACAGGGGGCTGAAGACAGGCAAGTTAATCATGAGGCTACCAGTCACAGTGTGGTTCCTGATACCCCCCATCCCCACTGAGCCTCAAACAATGCTGGACACAGAGAACATAAGGCCACCCAGCAGGCGTGCGCTTCCTCTACAGAAAGTCTAGAAACTGCCTAGGTGCTCACCCTGGGAGCCCTCTGCCTGTTCCGCAACTGTGGAGCCCCATGAATAGACTAAACCCCAACACCAGGGGCCTCATGTCAAGGGGAACCTCCCGCAGGAAGACATGCCCCAGTGAAGAGGCAGTGGCCTAGAGTGGGGCACAGGGAGGGCACTCTCCTCGGGACCTCCCAGACAACAGGCCATTTGGGGACATTGTACTGAAAGGACCCAGGCCCTCAGTTGATTCTAAGATGCTGTGGCTTCTGCAGCCAGCACGGCTGATTCCCAAGGCCCGTGCATGGTTGTGTGTGACTGTGGCACCTTTGCCTTCCTGTGACCAGAGGGCTCTCTAGTCGCAGCACCAAGGTCTCTGACATGGCCCTGGCATCACCAGAAGGCCACAGGTTTTTCCTTTCTTTCAGAACAGACGGTGGTCTTCCCAGTTCCTTTCAGAGTCCTGGTACGACAGCCTACTTCTCTCCTTGCTGGCCCATCAGTGCCCTCTCCCGTGGGGCTCTTGTCCCCATACCCCACCTGCTCCACTGTGTTGCCTGCCCGGCCCCTCGTGGGCATCTCACCTGGGCTGACTCAACTCCGAGGAAGCCAGGCCGGGTGCTCCTCCCTGCTCCATCCCAATCCCACACCAAGGTGCTGGCCTTCCCTGGGCCCCTGCCATGCCTCCTCTGCAGGGCTCCAGCTCCAGCCTCTTAGTCCTAGCAGTAAAGATGGTGTCAGGTGGTTTCTGGGTGCCTCAGCTCCTGTCAGGCCCTCAAACCATGGCCATGGTGTATTCTCCTTCCCAGCACCACTCCTGGCACAGTACCACACAGCAATGTACACAGCCCTCCGAGCCTGCATGGCACCCTCCAGGGCTGAGAGTGCACCTGAGGCTCACCTCCCAGGGCTGATGCAGCAGCAGAGCCCTAGCTGGCAGGAATGCTAACCAGTAAGTGGACTACAGCAGCCCTTGCCAGGGAGGAGGTGAGGGAATGCCAAACCCTGCAGGCAGAGGCTTCTCGCCCCCATGCCCTGGGGCCCTACATGGACAGGGGGCCAGGAGCTCAAATAGCTGCTGAAACAGACACTCGTTTATTTCCCCGGAAGGAGGCAGCATGGGGTCCTTGGGGAGTCTCTGTCCAGCTCAGACAGGCAGATCTCACTTCCAGAAGAGCACATTCCAGAAAAGTAGCCAGCAGGGGTAGAGGCCCAGAGACAGCAGTGGGAAGAGCAGGGCACCGTAGGTGTGGTGCTCCAGCACACCCTGGGCCAGCGCTGCCAGGAAGAGCTGCCAGCCCTCGGCCAGTGACAGTGGCGCCTCCTGAAGCTCCCGCCACAGGAACAGGCTGCCAAGGAGCGTGGCTGCTGGGCTTGTCAGCACCAGCAGGGCAGCATAGAGAGTCCTGGGTGGAGAAGCAACATCAGGGTAGGCTCCATGGTGGGGGCATGGACACCAAGTTGGGGGAAAGGGCTACTGAATGAGGGTATGGTCTGTGATGAGGGCACAGGCGTTGGGGGAAGTGGGGCTGATCCATACATACCGGGGCCCATGAGGCTTGGCAAGCGCAGCGGCGGGCACCATGGTGGTGGCCAGCAGGAAGCCCAGTGAGAAGTTGGTGAGCGCGATGCAGCCCAGCTGCAGTGCTAGGTAGATCAGGGCTACCAGCTTCAGTGCCATCCAGCCCCTGTCTGGGGCCTGTGTGCTTACAACCCTGCAAGACAAAGGGCTCAGAGACAACCCACAGACTGTCTGCATGTCCAGGGGACCTCTAACCCCACCCCCCAGCCAGCCCAGCCTCTCACCGGTGTGTGTTGTGGGGCAGGGCCAGGCCAGCCGCATAAATCGCCAGCAGCGTCAGCACCACAGCCTCAGCCTCTGCCACTGGGAAGTGCTGGGTGGCCACGTGTTGGCCCAGCACTGGCAGGACATAGAGGGCCAGTCCCATGGCCTGCGAGATCAGCAGAGGTGCCACGAGCGAGGCCAGCCCCACACCCTGCAGGGTACACAGGCTCTTGGAGATGGGCCCTGGGGCCAGGGGATCCCCAAAGACCACCACCATCCCACCAGCTGAGGCTAAGTTGCAACACTAAACACCAGTCAGACCCTGGAAGCCCACTCCAACAACAGAAGGGGATGCCATCACCTGTGATGGGGGAAGGGGGACACTGGGGCCAGGGGCCCCCCCGGGCTCCTCAAGGCCCACTTCGGCCTCATGCAGCTGCATCCACAGTTCCAGAGCGTAGCCCAATCAAGGACCCCAACAAGAGGTGTAATGGGATCTGCCCAGAGGGGGACCCAGGGCTTACCCCTGTACCCCACCCCCCATCAGAATGGAACACTCTCCCCAGCCTAGAGTTGAGGAGACTGGAGGCTGGTCACAAGTAGATGGCAAGGGGCAGAGGATATCTTGAGACCAAGGACCAGGAGCAAGAAGCCGGCAGCGGGCATGTAGAGGCCGATGGAGACGAAGCGGGAGAGGGCGGGGAGCAAGTAGAGGAAGAAGGACTGGTGTAGGCGCTCCAGGAGGTGGTTGAGCTTGCGGAACATGCCCTCCAAAGCCCTGTCAGGTGTGGGGCAGGTTCATGGCTGGCCACAGCCACCAGGCCATCCCCCACTCCGCCCCAGCTGGACATCATCCTGGGCATGGAAAGGGGGGACCAGAGACTACTTACTTGCCCACTGCCACCAGGTCATACTTGTACTGGCGGAAGCTATTGATGCCCCGCAGGGTTAGGGCCTCCACACGGTAGCGCAGGAAGAGGCCATGGGAGCCGTGGGGGCGGCCGGAGGCCTGCCGCAGAACCATGAGCAGCAGTGTCTGCAGGCCCTGCAGCGGTCCATCCAATGACGTCCAGTCCTGAGGCTGCAGCTTTAGAGGTGCAGGACAGGATGAGACAGGCCCTCCCACAGACCCTGTGCCCTTCAGCCCTCAGGCAGGCAGGCAGCCCCACCTTGCCCTGAAGCGTGCACAACAGGCCCCCTTTCTGGCAGAAGGTCTGGAAGAGATTGAGCAGGTCAAGGTTGGGCAGCTGCCCGTTGAGCCCCTCCACAGCCACATCGAGGCTGGTGACCACATCACTGCTCAGCTCCAGCGCCACGGCCGCCTGAATGGCCCCAGCTCGGCCCTGCAGGGGTGACGACTGCATGCCTGTAGGAGCAAGTGAATGAACGCTGATGGGGGATCTGGTGAGGGCAGTGAACCTGAGAGGCAGACCAAAGCATGCAGGACAAGAGAACCTACCAGTGACATTGACATCGTGGTAGGCTTCAAGCCAAGCCTCAGTGCCCAGAAGGTCATGTTCTGTTACCAGGAAGATGATATCTTTGGCCCAGTAAATCTGCCCTGGAGGCCAGAAGCAGGATCAGCAAGGTCTGGGGCACTGACCAAACCCCTCCATGGCCAGCAACCCTGAGCCTCACCCCGGAAGTGGGCAGCCAGTGCCAGCAGCAGCCCCACAGCCTGGCTGTTGGTAGAGTCTGAGCCACAGGGCACGGTGAGCACAAGCGACTCCGTGCTGGCAGCACGAGGGGCCCGCAGGATGCCGTATACGTTGGTGCCTGACACCATCTGTATGCAGTATGGGGGGGACCTCAGTGTAACTGTGGTAGGGCGCTGAAGCCCCCCCTTTTCTAGCCCTCCAATGCCCACCAGGGATTTCCCCTCCCACTGAGCTTCCTGGCCCCATGACACCCGCCAAGGTGATACCCAGCCCAGACCCCTCCCTCCAAGGTGCTTTCTGGGCCCAGGCACACCCCACTCCCCCAGTACATAGCGCTCGTGGGTCTCATCTGGGAAGGGCAGTTTCCGGGAGAAACTCTGCGTGTAGACCTCCAGCCCTACTGACCGCATCGTCCGTTCAAGCCAGGCCACTGGTAGAGCCCTGCAAACACGAAGGGAGCCTATGAGCAAAGCTCCCCGGCCTTAGCCACCACTGCTCGCCCCATACGCCCTGCTCTGCCGCTCACCCCGACTTCTTGCGGTGGGCAGCGAAGTCCCGTGCAAAAGCCCGGGCACGGTCTCCGCCCGCAAACTGCTCCTCCACCATGGTGGAGCCCATGGCGTTCTCCGACATGTAAGTGCGCTGGGTCAGCGGCGGGAAAACCAGCGCCAAGAACCAGGCGATGCCCGCCACGTAGCTCAGCACGCTGTGAGAGAGGACGGAGGGGCACCGGAGCGTCAGCGGGTCCTGAGACGCCGACCCGAGGCCACAGCCTCCGCACCCGGGGTCGATCGCGCGGGTCTGAGACCTAAACCCGGAGTCCTGGCATCGGGACGCCGGACCGGAGGGCTGAGCCTGGGCCTGATACCCTCAGTGCTTCCAGAGGGCAGCAGCGGAAGGGCGCGAGCAGCCGGAGGGGAGCGAGCAGCCGGAGCGGCTCCGGCCCTCGATGGGCACCGCGCAAGGGCCGCCGCCAGCGCGAGTTCCAGGGCTTTCGGGTCCCCGCCTCCCCGGGCCCTGTTCTCACCACAGCGGCGCGTTGAGGCGCAGCACGAGGCGGGCGAGCGCGCGCCGGCGAACGGGGTCCGACAGGAGGCCCATGGCGGGGCAGGGCGGCGCGGCGACGGACCCTCTGCCGTCTCCGGACCCTCTGCCGCCTCCAACTACCGCCGCGGTGCCCGCAGGCTGCTCCTGTCAGACCCGTGGACCGCGCTCGCCCGCACTTCCGGTCCCAGCGGCGCCCGCGACGGCGCGCATGTCCGGAGCACAGGACGCGCCCCCAACACCCCGTACTGCCGGCGGCGCGCAAGCCCAGACAGCGGCTGGCTGCAGGGTGGGCGGTGCTGGTGAAGCCGGAAGGACGCGAGCGGGTTGGGGAGTCCGCTAGGCGCTGCCCCCAGGAGAGTCGGACCCGCAGTGCACCGCCCCGGAGGGAGGCAGGTAGCCCTACAGTCGGAGGAGAGCAGAGAAGATGCCCGACAGCAGGCCGAGCTGGTCGGGGCAGCGAGATATCGCCCACTGGAAGGCCCGCAGGAGTCAGAGGTGATGAGCCGGGCAGTATCGCGGGAAACCCACCCCCGATATTCGACGTGGGTCCTTTTCTATTTTCCCTAAGTGGGGCTGGTCTGAGAAATAAAGGGAAAGAGTACAAAAGAGAGAAATTTTAAAGCTGGGTGTCCGGGGGAGACATCACATGTCGGCAGGTTCCGTGATGCCCCCCAGCCATAAAACCAGCAAGTTTTTATTAGCAATTTTCAAAAGGGAGGGAGTGTACGAATAGGGTGTGGGTCACAGAGATCACATGCTTCAAGGGCGACAAAAGATCACAAAGCAGAAGGCCATGGCGAAACTCGAATCACTAATGAATTTCCATGTCCGGCGGTGCACGCATTGTCAGGGTTCAAGAGCGGAGAACCGGTCTGACTAGAATTCGCCAGGCTGGAACTTCCTAATCCTAGCGAGCCTGGGGGCGCTGCAGGACACTAGGGCACTTCATCCCCATCTACATCTGCATAAAGCAGACACCCCCAGAGCGGCCATTTCAGAGGCCTCCCCTGGGAATTCATTCTTTTCCCCCAGGGCTGTTAATTATTAATATTCCTTACTGGGGAAAGAATTCAGCGATACTTCTCTTACCCGTTTTCAGTAACAAGAGAAATATGGCTCTGTCCTGCCTGGCCCACAGGCAGCCAGACTTTAAGGTTATCTCCCTTGTTCCCCAAGATCGCTGTTACCCTGTTCTTTTTTCAAGGTGCCCAGATTTCATATTGTTTAAACACACATGCATTAAACGAACAATCTGTGCAGTTAACGCAATCATCACAGGGTCATGAGCTGATATACATCCTCAGCTTATGAAGATGATGGGATTAAGAGATTAAAGACAGGCATAGGAAATCACAAGAGTATTGATTGGGGAAGGGATAAATGGCCATGAAATCTTTTTTTTTTTTTGAGACGGAGTCTCACTCTGTCACCCAGGCTGGAGTGCAGTGGCGCAATCTCAGCTCACTGCAAGCTCCGCCTCCCGGGTTTACGCCATTCTCCTGCCTCAGCCTCCCGAGTAGCTGGGACTACAGGCACCCGCCACCTCGCCTGGCTAGTTTTTGTATTTTTTTTAAGTAGAGACGGGGTTTCACCGTGTTAGCCAGGATGGTCTCGATCTCCTGACCTCGTGATCCACCCGTCTTGGTCTCCCAAAGTGCTGGGATTACAGGCTTGAGCCACCGCGCCTGGCCGTCCATGAAATCTTTACAATTTATGTTCTGTCATGGCTTTAGCGGGTACCTCTGTTCGGGGTCCCTGACTTCCCACAACAGGGCAGGTGGGTGGAAAGCCGGCGGCGGTCAGAGAATGGATGCCAAGCGATACTGTCAATGACTCAGGACGTCCCAGTGGAGTCACAGCATGAGCCCAGCACCGAGGTTTTCTGAGTCAGATGACCGCAGAGATGCTGATAGCACTACTGGCCAAAATGGGCTTCACTAGAGCTGGGGTGTGTGCAGTATAAAGTAGGGGAGCATACTGTCCCTGTCCAGGCCAAGAGATCCTTGGAATATTAGGGGAGCAGCAGCCCCAGGGTCCACACTGCAGGAGCTGGTAGTCAGGGCTCCGGCAGGTCTGTGGGCCAGAGGTGAATGAAGGGGTAGTTCGCTCAAGAAGAGGATGCACTTTGGGAAGGTGAGGTGGGAGGATCCTTTGAGACCAGCCTGGACAACAAAATGAGACCCAGTCTCTACACACAAAAAAATTCTTTTTAAATTAGCCAGGTAGGTGGGACATGCCTGTAGTCTTAGTTCAGGAGGCCAAAGTGGGAGGATCACTTGAGCCTAGGAGATTGAGACTGCAGTGAGCCGTGATCACACCACTGCACTCCAGCCTGAGCACAGAGCAAGACTATGTCTCAACAAATAAATAGTGGTGGGCAGAGAGAAGGGTCAAAACTGAAGACTCCATGTGAGAACAATTTTTTTTTTTTTTTTTTTTGAGACAGAGTCTTGCTGTCATCCAGGCTGGAGTGCAGTGGTGCTATCTTGGCTAACTGTGACCTTCATCTCTGGTTCAAGTGATTCTCCTGCCCCAGCCTCCCTAGTAGCTGGGACTACAAGTACCTGCCACCACACTAATTTTTGTATTAGTAGAGATGGGGTTTCACCATGTTGGCCAGGCTGGTCTCGAACTCCTGACCTCAAGTGATCCATGAGAACAGGTAATTTTTGTACTTTTATTTTTTTTAGATGGAGTCTTGCTCTGTCGCCCAGGCTGCAGTGCAGTGGCACGATCTCGGCTCACTGCAACCTCCGCCTCCCCGGTTCAAGAGATTCTCCTGCCTCAGCCTCCTGAGTAACTCAGATTACAGGCATGTGCCACCACCCCCAGCTAATTTTGTATTTTTCGTAGAGACGGGGTTTCACCATGTTGGCCAGGATGGTCTCAAATTCCTGACCTGAAGCAATCCGCCTACCTCAGCCTCTCAAAGTTCTGGGATTACAGGTGTGAGCCACCATGCCTGGCTGTTGTATTTTTTAGAGCCCAAGGTAAGCAGCAGGAAAAGCCCAAGGGGCTCCAGGCCATAGTCCAGAGGCCATGGGACATGGCCCCCACATCTCTAGGTTGGGTACTCAGAGCCAGCTGAGTTCTCCCTCAGCCCTTTGCTCAGGGCCCTGGATGTGCCAGAGTAAGGGTAACAGATTCCTCAGTCCAATGACCTGGCTCATCTTGCCAGGCCCTGCCTCCTGCTCAGCTGCCTTGAGTCCTTACTGGGACATGTTGCTTTTTCCACCCAGGACCTCCCCCACAGCAACCCCCTAATCCACTGTTCTCTTCAGGGTTTGAATTAGGCTACACAGAGATAGGCAGTTCATGTGTGGGCGAGGGGCCCTGGTCATCCCCAGGAGCCAGCACCAGACCAGGCTCTGCCAGGCTTCACATGGCTCTGAAGTGCTGTTGGGTGATTAACGTACAGTGAGGGTTGTGTGGGCAGAGGAGGGTTTTATTCTGGACATGGGTGGCTGGGTGGTCAGTCCCCCAGCAAGATAGAGGCCTCACGCACATGCTGCCTGACCACTCTGTCCAAGAGGGTGTGCACATCTCGAGCAGCCTGGGCAGCAGCCTCCAACACCCGCTCCAGGTGGTCCTCGTGCAGCCGGGCATCCATCTCAAGCAGCGCAATCTGTCCTGAGGCTGGCAGCAGGGCCAGGGCCAGCTGGGGGCCACCAGCTGCCTCCTCCACATGGCTGAGGTCCGCCAGGGCTGTGCCGTCCACAAAGCCAGCTGAGCACGCACACACAAAGTCTCTCATGGGTATCCCAGCATCCAGCACTGCCAGTGTGGCTGCATTCACACAAGCTGCATAGGTCCCACCATCTGCCTGTAGCACCTGCAGGGACCCCAGGGTGTGAGTCTATCAGACTCTCTCCCCAACCCCATCACACCCACCCCTCCCTGGATTGACGCTGCAGCCGGCTCACCTGCACATAGATATCAATCTGGGAACGTGGGTGCAGCTGTGTGAGGATGGCTGCCTCGAAAGTCTGGCGGAGCTGCAGGCCCATCTCACAGGACTTCCGGTCCCCATGTGGCCGTCGCTTGCGCTCACCTGTGCTGAAGGTCGCTGAACTATATTGACAGTTCACTAGGGCCCTGTCCGGCAGGGCTCGAGCCCGGGAACCCCGGATCTGGAAGAGGACGGACACATGAGCCAGGCCCACTCCTTCCAGCTCACACGCCACTGTCCTCTGTGGGTCTGCCTCTCCCTCCACTTTCAATGCCTCAGCAAGGGGCAACTACATTACCTCCAAAACAAAGCCCCCTGTTTTGCACTCTCTGTCTTGCATGTGTTGCCCTCTGGCATCTTTTAATTGGCTTCCTTGTGCCCATCCTTGCCCCATTCCCTGCCAACCCAAGTTTACAAACATCAAGGCTGATTCTGTCTCACCTTCACACTCAAATCCTAATTACCTTACAAAGGTTTCACATTACATATGATATAAAATCCCAAATCATTTCCCTGGTCTACAAAACCCTAATTCCTCACCTCCCCGGGAACTCTCAACCTTATTTAGAGTTATCCCCTCTTTCCCCACCAGCAGTCTTTCTGTTATGCATAAGTGCCTTGCTTGTTTTCACCACCGTGGTCTTCGCCCTCCTGGTTCCCTCCGCCTGGAAAGCAGAGCTCCTACCCTCATGCGCTAAACAAACACTCTTTCAATACCTTCACTGGCCAGGCACAGTTACAGCGCTGGAAACACAGCAATGAAACCAGAGAGTTTTATGTAGTTTCTGTCCTTAGGAAGCTTATGTTCTAGCGAGGAAACGGGAAAATGCTTAAGCAAAATAGGCATTTGAGATTGTAGATGCACAAAAGACAAGGGTTTATTGTAGGGAGAGAAGTACCGCATGGATAAAGCCGTCTGGGAAGGAGTGACGTCGGAGTAGAGCTGAGAGGAGAGGGAGCGAGTGGGGGAGTGCCTGGCACGTTGAAGAGCCGCAAAGAGGAGGGAGAGCGCAGGCACAGAGACCGATGAGAAAGGCAGGACCACCGCGCAGCACACTAAAGACTTGCATTTACTCCGAGTGAGATGCAGTGCTGAGCATCGGCTGTGTAGACTGAGGCGCGCCGGCCGCACCTCTCAAGTCCCCGAACCTGTGCTCAGCCCGGCTGCCCCGCAGATCCCGCGGTCACGCGATTCCCATCCCGCACGCCCACTCGCCTCGTGCGGGCCGTAGACCACCGCCAGCGCCTTGGTGTTGCCCTGCTCGATGTAGGCCGAGCCGTCAGCCTGCGCGAACACGCCCATCCGAGCCTGGATCTTGCGCAGCTCCCCGGCGCGCCGACCGTCCACCCGGTAGCCCTGGTCCGACAAGAGCTCCAGCCCCGCCATGCTGCCCGGCCGCCAGCTCCGCTCTCTGCCTAGTTCTCTGATTCGCGGGAGAACTACAGCGCCCTGCGGCTCCGACCTCCCCGAATCTACGGTTTCCGGCGGTCCGCTATCACTTCCGGTTCCGGGGAGCTACAGCTCCCCGCGGTCCCGACCTCCCTGGATCTACGGTTTCCGGCGGTCCGCTGTCACTTCCGGTCCCGGGGAACTGGAGTTCCTCGCGGCACCGACCTCCCTGGATCTACGGTTTCTGGCGGTTCGGCTTCACTTCTGTCTCCGGGGAACTGCGGTGGCGCTGTCGGGGAAGCAGCGGTTGAGCCCGCAGCCGTTCCCGGAGCTGTGCCACGGGTGCCAGGAGGTGGGCGCCCGCCGAAGGAGAAATTCCCGTCACGCCCTCGGGACCAGTGGTGCCCACATTCAGCCCTTCCCCGCGCCCCAAGTGTGGAAGTGGAAGGATGAACCCAGTGGGTTGCGACACTGACAGGAGAAGGCATTGAGCGGTCCTAGAAAAGTGACCAGGCTGGTGTCCGAGGATGGTCCACACCTGGCACCTCTCCAGTCCTCTCATGCCCTCCCTTTACACCGAGCTTCCACACTGCAGTCGAGTGGGCCTCCCTTTTCCTTTTGAGGTTGCAGATTTCCTCATCCTTTCCAGAGAGGGGTTGTGTGTCTGTTTATCTCTTGCCACTTAACCTCAGCGGCTTCAAATAGCAATCATTCTATTATTATATCCTGCAGTCTTGGGTTATCTAGGCTCAGCTAGGTAGTTTGCACGTAGGCTCTCTCCTACAGTTGCTGCCAGATGGTGGCTGGGGCTGGAGCCATCCTAAAGCTTTCTCTTTCACATCTTTGGTGGCTGATGCTGGTGGCTGGCCAGGACCTCATCTGTGGCTGTCAGGCAGCACACCTACCTGTGGCTTCTCCATGCTTCCTTGCAATATGGCAGCTGGGTTCCAAGGGTAGCCTTCCAGGACAATGAGATGGACAACATGTGCATGATATTTTTAGAACCTAGCCTCAGAAGTCACATAGTGTCCCTCCTGCCAGACTCTGTGGGTCAAGGCAGTCAGACACATCTACCCAGGCTTAAGGGATGGGGACAGGGACCCCACCCTTCAGTGGGAGGAGTGTCAATATTAGACTGTAGGAACAGCAGGTGGGCTGGGGAAATGCAGTCTGCTGCAGGGGCCCAAGTTCAGCATCCCCTTAGAGGTGGTTATGCTCTCCTGAAAGACTGAGAGGCATGAGAATGAGTGAGCAAGCCACAGCCCTGCTGCTGCAGCTGGTATGAGGCCATGATAGGCCACTATCCTCTGCCACTGGCCACCACCGATTCCCCACCCTTGGCTCTGCAGCCAGACACTGCGTACTGTGGAGCAGCCCAGGCCCTTCTCCCCTTGCAGTCTGAGCTCTTCCTGTCCCTGTTCTTACTGGGTCATTTTGTTTGTTTGTTTTGTTTTTTTGAGATGGAGTCTCACTCTGTCACCCAGGCTGGAGTGCTGTGGCACAGTATCAGCGCACTGCTCCCTCCACCTCCTGGGTCCAAGTGATTCTTGTATCTCAGCCTCCCAAGTAGCTGGGAAGCTGGGATTACAGGCACCTGCCACTATGCCTGGGGAAGGTTTTTGGTTTTTTTTTTTTTTTTTTTTTTTTGGAGACGGAGTCTCACTGTCACCCAGGCTGGAGTGCAGAGGCACGATCTCAGCTCACTGCAACCTCCAGCTCCTGGGTTCAAGCGATTCTCCTACCTCAGCCTCCCAAGTAGCTGGGATTACAGGCATGCGCCACCATGCACTGCTGACTTTTTTTTTGTAGTTTTAGTAGAGATGGGGTTTCACCATGTTGACCAGGCTGGTCTTGAACTCCTGACCTCAGGTGATCCACCTGCCTCGGCCTCCTGCCACTGCACCTGGCCATTACTGGGTCGTTGTTTCGACTGTCCACTGACAGTCCTTGCCACATGCAGGAAGACTAGACATCCAGGGAGCTCTGTGGACTGCCCACCCTAGTTGTGTAGCAGTGACCATAGCAACTCAGGAAAATGAGGACGATGTTGGTATTCAGCCTAAGTAGCCCAAAGCAGGCCAGTGATAGCTGCTACTTCAAGATCAGTGGAACCTTTGCTGTGTTCCCTGGTGGAAGTATTCGCCTTCAGGAACTAGGCCTCCAACCTGGCAGCATTCCAGGTTTAGGATTATGGGGCCACTGCTACCTCACACTTTTGGTTCTCTGATCCTCGTACTCCAGCTTTAGGGTACACACATGGGTCGATTCAAATTTTGGAGGCCTAAAGCTTATACAAATTCAGGGGCCGTGAGGAGTATCCTCAAGATCCCTCCGGAATAATCAGTTTGCTAGAAGGACTCACTATAGACTCACGGCTAAGATTATTACACAGAGAAGATAATAAGTCTGAATCAGCAAAGAGAAAAGGTGCATGGGATGAATTCCACAGGAAATCAGGCGTGAGCTGGCCAAGTGCTCTCCTGGTGGACTCCATAGCAAGAAGCTGGAGCTGTGTGTGTGAAATGCTGTCTGCCAGGGAAGCTTCTTAGACACTCAGCACCCTGGGGTTTTATGGAGGGAAGGTTACATACACAGTCTGTGCCAAGCATGTGCCCAAATTCCAGACCCCCAGAAGCAACACAGGCGTTCAGCATGAGCCATGTTTGTACAAACAGTCTAGGCACAGTGAGACACGCTTTCCAGAGAATGGAGGGAACCATCCCCAAACCCAAATTCCCAGACACCAACTCTTCAAGCTTGCCTGTGAAGAAGAGCTTCTCAGGCCTGCGGTTAACTCGTCTACACAGTCTTCTTTTGAAACATAAGACAGGCCGGGCGCGGTGGCTCAAGCCTGTAATCCCAGCACTTTGGGAGGCCGAGGTGGGTGGATCATGAGGTCAGGAGATCGAGACCATCCTGGCTAACATGGTGAAACCCCGTCTCTACTAAAAATACAAAAAACTAGCCGGGCGTGGTGGCGGGCGCCTGTAGTCTCAGCTACTTGGGAGGCTGAGGCGGGAGAATGGCGTGAACCCGGGAGGCGGAGCTTGCAGTGAGCCGAGATCACGCCACTGCACTCCAGCCTGGGAGACACAGCGAGACTCCGTCTCAAAAAAAAAAAAAAAAAAAAAAAAAAAAAAAAAAAAAAAAAATAAGACAAAATTATATATCCAAAACTAAGTGAATAGTGAGAAAAGAAGCCCCAACACAAACATTTTAAAAGTTGACAAATACTACAAACATCACAAAATGCAGAAAACCTACAGGTTTCCCCTACATTTCTTTGATGCATTCTCTGATGCTCTGTTAAGATGACAACACTTTTTTTTTTTTTTTTTTTTGAGACGGAGTCTCGCTCTGTCGCCCAGGCTGGAGTGCAGTGGCACGATCTCGGCTCACTGCAAGCTCCGCCTCCGGGGTTCACACCATTCTCCTGCCTCAGCCTCCCAAGTAGCTGGGACTATAGGCACCCTTCACCATGCCTGGCTAACTTTTTTTTTTTTATTTTTAGTAGAGACGGGGTTTCACCGTGTTAGCCAGGGTGGTCTCAATCTCCTGACCTCATGATCTGCCCGCCTCGGCCTCCCAAAGTGCTGGGATTACAGGCTTGAGCCACCATGCCCGGACGACAACACTTTTTATAATGTAACCTCCTATATGTAGAAAGAAGGTGGCAGATGCGGTGACTCGCGCCTGTAATCCCAACACTTTTGGGAGGCAGAGGCAGGTGGATCCCTTCAGTCTAGGAGTTCAAGATCAGCCTGGACAACATGGCAAAACCCCATCTCTACAAAAAATACAAAAAATTAGCTGGACATGGTGGTGCATACCTGTGGTCCCAGCTACTTGGGAGGCTGAGGTGGGAGGATCACTTCAGCTGGGGAGGTCAAGGCTGCAGTAAGCTGTGGTCCTACCACTGCACTCCAGCCTGGGCAACAGAATGAGATGCTGTCAAAACAAAAAACAAATAAACAAAAACCAAGAAAGAAAATGATTTAGTTTCTCCTCTCACATGTTTGATCAAAATTTAATTTTATTACTTATAGTTAAGTTGCTTTCAGGTAAAAGCTCCTTTGGGTAATATGTACATTTTTAGAATTGTCATTAAATTTGAGGAAATCGCTTATCAAATTTTTTCCACATGTGAGCCATAACATTTCAGGTGTTGGCTGGGTGAGGTAGCTCATGCCTGTAATCCCAACACTCTGGGAAACTGAGGCAGGAGGATCGCTTGAGGCCAGGTGTCCGAGACCAGCCTGGGCAGCATAGTGATACACTATCTCTACAAAAAAAAAAAAATTAAAAATTAGCTGGGCATGGTGGCACACGCCTGTAGTTCCAGCTACTTGAGAGACTGAGACGGGAGGTTGGCCTGAGCCGAGGGAGTTCAAAGCTGCTGTGAGCTATGATCGCTCCACTGCACTCCTGCCCGTACCACAGAGTGAGGCTCTGTCTCAAAAAACAAACAAAAAAACCCAGAACCCTCCCCCCAAATAAAAATGAATTTGAGTTTGGGTTTTCTTGCTTGTGACTACTCTTAGATCCTCTTTGAGTTGACACTTGGCCAGTGTCATCAGCTTGTTGTGTTAACATGGAGCCGAGGGAGATGGGTGTTTCTGGAAGCCATTTCTACACCCGAATGACTAGCGACAGCATAACTGTATCAGGAAGTGACTGTTCCCACCAAGCCCAAGCAAAACGTACCCTCGACTCAGCCTCCCAGGAGCTGGACCCCACAACGCCCCCTCCAGCTCTGTGCAGCAGGGGAGGGGGTAACTGATGGCAGGTTGCAGGGGGAAGAGACAGTTTTAGCTGGTTGTGGTTAAAATATCTCACTTTTACAAATTTTATGAAATATATGACTTGACTCTGTAAATAGTTTGCTGGGGCCCAAGCTGGGAAGGGGCTGTGGGACTGAGGATCCTGGAACAGATTCCCGAGATTCCTAGTGAACCTGTTTCTCGAGCTCCAACTCCTTAGGGCAGCACAGGCGCATCCCAGCAGAAGTGCCCCGCCCTGGAAGGGGCTGACATCCAGCTGGCAGCGGGGCAGGGCCTTCAGCAGACTGTGCCACTATTCTGTTGGGCCGAGAAGGGTTTGAGAGACCAGTGAGTCCCAGGGATGTGAGCTCATTGCCACACAGTAGGCACTAAGGTGGGTTGTTAGGATTTTTTTTTTTTTGAGATACAGTCTCACTCTGTCGCCCAGGCTAGAGTGCAATGGCGCGATCTGGGATCACTGCAACCTCCGCCTCCTGTGTTCAAGCGATTCTCATGTCTCAGCCTCCTGAGTATCTGGGATTACAGGCGCATGCCACCGTGCCTGGCTAATTTTTGTATTTTTAGTAGAGACAGGATTTCACCATGTGGACCAGGCTGGCCTCAAACTCCTGACCTAGTGATCTGCCTGCCTTGGCCTCCCAAAGTGGTAGGATTATAGGCGTGAGCCACTGCAGTGGGCCGGTCGTTAGTATTTAGCATGGTCCAGTGGGAGGTAAGCTTGGGATAGAGGTGGAGGAGCTACAGGCAGGAAGAGCAAAGTTGGTTCAGAGTAGGTGTCGGTTCTGGGAAGAACAAATCGCTGCTCCTCCAGGGGAGGGGCCTGAGGTCTTTGTTGTTGTTGTTTTTTGAGACCCAGTCTCGTTCTGTTGCTCACGCTGGAGTGCAGTGGCGCGATCTCAACTCACTGCAACCTTCACCTCCTGGGTTCAACCGATTCTCCTGCCTCAGCTTCCCAAGTAGCTGGGATTACAGGTGCCCACCACCATGCCTGGCTGATTTTTCTATTTTTTAGTAGAGATGGGGTTTCACCATGCAGGCCAAGCTGGTCTCCTGACCTCAGGTGACCCGCCTGCCTCGGCCTCCCAAAGTGCTGGGATTACAGGCATGACCCACCGCGTCCGGCCCAAATTTATTTTATTTTTTAATTTTTTTGAGACAACATCTCACTCTGTTGCCCAGGCTGGAGTGCAGTGGCTCGATCTTGGCTCTCTGCAGCCTCGACCTCCTGGGCTTAAGAAATCCTCCCACCTCAGCCTCCCTGGTAGCTGGGATTACAGGTGCCTGCCGCCACCCCCAGATACTTTTTTTGTGTTTTTTTGCAGAGATGGGATCTCGTTATGTTGCCCAGGCTGGCCCTGAACCTCTAGGCTCAAGTGATCCTCCCGCCTTGGCCTCCTAAAGTGCTGGGATCGCAGGCATGAGCCACTGCACCCAACCAATATGTACAATATGTATGCATCAATAAAAAATATAAAGAATCCCACTATTCTCTTTCTTTGTCTCATCATTTTTGTAGAAAATTGGACACTTTAGGCTGGGTGAGGTGGCTCATGCCTGTAATCCCAACACTTTAGGAGGCTGAGGCGGGAGGTCAGGAGTTCGAGACCAGCCTGGTCAACATGGTGAAATCCTGTCTCTACTGAAAATACAAAAAATTAGCCACGTGTGGTGGCACGCACCTGTAATCCTAGGTGCGTGCCTATAATCCCAGCTACTTGGGAGGCTGAGGCGGAAGAAGCACTGGAACCCAGGAGGCGGAGGTTGCACAGTGAGCCAAGATCGCGCCACTGCACTCCAGCCTGGGAGACAGAGCGAGACGCCTTCTCAAAAAAAACAAAACAAAAAAAAAGAAAAAAAACTGGATACTTTAGAGCGTATATCACATCAACTCTGGGTTAGGATTGGCCAATGACCCTTGTGATTTTGCTCCTGGTTTTTCATGTTGTTTAGTGGCTCACCTGGGCCAGTTCCATGTGTCTGTTTCCCCCACAGTGTGTAGCTTCTAATATTTCTGCTCAGCTCCCCGCTCCTCCTTATTTTTAAGAACTTCTGGCTTCCTAGAAATCACGCTTGGGTCAGCCTAGTTTAGCGCTCACCACCAATTGGTCAAAGGTTGTGTTGAACCTCCCCAAGCCAACGAGGCTCCTGTAGGTCCCCCAATTTCTCTGAAAAAAAATTTTTTTTTCGAGATGGAATTTTGCTGCTGTTGCCCAGGCTGGAGCGCAATGGCGCGACCTCAGCTCGCTGCACCTTCTGCCTCCCAGGTTCAAAGGATTCTCCTGCCTCAGCCTCCCGAGTAGCTGAGATTGCAGGCATGCGCCATGCCCAGCTAATTTTTTGTATTTTTTTTTTTTTTTTGAGACGGAGTCTCGCTCTGTCGCCCAGGCTGGAGTGCAGTGGCCGGATCTCAGCTCACTGCAAGCTCCGCCTCCCGGGTTTACGCCATTCTCCTGCCTCAATCTCCCAAGTAGCTGAGACTACAGGCGCCGCCACCTCGCCTGGCTAGTTTTCTGTATTTTTTTTTTTAGTAGAGACGGGGTTTCACCGTCTTAGCCAGGATGGTCTCGATATCCTGACCTCGTGATCCACCCGTCTCGGCCTCCCAAAGTGCTGGGATTACAGGCTTGAGCCACCGCGCCCGGCCCATGTTTTGTATTTTTAATAGAGAGGTGGTTTCACCATTTTGGTCAGGCTGATCTTGAACTCCTGACCTCAGGTGATCCACCCGCCTCAACCTCCCAAAGTGCTGAGATTACAGGCATGAGCTACACACCCAGTCCCAAATTTTTTTTTTTTTTTTTGAGGTGGAGTCTCACTCTGTTGCCCAGGCTGGAGTGCAGTAGTATGATCTTGGCTCACTGCAACATCCACCTCCTGGGTTCAAGCAATTCTCCTGCCTCAGCCTCCCAAGTAGCTGGGATTACAGGCACCCGCCACCATACCTGGCTCAATTTTTCATTTTTAGTACAGACAGGGTTTCTCCATGTTGACCAGGCTGGTCTTGAACTCCTGACCTCAAGTGATCCACCCACTTCAGCCTCCCAAAGTGCTAAGATTATAGGCGTGAGTCACTGCGCCCAACCTTCTCCCAATTTCTTTCTGTGTCTTGACCAAAAAATCAGAGGTCCTTGACCATTTTGTGACTCATAAGCCACAGGTTTTTTCCAGCAGGTTTGAACCCACACTGGGACCTTGAACATTCCCAGGCACTAATAAAGGTATCTGGGTTTACAAGAAAGAAACTGGCCTGGCCCTGAGCCAAATGCTTTAAACCCACACAGAAACTCCATACCCCGGCCCCCTTGCTGCGGGTACACCAGGGCAGAACACCCCTTTTCTCTCGCTGTCTGTTTCAAGGACTGCTGCCGCTCTCTGTCCCTGAGTTCCCCTCATTAATGCTCTGGACTAGTCACCCTGGCGTTTAGTGCTTCTTCCTTTGGAATCCCGGTAGGCTCCATCTTGTGACAGTTCGGGGCACTCCCTTGGGGGACTCCCATGCTGCTGCGTTTGGGGTGACTCCAGCCTGGGGTTCGGTGGGATGAAGCAGCTCCGTCCTTTGCTGATGGATGTGTATGTGGTTGGAAAGTTTTCCAGTCTGCTCTGCATTCAGCAAGTGTGATGGGCTAAATAACGACCTGAAGATACTCAGGTCCGAATCACTGAAGCCTAAGAATGTACCTCATTTGGCACAAAAGACTTTGCAGATGTGATGAAGTGAAGGAGCCTGAGATGGGGAGGTGATCCTGGGTGACCCAGGTGGGTCCCTATAGGAGGGAAATGGAGGGAGATTTGACTACAGGAGAAGAGAAGGCTGTGGGATCGCCTGGATAGAGATCAGAGTGATGCGGCTGCAAGCCAAGGAGTGCCGGCTGACACCAGGAGCTGGAAGAGGCAAGGCACATGCTTTCCTCTGGAACCTCCAGAAGGAACCATTCGTGTAAAAGCCTTGATTTGAGCCCTATAAGACTCATCTTGGACTTTCGGTCTCCAGGACTGTAAGCTAGTAAGTTTCTGTTGTTTTAAATCTGCAAGTTTGTGGTGATTTGTGAGGGCAGCAGTAGACAGCCAGCACGCCCAACCACTCAGCCTGGGTGCAGCCTGGCACCCAGGTGCAGTGGCTTCTGGACACCCAGGGGTGAATGCAGTATCTGCAGGGTCCTTTCTTTGTCGTCTCTGTCCCTGGTTTTCAGCTACACTCCAGGCCGGCCTGCCATTTCATTTGCTGCTGTCAGCTTTTTCCTACTTGCTTTGCACTGAGCTTCCCACAGCCTGCCATGCACCTTAGGCACGATTTCCCCACACTGTGCTTCCTAAGGAAGGCGGCCCCATGCAGCTACCAGCCCTGCCACCGCCTCTCACTGGGGCAGCATCTGTGGAGCTGGGGTAGGGCGTGGTGGCCTCTGCTTCTCCCAGAGTGAGACCCCTGTGCTGCGGCAGGTGTTGGGGGACGGGAGGCCTCGTCTTCTCTGTGTGTCCCTCCCTGTGTGGTGCCTCTGCCTTGCAGCCGGGAGCCGGGAGGAAGGAACCCTTGTTCTCAGCTGCACCTCCTGGAGTAGAGCTTTTATGACAGGGAGCCAGGGATCAGCGGGGAGCAGGCTGAGCTCAAGCCCCACAGAGTCCCCCTGTTCTGACCAAGGCTTAGTAGATCCTCTTGAATAAATGCTTCTTGCTTTGCTGTATGTCCCTTGGTCAGTTTCCAAGGCGAGAGGGCTGCACAGCCCGCTGGGCGTCCTGCCCTGTGTGGGGTCCCAGGTGGAGGCCTGGAGCACACAGAGTGTCTCTTCCCCACCCTCTTCCTGCACAGGCCAGTCAGATTCCAGAGCATGAGAACTGGACTTGCTTCCCAAGGGCCAGGGCAGCGTGTCCATCTAAAGCGGCAGCATGGTGGTGGTGTCAACTGAAGAATGGCGAGGTTCATACATTTGGAAAGGAGAGCTTTATTTCTCATAAAGGGTTGCAGCCTGCAGGGCGGCCATTCTGACCAGCAGGGAAGTATAACCTCCAGTGAGAAGTCAAAAACAGACACTTCATGGGAGGGGCAAGGGGAACAGGAATTTATGCTGAAGGGAGTGGCCAAATATACATATTCAATGAGCTGTAAGAGGAGTCATGAATATTTATGAAAGGGGAGCACACAAACGCACAATTGAGCTTCACACCTCCCCATGGGACTCATGTTCAAAAAATGGTGGCATTATCATGATCTGAGGGTGGGGTTTTCAGGTTTCCAGCGTCAAATGGTGCAGCAGAGGACACGAAACCCCTCCCTGTGCTTCCTCAGAGCCACAGAGCCACTCCATGGCCAGTGGTCTCTATCAGGAAGGAATGAAGGCTGGCAGATCGTTTCGGCAGGTTGAACCTCCGCCGCCCAGGTTCAAGCGATTCTCCTGCCTCAGCCTCCCAAGTAGCTGGGATCACAGGCATCTGCCACCACGCCTGGATAATTTATGTATTTAGTAGAGATGGGGTTTCACCACGTTAGTCAGGCTAGTCTCAAACTTCTGACCTCAGGTGATCCATCCACCTCAGCCTCCCAAAGTGCTGGGATTATGGTGTGCGCCACCGCACCCGGCCAGCACATTTTCTCTCTTTGTTCATCTGGAACTGTCTTTATTTCACCTTCATTTTCAAAAGTGGTTTTCCTAAATACAGGATTCTTGCTCGACAGTGCTTTTCTGACTTTGAGTACGCCGTCCTATTGTCTTCTGGTCTCTGCCGCTGCTTCTGAGGAGTCAGGTGTCAATCTTATTTAGGGTTCTCTTATATGTGATGAATCATTTTTTTATCTTGTTACTTTCAAAACTTTATCTTTGTCTTTGCTTTCCGGTATTTTTACCACGATATGTGAGCTCCCGGAACCTGCCCACATTCCTTGCCATGAGACTCCTCCAGCAGTGGAGACTCTGCCCTGGGTGGAATCTCTTTCATGCTTTGAGTTTTTTCCACTGGAAAGAGACCTGTCCTTTGAAAGGATCACCTGATTCGGTTAGGCTCACCCAAGACCATCTCCTTTATCCCCCAGCAGTGTCAAGCGACATAACCTAATCATGGCAGTAAAGTCCATCTTATTCACAGTCCTGGGGATGATGCAGGGCACGTACAGCAGGAAATCCTGGAAACCTTCTGATAATTCTGCCTATCACGCTCTACCCTCTGGCTTTCAGAGTGTGTGAGTTGAAAGTTGACACTCTGAGCCTCTCATTCTTTTTTTTTTTTTTTTTTTTTTGAGACAGAGTCTCACTCTTGTTGCGGAGGCTGGAGTGCAGTGATGCGATCTTGGCTCACCACAACCTCCGCTTCCCAGGTTCAAGCAATTCTTCTGCCTCAGCCTTCCGAGTAACTGGGATTACAGGCATGCACCCCCACGCCCAGCTAATTTTGTATTTTTAATAGAGACAGGGTTTCTCCTTGTTGGTCAGGCTGGTCTCAAACTCCCAACCACAGGTGATCCACCCGCCTCAGCTTCCCAAAGTGCTGGGATTACAGGCATGAGCCACCACGCCCAGCCAAGCCTCTCATTCTTTTGGGGTAGAATCTCTCCAACTATCAGAAATACTCTACTCGGGGCTGGGCTTGGTGGCTCACACTTGTAATCCCAGCACTTTGGGAGGCCGAGGTGGGTGGATCACCTGAGGTCATGAGTTTGAAAACAGCCTGGCCGAAAGGGTGAAACCTTGTCTCTACTAAAAATACAAAAAAATTAGCCAGGCGTGGTGGTACACACCTGTAGTCCTAGCTACTTGGGAGGCTGAGGCAGGAGAATTGCTCGAACCCGGGAGTCGGAGGTTGCGGTGAGCCGAGATGGCGCCACTGCACTCCAGCCTGGGTGACAGAGTGAGACTCTGTCTCAAAAAAAAAAAAAAGAAAAAAAAAGAAAAACTCTACTTTGGCCAGGTGTGGTGACTCACACCTGTAATTCCAGCACTTTGGGAGAACAAGGCAGGAGGATAACTTGAGGCCAGGAGTTTAAGGCCAGCCTGGGCAACATAGTGAGACCCCGGGCTGGGCACAGTGGCTCATGCCTGTAATCTCAGCACTTTGGGAGGCCGAGGTGGAGGGATCACGAAGTCAGGAGATTGAGACCATCCTGGCTAACACGGTGAAATCCTGTCTCTACTAAAAATACAAAAAAAAATACTAGCTGGGTTTGATGGCGGGTGCCTGTAGTCCCAGCTACTCCGGAGGCTGAGGCAGGAGAATGGCGTGAACCCGGGAGGCGGAGCTTGTGTGAGCTGAGATCGCGCCACTGCCCTCCAGTCCGGGAGACAGAGCAAGAGTCCGTGTCAAAACAAACAAACAAACAAACAAACAAACATAGTGAGACCCTGTTTCTACCAAACAAACAAACAAATAAACCTAGCCAGGCATGGTGGTGCATGCATCTGTGGTTCCAGCTACTTAGGAGGCTGAGGTGGGAGGATGACTTGACCCTGGGAGGTCAAGGCTTCAATGAGCTATGGTTGCACCACTGCACTCCAGCCTGAGTGACAGAGTGAGACCCTATCTCAAAAAAAAAAAAAAAAAAAAGTAAATAAAATAAAAAAAGAAAAATACTCTACTCCATTTTTTTCTTAATTATAGGAATTATTTTATTTTATTTTATTTGAGACAGAGTCTCGTTCTGTTGCACAGGCTGGAGTGCAGTGGCGTGATCTCAGCTTACTGCAACCTCTGCCTCCCGGGTTCAAGCGATTCTCCTGCCTCAGCCTCCCAAGTAGCTGGGATTACAGGTGCCGCCATCACACCTGGCTAATTTTTGTATTTTTTAAGTAGAGACGGGGTTTCACCATGTTGGCCAGGTTGATCTCGAACTCCTGACCTCAGGTGATCTGCCCGCCTCAGCTTCCCTAAGTGCCGGGATTACAGGTGTGAGCCAACACGCCTGGCCAATAATTACTTAAATTGTCATGATTTCTGTTGGGATTCAGTACAGTTGCCCCCAGTCTCCTGGAGTAGTAGTCTCAGGGGTGCTGCCCCCACTCGCAAAGGTGAGGGGCCCTGCGATGGCTTCACTCAAGGAGCCACAGGGAAGGGAGCATGAGAATCCCAGGAGAGTCTACAAATCAGCAAGTGGAAACTAGACCCATCAAACAAGCAAAAGAGAAAAATGATGTAAACTACATAATAATCATAACGTAAGAAAAAGCCAGAAAACCAAAGTAACCGTGCAGAGGTGTCCCTTTAAAGACAGATTGGATAGAAGAAGAAAGTCCTTCATATGATCTAAAATGCAAGCCTACTGTCACCATTGAGGGTGGCTCCCCTGTCCCTGGGGAGGTCTGTCTTTAGGTCCTGGTCCTCAGCCTCTGGTGGGCTACCTGCCCCATCCCCTTCCTTGAGGTTATGGCCCAGATGTGGTGCCTCCTCCAGGGCACCTGCCTGCTTGCTGCGACCTCCATGTGACAATACCAGGGCCCTCTCCCCCCAGAAACAGGCCCAGCCTCCCTTGTGGCAGCTCCAGCACTGCCTGGTGCATCCCTTTGCCTTCAGCCCCCTCCTATGCTCTCCTAGTGTGTTCTCAGCTGGCTCTGCCCCTGTAGCCCTGACCTGCCCTGGTTGCTGCTGTCCAGCTCCTGCTGTTGCTGGGCCCCATCCTGCAGGGCAGCCACACACCCACCTTTCTCGATCCCTTCAGATGCTGTGCCAACCGTGACTGCCCAGATACCATACCCAGTTGCCTTGACCCATGTCCTGGCATGGCCAGGCCTGCAGGCTGTGACTGGTGGCCAGTGGGCAGTCAGATGGGTGAGTGCAGAGGCTTGAATCCCATATCCCTTCTCCCACAACACACTTGGGCTTGGCTGGCCCAAAAAAGCGTCCATCTTCTAGGAGGAGGATTCCTGGAGGGAGCCAGAGACTTGGGACAGTTCTGGGCACCCACTGGTCATTTGGCCCGTAGGGGACCGGAGGTCAGAGGTCAGGCCAACCCTGCCACGGGGGTGATCGGAACTGCTGGGTCCTGACCCTGAAGGCCTGGAATGTGGCTGAAGCCTGGGGGCAGGGGCAGCCGCTGACCTCACAATGGCAGGGTCTATTGTCCTCAGCTGGCCCGCTGGCCCCCGCCAGCTGCCGCCCCTGGCTGCCAGGCATGTCCCTCCTCAGCAGCTATGAGGGCCTGCGGCAGGAGATCCAGCGGCTGGCACAGGAGAACGAAGAGCTGCGGCGGCTGGTGCAGCTCATCCAGGAGAACCAGGAGCTGAAGCTGGTGCTCAGGAACCGTAGCAGCAGCCTGGGCTTCTGCAGCTCCGGGTTCCTGGCTGAGGTGGCTGCCAGTCCCCGGCCGCTCAGGCGGAGAACAATCAAATTCAAGAATGCTGAGAGAGGTGGGCTGTACCGGGGCCCCAAGACTCTGTGGAGCTGGGCAAACCTGCTGGGTGCTGCGGGGCATCTAGAGCAAAGCCAGGGCCCTGGGGCTCTTTCAGGACGTGCAGCAGGGAGAAGGTGCCAGGTCTGGGAAAGTGACCTCTGAGCAGAGCCTGAGCGGGCAAGGGAGCTGCAAGGCTAGGGCGTGGCTTTCCAGGCCCGGGGAACAGCCTGTGCCAGGCCCTGAGGTGGGTGCAAGTTGGCTGTGCCTGAAGCTGTCAGAGCCGCCGCAGTGGCAGACTCTTCTCCCAGCCCTCTGTTCTTCGGTGGTGGGGACAGCCACAGCCCTGGCGGAACATGATGGAAGCCTGGCCCGGGGTGCAGGTGTGAGAAGTAGCGGCTCTGTGTTCTGAAGGTGGACGTAACAGGACGTCTGGCAGAGTGGGTGTGGGGATGAGAATGGGGCCGGGTGCAGGAGCTGCTGCTGGAGTGGGCCAGTGGTAGGTGGCCTGGGGCCTGGTTTTGGGACGTGTCTGGCCATGCAGTCAGAGGCACCACTAGAGACTAGGGGCCAGGCCATCCTGCAGGCCTGGAGCTGCCTCTGGTCGCCGTGGAGGGGCTGCATGGCATTGCCAAGGGGAAGCTGGGACCCACCAACATCGAGGGACAGAGATAAAGGCCCAGTGGGGCAGGAGGCAGGTGGGGGTGGGGGTGGGGGCAGGCAGGTGGGGCAGCCAGGGGAGGCCTGAGCCTAGGGTGGGTGGGAGTTGGCCTTCGTTGGTCTGCCCCTGAGATGTGCAGTGGAGTGGGGTCAGGAGAGCCCCAGATGCAGGCAGAGGTGGGAGGTGGACACCTGGAGGTGCACAGCAGTGGGGTGCCCCTGGGGAGCATGGGGACAGGCCCTTAGAGGGTGCATCTGTGAGTGGATAGCACAGGCCCCTAGAGTGAACAGAGGGGCGAGGGGGTGGCTGGGGATGGTGGTGGGCAGTGAGAGAGTCTGGGGTCTGCAGCATAGGCCTGGCGGGCAACCTGCGTGCGTACAGGGTGGCAGATGGTGGGGGCGTGGGTGGGTGGGGTGTGGGAATCTCTCCTGATAGATCCTGGGCTGAGAGGCTGTGCTGGGGACAGGTGGAAACCAGAAGGCAGGGCAGTCCCACAGGAGTATGGGCTGGCTGGGGCGAGGCTGTGTGGCTGGTGGGGAGGGTCCTGGGCTGAAGTGGGGTTGCTGACCAGAGCTGCTTCCCAGGGACTGCTCAGAGCAGGCAGGTGGGGCTCCTGCACGTGGGCATGGCATGATCATCTGGGGCCTCAGCTGGGCCTCAGGATGGGGAAGGCACTAGGAGATCTGTGGGCATGGGGTCTGGGGGTGACATCACAGCGGGCACCCGCCACTCAGAGGGCAGTCATCCGGACATGAGCAGCAGCCCATCCACGGGGAGGGGGTCCTGAGTGCCTGATCCTGGGCCCCATCCCTGTCTATGGGGAGCTGGAGTCCACGGCCCTTGGCACAAATGTGAGAGGAAAGGGGTCCCAATCCAGACCCCAAAGAGGGTTCTTGCATTTCTTGAAAGAAAGAATTCAGGGCGAGTGCCTACAGTGAAAGCACGTTTATTAAGAAAGTAGAGGAATAAAGAATGGCTACTCCATGGACAGCAGCCCCGAGGGCTGCTGGTTGCCCTCTTTTCTTTGAGACGGAGTCTCGCTCTGTTGCCAGGCTGGAGTACGGTGGAGTACTGCAAGCTCCACCTCCCAGGTTCAAGCGATTCTCCTGCCTTAGCCTCTTGAGTAGCTGGGATTACAGGCGTGTGCCACCACACCCGGCTAATTTTTGTATTTTTAGTAGAGACGGGTTTCACCATGTTGGCCAGGATGGTGTTGAACTACTGACCCTGTGATCTGCACACTTCAGCCTCCCAAAGTGCTGGGATTACAGGCACGAGCCACCGTCTCGGGCCAGTTGCCCATTTTTATGGTTATTTCTTGATGATATGCTAAACGAGGGGTGGATTATTAGTGCCTCCCCTTTCTAGACCATATAGGGTAACTTCCTGCCGTTGCTGTGGCCCTTGTAAACTGTCATGGCGCTGGGGGGAGTGTAGGACGATGGTTTTGGTGGGTTTGGCCAGCTTCTTTACTGCAACCTGTTTTATCAGATACAGGTTTTTTTTTGTTGTTGTTTTTTGTTTTTGAGACGGAGTCTCGCCCCTCGCTCTGTTGCCCAGGCTGGAGTGCAGTTGCACGATCTGTGCTCACTGCAGCCTCTGCCTCCCAGGTTCCAGCGATTCTCCTGCCTCAGCCTCCCAGTAGCTGAGATTACAGGCACATGCCATATGCCCGACTAATTTTTGTATTTTTAGTAGAGACGGGGTTTCAACCATGTTGGCCAGGCTGGGAGATACAGGTTTTTATGACCTGTATCTTGTGCTGACCTCCTATCTCATCCTGTGACTCAGAATGCATTAATCGTCTGGGAATGCAGCCCAGTAGGTTTCCCCCTCATTTTATCCAGCTCCTATTCAAGATGGAGTTGCTCTGGTTCACACGCCTCTGACACAAGGAGGGCTGGAGGGGAGGGAGACCCGGTGAAGAGGGCCAGAGATACCGCACAGGAGGGGCCCGCGGGGCCGGGAGCGGGGCTGGTAGAGAAAGCCGCAGGGCCTCCTTCCCTTTCCTGTCTGTGCTTCAATGCCCCCTCACACGGGGAACGACGTCCGCCAGTGGGAAGCCCTGCTGTGGCCCGGGCTGCCAGCTCCCCTTGCCCGGGACACCTGGAGGTGGGATCCCGGGGCGCCCACGCTCGGCGAGCCCAGGCCCGGCGCTGGAGCCCCGAGGGCCGCAGAGCCAAGGTGCCCTTGAGCCGGCGCGGGCGGCCTGGGAAGGCGCAGGGCGAGGACAGAGGCGCGGGGGGCGGACCGGGCCTGACGCAACCGCGAGTGCCGGGACCAGTGGCGCGGGGGGCGGGTCCCGCAGGCTCCTCCCCGAGGCGAGGCTGGTGCGGGCAGGGCCGCTGGGAGCGCAGCCAGAGCCGACCGCGAGCCACCGAGCCGGAGCCGAGCGCCCAGGTGGGACCTGCGCAGGGCGGCCTCCCCTCCTCAGCCCCTTCCCCGCTGCCTCCCGGGCCGCTACTCACGCGTCCCCGCCTCGGGCCGCCCTGTCGGTGCTCAGGCTCCGTCCAGTCCCCGGGCCCACCTGGCTTGGGCCGAAGGTCGAGCAAAGAGGGAAGTGGGGTCCCCCGGCCAGCTCGCCCCAAACGCCCTCCCCGCACTCCCGTGCCTCTTTCGTGCTGAGGGACCCCCCTCCGAGGGCTCCAGGGTCCAGCGTCGCCCCCACCTCCCGTGCCTGCTCCACTGCCTGGGTTTCAGCCCAATCCAGGGCCCAGAGAAGCGCGATGCGGGGCATGGGGGCATCAGGCCCTTGACCCCCGGCCAGGGTCTCGCTGGGGCCCAGGCTGCCCTCGGAGCTGGGCCTGCTGCTCTGGCTCTGCCCAGAGTCGTGCCCGTGGGTCTCTCCCTCAGGAATCCCCCGCACGCGCAGGGCAGGGCTGGGGAACCTCTAGTCCCACTCGCAGGTGAGCCCGGACTGACCGCCTCTGTCTAGTTTTTCCAGGGCTACCAGCTGAAGAGCTCCTGTGGGATCCCAGCCCCACCACCATGGGCAGCCCTGAGGGCCGCTTCCACTTTGCCATCGACCGTGGGGGTACCTTCACAGACGTCTTTGCCCAGTGCCCAGGGGGTCAGGTGCGGGTCTTAAAACTGCTCTCAGAAGACCCTGCCAACTATGCAGATGCACCAACTGAAGGGATCCGCCGCATTCTGGAGCAGGTGGGCCAGGCCGGAGCGGGTGGACAGGGACCCCACGGCCAGAAACACCACACTGACCACGTGGTCCCCAGGAGGCCGGCATGCTCCTGCCCCGGGACCGGCCGCTGGACTCCAGTCATATCGCCAGTATCCGCATGGGCACCACAGTGGCCACCAATGCACTGCTGGAGCGGAAGGGGGAACGGGTGGCGCTGCTGGTGACACGTGGCTTCCGAGACCTGCTGCACATTGGCACCCAAGCCCGCGGGGACCTCTTTGACCTGGTGAGCTCCTTGCTGGCTGGGGACCAGGGTGTGTGGCATCCACCCCCCAGGGATGCCTTGACCCTGTGGGGAGAGCAGTTGTTGGATTAGTGATGGCTCATGGGCACCAGCTGACAAAGAAAGAGGAAGCTCCAGGAATTCTCAGTGGGACCCGAAGTTCCCCTAGCCCTTGGAGTGGGCACAGGATGCCCTGTTCCTGCCTGCCACCATGCCCGCCCTGGACGCTGGCATGGGGCCACCCAAGCTAGCCCTGTTCAGGCAGGGGAGGGTGGAACCTCTGCACCTACTGCTGCATTTCCGGAAGAAGCTGCCTCCGTGGGGGTGGAACAGTTGGCTGCACTCAGCTGCCTAGGGGGTGGAGAGCTGCCCCCTGGGTGAGCCTTGCTGGGGCTGCCAGGTATGACTGTCCTGAGCCTGCCAACCTGCCTGTTGGGACATAACCACTCGCCTGTACCACACACCCACACGGTACCCTGGCATGCACCCCTGGGCCTGGGCCTTTTCTGAGCCTCTGCCTGCCCCCAGACTGTGCCCATGCCCGAGGTGCTGTATGAAGAGGTGCTGGAGGTGGACGAACGCGTGGTGCTGCACCGTGGAGAGGCAGGCACCGGGACGCCTGTCAAGGGTGTGTGTGCTGTCGCTGGTGTGGGAGCTGGGGCCGGAGGGTCCTGCTGGCCTGTGACGGGGCCTCCTGGGCTTTTCTGGCAGGCCGCACGGGGGACCTGCTGGACGTGCAGCAGCCTGTGGACCTGGGGACCCTGCGTGGAAAGCTGGAGGGGCTGCTGTCTCGAGGCATCCGCAGCCTGGCCGTGGTGCTCATGCATTCGTACACGTGAGTGAGGTGGGCTGTGGGCCGCGGGAGCAGGTGCTGGGCCTGGTGGGAGACGAGGTGCCACTGGGTTTTTGTCATAGGTGGGCCCAGCACGAGCAGCAGGTGGGTGCGCTGGCCCGGGAGTTGGGCTTCTCGCACGTGTCACTGTCCTCGGAGGCCATGCCCATGGTGCGCATCGTCCCTCGGGGGCACACGGCCTGTGCCGATGCCTACCTCACACCTGCCATCCAACGCTACGTCCAGGGCTTCCGCCGTGGCTTCCAGGGCCAACTTAAGGTGAGGCCATGAGGCCCCTCCACCACCCACGCCTGGGCCTGGGCCTGGGCCTCGGCCTGCCCAGCCCATCATGGCCCACCTGCTGCCGGCTCACAGCCCCTCGTGGCACACCTGCTGCCCGCTCATAGCCCCTTGTGGCGCACCTGCTGCCCGCTCACCTCATGGCCCACCTGCTGCTCGCACACAGCCCCTTGTGGCGCACCTGCTGCCCGCTCACAGCCCCTTGTGGCGCACCTGCTGCCCGCTCACAGCCCCTTGTGGCGCACCTGCTGCCCGCTCACAGCCCCTTGTGGCGCACCTGCTGCCCGCTCACAGGACGTGCAGGTGTTGTTCATGCGCTCTGATGGCGGCCTGGCGCCCATGGACGCCTTCGGCGGCTCCCGTGCTGTGCTCTCGGGCCCGGCCGGCGGTGTGGTGGGCTACTCAGCAACCACGTACCAGCAGGAGGGTGGCCAGCCTGTCATCGGCTTTGACATGGGAGGTATGAGGGCTGAGGGCTGGGGTCTCGGGGAGGCCCCGCTGCTGGGCCCCTGGGTCTTTAAGCGACCCACCAGCACCCCACCCCTGCCAGGCACGTCCACGGATGTGAGCCGCTACGCTGGGGAGTTCGAGCATGTCTTTGAGGCCACCACAGCTGGCGTCACCCTTCAGGCCCCGCAGCTGGACATCAACACCGTGGCAGCGGGAGGGGGTTCCCGCCTCTTCTTCAGGTCAGCTCTCCTGCTTCCCAGGCCAGGACCCCAGCCCTGTCTGCCTCCTCACGTCCAACCCCAGCCCTTCCCCTAGGTCTGGCCTCTTTGTGGTTGGGCCCGAGTCAGCAGGAGCCCACCCGGGACCCGCCTGCTACCGCAAAGGTAAGAGTCAGGATCTGCCTGGCCTGGCCTTGCCCTCCGCTTGCTGCCCCAGGCCCAGCCCCTCCCATCAGCCCTATCCCTGCCGCCTGCTCCTGCTCCGCTGCCTCCAGCCCCCAAGCCCCACATCCTGTCCACCTCCCAGGGGGCCCCGTGACAGTGACGGATGCTAATCTGGTCCTGGGTCGCCTGCTGCCTGCCTCCTTCCCTTGCATTTTTGGGCCGGGAGAGGACCAACCACTTTCCCCCGAGGCCTCCCGCAAAGCCCTGGAGGCTGTGGCCACTGAGGTCAACAGCTTCCTGACCAACGGGCCCTGCCCGGCCTCCCCGCTGAGCCTGGAGGAGGTAGCCATGGGGTTTGTGCGCGTGGCCAACGAGGCCATGTGCCGGCCCATCCGTGCACTCACGCAGGTACGTCCACCTCTGCTCTCCCGCCTGTCCTGCCCCCAGCCCTGCTCCCTGCCCCACGCCTCCTGCTCAGGCGGGGGGCTGGATGGGGTAGGGTAGGAGAGCCCACTGACCCCTTCTGTCTCCCTAGGCAAGAGGTCATGACCCCTCAGCCCATGTGCTGGCCTGCTTTGGGGGAGCTGGTGGGCAGCATGCATGTGCCATTGCCCGGGCCCTGGGCATGGACACCGTGCACATCCACAGGTGGGCCTAGGTGTGGGTGCACGGAGATGCGTGTGATCTGCACTGGCTTGGGAGGTGGCCCCCCTATTGCCACGCTGCCCATCCCTGCAGGCACAGTGGGTTGCTGTCGGCCCTGGGGCTGGCCCTGGCTGACGTGGTGCACGAGGCACAGGAGCCCTGCTCCCTGCTCTACGCGCCTGAGACCTTCATGCAGCTGGACCAGAGGCTGAGCCGCCTGGAGGAGCAGTGTGTGGATGCCCTGCAGGCCCAGGGCTTCCCCAGGTGGGCTCCCAGGGTGCCCTGGACAGAGGGCTTACGTTGTCCCCCTTGGTGGGTTTTCTGCCTGATGACTTCCCAGGTGGTCCCGGGGTGCGCGAGAAACAGAACAGGTGTCCTTGCCGGGCGCTGGGTGGGGTGGGGGGCAGGGCAGGGGGTTTGGTGTGAGTGTCCCCAACCACCTGCTGCAGGTCCCAGATCAGCACTGAGAGCTTCCTGCACCTGCGCTACCGGGGCACCGACTGTGCCCTGATGGTGTCTGCCCACCAGCACCCAGCCACAGCCCGCTCGCCCCGTGCGGGGGACTTCGGGGCAGCCTTCGTGGAGCGGTACGTGAGTTTGCCAACTCCGGATCCCTGGCAAAGGGCCTTCCTGTCTGGCCACCTCACGTTGACTACTCCTTGGGCCCCGTGGGGAGTGCAGGTACATGAGGGAGTTTGGCTTTGTCATCCCTGAGCGGCCAGTGGTCGTGGACGATGTGCGAGTGAGGGGCACTGGCCGCAGTGGTCTTCGCCTCGAGGATGCCCCCAAAGCCCAGACCGGGCCTCCCCGGGTGGACAAGGTTGGTGGTCCTGCCCGTACCAGCCTGACAGCACCCATGGGGCACTGGGATGGGGACCAAGCCCTGTGAGAGGCATCGGGGAGGGTGCTGGGCCCGGGTGCTGCACTCACCCACACCCTCTGCAGATGACCCAGTGCTACTTTGAGGGGGGCTACCAGGAGACCCCTGTGTACCTGCTGGGAGAGCTGGGCTATGGGCACAAGCTCCATGGGCCCTGCCTCATCATCGACAGTAACAGGTGGGCTGAGGTCCAACCAGGGTGGAGGATATGGAGGGGTCAACCATGGGGCCCCTGGTGCAGGGTTCTCTGGCCCAAGGCTGCAGGGGCCTGCAGGACTCTGTATCCTACCATCGTTGGGGTGTCCCCTGGCCTGGGGCTGTGGCATCTCTGGTTGGAGGGGTGTCGTCTGGCTCCATGCAGACCCTCTGTGCCCTCTGCTCCCTAGCACCATCCTGGTGGAGCCAGGTTGCCAGGCAGAGGTGACCGAGACAGGGGACATCCGCATCTCTGTGGGGGCCGAAGTCCCTGGCACAATGGGCACCCAACTGGACCCTATCCAGCTGTCCATCTTCTCACACCGCTTCATGAGCATTGCTGGTGAGTGGCCGTGGCCAGGTTCCCTGCTGCCTGGCTCCCTGTGGGATGAGGCGCCGGCTGTGTCATGGGGTGGCTGGCAGGGCTGTGCCCAAAGGGAGAGGCAGAAGCAGGACCCCCTGGTGACGGGGCAGGCAGTGTGGCTGCAGCACTGGCATGGTGCAGTTGGCCATGAGAACAAGCCTTGGGCAAGGAGGACACCTTCCCCCTCTTACCTGCAGCCATGTGATCCGGGGAGTGAACTTCTAGCTAAGGATGAGATACTGAGGGCAGCACAGGGAACCCATCTGTGCAGGGTCAGGCCAGCGGCTTGCTGGGAGCCCAGGGGTCAAGAGCCTAGGAACCAGGTTCTTGCTGTGCCAGGCAGGGTGGGAGGGTCGAGGAGTGGCACTGGGTTCTTGCTGGGGGCTCCAGGCGGGACTGGGGAGGAAGGTGGTGTCCTTTACATAGGCTAAGACATGTGGCCAAGTGGGCACACGGTCACCTTGGTCTTCCCCAGGAAAAAGCTGCTGGGTTCTGGGTTTGAGCCCCGGTGGTTCCTGTTCCTTCCTTTCCTGGGGCCATGCTGTGGGTGGATGGGGCCAGCAGGCATCTGGTCACTTTGTGCTCCCAGAGCAGATGGGCCGCATCCTGCAGCGCACAGCCATCTCCACCAACATCAAGGAGCGCCTCGACTTTTCCTGTGCTCTCTTTGGGCCCGATGGGGGGCTGGTGTCCAATGCCCCCCACATCCCTGTGCACCTGGGTGCCATGCAGGAGACGGTGCAGTTCCAGGTGCGGTGGACCCTCCCCCGCCTTCCTACCCCTCCCTCACCTCACCCTGCCACCCCTCCCTCGCCTCACCCTTCCATCCCCCTCCCTCACCCTCCACCCCACCCCACTCTGGCCCCTGCTCCACTGTGCCCACTCTGCACCCATTTCCTGGTTTCAGATCCAGCACCTGGGGGCTGATCTCCACCCTGGTGACGTGCTACTGAGCAACCATCCCAGTGCCGGGGGCAGCCACCTGCCAGACCTGACTGTTATCACACCGGTGAGGGGTGCTGCCCACCTGCCTCTGCTGGGGCAGGGGTGGCCGACGTAGCTGACCGTGGCTTTCCACCCGCTAGGTGTTTTGGCCGGGTCAGACGCGGCCTGTTTTCTATGTGGCCAGCCGAGGGCACCATGCAGACATTGGCGGCATCACACCAGGCTCCATGCCCCCCCACTCCACCACGCTGCAACAGGAGGGTGCCGTCTTTCTGTCCTTCAAACTCGTCCAGGGGGGTGTCTTCCAAGAGGAGGGTGAGTGGGGTGGGGTGGGGTGGGGTGGGCCTTCTGCATTCTGGGACACATGGCCACTGCTGGCAAGCAGGCCTGGCTGGACCGTGGGATGCAGCCCATAGACCCAGGCCTGCCTTGAGGCTGGGAGGAGATAGGTGGTTACCGCAAAGGGCAACTGCAGATCGGATCCCAGGAGCTGAGAGGAATGCAGCCTGGGCCCAGGAAGGCCTCCTGAGGGGTGGTTTTGTGGGTGGAGAGTTAGCCAAGACGTGGAGGGTCAGGGTGCTGGAGGGAGAGAAGCCTGTTTCAAGGTGGGTGGCTGCTTGTGTGTGCAGTCATACTGGGTGGAGTCTGCAGAGAAACAGCAAGGCAGGGGCAGGGGCAGGGCCCAAAGGCCCCTGTAGTGTTTTCTGGGCCTAGGTCTGAGTCACTGGGTGGTGGGTGGCCGTGAAGGGCTTTCAGCTGGTCCTGCACTAATCTCCCACTGTGCCCACGTGCAGAGAGGATGCGGGGCCTGAGAGTGGCCTGGAGGCTGGGGGACAAGAGTGGGGGCAGCTGCAGTTGCCCTGGATGATGCTGAGTCTTGGGCTGAGTGGAGGGTGAGGGTGGAGGGTGGGGGACTGTTTTGGATGTGGAAGGAAGTGGGTATTTGGAGGGATTTGGGAGAGGGGGCCAGGGGTCAAGTTTGGGCAGCTGGAGGTGGAGGCCCTGGCACTGAGCAGTGGCAGGAAAGGTGGGATGGAGGCTGCAGCAGTGCCTGTGGTGGGGGTAGGGGTAGGAAGGCAGGGAAAACAAGCCCTGGTCTGAGGCTGCAGGTCTGGGAGCCCAGGGGAAGTGGCGTGGCCGGGGTGGAGGGTGGGTGTAATGGAACCACAGGCTGTTCTGGTGTTGAGGACACAAATAGAGTGGCCCATTTCCGGCTGCTGCCTTGATCAGTGTGAGCTGGGGGCAGGGGGTGTGGACCACAGAGGGACATGTGCAGGCACACTGCAGAGGGCCCTGTGGCTGCCTCAGAGAGGACCCTGAGCCAGGCTCAAGGGCAGGAGCTTTCCTGAGGTGGGGAGCAGTCCCAGGCCAGACCTCACTGCTTTCTAGGGGCCAGAGACCTTGTCTGGATTTGGGAAACCTGGGTTGGGGGTGCAGACAGGGTTGGCCAGGGGCTCAGTGATGACACTGTCCATCCAGCGGTGACTGAGGCCCTGCGGGCGCCAGGCAAGGTCCCCAACTGTAGCGGAACCAGAAACCTGCACGACAACCTGTCGGACCTCCGTGCCCAGGTGGCAGCCAACCAGAAGGGCATCCAGCTGGTGGGGGAGCTCATTGGGCAGTACGGCCTGGACGTGGTGCAGGCCTACATGGGCCATATTCAGGTGGGCCTGGGCACAGGAGTGTGGGCAGCAGGGCCATCCTGCAGGTGGCCTGGCTGCCACTGATCCTGCTCCCTGCCAGGCGAACGCTGAGCTGGCCGTGCGCGACATGTTGCGTGCCTTTGGAACCTCCCGGCAGGCCCGGGGCCTGCCCCTGGAGGTGTCCTCGGAAGACCACATGGATGACGGTTCTCCTATCCGCCTTCGCGTGCAGATCAACCTGAGTCAGGTGGGCCGCAGGGATGGCGCTTCTGGGCGGCAGGGGCATGGCGCAGCTGCTGACTGCCTCTCTCTTCCCTCCGGTGCGCAGGGCAGCGCTGTGTTTGACTTCAGCGGCACTGGGCCGGAGGTGTTCGGTAATCTCAACGCACCGCGGGCCATAACCCTGTCCGCCCTCATCTACTGCCTGCGCTGTCTGGTGGGCCGCGACATCCCGCTCAACCAGGTTCGCAGGGGTGTGTGAGCGAGGGCGGGCCCCAGCCCGAGGTCACCCTGAGTGCGCCTCCGGGCCCAGCCACGGACTGACCCCATGGGTGTTGGGGCGCGGAGGTGCTATTTCTCTTGGAGCCCACCCCAAGAGCCCCTGAGAGCCGCCCTCCCCGCACAGGGCTGCCTGGCGCCAGTGCGCATAGTGATTCCCCAAGGCTCCATCCTGGACCCGTCGCCCGAGGCGGCCGTGGTGGGCGGCAACGTGCTCACGTCGCAGCGCGTGGTGGATGTCATCCTGGGGGCCTTTGGGGCCTGCGCCGCCTCCCAGGTGCGGGGGCGGGGTGAGCGCGGTCGGGGGCGGGCCGGGTGGGCAGGCTGGAGTAGGAGTGGGCGGGCGAGGTGGGGACGCCCCGCCCCAGCCCAGCGCAGCGACCGAGTGCTCTCGCCAGGGCTGCATGAACAACGTGACGCTGGGCAACGCCCACATGGGCTACTACGAGACGGTGGCAGGCGGCGCGGGCGCGGGTCCCAGCTGGCATGGGCGCAGCGGCGTGCACAGCCATATGACCAACACGCGCATCACCGACCCTGAAATCCTGGAGAGCCGGTGAGCGGGGTGCGCGGAGCCTGGGGAGCGCGACCGGGTGGGAGCCGGGGCTCGGCCACACTAAGTCTTCGCCCTTGTCCTCGCCCTCACAGGTACCCGGTCATCCTGCGCCGCTTCGAGCTGCGGCGGGGCTCGGGGGGCAGAGGCCGCTTCCGGGGCGGCGACGGTGTCACCCGCGAGCTGGTCTTTCGGGAGGAGGCGCTGCTGTCAGTGCTGACCGAGCGCCGCGCCTTCCGGCCCTACGGGCTCCACGGTGAGCGGGTCCCCAGCCCTCGCGGCCCTCCCTGCCCCCGCCCCCGCCCCCGCCGCGTGTCCCTCTGGACTCCTCGCCTCCCTCCCCAGGGGGCGAGCCCGGTGCCCGCGGCCTAAACCTGCTGATACGCAAAAACGGCCGGACGGTGAATCTGGGCGGCAAGACGTCGGTGACCGTGTACCCTGGGGTAAGGGCCATGGCCTGTCCTGTCCCTCTCCTCTCCCGGCCCCATCCCACAGACGGGGAACAGTTGCAGACATGACCAGAGGCCGAGTTTAATCTGGCCCCCGAAGGAAAGGGGGCGCGTACCAGGCCTCTGTGGTCCCTGGGGGTGGGTGATGGATGCTGCCCTGTGGGGAGGGGACTGTGCAGGTGACAGGGAGGGGCCACAACTGCGCTGAGCCCGTACCCCCCCCAACAGGATGTGTTCTGTCTCCACACGCCCGGCGGCGGTGGCTATGGGGACCCAGAGGACCCCGCCCCACCGCCGGGGTCACCCCCTCAAGCACCGGCCTTTCCCGAGCACGGCAGCGTCTATGAGTACCGCCGTGCCCAGGAGGCCGTGTGAAGGTCCTGCAATAAAGATGCCTTAAGTCACCCGGTTCTGGGGACGCAGCTACGGCGCCTAGTTCGTGCTCCGAGTCGTGTCTGTGCGCGCCGGCTGCACGCCTGTCATCTGTGCCTGCCTTAGGACACCCAGACTCGGAGCTGCAGGTTCACTACCAGGTGGTCCGTGACCCCCCCCAGGGCGGTACTGAACGTCACCTGCTCCACCTCCTGGGGGCGGGAATCAGGTTGAGGGTCGTCCCAGCGCCGCAGGCCCAGCCACCCGGGCCCTGGCACTCACTGGGCTCAGCAGGCCCCCAGGAACTCCGCAGTACGTGATGTAGTCCAGGTGCTGACCCCTCCAGGGCTTAGCTCGGCGGCTTCTGCCGGGAGGGCCGGCCAGGTAGAGGTGGCGCCCTTTCTCCTGCTCCAGGGTCCTGGAAGGGGGCGGTGTCACCAAGGCCAGGGCCCCTTTGCGCGCTTCAGGCGGGCAGTGCCTACCTCCAGGTCGCCATTCACCGCCTCAGCATCTCGGGGGAGGAGGCCACGGAGTGGTGGAGCACGGAGCTGCGCAGTGCGGTCCCTGGGGGATCTGGGGGAGGGAGGCATCAGCCAGAGCCTCGGCCGACAGCGCTCCCCAGGTCCACTCCCCGCTCTGGTACCCTCCCCCCAAGCACGATACCCAGGGCCCAGGGCTGCTCTTGGCGCGTGCCCATCCGGCAGGGGTCCTGGAAGCGGCAGAAGAGCTTGTGCTGCTGCTGCAGCGCAGAGAGAGGCTGGAGCGCGGTGGGCGGGGCCGGGCCTCCTGGCTCCGCCCCTGCCTCCCTGCCCTCCCCTCTTGCTGGACCTTTCGAGAAGTTATCGAAGTTTAGGTCGCCCAGGAGCACGCGTAAAGCCACGACCCCTCCACTTTGTTCGCTCTCGGCCTCAAACTTCTCGGCTCAGTCCAGCAGCAGCGTCAGCTGTTTGCTGCCCAAGGGCCCGTCCTCTGTGCGGGGAAGGGGGGTGGGGTGGGCTCGGCTCCAGATTCGGACCCGCATCTTGGACAGTCAGCTCCCGGCTCCCCAGTTCCTGATCTGTGAGCCCGACAGGCACCTCTCAGGAATTCCCATGCCTGGGGCAGTGAACATAGGGCGGGAGTTGGGGGCGGGGTGCAGGTGAATGTAGGGATCAGTAGCCGCCACGGAGAGGCGGGACCTGTTCTGAGGACCCACCCGCAGGGCTCACCAGCCAGTGCTTGCAAGTGCGTGCAGTGCAGGAATCCCACGATGTGGCGCCCGTCCAGGCTGCCCAGCTGCGCCTGCAACACCACGGAGGGCCCCAGCTTCCCTCGCCTTCTTGGCTGAACCCCGCCCCCTCTGTGCTCTGGGCGGGGTAGGCCAGTACCTGTGTGGACAGTAGTCCCTTGGAGGCCAGCGTGTCCTCGCCACGCGCGTGGGGGAAGCAACGGAAGGTGGCGCACAGCAGCGGGTAGCGCGAGGCCAGCAGCAGCCCGCTGTCCAGTAGCTTGAGGTGCGGCCCGGTCTGTAGGCCAAGTGTGCCGACGTCCTACAGCACCGGGCCCAGGTTGGGCGTCAGGCGATTCACCAAGTGACGAGCTGCGCGCAAATCGAATACCTCCTGCAGACACACAACGTCCAGACCCACGGGCAGCGAGGCCACCAGCGTCCCACGCGGCGCCCTGGGCCACAGTTGGCTGCAGTCCGTAGCCCTATAGAGCGCGGCGCCAATGGCCTCAGCCGGTCGCTGGCTGTGTGGCAGGTTGCTGAAGCGCGACAGCCTGTCCAGGAGCAGGCACAGATTGGCCATGAGGAAGATGAAGCAGCGCCCGGGTTCGGCAGGCGGGCGCCAGAGCGCGGGCGGCGCCCAGCACAGCGGAGGGGGGCGGTAGCAGAAGGGGCGGCGCCAAACCTGCAGCGCCAGCCAGAGTGGCAGGCGGGTCAGCGCCAAGGGCAGGCCGACCACCACCAGCAGCAGCAGCAGCGCCACGAGGCCGCTCGCCCCCCTTCTCAGCCATCCCAGGCTGATCGGGCTCGCCGTTGGTGCACAGCAGCCCAGCAGCTGGTCCAGGGCCCAGTAGGCCGGGGAGAGCAGCTCGTGGGCCAAGCCGTGGAGGGCGTGCAAAGCCGGGTGCGGGAAGGGTGAGGGCCGCAGGGCGTCAGTCGCCCGGGGCCAGTTGGGCGGGGATTGCATGGTACACCTAACTCTTCGGCCGCGGGGCGCCGGGGAGACTCATTGGCTTCCAGAGGACAAGCTGACTTGTCGGTGCATCAGCGCGAGCTGCGGGGGAGTCACAGGGGTGAAGGCCGCGTGGCACAGCGTGTGCGCAAAGCCGGTGAGGTGCTGACCCAGCGAGCCTGGCGGAGGCGCGGGCGTAGGCAGCGGGGCGCTTCAGAAAGAAAACCCGAAAGGGACCTGATCTCAAATCCCCACCCTGGATCCTCCTTGCCCCGCCCTATACACCCGCGAAGGTCACACAGGGAACCTGTGAGGTCCGCCCAACGCAAGCGGGATCGGGATGCAGCCTGCGGCAAGTGGAGGACGACCGTTCTTGAGTGCGGGCTGCGCAGGGCTGGTGAGGAGCAAACAGTGTGCTCTGCCCCCTGCTCCCCTGTACCCGCCCCCACGCAGGTCAGCATGGAATAAGTCGGGTACTCCGGCTGCCCAGACGGCAGAATCCACCCCACCCGCTACGCGTGTCTCTGCGGCCCGGTGGTGTCGGGCGCCTGAGTTCAAAGACCTGACACCTAAGGAGGGATGGACTCCCGCCTAGCGCCCCACAAAGTCCCCCAAAAGGCCAGCCCGCAGTGGTGATGGCCCTGTGGCCCTACCCCATGGAGCTTCCAATCTAAGGAGAGGGACTGTTGGTTCTGCCCTGCGCGTAGCTCTGCTGCTGCACGCGAGCCAGACGGAAGCGTTTCCCCATTCTCCCCATTCGTGGAGCGCTCTGGCATACCCTCAGGAGCTTCCAGGACAGGATGGCCGGTAGCTCCCAGGCTCTGCTCGCCTCCCACCTTTCTAATTGGGCCTGTGAACCAGCACACACTCTCCCGGTCAGCTGGGTGCAAGCGTCTCTTAAATAGCCCTGGGAGTTGGCAGGGAGGTGGAGAGGCTTCTGGCAGAGCTCTTCCCTGCCCTTCCCAGGGACCAAGAGGCTGGGTGTCTGGTTGGATTCCCTGGAGGCCTGGGAGTGGGGAGGGCAGAGGCAGGAAGCTCAGCAGCCCAGGCATCCTCGGAGGGCCTGGCACACCCTGCATACCCGCTCCTTCCCTGGACTCCTTACTGGTTGCTGAAAGATTCCCATTGGAACTCAGACCTTGTGGGTCCACTGTTGCCTCGTGCTATCCTCTCTGTCTGGCAAGCACTGGTGCCCCAGGATCCTCCTCAGTTGGGGTTTCGATCTCCCTCCCATTGCAGCCAGCCTCCTTGCCTTCCTGCCTGCAGACTTGCTCCTGTCTCACCCTGTGGTGTGGGCCCCTCTGCGCTTTCCTACACTGCGCTTCTCCCCTCCCATGTCTTCCTCCCCAGGGACTTCCCATCCTGGCCGGCTCCCTCAGCTTCCTGCACTCTCCACAAGCCCTTCCCAGCACCCCATCTGCCCTTAGTGCACTGTGGGAGGCCCCTGGCCTGCCCCCAAATCCTGCTTGTGCTCCTCAGCTCCTGCAGCAGGTGGTGTCTGCCCTTGCCAGCTCTGAATCCCTCTCAAAGTCTCCAGGACCTGTGGGATGGCCTTGGGTGTCTTGGGAAGGGGCTGCCACTTCGCTGGGCTGCCCCATGCCCAGGTTGGGGTGAGGATGCTTTCTCCTGGCTCTTCTCCCTTGAATGTCCTCTTGTCCTCAAGGCCTGGAAGACTGCCCCCCTCCACCCCTCACCCAGCCCCGGCCTAGTATGGAGGCAGGGATCCCACACCCACATCCTTGTCTCCTCCCACCTCTGCCAGCTCCGTGCCCCTCACCACTGCGGCAGGCACAGAGCCACAGCCCTTCCCTCCCCGCTCCACCCCTTCCTGGTTCCTACCCTTCCCCATCCAGGTCCCAGGAGCTCCCACTGCTCTCAGTGCCATGGGAGGGGAGCCTGGGGGCCTTCAGACCAACCCCTCGCAGACCACTGCTGAGCCTTGGCCTCTCGGGCTCTCGCAGAGGGTCCAGGATGGGCATTGACCTCCAGGGCAGGCAGGGCTGAAGGGGCACGGTGCAGGGGCCTGGTGAGCCACCTCAGAGGAGGCAGCACCACCCAGGAGTGCTGGCACAGGCCCAGCGACCAGCGTCTGTGGGAAGCTTTAATGGCTGTGCAGAAGACTGTGGGGTTGAGTGAGCCTGGACCTCCCAGCTCCAGCGTCACCAGATGAACATGGGCTTGCCATCATCGTGCGCCAGCTGGTTGAGGCAGGAGAGCAGCAGCAGCGCGTCGGTGAGCATGCTAGGGTGCACGGTCTCCACTAGCACGCGCTGCAGGAAGTCCACAGTGTAGGTGCCGCCCTCGGACGCCGCCAGCTCCGGGCGCTCTCGCAGGATGCCATAGGCGTTCACCAGCTGTTCGGTCAGCGCAGGGTGCACCCGCCCGTTGTAGCCCAGACTCTGCAGCCTGTTCATGATGCTCACGTAACGCTGTGTGAGCATCTGGCACAGCTCCTCGTCCAGCTTGTGGTCACTGGGGTTCAGGGAGGCCTGCGGGGAGAGCGGCCATCAGGGACCCTCCTTTGCCACACCTCCACACACAGGCAGGTAAGGGGAAGACCGAGGGGCACGTGAGGCTGCGAGACGGCCAGGATCCGAGGGGTGTGCGGTGGGGAGGTTCTGCGAGGGACCTCAAGGGTTTAGGACAGGGAAGCCCAGTGGGCAGAGCCGGACAGAGAGGTCTTCAAGGCCTGATCCGGGCGGGGCAGGTGGCTCCCAAAGCTCCCCAGTGGGGCCTCATCCACAGGGTGAAAGAGGATGCCCCAACCCTGTCGTCTGCTCCACCCACCACCAGGGATTGCAGTTGGGCTGAGGCCTCCAGGGACTGAGGACAGGGGCTGTGGCTAGGCATCTGGAGGCACACAGGGTCCCCTGACCCAGGGGTCTGGGGTCTTTCCCAGGCCTCCTCCTGGCTCCCTGCTCTGCTCCCTCTCAGCGTCTGAAGGCCCCCCCTTCCTTACCCTGGCCTCCATCCTCAACACCCTCTAGCCTGCACACCCCCTAGGGAACTCCCTTTCTTCCCCCAGCACTGAACTGACAACCCCAGCCAAGTGTTGGCCCCAGCACTGAGGGGCCTGTCTCCTTCACCTGCCTCCTCCTGGGCCTGGAAACCAGCACATCTGGGTCAGTTTCCACTCACTTCCTCATGCCCTGTGTCCTCCCACCAGCCAGGCAGTGACTGGGTCCCACCCTAAGGCCTGTAATCATGAAGGCAGCCCCTCCCACCCCGCCTGCCACTGCCCCCTGGATGTGTGACCTGGGCAGTTGTGGAAAGCCCAGTGCCCAGCTCAATGCTCTGTTGGCACCATCCTGAAATTCTAAGTTTTGAATTATTTTCATTTTGCACTGGGCCCTGCCAATTTTGCAGCCTGTCTCAGGTGCAGCTGCCCCCGCCTCCAGGCTTGGCCCTGCCCACTCTCTGCACAGGCCCACAGAGCCATGGGTCTGAAGTGGAGTTGGGTGGGCTAGCCCCTGCCTGAGCTCCTCGTATAGTTTCCACTGCTCCAACACTTGGGGGAGGGCCACCCTCCAGTGTCCCCCAGTCTGTCCCTGCACCTCTCTTCCAGCTACATCCTACTGTGTCCCAGATGCCTGACTTGGTGGTCCCCAACCTGCTGGGAACACTCTTGCCCAGACAAGCTGTTCAGGCACCACCCCTTGGGGAAGGCTCCCAGGCTGGTGGTCGTGTGTGCAGGGTACCAGGCTTGGGGCTGGACTTAGGACTGGGCCCAGTTAATGTGACGCCAACCTCTGCTAAGTGCTCCCAGAGCCTGCGCTCAGCACCCCTGTTGCCTGGGACGTGCCTGGGATGCGCCCGTCTCTCCCCAGCGGGAGGTTCTTGGCCCCTGAGCCTTCTAGGCAAATGAGCAATATGCACAGTTGTGGGAGCAGGAAGACACCATCGAGGTTCAGCACAGGAGTAAGGGTCGGCGGACAGCCATGTTTAACGGCTGCTTCCGCACCACCCTGGGCCTGAGCCTCAGTTTTGCTGCTGGGATGTGAAGGAAATCATGGTGCCACCTGCAGGAGTGTTCTGAGGGTTACAGGCAGCGGCCCCGGTGAGCACTGAGCACCAGGTCACGCGGGGGCCCCCACCCCGGGGAATGGCAGTGCCCTCACATCTCACAGTGCAGCGAGTTGTGTCTTGTTGTTGTTTTGAGACGGAGTCTTGCTCTGTCGCCCAGGGTGGAGTGCAGTGGTTCGATCTCGGCTCGCTGCAACCTCCGCCTCCCGGGTTCAAGGGATTCTTCTGCCTCAGCCTCCTAAGTAGCTGGGATTACAGGCGCATGCCACCACGCCTGGCTAATGTTTTAGTATTTTTAGTAGAGACGGGGTTGCATCACGTTGGCCAGGCTGGTCTCAAACTCCTGACTTCAGGTGATCTGCCCGCCTCGGCTTCCTACAGTGCTGGGATGACAGGCGTGAGCCACCACACCTGGCTGAGGTGTGTCAGTTGTGTCTTATAAATATCACCCTGTCTTAAAAATATTCCTTCAAGGCCAGGCATGGTGGCTCACACCTGGCCACAGCTCAAGCCTCAGTTTGGGAGGCTGAGGCAAGAAAATTGCTTGAACTTGGGAGACGGAGGTTGCAGTGAGCCAAGGTTGGGCCTCTGCACTCTAGCTGGGTGACAGAGCAAGACTCTGTCTCAAAAAAAAAAAAAAAAAAAAAAAATTTAAGGCTGGGCTCATGCCTGTAATCCCAGCACTTTGGGAGGCAGAGGCAGGCGGATCACTTGAGGCAGGGAGTTTGAGACCAGCCTGGCCAACACGGCAAAACACCATCTCTACCAAAAAAATACACAAAAATTAGCCAGGTATGGTGGCGGGTGCCTGTAATCCCAGCTACTTGAGAGGCTGAGGCAGGAGAATTGCTTGAACCCAGGAGGTGGAGGCTGCAGAGAGCTGAGATTGTACCACTGCACTCCAGCCTGGGTGACAGGATCAAGACTCTATCTCAAAAATAAATAAATAAATACAAATTTAAAAAAAATAAACAAATTAGCCAGGTGTGTTGGTGCACGCCTGTAGTCCCAGTTAGCAGGGAGGCTGAGATGGGAGGGCCACTTGAGTGAACCATGGTTATGCCACTGCACTCCAGCCTGGGCGACAGAGTGAGACCCCATCTTAAAAAAAAGTTGCGGCTGGGCGCGGTGGCTCAAGCCTGTAATCTCAGCACTTTGGAAGGCTGAGACGGGCGGATGACGAGGTCAGGAGATCGAGACCATCCTGGCTAACACGGTGAAACCCCGTCTCTACTAAAAAGTACAAAAAAACTAGCCGGGCGTGGTGGCGGGCGCCTGTAGTCCCAGTTACTTGAGAGGCTGAGGCAGGAGAATGGCGTGAACCCGGGAGGTGGAGCTTGCAGTGAGCTGAGATCCGGCCACTGCACTCCAGCCTGGGCGACAGAGCGAGACTCCGTCTCAAAAAAAAAAAAAAAAAAAAAAAAGTTGCAGTAGGGAAAGGCTGTGAAGAAGTCCTCTCGCACGCAGGCCTGTAACAGGATTTATCACAAAAACTTCCTCAAGAGTGCAGGATTCCAAGACACTGCTTGCTCAAGGCCACTCGCTTAACAGTGGCCTTCACCAATGAACAAGGCCACTGCAGTGAGCTTCTGTGACTTCTAAACTTGGTTTCAAGGCAGCTTACATGGACATCTCTGTCTTTAAAAGCTTCCCTTTTGGGGCCGGGCGCGGTGGCTCATGCCTGTAATCCCCGCACTTTGGGAGGCTGAGGCGGGCGGATCACCTGAGGTCGGGATTTTGAAACCAGCCTGGCCAACATGGAGAAAACCTGTCTCTACTAAAACTACAAAAAAGTTAGCCGGGCGTGGTGGTGCGTGCCTGTAATCCCAACTACTTGGGAGGCTGAGGCAGGAGAATTGCTTGAACCTGGGAGGCAGAGGTTGTAGTGATCCAAGATCGCACCATTACGCTGCAGCCTGGGTGACAAGAGCGAAGCACCATCTCAAACAACAACAACAACAACAACAACAACAAAATATATATATATGTATGTTAGCTGGGTGTGGTAGTGTAAACCTGTGGTCACCAGCTACTTGGGAGGCTTGAACCCTTAGGAGTTCATGCTTGCAGTGAGCTAGGATCACGCCACTGTTCTTCAGCCTGGGCTGTCTTGAAAGAAGAGGCTGGGGCAGCGGAATCGTTTGAACTGAGAGGCAGAGGTTGCAGTGAGCTGGGTACATACACTATTGTGTACTCTTTTTTTTTTTCAGGTGGAGTCTTGGTTTGTTGCCCAGGCTAGAGTGTAATGGCGCAATCTCAGCTCACCCTGGGCAGGTGACAGAGCGAGAGTCCATCTGAAAACAAAAAACACGAACAAACAAAAACCTCCACACACAAAACTAACCAAAGGATGCTTTAACCAGAGGCAAAGCTCAAACCTGGACCCTCGGGGCTCACAGTAGCTCCTGCTCAGGCTACACAGAGGCCTGCAATCCACAGATAATCACAGCTGGAGAGAAAAAGCGGCCGGGAGTGCGGCTGGGCTGTTTTCTCAAGAGAAGCCCGAGTGGTAAGTAGCGATGCAGCTGCCCTCCCTGCCCGGCAGGCGCACACCCCCAATCCAGCTTCCCCGTGCCTTCTACAGCCTGCCACACGCGTGGCACAGATGCACACTCGGGCGTGTTGGCAAAGCATCATTCTCCACGTGTGTCCACAGAGGAGGCCATCCTGGTGGCAAAGGGCAAGAGCCGCCCGACCTTGCTGAAACCCCCCACCTCGCCTTCCTCCGAGGAGACCTTGGGCTCCCACTGCCAGACGCCCCAACACCCGCCGGCCGCTGGCACTGAGCAGTCAGCTTCCTCTATCCCAGGGACTCCTCAGGTCATGGCACGTTTGGCCTGGCCAGAATGCAGGGTCCCCACAGCCCCTCATGGGCCAGCCTGCCCCCTGTCCCTGCAGGCCCCTGGCCACACACCTGGATGATCTTCTCCGGGATGTTGGAGACAGTGAAGCCGTAGAGCCGCACGCGCTCTGGGAAGATGCTGGACAGGATCCTTCGGTCCAGCTGGAAAGCGATCTCACCCACCAGCCTCTCCCAGGCCAGCTGCTTCGACTCTGGGGACACAGGGTCTCATCAGCCCAGGTGAGAGGGTGAGAGGGACTGGGGTCAGCAGCCCAGGCAGGCGGCAGGGAGAGGGCCTGGGGGCCCGACCCGCATGGAGCCTGCAGTGTCACTGACCTCGGGCGCTCTCGGGGAACTTGCTTGTCTTGCGGTGGGCCAGCTTCCGTTCCACCTCCATCATGCTCTTCCTCGATGGTTCCGTGGCGCGTGGACCCCGAGAGTCATTGACTGAAGCCGGGGAGGATGATGTACGAGGTGGGGAGTGGGGGTTGTGTGGAGGAGAGTGGGGGGCAGGCAGGTTCCGGGTTGGGGAATTGTGCATTCGGGAAGGGGGATGGGGGGCACCCTGGGCAATGTGGGTGGTGCTTGAGGGGGTGTAGCTGGTGGCAACCTGGGGGGTGAGGGTGGGGGCAGAGGCAAGGACAGTGACTGTGGGGGAGCTGGGGACAGATGCAGGGACCACTTGTTCCTGGGTGGCACTGGGCTGAGTCTGTGTGTCTGAAGTGTTGAAGGAGAAGGCCGTCTCGGGAGCAGGTGTGCCCATGGCTCCGACGGGGGTGGAGGTCTGGAGGGGTATGCCTGCAAACGCTGTGCTGAGAGGCTCTGGGTCCTGGGTCGACCGGGGGGGCTCAGTGGAGAGTGGGACTAGTGATGTGGAGGGGACAGAAATGAAAGGAGGGGTTTTAGAGTGAGGTGGGAGGGCTCTGCCCCGCCCACTCTGCCACCCACCACCCAGCACACCTGTTACCTTTGGTGGTGGCAGCAGGTACCATGCAAGCTGGGGAGTGGGGCCCAGAGGGGCCTCTGCGGAGGGGCTCAGCCAGCCGCAGCCTTGGGGCCTCTGGCAGGACCTGGTTGCCCATGGGGTTGGCCAGCAGGTTCTGAGAGACCCCTAGTGGGGTGGCAGTGGAGCTGAGGAGGGGGCTGCTCAGAGAGACGGCCACCGTGCCCGTCACGGGGGCTATCAGGGGGCTGCTCTGGGACACGGCCACAGGGCCTGCCAGGGGGCTGCTGGGAGTCAGGGGGCCAGTGGAGGGCAGGCCCAGGGAACTGGCCAGTGTGCCCGTTGGGGGCCCCGCCACAGGGCTGGTCAGGAAGCCGGTGAGGGGGCTGCTCTGTGACAGGGGTGCTGGGCCGGACAGCAGCGTGCTGAGGGTGCCTGTCAGGGGGCTCATGAGTGAGCCTGGCATGGTGCTGGGCTGCAAGCTGGTTAGCATCTCGGCAAGGGGTGTCAAGGCCATGATCCCCACTTCTTCCAGGACTGGTTCATTTGCCACTGCTGGGGACGGGGGCAGGAAGACACCTGGGAACACAGAGAAAGCACTGAGGCTCTAGGGGAGCCCCTCCAGACCAAGGGGAGGGTGGTCGCAGGCTCTCCCTCTGTGGTAGGGCCTGGCCACGGTGCCCATCTGTCCCCGATGAGCTGACTGGTCTGACCTGGCCTCTCCGAGCCTCACTTCTTAGGCAGGCCAGGGTGGTGGCCTCTCTGCCTCTGTGGGGAGTCTGTGCCTGCTCAAAGGAGCCTGGGAGTGGTTCCCCAAGGCCTCATCTCCAGCCCTGATTTTTGTGTCAGTTCTCCCAGGCTCACTTCTCGGACTGCTTGCCCACTGCCCCCAGCCATGGGGACGTCCCACTGCCCTTTCCTCAACCGTGCCCACCCCTTGCCCAGCAGAGGGTCTCCAAGCAGCTGGACTCTCAGGTCACCAAGTTGGCCCCTCTGTTTTTTGGTGGAGAGAAGAGGGCCCAGGCCTCCTGACCACTATCTTTGTGATGGGGAATAAGCCCCACCAGGTGGGGGCTCCTCAGGGGGTCAGTGCTGCAATGGGCAGAGCCTCACGTGGCCCAGCACCCATGCATGGTCCCTGCCCTGTGGACCTTGCTGTGGCCTGAACAGGGATGCAGGTCAGAGCTGGTCACACACCCCGGTCCTAGACATTGCTTTATGCGCTCTTCCTGCCCCCGGAGCCTGCTCTCCTTGGTCCTGGAGGAGTGCTCCTTTTACTGGCCACTGTTTTGGGGAGAAGCCCCCGATCCCCTGGGGGTGCAGCTGCTGGCAGGAGTGGTGGGAGTGCAGAGAAGGTTTTTGTGAGTATGCAATTTCATTGAAAACTTCCACTTTTGTTGTTATAAAAGCAGTACATGCTTATTATAGAGAAAGAATAGAAATACAGAAAAAAAGATGAAAAACCACAGATAGTTCCATCATCCCACGGTTAGTCTCTATTGAGGAGCCGCGTGTTGCCTTGGAGACCTTCTCCACCGTGTGTATATAGATCAGGAGTTGGCAAGCATTCTCTGTGGAGGTCCAGAGGTAAATACTTCCACCTTTGCCAGCTGTATGGTCCCTGTTGCAACCGCTAAAGCCTGCCGTTGCCTTGAGAAGGCAGCCACAGGCAACCCAGAGGTGAATGAGGGAGGATGTATGGCAATAAACCTTTATAGATGAACACTACATTTTGGATTTCATGTGTCACGTAATAGTAGTTTTATTTTAACCATTTAAAAATGTACAGTTCAATCACTTGTGCCCAGGAGTTCCAGACCGGCCTGCTCAACGTGGAGAGACCCTGTCTCTACAAAAAATACAAAAATTAGCCAGGCGTGGTGGCATGAACCTGTAGTCCCAGCTACTTGGGAGGCTGAGGTGGGAGGATCATTTTAGCCCAGGAGGTTGAGGCTGCAGTGAGCCATGATTGCACCATGATCACACCACTGAACTCCAACCTGGGCGGCAGAGTGAGACCCCCATCTCAATATAATCATTTAAAAAAAGTAAAATTCATGTTTTTTTGTTTGTTTGTTTTTTGTTTTTCTTTTTTTGAGACGGAGTCTGGCTCTGTTGCCCAGGCTGGAGTGCAGTGGCATAGTTTCGGCTCACTGCAACCTCCGCCTCCTGGGTTCAAGCGATTCTCCTGCCCCAGCCTCCCAAGTAGCTACAGGTGCATGCCACCACGCCGAGCTAATTTTTGTGTTTTTAGTAGAGATGGGTTTCACCATGTTGGCCAGGATGATCTCGATCTCTTGACCTCGTGATCTGCCTGCCTCGGCCTCCCAAAGTGCTGGAATTATAGGCATGAGCCACTGCGCCCAGCCGTAAAATTCATTCTTTTTTTTTTTTTTTTGAGACGGAGTCTCGCTCTGTCGCCCAGGCTGGAGTGCAGTGGCGTGATCTTGGCTCACTGCAAGCTCTGCCTCCTGGGTTTACGCCATTCTCCTGCCTCAGCCTCCCGAGTAACTGGGACTACAGGCATCTGCCACCTCGCCCGGCTAATTTTTTTTCTCTTTGTATTTTTTAGTAGAGACAGGATTTCGCTGTGTTAGCCAGGATGGTCTCGATCTCCTGACCTCATGATCCGCCTGTCTCAGCCTCCCAAAGTGCTGGGATTACAGGCTTGTTACCGCGCCCGGCCGTAAAATTCATTCTTAACAGGTTGTGTGCAAAGGTAGTAGTGGCATAGATCACATGCCCTTTTGTACCTTGCCTCTTTTCACGGGACCCACACTGCGGCAGCTCCGGCATCGTGATTCTTTGAGAATGACACTATTGTAGCTGCAGAGGCCTCATCTTACGGACATGCTATTTTTTTACTGAGCCTATCCCAATGGTTGGGCGTTTAAATTGATTCCTGTGTTCCCTGATGACAAAAACCCTATTATGTAAGTCTTTATGATTGTTTTTTTTTCCTGAAAATAGACATTTTAGAGGCTTCCTCGAAAGAGTTCTAATGTTCCCCAGGAAGTCTCTGGGTGCACTACCTCTATCTCTTCTGTCGCTAATCCTCTGTGATGTGTGGTGAGATGTTCTGCCACTTTATTTGCCTTTTGAATTCTAAGTTCTGGGCCGGGTGTGGTGGTTCATGCCTGTAATCCTAGCACTTTGGGAGGCCAAGATGGGCGGATCGCTTGAGCTCAGGAGTTTGAGACCAGCCTGGGCAACATGGTGAAACTCCGTCTCTACAAAAAATCCAAAAATTAGCCGGGTATGGTGGCATATGCCTGTAGTCCCAGCTACTTGGGAGGCTGAGGTGGGAGGATCACCTGATCCCAGGAGGTCAGGGCTGTGGTGAGCCGTGATCGTGCTACTGCACTTCAGTCTGGGTGATGTCATGAGATCCTGTCTCATAGAAACCGAAAAACTTCTAAGTTCCGTTTTCCAAACAAATAAATCAAAATTGTACAATCCAATCAACTGCTCTTTTACTTATGTATTTATTTTTATTTTTAGAGATGGGAATCTAATTCTGTGGCCCAAGCTGGTCTCAAACTCCTCAAGCAATCCTCCTGCCTCAGCTTCCTAAAGCGATGGGATTATAGTTGTCAGTCACCACTCCCAGCCTGGTCTTTTATGATTTCTTGTTTTGACTTTTTAGAAAGTTTTGTTTTAGGACCCAGGAGACAATAAAGCTTATGGGCCAAAGGCAAGCAGTTCATGCAGAGGACAGACTTGAAGGAGAGGGAGCACAGGGTGGGGCAGATGGAGGGATGGGCTGCATGTGTTGAGGTGGAGGATGGAGCTCAGAGTGGGGCTGTCTGTCCTGCTTGGCCTCCATTTCCTTAGGAGAGCCCAGGGTCTGGGCGATGTGGGAAAGGACCACTTTGGGGCAACATGTGCAGGATGGCCGGGGAGAGGCAGTCAGGGGCCACTGTCTCTGCCTGCACGGCCAGGGCAGCCTAAGGAGTACCAGTGGTCCCAATGTTTGAAGCAGCCAGGTCAGGCGAGAAGACAGGACAAATGCTTCCTCTTGTCGCCTGCTCTGGGAAGATGACTGCTGTGGAGGGACCGGCTGGTCAGGGCTGAGAGGGAGCACAGCACTGGACAGGCCATGGCCTCGTCCCCAGAGGGAAATGACCCAGTGTTTTTCGACCAAGTTGGATTCCAGGCAGACCATCACATAGCACACAGAAGGTAACCAAAGGAGCAATCCACAGAAAGTCTAACACCAAAATGTATAAAGCAGAAGCCACGGGGACTCCCAGGAGGTGCTGGAGAGGTCGCTTTGTCAAGGTCCAGGACAGAAGGAACAATGGCGCAGGCACAGATGGTGGAATTACAAAGCCAGTCTACTATCTAATGTGCTGCTGCACCCTGAGAGGGTGGTGTGGCTGCTGGGAGCTGGATGCCATTGGTACCCTCTGCCCCTCACCCAAATACAGTAAGTGCTACCCACTTTCTTCGCATGCTGCCTCATCCTGCCAGGAACAAGGACTCCAGGGAAGGCCAAGTACAAATCAGAGACAGAAGCATGTGGACAGGGTTGATAAGGGGAGGGCAGGCAGGCCTGGGGAGGAGAGCCTGTGAGAGCAGGGGGTAGATGCCAGGCCTCAGAAAGACCCATCCTGTTTGTCTGTTAATGGCAAAACCTGGCACAACTGGCCGGGAGCGGTGGCTCACGCCTGTAATCCCAGCACTTTGGGAGGCTGAGACAGGCGGATCACGAGGTCAGGAGATCGAGACCATCCTGGTTAACATGGTGAAACCCCGCCTCTACTAAAAATACAAAAAATTAGCTGAGAGTGGTGGCGGGTGCCTGTAGTCCCAGCTACTCAGGAGGCTGAGGCAGGAGAATGGCGTGAACCCGGTAGGCGGAGGTTGCAGTGAGCCGAGATTGTGGCATTGCACTCTAGCCTGGTGACAGAGCGAGGCTCCATGTAAAAATAAATAAATAAATAAATAAATAAATAAATAAAAGCTGAGAGTTGCATTCTCCACTCTGAAAAAGAGGTGGGTAAATACTCCCCATGTGTCTGGTGATGTCCTTTAAGGGGTGTATGTGAATATCAAGTTAATTTTTTTCTTTATATTTTCGTGTACTTTCCAAAATCTTCACAATATGAGTGTGTATTTTAAAAAACACTTTATGAAGAAAAGTGTTTTCTAAAAAAAAAAAAAAAAAAAAAAGTACATTTCTGCCTGGTTTTGTCTTGAGACCAGGAGGGGCCACAGCCCTGCTCACACTTAGCAAACAAAGCTAGGCCCTTACGGGCAAGGCTGGTTCAGGGGTGGCCCAGCCTCACATGGAGAGGGATCTGTGCTTCCTTCCCAGGCTGTGCCATGGAGGTCCCTGCATGCCCAGTCCTCTTTGTGGCACCTTTGGCTTCCCTGTCCTCCAGCACTCACTCTACAAAGTGCGCCTCCCCAGGAGACCTCCTGCGTTCCCTGGCCAATGCTGGGCCTTTGTGGTCAACTGGGCAGAGCCCTGTAAATAGGCCAACTGCAGAGGAGGGACGGGGAGAACTCAGATTGATAGAAGTAAAGGTTAGGCCCTGAAAAACAAGGGATTTTCAAATCCAAATGACCTGGCTGCATCCCACCAGCACAAATGCAACCTCAGCTCTTTCAGGTAGAGCAGAGTGCCCATAGGACCACCTCCCCATCAGGATTCCTTGTCCTCTCCTTCCTTTTCAGATGGGATTTGCTTGCCAGTGCTGAATAGTGATGTGGCCACCTCTCCCAGGGCCCTGTGCCTCTGCTGGTGGTGATACCCAACATATTTCAGCATGAACTGAGAAAATCCAATGTTAGCATAAAACCAAAGCCCAGATGAGGCACTGAAGATGCAAAGTCACTGAGGCCAGTGCATGCCACCCACACCAGTCCGCAGGGCCCATCACATCTGCTTTCACTGCCCATGAGTAAGGATGTGTGTGCTGCGTTTGTCTTTCCCTTTGGACTCAAACTAGTCAGACAGGTAGCAACTGAAAATGGAGGATTAGAGAGCTCCACAATTTCAGCCCTCCACCAAAGCTATGGTTAAGCTGGCAAAAATGATCAGAGTAAACTTTTTTGGGGTCTCCAGAATCTAATAAAAATCTTACAATAACTAGGGGAATGCTTAATGAAGAAGCTATTAAATTTTGGGAAGAAAACATTGACATTTTAACTTTTCTTTCTTTCTTTTTTTTTTTTTGTGAGATGAAGTCTCACTCTTGTTGCCCAGGCTGGAGTGCAACAGCACTATCTTGGCTCACTGCAACCTCTGCCTCCTGAGTTCAAGCGATTCTCCAGTCTCAGCCTCCCAAATAGCTGGGATTACAGGTGTGTGCCACCATGCCCAGCTAACTTTCTTGTATTTTTAGTAGAGATGGAGTTTCACCATGTTGGCCAGGCTGATTGCTCTTGTTGATATCAAACAAAATAGACTTTAAATCAAAACTTGTTACAAAAGGCAAAGAAGAACATTACATATTAATAAAAGGTTCAGTACAATAAAATGTAACAATATTAACATTCATGCACTTAATAACGGATCTGCAAAATGTATAAAGGAGAAATTGATAGAATCAAAGTCAGAAATAGACAGTTCTACAATAATATTTGGAGACCCCACTTTCGGTAGTGGATAGAACTAGACAGAAGATCAGTAAGGAAATAGAGAACTCAAACCTTTCTACAAACCAACTAGCCCCAATGGACATATACAAAACATTTCCATACAACAACAGTAGAATATACATTCTTCTCAAGTGCACATGAAACATTCTCCAGGATGGATCACAAAAAAAGGTCTCAATATGTTTTAAAATATTGAAATCATATAAAGTATCTTCTCTGACCTTAAGAATGAGACTAGAAATCAATAACAGATGGAAATCTGTAAAATTCACAACTGTGGAAATTAAACAACACACTTTATTTTTATTTTTATTTTTTTTGAGACGGAGTTTTGCTCTTGTTGCCCAGGCTGGAGTGCAACGGTGTGCTCTCAGCTCACTGCAACCTCCACCTCCCAGGTTCAAGCGATTCTCCTGCCTCAGCCTCCTGAGTAGCTGGGATTACAGGCATGCACCACCACACCCGGCTAACTTTTTTGTATTTTTAGTAGAGATGGGGTTTCTCTGTGTTGGTTGGGCTGGTCTTGAACTCCCGACCTCAGGTGATCTGCCTGCCTAGGCCACCCAAAGTGCTGGGATTATAGGTGTGAGCCACTGCGCCTGGCCAATACACTCTTAAATAACCAATAGCTCAAATCATAAGATAAGTTAGAAAATACTTTGATACAAGTGAAAATGAAAACACAGCATGGCCAGGTGTGGTGGCTCACACCTGTAATCCTAGCACTGGAGGAGGCCGAGGTGGGTGGATCACTTGAGGTTAGGAGTTTGAGGCCAGCCTGGCCAACATGGTGAAAATCTGTCTCTACCAAAAATACAAACATTGGCCGAGCACACCTGTGGTCCCAGAGACTCGGGAGGCTGAGGCGGGAGGATCACTTGAGTCTGGGAGTGTGTGGTTACAGTGAGCAGTGATTGCACCACTGTACTCCAGCCTGGGTGACAGAGCAAGACTCTGACTCAAAAAAAAAAAAAAAATCAATTGTATTTGTATACACTTGCAATAAACAATCTAATAATTACACCGAAAAAATAACTGACAAGCATCAAAAAGAATAAATTAGGAATAAACTTAACAAAATAAATATAAAACTTACCCCCTGTAAACTATAAACAGTGTTGAAAGACTTTAAAGAAGATATAAATGGGAAAACAACCCATTTTCATAGATTAGAAGACAATATTGTAAAGAGAGCAATAATTCCTGAATTGATATGCAGATTTAGTGCCATCCCTCTCAGAATCCAAGCTGACCACTTTGTAGAAATTGACAAGCTTATCCTAAAATTTACATGGAGTTATAAGGGACCCAGAATGGCCAAACTGAGATTGAAAAAGTTGGCCAGGCACGGTGGCTCACGCCTGTAATCCCAGCACTTTGGGAGGCTGAGACAGGTGGATCACGAGGTCAGGAGATTGAGACCATCCTGGCTAACAGGGTGAAACCCTGTCTCTACTAAACGTACAAAAAATTAGCCAGGAGTGGCGGCAGGTGCCTGCAGTCCCAGCTACTTGGGAGGCTGAGGCAGGAGAATGGCGTGAACCCAGGAGGCGGAGCTTGCAGTGAGCCGAGACTGCACCACTGCACTCCAGCTTAGGCAACAGCGCAAGACTCCATCTCAAAAAAATAAAAATAAAAATAAAAATAAAAAGCTGGAGGATTCCTGTATTTCAAAACTCACTACAAAGCTAAGTAATCTTAGTGGCACTGGCGTAAGGACAGACATATAGATCAATGAGATAGCCTGGGAGTCCAGAAATAAACGGAGTCTCCCTCTGTCACCCAGGCTGGAGTGCAGTGGTGCGATCTCTGCTCACTGCAGCCTCTGCCTCCCAGGTTCAAGTGATTCTCCTGCCTCAGCCTCCCGAGTAGCTGGGATTACAGGCACCCGCCACCACACTTGTCAGATTTTTGTATTTTTATTAGAGATGGGGTTTCAACATGTTGCCCAGGCTGGTCTCAGAACTCCTGACCTCAAGTGATCTGCCCACCTTGGCCTCCCAAAGTGCTGAGATTACAGGCATGAGCTACTGTGCCTGACCCTGTACCAACTGATTTTTGGCAAGTGTGTAAAGACAATTCAATGGGAGAAAATCATTTTAAAAAAAATTTTTTTAGTTCCGGGGTACATGTGCAGGATGTGCAGGTTTGTTACGTAGGTACGTGTGTGCCACTGTGGTTTGCTGCACCTATCAACACATCACCTAAGTATTAAGCCCAGCATACATTAGCTATTTTTCCTGATGCTCTCCCTCCCCCAACCCCTCCAACAGGCCACAGTGTGTGATGCTCCCCTCCCTGTGTCCACGCGTTCTCATTGTTCAGCTCCCATTTATGAGTGAAAACATGCAGTGTTTGGCTTTCCTCTCCCTGGGTTAGTTTGCTGAGGATAATGGCTTCCAGCTCCATCCATGTCCCTGCAAAGGACATGATCTTGTCCCTTTTTATGGCATAGTATTCCAAGGTATGTATGTACCACATTTTCCTTATCCAGTCTATCATTGGTGGGCATTTGGGTTGATTCCATGTCTTTGCTATTGTGAATAGTGCTGCAATGAATATACACATGCATGCATTCTTCATAATAGAATGATTTATATTCCTTTGGGTATATACCCAGTAATGGGATTGCTGGGCCAAATGGTATTTCTGGTTCTAGGTCTTTGATGAATTGTCACATTCCCTTCCACAATAGTTGAACTAGTTTACATTCCCGCCAACGGTGTAAGTGTTCCTATTTCTCCACAGCCTTGTCAGCATCTGTTGTTTCTTGACTTTTTAAAAATTGCCATTATGACTGGTGTGAGATGGTATCTCATTGTGGTTTTGATTTTCATTTCTCTAATAATCAATGATGATGAGCTTTTTTTCATATGTTCATTGGCTGCTTAAATGTCGTCTTTTGAGAAGTGTCTGTTCATGTCCTTTGCCCACTTTTTGATGTTTTTTTTTTTCTTGTAAATTTGTTTAAGTTCCTTGTAGACTCTGGATGTTAGACCTTTGTCAGATGGATAGGTTGCAAAATTTTTTTCCCATTCTATAGGTTGTCTCTGCTCTGACGATAGTTTCTTTTGCTGTGCAGAAACTCTTTAGTTTAATTAGATCTCATTTGTCAATTTTTGCTTTTGCTGCAATTGCTTTTGAAGTTTCTGGCATAAAATCTTTTGTGGCCGGGCGCGGTGGCTCAAGCCTGTAATCCCAGCACTTTGGGAGGCCGAGTCGGGCGGATCACGAGGTCAGGAGATCGAGAACATCCTGGCTAACACGGTGAAACCCCGTCTCTACTAAAAATACAAAAAACTAGCCGGGTGAGGTGGCGGGCGCCTGTAGTCCCAGCTACTCGGGAGGCTGAGGCAGGAAAATGGCGTAAACCCGGGGGGCGGAGCTTGCAGTGAGCTGAGATCCGGCCACTGCACTCCAGCCTGGGCGACACAGCGAGACTCTGTCTCAAAAAAAAAAAAAAAAAAAAAAAAATCTTTTGCCTGTGCCTATGTCCTGAATGGTATTGCCTAGATTTTCTTCTAGAGTTTTTATAGTTTTGGGTTTTACATTTAAGTATTTAATCCATCTTGAGTTATTTTTTCTATAAGGTTTAAGGCGTCCAGTTTCAATTGAAAAAAAAATCTTTTTTTTTTTTTTTTTTGATGGAGTCTTGCTCTGTCACCCAGGCTGGAGTGCAGTGGCACCATCTTGGCTCACTGCAAGCTCTGCCTCCCAGGTTCAAGTGATTCTCCTGCCTTAGCCTCCTGAGTAGCTGGGATTGTAGTTGTGCACCACCATGCCCGGTTAATTCACTGCGTTTATATGATTATTTAATTACTTTAGTAGAGATGGGGTTTCACCATGTTGGCCAGGCTGGTCTCGAACTCCTGACCTCAAGTGATCCGCCTGTCTTGGCCTCCCAAATTTCTGGGATTATAGGCATGACCTACTGTGCCTGGCCTGAGAAAATAATCTTTTTAACAAATGGCACTGGGATAACTGGATATCCATGTTACAAAAGAATGATGTCAGACCGCTACTTCACACCATATACAAAAGTTAAATCAGAATGGAGTAAAGGCCTAAATGTAAGAGCTAAAACCATAGACTAATATAGAATAAATTATATTAGAATAGAATAAAACTTGGGGTGAATCTGCATGACCTCAGATTTGGCAGTGGATTCTGAGCTATAACACCTAAAGCACGAATAACAAGAGAAACAATAGATAAATTGGACTTCATCAAAATCAAAAGCTTTTATGTTTCAAAAGACATTAGTAAGAAAGTGAAAAGACAACCTAAACAATTGGCAAAAATATTTACAAGTGATATATTTGAGGAGGGACTATATCCAGTATATATAAAGCATCCTACAAGTCAACAGTAAGAAGACAGCCCGATTAAAAAATGGGCAATGGTCTGCACAGGATGGCTCGTGCCTAAAATCCCAGCACTTTGGGAGGCCGAGGTGGCAGGATCACTTGAGTCCAGGAGTTTAAGACAAACCTGGGCAACATGAGACCTTGTCTCTATTTTTATATAGAAATTAAAAAATAGGCTGGGCGCGGTGGCTTACACCTGTAATCCCAGTGCCTTGGGAGGCCGAGGCAGGCAGATCATGGGGTCAGGAGATCGAGACCACCCTGGCTAACATAGTGAAACCCTGTCTCTACTAAAAAAAAAAAAAAAAAAAAAAATTAGCCAACTGTGGTGGTGGGTGCCTGTAGTCTCAGCTATTTGGGAGGCTAAGGCAGGAGAATGGTGTGAACCCAGGAGCCTGAGCTTGAAGTGAGCTGAGATCGCGCCACTGCACTCTCCAGCCTGTGCGACAGAGCGAGACTCCGTCTCAAAAAAAAAAAAAAAAAAAAAAAAAGAAAAAGAAAAAGAAAAATGAAAAAAGAAATTAAAAAATAAAAATGGGAAGTGGATCTAAATGGATATTTCTCAAAGATATACAAATGGCCAATAAGCACACCTAAAGAAGCTCAACATCATTAGTCATCAGGGAAATACAAATAAAAACTGCATTGTAATATCACTTCACACCCACTAGGATGGTTATAATTTTAAAAAATCAGATAACACGTATTAGCAAGAATTTGGAGAAATTGGGACCCTCATACGTTTCTGGTGGGAATGTGAAATGGTGCAGCAGCTTCGAAAAACAATCTGGCAGTTCCTTAAACGTTGAACATAGAGTTACCATATGACCCAGTAATTCTACTCCTACATATATCTAAGAGAAATGAAAACATGGCTGCACAAAATCTGTACATGAATGTTCATAGCGGCATTATTCATAATAGCCAAAAGGAGGAAATAACCCAAATGTCCACCAACTAATGAATGAGTAAACAAAGTGTAGTAGAGCCGTACACTGGAATAGTATTCAGCCATAAAAGCAAAACAAAACAAAAAACCCTAACTGTAACCAGGAGTACTGAGAACCTTGAAAACATTATGCTTAGGGCTGGGCGCGGTGGCTCAAGCCTGTAATCCCAGCACTTTGGGAGGCCGAGACGGGCGGATCACGAGGTCAGGAGTTCGAGACCATCCTGGCTAACACGGTGAAACCCCGTCTCTACTAAAAAATACAAAAAACTAGCCGGGCGAGGTGGTGGGCGCCTGTAGTCCCGGCTACTCGGGAGGCTGAGGCAGGAGAATGGCGTAAAAACCCGGGAGGCGGAGCTTGCAGTGAGCTGAGATCCGGCCACTGCACTCCAGCCTGGGCGACAGAGCGAGACTCCGTCTCAAAAAAAAAAAAAAAAAAAAAAAAAAAGAAAACATTATGCTTAGTGAAAGAAGTCAGTCACAAAATACCACATACATGATTCCATGCTTATGAAATGTTGAGAATAGGCAAATTCATACAAACAGAAAGTAGATTAGTGGTTGCTTAGAGCTGGAAAGGGGGTGGTGAAAGGGTAGGGGTGTGATAGCTAAAAGGGATGAGGTTTCTTTTTGGGGTGATGAAAGTATTCTAAAATTGATTGTGGTAATGTTTGTACATACCTGTGAATATACTAAAAACCACTGAATTATGAACTTTAAGTGGGTGAATTGTATGGTATATGAACTATATCTCAGTGAAGCTGTCATTTAAAAAAGATTCATTGGGGTTACAGGCATTTATTGTGGCAGAAAAGGCACATTTGTGGTTCAGGGGCCAATCTAGTGCACACCTGGGAGGCATTACAGGCTCTGCAGGCACAGACCATGAGGAGTATGTCCCCTGCTCACACTGGGATGACCTCAGTCTACAACCCATCAGAATCACTGACGAGATCTCAGCAGCTGCCTTGCCCATGTCCCTGGTCAGGAGACAGGATGCCTTTGGGTGCATGACTGCAGGATGCCATGGGCGGAGGGAGAGTCCTCAGCTAACAGACACCCACTATTAGCTTGTGTTAAAGAGATTTCAGTCCCATCGCTTGATATTCCAATGCAAAGAGATTTCAGTCCCATTGCGTGATATTCCGATGCAATATGCACAAATGATTTCTTAACCTTTTGATAATTTGTGTTTAATTTATTGAGATTTGTGAGTTGAAAATCTTAGGCTCCAGTACAAGTACGTTGAAAAGAACTTGAAGAGAACGTCGAAGAGGACTTCAGATTCACTGCGTTTATATGATTATTTAATTATTTAGGTCTCTCAGCAAGGTTTGTTACATCAAACAATTGAAGTTAGAAAGAAAAGCAAAAGCTAAATATCTGGCCTCACGACTGTAATCCTAGCACATTGAGAGGCCAAGGTGGGAGGATCATTTAAGCCAAGGGGAGGATCCTGAGGGGAGAAGGTATGAGGGAAGAAGGTCCTGAGGGAAGAGGGTCCTGAAGGGAGAGGGTGCTAAGGGGAGAGGGCCCTGAGGAGAAAGGGTCCTGAAGTGAAATGATCCTGAGAGGAGAGGGTCCTCAGGGAAAAGAATCCTCAAAGAAGAGAGTCCTGAGGGAAGAGGTTCCTCAGGGGAGAAGGTAGGTCCTGAGGGGACAGGGTCCTAGGGGGAGAGGGTCCTGAGGTGAGATGGTCCTGAGAGAAGAGGGTCCTCAGGGAAAAGGGTCCTGAGGGGGAGGCTGCTGAGGGGGGAGGGTCCTGAGGGAGGAGGGTCCTGAGGGGAGAGGGTCCTGAGGGAGAGGTTCCTTAGGGAAGAGGGTCCTGAGGGAAGAGGGTTTGGAAATAACAGGGTCCTGAGGGTAGAGGGTCCTGAGGGTAGAGGTTCCTGAGGGAAGAGGATCCCGAAGGAAGACGGTCCTGAGGGGAGAGGGTAGGTCCTGAGGGGAGAGGGTTCTTTTTTTTTTTTTTTTTTTTGAGACTGAGTCTGGCTCTATCGCCCAGGCTGGAATGCAGTGGCCAGATCTCAGCTCACTGCAAGCTCCGCCTCCCGGGTTTACGCCATTCTCCTGCCTCAGCCTCCCGAGTAGCTGGGACCACAGGCGCCCGCCACTTCGCCCGGCTAGTTTTTTGTATTTTTTAGTAGAGACGGGGTTTCACCGTGTTCGCCAGGATGGTCTCGATCTCCTGACCTCGTGATCCACCCGTCTCGGCCTCCCAAAGTGCTGGGATTACAGGCTTGAGCCACCACGCCCGGCCGGGGAGAGGGTTCTTAGGGGAGATGGTCCTGAGGTGGGAGGATCCTGAAAGGAAAGTGTCCTCAGGGAAGAGATTCCTCAGGAAAGAGGGTCCTGAGGGAAGAGGTTGTTGAAGGGAGAGGGTAGGTCTTGAGGGGATAGGGTCCTGAGGGAAGGAGGGTTTTCAGGGAAGAAGGTCGTCAGGGAAGAGGGTCCTCAAGGAAAAGGGTCCTGAGAGAAAAGGTTCCTGAGAGGAGAGAGTCTTGAGAGGACAGAGTCATAAGGGGGAAGGTCCTGAGGGGACAGGTTCTTCAGGAGAGAGGGTTCTGAGGAACAGCGTCCTTAGGGAAAGGGTTCTGAGGGAAGAGAGTTTTGAGGGGAGAGGGTCCTGAGGGAAGGGGGTCTTGAGGGGAGAGGATCCCGAGGGGGGTCCTGAGGGGAGTTTTGAGGGGAGAGGGTCCTGAAGGAAGAGGATCCAGAGGGAAAAGGGTCCTGAGGGAGGAGGATCCAGAGGGAAGAGGGTCCTGAAGGAAGAGGGTCCTGAGGGAAGGGTATCCTTTGGGGAGGGGGTCCTGAAAGCAGAGAGATCTGAAAGAAGGCAGTCCTGGGGGAGGAAGGTTATGTGGGAAGAGGGTCTTGAGGGAGACGGTCCTCAGGGGAGCGAGTAGGTCATGAGGGAGAGTGTCTGGAGGGGAGAATGTCCTGAGGATAGAGAGTCCTGAGGGAAGACAGTCCTAAGGGGAGAGGGTCCTAAGGGGACAGGGTCCTGAGGAGAGATGGTCCAGAGGTGGGATGGTCCTGTGAAGAGAGGGTCCGGAGGGGAGAGGGTCCTAAGGGTACCGGCTCCTCAGAGAAGAGGGTTCTGAGGGAAGGTGGTCCTGAGGGGAGAGGAGAGGGTTCTGAGGGAAAAGGGTCCTTAGGATAGACAGTCCTGAGGCGAGAGGATCCTCCTGGAGGAAGGTCTTGAGGGAAGAGGGTCTTGAGAGAGGAAGCTTTTTAGGGAACAGGGTCCTCAGGGAAGAGGGTTCTGAGAGAAGAAGTTCCTGAGGGGAGAGAGTCTTGAAGACAGAGGGTCCTAAGGGTGAAGGTCCTAAGGTGGGAGGTTCTACAGGGAAGAGAGTGGGTCGTGAGGGGAGAGGGTCCAGAGGAGAGAGGGTCCTGAGGGAAGAAGGTCCTGAGAGAAGATGGTTCTGAGGGGAGAGGGTCCTCAGGGAAGAGGGTCCTGAGGGGAGAGGGTTCTGAGGGGAGAGGTTCCTCAGGGAAGATAATCCTGTGGGAAGGCTGTCCTGAGGGGAGAGGGTTCTGAGGGGAGAGGGTCCTTAGGGTAGAGGGTTCTGAGGGAAGAGGGTCCTAAGGAAAGGCAGTCGTGAAGGGAGAGGGTCCTGAGGGGAGAGAGTCCTCAGGGAAGAAGGTCCTGAGGGAAGAGGATCCTGAGGGGGGAGGGTTTTTAGGGAACAGGATTCTCAGGGAAGAGGGTTCTGAGAGAAGAGGTTCCTGAGGGGAGAGGGTCTTGAAGAGACAGGGTCCTGAGGGCGAAGTTCCTGAGGGGAGAGGTTCTACAGAGGAGAGAGTGGGTAGTGAGGGGAGAGGGTCCGGAGGGGAGAGGGTCTTAAGGCAAGAGAGTCCTAAGGGAAGAGGGTCCTGAGGAGAGATGGTCCTGAGGTGGGATGGTCCTGAGGGGAGAAGGTCCTCAGGGAAGACCTTAGGTCCTGAGGAAAGAGGGTCCATGAGAGAAGGGGGTCCTGAGGGAAGAGGGTCTTGCGGGGAGAGGGTCCTGAGGGACAGGAGTCCTGAGGGAAGAGGGTCCTGAGGAGAGAAGATCCTTAGGGGAGAGGGACCTGAGGTGGGAGGGTCCTGAGTGGAGAGGGTCCTCAGGGACGAGGTCCCTCAGGGAAGAGGGTCCTCAGGGACGAGGTCCCTCAGGGAAGAGGGTCCTCAGGGATGAGGTCCCTCAGGGAAGAGGGTCCTGAGGGAAGAGGGTTTTCAGGGAAGAGGGTTCTGAGGGAATAGGGTAGGTGGTGAGGGGAAAAGATCCTGCATAGAGAATGTCCTCAGGGAAGAGGGTCACGAGGGGAGAGGGTCATGAGAGAGGAGGGTACTGAGGGGATATGGTCCTGAGGAGAGAGGGTCCTCAAGGAAGAAGGTCCTTAGAAAAGTGGGTCCTGAAGGGGGAGGGTTTTCAGAGAAGAGGGTCCTCAGGGAAGAGGGTCCTTAGGGAAAGGGTTCTGTGGGAAGAGGGTCCTGAGGGGAGAGGTTCCTCAGGGAAGATAGTCCTGAGGAGAGAGGGTCCTGAGAGGAGAAGGTCCTTAGGGGAGAGAAACCTGAAGTGGGAGAGTCTTGAGGGGAAAGTCTTCTCAGGGAAGAGTTTCCTTAGGAAAGACGGTCCTGAGGGAAGAGGATTCTGAGGGGGGAGGGTTTTCAGGGAAGAGGGTCCTGAGAGAAGAGCTTCCTGAGGGGAGAGGATCTTGAGGGGGAAGATCCTAGGGGGTGAGGTTCTTCCAGGCAGAGGGTCCTGAGGGGCGAGGGTTCTGAGGTAAGAGGGTCCTTAGACAAAAGTTCTGAGGGAAGAGAGTTTTGAGGGCAGAGGGTCCTGAGGGCAGAGGGACCTGAGGGAAAGGGGTCCTGAGGGAAGACGGTCCTGAGGGGAGAGGGTCCTGAGGGAAGGCGGTCTTGAGGGGAGAGGGTTCTAAGGGGAGAGAGTCCTGATGGGGAAAGTCCTGAGGAGAGAGGATACCGAAGGAAGAGAGTCCTGAGGGAGAGAATTCTCAGGGTAGAAAGTGGGTCATGAGGGGATAGGGTCTGGAGGTGGAGGGTCATGAGAGGAGAGGGTCCTCGGGGACAACGTTCCTCAGGGAAGAGGGTGTTGAGGGAAGAGGGCTTTCAGAGGGAGAGGGTCCTGAGGGGAGAGGTTCCTCAGGGAAGATAGTCCTGAGGGAAGGTGGTCCTGAGGAGAGAGGGTCCTTAGGGGAGAGGGACCTGAGGTGGGAGGGTCTTGAGGGGAAAGGCTCCTCAGGGAAGACGTTCCTCAGGAAAGAGGGTCCTGAGGGAAGAGGGTCCTGAGGGGGAAGGGTTTTCAGGGAATAGGTTGGTGAGAGAAGAGCTTCCTGAGGGGAGAGGGTCTTGAGGGGGAAGGTCCTGGGGGCTGAGGTTCTTCTGGGCAGAGGGTCCTGAGGGGAGAGGGTTCTGAGGTAAGAAGGTCCTTAGAAAAAACGTCCTGAGGGAAGAGAGTTTTGAAGGGAGAGGGTCCTGAGGGGAGAGAGACCTAGGGGAAGGGGGTCCTGAGAAAATGCAGTCGTGAAGGGAGAGGGTCCGGAGAGGAGAGGGTCCTCAGGGATGAAGATCCTGAGGGCAGAGGGTCCTGAGAGGGGAGGGTTTTTAGGGAACAGGGCCCTCAGGGAAGAGGGTTCTCAGAGAAGAGGTTCTGAGGAGAGAGGGTCTTGAAGAGAGAGGGTCCTGAGGATAAAGGTCCTGAGGGGAGAGGTTCTACAGAGGAGAGAGTGGGTCATGAGGGGAGAGGGTCTGGAGGGGAGAGTGTCCTGAGGGAAGAGGGTCCTAAGGGAAGAGGGCCCTGAGGGGGAGGGTCCTGAGGAGAGATGGTCCTGAGGTGGGATGGTCCTGAGGGGAGAAGATCCTCAGGGAAGAGGTCCTGAGGGAAGAGGGTAGGTCCTGAGGGGAGAGGGTCCTCAGGGGAGAGGGTGGGTCCTGAGGAAAGAGAGTCCTGAGAGAAGGGAGTCCTGAGGGAAGAGGGTACTTCGGGGAGAGGGTCCTGAGGGGAGAGGGTCCTGAGGGAAAGGAGTTCTGAGGGAAGAGGGTCCTGAGGAGAGAGGATCCTTAGGGGACAGGGACCTGAGGGGGGAGGGTCCTGAGGGGAGAGGGTCCTCAGGGACAAGGTCCCTCAGAGAAGAGCGTCCTGAGGGAAGAGGTTTTCAGGGAAGAGGGTCCTGAGGAAATAGGGTAGGTGGTGAGGGGAAAGGATCCTGCATAGAGAGTGTCCTCAGGGAAGAGGTCCTCTCCCCTCAGGACCCTCTTCCCTGAGGACCCTCTTCTCTGAAAACCCTCCCCCCTCAGGACCCTCTTTTCTAAGGACCTTCTTCCCTGAGGACTATACCTCTCCCTGAGGGGAGAGGGTCCTGAGGGGAGAGGGTCCTCAGGGAAGATAGTCCTGAGGGAAGGCAGTTCTGAGGAGAGAGGGTCCTGAAAGGAGAGGGTCCTTAGGGGAGAGAAACCTGAAGTTGGAGGGTCTTGAGGGGAAAGTCTCCTCAGGGAACAGTTTCCTCAGGAAAAAGGTCCTGAGGGAAGAGGGTCCTGAGGGGGAAGGGTTTTCAGGGAAGAGGGTCCTGAGAGAAGAACTTCCTGAGGGGAGAGGGTCTTGAGGGGGAAGGTCCTGGGGGGTGAGGTTCTTCCGGGCAGAGGGTCCTGAGGGGAGAGGGTTCTGAGGTAAGAGGGTCCTTAGACAAAAGTTCTGAGGGAAGAGAGTTTTGAGGGCAGAGGGTCCTGAGGGCAGAGGGACCTGAGGGAAGACAGTCCTGAGGGGAGAGGATCCTGAGGGAAGGCAGTCTTGAGGGGAGAGGGTTCTAAGGGGAGAGAGTCCTCATGGGGAAGGTCCTGAGGAGAGAGGAGACTGAAGGAAAAGAGCCCTGAGGGAGAGAATTCTCAGGGTAGAAAGAGGGTCCGGAGGGGAGAGGGTCATGAGGGGAGAGGGTCCTGAGGGGAGAGGTTCCTCAGGGAAGATAGTCCTGAGGGAAGGCGGTCCTGGGGAGAGAGGGTCCTGAGAGGAGAGGATCCTTAGGGGAGAGAAACCTGAAGTGGGAGGGTCTTGAGGGGAAAGGCTCCCCAGGGAAGAGGTTCCTCAGGAAAGAGGGTCCTGAGGGAAGAAGGTCCTCAGGGTAGAAGGTCCTGAGGGAAGATGATTCTGCGGGGGGAGGGTTTTCAGGGAAAAAGGTCCTGAGAGAAGAGCTTCCTGAGGATAGAGGGTCTTGAGGGGGAAGGTACTGGGGTGAGGTTCTTTGGGGCAGAGGGTCCTGAGGGGAGAGGATTCTGAGGTAAGAGGTCCTAGAAAAAAAGTTCTTAGGGAAGAAAGTTTTGAGGGCAGAGGGCCCTGAGGGAAGAGGGACCTGAGGGAAGGGGGTCCTGAAGGAAGAGGGTTCTGAGGGGAGAGGGTCCTGAGGGACGGTGGTCTTGAGGAGAGAGAGTTCTAAGTGGAGAAGGTCCTGATGGGGAAGGTCTTGAGGGGAGAGGATACTGAAGGAAGACGTCCTGAGGGAGAGAATTCTCAGGGGAGAAAGTGGGTTATGAGGGGAGAGGGTCCGGAGGGGAGAGGGTCATGAGGGAAAGGGTTCTGAGGGAAGAGGGTTTTGAGGGGAGTGGGTCCTGACAAAAGAGGGTTCTGAGAGAAGAGGTTCCTGAGGGAAGTGAGTCTTGAGGAGAGAGGGTCCCGAGGCTGAAGGTCTTGAGGGGAGAGGTTCTACCATGGACAGAGGGGGTTGTTGGGGGGAGAGGGTCCAGAGAAGAGAAGGTCCTGAGGGAAGAGGGTCCTGAAGGAAGAGGGTTCTGAGGGGAGAGGGTCCTGAGGGAAGAGGGTCCTTAGGGAAAGGGTTCTGAAGGAAGAGGGTATTGAGGCGAGCAGGTCTTGAGGGAACAGTGTTCTGAGAGAAGAGGGCTCTGAGGGGAGAAGGTCCTGAGGGAAGGTGGTCCTGAGGGGTGAGGGATCTGAGGGGAGGGGGTAGGTCCTGAGAGGAGAGGGTTCAGAGAGGAGAGAATCCTAAGGGGAGAGGGTCCTTAGGGGAGAGGGACCTGAGAGGAGAGGGACCTGAGGTGGGAGGGTCCTGAGGGAAAAGACTCCTCAGGGAAGAGGTTCCTCAGGAAAGAGGGTCCTGAAGGAAGAGGGTCCTCAGGGAACAGGGTCCTGAGGGGAGGGGATCCCGAGGGGAGAGGGTCCTGAGGGAAGAGGATTATGAGGGAAGAAGGTCCTGAGGGAAGAGGGTTCTGAGGGAAGAGAGTTTTGAGGGAAGAGGGTCTGGAGGGAAGAGGGTCCTGAGGGAAGAGAGTTCTGAGGGGAGATGGTTCTGAGGGAAGAGGGTTCTGAGGGGAGAGGGTTCTCAGGGAAGAGGGTCCTGAGGGAAGAGTGTCCTTAGGGAAAGGGTTCTGAGGGAAGATGGTTTTGAGGGGAGCAGGTCCTGAGGAAAGAGGGTCCTGAGAGAAGAGGATTCTGAGGGGAGAGGGTCCTAAGGGAAGGTGGTCCTGAAGGGAGAGGGTTCTGAGGGGAGAGGGTAGGTCCTGAGGGGAGAAGGTCCGGAGGGGAGAGGGTCCTTAGGGGAGAGGGTCCTGAGGTGGGAGGGTCCTGAGGGGAAAGACTCTTCAGGGAAGTGGTTCCTCAGGAAAGTGGGTCCTGAAGGAAGAGGGTCCTCATGGAAGAGGGTCCTGAGGGGGGAGGGTTTTCAGGGAAGAGGGTCCTGAGGGAAGAGGGTTATGAGGCAAGAAGGTCCTGAGGGAAGAGGGTCCTGAGGGAAAGGGTTCTGAGGGGAGATGGTCCTGAGGGGAGGGGTTCCTGAGGGGAGAGGGGTCTGAGAGAAGGCAGTCTTGAGGGAAGAGGGTTATGAGGGAAGAGCGTCCTGAGAAAAAAGGGTCTTGAGGGAAGGCGGTCCTGCGGGAAGAGGGCTGTGAGGGGAGAGGGTCCTGAAAGGGAAGGTCCTGAGGGGAGAGGATATTGTGGGAAGAGGGTCCTGATGGAAGGGGGTCCTGAGGGGGGAGGGTTTTCAGGGAAGAAGTTCCTGAGGGGAGAGGGTCTTGAGGGAAGTGGGTCCTGAGGGCAAAGGTCCTGAGGGGAGAGGTTCTTCAGGTGAGAGGATCCTGAGAGAAGTGGGTCCTTAGGGAAAGGTTTATGAGGGAAGAGGGTTTTGAGGGGAGAGGATCCTGAGGGATGAGAGTCCTGAGGGAAGAGGGTTCTATGGGAAGAGGTTCCTGAGGGAAGAAGGGAGGGTCTTGAGGGAAGAGGGTCCTTTTGGGAGAGGGTCCTTTGGGGAGAGGGACCTGAGGTGGGAGGGTCCTGAATGGAAAGAGTCCTCAGGGAAGAGGTTCCTCAAGAAAAAGGGTCCTGAGGGAAGAGGGTTCTGAAGGGAGAGGGACCTGAGGGAAGGGGGTCCTGAGGGAAGAGGGTCCTGAGGGGAGAGGGTCCTGAGGGAAGGCAGTCTTGAGGGGAGAGAGTTCTAAGGGGAGAGGGTTCTGATGGAGAATGTCCTGAGGGGAGAGGATACTGAAGGAAGAGGGTCCTGAGGGAGAGAATCCTCAGGGGAGAAAGTGGGTCAAGAGGGGAGAGGGTCCTGAGGGAAGAGTCCTGAGGGAAGGGAGTCCTTTGGGGACGGGATCCTGATGGAAGAGGGTTCTGAGAGAAGAGGTTCCTGAGGGGAATGGGTCTTGAGGAGAGAGGGTCCTGAGGGTGAAGGTCCTGAGGGGAGAGGTTCTACAGGGGAGAGAGGGGGTCGTGGGGGGAGAGGGTCCAGAGAAGAGAATGTCCTGAGGGAAGGGCGTCCTGAGGGAAGAAGGTCCTGAGGGGAGAGGGTCCTGAGGGAAGGTGGTCTTGAGGGGAGAGAGTTCTGATGGAGAAGGTCCTGAGGGAGAGGATACTGAAGGAAGAGGGTCTTGAGGGAGAGAACCCTCAGGGGAGAAAGTGGGTCATGAGGGGAGAGGATCCGGAGGGGAGAGGGTCATGAGAGGAGAGGGTCTTGAGGGAAGAGTCCTGAGGGAAGGGAGTCCTTTGGGGAGGGGATACTGAAGGAAGAGGGTTCTGAGAGAAGAGGTTCCTTAGGGGAATGGGTCTTGAGGAGAGAGAGTCCTGAGGGTGAAGGTCCTGAGGGGAGAGATTCTACAGGGGAGAGAGGGGGTTGTAGGGGGAGAGGGTCCAGAGAGGAGAAGGTCCTGAGGGAAGAGGGTCCTTGGAAAGGGTCCTGAGAGAAGAGGGTTTTGAGGGGAGAGGGTCTTAAGGGAAGGCGGTCCTGAGGGGAGAGGGTCCAGAAAGGAGAGGGTCCTAAGGGGAGAGGGTCCTTAGGGGAGAGGGACCTGAGGTGGGAGGGTCCTAAGGGGAAAGACTTCAGGGAAGAGGTTCCTCAGGAAAGTGGGTCCTGAAGGAAGAGGGTCCTCATGGAAGAGGGTCCTGAGGGGAGAGGATCTTGAGGGGGAAGAGTTTTCAGGGAAGAGGGTCCTGAGAGAAGAACTTACTGAGGGGAGAGGGTCTTGAAGGGGAAGGTGCTGGGGGGTGAGGTTCTTTGGGGCAAAGAGTCCTGAGGGAAGGAGGTCCTGAGGGAGAAGTGTGAGGGGTAGAGGGTCCTGAGGTGAAATAGTCCTATGGGGAGAGGGTCCTTAGGGGAGAGGGACCAGGGTTGGGAGGGGAAAAGATCCTCAGGGAACAGGTTTCTCAGGAAAGAAGGTTTCCCTCCCTTTCCTGAGAGAAGAGAGTCCTAAGGGAACAGGGTCCTGACAGAGAGAATAGGTTGTGAGGGGAGAGGGTCCTGAGGGGAGAGGGTCTTCAGGAAACAGGGTCCTGAGAGAATGAGGGTCCTGAGGGGATAGGGTACTCAGGGAAGGGTGTCCTGAGGGAAGAGGGTCCTGAAGGAAGAGGGGTGTGAAGGGAGAGGGTCCTGAGGGAAGGGGTTTCTGAGGGAAGAGAGTCCTGAGGGAAGATGGTCCTTAGGGAAAGGGTTCTGAGGGAAGAGGGTTTTGAGGGGAGAGGGTCCTGAGGGAAGGTGGTCCTGAGGGGAGAGGGTTCTGAGGGGAGAGGGTAGGTCTTGAGGGTAGAGGGTCTGGAGAGGAGAGGGTCCTAATGGGAGAGGGTCCTTAGGGGAGAGGGACCGGAGGTGGGAGGGTCCTGAGGGGAAAGACTCCTCAGGGAAGAGGCTCCTCAGGAAAGAGGGTCCTGAAGGAAGAGGGTCCTCAGGGAAGAGGATCCTGAGGGGAGAGGATCCTGAGCGGGGAGGGTTTTCAGGAAGAGGGTCCTGAGGGAGGAGAGTCCTGAGGGGAGAGGATCCTGAGGTGGAAGGTACTGGGGGTGAGGTTCTTTGGGGCAGAGAGTCCTGAGGGAAGGGGGTCCTGAGGGAAGAGAAGTGTGAAGGGAGAGGGTCCTGAGGTGAAATGGTCCTGAGGAGAGGGGTTCCTTAGGGGAGAGGGACCAGAGTTGGGAGGGTCCTGAGGGGAAAAGATCCTCAGGGAACAGGTTTCTCAGGAAAGGTTTCCCTCCCTTTCCTGAGGGAAGAGGGTCCTCAGGGAAGAGGGTCCTGATGGAGAGGGTCCTCAGGGAACAGGGTCTTGAGGGAAGAGGGTCCTGATGGGGGAGGGTACTCAGGGAACAGGGTCTTGCGGGAAGAGGGTCCTGAGAGAAGAGGGGTGTGAGGGGAGAGGGTCCTGGGGGGTGAAGGTCCTGAGGGGAGAGGATACTGAAGGAAAAGGGTCTTGAGGGAAGGGGTTCCTGAAGGAAGAGGGTCCTGAGGGGAGAGAGTCCTGAGGGAAGAATGTCCTGAGGGAAGGCGATCCTGAGAGAAGAGCATTCTGAGGGGAGAGGGTCCTAAGGGGGAAGGTCCTGAGGGGAGAGGGTAGGTCCTGAGGGGAGAGGGTCCTTAGGGGAGATGGACCCGAGGCGGGAGGGTCCTGAGGGGAAATGGTCCTCATGGAAGAGGTTCCTTAGAAAGAGGGTCCTGAGGGAAGAGAGTCCTGAGGGAAGAGGGTTCTGAGGGTAGATGATAGGTCCTGAGGAGAGAAGGTCCTTAAGGGGAGAGAGACCTGAGGTGGGAGGGTCCTGAAGGGAGAGTATACTCAGAGAAGAGGGTCCTGAAGGAAGAGGGTTCTGAGGGAAGAGGGTTCTGAGGGGAGAGGGTCCTGAGGGGAGAGGGTCCTGAGGGGAGAGGGTCCTGAGGGGAGGGGGTCCTGGGGCAGAGGGTCCTCAGGAGAAAATACCCTGAGGGAAGAGAGTCCTGAGGGGGGAAGGTTTTCAGGGAAGAAGGTTGTCAGGGGAGAGGATCCTGAGGGAGAAGGTACTGAGGGTAGAGATACTTAAGGGGAGAGGTTCCTAAGGGGAAAGGGTTCTGAGGGAAGAGGGTTTTGATGGGAGAGGGTCCTGAAGGAAAGGGGTCCTAAGGGCAGTGGGTCCTGAGGGAAGAGGCTCCTGAGGGAAGGGGTTCCTGAGGGAAGAGGATCTTGAGGAAAGAGGGGTGTGAGGGGAGAGGGTCCTGCGGGGGAAGGTCCTGAGGGGAGAGGGTCCTGATGTGAGGGGTTCCTCAGAGAAGAGAGTCCTGAGGGAAGAGTGTCCTACAGGAAGGTGGTCCTGAGGGAAGAGCATTCTGAGGGGAGAGGGTACTGAGGGGAGAGGGTTATCAGGGAAGAGCGTCCTGAGGGAAGGTAGTCCTCAGGGGAAAGGGTTCTGAGGGGAGAGAGTCCTGAGGGGAAAGGTCCTGAGGGGAGAAGATTCCAAGGGAAGAGAGTACTGAGGCGAGAGGTTCTTCAGCGGAGAGGGTCCTCAGGGAAGAGTGTCCTGAGGGAACAGCGTCCTGAGGGTAGATGATCCTGAGGGAAGTGGGTCCTGAGCGGGGAGGGTCCTGAGAGGGGAAGGCTGTGTCCTGAGTAGGGAGGGACAGATCTTGAGTGGGAACGTGTTTCTTGTGGGGTAGAGTCTTGTGGGGAATTGACGGGTCCTGAGGGGCTGGACGCATCTGTGGAGCTTGCAGATCCTGAAATCAAGGCAGGTTCTGGTGTGTGGGAAGCTGTGGCATGGGGGCCGGCGTTAGTGCTGGGAGGCCCTCCGGAACTAAGGGAAGGCTGCCCCCTGCCGGAGGAAACCTGCTGCAGCCCCTGGGGGAGGCAGTGGGAGAGCAGGACGAGGTGGCCTTAAGGGGAGAGGGTCCTCAGGTATATGGGCTCAGGTGAGGGAGGGATGGTGAGGGCTGGGATGGGGAGGATGCTGGTGGCTAGAGCAGGCCCTCAGTCCTCCTTTCTTGACTGCCTGTCCCATGCTGACGGCTGTCCCACCCGTCACCTGACCTCTGTGTGGAGGAGCCAGATCTGACCAGTGGGGGCAGGAGCCGGTTTTCAGTGCAGTTACTGTTTTAGTGTTTTGGGCCCCCATCTTGGCCCTCATTTCTTGTCTCCCCAGCTACTCCAACAGCCATATCTCTCTGCAAGTCCCTGAGCCCTCAGGAGCAGGAGGCCCTGCAGTCTGAATGCTGTCCTGGCTGCATCTCCCACCTGCCCTGTGCACGGAGCCAAGTCTGAAGCTCTTGGTGCCTGTTTTGTCCTGGTGAAGTTAATTCGGCCAGCGGCCAACCTTTTCTGATTTCCTGCCTCTTCAGATTACCCACACTGACCACACAGTTGTACCTTCTGTCTTGGTCAGAGATCGCTCCTGGCCACCTGGTCTCTGAGCCTCTCCAGATCTCTACTCAAAGGCCTCTTTATTTTCTCTCCATCTGATTGCACTCTTGGTTTTGGCTGCCCTCTCAGCCAGAGCAGCTTTTATGTCCCTGAACTCTTGCTGAGCCATCCTCAGCACTGCCTGGTTGCCTCCCCCATGCCGGCCCTCAGGCTGCCAAATGCTGCTGGAGAAGGCAGGAGATTGATGGCTGCTGCATTTGCAAATCCCAGAGATGGTTGCGCCATTCAGTCAGACCCTCCAAGTTCTCTCAGTTCCTTCCCCCTCCCCTTTTTTTTTTGAGACAGAGTCTCGCTTTGTCGCCCAGGCTGGAGTGCAGTGGCACGATCTCGGCTCACTGCAAGCTCTGCCTCCTGGGTTCATGCCATTCTCCTGCCTCAGCCTCCTGAGTAGCCTGGACCACAGGCACCTGCTACCACGCCCAGCTAATTTTTTTTTTTTTTTTTTTGTATTTTTAGTAGAGACGGAGTTTCACTGTGTTAGCCAGGATGGTCTTGAACTCCTGACCTCAGGTGATTCGCTCGGCTCGGCCTCCCAAAGTGTTGGGACTACAGACGTGAGCCACCGTGCCCGGCCCCCCATTATTAGTCTATTTCAGACCTTCCCTGCTCCATCCTTGCTCTCAGAGAAGAACATTTGAACAGAGAAAATTGAAGCCATAGGTCTGGAGTTCCTTCAGCTTCCCACCACCTGGCATGCACACTCATGCTCTCCTTCCTCCTTCCCTTCCAGGACAGTGGAAGAGACTCTCTTACTTCAGTCAAGAGCACCCCCCACCCCATAACGTATCCTTTTTGTCTTGCGTATTTTCCAGCAGTCTCTCCTGGCCTCTTCCTTCCACATATAAACAAACTCAGGTCTCTGCCACCTTGAAAAGAAGTTCTGGACCCCATGCCCTCCCAGCTACTGCCCTCTCCCTGTCCACTCCCCTCACCCCAAGGTCAAACTTCTTGAATTAAGTATCTCCATCATCTTTTCTCTCCATTTTCTTGCTGACTTTTCACCTCACCCTGGTCGGTCATTCCACCTATGATGGTTGAAATCACTCTAACCAAGGTCATGAATGCCAGTGTCATGAATTGTCCACTAAATGCTATGGATATTTTTAGTACTTTTATTGCTTGACCTCTTGCTGACACTGTCCTTTACCTTGCTGAAACTGTCCCCTTTGAAGCTGTCTCTTGGCTTTTGTGACATTCTGCTTTTGAAGTTTCCCTTGCCTCTCTGCATGCTCCTTTGCCAGCTCCTCTACCTGTCCTCAGTTAGGATCTGTCCTTCAGCCTCTTACTGTGCACTCTCTTCCCAGATGGCCTCACCCCCTACCTCAGCTTGAATTATCAGTAACTCTTGAATCTTTTCTCTCTAGACCTGACTTCTCCAAACTTCAGGCTCATAGTGCTACTGCTTCTGGCCACTCCACGTGGATGTTGTGTGGACATCTTAAAATCATTTTGTCCCAAATGCAACTCATTTTCTTCCTCCAAAACTGCCTTTCCCAGGCTCACCTCTAACATTTGCAGGGCTGTGGTCAAGAGCATTTATGTCAAGAGCATAAATGAAAGCCCATTTACCAAATGTCAGAGTAGTTAAAAGTTACTACTCAGGCTAACTGTTAAACTACTTTCTGTTTTCTTTTTCTTTTTTTTTTTTTTTTTTTGAGACAGAGTCTCGCTCTGTCACCCAGGCTGGAGTGCAGTGGCACAATCTCAGCTCACTGCAAGCTCCGCCTCCCGGGTTTACGTCATTCTCCTGCCTCAGCCTCCCGAGTAGCTGGGACTATAGGCGCCCACCACCTCGCCCGGCTAGTTTTTTGTACTTTTTAGTAGAGACGGGGTTTCACCGTATTAGCCAGGATGGTCTCGATCTCCTGACCTCGTGATCTGCCCGTCTCGGCCTCCCAAAGTGCTGGGATTACAGGCTTGAGCCACCGCGCCTGGCTACTTTCTGTTTTCTTAACCTGACAAATAAACCTTTGTAACAACCTGGAAGGTCAGATTTGAATTTGAAATTCTTGTACTCTCTGGAGTTTTGTGCCAGGATGTGGTAGATTGGAGAGAGCTGGTCCCCTGGCCCTGCCCTTCTGCACCCCTTCGCTTCCCATCTGAGCTCTGTCCTGCACTGAGAGGAGCCTGGTGCACATGCTTATAAACACCCACAGCCCACCAGACCAAGCCCTGTTCATACCTCCCAAGCTGTTTCCTCCTGTGTTCCTCCTAAATGGGGTTGGGCCAGGTCTCTGGACCAGGGGGATTTCAGAGGTAGGGCTGTGCACAGAGCATAAGGGAGAAGGGTAGACCCAGAAAGAGGAATTGAAGGCCGAGTTCATGAGGGCAAATCAAGAATAAGAACCCGACTCTATGAAGGAGGCCAGTCACAGGGAATGGCCAAGGAGAACAGGCAGGGTGAGGAAGTGGCCAGAGAAAGATTCTCTAAGGCAACTGTAGAGATCTGCCTTGGCTGGGACAACAGATACATTCTGGATGCTCTCTTTGTCATCCCTCACATCCAAGCAGTTAGGCTTTCCATTTTCTTATTAAATAATGTGAATGGATTTCTCTCTACCTGTAGCTCATGCTGTCATCTCCCACCTGGATGACTGCAACAGCCTCAGTCTAATCCATCTCCCTGTCTCAGTCTACTCTACTCTCCCTCCAATCCATTTTCCCCGTAGCATCTGGGATAACATTTCTGAAGCACAAACATGATTATTCTCTGTTAGAAACCACCAGTTTCGGCTGGGCATGGTGGCTCATCCCTGTAATCCCAGCACTTTGGGAGGCCAAGGCGGGCAAGTCACCTGAAGTCAGGAGTTTGAGGCCAGCCTGACCAATATGGAGAAACCTCGTCTCTACTAAAAAAATACAAAATTAGCCAGGTGTGGTGGTGCATGCCTGTAGTCCCAGCTACTCGGGAGGCTGAGGCAGGAGAATTGCTTGAACTAGGGAGGTGGAGGTTGCAGTGAGCCGAGATTACGCCATTACACTCCAGCCTGGGCAACAAGAGTGAAACTCCGAAACTCCGTCTCAAAAAAAAAAGAAAGAAAAGAAAAGAAAAGAAAAGAAAAAAAAAGAGACCACCAGTGTCTTCTTAGTGCCTTTAGGAGCAAGTCCAAGCTCCTCAGCATGTCATTTGCCGTCCTTGGTGATCTGACCCCTCTGGCTGCATTGTTCACCTCTCCCTGGCCCCTGTCACACATGAACACACCACACACACACACCATATATACTCACATAATCAGACACATGCCAACATACACTCAAACACCCACATAACACATACATACCACATACACTGTTACATACATTCACACACACAGCAACTCACAAACACACACACAGCCATATGCACACATTCACTCACAAATCACACACTGTCAAAGCAGACACACCATATCCTCTCACACACACATGCACTTTTTTTTTAGATGAAGTCTTGCTCTTATTGCACAGGCTGGAGTGCTGTGGCGCAATTTAGGCTCACTGCAACCTCCACCTCCCAGGTACAAGCGATTCTCCTGCCTCAGCCTCCCAAGTAGCTGGGATTACAGGCACCTGCCACCATGTCCAGCTAATCTTCCTTCCTTCCTTCCTTCCTTCCTTCCTTCCTTCCTTTTTCTTTCTTTCTTTCTTTTCTTTTTCTTTCTTTCTTTCTTTCCCTTCCTTCCTTCCTTCTTTTCTTTCTTTCTTTTCTTTCTTTCCTTTCTCTCCTTTCTCTCCTTTCCTTCTTTCCTTTTTTTTTTTTTTTTTTTTTTTTTGAGACGGAGTCTCGCTCTGTCACCCAGGCTGGAGTGCAGTGGCCGGATCTCAGCTCACTGCAAGCTCCGCCTCCCGGGTTTACGCCATTCTCCGGCCTCAGCCTCCCGAGTAGCTGGGACTACAGGCGCCCGCCACCTCGCCCGGCTAGTTTTTTGTATTTCTTAATAGAGACGGGGTTTCACCGTGTTAGCCAGGATGGTCTCGATCTCCTGACCTCGTGATCCGCCCGTCTCGGCCTCCCAAAGTGCTGGGATTACAGGCTTGAGCCACCGCGCCCGGCCCCTTCTTTCCTTCTTTCTTTCTTTCTTTCTTTTTTTCTTTTTTGAGACAGAGCCTCAAAAGTCTCCAGCCCAGGCTGGAGTGCAGCGGCATGATCTCTGCTCACTGCAAGCTCTGCCTCCTGGGTTCATGCCATTCTTGCCATTCTCCCGCTTCAGCCTCCCGAGTAGCTAGGACTACAGGCGTCCCCACCACACCCGGCTAATTTTGTTTTTGTATTTTTAGTAGAGACGGGTTTTCACCGTGTAAGCTAGGATGGTCTCGATCTCCTGACCTCGTGAGCCCCCCACCTCAGCCTCCCAAAGTGCCGGAATTACAGGCGTGAGCCACTGTGCCCCGCCCATTTTTTCTTTTTTCTTTTTTTTCTTTTTTTTGAGACAGAGTCTCACTCAATTGCCCAGGCTGGAGTGCAGTGGCACAATCTTGGCTCACTGCAACCTCTGCCTTGCGAGCTCAAGCCATTCTCCTGCCTCAGCCTCCCGAGTAGATGGGATTACAGGCGTGTGCAAACACACCTGGCTGATTTTTGTATTTTTAGTAGAGATGGGGTTTTACCATGTTGGCCAGGCTGGTCTTGAACTCCTGACCTCAGGTGATCCGCCCATCTTAGCCTCCCAAAGTGCTGGCATTACAGGCATGAGCCACTGTGCCCAGCCCACATTTTCCTTCTTTTCATTTTTATTTTATATGTTTTATTTTTTAAAAATTTTAAATATTTGGAAATTACATTTAATTTTCTTTTTACAGTACTGCTCCCTGTGCTAGGCACGGTGGCTCATGTCTGTAATCTCAACATTTTGGGAGGCTGAGGTGGGCAGATTACCTGAGGTCAGAAGTTTGAGACCAGCGTGGCCAACATGGTGAAACTCCATCTCTACTAAAAAAAAAAAACAGAAAACAAAAAAAGAAAAATTAGCCGGGTGTACTGGCACGTACCTGTAATCTCAGCTACTCAGGAGGCTGAGGCAGGAGAATCATTTTAACCCAGGAAGCAGAGGTTGCGGTGAGCTGAGATTGTGCCACTGCACTCCAGCCTGATTGACAGAGCAAGACTCTGTCTCAAAAAAAAAAAAAAATTAAATATTTAAAAATTAGATTTAATTTTCTTTTTACAGCACTGCTCCTTGTGAACAAGGCTAACTCCTAGGCAGTATGCCCAGAGTCAGCATCATGCACATTTTCCTATACACATTCATACACACTCATTCACACACCCACACCACACACTCCATACTTACACTACAGAGTATGTGTGGTGCATAAGTGTGTACCACACATACTCTCATACCACATTCACACACATATACCCACATTACACACACACACATGGGTCGGGGCTTTAATTGCACATCTGTTTCTCATTCCTGCAATCCCTGGGGCCAGGCATTTGTATGAGTAACTTCTACTTGTGGCATGCTCCTTTCCCCTTCACAACCAGTTGGCTGGGCTCACCTCCTCCAGGAAGCTTTTCCTCACCCTCAAAACTTGACCTTTGGGGAGGTGGAAGATCTGAAGTGGTCCAAGGATTCCCTTAAGAATGAAAGCTGGGAGGAGAGGGCTTGCTTGGTTAGCCTGGGAGTACGAAACCAGAGTCTAGCTTCTTAAACAGGAAAATTTTCTTTCCTTCCTTCCTTCCTTCCTTCCTTCCTTCCTTCCTTCCTTCCTTCCTTCCTTCCTTCCTTCCTTCCTTCCTTCTTTCCTTCTTCTTCTTTCTTCCTCCTCCTTCTCCTTCTCCTCCTTCTCCTTCTTCTCCTTCTTCTTCTTCTTCCCCTTTTCCCCTTCCTCGTCTTCTTCTTCTTCTCCTCCTTCTCCTCTCCTTCCTTCCTTCCTTCCTTCTTTCCTTCCTTCCTTCTTTCCTTCCTTCCTTCCTTCCTTCCTTCCTTCCTTCCTTCCTTCCTTCCTTCCTCCCTCTTTCTTCTTTCTTTCTTTTGAAATTTCACTCTTTTGGCCCAGGATATAGTGCAATGGCACCACCTCAGCTCACTGCAACCTCTACCTCCCGGTTCAAGGGATTCTCTTGTCTCAGCCTCCCGAGTAGCTGGGACCACAGGTGTGTGCCACCATACCTGGCTAACTTTTTGTATTTTTAGTAGAGATGGTATTTCACTATGTTGGCCAGGCTGGTCTCAAACTCTTGACCTCAGGTGATCCACCCACCTTGGCCTCCCAAAGTGCTGGGATTCCTGGGTGAGCCACTGCACTCAGCCTATTATTAGTTTTTGAGATAGAGTCTCGCCCTGTCAACTAGGCTGGAGTGCAGTGGTGTGATCTTGGCTCACTGCAAACTCCATCTCTCAGGTTCAAGTGATTCTCCTGCCTCAGCCTCCTGAGTAGCTGGGATTATAGGCGTGAACCACCAGGTCCAGAAAATTTTTGTGTTTTTAGTAGAGACGGGGTTTCGCCATGTTGGCCAGGTTGATCTCAAACTCCTGACCTCAGGTGATCTGCTTGCCTCGGCTTCCCAAAGTGCTGGGATTATAGGCGTGAGCCACCGCACCTGGACCCATGTGTATGATTTTTTTTACCCTGTCTGTTGTCTCTGTGTCACTAGAGGTGTAACATTTAAAACGAGGTGTCTGTGTGCTCGTGATCAGCGTGGGGGAACTGGAGACCAGTCCTATGCCACAGTCAGGTTGTATGGCAGGGAACTCAGTGGGTAGGGAGCAGGGAATTAAGACAGGAGGGGAGTGAGCACAAGCCTGAAGGGCTTTACCCTCTGGAAACACCCAAGTTAACCAGCATGTCTAGTTTGGAGTGAGTCAAGTTCCAGTGACTCACTGAGCCTGCAGGATCTGTAGGGGATCTTGACTTCTAGTGGAGTGTTGAAGCTGTGCTGTGGGTAGGCTGGTTGAGGGTGGAGGGACAGGTCCTGGACCCACAGCCTGGGAGCAGCCTCCACTAAGATGAGCCAGGGGTGTGGACAAGATGGCTTGGGAATTCAGAAAGAGGGGCACGGAGGAGAGCTATCGATCTCAGATGCCATGCGAAGGTGAAGGATGCAGCACCCAGGAAGCCGCTTGTGACCGTTCTAGAGCAGTGGTGCCAGGGTTCATTGCCAAGCTGCAGAGGAGCAAGGAGGAGGGCATTCCCTCCACGACCTCCTGAGACCTCAGCACACCGAGTCTGTCCTCTCTGGTGCATACCCGCTTCCCTCCCCACTCTCATGGGACCAAGGCCTCTTACCATTGCTCTGGCGTGAGGGAAGGCCTGCTGTTGCCTCACCAAGCCCAGTCGTGAACCCGCTGATGCCGAGCCCGCCTGCCTGAGTCTTGATCGCTGACTTGAGCTCGTGATTCTCCCGAATGAGCCGCACCAGCTTCTTCAGTTCCTCATTTTCCCGCACCAGCCTCTCTATCTGATGCCGAAGCCCCTCATAATTGGTGAGTAGAGACATGCCCTGGGGCAGTGGGAAGGGTGCGGCCTATGGGAGGGCACTGCACCTGGAGGCTGCCCAGGGCCCCGGGCCTTGCCCGGGCTGAAGGAGGGTGCAGAGTCTGCAAGGCTGGCCCAGCGGGCCCTGGGTATTGTGAGGTCAGAGGCTGTGCCCTCCTCCTTGCCCTCTCTGCTCTAACACACTCAGCTCTCCATGCCACCAGGCCTATGCACAGGCCTTGCCCTGGCCTGGAATGTCCTGACCTTTTCTCTCTGGCCAACTTCACCCTCACGGTGCCTCTTCTGTGAAACTTGCTCTCCCCCACCGCAAGTTAATTGCTGCCCGCTGGGTTTCCCCAGCAGATGTGTCCTGCGTCATAGCACTTCCCCCGGTTCCAGTTCCGTGCTAGTTCCTTAACGCTGTCCACTGGCTTTACAGTAAGGTCAGGGATTGTAACACGTTCCTGGAAACCCCAGTGTCCAGCAGAGGGCTTGGCACAAGGTTTGTAGGTAACCAGTAAATATTTGTTGAACGAAAACCCACCACTCCACCTTCCTGGCCAGAATGCCCCTTCCTTGTGATCTTGAACATGCCTGGGTTTGACCTCTCAGCCTTCTCCTGGGATGCTGTGTCTTGAAGGCCTGGACACTCGCCCATGATTGCTTCTGACCCAGGTGCTCAGAGTCTCTATCTTACTGCTGGTCCAGGAGCTCTCTACAACTTGGAGTTTCCGTTTCTGGTGACTCAGCGTTCTCTATTCAAAATCTCCCATCGGTGCCTTCTCTGTACTTGGATCGCTATTCCTCAGCTCCTTGAATTTTCCTGACTTTAGTCCTTCAAGAAACCAAGACTGTATCCCTCACTTGGCTCTAAGAACTCAGGACTCAGTCCTCATCATGCTACCCTTCTCTTAGAGCTATCTGCAGATAACTCTACGGTCCTGACCTCGAGTACTGAGTGAGGCCGTGTCCTAGTGGCCTCCACTGGCTCTGTGGCTGTTCTACCTCAAACCTCTTTTTAGGGCAGGGAGAGGATAGCAAAGTCCAGGTACAGGCCAGAGGGCAGACTCCTGGTAGAATGTGGGAAAGAGGAAGGGGAAGAAGGTCAGCCAGGGCTGGGATCAGTCTGAGTTGAGCATTCTACCTGGACCTCACAATGGGGGGCCTACCCCTACCCTTCCTCTAATACTTCAGACTGTAATCCTGGCTCAGTCACTCTGGCCCCAGGGACCAGAGTCCCCAAGAACCAGAGTTGAGGTCTCTTCAGTCATCCCTCTAACTTTATAGAGGGTATCTGTTGGGTTTTCCTTCAACATGTGAAAATTAGCTCATCATGGTCTTATTTCACTGTTGGCCTCTTGGGTTGATGCCGTCTGTGATGGTTACATTTTATGTGTCAATGTTGCTAGGCTATAGTGTCCAGGTGTTTGGTCAAAATGTAGCCTAGACATTGCTGTGAAGCTATCATATATCTAGACATTGCTGTGAAGCTATTATGTTGACTTTAAGTAAAGGAGATTACCTTCAGTCATTTGGGTGGGCCTCATCCATTCAGTTGAATCACTTTTTAAAAATTTATTTTTTTAATTTTGAAATTTGTGTATTTATTTCTTTACTTATTGATTTACTTTTTTTGAGGCAAGGTCTCAGTCTGTTGCCTAGGCTGCAATGCAGTGTCACCATCATAGCTCACTGCAGCCTCGACCTCCTATGATCAAGCGATCCTCCTGCCTCAGCCTCCCAAGTAGCTGAGACTACAGGTGTGTGCGACCACACTCAGCTAATTTTTATTTAAAACATTTTTTTGTAGAGATGGGGTCTTACCACATTGGCCAGGCAGGCCTCAAACTCTTGGGCTTAAGCAATCCTCCTGCCTCAGCCTCCCAAAGTGCTGGAATTACAGGTGTGAGCTACTGTGCCTGGCAGAAGAACTTAAGAGTGAAAAAAACCTGAAGTTTTCTGGAAAAGAAGGAATTCTGCCTGAAGATTGTAGCATAGAAATCCTGCCTGAGTTTCCAGCCTGCCTTACAGATTTTGGACTTGCCAGCCCCCACAATTATGTGACCAAGCCCTTAAAATAAATCTCCTAATATAACAGAACTCTGACTGATGCACCATCTCTATTTCCTTTTGTATATGCCAGTGTTGTCACCGACTGTGGCAGGCATTGTGTTAGGAATTGGGGGTTCAGTGCTAGTCATAGCAGGCATTGTCCCCACCTTATTGACTTTACCAGCTAGTAGGGAGTGGCTATGAATTGAATGATCATGTATAAATGCTGAGTTTACCCTGTGATAAATGCTGCCTTGGAGAGGCACTGGTGCTGGGAGAGGGTACAGCAGGTGGGCCAGATCCAGTCGGGTAGTGTGCTTCACCAAAGAAACCAAAAGTGTGGTGGAGCAGAGAATGAGCAGGGTGGGTGTATGTGCTGGGGAGGGATGGAGGGCCCAGGTCGGGACAGGGCCTGTGGCTATGATCTTGATTGATCTTTAAGGAGGGGCATGTGGGAACAGATTGGAGGGAAGAAGCTACTGAGTGGCACACAGTAAGGAGGCCACTGCAGTCATCCAAAAAGCAGTGAGGGTGGCTGGTTCACAGGTGGTGCTGTGGAGGTGGAGACAGTTGGCAGGGCTGAGAAATGTTTAGTGGTACTGCATGGGCTGGTCTTGGAGTTGGCCTGGATGTGGGGATGAAGGCGAGAATGAGGGCAGGATGGCCTTGCAGTTTCTGGCATGAGTGGTGGAGCCTCTGATTATAACAACCCAGTTGGAAGGAAAACCAAGTTTAGAGTGAATATTCGGAGTCAGGTTTGGATGTGCTGCGGAGATCAGGATGTTAAGGAGATGTGCCAGGAGGCAGGGGGTTACTGCTCCAGGTCCCAGAGGAGAACCGACTGTGTGGGCTGGAAAGATACACATTAGAGGTATCAGCTCCTAGATGGCAACTGGATCCATATGAGCGGATGAGGTTGCCCAGGAATTGGGAACAAATGAGAGAGAATAAGCCTTCGGCCCACAGTGCCTAGCAGAGCCAGGACAAAGCTGCAGAGGACATAGAGCAGAAGTGTCCATAGCGACAGGAAAACTGGAGAAGGCTGAGCTGCAGAGGCCACAGGCAGAGGATATTTCAAGGTTATGTGAAGCAGCAGTGGTGTCTAGTGAGGCTGAGAGGTCAGATGAGACAAAGACTGAAAAAAAAGTGTGCATCAGCTTTAGGGACTTGAAAGTCATTGGTGATGCATCAAGGGCTGTTTGGGGAAGTGGTTTGGCCAAGCCCAGATTCACAAGTCTGAAAAGTGAGTGGGAGGGTAAGGTGGAGACAGGGCACACACAGCCCTTCCCAGTGGTTTGGTTGTACGGAGACGTGCAGGCAGAGCTGCAGGCAGGTTCCTCCTTCACTGTTCTCTTCCTCCTCTTGTAGCCTGGTGCCAGGGAAGACTGTGGCCCACCATGCCTCTGCTGCTTCCAGCCCCTCCTTGGAGTCACAGTGCACAATAGAGGCCCTCAGAAGACCTCCAGGGTCTCCCAGAATGTTAGGCTGCAGCCTCCTGCTCCTTTCTTTGAATTAACCTCCGCCAGGCTTCCTCTTCTCCCCTTACTCTTATTTCCTCTTCATTAGAATTTTCGTTTTCTTTTTGTTATGTTGTATATACAAAGTGTCCTTTGGTATCCAAGTCTATTGGGTTTGAGCTTGGTATAAAGAGTACCACAGGTTTGGGAGTGAGGTCCATCCAGAAATGTATCCACATCCATTTGGATGATATGTCTGGGGCTGGCGTCTTGGGAGTGAGAGACACTGGGCCCTCTATGATGCTCTCAGTCCTGCCCTTCTGAGCTCTTGGACAGAGTCACTTGGGAACAGACCTAGTTCCTGGCTGCAGGGAGGCTGGGCCCGCAGGAGTGACAGGAACCTCCTGGGGTGCACTCGGGGTTTGCGCTCCTCACGGCCCGCCCGTTAGGGGCTCATTGTGAACAAACCTCCAGTGTTGTCCCACTTGCTTTTGCTGAGTCAGATCTCCTCCTTCCTGTCCTGGGTCACTGGCTTGCACAGTTTGTCCCCATTCAAATTTGCTTCATTTGATTCCGCTCAGCATTTCAGCTTGGCAAGGCCTTCAGGGATCTTTGCTCCTTTCTTGGCTTGAAATTCTCTGCGTGTTTAACAAGTTTCCTTCTGAAGCCGTCTTTTCAAGGCATAAAGTTGCCAAAGAACGGGGGCCTGTAGCCGGGAGCCCTCTGTTCCATCCACCTGACAGGCCCTAACGTGCTGCCTCCGTGCTGGGTGTGCTGAGAGGCACCTCCTGGGAAGCAGCCATCCGCTACATGTCCGAGCAGCACTGGCCACGTGAACATTTCAATCCTGCCTGCTGTGGCCATTTTGAACCTCCGGGTCTGCCTGTTGCTGACGAGGAGCTGCCGGGAGGAGCTGTCCAGTCCGTGCTCCCACAGATTCAGTTGGCATTTGACTGCCAGTGCCCTCCGGGACGTCGGCGGTGACTCCTCTCCATTGCTCTCCTACACTTCAGATGATGAAATGGCCATGGCCGACATTATTGAGTGCTTGTTGTATACCAGGCACTGTTGTGACAGGCGTAACAAGCCCCCGAGGCAGGTAGTACCCCATCCAGCAGGCAGGGCCACTGAGGCACGGCCATGTCAAGTGCCTGGGCTCTCCCATGGGCCCTGGGTCTTTCAACATCTTCCCAGCTGTCAGGGTCAGGGCTTGGTGCAGGCAGCCTAGTCTTGCACTTGCTCTTCTCGCCTCTAGTCTCACCTCTTTTGCTTCAGCCTCTCTCTGCACAGCTGCCAAAAGTGGGGGGTGTGTCTTTCTGCCACCCCACTGGAGCTAGGCTCTGCCCAGAGGACAGACTTAGAGTGATGTCTCAGGAGAGGACAAGGGCCACAGCAAACTCTGCTCTGCATCCCAGAGCCCAAAGCACAGGCCCTGGCACATGGTAGGTACTCAACAAATACATGAATGCATTTTTATTCAACCTTTTTCTTCTTTCTAAAAGAATTGCACCATGAAGCTGGAGAAGCTGCTGTATACCAGCAGTTGAAACAGACAGTATAATAACTGGCTTCTGAGTGTCTGAGGACATGCCCTTGGGTTTCTGAGGAAACCAATATCCCTTTGATGAGTCTGGAGGGCCCTGGGGAGGCAGACAGTCCCCAGGAGAGGAGGGAGAGCTGCTGGTCTACCTGGGGCCCTGCCAGCCAGGAGCTGGGAAGAGCGGCCTCAGAGGAAAGTCTCCTGAGGTCTTGGCTAGAAGTAGAGACTTTTGGTAATATGAACTTGGTCGTCAACCCCAGGGGTCATCCAGGTACCCTCATGAAAGGCTCAGGGACGAAAGGCCGGGGCAGAGACCGGGAGGGCTTCGTCAGGCGCTTTGGAGCCTTGCTAACTTCTCTGTATTGTTGGTTCCTTTCTGCTGTTTACACAGCATTATTTGGATGGCAGCAAACAGCGTTTGGTGGGGCAGAGCAGCGGGTGGCATTCAGGCTAGGGGCTGAAGACCAGGAAGGGTGGAATGAAGAGCAGGTGGACACCAAGGCCTGCTGGAGGTGTGTGGTTGGGCTTCCAGGCCCTCAGACTCCGGAAACGACCATGGACTTGGCAGCTTAAACAATAAACGTTGATTTTTCACGGTTCTAGAGGCTGGGAAGTCTAAGGTCAAGGTGCATGCAGACCTGTTGACTGATGAGGACCCTTTCCTGGTGTGCAGATGTCTGCATTCTCGTGTCCTCACGTGGTGGAGTAGAGAGAGGAAGCAAGCTCTCAGTGATCTTTCTGTGAGGCTACACCCTCATGACCTAATCACCTCCTAATGCCATCATATTGGGGATTAGGATTTTAACACATGCATTTTGAGGGGGAACACAAACATTTAGTCCATAGCAGACTCCAGAGTCCCAACTTCAGACCTATGTTACCCCCTGACCCCAAACTTTGGTTAACTCCTACTCTTCCTTCAGACCTCAGCTTGTGTGTTGCCCCTCAGGGCCCCCAAAGTCTCCATCAGTCCTCATCAGAACGGTGCCCACCCTTCAGCTGTAGCGCAGAGGAACTAGAAGCACCACTTCCCAGCTTTCTCGCTGTGGGCCTGGGGCAGGCCCCCAACCTCTCTGTGCCTGTTTCTTCATCCATCGAGTGGGGATACCTTCCCTCCTCCTGCTGTCATTGTGAGTGTAAGATGCGGTGATGCGTGGAAGACAGCGAAGGCAACCACTGGCAGAGTAAAGCTCAACACACCGTCCCATTAACCCATAGATCTTGAAAACCTGGTAGGTGCCAGGCATATCGTGGGTCCCACAGGACACAGCGGGGAACAGCCAGACATGTGGCAGCCGTTGCTCTCTTTCTGGCTCTGTTTATATTGCCAGGAAATGCCCAGGGCAGCCAGGCTGGAAGTTGATCGGGGCACTGAGGAGCACTGGGGTTAGGGGGCCCTAGGATCTGACAGGCCGGAATAAGGGTCCCCACTCTTCAGTTGGTGTTGAGCACCATCTCTTACCAGTGCGGGGAGCACAGCAAAGGCTCTGGAGCTGGCATTCCAGAGGACAGTGGGCACTTGGAAGATGGTCAGTGTGGTGGCCTGTGCTCTGTGCGGAAGGTGGAGGAGGGGACGGGGGCAAGAGCGGAGGGGGCTGTCTGATACGGAGTGGTCGGGAGGCCTCCTTGACAAGGTGCTGCTTGGGAGCAGACCTGAAAGAAAGCAGGGAATGAGAAGCGGCAAAGCCTTCCAGGCGGAGGGGACAGCCAGTGCAGAGGCCCTGGGGTGGGTGGCAGGCTTGGTGTGTATTTGAAGACTGTCAAGGAGGCCAATGAGATGGAGGGGAATGAGCCACTGTGGGGAGGGGATGGCCGGGCCAGAGAAGCATGGGATGGGGTCTGTAGGCTGAGATGAGCGTCTTGGATTTTATATTCAGTGACATGGAAAGGCTATGAGGGTTTCTAGGGAGTAGGAGGAGCTACCCTCTTTCAAAGAACTGTCCTAATTTTTTTTTTTTTTTTTTTTTTTTTTTTTTTTTTTTTTTTTTTTTTTTTTTTTTTGAGACGGAGTCTCGCTCTGCCGCCCAGGCTGGAGTGCAGTGGCCGGATCTCAGCTCACTGCAAGCTCCGCCTCCCGGGTTCACACCCTTCTCCTGCCTCAGCCTCCCGAGTAGCTGGGACTACAGGCGCCCGCCACCTCACCCGGCTAGTTTTTTGTATTTTTTAGTAGAGACGGGGTTTCACCGTGTTAGCCAGGATGGTCTCGATCTCCTGACCTTGTGATCCGCCCGTCTCGGCCTCCCAAAGTGCTGGGATTACAGGCGTGAGCCACCGCGCCCGGCCGAACTGTCCTAATTTTTAACAACCAGTTCATACGATTATGACTGACAAGTCCTGGGGCTGCAGAGTAGTAGCCTCCGTTAGGTGGCTCCAGTCGACTACCAGCACTTCTGTAGGTGCTCAGTAAATCTCTGTGGAGCAAACACAAGTGGCCTGCCTGGGCCTGCCTGCTTCCCTTGCTCTGAGGCCTCAGGGTAAAGTCCAGGCCTCCTTGCTTGCTCCTCTCACTTCCTGTATCTCCATCCACCTTCAGCAGCTCACCTCGGACTTGTGGATGCTGTTCCCTCTCTTGGTAGCTTTTTTTTTTAGACTGAGTCTTGCTCTGTCACCCAGGCTGCAGTGCAGTGGTGTGATCTCGGCTCGCTGCAACCTCTGCCTCCAGGCTCAAGTGATTCTCGTGCCTCAGCCTCCTGGGTAGCTGGGATTACAGGCGCCTGCCACCATGCCTGGCTAATGTTTGTATTCTTAGAAGAGACGGGGTTTCGCCGTGCTTGCCAGGCTGGTCTCGAACTCCTGACCTCAAGTGATCTGCCCACCTCGGCCTCCCAAAGTTCTGGGATTACAGGCATGAGCCCCTGTGCCCAGCGTCTTGGTAGCTTTTCAACCATGCCCATTCCATTCACCCCAGGAGCTGGCCCTGCTCCCAGTCTGTGCCTCGCTCCTGCTCTGGGACACTGGGTCTGACTTGGTGCCTCTGTCCCACCCTTGCTGGACCCCACAGCTGAGCGCCGACCTGTGAGGCACCATCTCTCAGATTAGTCTGTTCCTGAGTGGAGAGTGAGTTGGTCCTCTCCCCAGCCCTCAGCTCAACTGAGTCCACATAGACTCTAAAAAAGGAATTTTCATCAGCAATCTCTGTGAACACAGGGAAGGTGACAGAGGGGCTTGTTTAGGCCCCAGCCTGGGGACTGGTGTTTAAATCCAGCCCAGTCTTCCACTGGCTGCGTGGAGTTGGCAGTGTGAGGTGCCGGCAGCTGGGGCTACTTCACTTGTGGCATGGGGGCAATGGCACCTATGCTCAGTTTGTCCTGAGCGTCAGAGGACATCTGGTAGGCGCTGAGGCCAGTGAATGCCTGGTCATGATTTAATTTTTGTAAAACTAAAACTGTCCCCATTAAACAATAATTCCTGCTTTCCCCTCCCCGCAGTCCTGGCCCCCACCATTCTACTTTCTGTCTCTTAAGACTTAAGGGGGGACCCTATGCAGATTTTTTCCTTTTTTTTTCGGAGACAGGGCCTCGACCTCCTGGGCTCAAGTGATCCTGCCGCATCAGCCTCCTGAGGACTACAGGCAAGCACTATCATACCCAGCTAATATTTTATTTTTATTTTTTGTGGAGACAGGGTTTCATTTTATTGCCCAGGCTGATCTTGAACTCCTGGCCTCAAGCGATCCTCCTGCCTTGGCTTCCCAAAGTGCTGGGATTACAAGCATGAACCACCACGCCGGCCTTTGTGGTGGTTGTTGTTGCCCAAGCTGGAGTGCAGTGGTGCAATCCCGGCTCACTGCAGCCTCGGCCTCCCAGGCACACGTGATCTTCCTGCCTCAGCCTCCTGAGTAGCTGGGACTATGGGCATGTGTCACCACACCCAACTAATTCAAAAACAATTTTTTTTTTTTTTTTTTTGTAGAGATGGGGCCTTACTATGTTGCCCAGGCTGGTTTTGAACTCCTGGGCTCAAGCTATCCTCCTGTCTTGGCCTCCCAAAGTGCTGACATTATAGGTGTGAGCCACTGTGCCGGCCCCATGCAGATTTCTGTTGCTCTTTTTTTATGTATAGTTGCCTCCTTTCCAGAACTCTGTCGTGGAACTATGTTCAGCTTCTTCAGCTTCCCCAACCTTTGATTTTTTTCTCAGGGAGATGCCACTGCTTTGCCTGGGACTGTTTTCTGTCACATGGCCTGAAATGTGCCTCTAGGCAGAAAGCCAGGATGATCACAGTGCTCCTATCTCAGGGTCACAGTCCTGTGCTGCCTGTTGCAGCACAGGACAGTTTTACAAGATGTTTGCATAATTTCTGAAAATCATTGTTTCATAACTTTTTTTTTTGAGACAGAGTTTCGCTCTGTTACCCAGGCTGGAGTGCAGCGGCGCAATCTCAATCTTGGCTCACTGCAACCTCCGCCTCCCAGGTTCAAGCAATTCTGATGCCTCAGCCTCAAAAGTAGCTGGGATTACAGGCATGCACCACCATGCCCGGTTAATTTTTGTATTTTTGGTAGAGACAAGGTTTCACCTTCTTGGCCAGGCTAATCTCAAACTCCTGACCTCAAGCGATCCACCCGCCTTGGCCTTTCAAAGTGCTAGAATTACAGGCGTGAGCCACCGTGCCCAGCTGTTTCATAACATTTTTTAGTTGTTTGTAGTAGAGTATGCCTGTAAATCCTAGTTCTGTCTTAGTCCTTTGTGGCTGGAAGTCTCCATATTTATTTAAAAAATTGATTGTCCTGCATTGGTTTGTAGGAATTCTTTCTTTTTTTTTTTTTTTGAGATGGAGTCTCGCTCTGTCGCCCAGGCTGGAGTGCAGTGGCCGGATCTCAGCTCACTGCAAGCTCCGCCTCCCAGGCTTAGGCCATTCTCCTGCCTCAGCCTCCCGAGTAGCTGGGACTACAGGCGCCCGCCACCTCACCCGGCTAGTTTTTTGTATTTTTTTTAGTAGAGACGGGGTTTCACCGTGTTAGCCAGGATGGTCTCGATCTCCTGACCTCGTGATCCGCCCGTCTCGGCCTCCCAAAGTGCTGGGCTTACAGGCTTGAGCCACCACGCCCGGCCAGGAATTCTTTTTACATTTTGATGGAAATCCATTGTCTGTTGCATGTATTATGAATATCTCTCCCAGTTTTTAACTTGTTTTCTCAATTTAATTAATTTATTTTTGAGATGGGCTCTAGCTGTATTCCCTAGGCAGGTCTCAAACTCCTGGACTCAAGTGATCCTCCTACCTTGGCCTCCCTTATTTTTTATTTTTCAATTTTATCTTTTGATGAACAGAAGTTCTTAATTTGAATAATGTTGAATGTTTTTGTAATTAGTGCTCTTGTGTGTCTGAAGACAGAAGTCGTAAAGTTTTGCTTTTGAAATTTATATTCTTCATCCAACAATGGTGGATTTTTATTTTGAAATAGTTACCCAGTTTCATCTTTAAAATGGGTGTGGTTCTATTGTTAGCTTTTCTGTTACATTCCTTTTTTTTTTCTTTTGGTCTATTCTTGCATTAATACCACACTGTTTTAATTGTTATTTTTTATAATATGTCCTGATATCAGGGCTAGCCCTCATCTAGAATCTTCTTCAGAAGAAGTGTCCTGAGTATTTGTGTATTCCTGTTCTTTTACTTTCCTGTGTCAATTTTAGAATCAGCTTATTGGGATCTTTTTCTTTTTTAGAGATCTTTTTCTCCAAAAAAAGATCTGGGATCTTTTTCTTTTTTGGAGATAGGGTCTCACTATGTTACCCAGGCTTTTCTCAAACTCCTGGGCTGAAGCAATCCTCCTACCTCAGCTTGCTGAGTAGCTGATACTGCAAGCATATACCACTGTGCCTGGCCTATTGTGATTTTTATTGGACTTACGTTGAATAAAGATCAACTGGTATGAGATTTGCTTTTAAAATTAAGATGCCTCTATTTAAAACTTTTTATTATGGAAATTTTCAAACCTATTGAAAAGTAGAGAAAATAGCCTGAAGGACCCACATGTATTCATCACCCAGCTTGTACAATTATCAGCATTTTGTCAATCTTGCTTCATTTATCTCCCTCTTGCCTTTTTTTCCCTAGAGTATTTTAAAGCAAATCCAAGACACTTTATTGTTTTATGAGTATTTCAGTATGTATCTCCAAGAGTAAGAACTTTGATATTTAACATAACAACGACATTATTATCCCTAACAAAATCAACACTGAGAATCGACACACACACTTGTGTATATATATTTAGAGATGGGATCTTGCTATGTTTTCCAGGCTGGTCTCCAACTCCTAGGCTCAAGCAATCCTCCTGACAAAGTGTTGGAATTACAGGCACGAGCCACTGTGCCCAGACTTTTCTTTTCTTCTCTTCTCTTCTCAAGATGAAGTTTTATTCTTGTTGCCAAGGCTGGTGTACAATGGTATGACCTCAGCTCACTGCTACCTCTACCTCCTGGGTTGAAGCGATTCTCCCACCTTAGCCTCCCGAGTAGCTGTGATTACAGGCGTGCGCCACCACATCTGGCTAGTTTTGTATTTTTAGTAGAGGCGGGGTTTCACCATGTTGGCCAGGCTGGTCTTGAACTCCCGACCTCAAGTGATCCGCCTCCCTCAGCCTCCCAAAGTGTTGGGATTACAGGCGTGAGCCACCACGCCCAGCCTGTATTTTGAATTAAATTTATATTTTAAAAACTAAGGTTCGGCCGGGCCCTGTGGCTCATGCCTGTAATCCCAGGTACTTGAGAGGCTGAGGGTCTCTGAGGTAGGAGCGTCGCTGGATTCCAAAGGTCCAAGCTGCATGAGCCATGACCATACCTCTGCACTCCAGCCTGGGCAATAGAGTGAGACTATCTAAAAAATAAAAACTAGAAATTAAGGTTCTGTGAATGGTAAATTGTCATACTTTTTAAAATTTAAAAAACCTATGGGTGGTAGATTCTTTTAGACTTTGATTATCTTAAAATGCTTTTATTTCATTCTTCTTAAATAGTAGTTTGCTGAGTAGTTTCAATAGAGTTCTGGATTGAAAATTATTCTCTGCCCCCAGCCCAACCCCTCTGCATTTTGAAGATATTATTCCATGGCCTCTCAGCATTTATTGTTTTTGTTTTGTTTTGTTTTGTTTTAGACAGGGTCTCCCTCTGTCACTTAGGCTGGTGTGCAGTGGTGCAATCACTGCTCACCCCAGCCTCGACCTCCCAGGCTCAAGCAATCCTCCCACCTCGGCCTCCTGAGTAACTGGGACCACAGGCTTGTGCCACCACTCCCGGATAATTTTTTTTTTTTTTTTTTGGTAGAGATCAGGGTTTCACCATGTTGCCCAGGCTGGTCTTGAACTCCTGAGCTCAAGCAATCCCTAAGCCTCAGCCTCCCAAAGTGCTGGGATTACCAGCATGATCCACCGTGCTCAGCCCAGCATTTATTGTTGTTAATGAGTCTGTCAGTCTAATCGACCTTCCTTTGTAACTTGCCATTTCTTTCTGGGATTTTCCCTCTTTCCCCCACATACATAATGAGGTTATTGTTCTTTTGCAAAGTTTTTATTGGCACATATATAGAAAAGTGCACAAATCACAAATGTCGGTCTATGAATTTTCCATATTCTTGCTTTAGAGGATTACCTACACGAGTCATTTCTCCACTCCACGGCTGAAAGATTTTTGGGTTGTTTCCAGTTTTTGCCTGTTACAAATAGAGCAGCTATGAACGTTTGTTTTGTTGTGTTTTGTTTTTGTTGTTGTTATTGTTTTTCAGATGGAGTTTCGCTCTTGTTGCCCAGGCTGGAGTGCAATGGCACGATCTTGGCTCACTGCAACCCCTGCATCCTGGGTTCAGGTGATTCTCCTACCTCAGCCTCCCGAGTAGCTGGGATTACAGGCGTGCACCATCACGCCTGGCTGATTTTTTTTGTATTTTTAGTAGAGATGGGGTTTCTCCATGTTGGTAAGGCTGGTCTCAAACTCCTGACCTCAGGTGACCTGCCTGCCTCGGCCTCCCAAAGTGCTGAGATTACGGGTGTGAACCACCACATCTGGCCTAGCTATGAACATTTTTACACAGATCTTTTGTTAACACCTGTTTGCATTTTGGTGGGGGATACACACCTCAAAGTGAAATTGCTGGGTCATAAACTATGTATATATTCAGCTTTAATTGATATTGCCAAAGAATTTTCCCTAATCAATTTACATTTCACCAGCAGCATATAAGAGATCTTGACTGGGTGTGTTCGACTCACTGCAACCTATGCCTCTCGGGTTCAAGCGACTCTCCTGCTTCAGCCTCCCGAGTATCTGGGACTACAGGTGCAAGCCACCACACCCAGCTATTTTTTGTATTTTTAGTAGAAATGGGGTTTCACCATGTTGGTCTCACTGGTCTTGAACTCCTGACCTCAAGTGATCCGCCCACCTCTGCCTCCCAAAGTGCTGGGATTATAGGGTGAGCCACTGCACCTGGCTGGGCTAACTTATCTTTTTGATTTTTAAAAGAATTTATTTTTTGTAGAGATGAGGTCTCACCGCATTGCACAGGCTGGTCTCGAACTCCTGGGCTCAAGCAATCCTGTCTTGGCCTGGTATTACAATCACCTGGGATTATAGGTGTGAGCCACCATGCCTGGCTGATTGGCTAATGTTTTGCTTGGAATTTTTACATATATGTTTATGGAGATATTGGCTTGTAAATTTCCTTCCTTTTAATGAGCTTGTCAGAATTTGGTATCCGTGTATCAGTGCTACACTAGGTGTATTAGTTTATTGTTTTTTTTTTTTTTTGAGCTGGAGTCTAGCTCTGTCGCCCAGGCTGGAGTGCAGTGGTGCGATCTTAGCTCACTGCAAGCTCCGCCTCCCGGGTTCTAGGTGTATTAGTTTATTAGCATTGGTAAAGTCCATAAACAGAATAGCTTAAACAGCAATATTTGTTCTTCACAGTTCTGGAGGCTAGAAGTCTAAGATCAAGGTGTCTGTAGGGCCTTGCTCCCTCAGAAGGTGCTAGGGAAGGATCTCTTCCAGTCCTCTCTCCTTGCTTCTGGTAGTTCCTTGCCTTGTGGCAACACACCCCAGTCTCCACACGGCGTTTTCCCTGCGTGTGCGTCTGTGGTCAGATTTCCCCATTTTATAAGGGCATCGGTTATGTTGGATTAGGGAGCCACCCTATTGCAGTCGACTTCATCTTAACCAATTACATCTGCAACAACCTTATTTCCAAATGAGGTCACATTCGGAGGTACTGGGGTTTAGGACTTCAGCATATTAATTTGGTGGGGGCACCATTTACCTCACAATGCTGGGCTCGTAAAATGAGTTGGCGAGTTTTATGAGATGAGCATCACCTTCTTTTTATGTAAGTCTTGGTAGGTTATGGGTTGATGTCTTACCGTTTTAGAACCATTTCAAGCGTTATGTATTCGACATTACTTCTTCCCCATTCTTTCTACTCCTTCTCAGACTCTAATTACGGGTATTTGTGACCCTCCTCCCCACATTCTCTCATACTGTGTTCTCTATCCATTCTCTTTCTTCTCTTCGTGAGTTTTAGGATATTTTCTATCAACCTGTCTTCTAGTTCACCAATAGTTCACTTCTGACTTGTCTAATTTGCTTAAACCTATCTCTTGAACTTTTGGTTTCAGTTAACTGTGTTTTTCTATCAAAGAAGCTCAATTTAAGCCGGTGCAGTGACTCACGCCCATAATCCCAGCACTTTGGGAGACCTCATCTCTATCCAAAATAAAAATTTAAAAAAAGAAGCTCAATTTGAGTTGGGATGTGGTAATCCCATCACTTTAAGAGGTCGAGGCAAGAGGATTGCTTGAGGCCAGGACTTTGAGACCAACAATGGGCAACAGAGTGAGACCCCCGTCTCCACAAAAAATAAAAATAAAAAATTAGGCTGAGCGTGGTGGCTCACACCTGTAATCCCAACACTTTGGGAGGCTGAGGTGGGTGGACCACTTGAGCTCAGCAGTTCAACACCAGCCTGGACAACATGGTGAAACCCCATCTTTACAAAAAATACAAAAAATTAGCCAGGGGTGGTGGTGCAAGCCTGTGGTTCCAGGTACTTGGGAAGCTGAGGTGGGAGGATCCACTTGTGCCTGGGAAGCAGAGGTTGCAGTGAGCCGAGATTGTGCCACTGCACTCCAGCCTGGGCGAAAGAGTGAGACCCCATCTCAAAAAGAAAAAAAAAATTAGCCAGGTGTGGTAGTGATCGCCTGTGGTCCTAGCTACTTGGGAGGTTGAGGCGGAAGGATCTTGAGTCCAAGCGGTTGAGGCTGCAGTGAGAAACAAAAGAGAAGAGACATGAAAGGAAAGAGGGAGGGAGGGAGGGAGGGAGGGAAGGAGGGAAGAAAGGAAGGAAGGAAAGAAGGAAGGAAGGAAGGAAAAGGAAGAAAATAATTAAAGAAAAGCTCGATTTGATTCTTTTTTTTTTTTTAAACAGGGTCTCACTCTGTCACCCAGGCTAGAGTACAGAGGTGTGATTATGACTGACTGCAGCCTCAAACTCCCTAGCTCAGGTGATCCTCCCGCCTTAGTCTCCCGAGTAGCTGGGACTACAGGCACAAACGACCATGCCTGGCAAATTTTTGTATTTTTTTTTTTTGAGACGGAGTCTCGCTCTGTCGCCCCAGGCTGGGGTGCAGTGGCCGGATCTCAGCTCACTGCAAGCTCCGCCTCCTGGGTTTACGCCATTCTCCTGCCTCAGCGTCCCGAGTAGCTGGGACTACAGGCGCCTGCCACCTCGCCCAGCTAGTTTTTTGTATTTTTTAGTAGAGACGGGGTTTCACCGTGTTAGCCAGGATGGTCTCGATCTCCTGACCTCGTGATCCACCCGTCTCGGATCACTTTGGGAAAGTGCTGGGATTACAGGCTTGAGCCACCGCACCCAGCCTTGATTCTTTTTATAAAATCCAATTGTCTAGGGAAATTCTCCACATTTTCTTTCACTTTTCTCCATTTCCATGTGTATTTTTCTTATCCACCATATTTATTTAAAGTCCTTATTTGCTATCTTTAATTTTTGAGTCGCCTCTAGGTCTGTTTCTGTTGTCTTATTTTTCCTATTGGTTTTCAGTCATAGGGTCCTTTTTTTTTGAAAGGCCTAGTAATTTTTAACTGAATGACAGGTGTTATCTATAAAAAAATTGCAGAGGTCGTGGATAATACATTTTTCCAGAAAGCATTTGCCTTGTCTGACTACCTTCGACCATTAGAGGCACAGCTGAGCGGAGTCTGGGTTGTGGTTTTGCTGAAGCTCTGTCTGGTTCACATCTGCCCCTGGGCCAAGCCCTCTAGGTTTCTACCTGAGAGCCTGGGGTCTCGCCAGTGATCCTTCGCTGGGTGGGTCCTGAATGAGAATCCCTGTCTCCTGAGTGCAACAGCTGTGAATCACACAGCTGCAACTCTTTCCTCACAGTCGAGGGCTCTCTCTTTACATCTGCTTATTACATTCCTGCTCAGCTACGTATATTTAAGTGTTTTAGAATATTTTGTCTTGGCTGGGCGTAGTGGCTCATGTCTGTAATCCCAGCACTTTGGGAGGCCAAGTTGGAGGATCGCTTGAACCCAGGAGTTTGAGAGCAGCCTGGGCAATATAGTGAGACCCTGTTTCTACAAAAATAAAAATAAAATTAGCCAGGCATGCTGGTGGGCACATATAGTCCCAGCTACTTGGGGGACTGAGGTAGGAAGATTGCTTGAGTCTGGGAGGTTGAGGTGCAGTGGCCCATGATCTGTGTCCCAGTCTGGGTGACAGAGTAAGACCCTGTCTCAAAAAAACGAAAAAAAAAAAAAAGAATTTTGTGTAGCAAATTTTATGTGTTAAGAGTGGGAGTTGGAAAGACACACGCACACGTATGTTTATTGCGGCACTATTCACAATAGCAAAGACTTAGAATCAACCCAAATGTCCATCAGTGACAGACTGGATTAAGAAAATGTGGCACATATACACCATGGAATACTATGCAGCCATAAAAAACGATGAGTTTGTGTCCTTTGTAGGGACATGGATGCAGCTGGAAACCATCATTCGTAGCAAACTATCACAAGAACAGAAAACCAAACACCGCATGTTCTCACTCATAGGTGGAAACTGAACAATGAGGTCACTTGGACTCGGGAAGGGGAACATCACACACCGGGGCCTATCATGGGGAGGGGGGAGGGAGGAGGGATTGCATTGGGAGTTATACCTGATGTAAATGACGAGTTGATGGGTGCTGATGAGTTGATGGGTGCAGCACAGCAACATGGCACAAGTATACATATGTAACAAACCTGCACGTTATCCACATGTACCCTAGAACTTAAAGTATAATAATAATTAAAAAAAAAAAAACCATTCATGCAAAAAAAAAAAAAAAAGAGTGGGAGTTGGTTGCTTCAGTTACTGCTGGGAAAAAAAAAGAGTGGGAGTTGGGATCTCAGGTCCCAACTCTTGGGACTCAGTTCAGTCCACCATCTTGGCTGGAAGTTCTCCGAAGAGAACTTCAGAGAAGTGAAGGAGTTTAAACAGGGCAATGGCATAATTTGATTGTTCATGAAAAAGATCCCTTTGTGGTGCTGAGGACAGATTAAGGGCTGCTATAGAGGTGATCATGGCCTTGCCTTCAGAGAAGGGCATAAAGTTGAGAGGTGATCAGAAGATAGAACCAGCAATGGCCAAGGGTCATGATAGCAGTTGGGGTAGAGAGGAAGATTTTGAGCTTGGTACTCGAGTCCTCCCAGGAAGCTGTGGATACCAGTGAAAAGCTGGCCAGAGTGGGAGGCAGGAGTTGCACGAGAACCTCGGGTTTGGAAATTGCAGTGACAGGGCCGGAGATGTGGATGACAGAGTGAAGCGGGTCCAGAGGGCGGAGGGCCCGCAGAGAGAAGAGGCACTCTCCACCAGTGAAGAGATGGGAGTTGAGAAGTTGGGGGTGGTATTTGCATTTTGGGCATTCTGAAAAGTCTCCAGTGTGTCCTACGAGCCTTAGACAAAGCAGACATTTGGGAGACATTTGTAGAGTGTCTTGGTGCCAGCATGAGCCAAGCCATCCTGCTTCCTGGTAAGCAGCATCTGGGCCCTGGCGGAGGAGGGGCCACCTTGAGAGCCTACAGGGCTGGGACCAAGTCCCCCACGAGTCCCTCCCCTCCCCGCTCCCACTGCCCCTAAGTCCGGGTCTCCCTGCCTGCACCATCACCATAGTCCTCACTGATCTTCCTGCGTCTACTTAAACCATTTCAAGGATGATCACTGCCTACAAAATACAGTTCAGACTTTTGAGCTTTTTACTTACAGCCTCGACTGGCCTCCTCAGCCCCTGCGACTCTCCTATGAGTCCTCTCCTTCTTCTACCTGCTTCCCCAAATGTGCCTCCTGCATTCCCTGGGCTTTAATGCTGCTCTCTGCACTCCTCAGATGCTGACGCTGCGCCAAGGTCCAGCAGAGAACGGCGTCCTCTGTGCCTGGTGAGGGCAGTGAGCATTCGTGCTGTGAAAAGGTCATTCCTTCCTTTCATGTTCGACGCCTGTGGTGTGCCAGGCCCTGGACTAGGTGCTAGGCTGGATGTTAAAACTCACAGGGCACAGTCCCTGTTCTGAAGGTGCTTCCAATCCGGAGGTGCCGAACAGTGGCCCCAGTTAGCCAGAGGCAGTGGAATGGGGTTCCCATGCCGTTTTCACCTGAGCTGGGGTCCACAGCTGGCTCCGACTGTCTGTCAGGGTTTCAGCTGGCACCGTTGACTGACGGCGTTGCTTTGCAGGGTGGGGAATGGGGTGGAGACTTGAACATTTTGTTCCATAGATGTCTGTGTTGTTTAATCTTGAAATCAAGTGTGGGTTTAATATTTGCTTATGTACATAACTGTTTTTTGATTGAAAAATAAATTCTTTTATTTAGGTCTCTTTTTGACTTTCATATAGTCAGTGACCTGTGTCAGCGCTCCTTGTGAATCCCCCGGGACAGGCCCATGCTTGAACAAGCCTGTGGCTGCTCATCGTGGGGGAGCGTCCACACCCTGGGGCGTCGTGTTAAGAGGGTGCTGGAAAGGACTTCTTACAGGATTCGGCTTGAGTAATCTGGGGGAGGGTTTAGGGAAGCAGGAGTCTGCTCTGGATTGGTGCTGTCAGGAAGCAGGCATCATTCTGCAATTGGGAGTCTCAATGCATCGTATTTGGAAGGAGGACAGACTAGAACCAGGCCAGAGCTGTCAGCCGTGAAGAGGCAGCAGCCACTCAGACTGTCCCGGACAGGGCACTGCTTGCCCTTTTTACAGCTTGGACAGTGCCCATGTTTTGTCTGTGTTCAGACGTGATGACAGAGGGGTCCTGCTTTTGTATTGATTCATCATGGTGGCAGAGTAGTCTGCTGTTGCTGTTCTATGAAATTTTAACCAGGAGACACTGAGGCCTCTATCTGTGAGTGCCAGGCCGCTCCTAGCAACACCGAGGCCTCTATCTGTGAACGCCAGGTCGCTCCTAGCAACACTGAGGCCTAGAAGATAGGACCAGATCAGCTCCCAGGTGTCAGCGACTGGTCTTTCTACCTGAAGAATCAGTGTGGTGGCCTCACAGTTACTACAGGTGCATTCAGCCTCATGACTCCATGTGAGCACCCCCTGCCGATTCATCTGCCCGGACACATCACCAGGTACTTGGACTCCTCATTTCACTCCATGGCTGGGACACAGCAGATAGCAGACCTCTCAGTTGCCAGACACATCCCAATGGCCTTCGGCTGCGCCCAGCCTGGCTTAATTGGTGCCTCCCGATGCTTCTGGAGGCATCTGTGCTCCCAGCTCCCCTCTGGCATGTCTCAGCATCTTGTGGCCCACTTCACCTGTTCACAGCCCCCATGGCTTCCACTGTACAGTCACCTGTTCACAGCCCCCATGGCTTCCCCTGTACAGTCACCTGTTCACAGCCCCCATGGCTTCCCCTGTACAGTCACCTGTTCACAGCCCCCATGGCTTCCCCTGTACAGTCTCTTGCCAGACTCATCTTCCTAAACACAAACCCAGCTGTGGCCCCTGCCCGAGTGCCCTACACCTGCAGGATAGGCCCAAGCCCTCCTGTGTTCAGCCCTGCCCTTCTCTCTGGTGGTGGGGGTCTTTGCTGTAGATCCTCCGGACCCCTAGCCCTGCCCCATTCCCCAGGGACCCTCACTAAAGCCTCTCCCTCTCAGCCCGGAGTTTGTGTCTGTCTCGAACTCCTCAAGAAAACACTGTCCTGCCACATTTCACTTGGCAGTTATTCCTGAGACCACCCCCTGCCCCTGCACTGACGTTCTTGTTAGCCACATAAACACTTTTTTCTACTCTTTCGTATAAAATCTTGAGGGATCTGGGATATAGAACTAGGCGGGTTCTTTCTCCTCCTCAGCATGCTGGAGCACAGGCGGGCACCTAGAGGAGGAACTGTACCTGCTCAGGAAACGGCTGGAAGGGGAAGTGGGGGAAGGGGGAGCCGTGTGGCCCACTTGCTGTTCAGCATGTGATTAGCTGCTGCAGAGGGCAATGTGGACTCCAGGAAGTGGCCGCGTGGCTGGGAAGGCAGCGTGTGTCCCCACGCTGTAGGGGGCTGCAGCAGGGAGCACACTCATGACTCAGGTTGTGCAGGGTCAGGGCCCCGGGCTGAGAGGCAAGGGGACAGCAGGAGGGCAGCTGGAGCCACCAGTGGACAGATGGCAGGGGCCGTGTACCAGGCTAAGGAGCGTGGACTTCATCCTGAGGGCACCACTGAGGGTTTTAGGAGGCGGGTAGTGCAATGGACGAGATAGATGTTTCAGAAACACACCGCTAGGGTCCTGGTGGAGGGTGGGGCAGGCAAGGCGGCCAGGTGAGGCAGGGGAAGTTGGGAGGGCGAGGGAAGCGGGGCAGCCCTGCTCTGGCTTGGAGATAATGCAGGAGGAGGTTTCAGGAAGGATGAGCCAAGCCCTGGGCAGCCCACAGCTGTGGTGGCCACTGATATCAGGGTGGCGCCGGCTTCGTACATGGAGGTGCTAAGGGGACTGACTGGGTGGTGGGCAGGGGCCTTGAGAGATCCTCAGGCCTCGCTGCATGGAGAGCCTCGAGGCTGCAGTGGGAATGTCCAAGTCCAAAGTTGCCTCTTGGCCTGGAGCCGCGGGGTGTGAGAGCTCAGCACGGCTCACACGCAGCCAGGTCCCACGCAGTGGAGGGATCCCCTGCAGGAGTGGCAGGCGTCACAGGGCAGGAAACGCAGTACAGGCTGGGGCTGAGGGCTCCAAAAGACCGGGCCTGGGCAAGCCAACGGGCCCAAATGGCTGAGCCCTCAGTCTCTGTCCAGCTTTTGGACGGGACCTCCGGCCTGCGTTTCTCATGGGGAGGCTGGAGAGAGGCAGGGACCTCTGTGTGAGGCAGGCCCGGGCAGAATATCAGGGTGCCCACACAGATGGACTGCACAGAGCTGGGGAGGCCCAGGGAGCACCCGAGGAGCATGGCAGGCTGCCCTGGGGCAGGCCAGTGACCTGTGCCGCTGGCCCAGGCGACAGAAGAGTGAGAGGGCTATACCGTGCCATCTCCAGGGAGCACCTGGTAGACACAGCCAGCCCACTTACCATCAGGGTACCCCAGCACAGGCTGAGCTCACTCTGAGCACCCCAGGGTCTCTGTCCATCAGTTAGGAACTCAACACACACCTTATGTAGCTGCGTGTGGGCAGAGGCTTGGCACTGTGTTAACCTCCACTTTCATTTCTGGTCCTGTGTCCCCATCAGCAGGGAAGGCCTGGAGCCCCTCCCGACTTCATGTTGAAAGTGGCAGGGAGAAGAGTGACCAAGGGAAGGCAGAGAGCAAATCCCATTTATTGGAATTTCACTGACAGCAGATTGAGAGGAAGGCTGCCCCCTCCCCTGAAACATGCCGTCCTCTCTGCCCTCAGGGCTCAGCACAGGGATAAGACCCCACTCCGCATGTCCCCAGAGGGCAGCACTCCAGGGTGGGGGGGAGGGGTGCTCTACGCCAGGCTGGGGAGCTGGGACAGGAGGGAAGACGTGCACCCTCACCTCTTGGCTCAATCCCTCTCCCCGGGACCTGGTGCTGCCCCCAGTCCCTGGGGTGGGCTGGCAGACAGGGCTCATGCAACAATGAGTAGACAGGAGGTGGCACAGAAACGTGGCCTTGTTGCCCCTTGGCGGGGCGGGAGGACTAAAGGGGCCATGCTGTGGCCACAGGGGGTCCAAACAGAAGTATCTGCAGTGTACATATGGGAGGGTTGGAGAGGGGCGTCCTCTGCCCCAGGCTGTGCCTGGGGACAAGAGAGAGGGGAAGGACAGCTGGCACTGCCGTGCCAGGGGCAGGGTCCAGGCCAGCCATGCCACCTGAGCGGGCACAGAGAGCTGGAGCTGGGCTACTCCTTGGCGCGGCCAATGATGGTGAGGATGTACAGGAAGATGTTGATGATGTCTGTGTACAGGTTCAGCGCGGCAAACACGTACTCTTCCGGGCTCAGGGACAGCTGCTTGTTCCCCAACAGCAGCTGGGTGTCCACTGCCAGGAACTGGAGGTGACAGCACAGTGGTGTTGAGGGACAAGCCTGCCCGCCCAGCGTCCTGCCCCTGGCCAAGGCCGCCCCTCACTCACGCAGGTGAAGAGCAGAGCGCCCAGCGAGGCGTACACAATCTCCAGGATGCGGTTCCGGATGAAGATGCAGAGGATGGCGAAGATGAAGAGCACCACCATGCTCACCAGGAGCACACCCATGCACGAGGTGAAGTCGTAGCGGGTCTGCAGGCGGGGGAGGAACGGGCCATGGGGCTGGGCCTGGGAAAGCTGCTCGGCCCCTGCGGCCACAGCCCAGCCATGGGAGGCCCCTCACCTGCATGGAGAAGATGACGACCGTGAAGCAGACGGCTGTGGTGATGCCCACGGCCATGATGACTGCCTCGGTGTTGTAGAAGCTGGCGATCATCCCCACCATGTACGACAGGCTGGCGGTCAGGACCGACTGTGGGTGGGAGACACACGCTGGCCTTGGGTGTGTGCCACCCCCGCCCGCCCCTGCCTCATGAGCACAAGGAGAACCAGGGTGACCAGGCCCGGAAGAGTGGGCGTGTGGGACTGCATGGCCAGACCCGGGCCCAGAGGCTCAGGTTTGGGGGTTACCAGTGCAACAAGGTTCCAGGGGTGCTTTCGCCGGAAGTCCCCACAACAGCTGAGGACGATGAGGGAGATGAAGAAGACAGCATAGGAGACATAGTAGGTCCAGACGTTCTCCCGGACAAAGCCCTTCACCTCCCCAACAAAAGTGAACACAGACACCGTGGACAGGGTCACCGACAGCTGCAGGGTCAGCACCAGGAACACCTGGGAAAGGAGCCGCTCGGAGTCATCCGCTGGGCGCCACACCCCCCACCTCCTCCGAGATGCCCCCACCCACCTTGCGGATGAAGGCCTGTCGGATGCTCTTGTCATCCCAGTCGGTGGCAGGGAAGTCCTGGTTGTCATAGTAGGATGGGGGACCCTCCTCCTGGTAGTTTCCATGCTGGGGTGCTGAGGAGCAGACAGGCTGGGTCAGCGCCACTCACGAGCACCTCCCCCTGCCCTCCCCGCCACCCCACCCCTCCCTTCCTGAGACTCACAGTCAGGGTCTTGTCCTGGGAAGGCCTGTGGCTGTCCATAGGGGTTGGGGGGAAAGGGGCTCTGGGGATATGGCCCCTGGGGGTAGCCCCCTTGGGGGTAGGGGCCCTGTGGGTAGCCCTCTTGTGGGTAGGGGCCCTGTGGGTAGGCCCCTTGGGGGTAGGGGCCCTGTGGGTAGCCCCCTTGGGGGTAGGGGCTGGGGCCATGGGGGTACCCTGGCTGACCGTAGGGTGAGGGCTGGAAAGGGGGCTGCGGGTAAGGGGCCCCAGGGTAGGGAGGCTGAGCATAGGGGGGCATGGGTGGCTGGGGCCCCCCTGGATATCCAGGGTTGGGGGGAGGATAGTTGTCCCCAGACACCAAAAAACTCTTTTCATGGGACATGGCCTCGGGTTCGGCGGTCCGCCCCTAGAGCAGGCAAACAAAAAACAGTGGAACAGTTGGCTTGCGCGACAGTGTCAGGACCCAGCCCTGCGCAACTCCACCTGCTTCTCGGAACCCAGGGGGAAGAAAGGGAAGACCGTGACCTTTGCCACGGGCTGTGCGGAGCCCCAGAGCCTGGGCCTGGAGAAGCGCGTGGGAACCTGACCGGACCGGCGCCGTGGGGCCTTCCCAGGACTCTAGGCCGCCTTTAGGGTGGGGGAGGGGCCGGGCGAGGGGACAACCGCCAGCCTCGGGATTTGGGGCTTGGTTGTTTATCACAAGCAACCGCAGGCCTGCACCGCTGCCGGCGTCTCCCGGGTGGGAGCTCAGCGCGTGGGGGCTGGGGTCTGGTCGGGGACGTGTGGGGTGTGCCCGGACCCTCCCCTCCGCATCCCGCCCCTTAAGCAGCTTTAAGGGGCCGGAGCCGGCGGCTATTTCTATCCTAGGAAATCCCCGGGCCATCTGTGACCAACAAGGGCCCGAGCCCCCCCACCCCCCCGAAGCCAACAACAGGGCCCAACGGCCCCGGGCTCCGGGTGGGGGGATCAGGCCTCGATCGGCTGCCGGTGCCTGCCAGTGGGATACGCCGGGAACAGCGGGGTGCGGGGGTGTGTGGGGGATGGAAGCGACCACGGAGCGTGCGGGGAACAAAGCGGGCGTGGGGCGAGGCGGGTAGGGGCTGCGGCCGTGGCACTGACACCGAGGGCGGATGGGCCCTCCGCGGGCCGGGGGCGCACAGGGTCATGGGTCCAGCAGTCGCCGCAGCGCGCCGCCCCCTCCCTCCGGCTCCAGGCCGCCGCGGCTCCCCGCCCCCACCACCGCCGCCACCTCTGGCCGGGAGCAGCCGCGTGCCCCGGCGGGGCCAACTGACCGACCCGAGGCGGCCACGCTCGGATGCGCAGGACCCGCGTGGGGGCGGGGGCGGGGGCGGGGGCGGGGGCGGCCGGCCGCACGGCGCAGCGGGTCGGACGCGCTCCTGGGCTCTGGCCGGGGACTCACCGGTGGCGGGGCGCCGCAGGCCGGTGAGCACGGTGTCCGCTGCGCGGCCGCGCGGTGATGGCCGGTGCGCCAGCACCCGCACCCGCACCCGCTCCCGCTCGGCGGCCGCTCGGCTGGGCCTGCGCCTGCGGCTGGGAAGACGCAGCGGGGCCTTGTGACGGGGCGGGGTAGGGGGCGGGGCCGGGCGAGCTCGGGGATGGGCGGGGCGGGGCAGGGCGGGCGGGGCTTCCGCGGACCCCACCCACTGCGCCCCCGTGCTTGTTCCTTTTGGCTCTGGCTGGAGGCCCGCGCCCCTCACTGCCTGCCGAGGGCTGGGGTCGGGCGGTGGGCGCTGAAGACCCCTGGAGGCAGAAGTCTGGTCTGGCCAATTTGGCTGGCCGTTCGGTAGTTAAGAAATTTATTCCTAAATGCGGGATTTGCTGAAGCTGCCCGGGACTGACCATCCGTTCTCTGCCTTAAAACACAACGTTCACTTCTTTTCATCCAGGTCTATCCCAAATCAAGAAGCCTAATCGTTTAGTTCCCAAATTGAGGCCTCATGGTTTAATTGCCCCATTTTCTCTATCAGCCCAAACTCGGCCAGGCCTGCTACTAGAGACCTTTTTTTTTTTTTTTTTAATTCTTGTGGATACATAGGTGTATGTTTATGGGCCACAAGGGACGTTTTGATATAGGCATGCATAATAATCACATCAAGGTAAATGGGGTATCCATCAGCTCAAGCATTTGTCCTTCGTGTTACAAACAATCCGGTTATACTCTTGGAGTTGTTTTAAAATGTACAATTAAATTATTTTTGATTACAGTCACCCTGTTGTACTAGCAAATACGATGTCTTATTTTCCCACTAGAGACCCTGAAGGCTCACTTGTCTGCCTGACGTCCTCACAAGCTGCGAGGGGCTGAGGCTTGAGGATACAACAGGACTGGAGGCCAGGCCGCCTCCCTGCTTGGCTCCCAAGTCCTTTTGGGGGAACAGTGACTGGCACAGGCAGGGTGCATCCTGCTGCCAGCCTTCCCACCCAGGGCCCAGACCCCACCTGCCCTTCTGCCCTTGGAGGGCTGGCCGCTCCCAGACCGCTCTGAGTCCTGCACCTATGGTGCACTGGTGCAATGTTTAGCAACCAGACCTAGTGAGGGGAAGCCTGGGGTGCATTTTTTTGCACGTGCCCATGGTGTTATTACTCCACCAGGGCTGGTTTCAAGTTACCCCCAGCTGAGCAACCAGTCCACAGGAATTCCTGAAACTGTACCAGTCTGCTTGTGGTGTGAGTGGTGCCTGTGCCCTCTGCAGCCAGGGTCGGCATAATGGGTAACCTGTGATGAGTTCCATTAGAGGAAACGTGGGAAAAGCAGGGATGGATTTACCTTTGTAGAAGCAGAAGCTCACAAAATTTGAGAGACCTTTAAGAAAAATAAAATGCCGGCCGGGCGCGGGGGCTCACGTCTGTGATCCCAGCACCGTGGGAGGCTGAGGCGGGCGGATCACAAGGTCAGGAGATCCAGATCATCCTGGCTAACCCAGTGAACCCCTGTCTCTACTAAAAATACAAAAAAAAAAAAAAAATTAGCTGGGTGTGGTGGTGTGCACCTGTAATCCCAGCTACTGAGAAGGCTGAGGCAGAAGAATTGCTTGAACCTGGGTGGCAGAGGTTACAGTGAGCTGAGATCGTGCTACTGCACTCCAGCCTGCGTGACAGAGTGTGACTCTGTCTCAAAAAATAAATAAATGAATAAATAAATAAATAAATAATAGCCGGGTATGGTAGCGCACGCCGGTAATCCCAACACTTTGGGAGGCTGAGGCAGGTGGATCATCTGAGGTCAGGAATTCGAGACCAGTCTGCCCAATAGGGTGAAACCCTGTCTCTACTAAAAATACAAAAATTAGCTGGGCATGGTGTTGTGTGCCTGTAATCCTGGCTACTTGGGAGGCTGAGGCAGGAGAATCCCTTGAACCAGGGAGGCAGAGTTTCAGTGAGCTGAGATCACACCATTGCACTCCAGCCTGGACACAGAGGGAGATCCCGTCTCAAAGAAAATAAACACTTTTTTTTTTAATTTTGAGACGGAGTCTTGCTCTGTCACCTAGGCTGGAGTACAGTGGCTTGATCTCGGCTCACTGCAAACTCCGCCTCCCGGGTTCATGCCATTCTCCTGCCTCAGCCTCCCAAGTAGCTGGGACTGCAGGCGTCCACCACCACGCCCGGGTAATTTTTTGTATTTTTAGTAGAGACGGGGTTTCACCGCGTTAGCCAGAATGGTCTTGATATCCTGACCTCGTGATCCGCCTGCCTCGGCCTCCCAAAGTGCTAGGATTATAGGCGTGATCCACTACGCCTGGCCAAAAATAAATAAATTTTTAAAAATTAAATAAATAAAGTAAAATGCTGAGTACAAAGTTGAGTAAAGGGCTTCAGGAGGGGTCGTGTAGGCAGAGTCCCTAAGTGTCTTTAGATTTATGTTAAATCTGCCTTAAAAACAGAGTAAGGGGCTGGGCACAGTGGCTTGTGCCTGTAATCCTAGCACTTTGGGAGGCCAAGGTGGATGGACCACCTGAGGTCAGGAGTTCGAGAGCAGCCTGGTCAACATGGTGAAACCCCATCTCTACTAAAAATACAAAAATTAGCCGGGCATGGTGGCACACATTTGTTTTCCCAGCTACTCAGGAGGCTGAGGCAGGAGAATCACTTGAACCCAGTGGGTGGAGGTTGCTGTGAGCCGAGATCACGCCACTTCACTCCAGCCTGGGTGAAAGGGTGAAACTCCGTCTCGGAAAAAAAAAAAGGCAGAGTAAGGGAGATCATGCCAGAGGGGTGGCCATGGGGGTTTGTGGGGAAGGCCAAGTAGAGGAAAGGGCCAGTCCCAGGCCACTGAGGCAGGAGTGGCCTGTAGCTCTGCAGGAAGAGCTGAGAACCTGGAGCCCTCTGAGCATCAGGGTGTGCAGGGGGCATGGGGCCAGAGAAGGGACTGAGGTCTGGTCAGCTGGGCAGGTCCTCAAAAGGACTTTGGAGTTTTTGTTTTGTTTTGTTTTGTTTTAGACAGAGTCTCACTCTATCACCTAGGTTGGAGTGCAATGTCATGATCTCAGCTCACTGCAACCTCTGCCTCCCAGGTTCAAGCGATTCTCCTGATTCAGCCTCCCAAGTAGCTGAGATTACAGGTACCTGCAACCATGCCTGGCTAATGTTTTCATTTTTAGTAGAGACAGGGTTTTACTTTGTTGGCCAGGCTGATCTCAAACTCCTGACCTCGTGATGCAGCTGCTTCAGCCTCCCAAAGTGCTGGGATTATAGGCGTGAGCCACTGCGCCCGGCCCCCAGCACTTTGGTTTTTACTGTTGCTGATGCTCAGAGCTATGTAGCAGCTGCTGGTGTCACTTTACAAGGCCCACCCTGACCCCTCTGTTGAGGACCCACCATGGGAGTGGCAGGCAGACAGAGACTAGTTAAGAGGTGAGCTTAGCTACCTAGCGAGAGATTCTGGAGGCTGGGACCAGGGTCGGGGCAGCAGAGGGGCGGCATGTGCAGGGCTGGGAGCGAAGGCTGGCCAGGGTCCTCAGCTCCCTGGAGGGAGGAGCAGCAGGGGTGGGGCTGGGTTTTGGTGGGCTGAGGGGTGAGTGGGAAGTAGGAGACGGAGAGCAGTAGTAGCCACAGCTCTTTGAAAGACTGGAAACAAATGGAGCTTGGGTGATGTCGGGGATTTGTGGCGAGTGGGATTGTGGATTCTGAAGGCACTGCCCAGGTTTGAGGCCTGGTGCTGCTGTGGGCCTGTCTGCACCTCTGTTTCCCTTTCTGTGGTGAGGATTAGTGGCAGCAAAGAATGCAGTGAGGCCATCACCCTGTCACCTTCTGGGGTTATTTGTGACGATGCCAATGATGGTGTGAGATGGGGAGGTGCAGGCAGGACAGAAAGCTGCAGGAATGGGCGGGCAGGACCCAAGGCGGGAGGAAGGCTGTGCTGCAATGCACGCTCTTGGAGACCAAGGGTGGGGAGCTGCCTATGCTCAGCAGCTGGCAGGTGTGAGGGTCCAGGAGCAGGGTTGAGAAGGTTGCTGGAGGCATTGAAGGCCAGCCTTGGCCAGGGGCGGACCTGAAGACCCAGCACTTGTCATGCAGAGGGTGTCATGGACACAGAGGCTTGGAGATCCTGAGTGAGGGGCAGTGACTCAGGCCCCTTGGTGGGTTTAGTGGGGAAGGTGATTGGCCATTTTCGGACCATGGAGGCCAGGGGAGTGGAGGGCCACCAGAGGACACTCCTGTCTACCCTGCCAGCCAGGGGCTGGAGTGGGCCAGATGGGGCCAGTGGACTGGACTGGGCTGGCTGGAGTGTCCTGAGGGGTCCAGCCTGGCCAACACCTCCTGGTCATCTGGGGGTTGAGGCTGCAGCAGGAGAGGAAGCTTCTGAGCCCCAGTAACCAGGCCTCAGCGCCCGGGGCCCAGCTGCTCCCTCCCTCCTTCCGTCTTTCAGTTTCACTTTTGTTTTCCTGCTCCCTGCAGAGTTAGGCTTGCTGAGGGGCAGGCGCAGGAGTCCTGGCTGAGCTCATGACCTGAGGCTGCTGAGCGGCAGCAGGGAGTGTAAGTACCGTGTGTGGGGCCACCCATAACGGGTGAGTATTGGGGGCACCCCTCGGAGGGGCCTGGGGAGGGGTAGGAGGGGTGGAGTGGGCTGTTTCCCTACCCACCCGATGCCCCATCCCAGGGTTGCAATGGCGGAGGCAGAGGCAGGGGTGGCAGTGGAGGTCCGTGGACTGCCTCCTGCCGTGCCCGACGAGCTGCTCACACTCTACTTTGAAAACCGCCGACGCTCTGGAGGGGGGCCTGTGTTGAGCTGGCAGAGACTGGGCTGCGGGGGCATCCTCACCTTCAGAGAGCCTGCAGGTGAGAGGACTGGCTGAAGGGGCAGCCTGGGTGCCTTGACGTTCTGATGCCTGACGTCCTGCCCTGCCACTGCCCACAGACGCCGAGAGGGTCTTGGCCCAGGCAGATCACGAACTACATGGTGCCCAGCTGAGCCTGCGGCCAGCTCCACCACGAGCCCCTGCACGCCTGCTGCTCCAAGGACTGTCCCCTGGCACCGCACCCCAGCGTCTGGAGCAGCATGTCCAGGCCCTGCTGCGTGCCTCGGGGCTCCCAGTACAGCCCTGCTGTGCCTTGGCCAGCCCCCGGCCGGACCGGGCTCTGGTCCAGTTGCCCAAGCCCCTTTCAGAGGCAGGTGAGAGGCGGGTTGGGGTTGAGGGGCTGGCTAGGGGAGCTTCCCTGAGCTGACCTGCACTTTCCCCACAGATGTGCGTGTCCTGGAGGAGCAGGCCCAGAATCTGGGCCTGGAGGGGTCCTCGGTGTCCCTGGCCCGGGTGCCCCAGGCCCGAGCAGTGCGTGTGGTGGGGGACGGCGCCTCTGTGGACCTGCTGCTGCTGGAGCTGTACCTGGAGAATGAGCGCCGCAGTGGTGGGGGGCCCCTGGAGGACCTGCGATGCCTGCCGGGGCCCCTGGGCACTGTTGCCTCCTTCCAGCAGTGGCAAGGTGAGTGGGGCTGGGCAGACCCAGCTGACCCTCCCTCTCCTGGAGAAATCTGACAGGTTTTCTGTCCTTTCCCTTCCTCCAAGTGGCAGAACGAGTGTTGCAGCAGGAGCACCAGCTGCAGGGCTCAGAGCTGAGCCTTGTCCCCCACTACGACGTCCTGGAGCCTGAGGAGCTGGCTGAGAACACCAGTGGAGGGGACCACCCATCCACCCTGGGGCCTAGGGCTACCAAGCATGCTATCCTGAGGACTGGAGGGCTGGTGACGGCTCTGCAGGGTGCAGGGACTGTGACAATGGGCTCTGACGAGGAACCAGGGCAGTTAGGGTCCTCTCTGAGGACTGGTCCCATGGTGCAAGGTACAGGGACTATGACGACAGGCTCTGGCGAGGAATCAGGGCAGTCAGAGGCCTCTCTGAGGACTGGTCCCATGGGGTCTCTGGGACAGGCAGAGCCAGTCGGCTCAATGCCCATGGGGTCTCTCGAACATGAGGGGCTGGTAAGCCTGAGGCCTGTGGGGTTGCAGGAACAGGAGGGGCCCATGAGCGTGGGGCCTGTGGGGTCTACAGGCCCAGTGGAGATCTCTAAGGGGTTGCTAGGGCAGGAGGGCCTGGTGGAAATTGCCATGGACTCACCAGGGCAAGAAGGGCTGGTGGGTCCCATGGAGATCGCCATGGGGTGTCTGGAGAAGGCCGGGCCTGTGAGCCCAGGACACGTGAAGCTGGCGGGGCAGGAGGGCCTGGCGGAGATGGTGCTGCTGATGGAGCCAGGGGCGATGCGCTTCCTGCAGATCTATCATGAGGACCTTCTTGCGGGCCTGGGAGACGTCGCTCTCTTCCCACTTGAAGGACCGGATGTGACTGGCTTTCGGGTGAGTGGCCCCTCAGGACTCCTCACCTTCGGCCCCCTCCTCCTACTGACTCAGAATACCTCTTCTGTGCTCTAAACCTGCAAACTCCGCCTCTGCCATGGCCCTGCAGCTCTGTGGAGGCCAGACTTCCTGCCAGGCAGCCGAGGAGTTTCTGCGGAGCCTGCTGGGCAGCATTAGCTGCCATGTGTTGCGCCTGGAGCACCCGGGCAGCGCCAGGTTTCTCCTGGGCCCAGAAGGGCAGCGCCTTCTCCAGGGGCTGGAGGCTCAGTTCCAGTGTGTCTTTGGGACAGAGCGCCTGGCCACAGCCACCTTGGACACAGGCCTTGAAGAGGTAGAGATGGAGTCCCACCCCTGCCCTCCGCTTTCTCACGCCTCTGCCCCAGACCTCCTCTGCCCTTGCCCAGAGGCTAGTGGTCCTGACGTCCTCTCCCTACAGGTGGACCCTACCGAGGCCCTCCCAGTGCTCCCTGGTGATGCCCACACCCTGTGGCCCCCAGACAGTACAAGTAGTGACCAGGAGGACGTGAGCCTAGGTAGGACTCCCTGGGAGCCCTCAGCACATCCTGTGGCCCTCACTTGACCCCACCCCCTGCCCTGCTCTGTCCTCCCATCTGTCTACTGACCCATCTTAGGCCCACCGTGTACCCAAAAACTTGCTTCCCATCTTTCACCCATTCCAACTCCTCCTGGGCCCAGCCCCTGACCCAGTGGCCTCTCCCTGCCTCCAGAGGAGGTCCGAGAACTGCTGGCCACCCTGGAGGGCCTAGACCTAGACGGGGAGGACTGGCTGCCTCTGGAGCTGGAGGAGGAAGGGCCTCAGGAGCAGCCAGAGGAGGAGGCGACCCCAGGGCATGAGGAGGAGGAGCCTGTGATCCTGGCACCCAGGCGGCTGGAGGAGGAGGCCGCTCTGCAGGTGGCCCTCCACCGGTCGCTGGAGCCTCAGGGTCAGGCGGCTGAGCAGGAGGAGTCTGCTGCCCTGCGCCAAGCCCTAGCCCTCTCCCTGCTGGAGCAGCCCCCGTTGGAGGCAGAAGAGCCTCCAGATGCAGGGACTGATGGGAAGGCCCAGCTGGTGGTGCACTCGGCCTTTGAGCAGGATGTGGAGGAGCTGGACCGGGCACTCAGGGCTGCCTTGGAGGTCCACCTCCGGGAGGAGACAGTGGGGCCCTGGCGCCGCACACTGCCTGCAGAGCTGCGTGCCCGCCTGGAGCGGTGCCACGGTGTGAATGTTGCCCTGCGCGGTGACTGCACCATCATCCGTGGCTTCGGGGCCCATCCTGCCCGTGCTGCCCGCCACTTGGTGGCACTTCTGGCTGGCCCCTGGGATCAGAGTTTGGCCTTTCCCTTGGCAGCTTCAGGCCCTACCTGTGAGTCTACATCCTGGACTGAGGGATGGTGGGGTGGGCTGGTTAGCAGGGGCTAGTGCCCCAGGCATGGCTCTGACCTCCCCTTTTCCCCACGCATCAGTGGCGGAGCAGACGCTGAAGGGGCCCTGGAACAAGCTGGAGCATCTGGCAGAGAGCACCGGGGAATTCCGAGAGGTGGTGCAGGCCTTCTACGACACCCTGGACGCTGCCCACAGCAGCATCCGCATCGTTCGCGTGAGTCCATGCCCTGTCTCTCTGGCCCCATGGCGTCCTGGGCTCTTGCACCATCAGCACCTTGCCAAGTCTGTGGCCTGTCCCTCTTGCCTACATCAAGGTCAGCTGACCAGGAGCTGACAGGCTCCCAGCCCTGTTCTCTGCCCAGAGGGCGTTCCCAAAGTGGGTAGGGAAACAGGAGGGAACAGAGTGGGGGTCTTGGGATCTGATAGGCCTGAATGAGGGTCCCCACTCTGCCGCTCATGACTGGGTCACCAGGGACTATGGGACCACTGCCAGGCCTCAGTTTCCTTATTTGGAGCATGGGCGGTGACGCCCTCTTGTGGCTATTGTGAGGATTATTCGTTTCACAAATGCATCCCTTGTGCTGTTCGGGTGCTCTTCTGCCTCCACAGAAAGGCCCAGGCTCGCTGCGGTCACTGTGCTGGGGTCACTGTGCTGATAACACTGCGTGGGGCACTCTCAACTCTTGATGTTCAAAGTTGTGCGTGAGGCCAGCAGCATCACCCTCCACCAGGAGCTGGTCAGAAATGCAGAAAGAACCTCTGGTTGTCCTCAGACCTGACCACCACCATCACCACCAACACCACCAACACCAACACCATCACAACATCGCCATGACCCTCACTACCATCACCATAATCACCATCACCATGACCCTCACCACTCACTGTCATCACCATCACCATCACCATCACCATCACCATCACCACCACCATCACCACCACCATGGCCACCATCGTCACCATCACCACCATTAGCATCACCACTATCACTGTCAGCTTCACCAACACACCTTCACCACTCACCACCACCAGCATCACCACCACCCAGACGCACTGAGCTCATATCCTGGTGGTTTTGTTAATTATATGTACTTGGTTCTTCCGGTGAGCACCTTTATGACTTTAACTGGTACACTTGAATATTTTTTTTCACTTGACAGCTTTAGAGATTGTTTCTTGCCTTCCTGCAAGAAGGTAAGATGGAGGAGAATGGGCCTCGCTTCTCTCTCTTTTGCCTCCTTCCTCACCTTCCATCTCAATTTGGTCAGTTACATTATTTTTATTATGTAGTAAAGGTTTCTGTAACTATCACAAAGCCTCCATGCTTGGACCATAGGTTGGTAGACGTACTATAATAATGAAAAAATATTTACCATTGAGCCATAGAAAGAGAAATGAAATCCTAGTTATTAAAACTGTGTTCTGTGAAAAAGGTATTCTAGAATTCAAGGCTAATGGCCGTTGTTTTTTTGACTTTATTTTTTCTGGGTCATGCTTGACCACTGGGTTACTCAGTCCCCACTTGTCACATTTTGGCACAGATTCTTTTGTTTAGTGGGAGTATCTCCTTGAGTGGATGGCAAACATATTTGACTTTTAAATTTATGTATATGTGAACATATATATAAACATATACATTTATATAGATAAACATACACATTTATAAATATATATGATTTTCTTTAAGACAGTGTCTCTCTCTGTTGCCCAGGCTAGTGTGCAGTGGTACAATCTCGGCTAACTGCAACCTCCGCCTCCTGAGTTCAAGTGATTCTGCCTCAGCCTTCCAGGCAGCTGGGATTATAGGCACACACCACCACACCCAGCTACTTTTTGTATTTTTAGTAGAGATGGGTTTTGCTTTTTTGTTTTTTTTTTTTTTGAGATGGAGTCTCACTCTGTCGCCCAGGCTGGAGTACAGTGGCACGATCTCAGCTCACTGCAAGTTCTGCCTCCCGGGTTCATGCCATTCTCCTGCCTCAGCCTCCTGAGTAGCTGGGACTACAGGCGCCCGCCACTACACCTGGCTTATTTTTTGTATTTTTAGTAGAGACGGGGTTTCACTGTGTTAGCCAGGATGATCTGGATCTCGTGACCTCGTGATCTGCCCACCTTGGCATCCCAAAGTGCTGGGATTACAGGCGTGAGCCATTGCACCCGGCCGAGACGGGGTTTTGCCATGTTGGTCAGGCTGGTCTCAAACTCCTGACCTCAAGTGATCCACCTGCCTTGGCCTCCCAAAGTGCTGCGATTACAGGCATGAGCCACTGCGCCTGGCCGACTTTTAAATTTACGTTGCCCTTTACAATTGGAGGTATTTTGCAACTGTAATTTGATGTTGGTATAAACTTCCATGTTCTCGTGTGTCCTAATATGCCCTTATTTGTCCTCATTCTTCATTAATAGTTTGGCGGAATATAGTGCTCAGGTTCAAAATATGTTTTGCCTCAGATATTTGAAGACATTGCTGTTTTTTTTCCTTCTTAAAAAATATTTTTCTTGGAAAGTTAAAAAATATCCCCCCGTGGTTTCTTAGCATCTGGTGTCTGCAGTGAGAGACCCAATGTGAGAAGGCGAGATTTCTTCCCATTTGCATATTGAGCTCGGGGTGTGTGTGTGTGAACTTGCAGGGTTTTCTTTCACTCTGAGGGTTGAGGTTTCCTGGCAGGTGGGTGCCCCTGGCAGGGGTGTGTCTTTCCTCACTGTCCTTCTGGGCATTTCACAGATCTTGTGTATCTGAAGATGTTCCTTTAGCTCAGGGAAGCCATCTTCCCTGTGTGCACTGGAGCTCCGGCCAGTGGAGCTCATGCCCCTTCACCTGCTCCCTCGGAGTTCCTTTCTCTTCCCTTAGCTCCGCACCCTGCGTCAGTTCCTGAACTCCATCTAGAACACTAGCTGGGGCTTTAGTTTGAACCACTTCCTCATTTGGCTCACCCCGCTGGAGTGAGCTCAGCGTCCCTTTCTGAACGTAGGAGCACTCTGGTTTTCAGACTAGTTCCTTTTCATGGCAGCTAGTCTTGTTTAATGGACATAGTGTTCTTTTGCAACCCTGTGAAAAAACTATTTAGAATTTCTTTAAAAGTGTTTCCCAGGGCTGACTGTCGGGTTGGTCACCTGAGGCCTTCTCTCCCATCTGGGTCTTTCAGCACTGAGAGGTCTGTGGGCAGCTCCCGGTGCTGGAGTCAGGTCCTGCAGGCAGCATAGGGCCGTGGCTCAGCTCTTCTCTGCAGAGGCCTCGGTGTGAGTGGGTGGGGTTTGCCCACCTGTAGACCTCCACGGGAGGGGGGAGGGGGGCATCAGACTCCCCTGGAGGGGTCAGTCTCCCCAGAGGCCCTCTGAAGTCACTTGTCTCATGGAGGTGCTACTGTCTGCTGCTGGACAGAGCATGATGGAGGCTGCAAGGGCTCCCTCAAACCCTCCAACAGAGGGCTCCTGGTTGCCGGGCTCAGTTCTGCCCTGGGTGGGCCCCAGGGCGGAGGAAGGGTGTTTAATCCTGGCCTGGGCCATCCCCCCGCAGGTAGAGCGGGTGTCGCACCCGCTGCTGCAGCAGCAGTATGAGCTGTACCGGGAGCGCCTGCTGCAGCGATGCGAGCGGCGCCCGGTGGAGCAGGTGCTGTACCATGGCACGACAGCGCCGGCAGTGCCTGACATCTGCGCCCACGGCTTCAACCGCAGCTTCTGCGGCCGCAACGGTGAGGCCTGAGCCCGGCAGGCGCGGGGGCTCTGCGCACCCTGACCACCCTGACCTTGCCCTGTCCCGCCCTGCAGCCACGGTCTACGGGAAGGGCGTGTATTTCGCCAAGCGCGCCTCCCTGTCGGTGCAGGACCGCTACTCGCCCCCCAACGCCGATGGCCACAAGGCGGTGTTCGTGGCACGAGTGCTGACCGGCGACTACGGGCAGGGCCGCCGCGGTCTGCGGGCGCCCCCTCTGCGGGGCCCAGGCCACGTGCTCCTGCGCTACGACAGCGCGGTGGACTGCATCTGCCAGCCCAGCATCTTCGTCATCTTCCACGACACCCAGGCGCTGCCCACCCACCTCATCACCTGCGAGCACATGCCCCAGGCTTCCCCCGACGACCCCTCTGGGCTCCGGGGCCACTCCCCAGACACTTAACCGAAGGGGCCACCTTCTGGCCTCCTGCTTCCCAGGCTCCTGGCTCCGCACAGCCTGATGCCCCCGCCCCCAACTGTGGCCGCCTGAGCTGCGGAATCCAGAAGGCGGTGTGGAGTTGGGGGTCAGCAGCGGCCGAGGGGGGCTGGGCTGGGTCCCCGCCTGGGCCGACCCCACCACCAGGGGTCAGCAGAGCCCAGGAGGCGACGCCGCCCGCCCGCCGCGCCCAGACCTCGCCTGAATCGGCTCTGTTGTTTGAATAAACGTGAACGTGAACCCAAGCGGAAGGGCCCCGGGAACTCCGACTGCGACCTCTGTTTGGGGACTGGGGACCTCCGCGGCCCAGGGGCGGGGTCTGCAGCTCCCGAGGAGGCGTCGGGGTGCGGGGCGGGGCCCGGAGCGCACCGGGGCCAGCGCACTGCGTTCCTGTGTCGCGCACGCTGGCGCAGACAGCGTCTCCTTGCCGACCGGCCCGCCCCGTGCACCCGGGACTCAGGTGTGCGCCGCGCCCTGGCCGAGTCTCCCCGCTGCCCTGGCCGAGTCGTCCCGCGCGGGCACCGGCCCCGCCGCTCCCGTGATCTCGCGCAGACACGGGCGCGCCGCGCAGACACGGGCGCCCGATCTCGCGGGCAGCGTTCGCTCGCGCTCCTCCGGGCCCGCGCGGTGCAGCTCTGGGTGGGGGCTGGGGCGGGGCTCGGGGTTCGCCCCGCCTGCGCCGCCTCCGCTGTTCTCCCGGCCCCAGCAGTCTGGCTGCGGCGGCAGAGCTGAAGCGAGCGGAGCCACCAGGCACGTAAGACCGCGGCCAGGATGGAGAGGCGCGCCGCGTGCGGGCGTTGCGGGGTGGGGGTCGGGGGGGGTCTCCGGCCGCAGGCCACACGGAACTGGGGGCTGCGTCGCGCCCCCTCCTGCCCTCGCTCGAGAGGACAGGATCTCCCTGCGCGCTCGAGACTGCGGAACTGGACGGGCGGTGCCCGGGGTGTGGGCAGGAAAGGCTGCTGGGGAGGCGCGGCTGACCGCAGGGCTCTGGGCCGGGGACTGCAACCAGGGCGGCCCGTGGAGGAGCCAGTGGGGGCGGGGCGCGGCGGGCCCCTGCTCGGTGTCCGCTGTCTCCTCCCTAGCCCTTGGCCTGAGGGCGGAGGCACAGAGCCCACATTGTGCCCCCACACCAGCCCACCCTCGCCGAGACAGAGTCCCATTCACCTCTCGCACGCCAGTGCTCTTGGGGACGGGGGCTGGGAAGTGTGGGCGCGTGGGTATGCGTGCGCCCTGGTTGCGTCCGCCGTGCAGGTGTACGCGCCCCCACGGTGGGCTGCTGGAGCGGCTGCCTGGGCTCCCTCCCGGCCTCGCCGCAGCAGAGCTCCGGCGGCCCACGCCGCTGCGGCTGTAGCTATTTATAGGCCTTCGCTGCGGAGATGGAGGTGGGACTGCGGGCTGAGGTGGGGTGGCGTGATGGGGAGTCCTAGAGGTCAAGACAGCTTGGAGGTGGACTGCTGGTGTCCAGGGAAGGGCTTGGGTGTCCTTCCCTGATGACCCGGGGAGTGGTGGGGGCAGTGGTCAGCGTTCCTTGATGGCCTCGCCTGCCTACGATTAGAGGGTTAGAGGCGGGTCCAGTTTGGGATGGAGGCAGTGGAGGCCCGCATCTGAGTGAAGGTAGTCGCCTTTCGCCTTCCACTGGACAGGGTGGAAGGTGGTCTGTCCTGTGCCGGTTGAGCCCCTGGGTGACAGAGTAGGAGGGTGTGGGTGACTAAGAGAGGAGAGTGGCACTCAATGTGCGGGAGTGGGGGTGGCCAGGGTGGTCAGTGTCCTGGTGATAGACTGGAGGGTGAGGCCAGTGGCTGGGGGGTGGTCACTGTGGGTGTCTGAGGAATGGGCGGGAGGGGGCGAGGCAGTCATGGATGGAGAGAGGGTAAGTGCCTGGGGCCAGAGCATGGGGGTCAGTATGTGGGTACAGCAGGGTGCAGGAGGGGTGTGGGTGCCAGTGTCCAGGCGAGAGGGTGAGTGGGGCGGGGTCAGTGTCTAGATTAAGAAGGTGGTGGGTGGGTCGGCGTGCAGAGTCCACTCCTGAACAGGCAGAGGTGTGACCCCTCCTGCTTCCCCTCCAGGAGGCCATGTCGGGTGAGGACGCTGAGGTCCGGGCAGTCCCCGAAGATGTCTCCAATGGAAGCAGTGGCTCGCCCAGTCCCGGGGACACACTGCCCTGGAACCTTGGGAAAACGCAGCGGAGCCGGCGCAGCGGGGGTGGCGCTGGGAGCAACGGGAGTGTGCTGGACCCTGCGGAGCGGGCTGTCATTCGCATCGCAGGTAACTGCGCAGGGCCTTGCCTGTGCACCGCCTTAGCACACGCAGGTTGACTGAGTTCCCGCTGCGTGCTAGGCGCTGGAGCTGGGACTGGATGGGGGAGGCCCGGGGGGATCTGCGGGTCAGGGAGGGCCTCGCGCATCCCAGGTGAGTGCAGGCGGCGCAGCGCCACCTGCTGGGCCGGCCCAGGCGGTTCATGAGACCTGGGGTTGGGCTTCTTGCTGCGGCGTCCATCATTGACTTTAAAACGGTCCAGTGCCCAGATGCAACAAGGATAATATTTTGGGCTCCTGGGGCAGAGCTGCCCACAAGGCCCTCGGTCTTGGCTGCCACCATGGGGGCCAGGTGGGCATGTACAGGAGCAGTGTATAGGGAGGGGACGCCTGGTTGTCTGGAGCCCCAGCCTCTTCCTGAGCTAGGATCTGGCCTTGCTTTCCAGTAGCTCCCCATCCAGGGAGGGGACACCTGGTTGTCTGGAGCCCCAGCCTCTTCCTGAGCTAGGATCCGGCCTTGCTTTCCAGTAGCTCCCCATCCAGGGAGGGGACACCTGGTTGTCTGGAGCCCCAGCCTCCAGGATGGGAAGCACCTGCGAGAGGCCTGGGGAAGGGGTAGGGCAGGAGGGAAGTGGGTGACCTAGAGCTGGAGGCCATGGGCAGGGTGTGCTAGGAGAGGGAGGAGCCGTAGCTCTCTAGGCTTCAGCTGGAGAGTCCTGACCTGTTCCAGCCGGAGGGAAGGGAGGCCCCTGCGGGAGGCCAGGAGAGGGCTGCAAGGCCAGGTGCTGAGCCCTAGGGGGATGTTGCAGGCGACAGGAATCGGGGCTGGTGGGAGCAGGAAAGAGGGAAGGAGAGGGTCACCGCCCTGGACCCAGCCCCAGCCCTAGGGTCTGGTTCGACCTGCATGACCTTCAGGGCCTTTCACAGCACACGCGGACTTTAAAGAAAGAAGTCACTTTCTTCCCACTTGGAAGGGAATCACTTGTGTCGTTCCCACGCCTGGGCTTTCCTCGGCATCACCTTTACAGTTGTGGAGGAGTGTGGGGGGTCCTGAGGCCCTGGCTGACTGTGGTGGCCTTTGGTACTCACTGCAAAGGCTGTGCCCGCAGCAAGCACCTTCCGCGCGCCGGGGCTCTGCGTCCTCTGACGGTTTCCTTAGGACCTCTGACGGATTCCTGGAAGCGGGACTTGCAGTTACAGGACATGTGGCATTAAGCTTGGAGAAAACACGGCCAGGGGCATCCCAGACACGGTGGCCGACATTGGTGAAGGCGGGGAGAGCTGGAGCTTTGCCAATCTGATGGGTGGAAAGAGCTGTTTTAATTATCACCGAGCATTTTTTCCTTCTGTGAATGGGCTATTCCAGTCCTTGTATGTGGACTTAATTTTTCTTGTGTGTGGTGTTTTAAGGGTTCTTTATACCGACTCAGTCGTCTCCAGTGTTGCAATGGGAAAGTTCTCAGCTGCACGCGGGAAGCGAGGTGGGGGGCGGGCAGGGGCGCATCTCGGAGGCAGTAAGGTCGCCGGCCCGGCGGGGAACAGACAAGTCGGGGCCGCCTCTGGGCAGGGGCCACCCGAGGACTCCGGGTGTCGGCGGCCGCGACCCGGGCGGGAACGGGAAGGGGTGTGCGTGCGGGACTCGGAACTCGCGGAACCGGCCCGCCGGGAGGCGCCCAGACGCGGCTCCCTCTGTCCGGCCGCGGCGGCCCCGGCCCCGCCCCGCCCGTGGGGCATCCTGGGTGCGGGGGCGGGGCGGGGGCGGCCTCTTTAAGCGGCGCGCGCGGCCGCGGGGACAGAGTGGCCGCCGGGTGCTGGAGGCTCCGCTGCGCCCCGCGCCCCGCGCCGCCGGCATGGCCGCTCTGCTGACGCCTGGCCCGCAGCCCGACGAGCAGGACTTCATCCAGGCCTACGAGGAGGTGCGCGAGAAGTACAAAGGTACGACCCCCCGCCCCGCTGCCGGGCCGGCCGCTCCTGACAGCCCAGCCGCCCAGCACCTTGTTGTCCACGGTGGCGGTCCGATCGCCGGCCCGAGCGTGGCCACTCCGCCGGCCTCGTCCGCCTGGATCGCCCCCCACGGCCGCCAGTGCCTAGGGAAGGGACGGGCGCGCTCCGCTGAGCCCCCGCGGCCATGCCCTTAATAGGGCATCGCGCGGCCCGGGTGGGTGGGGTGGGTCTCGGGCGGGTGGGGGCGCTCAGGGCTTGTCGGGGTCGGCTGTCTGGGCCAGGATCCGGTGTCTGTGGCCAGCAGACACATGGGTCGAGGCTGAACCATCCCCTGCCCCTCCTTTGGGACACCTCTGCATGGGACAGGGGAGGCCGTGCCGCCTGGCAATGGGTCACATAGTTGCCGGCTCTCCTCACCTCCCTAAACTGGTGAGGGCCTGGGCTGCCACCCTTCCTTGGCAGGGCACCCCCTACACACCCCTTCTCTGTTCCCTAGGGGACAGCTGTGGGCTAGGGGTCATGGTGGCCCCTCCTTCCTCACTAGGGGAGCATCAGAGTGGCCTGCCCACCTGTTTGGTGCCTCCTGTTTGGTGCCTTGGCAGACCCCCTTGCCCTAGTCCACGCTCACAGGGAGCCCCTGGACCTGCCCAGGCCTTGGCACCCGCCTGCCATTCTTGCAACCCAGCTGCCTGGCTCGGCCTGGGTCGCCCAGCTCCAGGCGGTTGTGGACACAGCATTGGCTCTCCGCCTGCAGAGGCTTAGGGGCAAGGGACTGAGCTGCTGGGGAAGGTCGTGGTGGGGGCCCCAGGCAGAACCGATCAGAGCAGGCTCCAGCTCCACGTGGCTGGTTTTGCTGGCTCTGCCTCCAAGGGCAGCTCAGGGAGAGAGGTTCTGCTGGGGCCCCGTGGTGCCGCTCTCCACCACAGCCTTGCCCAGCTGGGTAGGTTTCATGGTGCCCTGAACTCATCTCCTTCAGGCGTCCTCCATGGACGGCTCTGGGGCAGGGTGGATGTGCTGCTGTGGTTCTCTTTGACAGTGCTGTGCCCAGCCCCTTTGCCTGTGTGACTAGTTCATCTGAGCGAGGGGAGACACTCCTGCACCCCTGGGGAGGCCTTGAGGGGGCGGTCTGTTGCTCATGCTGTGTATGGCCAGCCCTGCCTTGGAGGGAGCACCCGGAAGGTGCTGGGGTGTAGGGCAGGGAAGCAGCCGCCCACCTGGCTCCAGCCCTCCTGGCAAGCCCCAAGACAGCTGTTTCTGAGCTGACCTGTTCAAAGTGCGGGACCTGTGCAGAATGGTTTCCTCCTGGAGTTCTTGGTCTGGTCGGGTTGCTGGGCTGCCTAGGGTGCCCTAGCCTGTTCCGGGCATTGTGCTGAGGCTTTCCTGGCCCCAGGGATGTCTTTTCTTTACCTCCTGGGGTGGGGGCTACTTCTGATTCATCCAGGGGTGAGCCAGACAGATGGCTGGAGGTTGCTGGAATCCCATCTCAGGGCCCTCCCTCCCAAGCTCAGCTCCTCTGAAGGCCAGGATTGGTGTTGGACACACTTGCAGTCTTGGCCCATTGTCTGCCTTCTGGGCTTGGTTGTGGAGGCTGGTGAGGGGCAGGGGGTGCTGGGGTGCCTGCCTGAAGTGGAGTCGTCATGTGATCGTGCAGCTGCCCGCATGTGTGTGGCACTGGCCTGAGAGTGGCTAAACAGCAAGGCAGGTGCTGAGGCTCCTTGAGCCCACCAGGCACCCCAAGTCCCCTTAGCTCCTGGCTTGCGACAAGGGGACGGGAGGGGCTGGGCTGGTACTTGTGTCTGGGAGCCACGGGCCAAGGCTTAGGAGGGCGTGCAGGAGTTCAGAGGTGGCCCGTGTGCCCTACACCTCTCCAGGCCTGACCTCTATGAGCCCGTTGGACCTGCTAGAGGGCAGGAGCCTTGGCCCTTCCCGTCCCTGGGGTGGAGGGACTGCGAGAGGGCACGGCCCCCCTTGCCACCCAACCCGTGACAGCGAGGCAGACCCAAGTCCCTCCATGGTAAGCAGCTGCAGGCCCGTTCTGGGCCCAGCTCAGCATTTGGTGGTTCTGAGGAGGCAGGGAGGCCAGGCCTGCACCCAGGGACCCCTGCCCAGCTGATCCCTGCACTGAGGAGGTACCCTGGCTTAGGCCTCCCGGCCTCCTCCCCTCTGTGGCATTGCCCCGGTTCCACCTCACTCTGCCCTCTCACAGAGACAGCTCCCTGTCTGACCCTCACTCCGGTGACCTTCACCCCCACCCCACAACATCTCAGACCCTCCCCTGGACACGTCATTCCCTGGCTGTCCCCTGGAAATCCCCGGTCTTCCCTGTACAGTCAGTCGGCCACTGCTCCGCCCAGAACAACTTCCTGTCTGCCTGAGCCCCTCAACCACCCCCCCTTCTCCCTGTCCCCCATCCAGGGCAGATTCCTCTGGGGCTGAGGCTACTGCAGCCTGTGGTGGGAGAGCTCTGGGCGCCCTGTGGGAGAGGCCTCCATGCTGAGGGCTGTGGGCTGGTGACTTAGACAGTCGGCCCAGCTGCCAGTAAGTGTCCAGTCGCCCGGCCCCCCAAGCCTGGCCTGTGACAGCTCATAGAGGCTGGGCCGTCCTGCCATCCCATGGCAGCCTGGAGAGAGACCTGGGGTGGGTGAGGCAGGGCGGGGACAGTTCTAAGGGAGAGTCGTGGTGATGCAGGTGAGTGGAGGTGAGGCGGTCAGTGAAGAAAGAAGGAGGGTCAGGGCATGAATGCAGGCCCGGGAGTGGGGCTTAGGGCTGCTGTGAGGTGGTCCTGGAGGGGCAGCAGGGGTGAGAAGGAGGCTGGGGTGAGTACTGTTGGTGAGTGCATGGGGTTGGTGTGGGGCAGGGGCCAGGGGTGGGAGGCCTGCATTGGTCTGGGGGAAAAGTGGGCCTGGAGAGGGGCTGGGTGTGTTCGGTGCCCACAGAGCATGTGCCCAGCCTGTGGCCTGCACTCTCTTCAGGACCCCTCGCCAGCCCCGGGCCTGCCCAGTGCCATTGTGCCTGGCCCCCTCATGTGTCCCCACTCTCCCCTGTCCTGGACTCTGAGCTTGGTTATCTGTGTCCCTGGCACTGGCCCCAGGCCCTCAGCCAGCACTGCAGGGTGTTTGCACGGGTGAGTGGGTGATGGCGTAGGGCGTCGTCGTCTGCAGTGGTTGGTGCTCAGCTGGCAGAGGGCAGGCTGGAGGTTATTTGGGGCTCACTGGAGAGGAATTTTTGTCGGTGTTTACTGTCAAAAGTAAAACGCTCCAAAAAAAAAAAAAAAAAGAAGAAGAAGAAAATCAAACAGGGTGGAAGTATACGAAGAAAAATGATGAGACCCAGGCTCCCGGCTGCGGCGACGGCTGCGCGGGAGAGGGTGGGAGAGAACACGCGGATTTGGCCGCCCCTCCACAGGGAGCTCAGACTGAGATTTCCTCTGGAGCCAATGGCTTTTCATGTCAGTACCGATTAGGTTGACCTTATGCTGATTATTAGTATTTTTTAATAGCTTTATTGAGAGGTCATTCACATGCCATAACATTCACCCATTCGAAGTGTCCAATTCAGTGGTTTTAGTAGATTGGGAGCTGGGTAGCTGTCAATTCCAGGACATTTTGTCACCTAGCCCCTGGCAACACTGCTCTCCTTTCAGTGGTTATGGATTGGCCTGTACTGGCCTGTACTGGCCCTGGGTCTGACCTCTTCGACTTGCCGGGACACTCTCAGGGCTGCTCACGTCGCTGCGCCATCAGCACCTCACCCGCCCCGCGCTGGAGTCAGTTCTGTGGCGTGGAAGTGCCCACTTTTACTTACGCGTTTATCAGTTGATGGATAGTGGGCTGGCTGTTATGAGTAAGGCTGCCATGGACGTTTGCATACACATTTTTGGGTGGTCGTATGTTTTTTATTTCTGTTGGGTAGATACCTAGGAGTGGAATTGCTCAGCTGTGCGGTAATTCTATATTTAACCATTTGAAGAACTGCCAGATGGCTTCCTAAAGTGGGCGCCCCATTCCTCATTCCCAGTAACAGCCGGGTGCGAGGTTTCCAATTTCCTCACATCCTCACCAACACTTGTTATTATCTGACTCTTTGATTGCAGACATCTAATCCTAGTGGGTGTCGAGTGGAATCTCATTGTGGTTTGATTTGCATTTCCTGATGGCTAATGACGTTGAGCACTTTGATGTGATTGTTGGTCATTTTTTATATCTTTTGAGAAATGTGTATTTAAATCCTTTGTCCATTTTAGAATTTGCCTTTTGGTATTATTGAGTTGTAAGTGTTCTTTATATATTCTAGATCCCAGTCCCTTATCAGAAATATGATTTGCAAACATTTTCTGTTTCTATGGTTTGCTTTTTTATTTGCTTGCTGGTGTCTTTTTTTTTTTTTTTTGAGACAGAGTTTTGCTCTGTCACCCAGGCTGGAGTAGGTTCAAGTGACTCTTGTGCCTCAGGCTCCCGAGTAGCTGGGACTACAGGCGTCTGCCACCATACCTGGCTAATTTTTGTATTTTTAGTAGAGATGGAGTTTCGCCATATTGGCCAGGCTGGTCTCAAACTCCTGGCCTCAGCCTCCACAATGATGGGATTACAGTGTGAGCCACCTCACCTGGCTGATTGTGTCCTTTGAAGCACGTCTGTTGTAATTATTATGACTCCAGTATCTATTTTTTTCCTTGGTTGCTTGTGCTTTTGGTGTCATATTTAAGAAGCCATTGTCTAACCCAAGTCATGAAACTTTACACCAATGTTTTCTTTTTTTTTTTTTTTTGAGATGAAGTCTTGCTCTGTCACCCAGGCTGGACTGCAGTGGCACGATCTCAGGTCATTGCAACCTCCGCCTCCTGGGTTCAAGCAATTCTCCTGCCTCTGCCTCTCGAGTAGCTGGGATTACAGGTGTGTGCCACCACACCCGGCTAATTTTTGTATTTTTAGTAGGGATAGGGTTTCCCCATGTTGGCCAGGCTGGTCTTGAACTCCTGACCTCAAGTGAGCCACCTGCCTCAGCCTCAGTGCTGGGATTCCAGGTATGAGCCACCGTGCCTGGCCTGAATTCTTTGATTATTAATTAAGCTGAGCACATCTCCTAGACTTGTTGACCATTTGCACCTTTTCTTTTGTGAATTGCCTATTCAAAAGCATTGTTGGCCAGGCCGGTCTTAAACTCCTATGTTCACATGGAAATGGAATGCAGCCCTGTTTCTGGCTTTTATGACTTGCCATCATGCTTTCAGGGCTGCTCACGTGAGCATAGGAGTTTGAGACCAGTCTGGGCAACATAGTGAGACCCCATCTCTAAAAAAAAAAAAAAAAGCCTCCTAGGTTCAAGGGATCCTTCTGCCTTGGCCTCCCAAAGTACTGGGATTACAGGGTGAGCTGCTGCCCGGCTACTACACCTTTTTACATCAGGGACTTTAGCATCTGTGGATTTTGGTGTCCATGGGGAGTCTAGAACCCATCCCTCGCTGATTCTGAGGGACGATTGTATTCGCTTAAACTTGGAAGTTGCTTGTGATCAGCACTATCTCATGGAACAGAACTTTTCAGCTCCTTGAAAGTTCCCGCTGTGTCCCCAGTAGCTGGTCACACTGTGGATGGGTCTCACACCATGCATCTATTTTTGTTTAATTCTGTCTGTGGTTTCTTTAGCCGTATCAATTTTTAACATTCACCAGTCTTTTCTGATTTCTGGATTTTATGCTATGCTTAAAATGGCTTTCTTTTGTAAAAACATCTGCCAAGAGCTGCCTCCAGCACTGGTGCATTTTTTTAAACATCTCTGTCGTTAATCTTTGTGGAATTTGCTTGGGGCTGAGGCCGAGATGTTCAAGGAGACTCGATGTCATGCTTGGTGTCACGCTCATAGGGTCTGGCTGTGGGCTTGTGGGTTAACAGGGACGATTGTAAACATCTCCCCTTCTGCCAATCCAGCTTCCTGACACAGGGGCTGTGCATTGCTGCACTTCTGTACCCCCAAGCCGAGCTGAGCCCTGTCCTGTGGCAGCTGTGGCTTGAAACAAGCATTGGGTGGGAGAGATAGGTGGACTTGGAGCTGGCTGGACCCCTGCAAGATCCTGGTCTGGTGCCTCCCAAGGAGCGGCTGAGGAGACCCGGGTGATGGCTGTGGAGGTGGAGAGCAGCCTGGGGTGGAGAGGATGTGCCTGCGGCAGAGAGGGCGGAAGAGCCGGCACTTAGCCTTGGGTGCATAAAATCAGAGATGCCTGTGAGATAGGAATGCCTGTGCAGACACTGAGGTGCAGGAAATGCCGGGCTGAGGTGGGGAGGCCGGGCTGGGAGGCCATCACTAGGGCAGGCCTCAGGCCAGAGCTCTGAGCCTGGGGTCCTCCAGAGCTTAGGGGCCTATGAGAACAGGCAGTCGGGAAGCAGAGCCGTGGGCAGCCGTGCAGCAGAGCCATGGGGGCCTGCTGGCTCTGCGAAGCGGGGAGGAGCGTGAGGAAGCAGGGCCACGTCGGGAGCAGGGTGAGGCCTGGATGGTGCTGGGACCAGGTGATGAGGGGTGTTGGGGACCTCAGCGGGACTGCTTGGGGTGTCTTCGGATTGGAGGTGCTGGGGGTATGTGGGAAGTGCTCAGGAGGCCATGCTGGTGCCAGGCTATGGTGGGTCCAACAGGGTGGCAGGGAGGGAGAACCCTCACCAGGACAGAGTGGTGACATGGAGGCCAGGCCACAGCAGGGCACAGCCTCAGCTGGACACTGGCCCGAGTTCCCTGGGGAAGGAGTTCCCTGGGCCTTGGCCTGAGGGACCTGCATGGCCTTAGGGGGCATGGGCATCTCCTGGCCCAGGGTGAGTACTGAGTGGTTGCTCACATTTACCCAGCCACACATCGTCATTGGCCAGTCGAGACTGCTGCTTGCCACTGAGGGCCCTGGAGATTTTCCCTGGGTTGGGCTGTTGGGAAGGTGTGGGCAGTGGTGCCCTGTGGCCTCAGTTTCCCCAGTGAAACCCAAGAGGAGCTGGCAGCAGAAGGGCCAGGGGCCAGGTACCTCAAGAAGGGACTGGAGGAGGCTGGGAAGGGTGATGCTAGTGGGGCCAGGTGCCCAGATCTCCCACCATTGGGTCATGGTTGATGCCCACAGACCCACAGTGGGTAGGGAGACGCAGGGCTGGGAGAGCGGGGACTGTGAGTCATGAGGTCAGGAACCCAAAATGGGGCATGGGCCGGGTCATCTGTAGGGGCAGTGGCCTGGCATGATGGCAGACCAGGCGGAAGGGGAGTTGGGAACACGCATTCAGATGGTGGAAGCAGGGAGCCAGCTGGGAAGACAGAATCCTGTAGGACTTGGGACATCAGCCTGCAGGGCCTGCTCTCCTTCCTCCCTCTCTTCCTCTGCTCTTTGGAGGTTTGGGTCCTGGTTAGCTGCAGAAGAGTCCTCCCAGCCGGTGGGCAGCTCTTGGCAGGACTGTTGCTGCCGCTTCCCGGAGGCAGAGGGGACCCAAGACAGGAATGGGATGCAGATCACTTTGTGTCCCTGTGTGACTCCCGGGGTGGGGGCAGACCCAGGGCCAGGGCTGCAGGAAAGGAAGGCCCCAGGATGGCAGCAGGGTGGCTGGTCTGAGTCTGGGTGCTCTTGGGCAGGCTGGTGTGTCAGGCGGGCTGGGGCCAAGCGGGACAGTGAGGGTACGGAAGGCCATCCACAGGGACACACCAGGGCAGATGGGGGGTGGGGGTGGGTGGGGGAGTGGGTTGGGTCAGGGCTGAAAGTGCGGGTCTGCAGGTGCAGCAGAAAGTGGTATCTGCAGTCAGGGTCTCTGGATGTGGCTTTTATGATTTTTATTCTGCTCTGTTTTTCAAATGAATGTGTCTTTTGACCTTTTGAAAGTGCATCTCTTTCTCTTCTTTCTTTCTAAATGAGTGGCTACCTGGGAAGCTAACAGAGCAGGCACAGGATAGGCCTAAGAGACACAGCTGGATGCCACTGTCGTGACGGCCACAAGAATGCATGGTCGTTTACAGAATACAAATACCCCCAAAGAAGGTGCCCTGTTTTAGGTTCCTGTGGCTGCTGTCAAACGTGCCCACAAACTGGGTGGCCTAAAGCAACAGAAATGTATTCTCTTACAGTTCTGGAGGCCACACGTCCAAAATCAAGATGTTGGCAGGGCCACGCTCCCTCGGAGGCTCCAGGGTGGACTCTGTTCCTGGCCTCTCCAGCTCCTGGTGGCCATTGGTGCCTGGGCTCGTGGCCGCATCACTCCAGTGTCGGCCTCCATCCTCACGTGGCCCTCTCCCTGTGGCTTCTCTTCCATCTCTTATAAGACACTTGGCTTTGGCTTTAGGCCCCCCCACTGGGTAATCTAGGACGATCTCATCTCAAGATCCTTGTCTTAATTCCACCTGCAAAGACCCTTTTTCCAAATAAGATACCATTTATGGGTTCCAGGGAATTGTTCATAGACATATCTTTTGGGGACCTTCATTCAACCCACTATAGTCTATCCTCTGGCCCCTCAAAATTTATATCTGCCCCACTTCCAAAATAAATGTTTCTTATCCCAACATGCCCCAAAGTCTCAACCTATTGTAGCATCAACTCTAAGTCTAAAATTCCATCAGCCCAGCCAGGCGCAGTGGCTCACGCCTGTAATCCCAGCCCTTTGGGAGGCCTGTGGGTGGATCACCTGAGATCAGGAGACCAGCCTGGCCAACATGGTGAAGCCTTGTCTCTACTAAAAATGCAAAAATCAGCCAGGCGTGGTGGTGCACACCTATAATCCCAGCTACTCAGGTGTATAAGGCACGAGACTGGCTTGAACCCAAGAGGCAGAGGTTGCAGTGAGCCAAGACTGCACCAATGCACTCCAGCCTGGGTGACAGAGCAAGACTCAATCTCAAAAAATAAACAAATAAATAAAAATTAACCAGGTGTGGTGGTGCATGGCTGTAGTCCCAGCTGCTCAGGAGGTAGAGGTAGGAGGATGCTTAACCCTGGAGGCTGAACCCAGGTGACAGAATGAGACCCTATCTTAAAAAAAAAAAAAAAAAAAAAAAAAAAAAAAACAAGATGAACAACATTTAATCAGAAGTCTCAAATATGATCACTGAAGTTGTGTCTAAATCAGGTGTTGGTGAGGCTCTGGGTAGGATCCAGATGGGGGCAAAATTTTTCTCCATCTTTTTACTTGTAAAACTAGAAAGCAAGTTTTATGCCTCCAAACTGCAATGTTGGACTACGCATAGACTAGGCTTCGCCATTCCCAAAGGGAGAAATATAAAGGCATAAAGGGGTTGCCAGTCCCAAGCAAGTCTGAAATCCAGCAGGGTGAATTCCATGGGGTTTCAAGGCCTGGGAATGCCCCTCTGTGGCTCAGTGCCCCCCGCCCCCCACACCTGCAGCTCTGCCAGCCTCTGCCTCTAGGCCTAAGGCTCTGACCTTGGAGTTGTTCTTCCTTTTTCTCGAAGGACAGCACATGTTTGCAGTTGCCTGGGTCTGTCATCCTGTTTCTTGCCTGTAGACTCAGAAGCCCAATACCTTCCTTCATTTCATCCTGTCTCTGTCCCCTTCAATCCAAGCAGGCAGTATTTCTGCTGGTACAACATTCTCATAAACCTTCTGGGTCTCCCCTGTATGTCACAGGGAGTCAGGCCATTAGAGAGAAGGGTTCACTTGGATCCTCCCTGGATCATCTCGTCTCTGTTCCTGGCTTCTGTTGAGATGAGTGAATGGACCCATGAATCACACACCTCATCTCTGCAGAGATGGCTTTCTCTGCAGGACACACTTTCCTAACAGGGAACCTCCCAACATTAGCATCTCTTGCAATCTAAATAGGCTGCAGATATCCCAAATCACCCATGCTGGTTCCTTTTTGCTTAACAGTTCCTTCCTCAATTTATCTCTTTCTTTTTTAAAATTTTTTAATTTTTTATTTTTTGAGAGGAGTCTCGCTCTGTCGCCCAGGCTGGAGTGCAGTGGCGTGATCTCTGCTCACTGAAAGCTCCGCCCCCCGGGTTCACGCCATTCTCCTGCCTCAGCCTCCCATGTAGCTGGGAATACAGGGGCTGCCACCACGCCCAGCTAGTTTTTTTTTGTATTTTTAGTAGAGACGGGGTTTCACCGTGTTAGCCAGGATGGTCTCGATCTCCTGACCTCGTGATCTGCCCGTCTCGGCCTCCCAAAGTGCTGGGATTACAGGCGTGAGCCACTGCTCCTGGCCCAATTTATCTCTTTCTTCCTGTACTTTACCATAAGCAGCAAGAAGAAGCCAAGCCACACCTTCTACACTTTGCTTGGAAATCTTTTCAGCTAAATATCCAAGTTCATTGCTTACGAGTTCTGTTGAGCCGACAGTGAACACAATTCGGCAAAGTCTCGCTTCAGTGTAAGAAGCACCTTTCCTCCACTTTCCTCGTTGCCTTCTAAGGCCTCACCACAAGCACCTTTAATGCCCGTATTTCTACCAACAGCCTGGTCAGACAGGCTAGGCTTTTTCTACTGTGTGCCTCAAGATGTCCCGGCTTCTGTTTATTACCCAATTCCAAAGCCACAACCACATTTTCAGATATTTGTCACTGTAGCACCCTGCTCCTGCTCACTGTTGATTTCCTGTGATTCCCACGGGGAAGAACCACAAGCAAAGCACTCTGAAACAATAGAAATTTATCTTTTGACTGTTCCGGAGGCCAAAATCAAAAACCCAGTGTCAGCAGGTCGGCGCTTTCTCCGAAGGCACCGGGAAGAGCCTAGGAAGGGCTGCCTGCCTCTTCCAACTCCACTGCCTCTTGACCTGTGGCTGGCTCATGCCAGTCCCTGCCTCTGTGTCTCTCCTCATCTCAGGACACTTGTTTTTGGATCTAGGGCCCAGGTAATCCAAGATGATCTCATCTCAAGATCCTTTATTTAATTATACCTGCAGAGACCCTGTTTCCAAATAAGGCCACATTTATGAGCTCCAGGGACATGGACATAGATTTTTTGTGGCCACCATGGAACCCACCCAGCCATCCTTCAGTAGTTGGTTAATGTAGAACTTACATGTTTTTGTTCCATAGTCATTGTTTTAAAAAGTGTGCACAGTGGGCTGGGCGTGGTGGCACGTGCCTGTAATCCCAGCACTTTGGGAGCCTGAGGTGGGAGGATCTTTTGAGCACAGAATGTCAACAGTGCAGTGAGCCTGGGCTACAGAGCAAGACCCTGTCTCAAAAAAAGTAAAAAAAATAAAAAAGCACGCACAGTGTATTTTAGTATGTGTTAATTTACCTGTAATTTCATGATTTAATGTTATGAAGTATTTTAGACATATGTAACTTCTTTTACTTAGTGATACAGCTTGGGCGTCTCTCTGTGACTTTAATTTACAATACAGCATTCCCCTGTATGGCAACCATATCATATTTAACCAATCGATCCTTTATCATAGGACATTGAGCTTAATTTTGGATTTTTGTATTAGAAATGGCTACAGTGAACAGTGTTGTAGCTGGGTCATCGTGCATCTCTATGGCTGTTGTTAAAAATGGAATTTCTGGCCAGGTGCAGTGGGTCACACCTGTAATCCCAGCACTTTGGGAGGCCAAGTTGGGCAGATTACGAGGTCAGGAGTATGAGACCAGCCTGACCAACATGGTGAAACCGCGTCTCTCCTAAAAATACAAAAATGAGCAGGGTGTGGTGGCGAGCGCCTGTAATCCTTGCTACGCAGGAGGCTGAGGCAGGAGAATCACTTGAACCTGGGAGGTGGAGGTTGCGGCGAGCTGAGCGCCATTGCACTCCAGCCTGGGTGACAGGGCAAGACTCTGTCTCAAAAAAAAAAAAAAAAAGGAGGCCGGGCGCGGTGGCTCACGCCTGTAATCCCAGCACTTTGGGAGGCCGAGGCGGGCGGATCACAAGGTCAGGAGATTGAGACCATCCTGCTCGACACAGTGAAACCCCGTCTCTGCTAAAAATACAAAAAATTAGCCGGGCATGGTGGCGGGCGCCTGTAGTCTCATCTACTCGGGAGGCTGAGACAGAATGGCGTGAACCCGGGAGGCGGAGCTTGCAGTGAGCCGAGATCGCGCCACTGCACTCCAGCCTGGGCAATGAGCAAGACTCCATCTCAAAAAAAAAAAAAAAAAAAAAAAAAGGAATTTCTGGGTTAAGGGCTTTTCAAAATTTAAGCTTTAATTTACACCAAGATACCATTTTTTACCTTTCGTATTGGCAAAAATCGCAAATCTGGATCTAGGTTCTGTTGGTGAAGCTGTGGGAACCAGGCCAGAGAAAGCGTCTGTCAGAGCCGCAAATGCAGTGTGTGTCCGAACAGAAGACGGGCACTGGCCTGCATGTGCTCGGAGGCTGGGCCCGCACATGCCACTCTGCATGGCCAGACGTGGGCGCGGTCCCCGTGCAGAGCAGGAGGCCTCCAGCGTGGGGTGGGTGGGAAAGCAGGGGCAGAATGGTGCCCAGAAGATTTCACCGTTTGTGTTAAAAGAGAGAAAACCAAGAATCACATGGTATTTGCTTGATTTTCTGTAAAGAAATTCTGGAGAAACAAACAGGAAACCGCTAACAGTGATTTTCACACAGTGTGTGTGTGTGGTGGGGGGAGACAGAGAGAAGGGGGGGAGCGAGCCGCTAACAGTGATTTTCACAGTGTGTGTGTGGGGGGGGTGGGGGAGACAGAGAGAAGGGGGGAGCGAGACTTGCCTCTCTCTGCCCTCAGTGTTTGAGTCACGTGAATATTTTCTATTCCAACACGATTTTTATTTTATTTTTTTAAAGTTTAGTGAAGGGAAGAATGTAAACTGTTATAAGTTCTTTTTTTTTCTTGAGACAGAGTCTTGCTCTATCACCCAGGCTGGAGTGCAGTGGTGCAATCTTGGATCACCTTACCTCTGCCTCCTGGGTTCAAGCGATTCTCCTGCCTCAGCCTCCCGAGTAGCTGGGATTACAGGCGCCCGCCACCACACCCGGCTAATTTTTGTATTTTTAGTAGAGATGGGGTTTCGCCATGTTGGCCAGACTGGTCTCGAACTTCTGACCTCAGGTGATCTGCCCGCCTCAGCCTCCCAAAGTGCTGAATTACAGGCATGAGCCATTGGGCCCAGCCTAAGTTTGTATTTTATTTATTATTATTATTATTATTTGAGACAGAGTTTCGCTCTTGTTGCCCAGCAGGCTGGAGTACAACGGCGCAATCTCGTCTCACTGCAACCTCCACTCTCCGAGTTTAGGCGATTCTACTGCCTCAGCCTCCCAAGTAGCTGGGATTACAGGCATGCAACACCACGCACTGCTAATTTTGTATTTTTAGTAGAGACAGGGTTTCTCCATGTTGGTCAGGCTGGTCTCGAACTCCCAGCTTCAGGTGATCTGCCCGCCTCAGCCTCCCAAAGTGCTGGGATTATAGGCATGAGCCACAGCACCTGGCCAGTTCTTTTTTATTTTTTTTGAGATGGAGTCTTATTCTGTCGCCCAGGGTGGAGTGTAGTGGCACAATCTCAGCTCAATGCAACCTCCACTTCTCCTGTCTCAGCCTCCTGAGTAGCTGGGACTATAGGCGTGAGCCACCACCCCTGGCTAATTTTTGTATTTTTAGTAGGTATGGGTTTTTGCCGTGTTTGCCAATCTGGTCTCAAACTCCTGGGCTCAAGTAATCTGCCTGCGTCAGCCTCCCACAGTGCTGGGATTACAGGCGTGAGCCACTGCACGAGGTTTCAGACACAATTTTTAAACAATTTCTAAGTTGCTGGCTGGGTATTGCAGTCCTTTCTCTAAGGGTCATCCCCCCAGCAGTGCCCAAGTGGGCCGACTCCTCCCGCCTGCCCAGCACCCAGTGTTGGAGCTTCAGACAAGCCACGTGGCCTCGCTGTCTGATGGGGACTTGTGTAATGAGTCTCCTGGCAGAGCCAGTGGGAGGGTGAGCAGAACTGCGGCCGAATCAGGTTAGCGCAGCGTCTGCCATCTGGGACCTCTGCATCCCGGACCCCGAGCCTGGTCCTGGAGCCATCCTGGAGCCGGGGCGTTCCCTGCATCAGCTCTGACTGATCATCAGTTGTCTTATTCAGAGTGTTTTGTGCTGATGAAGAGTTTTTCCTGCTGTATTTTCCTAACTTGTTATTGCTGTGGCCTAAAGAAATCGCTCGGTCTTTTAACTGCGTTTGAAGCCAGCCTCTCAATGAACTCTCTCTGAGCTCCAGTAAATGGTGAGTTGAGTTGTTTCAGGTGCCAAGAGGAGCAGTGCTGACTTGGGTAAATGCTGTCCCATGTCCTGGCACTGGACCAAGAGCTGCGCCTGCACCGTTGGCATTCACCCTCACATGCCCTCCCCTCAGCAGCCTCGCCTGGCTCTGGGAGGGTGCCCCGCTGTGCTACGAGGGGCATTTATTCTCATGTTAACAATGCAGAGAGCATCATCCCTTGTTATAAACGCTGGTTTTTATCAAATGAGCTGTCAGAATTTTTGAGATCAATATACAGGTTTTCTCCTTTAATCTACGAGTGAAGTCAACGATATTAGCAGAGTTCTGGGAAAGTGCAGCCCATCCTTGAACTCCAGGAATTCATTTCTTCTCTTGCTCCACGTCTCCTGTGGTAACACCCTCGTATCCAGTGCTGGGTGAGGCAGCCGCCCCAGGGGCACACAGGCGTCTCAGTGTTGGGGGGCTGAGAGGGAGGGAGGGAAGGGGAGCCACCAAGGATCAGGCGAGAAGCCTCTCAGCAGAGGCCTGGCAAGGTCCACCCTGCTGCAGCGGAGCAGGTGCCCGCGTGAGGATGGCCTCGGGAGGGCAGCGGCAGGGCTGTGGTGGGACCTGCTTGTGCTTGGAGAGCGCTGGCTGCTGTGTGCCCAGTGCGTGGAGGTGAGGACAACAGGGGAGGCTACCACTTTCTTTGAGATGAAAAGGTGGTGGCCAGGCCAGGGTGTGGTGGCGACAGTGGGCACAGGACAGGTTTGAGAGACATTTGGGTAGGACAGGCCCCCTAATGGATGGGTCACGTGGGTGGGACCCAGGACCTTCCCCCCAAATTGGTCTCCAGCAGACCCGTGGTATTGAGATACTCCTGTACTGGGCTGCAGGGGAGGGAGGAGAAGGATGTGGCTTGGAGAGGTAACCTCTGTGCCTGCTGGGTCCCTCACTGGGACTCCCAGGAGCCCTGGTGGGCATCCAGTCCCGCAGTGGTGGCCCTGGACCCCAGAAATCCTGCAGGCTGACTGAGCTGGCACTGAGCCCCACCCTGCACGGGGTGGCCTCCAGACGTGGAGGGCTCTCCTCCCACCTCAGCCCCACAGCATGTGCAGGGGCAGGAGCCTGGGGCAGGTGAGGTGGCTCCTGCAGGTCTGCCTCAGGCTCAGCGGGGAGCAGAGCACGGGTCTGTGCGTCCGGAGGGCTCGGTGTGTGCGGGATGTATCTATGGCAGGATTTCACTGGGCCTGGTCTCCCTGCGGCTATTGTAGGGGACCCCAGAGGGAAGTGTCTGCCTGTCGCAGGTCACCTCTGCATGGGGTCACCAGGTCACAGCCCACTGGCCTGCTCCACCACCACCAGAGAGCCCCAGCAGGGCAGGATGCCATGGGGCTAGGGACTGGGTGGGTGGGTGGGTGTGAAGATGGGGCGGGGAGCAAAGCGGAGGGCGGGCAGGGTGGTGGTGGGCAGGGCCTCAGGAGAGGGCCCATCCCATGCGCAGGTATGGTGTGGGAGACAGGGTTGGAGCCCCTTCTTTGGCCTGGGCCTGTGGCCAGGGCAGCCAGGGTCTCAGGGGACTGGTGAAGAGGGGGTTGCTCTGTGCCCAGACAGAGGGGTTGGGAAGAAGGGAGGGCTTATCTGTGGTGTCTGGGCTCAACTTTGCTTCTGGGGTCCCCAGTGGTGTGGGGATTTTGCAGAGAGCTTCAAGAGAATTTGGCTTTGCCCAGGGTGTGAGACTTGGCCAGGAGGCCTGATGGCACCCCAGCTGGGCATGGGGGCATGGGGACCGTGCTGGGTTTGACCAGCAGAGCAGAAGGTAGAGGTAGGGGTTTTCCGGCGGCACTGGTGCTGGTGAGTCCGACTCCAGCCTGGAGGCCCCTCCAGTTCACGGGCCTGGACACACAGACCTACGTGCTTTTTCGGCAAGACTCCTTTGTGATCCATGAATTGGTGGCGGGGCCAGAGCCATGAGGTCTCCTGGGCAGTGGCCGGGGCTTTGCTTCCCACGCTCCAGAGCTGTGTCATCAGGGCGCCCAGCTTCCTCTATCCCGGCTCCCTTTCCTCCCTGCTGCCTAAATCTCTTGCTCTCAGGCCCTTCGCTGCCAGCCTGGGACCTGCCTGTCCTGTTGAAATCCCTGGCTGTAGCCCTGTCTCCAGGCGCCCCCCTCCTGGCTACAGCCACCTCCACATTCATGGGGGTTGCCTGGACTTGTTTTCTCTACATCAAGGCCTTGGTGCATGTGGCCCCTCTTCCTGTGCTGGCTGCCTGTGGCCTGTCCCCACATAGCTGTCCCTCCCTCTGGGAAGCCTGTGCCGGGAAGGAACCACAGAACTGACTAACGTGCTGCTGGCTGAGCCTTTCCCAGGGTCATCGTGGCTGCCCCCACTTCCGAGGCTGCACCACGTAGCCACCGTTCCAGCCTGCCTGGGCTGGGCAGTCTCAGGCCCCTTCCCAGAACCTTGCAGCTGCTGCAGCTTGTCTATAAGCCTCTGGCTGCAGGTGACCACAGGTGACTATGGTGGCCACTCATAGGTGGGCAGCTTGACTTCAGGGGGCAAGTTAAAGGCAGAGTCGGTGTGTGAAAACCTGTGTGTTCCTTCTCTGAACAGCTATGTGCCCTCACCTTCTCATTAGCTTAAAACCATGATCCTATTTTTTTGTTTGTTTTTGAGTCGATCTTGCTGTCTCCCAGACAGGAACGCAGTGGTGCAATCATGGCTCACTGCAGCCTTGGGTGGGCTGGTTCAAGCTATCCTTCTGTCTGAGCGTCCCAAAGAGCTGGGACCACAGGCACAGGCCACCATGTCAGGCTAGTTTTTTAGTTTTTTGCAGAGACAGTGTCTTGCTATGTTGCCCAGACTGGTCCTGAATTCCTGGGACCAAGTGATCCTCCTGTCTCAGCCTCTGAAAGTGCTGGGCCACCACACCTGGCCAATCTTACACCATTCAATTGTATGCATTTTAATCTTTAAAAAAAAAAAGTCTTCCGGGCTGGGCATAGTGGCTCATGCCTGTAATCCTAGCACTTTGGGAGCTCAAGATAGGTGGATCACCTGAGGTCGGGAGTTCGAGATCAGCCTGACCAACATGGCGAAACCCTGTCTCAACTGAAAATACAAAAATTAGCCTGGCGTGGTGGCGCACATCTGTAGTCCCAGCTACAGAGGCTGAGATAGGAGAATCACTTGAACCCAGGAGGCGGAGGTTGCAGCGAGCCAAGATCACGCCATTGCACTCCAGCCTGGGTGACAGAGCAAGACTCCGCCTCAATTTAAAAAAAAAAAAAAAGCCGGGCGCAGTGGCTCACACCTGTAATCCCAGCACTTTGGGAGGCCGAGACGGGCGGATCACGAGGTCAGGAGATCGAGACCATCCTGGCAAACATGGTGAAACCCCGTCTCTACTAAAAATACAAAAAAATTAGTCGGGCGTGGTGGCGGGCGCCTGTAGTCCCAGATTCTCAGGAGGCTGAGGCAGGAGAATGGCATGAACCCGGGAGGTGATGGAGCTTGCAGTGAGCGGAGATCGCGCCACTGTACTCCAGCCTGGGCGACAGAGCAAGACTCCGTCTCAAAAAAAAAAAAAAAAAAAAAAAAAAAAAAAAAAAAAAAAAAAAATCTCCCTAGGCTGAGGAAAATTTTTATGCATTAAATTGAAAAAATTGATCTGGACCGGGCAGTGTGGCTCACACTTGTAATCCCAGCACTGGGAGGTGGGAAGATTGCTTGAGCCCAGGAGTTTGAGACCAGCCTGGGCAACAGAGAGACAAACTGTATAAAAAATCAAAAGATGAACTGGGAGTGGTGGTGCACGCCTGTAGTCCCAACTACTCAGAAAGCCGAGGTGGGAGCATTGCTTGAGCCCAGGAGGTCCAGGCTGCTGTGAGCCGTGATTGAGCACTCCAGCCTGGGTGACAGAGTGAGACCTTGTCTCAAACAAAACAAAACAAAACAAAACAGCATTTTTTTTTAACGTATGAACTTTTTAGGTCTGTTTATAAATATCTGTCACTTTCAGCTGAGGTTTAATAAGGAAGTACGATTCAGTTGCAGGCCAAATTTAGGTTCATCCAGATATAGCTTAGTAAAACCTAACTGGGAATTTAGCAGTGGCGTGATCTTGGCTCATGGCAACCTCAGCCTCCTGGGTTCGACCAGTTCTTGTGCCTCAGCCTCCCTAGTAGCTGGGACTACAGGCGTGCGACACCATGCCTGGCTGCTTTTTTGTGTGTATTTTTAGTAGAGATGGGGTTTTGCTATGTTGGCCAGACTGGTCTCAAACTCCTGACCTTAAGCAATCCACCTGCCTCGGTCTCCCAAAGTGCTGGGATTCCAGGTATGAGCCCCCGTGCCCGGCCTGGAATTCTGTTTTAATTCTTCACTTCACCATTTCCCCTAAGTTTGGAACTGGTGTTTCCTGAGACTCCCCACGCCCCAACTGGCTGAGTCCCAGGGAGGGCAGGGATGGGTGGGGGACGAGAGACCCCAGAACTGCTGGGTCTGCAGTGCGGCTGGGGCTTCTGGCCCTTTGCCTGTTAGCTTGTACCCCTGGGAGCTGCCAGCCTCGCTCCCGGGTCATGGTCACATCCTCCACGCCAGCCCCAACCTGGCGCACAGTGGGTCTGTTTGCAGGACGGGAGGGACTTGTGGGTGAAGGCAGAGGAAAGGCCTGGCTGGAGACAGGCAGGCTGGTCACTTCTATCTTGTGGAGGCCATCCTACCCCACACTACCAGCATGGACTAGGGTGGAGCACAGTCCTGGGGCCAGTGTTGAAGGGGTGCCCTGGTGTGGGCAGGGCCCAGGCATTCCTCCGTGCCTCCCTGCAGCGCAGTGAGGCAGAGCTGACCTCACCCTGCCAGTGCAACCTGCTCCCCTAGGCCTGGGTAGTGACACACAGCTACTCCTGCTGGCTGAGGAGGCTGACCCGATTAACCATAGGGGTAGCTGGATCTGAGCAGTTGTGGAGGGTCCCTGGTGGTCGTGGCAGGGTGGGTGTGGGATGGAGCCACAGTGTCATCCTCACAGGAGTGGAGATGCTGGTGAGTGGGCAGACTTGGGGGGTGGGGGGCGCAGCCAGGAGGACCTGTGGGGCATCCTGAGGCTGGCTGGGAGAGGCAGAGGCCAGGGTGCAGGTCGGACCTGTCATCTTGGGAGCCAGTGTAGGAGGTGCCTGACCCAGGGCTGCACAGAGGTGAGACGGCCCCGGGAAGGGGCACACTGCTGGGGCTGAGGAGGTGGGAGGTGGCCGCCCAGGGTCTGGGGGCTTGATCTCAGCAGCCTGCCAGCCCAGGCCCTGGAGTTGGGCCGGCTGAGGAGGTCACTGGGAGATCTGGATGGGTGGGTATCTCCTGCAGGGCATGGGTGGCGGCTTCGAGGCCCTCCCACCTGTGTCCCACAGGCAGTTCTAAGCATGGCTCGTTGCAGTGGACGCGGGGGGCTGTGGGATGGGCCGGGGCCGTCCGAGCGCTCCTGGATCCGGCCTGGTGACCTGGCAGTCTGGCTGGGGTTAGCAGGGTCTTGTGCCCCAGAACTGCGGGCTGGGAGGGAGGGGTGCGCGGTGCGGCCGGCCGGGAGCATGCGCCCAGGGCGGCCCTGTCCGGCGCATTGATCAGCTGAAGCCCCGCCCCTGGCCGGCAGGCCCTGCCCCAGACCTCCGGGCTCCTCCCCCGGCTGCGGCGCTGGCCTGGGCAGTGCGGTGCGGGGCTGGACTCTGCTTGGCGGTGGCACAGCCGCCCTCAGCCCCGGCGCAGACATGGACCCCTCGCGAGCCATTCAGCACGAGATCAGCTCCCTCAAAGGTGCGGTCCCGGGGCCAGGCCCGAGCCGGGGGGCGCGGACCACACAGTGACCTCTGGCTGGTGCAGCCCACGCAGGGTGGCGGGCAGGGTCTGCCATCCCTGGGGCGACACTGTGGGTCGCTGAGCCGGAGCCGCAGGAGACCCCAGACCCTGTCCCTCCGGGCTCCACCTGATTCGGGGTCCTACTGGGCTGGCTCCCGCGGCTCCGCAGCCCTGCAGGAGCGTCGGGGGCGGGGTGGCTGCTGCAGCGGCGGCGGCGGCGGGGCGGGGACAGGGAACCGGTGGGAGCTCAGCCTTCACAGCAGGGTCAGCCTCTTCCACCCCGCCCGAGTTTGCCGCCCACAACGGGGCGTCCAAGGGGCAGGGCAGGGCTGTGGGGACCACTGTGAAGAGGCGCCGGGCCGGCTGGCCCTGAGCAAGTCCACACTGCAGCTCTTTGTCTTGGGGTGGGGTGGGGGGGCTGGGGGCTGCCCAGGAGCCCTGACTGGTTGCTCTGGAAACCTGAAGGGGCCTGGAGTGGGGGGAGAGGGGCCGCCCAGTCGCACACCCTGGCCCTCCCCGTGCTGAATCAGCTACCGCTTCGGTTCCCACAGGGTGGGGGCGGGGGGCAGTAGCTTCCGCCCGGGGGTCGGGGGGACGCCTGGACCCTGGCGCAGGGGGGTGTGTGCTTCGGGGGGTGTGTGCTGCAGGAGGTGTGTGCTGCAAGGCGGGGTGGGGGTGGCGCATGCCGCAGGGGGGGCGTGTGCGGAGCTGGCAGGGTGGGCCGGGAACATTCTGCTCCGGGCTCCTCCCTGCGGCTTCCCTTCCCGCCTGCAGGCCCCTAGCTGGTGGGAGGGAGGGGATTCCCACCGAGCCCCGCCCCCTCTCTCTGCTGGAGGAAGCTACTGCCCTCTCCTGCCCCGAGCTGGCTCGGGGGAGGCGGGCTGGTCGGGTGGCGGCTCAGTGGGGGTCAGTCCCGGCTCCCCTGCAGGCCTGTGTAGGAGAGAACCTAGGTCCACGTGCTTTTAAGGAGCCTTGGGGTCATTTTGGGACAGTGTGGGTATCGTGCGTTAATTTGGTGGGGCTCTTGGAGATTTGGTGGGGATTAGGTTAGGGAATCATGCCAGGAAGATGCGGTGGGGCTGCCGGGAGTGCAGGAGGTCAGTGTGTGGGGGGCGCTGAGGGACTGGCCAAAAGGGTAGGGACTGCTTTGGGCACTGGGCTGGGCAGGCTTGGACCCAGCTGGTGGTGTTCCCAAAGCCACAGCCCTGGTGGGTGGAGGGTCCGCAGGTGCTGGTGGTCCGAGGGGCGTGGCCTCTGTGGTCCCTACATCCTCCTTGAGCCTCACCTTCTGAGGCTGGCCTTTTCCTGCCTGGGGCTGGCTTCAGAGGGAGGGAGAGCCATGCCGCAACGAGCTGGCCCTGCCGGAGGGCTGTGGGAACAGCGGCTGTGCCTTCAGAGTTTCCCCGCCACCACATCTCTGTGCACGCAGGCGTGCGCGTGCGTGTGTGTGCGCGTGTGTGTCTGTGTTTGGAGCCTGCACCTGGTGCCATGGAGACGGCCCCATAAACCCGCCCCCACAAGCTGCTTGTTGGCCGCCTGCCGGTTGCTGGCCAGCGCCTCCCACCTCGGGATCCCCCCTCTCCCTCCCTCCCCCCCACTGCCCTATTTATAATCAGTTCCCGGGTTTGCTGTGCTTGGTGGGAAGGGGTGTGTCCGCTCAGGGCGAGCAGCAGTCCGGTGGGGGTTCATGGAGTACAGCGTGGGATGGTGGGAGTGTTGGGTGTGGTGCCCATGCCTGGACCCTCAGTGCCCGCGACAGCAGGGGGTGGGGGCATGATGGGTGTGGCTGGGCCAGGCCTGCAGGGCCTCACAGGGCAGTTTCCTCTTCCCTTCCCTTGGGCCCTGGCCGTCTTCTGGCCTGGCATTCTTCCACCCTGCAGCCATCCATCTGGCCCACAGACGGGCACTTGGGCTGCCCAGGGTGGGCATCTGTGGGCCGTAGGGACTCGGTGACTTTCTCTGTGGCAGCATCTGGGAGTCTCTGGCCTCCAACAGCTGGGTTGGAGGCGGGGGTGAATAGAGGCCCCTCTGAGCCCCATAGCCGGTGCTCTGCTCACAGGGCTGTGGGCTTGGAGAGGCCACCCCTAATCTGGCCTGGAGTGGGAAGTGTTAACTTGGGTGGCCACCGCCTCCAAGCCTGGTGTGTGGAGGTGGGGGCTCTGTCCGTTTGCCTGCCTGATGGACAGCAGCAGCGGCTCCTGCAGCCCGCCCGTCCTTGTGCTGTGGCAGCTGCCCCCAGCCGCTCCCCTCAGACTTCCTCCCTCAAGACCCCAGCTTCTTCCCCAGGCCCTAGTCCTCTCCGCTCAAGCCTCACGTCCCTCCAGGCCTGGCAGCCCAGCACCCCCCTTCAGATCCTTGTGAAGCCGGGACACCAGACCCACATCCCTGCCGAGGACCCCTCCTGCCCTCAGCCCCCCTGCCTGCCCTGCCACCCTCTTCTTTAGACTGTTGGTCTGTATCCGCCCCCACTCGCCCCAGCACAGTCTTAGGGACCTTGAAGGATGTGTTTAGAAACTGATGTCATTTCTGACGTTGGAGCCGCGGGGCCTGGTGGGGGGAAAGGGGCAGCTGTGGGGATGGCCGCTGCCTCTTGAGGTGCCCCCTACTCTACAAGGGCCCCGTCGGCTGTGGGTGGGAGGGGCCGCCCATGCTGCTGAGTCAGAGGGGGCCGGCCCGGCATCCTGGAGGAGGGCGGGCAGCCGGCAGTGCCGCCGGGATTGCACGGAGCCAGGCGCCGCGAGCCACACAGCCGGGAGCCCGCGCCCTCACGCTCAGCACCCCAGCCTGCCTGCCTGCCTGCCCTGCCACTGCCCGCTGTCACACCCTGTAGCGCGAGAGCCTCTCTCGGTGCCCCGGGCCTTCTCGTGGTGCCCTGCCTGCTGCCTTCGCCCCTGCGCTGCCTGCCCGGCTCCAGCAGCCATGGTGGCTGGCATGCTCATGCCACGGGACCAGCTGCGGGCCATCTATGAGGTGCTCTTCCGCGAGGGTGTGATGGTGGCCAAGAAGGACCGGCGGCCCCGCAGCTGGCACCCCCATGTGCCCGGCGTCACCAACCTGCAGGTCATGCGTGCCATGGCGTCCCTGCGGGCACGGGGCCTGGTCCGTGAGACCTTTGCTTGGTGCCACTTTTACTGGTACCTCACCAATGAAGGCATTGCCCACCTCCGCCAGTACCTGCACCTGCCACCGGAGATCGTGCCCGCCTCTCTGCAGCGCGTGCGCCGCCCCGTCGCCATGGTGATGCCCGCACGCCGCACCCCCCACGTGCAGGCTGTGCAGGGTCCCCTGGGCTCCCCACCCAAGCGGGGGCCACTGCCGGTGGAGGAGCAGCGGGTCTACCGTCGGAAGGAGCTTGAGGAGGTGTCACCTGAGACCCCTGTGGTGCCTGCTACCACCCAGGGGACCCTGGCCAGGCCAGGCCCGGAGCCTGCCCCAGCCACAGGTCAGCTGCACCCTGACCCCAATCATGAGGGGTGGAAAGTGGGGGTCTGGTTTGTCGGGTCTTGGGCCTGGGCCTGGGCTGGAGTGGTTGCAGTGGTCGGCCGGCTTGTGGAGCGTTGCTCACACCAGCAGGTGGCCCCCCCGCCCGAGGGGGGGGTGTGCTTGCTGATGGACCCACATGGCCCCTCCTCCTCGGCTGGCTGGGGACCTTGGGGTGTGTAGGCCAAGGAGGAGCCTGTGGCTGATGCCAGTGCCTCCCCAGGCACACCCTGGGGCGCCCCCTCCCCTCTCTCCAACACTGCCTTTGCCTTCACCCCCTACGCCGCCTCTGCTGTCCCAGTGACCTGTCTGCCCCGAGGCTCCTTGGCACCGAGGTGGGGGTGTGCGAGGAGGTGCTGGCGCTGGTTGGGTGTGGCCCTCCTCCAGCACGTGGCCCGGCTGCCTCCCCTGCCACAGTGGTTGATGGGTCAGGCTTGGTGTTGCACAGAGTGCCCAGTGTGACCAGTAACTGAGTGCTTGGCCAGCTTGGGCTTGGTGGTGGCTGGGGATGGCTCTGGGTGGGATGGGGAGAAGCGCAGGGTCCAGGCAGGAGGCTCTTCCGGCACAGCAGAGGCCGCGGGGCTGGGGTGTGGTGTGTGCTGGCCCAGCCTGGGGCCTAGATAGGCCCTTCCTGGTATGAACCAGGTCCCACAGGACAGGACGGGTCCTGTCGTCCCAGAGGCTTCCAGAGACCCTTTGCTCTGCCCCTTCTCTGTGGCCTCCCTCTGTCCACAAGCACCTGTACCAGCAGGACCCAGGTGGGCAGATGTGTCCCCTGCAGCCCAAGGCTCACACACGCAGTGGAGCACTCTGCCCTCCATGGTGGCTCAGGATGGCCCGATCCCCCAGCTTGAGGCCAGCCTGGCCCCACCTCCCTCTTTGGGCCTGGCACCTGGGGAGCAGCTTGCTGTCTCAGGCTGAAGAAGGGGGCCTAGAGTGGGGCTCTCAGGGTGGCCAGGAGTTTGCCAGGGGTGTCGGGGAGGGGGCCCAGGGGAGGCCCAAGTTTGGGGCACAGCTCCCTGTATGGGGGGCTGGGCGGAGCCCTGGTGCTGGCTGGCCTGGGGTGAGTTGGACTTGTTAGGGGCTTGCCTTGGGCCCATCTGGGAGGATCAGTGAGGCTGTGGGGTGGAGGCTGGGCTCCCCTCCTGGCTGTCTCTGAGGCCTCGGACAGGTTGTGCGGCCTCTCTAGCTCCTCGCTAAATGGACGACATGTCTCCGACAGGAGGCATGAGACAAAGACCCAGCCCATGTGGCCTTCCTGCTGGCCTCTCCCACCCGGCACCCCTGCCCACCCACTCCCTGGTCATTTGGCAGCCCAGCCTCCTCATGCTCAACTCCTGGGTGTGGTGACTGGGAGCCCCTCCCCTCTTTTTTCTCCTTCCTTGTCCGTGGCTGGGCTGGGCCTGCAGGGCAGGCAGCTGGCGGCAGGGCCAAGGAGGAGGGGTGCTGGGTGTGGCTGCAGCAGGCAGAGTGGAGGGCACCCCTCCCCGATGGAGGTGACTAAGTCCCCCTGAAGCCACAGCCGCCAGCGGCAGCTCAGAGTTTCCAACAGGAAGCGAGCCACAGCTCCGGATGAGTCAGGGCCAGCAGGCTCAGACCCCTCTCTCCCCTGGACCTCATGGGCTGAGCTTGGGGATGGGAAGGAGGAGGCTCGGATGTGGAGTGTGGCAGAGGGCCAGGGCTGGGCCTCAGGCAGTGGCAGTGGTCATGATGGCCCTGCATACAGCCCGTGGCAGTTCTGATGATACCTGAGACCATGGACTTCTCGGGGTTTTTTTAAGTGATCAAGCAGTGAGCTACCCTGCCCTTCCCCACCGCACAGCCGCTCCGTGGGTCGGCAGAAGGGCAAGGTCAGAGCTCGTGGGCCAACTGTGCAGGTCCACGATGGCCCTGTTGGATGAGCTGCCCCTCTCCATCCAGCCCTGGCTAGGGAGCGCCAGCTATACCCCTGAGGTGAGGCCCCTGCCCTCCCTGTGCCCTGGTGGTCTGCTTATCCCTGGGTGTGGCCCCTCGGGGCCTGCTGGCAGCACATCTGTGTGGGAAGCCATCTGCCCACCTGCTTGCATAGCCATGCACAGGCCAGGGCCAGACCCAGACGGAGCCCCTGAGATGTGTGGGGTGAACTGGGTGAGGAGAGAGTGATGGGGAGGTGGCTTCAGAAGCAATCAGGGAGGGCTCTGAGGAGGTGCCTGCCCTGCCAGGAGCAGCCTGGAGAGAGGGACAGAGGGAAGCCGGAAGGCCGGAGGGACTCATGGGAAGGCCCTGGGCCTGTGGCAGAGAGTTTCAGTTGCTTGGTGTGGTGGGAAGCTGTAGGAGTGTGTTTTTATATGTGAGTTTCATGTACATTTCATTTTTATTTTATTTATTGTTTTGAGATGGAGTCCTACTCTGTTGCCCAGGCTGGAGCGCAGTAGCGCAATCTTGGCTCACTGCAACCTCTGCCTCCCGGGTTGAAGCGATTCTCATGTCTCAGCCTCCTGAGTAGCTGGGATTACAGGCGTGAGCCACCACGCCCGGCTAAGTTTTGTTTTATTTTTTTTAGTAGAGACGGGTTTTCGCCATGTTGGCCAGGCTAGTCTCAAACTCCTGACCTCAGGTGATCCGCCCGCCTCAGCCTCCCAAAGTGCTGAGATTACAGCTACCACCCAGTCCTAATTTACCTTGCAAATAGCGATGCTTTGCCTGGCTCAAAATTCTGAAGGAACTGAGGATTGTGTGGAGGAGATGCCAGCTGAGCGCTGTCCATGCACCAGCAACGGGCAGGGGCCAGGCAGCCACCACCATGGCGAGCACTGTCCACACACAGCACCTAGAGCTGCTTCTCACAGCAAAGGGCAGGGGCCGGGTAGCCGCCACCACTTCCGCTCTACACGGAGGACACGCCTGTGCCTCCAACCTCCCTCCTTGACCCTCTGTGGCCCTGCGTCAAGGAGGGCGCCTGGAAGTGGCCTGGCTGCCTTGCCCTTCTTCACGGCCACAGGGTGCCCGGGTGGAGGTGGACTGTGGCCCGGCCAGCTCTCCACAGGGATCACTGGCTTTGCCGAGTCGCCTGTTTACAGGATTTCTGTAGATCGCCCGCAGGCTTCTAAGGGGAGTTATGGTGGGCTTTGATTTGCACTTCACTGGTCAGCGAGCATCTGGGTGGAGAGGTATGGAGAGGGGAGGCAGGTGTCACCATCACCCCTGGACACGATGCCTGGGGCTGTGCTGGTTGGGGAGGACTCAGGTGGAGGAAGAGACCACCTTTGGGGCTGAGGAACGTGAGTCTCAAGGAGTGGGATGGGGTGGGCAGTTTGGGGCTCTGCTCCCGCCTGGCTCATGAAATACCACTGGGCACATGGATGCCTGGAATGTGGGTAGGAGGGTGGGAGGGCAGGGCTGGGCTGGTGGGGCCTGCAGTGGGGAGGGGAGGCTATAGGGTGGGGTCTGCTGGGCGGGGCAGGAACAGCAGGGAATACCCATGGGCTGGGGCCAGAGGGCTCTCCGGGATCGCAGGCAGGCCAGTCCCCGCACCCCCAGGCAGGTCTGCCGGGCTGGTCTGACCCGTCAGTCTGCCGGGCTTCAGCTCCACTCACTGACTAAGGGGTGGCTGCGAGGAGGAGCTGCTGCTACCAGGGCATGAGTGGGCCCTCCCTCTGCCTCCCACCCCTTCCCTCCTTCCTGCCTCGCCTTCCTCCCTGCCGGCTCTCGGAGCAGCCTGGCCTGTGCGGCAGCCATGGACAGGTACAGCATGGAGGAGCTGATTCAGCTGGGCCAAGGTAGGGCAGGCAGAGCTGGGGGCTGTGGGAGGCAGAGGATGGGGAGCCAGGGACCAAGGCCTCCGGCTATGCAGGGCCACAAGGGGGCCGGGGCCGCCCCTGGCAGACCTGTCTCCCTGTTGCCCACAGTTCTGTGCCGCCAGACGCCAGAATCTGGGATGCAGGGATAGGCACGGCCCCCGCTTGGAGCTGCCCCAGGGGTGTGTGTGATGTGTGTCCCGGAAGCACAGGCCCGGCCGGGCCTCTGTGGAGTGGTAGAAGAACTGCCCGCTGCCAGCCTGGGGCACTCCTGCCTCCAGGAGCTGGTTCTCACCCAGGCTGTTGAGTCAGACTCCTCTGGGGCTTCCCCAGCCTGTGACGGGGAGTGGGCTGAAACGTCCAGCCTGTCGGCCCCTGCCTACTGCTGGCCAGATGCCGGCCTGGGCTCAGCTGGGAGTTGGGCCGTCTCTGGCATGCCTTTGGGGCAGCGGGTATCCCTGACCCTCAGGGCTGTCGGGGCCCGCCCAACCCCTGGCCACCCAGAGCGGGCCACTGCAGGCATTTCCCTCCGCCACACGTTTTTGAGGTGTGGGGCTGGAGAGCAGGAGGCTGGGGTGGGCCCGGCCCTCTTGTCCCTGGGCTTCCCAGCATGGACCGGGGTGTCCTGCCTAGTGGCCCGGGGCCAGGCTGGTTCACTGTGCCTTGCTGTGGGCTGAAGTGACTACGGTGGAGGCCACCTGGGCTCAGATGGCAGCGTGCAGGACGGCGGGCGGCGCCTCAGGCTCCTGGTCTGTATGACGCATTCCTGGTATAGGACTTCACGGGTTTTGCTGAGGGTTCCATGTGGTGCCAGGAGCGACGCTGTGGGATGGGGTAGACCATCAACGTGCATTCTGCTGGGCCTGAGGGGTGTGCCCAGCAGACGGGGGTTCCAGGGAGAGGAGCGGGACTGTGCATGCCCCACATCCTGTTTCCCCGGCTGCACTGGGATCTGATCTGCATAGGATATACTATGGGCCTGCCTGTGGCCAGGCCCCCTGACCCAGGCCTTCCACAGAGCAGGGCTTTGGGGCTCCTGGGTGGAGCCAGGCCAGTCTTCTGCTGTGGCCCAGGAGAGGCGTCTCCATCCCAGATTCCTGGGACCCCAGGAGAGGCTGTGCTGTGGGGCAGGCGCTGGCCTGGGTGGCCTGAGCCCTGATTTTGGGCTGCCTGGGTATCTGGCCCGTGCGTGACCTTGGGGCGGCTGTCCCGGCCACCGGTGGGACCAGGTGCTGCGTTGAGTGACCTGCGCAGGGCCCTCTGGGAGAATGGGCAGCCTCTTCTCTTGGCCCTTGTGGCCTTTCCAAGAGTACCCCCTGGGTGGGCAGGGCAGGTGGGTGGGGACTGCACCCCCTCCTGCAGGGACGTGAGCCTGCGCCCCCCTGCGCCTTGCTGTATTATATTAGAACCCCCTGTGGGAGCTGGGGGACCGAGGTGTCGGGTGGCATCTCCCAGCCAGACCCGACTGCAGCGGGGCCTGGGTGCCCTCGCGCTGCACGTCATGTTCTAAGTCTGGGTGGTGACGGTCCTCGCGCGCCCTCCTCAGATATTTATATCCCCTGGGTCCCTGCCCACCGCTCCCCTCCCCCACAACCTGCTGCTGACAGCGGCACGGCCGTGCCCTCCTCCCACCCGACGCTGCCGCTGGTGGCTTGTGCCTCCTCCGAGGGGCCTGTGACCTCCCACACCCCTGGCCCGCTCCGTCTGCCCTGTGGGCTCCTGCCACCGTCCCCGATGAAGATCGTGCCCGGTAGGTGGGCAGCCCTTGAAAGCCTTGTGAAATCCTGGCCCCTTGCTGGGGACAGGAGCCAGAGGGCTGGGGCTGAGGCTGGAGGCCAGGGGCTCTGTCCCTTGCCCTGCACGCAGCCTGCCTCATGCGCCCTCACCTAAACCCCCTCACCCCAATCTGCAGTCTCACTCTGGGGGCGTTGGGGCTGGTGAGGAGGGCGAAGGTGAGGGAGTGCGGTGGGATCAGCTGCAGGCTTGGGTTGGGGGCTCTGGCATCCCTCCATGCCGGCCGGCTCTCCCCAGGGGGCAGCCTTGGAGGCGGCGTGGGCTGCTCAGGCCCCTCTTCTGGTGGGGACAGCAGGGGGAGGCTGGGAGGGAGGGAGGGTGTGTGCCGAGGCCGCGGGCAGTGCTGGGGGGCTGCAGCTTGGCCATACGTGCGGCTGGCCCCTCCTCCCAGCGGGTGTGGCCACGGGGACGCAGGGGTTAAGGCCAGCTAACCTTGAGCGTCAGTAGCTCTGCGCAGGGACAGCTGAGCCGGCCGGGTGGGGAGCGAGGGTGGGGAGGTGCCGAGGGCTGGACCGGCGGAGGGAGGAGGAGAGAAGGCGGGCGGGAGCTGTCTCGGGGCTGCCGCCGCGTATGGGGCGGTCCTGCAGGCAGGGCAGGCTCCGTCCCGGCGCTCCCCCTCGCTCACCCTGCATGCCGGGAGGGGGCCTGTCTAGCCTGGAGCAGCCGGTTCCCAGTGCAGGAAGGGCAGCCCTGGAGGTTCTGTGTGGTGGCCATGGAGCCCTCAGGCAGCCTGTTTCCCTCCCTGGTGGTTGTGGGCCATGTTGTCACCCTGGCCGCTGTGTGGCACTGGCGCAGGGGACGTCGGTGGGCACAGGACGAGCAAGGTAAGCCCGGCTGGTGGCTGCCAGGGACTCGGGGCGGGGCAGAGGGGCCGCCTGCCTCCCGCCCCTTCATTCCCTGTGCCCTCCTCTTCCTGTTTCCAAGCTGCATGTCAGTGAAAGCAGTGTTGCCCCCCGCCCCACCCTGCAGTGTAGACCCTGACCCTGCTGCAGTCCCAGGGCGGGGCAGGCTCTGCGGCGGCCCTCAGCCTGCAGCCTGTACTGGGAAGGAGGGTGGAAGGGGAGGCTGGCAGGGCAGGAGCCTGTGGCAGCTGCCGTGGCAGGGACAAGTGGGGCAGGTGCCTGTCCGGCCATCACTGAGGTAGAGGTGGCTCCCTGCCCACAGAGCAGGGGGTGGAGCCGCACACAGGTGAGGCAGGTGCCCTCATGCCCTCAGGCCCCACAGGGGGTGGGGGCAGCCAGGCTGTGCCCTGCCCTCCCTGCTCAAAGTCACCAGCTCCTGGGCTGTGGTCCCAGGTAGCAGCTGTGCCCAGCACAGGATGGGGTGGGGCTGGAGTGAATGGAGCCTGGGGCGGGGCCCTGGGGATTGGGCAGCTTCAAGCATGGGCTTCTGGCCAGAAGAACTGCCTATCGGGGACCTGGCCGGCTGGACCTCTCCTACAGTGAGGGCGCTGCCTGGCTCAGCTCCTCTGCTGGATCCCCGAACTTGAGATGACTCAAGATGGGGCTTCTAGGCGTGGAGCTGGGGACGCTCGGAGCTGCCGGGGACTCAGCTGCCAGGATGGGACTTGGGCTGAGGGCTTCTTCCCCATCCATGTTTTTGGCCGGGAACCAGACACTGTCCCTCCCTCCCCATCTCGGCCCACGATTGTCCCCCTCGGCCACGGTCCTGGCTCACAGGATGCCTCAACTCCCCAGATGTGGTTCAGCCCCTCGGTTCTGCCCCTAGCGTTGTCTGCCCACCACCTGGCCCCATGCCCTGCCTTCCTCCCTGGGCCCCACAGTGCCATCCTGCTGGGAGGCCCCTCCCATGCCGCGGCAGTCCCGGGGCAGCCTCCCAGCCCGACCCGTGGGTTGGGGCGCGGCTTCCTGGCTGCGCTGGGCGGGGCTGTGCGCCAGGGCAGGTTCTTTGGGTCTGGGCCTCGCTCCCGCAGTGGGCGGATTGTGGGGGGAGGTGGAAGAGGTGGAGAGCCAAGCCGGCGCCCTCGCAGCGTGGGCTGGAAGCAGAGGCGCAGCCGCGGTCCAGCTCCCCGCACTGTCCGGGGGTCCAACCGGGGCTCAGGCCGCGACCGGCATGTCGGGGGCGGGGGGCGCCTTTGCCTCGCCGAGGGAGGTCTTGCTGGAGCGGCCGTGCTGGCTGGACGGGGGCTGCGAGCGGGCCCGCAGGGGCTACCTCTACCGGCAGCTGTGCTGCGTAGGTGGGTGCGGTGGCGTGGCCGGTGGCACCGAAGGGGCCACCGTCGCCCTCACCTAGTGGGGCTTGGTCTCTGCTGGGAACCGCCGCCCGGCCTGGGATGGGGGTGGTGCCCTGGCCAGGTGCAGCCTTGCCCCCTGAGCTCCGGAAACACCTGGGGAGGAAGGCGGGGTGATGTTCCCCTACCCCCATTTGTTTGTCTCTAAAGAAGGGGCTGGAGGGGGCGGGGCTGGCGTACTCCCAGCTGCTTCACGTCAGCCTGGGCTTTGGCCCGGGTTTCCAGGACACGGGGGAGGGAGGAGGTGCTGAAGGCGGGGCTCCGGGCCTTCTGTGGACTTGCTGCAGTCCTGGGCCAGTGGGATTCCCCTCCCAGTCTTGGGGTTTCCGTCCTAGGACTGTCTCCACTAGCTGCGGGACCTCAGCCATAGCATCCACACCTATAAAACGGGGGGCGATACTCCTCAGAGGGCCATGGCAGTGCCTGTCGTGAGGGACCCTGGGCTGGCGGCCGAGGGTCAGCTGCCCTGGACAGCACAGGTGCCAGGCAGGTGTGCAGAGGCACCTGAGCTGGGGGTGTTCTGGGTACGTCCCAGGTGGGAGAGCCAGCTGAGCCGCAGCTGTAGAGGGTGGGTGTGGCTTGGCTGGGTAGGGCAGTGGGGAGGGGGTGCGGTTGGTTTTAGGGTCAGAATAGGAGGAATGGGGCATCCATGGTAGGGATCAAAGGGGCAGGCTGGGCTGGGAGGGAGGGGAGGTGATGAGGAGGGAAGAGCTCAGAGCAAAGAGGTGCCCAGAGGCAGGAAGTGGGGAAGGGGAACTCGAGCCAGGCTTGGGAGGTGGAGGCCCCTGACTGAGCCCCCAGCACACCCAGCCCCAGCCCTGCCCTGCCCCAGCCCTTCTCCCCACCCTGCCCCTTCCCTTCCCTGAGCCCCTGCCCCATTCCTGTCCCTGGCCCGGCCCAGGGCGGCATCTTTGGAGGCCTGTTAGTGGCAGGGAGAAGGCTGGAACAGGGGCCTGACTAGGGTGGGGCCCACGTGAGTCCTGGACCTTGGCCCCAGCTCCCGGTTTCCAGCTGTCCTGGACTCCCTGTGCCCACCTCCTTGGCTGTTCCGGGATCTCACGCTGTGCCCCTCAGCAGAGTGGCAGCCGCGTTCCCGCAGGCAGGAGCCACCTGGTCACGGCCAGGACCCCAGAGCCCCACGCCCAGCAGGCGCGGTGCTTGGCCTCAGGAGAGCTGCTGGGCCCCGGGCTTCTGAAGAGGCAAACAGTGTTTCCAGAGGCTTTGCACCCGGGGACAGGTGGCAGAGGTGTGAGGTGCGGGGTGCCCTCGGGCACACGACCGGAGGCGCTGACCAGTACGGGGTCAGGTTTTGGTTTGGGGGCTTCTGTGACTCCTGAGGTCCTGGAGGCTGCTGGGCCAGGCAGGCAGAGCAAGAGGGTCACCCCGAATCTCACGCCAGGCTCAGAGTCGACGCGTGGAGACCAAGGGGTGTCTTTGTGGGGCGGGGTGTAAGACGTGGCAGAGCCCTGGGGACTGACTGTGCCCCTTGGCGTGGGGTGGGGGCTTCCTCACCTCTGAGGGGTTCTGGCACCCCCTCACGGCCTCACGGGCAGTAGGAATGGGGTGGGGTGAGCTCTTCCCAGAACCGAGGGCTGAGTGCAGCTCCCAGCTGGACCGAGTCTGCCTGATGTACGGCTGGAACATTCTTGTGGTTGGGGCAGCGCATTCTTTCCTATGGTGGTCGGGTGGGCTGGCCAGGCCCAGAAGCTGGCCAGAGGCAGCTCCGCCCCAGACCCCAGGGAGCCAGAGACCTCAACCAGCGCAGGCCCTTTGCCCTTTGCCCTTTACAGCAGGAGGCTGCTTCCCTTGGGCCCCACCCAGCTGCAAACAGCACCCCCCACCCTGGGGTCACCCAGGTCCTGCCTCAGGTGTGGCTTCCCATCCATGAGTCACAGGCCTGGGCCCCCTCCCCATCCCTGACTCACTGGCAGGGCCCCTCCTGGGGCTTCCCGATGCTCCATCCCCCCACGAGGCCCAGCCTCCGTGAGTCAGCCCTCAGCTACGAGCCTCCGGCCTAAGGTGTCCTCCTGGGCCAGGGTGGGCTCTGCAGGTGGGCGCTGCTCCAGGATGTGCCAGATGGGCAGCTTGGGAGGGGCTAGGCCTGCCGTGGGACCCCACTGGCCCCGGAGCAGTAGCCTGGCCTGGGGCAGGGCAGGCACCATGGGGTAGGGTGTGCTCCCCACTTCATGCAGGTCTGTGAGGAAGTGTGACTGGGGGGCTGCAAGAGCTGATGGGCAGCAGGCCCCCTCCCCTAGCCACGTGTCAGCGGCTTCCCGAGTCCTCCCTGGCAGGGTGGGTGGGCAGAGGCTGAAGTAGGGCCTGGCCCGGGCCTGGAGGGAGCTCCAAAGAGAGGCGTGGCCTCAGCCCCTCCCACTGGGGGAGCCCTTCAGTCTGTTGGGGGGTCCTTCTGGGTGGCCGTGGGGATGGCCTGTGTTCCTTTGTGGTCCTGGCAGCATCTGGTGTGCAGTGAAGTGCCAGCTCCCCCTGTGTCCCCAGGTCCCCCTAGGGGACTTCATTGGGCAGGATGGGTGAGGAAACCCCGGTTTCCTGTTTCTGGCGGGCCGAGGGCGTGTCTGTGGGGGAGGGGGCTCCTTGCTCCTTCCCGCCGGGACACTCCCCTCCCTGGCGGCCTGGGCGGGGTGGGGCCTCGGGGGCGGGCCTGCTTCGCCGGGGAGTACAGCAGGCAGGGAGTGGCCACATCGACTGGGGCTCTGAGCTGAGCCTGTGCTCCTGTGCCGAGTGAGCGTCTCGTGGGGCCGCCAGCCTTCAGCTGCTTGTGTGCCACGCGGGGCTGCCCGGAGCACTGTGCTGAGGCTGAGCATCTGGGCGACAAAGGTGTGGGGGCAGCATGTCTCAGCACCAGCTCCGCGTGCCGGAGCCCCAGGGCCTGGGCCGAAAGAGAACCAGCTCGGAGGACAACCTGTACCTGGCTGTGCTCAGGGCCTCTGAGGGCAAGAAAGGTAGCAGGGCTCTCCTTGGGCACCTCCGCCAGGCAGGGCGGGCCCCTGTGGGAGGAAGGCCCACATCCTGTGGCAGGAAGCCTTGGCAACGGGTGGGGGGCTGGTCTCGGAGATGGGGGTCGGGGGACAGCCATCCCCACCCAACACAGAGTGGGCCAACAGGAGCCCGCAAGGCCGATGGGGGCCTCTGAGCATCAGGTGTCAGGCCTGGACGGGCGAGGAACTCTGCACTCTGGGGAAGGTTTGCTGCTCTGTCAGCACCACAACAGCTTCCCTTCCAACACCCCAGCGGGCCCTGGCCCTGGCTCTGCCACACCCCTGCTTGGGTCTCAGTCTGTAGGGGGCGGCGGGTGTGCAGGACGGGACATGTGTGCCCTGGGCTCAGGGTGCGGTCCAGGACCCTCCCATTTCCTCCGGGGAAGAGTCGGGTGGGGTGGTGCACCTGGCGGCGCCTGGGCCCCTGGCACCTGGGTCTCTGCTGTCCTGGCTGGGCTGTGGGTGAGGGCGCCTGGGTCTCTGTGTGATCTGAGGGAGGCTTTGGGGCTCCCCAGGCGGGACCTGGCCAGCCAGGCTGCCGTGTCTGCATGGTGGTCACCGGAGGGCCCCCGGGGCTTCTCCCAGGCCCCAGGTAAACTGGTCTTGTCTCCCCCAGATGAGCGGGATCGTGTGCAGAAGAAAACCTTCACCAAGTGGGTCAACAAGCACCTCATCAAGGTTGGTGGTGCATGCTCGTGCGTGTCACAGGGGCCGAGGCTGCCGGAGCCACCGAGGGAGGGTGGCCCCCACCGCCTACGGCTGTCCCCATGCTGCCTGTGCACTCACCTTTCATCTCTGAAACCTGTTATTTTCTGTCCTTTTTCTTCCCTACGCCTGCTCCTGTCTCTCTCTTCCTCCTCTTCCTTCTGGTTTTTCCTGGTCTCTCCTTGCAGCACTGGAGGGCAGAGGTAGGTGCCTCCGCGGGGCAGGGGTGTGTTCCGTGGGCTCCTGGGGGACTCAGCCCCCGCCTCCTTCCCTCTGGTACTGGCACCCACTCGGTGGATCAGCCTCCCAGGGACTGTTGGTGGCTCGGGGGGACTGGCCACCTCAGCTGCTGCTGTCCCCACAGGCCCAGAGGCACATCAGTGACTTGTATGAAGACCTCCGAGATGGCCACAACCTCATCTCCCTGCTGGAGGTCCTCTCGGGGGACAGCCTGGTACGTGTGCCCCTGCCCCTTCCGGGCCCTGCCTGCCCCCACCTGGAGACCTCTGCCTGCCTTCCCTCCTTGGGGCCTCTTCGGCCGCCCACTCTACTGAGAATCCAGCTTAGCCCTTCCTGCCGTCTCCCTGGGGGCAGCCTGGCCTCATCCCTGGCAGTGCCTCCTGCCCAGGCTGCTGGGCATCACAGCCGAGGGCCTGGCCTGGGAGTGGCCGCAACCCTCGGACCTCGGCTGCTCTGGGCCTTGCTGCCCTCCACATCGGGGCCCTGACACAGTAACCTCACGCTCTGCTCTGCTTTGGTTTCTCTGCTGCTTGGACTCTGAACCTTGACCTCTGCCCTTTACCCTTTGCCCTGCTCTGGCTGGGCAGCCGAGGGAGCGGGACGTAAGCAGGAGCTCACGCCTGGTGAGTGGCTGTGCCTGCTGGCCGCAGCGGCACGGGAGCTCCCCAAGACCATGGAGCCCAGCTTTCTGGGGGCTGGCGGCCCATCGGCCGACCCCTGCCTGGCTCTTGGGCGGGCAGGTGGTTGGGTGTCAAGCTGCCTGTCCACCGTGCTGCCCAGAGCTGGCCTGGGACCCACCAGCAGCTGCTGTGGCTGCCGCCGCCGGGCAGGAGGACCCCCCTTAGTGCCACTGCCCTCCACATGAGGCTTCCTGGCTGTTGTCTCCTCCCACCCCTTCCTTCCTTCCCTCAGTCTGGATCGCTGGACTTCCCGAGCCCTGGTGGGCCTGGCCCGGCCCCTGGGCCGGTGGCCTCCCTTTCCCTGCGGGGGAGGGTGAACCTGGGATGAGAGGGGCTGCTGCCCCCGGGGAAGACCCTTGGCTCGGTCGCTGCAGTGCTTAGGGGGTGTTGAGGGTGGGGCCTGGGAGCTGCAGCTGCACTGTGGGTGCTGACTGATCCCCCCCCACAGCCCCGGGAGAAGGGGAGAATGCGTTTCCACAAGCTGCAGAACGTCCAGATTGCCCTGGACTACCTCCGGCACCGCCAGGTAAGGCTGCCCACCCGGCCCTGGGCCCAGCCAACCCCTCACCAAGCCAGCCCTGCCCTGTGGGCCGTGACCGAGAGCCCCTCGCTCACAGGTGAAGCTGGTGAACATCAGGAACGATGACATTGCCGACGGCAACCCCAAGCTGACCCTTGGCCTCATCTGGACAATCATTCTGCACTTCCAGGTAGAACGGCTGCCTCCAGGACCCCCACCCCCTGCAGGAGTTTGCGGAGTAGCCTGGGCTCCTTGGCTGGCGGGCTGATCCACTTTCTGGCTGGGTGTGGCCCGGGAGGTGGCTGGCACCATAGGTATGGTGGCGCCTGGGTGCCTTCCTGCCAGCCACAGCCCTGGACTGGATCTGTGGCCTGAGGGTACAGGCCTCTCTCTGAGGCCACCTATCCGTGCCCTCTGGCCCTGGCTGGGCAGGGCCTGGAGCCTCCCTATGGAGGAATGCGGGCCCCGGTGCCTGCCCTGGGCAAGCTTCTGCAGCATCGCAGGCTGAGTCACCCGCTGCTTGTCCTGGCTGTACAGGAAACCACAAATCTGAGAGCTGAGCAGGCAGAGCCTGGTGCTGGCACGGCAGCTGAGTCACACAGGCTGGCAGAACGACAGGCAGCTAGGGGTGGGTGGGCAGAACCTGGCCTGAGCGTGCCACTGAGTGCAAAGCCAGGCTGCCAGAGGCCCCACCTGCCAGCCCGAAACCAGGGATGGAGCTTGAGCCCCAGCCTTTTCCAGGCCTGGGGGTTCTGGGCCAGGTTTAGGGGTATACTTATGGGCTCCTCTTATGCCCGCTGTCCTTCCACTCTGCTCCATCCCAGCCCCTGGAGGTGCAGGGTGCAGCCCAGCCTCCCCAGTTAGGGGAGTGGGCACCTGCTGTGTGGTGGCAGTGAGGGTTGAGGGTTCTGAGCTGTGTGGTGGTAGATGCCACCGGCTGGAGTGGCTGGACTTGTGGCCCCGAGGCATGGCCAGTCCCAGCAGCTTCCAAACAGGGAAAGGCCCCGGGGCCCAGTGCTGCCCTGGCTAGCTTGGTGGCCCCACACACTCCCCTGGGTGCCGAGCTGCCCCTGCCCCTGTGCATGTGGCTGTGGGCACAGGGCAGGCCTGACAGCTGTGGCTGAGCTGTGGCCTCCTATCTGCTGTGGGCAGATCTCAGACATCCAGGTGAGCGGGCAGTCGGAGGATATGACGGCCAAGGAGAAGCTGCTGCTGTGGTCACAGCGCATGGTGGAAGGGTACCAGGGCCTGCGATGTGACAACTTCACCTCCAGCTGGAGAGACGGCCGCCTCTTCAACGCCATCATCCACCGTCACAAGTACTTGGCCCCGGGGGCAGGGGGCTGGGGGCTGGGGACACCCCCACAGTGCCTCCGCTAGGCAACTTCAGACACGTCGGGGCAGGGAGGAGGGCAGGAGGAACAGGGATGAGTGCCAGCTGGCCACCTCAGGGTGGTGGAGTTCAGGGCCCGGCCCTACCCTGGTGCCCTTCAGCAGCACCACCGCTTCCTCGAGGCTGGAGGGCCTGCAGGCTGCTGGTCCTCACAGCCAGGAGCATGTGCCCGCTGTGGATGCCTCCGGAGGGGCCTGGTGGGCAGGGTGGCTGCAGGGAGCCTCAGCTGCCTGGCACTCTCCGCTCTGCACAGTCCTCTGTGCTGTGCCCTGGGCTCCTGGGCATGGGGGTGGCAGGGCGCTTTCAGCTCTGCCCGTGTGGCAACGCACCTTTCAGGGTGAGTGTGGGGCGGGGTCCACGGTTGCTGGGATGTGTGAGGAGCAAGCCTGCGCGCCCGCCTGTGTGGTGTGGCCACTGGTCTTGTCCCACCCACCTGACCAGCCACCTGCTTGTCCCAGGCCCATGCTCATCGACATGAACAAGGTGTACCGGCAGACCAACCTGGAGAACCTGGACCAGGCTTTCTCTGTGGCGGAGCGGGACCTGGGAGTGACACGGCTCCTGGACCCTGAGGGTACGTCTGCGTGGCCCTCCTCCCTGCCCCTTCCCCTGCTGCCTGCCCCAGAGCCCCCGCTGAGCTGCCCTTCCCTGCAGATGTGGACGTCCCTCAGCCCGACGAGAAGTCCATCATCACCTACGTCTCGTCGCTGTATGACGCCATGCCCCGTGTGCCAGACGTGCAGGATGGGGTGAGGGCCAACGTGAGTGGGGGGCCTGGAGGGCAGGGGGCTTGGGCCTGGATGCACCGATGGCCCCTGACAGCCATCCGTGCCTGCCTGTGCCTGCCCGCAGGAGCTGCAGCTGCGCTGGCAGGAGTACCGGGAGCTGGTGCTGCTGCTGCTGCAGTGGATACGACACCACACCGCTGCCTTTGAGGAACGCAGGTTCCCCTCCAGCTTCGAGGAGATTGAGGTGGGCCTGCCGTGTGGGGTGGGGTCCTGGGCCTGCCCTGAGGGCTGGGCATGGCTGCCGACACCCTCATCCCCGGCAGATCCTGTGGTCTCAGTTCTTGAAGTTTAAGGAGATGGAGCTTCCAGCCAAGGAGGCCGACAAGAACCGGTCCAAGGGCATCTACCAATCCCTGGAGGTGAGTGGGACCACCGGAGGGGTGGGTGGTGTCCTGGACCACCAGTGGTGTCCTAGAGGCTCTTCCAGAGCCCGACCTGGCCCTGCCTTTGGGACCAGGGCTGTCCCGGGTCTGGTGGGCTGGGGTCTGAGGGCCCAGCGCCCCATCCCCTGCCCCCTGCATATAGGGCCTGAGCTTGGCCCCTGTCCACAGGGAGCGGTGCAAGCAGGCCAGCTCAAGGTGCCCCCTGGCTACCACCCGCTGGACGTGGAGAAAGAGTGGGGCAAGCTGCACGTGGCCATCCTGGAGCGGGAGAAGCAGCTCCGCAGCGAGTTTGAGAGGTGGGTGGGGCCCTGTGGTGGCAGGGGAACCACCCGAGGGTGAGTCACTGCCTGGGGAGGAAACCCCCGCCCGCCCTTCCCCAGCGGGGGAACCCGAGCTCCCACTGGCCTTAGGACAGTGGGCCACAGGCAGGGAGGCCAGAGCAGGAGGCGAGCTACAGTCTGTGCCCAGGGCTGTGCCGGACCCGGCCAACGCAGCCCCTTCCCCGTGCTTCTGCCGCAGGCTGGAGTGTCTTCAGCGCATCGTGACCAAGCTGCAGATGGAGGCGGGGCTGTGTGAGGAGCAGCTGAACCAGGCCGACACCCTGCTGCAGTCGGTGAGGGGTGTGGGGCTGGCAGCACGGGAGGGAGGCCAGAGGAGCCTGCCCCGCCCTGCAGCCGGAAAGCCAGGGGGGGCTGTCTGCCTGGGCTCCTGGGGCAGGGGCAGGGGCGGGGCATGCGGTGGGGAGTCCAGCCCTGAGCTCCTCCCTCTGCAGCCAACTCTCACAGTGCAGCCAACTCTCACAGTGCAGCCAACTCTCACAGTGCAGCCAACTCTCACAGCCTGCTTTGGGCAGAGTTGGTTTCTGGTCACCGGGCAGAACCCAGGGTGGCTGCCTTGCCCCCATCAGGCCCCCTCCCCTACAGCGGTTTACGTTAGGGGCGGGGTGAAGAGAGGGGTGAGGGGAGGGGTGAGGGGAGGGGTGAGGGGAGGGGTGAGGGGAGGGCCCAACCCATGCTGCTTGCCCAGGAGGACAGGGCCACACAGCGTTACAGGAGGAGTTACGTGGGGTGGGTAATGGAGGATGAGGCCCAGGACCCCACGGACATGGTCATGGGGGTATCGGTTCTTGGACTGGGCAGAATTACTCTGGACTTGGTCCCAATCCCCCAGAAGGCCGGCAGGAAGATGTGTGAGGTGGGCAGGGAGGGAAGGGGAAGGATGGGGACGGGGGCAGGACCCACTGAGGCTGAGGAAGCGGGTGAGGGTGGCCATCTTGGCCGGGGCCCCAGTGAGGTCAGAGGGGGATCAGCTGTGCTCCGAGTCACGACAACGACCTTGCAGGATGTCCGGCTGCTGGCCGCAGGCAAAGTGCCGCAGCGGGCAGGGGAGGTGGAACGGGACCTGGACAAAGCGGATAGCATGATCCGGCTGCTGTTCAATGACGTGCAGACCCTCAAGGATGGACGGCACCCGCAGGGCGAGCAGATGTACCGCAGGTGGGCCCCGCCCTGCCCTCCCTGATGCCCAGGTCCACACAGCCCCAGGCCTGCCAACACCTACCTGAGTCCTCTGCTGCCCCAGGGTATACCGTCTGCACGAGCGCCTGGTAGCCATCCGCACCGAGTACAACCTCCGGCTGAAGGCAGGCGTGGCGGCCCCTGCAACCCAGGTGACCCAGGTGACTCTGCAGAGTGTGCAGAGGCGCCCTGAGCTGGAGGACTCCACTCTGCGCTACCTGCAGGACCTGCTGGCGTGGGTAGAGGAGAACCAGCACCGTGTGGATGGCGCTGAGTGGGGTGTGGACCTGCCCAGCGTGGAGGCGCAGCTGGGCAGCCACCGAGGCCTGCACCAGTCCATCGAAGAATTCCGGGCCAAGATTGAGCGGGCACGGAGTGATGAGGTGGGTGGCACTGAGCGATGGGCAGCGGAGGGGGTGGGCCGGGCCCAGCCACTGCAGGCCTCACCATCTCATCTGTTGCAGGGCCAGCTCTCCCCTGCCACCCGGGGTGCCTACCGTGACTGCCTGGGTCGGCTGGACCTGCAGTACGCCAAGCTGCTGGTGAGTAGGGGCAGGGCCAGCTGGGGGAGGTGGGTAGTCCGCGGCCTGCTGACACGCATCCTCCTGCCCACAGAATTCCTCCAAGGCCCGCCTTAGGTCCCTGGAGAGCTTACACAGCTTTGTGGCAGCCGCCACTAAGGAGCTAATGTGGCTAAATGAAAAGGAGGAGGAGGAGGTGGGCTTCGACTGGAGCGACCGCAACACCAACATGACCGCCAAGAAGGAGAGCTACTCGGTGAGGGGTGGCCCAGTGCCCCTGAACCCCACAGTCCCCTCCCCGCTGTGCCCTGGCTGTCCCCTGTAGTCAGAGACCAGTGGGGGCCCTGGGTCGAGTTTGCTGGGAGCTTGGCAAAGCTGGATGTGGCCGGCCAGCCCTGAGACCCTTTGCCCTGGTGCCAGGCCCTGATGCGGGAGCTGGAGCTGAAGGAGAAGAAGATCAAGGAGCTCCAGAGTGCTGGGGACCGGCTGCTGCGGGAGGACCACCCGGCCCGGCCCACGGTGGAGGTGGGGCTGAGGGAGCCACCCAGGGCTCCCTGGGCAGGGGCGGGGCTGCAGAGGGGCCATGCTGGGCCCCCAGGTGGGGCAGGGCAGGGACTGACAAGGACCTGCTGCCCTGTAGTCCTTCCAGGCGGCCCTGCAGACGCAGTGGAGCTGGATGTTGCAGCTGTGCTGCTGCATCGAGGCACACCTGAAGGAGAACGCTGCCTACTTTCAGGTGAGAACTGGAGCTCCCCTCCCCACTGTGGCTCAGTGGCGCCTTGGAGGAGCCCCTGGACCCCCTCAGCAGCTCCAATCAGGAACCCTCCTATCTGTTGCCAGCTGCTACCTGCAGCCTGACCGGGGCCTTAGACAGGGATGCTCCCCAGGCCTCCTGGGGGCTTTGCCACTCCGTCCTCAGTGCCCCCGTCTTGGGCCTGCCCTGGGAGAGCTGTGGGCTAGGGCTCTGGTCCCAGGTAGCCTGGCGTGACCCCCTCCCACTGCCCCAGTTCTTCTCAGACGTGCGGGAGGCCGAGGGGCAGTTGCAGAAGCTGCAGGAGGCGCTGCGTAGGAAGTACAGCTGTGATCGCTCCGCCACCGTCACCCGGCTGGAGGACCTGCTGCAGGATGCCCAGGTGAGGGAAGGGGTGTGCAGGGGCGTGTCGGGAGAGGCTGGCCTGGAGTCTGGGCTGCATGGATACCCTGGAGACTGGGGCGGGGGGAGCAACTGGAGGGGCCAGCAGGGGTTGGGAGGCGCCATGGGGGGTGTAGAAGTCAGCTGACGGGGCAATGAGGCAGGGTGTGGGGAGCCAAGAGGCAGCCGGTCTGAGCCGGGCCACCCCCATCTCCACAGCCACAGAGCTAGTAGAAGCCTGAAGTCAGCAGCTATTGCCAGCCCTTGTACTGTAGAAGGGGCACCAGCTGTTTGGCCTGAGATCTGGAGTGGGCAGAGTGGAGCTGGGCTTCGTGCTCTGGGGGCAGGAGTGGGATCACCCAGGAGGGTGGGGGCACAGTGGGGAGTGACAGGGAAAAGGGATTGGAGGCTGGAATGGCCTCTGAGATCGGCAGGGCTGGGCCTGGGGAGAGCCAGCAGCTCCCAGGTACATCCTACAGCCTGGCCTCCGCAGAGGGGTGGGATGGGAGGAGGCAGTGACCTTCTGCAGCCCGCAGGGGAGGGGCAAGGGGCGAGGGCATTGTAGGGGCCAGAGCGTAGCTGCGGACATGGTGGGTGAGCTGGGGTGAGAGGAGGGTGCCCTATCTGGGTTGGGAAGGAGCGAGGGCGCATGGGTCTGCTTTGGGGCCAACCCCCAGGGCCCGTCCCAGCTACACGTCCTGCTTTCAAGTGCCGCCAGCCCGGGAGCATCAGGAGGGCCCCACAGGCCTGGTCCAGGGTCTGGGGGTGCCTGGGGCAGGCCTGTGGGTCTCCATGGCCGTTGTCTAGATGCTGCCCCTCCCCCACAGGACGAAAAGGAACAGCTGAACGAGTACAAGGGGCACCTCTCGGGCCTGGCCAAGCGGGCCAAGGCCATCGTGCAGCTGAAGCCCCGCCACCCAGCCCACCCCGTGCGGAGCCGCCTGCCCCTGCTGGCCGTGTGCGACTATAAGCAGGTGGAGGTGAGGGCAGGCCCAGGCTCCACCAGGGGGCGTGACCAGGCAGGGCACGGTGTGGCCGTGTCCTCACCAACTCTACCCATTCCAGGTAACCGTGCACAAGGGTGACGAGTGCCAGCTGGTGGGCCCTGCGCAGCCGTCCCACTGGAAGGTGCTCAGCAGCTCCGGCAGCGAGGCCGCCGTGCCCTCCGTGTGCTTCCTGGTGCCCCCGCCCAACCAGGAGGCCCAGGAGGCTGTCACCAGGTGGATGGCAGGGGCTCAGCAGGTGGGGGGTGGACGGCGGGTGGGACGCTGGTGATGCTGACTGTAGGCCTGACCTGCCAGGCTGGAGGCCCAGCACCAGGCCCTGGTCACGCTGTGGCACCAGTTGCACGTGGACATGAAGAGCCTTCTGGCCTGGCAGAGCCTTCGCCGTGACGTGCAGCTCATCCGCTCCTGGTCCCTGGCCACGGTACACCTGCCCCCCAGCCAGGGGCTCTCTGGGTGGGAGGAGGGGAGGGGCATTCTGCAGGGCACAACCGCCTCGCCCGGCACTTAGCCCCACATGCTTCCCCCAGTTCCGCACCCTGAAGCCAGAGGAGCAGCGCCAAGCCCTGCACAGCCTGGAGCTGCACTACCAGGCCTTCCTGCGGGACAGCCAGGACGCAGGCGGCTTTGGGCCTGAGGACCGGCTGATGGCCGAGCGCGAGTACGGCTCCTGCAGCCACCACTACCAGCAGCTACTGCAGAGCCTGGAGCAGGGTAGGGCATGGCAGGGCTGGGGTGGTTGGGCTGGTGCGAGGTGGGCAGTGGAGTGACCCGGATGTGTTCCCCAGGTGCACAGGAAGAGTCTCGCTGCCAGCGCTGCATCTCTGAGCTCAAAGACATCCGGCTGCAGCTGGAGGCCTGTGAGACGCGCACCGTGCACCGCCTGCGGCTGCCGCTGGACAAAGAGCCGGCCCGGGAGTGTGCGCAGCGCATCGCTGAGCAGCAGGCAGGGGTTGTCCCCACCCTGTCCAGTCCCATCCCTCTCCCCAGCCCTCTCCCCACCCTCCCTCCTTCGGCCCTCAAGGGGCGCTGTGTGCTGCGCCCGGTGGTAAGTGCATTCCCACTCCTGTCTTTGCAGAAGGCGCAGGCGGAGGTGGAGGGACTGGGTAAAGGGGTCGCCCGGCTCTCCGCCGAGGCCGAGAAGGTCCTGGCCCTGCCAGAGCCATCACCTGCGGCCCCCACGCTGCGCTCGGAGCTGGAGCTGACGCTGGGCAAGCTGGAGCAGGTCCGCAGCCTGTCTGCCATCTACCTGGAGAAGTGAGTGCACCTGGCCACAGGCGAGGCGCTCGGGTGGGCTGGGAGGTGCTGGCCAGGAGGTGGGAGGCCCAGGCTTGGGTGGCGGCCGCAGAGGTGGTGAGAAGAGTTCAGGGCTGCGTGCTCTTCTACAGTGGTGGCCGGGGGACTTCCTGGTGATGAGATTTGGGTGTGGGGAAGAGAGAGTGGAGCTGGGTGGTGGCTGCTGAGTGAGGTGGGGAGGCTGTGGATCTACTTTCAGTGGCGGAGTAAGGAATTCTGCACCCTGCCTCTTGTCTGTCCTGTTCCTGGCCTGGACTTAACGGCTTCTGGCATTTATTTCCGATGGGTTATGTCATAGTCTTTTCCTGTGTTGCAAACCACATGTCCAGCCCCTATCTACTCTTCACAAAACCAACACAGTGATAGGGCCGCCACTGTCTGTCACAGGGTGCCATTTCCACCCTAGTGTCCCCTTTACCCGGTCTTGGGCTGCAAGGGCTGAGAACTATGCTTTCAGGCCCTGTGGGCACCAGGACACCGCTGTCATCCAGCCAGTGGGCTCTTCCTGTCTCAGGGCCTTGGGGTCTGCCGTTCCTGGCTGGCACACCCCCTCTTCCCTCTTCAGGCTGGGGCCTGAGTGTCCTTGTGTTGCAGAGGCTCCCAGCTTCCTTCTCCCCAAGTCTGTTCTCCCTGAAGCAAGCCTGTGACCACAGGGTCAGCCAACCCCCAGGGTTGGGTCTGGGCTTGGCAGGCAGCACCTTGGGTCGCTGTGGCTCGGGTTCCATCCTCTTGGGCTGTTGCTCGAGCCCCATGTCCTGGCCCTGAGCCGTGCTTTCCCACCAGGCTCAAGACCATCAGCCTGGTGATCCACAGCACGCAGGGAGCCGAGGAGGTGCTCAGGGCCCACGAGGAGCAGCTCAAAGAGGCCCAGGCCGTGCCGGCCACCCTCCCGGAGCTCGAGGCCACCAAGGCCTCTCTGAAGGTACTGTTTCCGGGCTTGGACCTCACAGTGGGGTGGGGGTACAGCGGGCGCAGCTGAAACTGCACACGCCCCTCCTGTCCCCAACAGAAGCTGCGGTCCCAGGCTGAGGCACAGCAGCCCGTGTTCGACGCCCTGCGGGATGAGCTGCGGGGGGCGCAGGAGGTGGGGGAGAGACTGCAGCAGCGGCACGGGGAGCGGGACGTGGAGGTGGAGCGCTGGCGGGAGCGGGTCGCCCAGCTGCTTGAGCGCTGGCAGGCTGTGTTGGTCCAGACCGATGTGCGGCAGCGTGAGCTTGAGCAACTGGGCCGCCAGCTGCGTTACTACCGCGAGAGCGCAGACCCCCTGGGCGCCTGGCTGCAGGATGCCAGGCAGCGGCAGGAGCAGATTCAGGCCGTGCCTCTGGCCAACAGCCAGGCTGTGCGGGAGCAGCTGCGGCAGGAGAAGGTGGGCCTGGGTCGGTGGGGACGGGGCGGCTGGGCGTGCCCTGCGGCCGCTGCTCTAACCGCGCTGTCCCCCAGGCCCTTCTGGAGGAGATCGAGCGCCATGGCGAGAAGGTCGAGGAGTGCCAGAGGTTTGCGAAACAGTACATCAACGCCATCAAGGTAAGGCCCCGCCGCCTGCGCCAGGCCCCAAGTCCGGGACTGTTGCCGGGGCAGCGGGCTTTCCCTGAGCCTGGGCCATGCCAGGGAAAGCCTGTGTGAGGGTTTGGGGGCTGGGCAGGGGTCACCAGAGGGCAGAGCTGGTGGCTGACCACAGTGCATTCCCACAGGACTATGAACTCCAGCTGGTCACATACAAGGCGCAGCTTGAGCCGGTGGCCTCCCCGGCCAAGAAGCCCAAGGTCCAGTCCGGATCAGAGAGTGTCATCCAGGAGGTAGGGCGGGGCTGAGCCTAGCCGGACGGAGAGCTGGCGGGCCTCGAGTTGTGGCTCTTGCAGGGCTAACCCTGGCTGTATCCCACAGTATGTGGACCTGCGTACGCGCTACAGTGAGCTGACCACACTCACGAGCCAGTACATCAAGTTCATCAGCGAGACTCTGCGTCGCATGGAGGAGGAGGAGGTACAGCCCACTGGGCAGAGGCTGGGCGGAGGGGTCTATCTCACCACCTGTTGCGGCCCACGCACAGCCAGAGGAGCTGCCTGAGGCCACTTCTCATGGCCCTCCCCACTCTCCCCGCTGGCGCTGCCAGCACCCTCTGCCCCCAGCTCAGCCTGCCCCACCTGTGGCCTGCCCCCTGGCCTGGCGCGGCTACACTGCTCCCCCACAGTGGCTGGCGCCGCCTCTCCTCCCTCGTGAGCGTCCCCTCTGCAGTCCTCTCTGCAGCCTCCTGTGTGCTCTACCTTGGCGTTCTGCGTTGGCCTCTCCGCTCAACCCTTTGCTGCCAGAAGTCGGGGGTGTTGGGTTGTGGGGCTAGGGAGGGGTCTTCCAAGGCACCCACCTGTCAGCTTCTCCTTTCTGCGTGGCCCTGAATCCTCTTCCGAGCTGGCTCGGGTCTGCCCTGCTGTCTCCACGCTGGCCGCCTCGCCTCACCTCGCCCCACCCAGGCTTCCCACCCTGGTTGGGGAGAGGGGTCCAGTGGTGGGAGCCAGGCCCCTGGTGTCCAGCAGAGCTCAGGCAGGGCTGCGTGCTGGGCGTGGCTCGCAGGTTCCGAGCTCGTGCTTTGCTCTCTCTCTCCCCGTCCGTCTGTCTCCATCGCCTGTCTGCGGGAAGAGGGGAGGACGCCTGGGCCTCCTTCCCCAGGCTGGTGAGCACAGTGGGGCCGGCTGCGATCGCTGCCCGAGTGCCCTGGGCGGGTGCACGCTGTCTCCTCCGCCGGGCTGGGGCCTCTGTCTTCCCCGACCCCTGCTCCGCGCTGTCTTAGTGAACTGTGCTGGTGCGTGCCCTGTGAGCGCTGGTGCCTGCCCGTGTTCACACTCTCTCTGCTTCTCTTCTTCTCTCTGCTGTGGCCGCAGAGGCTGGCTGAGCAGCAGCGGGCAGAGGAGCGCGAGCGGCTGGCCGAGGTGGAGGCTGCGCTGGAGAAGCAGCGGCAGCTGGCCGAGGCGCACGCCCAGGCAAAGGCACAGGCGGAGCGGGAGGCGAAGGAGCTGCAGCAGCGCATGCAGGAGGAGGTGGTGCGGCGGGAGGAGGCGGCAGTGGATGCGCAGCAGCAGAAGCGCAGCATCCAGGAGGAGCTGCAGCAGCTGCGGCAGAGCTCGGAGGCAGAGATCCAGGCCAAGGCCCGGCAGGCAGAGGCAGCGGAGCGCAGCCGGCTGCGCATTGAGGAGGAGATCCGCGTGGTACGCCTGCAGCTGGAGGCCACTGAGCGCCAGCGTGGTGGGGCCGAGGGGGAGCTGCAGGCCCTGCGTGCACGGGCGGAGGAGGCGGAGGCACAAAAGCGGCAGGCACAGGAGGAGGCCGAGCGCTTGCGGAGGCAGGTGCAGGACGAGAGCCAGCGTAAGCGGCAAGCGGAGGCGGAGCTGGCCCTGCGCGTGAAGGCCGAGGCCGAGGCAGCGCGCGAGAAGCAGCGGGCCCTGCAGGCCCTGGAGGAACTGCGGCTGCAGGCGGAGGAGGCGGAGCGGCGGCTGCGGCAGGCCGAGGTGGAGCGGGCACGGCAGGTACAGGTGGCCCTGGAGACGGCTCAGCGCAGCGCAGAGGTGGAGCTGCAGAGCAAACGTGCCTCTTTCGCGGAGAAGACGGCACAGCTGGAGCGCTCCCTGCAGGAGGAACACGTGGCGGTGGCGCAGCTGCGGGAGGAGGCTGAGCGGCGGGCACAGCAGCAGGCCGAGGCCGAGCGCGCGCGTGAGGAGGCGGAGCGGGAGCTGGAGCGCTGGCAGCTCAAGGCCAATGAGGCGCTACGGCTGCGGCTGCAGGCGGAGGAGGTGGCGCAGCAGAAGAGCCTGGCACAGGCTGAGGCCGAGAAGCAGAAGGAGGAGGCGGAGCGTGAGGCACGGCGGCGCGGCAAGGCGGAGGAGCAGGCCGTGCGGCAGCGGGAGCTGGCTGAACAAGAGCTGGAGAAGCAGCGGCAGCTGGCGGAAGGCACCGCGCAGCAGCGCCTGGCCGCGGAGCAGGAGTTGATCCGGCTGCGGGCCGAGACGGAGCAGGGGGAGCAGCAGCGGCAGCTGCTGGAGGAGGAGCTGGCCCGGCTACAGCGTGAGGCGGCGGCGGCCACGCAGAAACGCCAGGAGCTGGAAGCCGAGCTGGCCAAGGTGCGGGCCGAAATGGAGGTGCTGCTGGCCAGCAAGGCGAGGGCCGAGGAGGAGTCACGTTCCACCAGCGAGAAGTCCAAGCAGAGGCTGGAGGCCGAGGCCGGCCGGTTCCGCGAGCTGGCCGAGGAGGCCGCCCGCCTGCGTGCCCTGGCGGAAGAGGCCAAGCGGCAGCGGCAGCTGGCCGAGGAAGACGCAGCACGGCAGCGGGCCGAGGCGGAGCGGGTGCTCGCGGAGAAGCTGGCCGCCATCAGCGAGGCCACGCGGCTCAAGACGGAGGCAGAGATCGCGCTCAAGGAGAAGGAGGCAGAGAATGAGCGCCTGCGGCGGCTGGCGGAGGACGAGGCCTTCCAGCGGCGGCGGCTGGAGGAGCAGGCGGCGCAACACAAGGCTGATATTGAGGAGCGCCTGGCCCAGCTGCGCAAGGCGTCGGACAGCGAGCTGGAGCGGCAGAAGGGGCTGGTGGAGGACACGCTGCGGCAGCGGCGGCAGGTGGAGGAGGAGATCCTGGCGCTGAAGGCGAGCTTCGAGAAGGCGGCCGCTGGCAAGGCGGAGCTGGAGCTGGAGCTGGGGCGTATCCGCAGCAATGCGGAGGACACACTGCGCAGCAAGGAGCAGGCCGAGCTGGAGGCTGCCAGGCAGCGGCAGCTGGCGGCAGAGGAGGAGCAGCGGCGCCGTGAGGCTGAGGAGCGCGTGCAGAAGAGCCTGGCGGCCGAGGAAGAGGCCGCACGGCAGCGGAAGGCGGCGTTGGAGGAAGTTGAGCGACTGAAAGCCAAGGTGGAGGAGGCGCGGCGGCTGCGGGAGCGAGCAGAGCAGGAGTCGGCGCGGCAGCTGCAGCTGGCCCAGGAGGCTGCCCAGAAGCGGCTGCAGGCAGAAGAGAAGGCGCACGCCTTCGCGGTGCAGCAGAAGGAGCAGGAGCTGCAGCAGACGCTGCAGCAGGAGCAGAGCGTGCTGGACCGGCTACGCAGCGAGGCAGAGGCTGCCCGGCGGGCGGCTGAGGAGGCGGAGGAGGCCCGGGTGCAGGCGGAGCGTGAGGCGGCACAGTCCCGGCGGCAGGTGGAAGAGGCCGAGCGGCTGAAGCAGTCGGCAGAGGAGCAGGCACAGGCCCGGGCTCAGGCGCAGGCGGCTGCAGAGAAGCTGCGCAAGGAAGCCGAACAAGAGGCAGCACGACGGGCACAGGCGGAGCAGGCGGCCCTGCGGCAGAAGCAGGCAGCTGATGCAGAGATGGAGAAGCATAAGAAGTTCGCGGAACAGACGCTGCGGCAGAAGGCGCAGGTGGAGCAGGAGTTGACCACACTGCGGCTGCAGCTGGAGGAGACCGACCACCAGAAGAACCTGCTGGACGAGGAGCTGCAGCGGCTGAAGGCGGAGGCAACAGAGGCCGCACGCCAGCGTAGCCAGGTGGAGGAGGAGCTCTTCTCAGTGCGCGTGCAAATGGAGGAGCTGAGCAAGCTCAAGGCACGCATCGAGGCTGAGAACCGTGCACTCATCTTGCGCGACAAGGACAATACGCAGCGCTTCCTGCAGGAGGAGGCTGAGAAGATGAAGCAGGTGGCGGAGGAGGCCGCGCGGCTGAGCGTGGCAGCTCAGGAGGCTGCGCGACTGCGGCAGCTGGCAGAGGAGGACCTGGCACAGCAGCGAGCCTTGGCAGAGAAGATGCTCAAGGAGAAGATGCAGGCAGTGCAGGAGGCTACGCGGCTCAAGGCTGAGGCAGAGCTGCTGCAGCAGCAAAAGGAGCTTGCACAGGAGCAGGCTCGGCGGCTGCAGGAGGACAAGGAGCAGATGGCGCAGCAGCTGGCGGAGGAGACGCAGGGCTTCCAGCGGACACTGGAGGCCGAGCGGCAGCGGCAGCTGGAGATGAGTGCTGAGGCTGAGCGCCTCAAGCTGCGTATGGCTGAGATGAGCCGCGCCCAGGCCCGCGCTGAGGAGGATGCCCAGCGCTTCCGGAAGCAGGCGGAGGAGATCGGTGAGAAGCTGCACCGCACAGAGCTTGCTACGCAGGAGAAGGTGACGCTGGTGCAGACACTGGAGATCCAGCGACAGCAGAGTGACCACGATGCTGAGCGCCTGCGGGAGGCCATTGCTGAGCTGGAGCGTGAGAAGGAGAAGCTCCAACAGGAGGCCAAACTGCTGCAGCTCAAGTCTGAGGAGGTACCACCCCCTCTCCATGCGACAGGCGGGTGGGCCTGGGGATCTGCTTCGGTGGGTGGTGGGTGCTCCCAGGCTGGCGGTCCCTGATCACACCCTCTTCTTCTGCAGATGCAGACGGTGCAGCAGGAACAACTGCTGCAGGAGACGCAGGCCCTGCAGCAGAGCTTCCTCTCTGAGAAGGACAGCCTGCTACAGAGGGAGCGCTTCATCGAGCAGGAGAAGGCCAAGCTGGAGCAGCTCTTCCAGGACGAGGTGGCCAAGGCACAGCAGCTGCGTGAGGAGCAGCAGCGGCAGCAGCAACAGATGGAGCAGGAACGGCAGCGGCTGGTGGCCAGCATGGAGGAGGCCCGGCGGCGGCAGCATGAGGCCGAGGAGGGCGTGCGGCGCAAGCAGGAGGAGCTGCAGCAGCTGGAGCGGCAGCGGCGGCAGCAGGAGGAGCTGCTGGCTGAGGAGAACCAGAGGCTGCGTGAGCAGCTGCAGCGCCTGGAGGAGGAGCACCGGGCCGCACTTGCGCACTCAGAGGAGGTCACTGCCTCTCAGGTGGCCGCCACAAAGACCCTGCCCAACGGCCGGGATGCACTTGATGGCCCCGCGACAGAGACAGAGCCGGAGCACAGCTTCGATGGCCTGCGGCAGAAGGTGCCAGCCCAGAGGCTGCAGGAGGCCGGCATCCTGAGTGCGGAGGAGCTACAGCGGCTGGCACAGGGCCACACCACAGTGGACGAGCTTGCGCGGCGGGAAGATGTACGCCACTACCTGCAGGGCCACAGCAGTATCGCAGGGCTGTTGCTGAAGCCCACCAATGAGAAGCTGAGTGTTTACACTGCCCTGCAGAGGCAGCTGCTGAGCCCTGGCACGGCCCTCATCCTGCTGGAGGCTCAGGCAGCCTCAGGCTTCCTGCTGGACCCGGTGCGGAACCGACGGCTGACTGTCAATGAGGCTGTGAAGGAGGGCGTGGTGGGCCCTGAGCTGCACCACAAGCTGCTGTCGGCCGAGCGCGCCGTCACTGGCTACAAGGACCCCTACACCGGGCAGCAGATCTCCCTCTTCCAAGCCATGCAGAAGGGCCTCATCGTCCGGGAGCACGGCATCCGCCTGCTGGAGGCCCAGATCGCCACGGGTGGCGTCATCGACCCCGTGCACAGCCACCGCGTGCCCGTGGACGTGGCCTACCGGCGCGGCTACTTCGACGAGGAGATGAACCGCGTCCTGGCGGACCCCAGCGACGACACCAAGGGCTTCTTCGACCCCAACACGCACGAGAACCTCACCTACCTGCAGCTGCTGGAGCGCTGCGTGGAGGACCCCGAGACGGGCCTGCGCCTTCTGCCGCTCACGGATAAGGCGGCCAAGGGCAGGGAGCTGGTCTACACCGACTCCGAGGCCCGGGACGTCTTTGAGAAGGCCACTGTGTCCGCGCCGTTCGGCAAGTTCCAGGGCAAGACGGTGACCATCTGGGAAATCATCAACTCGGAATACTTCACAGCGGAGCAGCGGCGGGACCTGCTGCGGCAGTTCCGCACGGGCCGGATCACGGTGGAGAAGATCATCAAGATCATCATCACGGTGGTGGAGGAGCAGGAGCAGAAGGGCCAGCTCTGCTTCGAGGGCCTGCGCAGCCTGGTGCCAGCCGCCGAGCTGCTGGAGAGCAGGGTCATCGACCGCGAGCTCTACCACCAGCTGCAACAAGGTGAGCGCTCTGTGCGAGAGGTGGCCGAGGTGGACGCTGTGCGGCGGGCCCTCCGGGGTGCCAACGTCATCGCAGGCGTGTGGCTGGAGGAGGCAGGGCAGAAGCTGAGCGTCTACGACGCCCTGAAGAAAGACCTGCTGCCGTCCGACGTGGCTGTGGCCCTGTTGGAAGCCCAGGCTGGCACCGGGCACATCATCGACCCCTCCACCAGCGCCCGGCTGACCGTGGACGAGGCAGTGCGCGCCGGCCTGGTGGGCCCCGAGTTTCATGAGAAGCTGCTGTCAGCCGAGAAGGCTGTGACGGGATACAGGGACCCCTACACGGGGCAGAGTGTCTCGCTGTTCCAGGCCCTGAAGAAGGGCCTCATTCCCCGGGAGCAGGGCCTGCGCCTGTTGGACGCCCAGTTGTCCACGGGCGGTGTCGTGGACCCCAGCAAGAGCCACCGCGTGCCCCTGGATGTTGCCTGCGCCCGAGGCTTCCTGGACGAGGAGACCAGCAGGGCCCTGTCAGCACCAAGGGCTGACGCCAAGGCCTACTGTGACCCCAGCACAGGGGAGCCGGTCACCTACAGCGAGCTCCAGCAGCGGTGCCGGCCCGACCAGCTGACTGGGCTGAGCCTGCTGCCGCTCTCAGAGAAGGCTGCTCGGGCCCGGCAGGAGGAGCTCTACTCAGAGCTGCAGGCCCGTGAGACCTTCGAGAAGACCCCGGTTGACGTCCCCGTGGGTGGCTTCAAGGGCAGGACGGTGACAGTGTGGGAGCTCATCAGCTCTGAGTACTTCACCGCAGAGCAGCGGCAGGAGCTGCTGCGTCAATTCCGCACCGGCAAGGTCACCGTGGAGAAGGTCATCAAGATCCTCATCACCATCGTGGAGGAGGTGGAGACCCTGCGGCAGGAGAGGCTGTCCTTCAGCGGCCTCCGTGCCCCTGTGCCAGCCAGTGAGCTCCTGGCTTCCAGGGTCCTCAGCAGAGCCCAGTTTGAGCAGCTCAAGGACGGCAAGACGACGGTCAAGGACCTTTCGGAGCTGGACTCCGTGCGGACGCTGCTGCAGGGCAGTGGCTGCCTCGCTGGCATCTACCTGGAGGACACCAAGGAGAAGGTGTCCATCTACGAGGCCATGCGCCGGGGCCTGCTGAGACCCAGCACCGCTGCGCTCCTGCTGGAGGCGCAGGCGGCCACTGGCTTCCTGGTGGACCCCGTGCGGAACCAGCGCCTGTATGTCCACGAGGCCGTGAAGGCAGGCGTGGTGGGCCCCGAGCTTCATGAGCAGCTGCTGTCGGCCGAGAAGGCTGTCACCGGCTACAGAGACCCCTACTCAGGCAGTACCATCTCCCTCTTCCAGGCCATGCAGAAGGGCCTGGTCCTCCGGCAGCATGGCATCCGCCTGCTGGAGGCCCAGATCGCCACGGGTGGCATCATCGACCCCGTGCACAGCCACCGCGTGCCCGTGGACGTGGCCTACCAGCGTGGCTACTTCAACGAGGAGATGAACCGCGTCTTGGCGGACCCCAGCGACGACACCAAGGGCTTCTTTGACCCCAACACGCACGAGAACCTCACATATAGGCAGCTGCTGGAGCGCTGCGTGGAGGACCCTGAGACGGGCCTGCGCCTCTTGCCATTGAAAGGGGCGGAGAAGGCTGAGGTGGTGGAGACCACACAGGTGTACACTGAGGAGGAGACACGAAGGGCATTTGAAGAGACGCAGATTGACATTCCTGGCGGCGGCAGCCACGGCGGCTCCACCATGTCCCTGTGGGAGGTGATGCAGTCGGACCTGATCCCCGAGGAGCAGCGGGCCCAGCTGATGGCTGACTTTCAGGCCGGCCGGGTGACCAAGGAACGCATGATCATCATCATCATTGAGATCATTGAGAAGACGGAGATCATCCGCCAGCAGGGTCTGGCCTCCTACGACTACGTGCGCCGCCGCCTCACGGCTGAGGACCTCTACGAGGCTCGGATCATCTCCCTCGAGACCTACAACCTGCTCCGGGAGGGCACCAGGAGCCTCCGTGAGGCCCTCGAGGCGGAGTCCGCCTGGCGCTACCTCTATGGCACGGGCTGCGTGGCCGGCGTCTACTTGCCCGGCTCCAGGCAGACACTGAGCATCTACCAGGCCCTCAAGAAAGGGCTGCTGAGTGCCGAGGTGGCCCGCCTGCTGCTGGAGGCACAGGCAGCCACGGGCTTCCTGCTGGATCCAGTGAAGGGGCAGCGGCTGACTGTGGATGAGGCTGTGCGGAAGGGCCTGGTGGGGCCTGAGCTGCACGACCGCCTGCTCTCGGCTGAGCGGGCGGTCACCGGCTACCGCGACCCCTACACTGAGCAGACCATCTCACTCTTCCAGGCCATGAAGAAGGAGCTGATCCCTACTGAGGAGGCCCTGCGGCTGCTGGATGCCCAGCTGGCCACCGGCGGCATCGTGGACCCCCGCCTGGGCTTCCACCTTCCACTGGAGGTGGCTTACCAGCGCGGCTACCTCAACAAGGACACGCACGACCAGCTCTCCGAGCCCAGCGAGGTGCGCAGCTACGTGGACCCGTCCACCGACGAGCGCCTCAGCTACACACAGCTGCTCAGACGGTGTCGCCGTGACGATGGCACCGGCCAGCTGCTCCTGCCGCTGTCGGACGCTCGCAAGCTGACCTTCCGTGGCCTGCGGAAGCAGATCACCGTGGAGGAGCTGGTGCGCTCGCAGGTCATGGACGAGGCCACGGCGCTGCAGCTGCGGGAGGGCCTGACCTCCATCGAGGAGGTCACCAAGAACTTACAGAAGTTCCTGGAAGGCACCAGCTGCATCGCCGGCGTCTTCGTGGACGCCACCAAGGAACGGCTCTCGGTGTACCAGGCCATGAAGAAGGGCATCATCCGCCCCGGCACGGCCTTTGAGCTTCTAGAGGCACAGGCGGCCACCGGGTACGTCATCGACCCCATCAAGGGACTGAAGCTGACGGTGGAGGAGGCTGTGCGTATGGGCATCGTGGGCCCCGAGTTCAAGGACAAGCTGCTGTCGGCCGAGCGAGCCGTCACCGGGTACAAGGACCCTTACTCTGGGAAGCTCATCTCCCTCTTCCAGGCCATGAAGAAGGGCCTGATCCTGAAGGACCACGGCATCCGCCTGCTGGAGGCCCAGATCGCCACGGGTGGCATCATCGACCCCGAGGAGAGCCACCGGCTGCCCGTGGAGGTGGCCTACAAGCGTGGCCTCTTCGACGAGGAGATGAACGAGATCCTGACCGACCCCTCGGATGACACCAAGGGCTTCTTTGACCCCAACACGGAGGAGAACCTCACCTACCTGCAGCTGATGGAGCGTTGTATCACCGACCCCCAGACGGGCCTGTGCCTCCTGCCGCTGAAGGAGAAGAAGCGGGAGCGGAAGACGTCCTCCAAGTCCTCCGTGCGCAAGCGCCGAGTGGTCATCGTGGACCCCGAGACGGGCAAGGAGATGTCCGTGTACGAGGCCTACCGCAAGGGCCTCATTGACCACCAGACGTACCTGGAGCTGTCCGAGCAGGAGTGCGAGTGGGAGGAGATCACCATCTCCTCCTCGGACGGCGTAGTTAAGTCCATGATCATCGACCGCCGCTCCGGCCGCCAATACGACATTGACGACGCCATCGCCAAGAACCTCATCGACCGCTCGGCACTGGACCAGTACCGCGCCGGCACGCTCTCCATCACCGAGTTCGCCGACATGCTCTCGGGCAATGCCAGCGGCTTCCGGTCCCGTTCCTCCTCCGTGGGATCCTCCTCCTCCTACCCCATCAGCCCCGCCGTCTCCAGGACCCAGCTGGCCTCCTGGTCAGACCCCACTGAGGAGACGGGCCCCGTGGCTGGCATCCTGGACACGGAGACGCTGGAGAAGGTGTCCATCACCGAGGCCATGCACCGCAACCTGGTGGATAACATCACAGGGCAGCGACTGCTGGAGGCACAGGCCTGCACCGGGGGCATCATCGACCCCAGCACCGGTGAGCGCTTCCCTGTCACCGACGCTGTCAACAAGGGCCTGGTGGACAAGATCATGGTGGACCGCATCAATCTGGCCCAGAAGGCCTTCTGCGGCTTTGAGGACCCACGCACCAAGACCAAGATGTCGGCCGCCCAGGCCCTGAAGAAGGGCTGGCTCTACTACGAGGCCGGCCAGCGCTTCCTGGAGGTGCAGTACCTGACCGGTGGCCTGATTGAGCCCGACACGCCGGGCCGCGTGCCCTTGGATGAGGCCCTGCAGCGTGGCACGGTGGATGCCCGCACTGCACAGAAGCTGCGTGATGTGGGCGCCTACTCCAAGTACCTCACCTGCCCTAAGACCAAGCTCAAGATCTCCTACAAGGACGCGCTGGACCGCAGCATGGTGGAGGAGGGCACAGGGCTGCGGCTGCTGGAGGCTGCCGCGCAGTCCAGCAAGGGCTACTACAGCCCCTACAGCGTCAGCGGCTCCGGCTCCACCGCCGGCTCCCGCACCGGCTCCCGCACTGGCTCCCGGGCCGGCTCCCGCCGCGGCAGCTTTGACGCCACTGGCTCTGGCTTCTCCATGACCTTCTCTTCGTCCTCCTACTCCTCCTCGGGCTACGGCCGCCGCTACGCCTCAGGGTCCTCGGCCTCCGTGGGGGGCCCTGAGTCCGCCGTGGCCTGAGCCTGCCTGCGCCCACCCCGCTCTGCATGCGGCCCAGCCCGGCTCCCACCGAGGCACTGGGGTCGTTTTCAACGCTTAAAGGTGTCTTCCTCCCAAGTGGTGCCTAAAGTTTAACCAAAAAGACCAGACTAATATATTAATATATATCTGCTGTCCAGACAGCCTGTATCTTGGGGGACAGGGCTGGCCCAGCTGCTGGCCGTCTCACCCCCTCGGGTCTCCCCACTCCCCTCTACCTGCCACTCACACAGCCAGGTGCCTTGGAGGGTCCCACGCTGGGCCCCAGCCCACCCTCCTGTCCCCAGGGTTGCCCGTCTGCCTGTCCTAGCTGCACAGGGCAGCTGGGCTCAGCCCCGTCAGTAGAGGGCCCTCAGCCTCTCAGGGCTGGAGCCCTGGGCTGGCGTTTCTGCCCTGGTGTTTCTAGCACTGGCCTGCACGGTAGGCCTTGCTGGGGATGGGGAGCCCCAGTCGGCCTCTCTCCCAGTCTACCCAGAGAAGCCCCTTCCCCATGGGAAGATGAGGCCCTCGGGCCCAGCCCCCACAGTGCTGTCTGATCTGTGCTTTCCAGCTCACCCCCCACACTCACTCCTGAGACCTCTGGCCTCCGGCATCAGCCTCCAGCCTCTGTTCCCCTAGTAAGTGCCTTCCTTGTCGGCCTCTAACCCCAGGCCCTGAGGACCCAGACCCGGTGGGGAGATGTACGTTCCAGCTGGCATGGCTGGGAGCTGCAGACCTGCCCTGGTGGGTCCAGGGGCCCCTTCAGCTTGTGGACCCCACCCTGGGGTGCTGCCTGCCCGTCTCTCTCCCAGGGAGCCCCAGCCCTCTTTGGGCCCAGGGACGCCGGCCAGGCTCTGTGCTGACCGTCCTGTTCCACCCAGCCCTGGCCTCAGCAGCGACCGCCCCTGCCTCCACCTTCTGAGCTTTGCATGTTCCACTAACCCTGGGCGGGTGGCAGGTGGAGGTGTCAGGCTGCTGGCGCCTCTGCAAGGGCAGAACACTAACCTGACCGTGGGCGGGGCCTTGCGGCATCCGCCCCCAATAAAAGCAATTCCAACCTTCCTGTGCCTCCTGCTTTGTGTTTTTGTCTTGGGGTCAGGTGTGTGTCAGGGACAGGGTGGACATTGCAGCCCCGGGCTCCAGGCTCTGAGCTCAGCCACTATGGCTGGCCAGAGACAGACGTCTATGTGCAACAGAGACCAAGTGCCAGCAGGAGGGCGGCTGAGAGACCCTGGGCAGAGGGGGCAGTGTAGGGCAGGGTGGTGGCCACACTGAGGCTGGGCCTGCTGGGGCCTGCTGCTGGGCAGGTGCTGACCAGCCCCCCAGCCCCACCCCTGCACTATAAGGGGCTGTTTCTCATCTGAGGTGGGGTCTAGCATGCTCCCATATCAGTCACTGGCTGTGGCCGCCTGGCCTCTGGGGAGGGTGCTACATGGCCCCGGGTCAGTTGGTTCCTGCTGGCCCGGCAGCCCTCCAGAGGAGAGGCCACAGGCAGTGGGCCTAGTGTGAGGGCCTCCACGACAGTTTGCCGTGTCTCTCGGCCCAATGCCCATCACGCTCCGGGGATTCCACCTGGATGGGCTTCTCCAGGCTTCCGATTGTTGGCAGTTTCTGGGAAGACTTAGGGGAGGAGGGAAGTGGGGCCAACCCCAGCCTGCAGCAGCCGCTGGCCCAGGCTCAGCCGATACTCCCGGTTTTTGTTTGTTTGTTTGTTTTTTCCAGGCAGTCTTGTTCTGTCACCCGGGCCAGAGTGCAGTGTTGTGATCTTGGCTCACCGCAGCCGCCGCCTCCTGTGTTCAAATGATTCTACTGCCTCAGCCTCCCGAGTAGCTGGGACTACAGGTGTGCGCCCAGCTAATTTTTGTATTTATAGTAGAGACGGGGTTTCACCATGTGGGCCAGGCTGGTCTCAAACTCCTGGCCTCAAGTGATTCTCCCTGCCTGGGCCTCCTAAAGTGCTGGGATTACAGGCGTGAGCCACCATGCCCAGCCTTCACCCCTCTTCTGCTGGTGGGACCCAGGCCCTCACCCTGGGGTCCGAGTCCTGGTCTTCTCGCTCTTGCAGGGCTCTATCCTCCCCGCCCTGGCCCAGTGGTGGGTGCTCTGCCTGCTGGTCCGCTGGAACAGGAGCGGCCCCAGCCAGGTGACCCACAGCCATCGAGTGGGGCAGCGCCTCACTCAGTCCCAGGTAGCTGGGTTTTAGGACCTCTGAGCTCTCACAGCTTAGAGTTACAGGGAAAGGAAGCACACGTTGTCAGTGGGTCACTGGGAGCTGGTGAGTGGGCGGCCACTCCTGCCTCTAACTTGGTCCCCAGACCCATGCGGTCCTCTGTGGGGCCATTGAGGACAGGGCCACCACAGTCCCAGAGGGTTGGTGTCAGGACAGTGGCAGCAGCTCTTTCCAAGAAGCTCACCGAGGCTGCAGGCTCTGCGGCGCCTGTGCTCCCCCTGCACCCCTTTGCCGGAAGCAGTCGGGCCCTGGGGGCCGTTACACAGGAGCCGGTCTCCCAGGGCAGACAGAGGCACCGTGGGCTGGAAAGGCGGGTCCCTGCCTGGAATACCAGCTGTTGTCTTTCCAAGGGGAAGGGGCCTCCAGGGCTGAGTTTACCTCCAAGTGACCGGTTGGTCTCTGGCTGGTTTTGTGTCCAGGGTCCCTGGTGGTCTTTATTGCCAGAGGATAGGGCGTGCTGCTGCCGAGAGGAGCTGGGCTTGTCGTGGGGTGCTCGGCTCCGTCTGCTCCTCCATTGCTCCAGGCGGGAGCCGTGTGGGCGCACCGACGCTGCTTCGCCGGCCACGTCGTTGGCTTGTGGGTGGCTTGGTGCCTGCTCTGCAGCCGGGGCCCCTGGTGAACACCCACAAGTCCCCACACCGGTGTCCACCCGGCAGTTCCATTCCCCAGTCTGTCTTCCAGCCTTGCCCTTCTCAGGCCCTGACCGGCCAGCCGAGCCCTTCCCCAGCCCTGTCCACGTGTGTCCTTACCGTGAGCTGCTCTTCTCTCCACATGAGAGGCCAGGGATCGCCCCCACTCCTGACTCCAGGGCCAGCCCGAGTGGAGTGGTCTGACCACCACGAACCCAACCGCCATGAAGCAGGCCTGGCTTGACCCCTACCCAGTCACAGGGACCCCCAAGGCTGTGGCCTGACCAGCAGGCAAGCTGGAAGCTGGGCCACCTGCCCGTGCAGCCCTTTGGCTCTCATGGCCGGTGCCCGGCTGTGCACTGCTCCTTACCCTGGATCCTCACTGTGCCGCTGACCTTAGCCTGGGTGGGTCCTGTGGCACTGGCTTCTGGTGGGAGCTGTGGCTACACCATCCCCAGAAACTCCTCTGAACAGTCTGCAGTTCTCTGTTGCAGTCGGGACCTCCTTGCTTCAAAACTTAGGGCCTGTGCTGCAGCTCTTTTGAGCCTTGCTGGAGACCCCTTGACGCATCCTTCCCCACCTGCGGCAGGTACTCGCCGTGCCAGAGCTCTGGTAGCTCACGGGACCTGAGTGGCAGGACTTCGTTCCACAGCCTCACCAACTGCGCTACCCTTCCTTTTCCTGGGCCCCACTCAAAACAAGAAGCCTCTGTGCCAACCGATGGAGATCCATATCTGGTATCGTGCCATGTCTGGCATTGTGCCGTGTCTGGCATCATGCCGTGTGTGGTATCGTGCTGGGTCTGGCATCGTGCCGTGTCTGGCATCATTGTGCCGTGTCTGGTATCGTGCCGTGTGTGGTATCGTGCCGTGTGTGGCATCATCGTGCTGTGTCCAGAACCCAGAGGCCTGCCATCTGCCAGCTTTTTCCTGGTGGTAGGAAATGCAAGGCTCAAAGCTCATTCTTGACCTTGAACAGGACGTCCTAACATGCCCAGATCTCTGGACTCCTAAAACCTTCATGACGTGACCAGTCCCTGAATCTTGGCTCAGCCTCTCTCCTGCCCTGGAGTGCCCATGTCCTAACAGGATGTTCAGAACGCCCGCCACTTCCCGCTTGCCAGGCCTGGTGGGTGCGATGCTGTCAGTAACCGGACTTGTGTTTGTGCTTTGGTCAGTTGTCTGTGTGTCTGCAGGTCTGTGCGCCGCTGTCCACCCCGTGTGAGTGGGAACTGCCCTGACCTCTTCCTGGAGCCCTTTGCCCAGCCAGGAGCCATAGAACACCTTGTGAGGCTGTAAGTCTGCTCCAGGGAAGACCAGAGACAGCAAGCGGCTGGAGTCGGCGCTGCCGGGGGATGCTGTGGCTCAGCCGCCATCCACCACAGTCCACCCAGCTCTTGTAGGGACCTGACCAGCAAACTAAGTGGGAAGATGGTGACCATCACCCCTGTACCCTTTAGTTATCGGAGGTGTTGCTGTCACTGCTGTTTTGACCAGGATGTCGTATCGTTTTATTTCCTTGGCTGGAGCTAGGGGTAGTTTCTAAGGCTTCCATTTGTTCTTTCCTACTACGGTGATTTTTACTCCATGGGCCAAACAGCCCACTTGAGGATTTGCCCACTGTTGAGCATGCCAGTTCCAACTGCACATTCCTGGGCTGGGAAATGATGGGCTGAGGCCTGGGCCAGGACTCCATGTCCTTCCTGACCCCATGTTCCCTACCTGGATGAGAGCCTCTGAGGGTGCTTTGTGCCCCAGGTGTCAGCGGCCACTCAGACCCTGATCTGGGCGTCTTCCTCTCCCCAGGGCACAGTTGTCCAGATAAGCATCTTTGGGTCCCTGGGTGAGGGGCTGGGGGGGTCACTGCTGTCCACACTTGGAGGCGTGAGGCCTTTCACAAGGGGTCCTGGCCCCTCTTTCCATTTATGGGTTCTGGCTCTGAGAACTGGCTGATATAAGGAAACAAAGCAAGCAGTTGTGTTTTCCATCAGAGCAGTGGGCCTGGACTCGCTCACTCGTTTTAAAATTCATGGGTGCTGTGTGCTAAGCCAGTGGTCCTCTGAGTGTGCCTCGGGACCACCTGGGAGCTTGTGAGGGGCAGAGCCCTGGCTCAGACCAACTGAGTCAGAAATCCTGGGCCTGGGGCTCAGCCAGCTGTGCTTTAAGGAGCCCTCCAGGGGCTGCCGTGTGCCTGAGTGTGAGAACCAGTGTACTGAGCAGCCCCTCACAGGCTGCCCATCTGCGTCTCCTGTCAGGACGCAGCGCTTCATGAGCCAGCTTCACGGGCCCCCGTGGTCAGGGTCTTCTGGCCGCTGCCCCCAGCTTCCCTCCCGCTGCCAGCATGTCTCAACAGGTGGGAGCTCCAGCGGTTGCACTACCATGGATGCCAGGCTGACAGCATCACCAGGCAGTCGGTGGTGTTCTGAGCAACTGTGGCGTCTGTGCCCCCTGTCCCAGGCAGGCTCCCCAAGGCGGTGCCTCAGCTGCACATGGTTTCTGGAGAACTCTCAGGAAAGGGGTGCAACAAGTGGGGAGGGCAAGGAGCTGGCAAAGGGGGCTGGAGCCATAGCCCTGCCCCACGGACATCTGAGAGGCAGGGGCACAGCTCAAAGGCTCTCGCTCCTGCCCAGACATAGGTCTGCGCTGCCTGTGGGGTGGCACGTGGTCCTCAGGCATCTCTTGTCAGCCAAGGGCAGCGTTCTGGAGGAGGGCACAGGTGAGCGTCTGCCGCAGCTGGGGGGGGGGCACACGGACCCCCAGGGGGATCTTGGAGGATCGGCCACGGCAGCTGCCTTCACGGTGACCGCTCCTCAGCAGCCGTGCGGACAGACCAAGAGATCCTGAAAACTCCTGTGCGTAAATCCAGGTAAAACTTAAAAAGCTTCTCAGGTGCATTCCTGACGTTACCAAAAAGACAAGGAAGCCCCCAGGGCTGAAAGATAAAGGGGGGCCTCAGTGCAGCAGCTGAGCTGACACTTCCCGAGGAATTTGCTGATCCTGGAAACCCGAAGCCTAGGGTTTTAAAGGTCCTCAGGAACAGGAGGCAGGGATGCAGGCCGTACAGGCAGAGGCCTCTGTGGCATCCGGATCCTCAAAGGGCTGCAACCAGCAAGAACGTGGGTTCTCCAATGATCCAGCCACAGAAGGGAAACGCTGGATCCTGCCTGGGCTCTGGCAGTAAAGCGTTTCCACCAAGCTTTACAAATTCAGGCCATCCCCGGAGCTTGCAGTGAGCTGAGATCCGGCCACTGCACTCCAGCCTGGGTGACAGAGCAAGACTCCGTCTCAAAAAAAAAAAAAAAAAAAAAAAAAAAAAAAAAAAAAAAATTTCAGGCCATCCCCCTGTAGGGTCTGAAGAATCCCGTGTGGAGGGATTACATCACCATGGCCCCAGGTTAGTTGTTGCCTGGTACCTGGCATGAGCCAACATAATCTTATCTGGAGGTCTTGCCCCCAACCAAGGCTTCCCAGGCTTCAGATAAAAGCCCTTGGGCTTTCCAATATGATACAGTCAAAAGTTATAAGATGCATGGAAACAAGCGTCATGAACAAGGGCAGAACCGGAACCTGAAGGACATAGGATACTGGAATTATTCAATAAAGAATACATAGTATGTATGTTTAAAATGTTTATGACACAACAAATTTATCATGTGAAAAGCAAAATTCTAGCTAAAAAGAGCGAGAAGATTTTAAAGACATTTGATAGAATTTCTAATAATACTAATAATATTTAAAACTCAATGGGCTAGTTAAACAGCAGACTAGTCGTAGTTGAAGAATTGCTGAATTAAAGGGTAGAGCTAAAGAAATTACTCCGAATTTATCCCAGAGATGGGAAATATGAGAGAGGTTAGGAGGCAGAACAGAAAATATCTAGCCTCAGTCTAACTGGAGTTCTGTAAGAAGATCCTGGAATAAGGTGAGCACGTTTTGAAGAAATAGCAGCTGATAATTGTTTTCCAAATAGATTAAAAACATGAACCATTTATCCAACAGGCACGGTAAAACCCAGGTATGGCAAATAAAGCGTCCACATCAAAACACATTGTAGTGAAATTGCAGAAAACCAAAAACCAAAAAAGAAAAAAAGTTTGAAAGCAGCTAGAGAGAAAAGACAGATTCCCTACCCTTCCCTAAAGGATAACGGACACAACTCATTAGCAAAAGGGGAAGCCTCTTAATGTGTGTTCCGTGAACTAGGAGCGAGGGCCTCACCCTTGAACTTCTGAAATGAAGGCTCTCGAGACCCAGCGCAGACCCACCGTGGAGACAGAAGTGACTCCATGTTAGGTTCTAATCTACGGTGCAGACTTCTGATGAGCCGCAGTCCCGGGAATGCCCCCTGATTCCTGCCGTATCTACTGTCCTTAGTGTAAGAACATGCACTCGCTATGAATCCTGCCTGTCCGTCAAAGCAGCCTTGGTGTTATAACACAGATTACGGGCAATGATGCATTCTTGCCTGTGTATAGCATGCAGACCCATTCCCTACGAAGCTGAGCCCTGGGTCTGGGGAGCGATGGTGCAGAGCTGCACCTGTTCCACCCATGGCCACATACTCCTGGCGGCAGGTTCCCCGGCACAGCGCCCTCTCTTGACAAACTGAATCTGTCGGTCTCATTCTTTGGTTTCTCAGCTCCGTCCTCACGTGGGGATCGCTTTGCATAAGTGACCCTTTCATGGAAAACGCGCTGATAGAACCTGCATTTTTTATTTTTATTTTTAGATGAATCTCCCTCTGTTATCCAGGCTGGAGTGCTGTGGCATGATCTCAGCTCACTGCAACCTCCCTGTCCCGGGTTCAAGCAATTCTTGTGCTTCAGCCTGCCGAGTAGCTGGGATTACAGGTGCACGCCACCAGGTCCGACTAATTTTTGTATTTTTAGTAGAGATGACCATGTTGGCCATGCTGGTCTCGAACTCCTGACCTCAGGTGAACTGCCTCGGCCTCCCAAAGTGCTGGGATTACAGGCCTGAGCCACCATATCCGTCCAGAACCTGCATTTTTTTTTTTAAGAGATGGGATCTTCCTCTGTCATCCAGGCTAGAGTACAGTGGGCCATCATGGCTTACTGCAAACTCAATGTCCCATTTAAGGAAAAACAATAACAATTCTGTAAAAATGCTTCCAAAAAATTGAAGAAGAGAGAATATCCTCAACCGGATAAAGGGCATCTATGAAAACTCTACAGGTAACATCATATTTAACGATGAAAAACCAAATGCTTTTCCTTAAGATCAGGAAAAAGGGCAACATTGTATTGAAGCTTCTAGCCAGTGGCAAAAAAAAAAAAAAAAAAAGGACAGATAAATAATGAACAAACAAATGGCATCCATATTGAAAAGGAAGAAGTAAAACTGTCCTTATTTGCCATTGACATGATTACCCATGTAGAAAATCTGATAGAATCCACAGAAAAGCAACTAGAACTGTTGAGTTTAGCAAGACTATGGGAAACAAGATCAAGATATAAAAATCAGCTGTACTTTTATATTCTAATAATGGACAATTATAAAGTGAAATTTAAAACATCACTTAAAATCAGATCAAAAATATGAAATATGAATAATTCTGATCAGATGTGCAAGACCTGAACACTGAACATGACCGAACATTGATGAGAGAAATTAAACCCCTAAATCCATGTGGAGAGAGACCTTGTCCATGCCCTGGGAGACTCGATTGCTGAGATACAGCCTCGAACTGGAACTGCAGGTCAGTGCAATCCAATCTGAATTCCAGTAGGGTTTTTTGTGTGGAAATTGACAAGCTGATTCTAAAATTAATATGGAAATGCAAAGGACCAAGAGCAGCTAAAACAACCTTGAAAAAGAAAAGTGAATTGAGGGAACATCCACCATCTGACTTGAAGGCCTATTGCAAGTCTATTGTAATCAAGACAGTGAGGTATTGATATTAACACAGAAACATAGATCAACGGAGTCCAGAAATAGACCCGTGCGTCTATTGTCATTTGATTTTCAGTAAAGGTACAGAAGCACTTCGGTGAAGCAATAATGATCTTTTCAATATCTAGATGCAAAAAATGAATCTCACGCCATGTACAAAAATTCTCCCAAAATGGATCACAACTGGAATCTAAAATGATAAACCATCTAAAGGAAAACATAAGAGAAAAATCTTTGTCATTTTTGAGTTATATTTCTGAAATATAACACTAAAATCATGATCTATAGAAGAAACAGATCAATAAATTGGACTGCATCAAAATTAGGAACTTATGCCCTTTAAAATACACTGTTAGGACAATAAAAAGACAAGCCACAGACTGGGAATAATACTTGTAAATCACGTAACTGATAAAGGACTTGTATCCAGAATATACAAAGAACCCCCAGCACTCAATAAACAGAAATAATCCAATTTAGAAGTAGACAAAAGGTTTCAACGGACATTTCACCAGTGAAGATCTATGGTGGTGAGCAGCACATAAAAAGATGCACAAGAACATTAGTCATTAGGAAGATATAAATTAAAACTACAGTGAGACACCATCGTGCACCCACTAGAATGCCTAAAAATGTTAAAAGACTAAACATATCGAATGTTGATGAGGAGGTAGAGCAGCTAGAGCCCTCGCCCTGAGCTGATGGAAATACCAGTGGTTCAACCACTTTGGAAAAGAGTTTGGCACATCCAGGCCGGGTGCAGTGGCTCACGCCTGTAATCCCAGCACTTTGGGGCTCTGAGGTGGGCAGATCACCTGAGGTCAGGAATTCAAGACCAACCAGGCCAACATGGGGAAACCCCATCTCTACTAAAAATACAAAATTAGCTGGGCGTGGTGGTGTGTGCCTGTAGTCCCAGCTACTCGGGAGGTTGAGGCAGGAGAACCGCTTGAACCGAGGAGGCAGAGGTTGCAGTGAGCTGAGATTGTGCCATTGCGCTCCAGCCTGGGCGACAAAACTGAAACTCAGTCTCAAAAAACAAACAAACAAACAACAACAACAGAAAACTTTTACTGCCTTTGTATTTTTCAGGAAGAGGGTAGAGATTTAGATTGAATCTGGACTTTGTCAAATATCCATGTTGAAAATGTAAGAGCAACTATTCAAAGAATGGAGACTCAGTGTGTCTGTCAGTGGAGTCCCAACAGGAAACAGGGTGACTAAGGAATGCTAACAAAGAAAGCATTCACCACAGCGTGGGCAGGGGGGTGAGAGCGGGAAAGGGGGTGGCCCTGCAGGTCGCTGGACCTGCCGGCACTTGCTATCTCAGGCAGATCCTGGTTGAGGGCTGCTGCTTCCCATTAGGGTAGAACAGGTTTCTCCGTTTCCAAGGGGTGTGTGTGTGTGTGTGTGTGTGTGTGTGTGTGTGTGTTTTGAGACGGAATTTCATTTCTGCTTCCCAGGTTCAAGCAGTTCTCCTGCCTCAGCCTCCCAAAGTGCTGGGATTACAGGTGTGAGCCAGCACGCCTGGCCTCCAAGGTATTTTATCTGCTGTGTATTCACCTGGTTCTGAGAAGTCCCAATGAAACAACTTAATATTACACCTGTTTTAGCTAGTCCTCACTTTGGTCCAGTGTCCAAACCCCGCCTCCAGAGTTGAGTCCTGCCTCCTACCTCAGGAGGAAGGCTGCCCCGACTGCTGGGCCCTGGGGGAGGCCATTCCTTTCTTTTTCTTTTTTCTTTTTTTTTTTTTTGAGACGGAGTCTCACTCTGTCGCACAGGCTGGAGTGCAGTGGCACCATCTCGGCTCACTGCAAGCTCCGCCACTAGGGTTCACACCATTCTCCCGGGGAGAGGCCATTCTTCAGTGCTGGGAATGCATTGAGCAGGGTTGCACACCACAGACAGGAGTGGAGCCCTCCCACCCCAACACACACAAGGCCACCCAGCAGTCTTGTGTCCTGGGCAGAGGGCGGATGTGGGGAGGGGCAGCCCCCAGGCAGGAGATGGTGGAATTGTGATGAGATCGCACTGAATTTGCAGGTCAGCTTGGGGTGTGATGTGGAGATGACTTTCCATTCATTCATGTCCTCTTCATTTCTTTCTGCAATGTTTTCTAGTCTTAAGTACACAAGTCTTGCCTTTCATTGGCTATGTTTATTCCTGAGTATTTTATTATTTGCAGTGCTGTTGTGTATGGAGTTGTTTGCTTAGTTTCGTGTTTGGATTGCCTACTGCTAGCATGAAATACAACTGATGTTTGTATATTGCGGAGACAGCCCACCGAGCATTGCACCTGTCCTCCAGGGCCTCTAGGGACAGCCCAGCTTGGTGGCCGGGCCTGGGGGACAGACCAGCTTGCCCTCCCTACTGGATCATATGCAGGCAAGACCCGGGTCTCTGGGCCCCGAGCTCTCGTCCCCGTCCTGTTTGCCCACCATGTCCCAGGGACAACACTGCCCACAGGCTCCTCCTCCCTGGACTTGGCATGAAAGGGCTTTCTTGGATCTGGGCCTCAGCTGATTCCAGCCGACCAACCCACAGCTCCCTGGCAGCCCCCACCCTGAACTGGAGTCTCACCGTAACCCCGGGCTGTGGGCCCTGTGGGTGAGAAGAGAATGCTCAGGTTGCTGCAGCTGCTGACCTGGAGACGGAGCCTCTCTCCCGGAGGCATTCATCCCACACTCTAAGGAAAGGGAATGGGCCACTTGAGCCAGGAGTTCAAGGCGAGGCAGGACACCCAGAAGGGATGGGTGGCTGTGATCCGTGGGAAGTGGCTTCCTGCTCTGCCCCTCTCGGAACAGGTGGCTTTGCCATCCTAGAAGCGTGTTCAGAAGATGGGACAGCTTGAGCTTCCTCAACTCACCCGCTTAAATCCCTGAGTTAAAAAAAAAAATTAACTGATCATCCTTAGGGGATTCCGGCAACAAGCTTACATTCTTTAAATTGATAAATAAAAGAAAAGAATCAAGCGCTTATTTTGTCTTTCCTATGCAAATGGGCCTCTGAGTAACCAAACAGCACGAGAGGGCAGTTCATTGTCGCCGAAGTTTTCCAACCAATGACCAAAGAAGGCATAGCTGAAGGAATCCACCTTCCGTGCCAGACAGCACATGTCAGCCTCCGAGGGGATGCAGGCCTCAGCCCCGCAGACCTGCTGGAAACCTGGGCAGCTCCACCATGTCCCATCCCAGCACATTTCAGAGCCTTCTGGGGGCAGAGTCTGATCCCCCACCCTGGAGCCCCGCGCGTGTTTGCCGAGGGACTGGAGCCCCGTGCGTGTTTGCTTCAGCCCCCGGGAAGCCACACCCCTGGGGACCACAGCTAAGGGACGGAAAGCCAAGTGGGGCTAGAGCTGGGAAACGCTGAGGCCCTTCCCTCCCACTCTAAAGGGCGGCTGCCTGAGTTCCCCGTCTCCCCTTTCCTCCCCCTGCTCAGGAGTGGGGCTTCTCTTGGGCCTGGTCTGAGGATGCTGGACTGTGGGCGGGTGGAGACATGGGCCTGCCCTTGGCTTCGGGGCCTGGACTCCTGACTAGGTCCCACTCTACCCACACCCCCTCCAGGTCTGCCAGGAAGATGAGGCACCACCTGCCATCTCTGAGGACGGAGGCTGGATGGAGTCCGTTCACCAAGACCAGGCTGAGCAGTGCATGCTGGGCCACACCCCATTCGATTATCTGCTGTCTTACAGCACAATGGGCTCAGAGGCTAGGCCAGCACGAGCAGAGTGGCTTTGTGGCTCCCTGGGTGGTTGCAGGAGGGTGGCCGCAGGAGGGTGGCCGCAGGAGGGTGGCCGCAGGAGGGTGGTTGCAGGAGGGTGGCCGCAGGAGGGTGGTTGCAGGAGGGTGGCCGCAGGAGGGTGGTTGCAGGAGGGTGGCCGCAGGAGGGTGGCCGCAGGAGGGTGGTTGCAGGAGGGTGGTTGCAGGAGGGTGGCCGCAGGAGGGTGGTTGCAGGAGGGTGGCCGCAGGAGGGTGGCCGCAGGAGGGTGGTTGCAGGAGGGTGGCCGCAGGAGGGTGGCCGCAGGAGTGTGGTTGCAGGAGGGTGGTCGCAGGAGGGTGGTTGCAGGAGGGTGGCCGCAGGAGGGTGGTTGCAGGAGGCTGGTCGCAGGAGGGTGGTTGCAGGAGGGTGGCCGCAGGAGGGTGGCCGCAGGAGGGTGGCCGCAGGAGGGTGGTCGCAGGAGGGTGGCCGCAGGAGGGTGGTCGCAGGAGGGTGGCCGCAGGAGGGTGGTCGCAGGAGGCTGGCCGCAGGAGGGTGGTCGCAGGAGGGTGGTTGCAGGAGGGTGGCCGCAGGAGGGTGGCCGCAGGAGGGTGGTTGCAGGAGGGTGGTTGCAGGAGGGTGGCCGCAGGAGGGTGGTCGCAGGAGGCTGGCCGCAGGAGGGTGGTCGCAGGAGGGTGGTTGCAGGAGGGTGGCCGCAGGAGGGTGGCCGCAGGAGGGTGGTTGCAGGAGGGTGGTTGCAGGAGGGTGGTCGCAGGAGGGTGGTCGCAGGAGGGTGGCCGCAGGAGGGTGGTCGCAGGAGGGTGGCCGCAGGAGGGTGGTCGCAGGAGGGTGGCCGCAGGAGGGTGGTTGCAGGAGGGTGGTTGCAGGAGTGTGGTTGCAGGAGGGTGGCCGCAGGAGTGTGGTTGCAGGAGGGTGGCCGCAGGAGGGTGGCCGCAGGAGGGTGGTCGCAGGAGTGTGGTTGCAGGAGGGTGGTCGCAGGAGTGTGGTTGCAGGAGGGTGGCCGCAGGAGGGTGGCCGCAGGAGGGTGGTTGCAGGAGGGTGGCTGCAGGAGGGTGGTTGCAGGAGGGTGGTTGCAGGAGGGTGGCCGCAGGAGGGTGGTTGCAGGAGGGTGGCCACAGGAGGGTGGCCGCAGGAGGGTGGCCGTAGGAGGGTGGTCGCAGGAGTGTGGTTGCAGGAGTGTGGTTGCAGGAGGGTGGCCGCAGGAGTGTGGTTGCAGGAGGGTGGCCGCAGGAGGGTGGTTGCAGGAGGGTGGCCGCAGGAGGGTGGCCGCAGGAGAGTGGTTGCAGAAGGCCACCCCTCAGGGGCTTTGCCAGGACACGGGCGGCCTTCACATGGACAGTGGTTTTGTGCTTTCCACCAGCACAAGGTCCACGGCAGCTACTGCCACGGCCTCCCCAGCAGATGGCAGCAAAGTGCCTCCCAGCCCCAGCGTCTGGTCCTGGCCACCTGTCTCACTCCTGTTTTCTGACTAGAGTGGGGACACCAGGCTGTGTCCTTTCTGGGAGTTGCCACGTCACCCCCTGGAGGGGAAACTAGCCCAGTAGGCAGGACGGGGGGTGGGGGGGTGCTAGTGTCATCTCAACAACCTGTGCCCCAACACAAGACAGTGGCCCCCAAACTCCTCCTCCCCAGAGATTTCTCATCCCCAGGGCAGAAGTTGCAGGCAGAAGGCTTTGGAAACATTAAACGTGAATTATTCCAACTGGTGAAAAAAAGCAAAACAAAACAACTAGATCCTGGTTACTTTATAATATATAATACTCAAAGAATTATAAATTTCTTCTCCTTCTCCTTCTCCTTCTCTTTCTTCTTCTTCTTTTGTCGTTGTTGTTGTTGAGACAGTATCACTCTGTCACCCAGGCTGGAGTTCAGTGGCACAATCTCGGCTCACTGCAACCTCCGCCTTCCAGGTTCATGCCATTCTCCTGCCTCAGCCTCCTGAGTAGCTGAGACTACAGGCACCTGCCACCACGCCCGGCTAATTTTTTTTTTTTTTTTTTTTGTATTTTTAGTAGAGACGGGGTTTCACCATGTTGGCCAGGATGGTCTCCATCTCCTGACCTCATGATCCGCCTGCCTTGGCCTCCCAAAGTGTTGGGATTACAGGTGTAAGCCACCGTGTCCGGCCAGGCTTATAAATTTCATTTTTATTTCAGCCTCTCTGAACACGGAAGGATCAGTTGAGGAGTGAGGATGGCAGTGATTACCCACAGCCTTAGCGTGACCTGCACATCTGCAGCATAGAGCAATGAAAGTCAACAGAAAATGTGAAAAAGAGGGCAGTCCATGCCATGAATACATGTGGTTTGAAAAAAGCATCCGAGGGTGCCGCTGGCGCTCACACACATGCCCTCCACTTAGTCTCCACTTAATACCAAGAACCTTCCGTTGAGAATCTATTTTATTATTATTATTATTATTATTGAGATGGAACCTTACTTCATCACCCAGGCTGGAGTGCAGTGGTGTGATCTCAGCTCACTGCAACCTCTGCCTCCTGGGTTCAAGCCATTCTCCTGCCTCAGCCTCCCCAGTAGCTAGGATTACAGGTGTCCGCCACCACATCTAGCTAATTTTTGTATTTTAGTAGAGATGGGGTTTCACCATGTTGGCCAGGCTGGTCTCAAACTCCTGACCTCAAGTGATCCACCCACCTCGGCCTCCCAAAGTGCTCGGATTACAGGTGTGAGCCACAGTGCCCGGCCGAGAGAAAAATGGTCAGGTGTGGTGGCTCATGCCTTTATCCAAGCACTTTGGGAGGTCAAGGTGGGAGGATCACTTGAGCCCAGGAGTTTGAGACGAGCCTGGGCAACATAGTGAGACCCCCACCTCTACAGAAACTACAAAAATTAGCCAGGGGTGGTGGCGCACTCCTATGGTCCCAGCTATTTGGGAGGCTGAGATGGGAGGATTGCTTGAGCTCCAGAGGTTGAAGCTCCCAGACTCATGGCAGTGAGCTGTGATCACACCACTGTATTCCAGCCTGGGCAACAGAGGGAGATCCTGTCTCAAAAAATAGAAAAAAAATTTTAAAAATGAGAAAAATTACAATGTTACTAAAAACCAGGCAAACGTGTACGCCAGTAACACACACTACGCATGAGTGAAGGTAACATTTGATGCAGATGGCTTCCTGAACACCAAGCTGTCGGCAAATCTCTCTGCGGGAGCACAGCCTCCCTCGCCCCCGCCCCACCCTGGCTGTGCGCACACCTCTTTGTTGATTCTCAAACTTTGCAAAACGCCCTCATGCTATTACAGCCGTCTGCGCATTGTTTCTGAAATGTGACTCAAGACTTTTCTCGTACATTGTTAAAATTCTCTGACTGATTTTTGGGGGCATAAATACAACATGTTCCTGTGAAATATTGCTAAAAAGTGTAATGAGAGATACATAAGTTCTTTGAGGTTTCGGTATTAAAAGCCCGGAGGTGGTCACTGGCAGGTACGTGACTCTTGTGGGTGTCCTGTGGGCTCTGCCTATACCAGGCTCAGCTTCTGGTGAGGCAGTATCTAGGATTCCAAAGACCATTAAACAACCGCACGCATGGGATAAGGCAAATAGCATTCATTTGCCAGAAATAATAGCAAAATTTAATCACATGCTGCCAAATCATGTACATGGAAAACAATCATTTATACTAAATATTACGATTTGTTATTTAGAGGATAAATTATCCAACCCAATAAATAAGATTATGGCACAGAGAATAATGGTGATGATTTGGAATGAGGGGAGTGGTGCTCCCTAGCAATGCTCCCCAACTCTGCTTCATCCTCGGGTGTGTGGGAGGAGCTGGACTGCCTGGGCCCATCATGGCCATGAGGGGGACCATGGCAGGGAGTCATGAGGTGGTGCCATGTGAACAATATTGGCCAATGAGGAATGCGAGGAGGTATTTACGTGGCACCTTACACCAGAGCATTTACTCCCTATTGCACGACCCTCCAGAGCCTCTGCGTCTCATCTGGGAGGACCCACAATGCTCTAGGCAGCAGTCATTCCATCAGCCTGGGTCCTGAAGCAAAGACGGAAGAGAGAACGAGAACCTCAGCCAACCCCTGCCATGCAATGTGAGTGAGAACAAGCTGTGGCTTTAAGCCGGAGACACTGGGGTTGCCTGTGAACATGGCATAAGCAAGCCTATTGCAGTGGATGGACTTTGAGACCAGGAGGGGGGTACTGCTACAGCAAACCCCATAGGACACTGACTAGTGGCCTGACAGCAAAGCACTTACCAGAAGGACAGAGACCAGCATTATGCAAAACACGTGACAAAACTGTCTCCAAGATAACTGGGAAGCAGGTTTTGTATCAGTGAACTTGTGTCCAAGAGAAGGGGTGAAAATAGAGCTCATGAAATACGTGGGTCACTGTGGCCACACCTGCAGGGCGTTGACAAGGGAAGCTGTGTTCGACTGCCACAAGCAGAACATCACCAAATCCCGGAGGGGAGGAGAGAATCGAATTTCTAAAGTTGTCGCATTATGTTGTTTTATTATTTTTACGATTGGTTTTTTTGAGACAGAGCCTCGCTCTGTTGCTCAGGCTGCAGTGCAATGGCAAGATCTCGGCTCACTGTTGCCTCGACCTCCCCAGGCTCAGGTTATCCACCCATCTCAGCCTCCTGAGTAGCTGGGACTACAGGTGTGCACCACCATGCCTGGCGAATTTTTTGTATTTTTTTGTAGAGATGGGGTATTGCTATGTTGCCCAAGCTGGTCTTGAACTTCTGGGCTCAAGCGATCTTCCTGCCTTGACCTCCCAAAGTGCTGGGATTATAGGTGTGAGCCACTGCACCCAGGCCTATATCCTATTATATATATAAAGTATATGCATATATATATTTTTTTACATTATATATATATATATTTTTACTCTCTCTCTCTCTTTCTCTCTCTCTCTATATATATATATTTTTTAGACAAAGTCTTGCTCTGTCACCCAGGCTAGAGTGCAATGGCGCGATCTCAGCTCACTTCAACCTCTCCCTCCCAGGTTCAAGCGATTCTCCTGCCTCAGCCTCCAGAACAGCTGGAAATTCAGGTGCCGCTGCCACACTTGGATAATTTTTATATTTTTAATAGAGATGGGGTTTCACCATAGTGGTCATCCTGACCTCAAGTGATCTGCCCACCTTGGCCTATGAAAGTGCTGGGATTGGCCGGGTGCGGTGGCTCAAGCCTGTAATCCCAGCACTTTGGGAGGCCGAGACGGGTGGATCACGAGGTCAGGAGATCGAGACCATCCTGACTAACACGGTGAAACCCCATCTCTACTAAAAAATACAAAAAAACTAGCCGGGCGTGGTGGCGGGCGCCTATAGTCCCAGCTACTCGGGAGGCTGAGGCAGGAGAATGGCGTCAACCCGGGAGGCGGAGCTTGCAGTGAGCTGAGATCCGGCCACTGCACTCCAGCCTGAACGGCAGAGCGAGACTCCGTCTCAAAAAAAAAAAAAAAAAAAAAGAAAGTGCTGGGATTACAGGCATGAGCCACCGTGCCCGACCTTGTGTTGTTTTAAATGTCTACTTTTCAGCAAAAAGTTGTAAGACATGCAAAGAAGCAAGAAAGTATATGCTCATACACTGAAGACAATTTAATCAACAGAAACAGCCCCTGAGGAAGCCCAGGCATTGGACTTACTAAATGAAGACTTAAAATTAGCTATGATTGAATCTATATTTGAAGAGCTAAGGGAAACAATATTTGAAGAGCTAAAGTAGCCGGGCGCGGTGGCTCATGCCTGTAATCCCAGCACTTTGGGAGGCCGAGACGGGTGGATGAACTGAGGTCAGGAGTTCGTGACCAGCCTGACCAATATGGAGAAACCCCATCTCTATTAAAAATACAAAATTAGCTGGGCATGGTGGCTCATGCCTGTAATCCTACGTGGGAGGCTGAGGCAGGAGAATTGCTTGAACCTGGGAGGTAGAGGTTGAGGTGAGCCAGGATTGTGCCATTGCACTCACTCCAGCCTGGGCAACGAGAGCAAAACTCAGCTGGAAAAAAACAAAAAAAAACCAAATACCAAAAACTAAAGTATAAAAGAAATCTCTCACCAGATAGAGGATATGCACAAAGAGATCAAAATTATAAAAAGGTGGCAGTGCACAGTGACTCATGCCTGTAATCCCAGCATTTTGGGAGGCTGAGACGGGCAGATCACCTGAGGTCAGGAGTTCGAGACCAGCCTGACCAACATGGTGAAACCCCATCTTTACCAAAAATTAGCTGGATGTGGTGGTACACGCCTGTAGTCCCAGCTATTTGGGAGGCTGAGGCAGGAGAATCTTTTGAACTCAGGAGGTAGGGGATTTAGTGAGTTGAGATCAAGCCACTGCACTCCAGCCTGGGTGGCAGAGTGAGACTCTGTCTCAAAAAACAAACAAACAAACAAACAAAAACCCTCAAATCCGTATAAAGAAGCACAGAGCACCAGCATAAACTTATTTTTTGCTTGTAACTTCCTTTTTCCAGCTGATTTAAAGGTAACTGCATAAAGTAATAATTACAAATCTATGTTGATGAGAACACAATGTACAAAGAGGTAATCTGTGACAAGAATAGCATAAAGGAGGTGAAAAGGGAGTGGCCTGGGAGCAACATTTTTGGGTACTATTTAAGCATGGTTTTCAATCATTCAAATTAGATTGTTATCAGGTAATTGGTCAATAGTAATCTCTACAACAACCACTAAGAAAATAACTGGTAAAAAAAAAAAAAAAAAGAAAAGAAAAAAGGAGAGAGTTAGAGTGGACAGTAAGAACAGACGAAATAGACTTTAAGACAAAGTTGTTAATAGAGGAAAGGAAGAACATTTTATAATAATAAAAGGGTCAATCTATAAAAAGGATATTATATTTACATACAACTACATCTCAAAAAATAAATAAAATAAAAATAAAAAATAAAATTTCAATGGATTGAAATCATACGAAGTATGTTCTCTGACCACAGTGGAATGAAATTAGAAATCAATAAACAGAAGAAAATTTGAAAAATTCACGAATTTGTGAAAATTAAGCAACATACTCCTAAATAACCCATGGATCAAAGAGGAAATTCTAAGGGAAATTAGAAGCACTTTGAAATGAATTTTTTAAAAAACTGTATCGCCGGGCGCGGTGGCTCACGCCTGTAATCCCAGCACTTTGGGAGGCCGAGGCGGGCGGATCACAAGGTCAGGAGATCGAGACCACGGTGAAACCCCGTCTCTACTAAAAATACAAAAAATTAGCCGGGCGCGGTTGTGGGCGCCTGTAGTCCCAGCTACTCGGGAGGCTGAGGCAGGAGAATGGCGTGAACCCGGGAGGCGGAGCTTGCAGTGAGCCGAGATCGCGCCACTGCACTCCAGCCTGGGCGACAGAGCGAGACTCCGTCTCAAAAAAATAAATAAATAAATAAAAATAAAAATAAAAAATAAAAAACTGTATCAAAATTTATGGGATACAGTGGAAGCAGTGCTCAGAAGGAAATGTATAGCTGTAAGTGCCTGCATTGAAAAGAAAAAAACATCTTGAGAGGCTGAGGTGGGAGGATTGACTGAGGCCAGGAGTTCAAGACCAGCCTGGGCAACATAGCAAGACCCCCATCTCTAAAAAAATTTTTAAAAATTAGCCAGGCATGGTGGCACATGCCTGTAATCCCTGCTACTCAGGAGGCCAAGTGGGAGGATCTCTTGAGCCCAGGAGTTTGAGGCTACAGTGAGCTATGATTGTGCCACCGAACTCCAGCCTGGGCGACAGAGTAAGACCCTGTCTCGAGAAGGAAGAAGGAAGAAAGAAGAAGAAGAACCATTTTAAGTCAATAGCTAACTTCTCTTCTTAAGCAACTAGAAAAGAAAACCAAATTAAATCCAAAGCAAGCAGAAAGAAATAACAGGTTAGAGCAGACATAAATGAAATAGAGAACAGAAAAACAGTAGCAAAAAACAATGACACTAAAAGTTGATTCTATGAATAGATAAAATTGGCTTTCAGTGCCGATAGCGCTCATACAAATGTGGTAAATGTTCCTAAAACCCGCCGGGCTCTCTGTAAGAAGTGTGGCAAGCACCAACCCCGCAAAGTGACGCAGTACAAGAAACGCAAGGATTCCTGGTACGCCCAGGGTAAGCAGGTCATGACAGGAAGCAGAGTGGCTATGGTGGGCAGACTAAGCCGATTTTCCGGAAAAAGGCTGAAACTACCAAGAAGATTGTGCTAAGGCTTGAGTGCCTCGAGCCCAACTGCAGATCTAAGAGAATGCTGGCTACTAAAAGATGCAAACATTTTTAAACTGGGAAGAGACAAGAAGGGAAAGGGCCAAGTGATACAGTTCTAAGTGTCATCTTTTGTTTTATTATGAAGACAATAAAATCTTGAGTTTATGTTCAAAAACGAAACAACAACCACAAAAAAGATAAAATTGAAAACCCTTTAGCCAGACTGACCAAGAGAACAAAGAATGCAAAGTAGGTTCAATATATGAAATTTAGGCAATGTAATACATCCTATTAAATTAGTAAAAGGAGGAAAAAACCCACATGATCATCTCAATAGATGAAGTGTTTGACACAAGTGTTTGACACAATCCAACATCCATTCATAATAAAAATGGTCAACAAACTAGGGATCAAAGGGAATTTGCTCAACCTGATAAAAGGCATGTAAAACATTTCCCAATGCTAGCATCATACTTAGTTTTAAAAGCTGAAAGCTTCCTTTAAGAATAAGACAAGGGGCCGGGCGCGGTGGCTCACGCCTGTAATCCCAGCACTTTGGGAGGCCAAGGTGGGCGGATCACGAGGTCAGGAGATCGAGACCATCCTGGCTAACACGGTGAAACCCTGTCTCTACTAAAAATACAAAAAATTAGCCGGGTGTGGTGGTGCGCGCCTGTAGTCCCAGCTACTTGGAGGCTGAGGCAGGAGAATGGCATGAACCCGGGAGGCGGAGCTTGCAGTGAGCCGAGATCTGGCCACTGCACTCCAGCCTGGGCGACAGAGCCAGACTCCGTCTCAAAAAAAAAAAAAAAAAAAAAAAAAAAGAATAAGACAAGGATGTCAGCTCTCACCACTTCTATTCAACATAATACTGGAGGTTCTAACCAGGGAATTAGGCAAGAAATAAATAAATAAATAAAAGGCATCAGATCAAAAAGGAAGAAGTGAAACTAACTCAATATGAAGATACCATGATCTTGTATGTTGAAAACTCTAGAGAGTGCACCAAAAACCTCATAGAGCTAATAAGTGAGTTCAAATGAATATATAAAAACCAGTTGTATTTCATATTAGCAATGAACAATCTGAAAATGAAATTAAGCAAACAATTCCACATACAACAGCACTAAAAATACTAAAATACCTGGGAATAAATATAAAAGAAGATCAAGACTTGTATACTCACCTGTAAGCATGTTTGGAAGAAATTAAGAGGACATGAATGAAAAGTCATCTCATGCCCATGGGTGTTCCTATTCGGACGGCATCGCTCCCTGGGCTGATCTGCAGATCCAGTGCGATCCCCAACAAAACCCCACTGCCTTCACGCAAAAAACGGACAAGCTGCAAAATGGTCAGTTCCTAAAATTCATATAGAATTGCAAGAGACCCAGAAAAGCTGAAACAATCCTGAAGAACAACAAAATTGAAGGACTTAACACTTCCCAACTTCAATTACTTCATAGTAATTAAAATCGACTACGGTCAAGGTAGTGCAGTACTGGGGTAAGGATAGATAATGGAAAAGAATTCAGAATCCAGAAATAAAACCACACATCTACGACCAATTGATTTTGGACAAAGAGGTCAAGAGCATTTAACAGGGAAAGAATAATCTTTTAAACAAATCAGCCAGCGCGGTGGCTCACGCCTGTCATCCCAGCACTTTGGGAGGCCAAGGCGGGTGATCAGCCGGCGAAGTGGCTTATGCTTGTGATCCCAGCACTTTGGGAGGCCGAGGCGGGTGGATCACCTGAGGCTGGGAGTTCAAGACCAGCCTGGCCAACATGGTGAAACCCCATCTCTACTAAAAATACAAAAATTAGCTGGGCGTGGTGGTGCACACCTGTAATCCCAGCTACTCGGGAGGCTGAGGCAGAATTGCTTGAACCCAGGAGGTGGAGGTTGCCATGAGCCGAAATTGTGCCACTGCACAGAGTAAGGTCCTGTCTCAAAATAATAATAATAATAATAATAATAATAATAATAATAATAATAAAATAAACAAATGGTGCTGGACAAATGGATTCTACATGCAAAGAATGAAGCTGGACACCTTCCTCGTATACCACATACAAAACTTAACTCAAAATGGATCAAATACCTAAAGATAAGGGCTAAAACTAGTAAACTCTTAGAAGGAAACAGATGTAATCTTTTTTTTTTTTTTTTTTTTTTTGTGATGGAGTCTCACTCTATGGCCCTGGCTGGAGTGCAGTGGCACAATCTCGGCTCACTGCAACCTCCGCCTCCCAGGTTCAAGTGATTCTCATGCCTCAGCCTCCAGAGTAGCTGGGATTACAGGCACCTGCCACCACACCCAGTTAATTTTTTTTTTTTTTTGAGACTGAGTTTTGCTCTTGTTGCCCAGGCTGGAGAGCAATGGTGTGATCTCGGCTCACTGCAACCTCTGCCTCCTGGGTTCAAGTGATTCTCCTGCCTCAGCCTCCCAAGTAGCTGGGATTACAGGCGCTCACCACCACATCCAGCAATTTTTTTTGTATTTTTAGTAGAGACGGGGTTTCACAATGTTGGCCAGGCTGGTTTTGAACTCCAGACCTCAGGTGATCCACCTGCCCCAGCCTCCCAAAGTGTTGGAATTATAAGTGTGAGACAGCTCACCTGGCCAACCCAGCTAACGTTTTGTATTTTTAGTAGAGACAAGGTTTCACCATGTTGGCCAGGCTGGTCTCGAACTCCTGACCCCATGATTTGCCCGCCTCAACCTCCGAAACTTCTGAGATTACAGGCGTGAGCCACTGAGCCCGGCCCTAAATTTTTGTTCTTTTGAATTACGCAGTCTTATTAGACATGACACCAAAAGCACAGGCAACCATAGGAAAAAAGCCCAGATAAATTAGACTTCATTAAAATTTAAAACTTTTGTGTTTCAAAGGACATCATTTCAAAAACAAAAAGAGGGTCAGGGGCGTGGCTCACGCCTGTAATCCCAGCACTTTGGGAGGGCAAGGCTGGCAGATTGTTTGAGCTCAGAAGTTCATGACCAGCCTGGGCAGCATGGCAAAACCCCATCTCTACTAAAAATTAAAAAATTAGCCAGGTGTGGTGGTGCACACCTGTGCTCCCAGCTATTTGGGAGGCTGAGGCAGGAGAATCGCTTGAACCCAGGAAGCAGAGGTTGCAGTGAGCCGAGATCACGCCACTGTACTCTAGCCTGGGCAACAGAGCAAGACCCTGTCTCAAAAAAAAAAAAAAAAAGAAAAAAGAAAAAAAAAAGAAAGAAAATAAAAAAGAAAAACAACCACATCATGGGAGAAAATATTTGGAAATTATCTTTCTGATAAGAAACTTATATCTAGAATCTATAAAGAACATCACAACTGAACAATAAGAAGACAAAAGCCCAATTTTATTTTATTTTTAATTTTTTTTTGAGGGAGGGTCTCACTCTGTTGCCCAGACTAGAGTACAGCGGTGTGATCATGGCCCACTGCAGCCTCCACCTCCCTGGGCTCAGGTGATCCTACCACCTCAGCTTCCTGAGTAGCTGGGACTACAGGCGTGCACCACGATGTCCAGCTTTTTCTTTTTTTTTTTTTGTATTTTTAGTAGAGACAGGGCTTCACCATGTTGGGCAGGCTGGTCTCAAACTCCTGACCTCAAGTGATCCACCTGCCTCGGCCTCCCAAAGTGCTGGGATTACAGGCGTGAGCCACTGCACCCAACCTCATAATTGATTTTTTAAAATGGACAGTAACAAGTGTTGGTGAAGAGGTGGAGAAACTGAAATCCTCATGCACTGCTGGACGGGACATAAAATGGTGCAGCCACTTTGGAAAACAACGATAGTTCCTCAAAAAGTTAAACACAAATCACCATTTGACCCCAGAGCTCCATTCCTAGGTGTACACCCAAAAGAATGGAAGACATTTGTGCACACAGAAACTCAAACATTGATGTTCACGGGAGCACGGTTCATCATAGCTAAAATGTGAAAACCCAAATGTCCATCAGCTGTGAGTGGATAAAGAGAATGTAGACTTCCCCACCATAGAATATTACTCAGCCATGAACAGGAATGAAATTCTGACACATACTATGGCTTGGATGACCGTTGAACACAGGATGCTAGACTAAAGAAGCCAGACACAAAAGACTGCATATTGTATGATTCTCTTAATATGAAATGCCCAGAGAAGGCAAATTCCCCAGGACAGAAAGCAGATTAGCTTTCCAGGGGGTGGAGAGTTCCTGTTAAAAGGTGTGGGTTTGTTTTGGGATTACGTAGTGGTAATGGTTGCACAACCTTCGAATTGTACTAAAAACCACTGTGAATTGTACACTTCATAGGGGTGACTTTTATTGTACGTGAAGTATATGTTGAGAGAGACAGAGAGAGGTTTAGACAAGAACAGCCGGCGTTGCGTTGTAAGCAGGAATGAAAGAGAAGGGAGCCAGTCATATTGTCAAGGACTTACAAAGCTGGAAGAGACAACTGCTTCTCAACCCTAGGCTGAAATGCTTTGAGTGATAAAGCCTAATAGATCTCAGCCTTAAATCAAGGGATTAAGTCAAGAGTAGGCCGGCACACCCATCAGAGGCTAAAATCCCTGATGAATTGGGCAGGCACCTTGTAAATCCTTTTAAGTAACAAAATGGCTCTAGGAAAAGAAACTAAAGGTCCCTGAAGGGACTGAGGTGCTTATGATTAAGTCAAGAAAAAGAGGCCTGAGTGTACAGAGCAAAGCAGCCATCAAACCTTTAGTCTCTAGCAAAGATCTGCGGGCGTGGGCACTGGCACGCGCAGCCGCAGGATCAGATGAGGAAGAAGACAATTCCTTCTGTTACTTCTTTCTTTTTTCTTTTCTTTTTTTTTTTTTTTTGAGACGGAGACTTGCTCTGTCGCCTGGGCTGGAGTGCGGTGGCCGGATCTCAGCTCACTGCAAGCTCTGCCTCCCGGGTTCACGCCATTCTCCTGCCTCAGCCTCCCGAGTAGCTGGGACTACAGGCGCCCGCCACCTCGCCCGGCTAGTTTTTTTTTTGTATTTTTAGTAGAGACGGGGTTTCACTGTGTTAGCCAGGATGGTCTCGATCTCCTGACCTTGTGACCTGCCCGTCTCGGCCTCCCAAAGTGCTGGGATTACAGGCTTGAGCCACCACACCCGGCCTCTGTTACTTCTTTCAAGCTTTTATAGTGGAAAGTTCAAACCCATGCTAAAGTAAACACAATAGGATAAAGAGTTCCCAAGCGCCCCCCACCAGCTTCAGCAATGAGGAGCTCATGGCCAGCCTTTTGTCTCTGGACCCCCGTCCATCTCCCACGGCCCATCGTCCGTGTATGTCTATCAAAAACAAGGGAGCTTTTACAAAATAATAATCACAACGTCATCATTGGGCCTCAATATCATCAAATAATAAGGGCCTTTACATTTTTAAGACCCCCTAAAGTTCACAAACCATTTGTGGGTCAATGAAACATGAAGCAAGCTCTGCCAGTCACTGAGCCCAGAACCCACCTAGAGTCCCAGCACTCACTGCCCTGGGATTGCCCCCACGCCAGCCCTGCCCTCTGCAACCCTGAGCATAGGTTCTAGGGGCTGGGATAGGCATGTAGACCCCAGAGAGGGACTCAGGGCCAGCAGGGTCCCCTCTCTACCTCGGGCTTCTGACTCAGGATTCCGAGGAATTCCAAGTGTCTCTCAAAACTACTGATACTCACCAGCTGAAGAGCAGGAGAGAGTGCCGTCTCTAGGAAATCCAGAGACCCGGGGCAGTGGCCTGGAAACTCATGGTGCCTGCCTGCCTTTCTCTCTGCTTTTTCCGCAGAGACCTGGACTGTCTCCTCCATCCCACATCCTGGGACGGTATCTTCCACCTCGAATCCTAGGGTAGGGTTACGAGGTCCCTGGTTCAGCAAAGCTAAGAACACTGATGAAGGTGGCTATCCTGAACAACACATTTCCAATGAAGACAAAACAACTTTCCCTGGAAGAAGAGGCCATCTAAGACTTTCGTAGCGGGAGAGAAGCCAACGATTGGCTTCACAGTTTCAAAGGGCGGGAGGATCACTTGAGCCCAGGAGTTTGAAACCAGCCTGGGCAACATGGCGAGACCCTGCCTCTACAGAAAAATACAAAAATTAGCCATATGTGGTAGCGTGTACCTGTAGTCTCAGCTACTCGAGTGGCTGAGGCGGGAGAATCGCTTGAGCCCAGGAGGTCGAGGCTGCAGTGAACTGTGATTGCCACTGCACTCCAGTCTGGGAGACAAGAGTGAGACTCTGTCTCTTAAAAAACAAAAAAGAAAGAACCAGGCACGGTGACTCACGCCTGTAATCCCAGCACTTTGGGAGGCTGAGGTGGGCAGATCACGAGGTCAGGAGTTCAAGACCAGCCTGGCCAGGATGGTGAAACTCCATCTCTACTAAAAATACAAAAATGAGCCAGGCATGGTGGCGGGTGCCTGTGATCTCAGTTACTTGGGAGGCTGAGGCAGGAGAATGGCGTGAACCCGGGAGGCGGAGCTTGCAGTGAGCCGAGATTGCGCCACTGCACTCCAGCCTGGGCGACAGAGTGAGACTCCGTCTCAAGAAAATAAGGAAGAAGTTAGGCCACGGGCGCTGGCTTGCACCTGTAATCCCAGCACTTTGGGAGGCCGAGGGGGGCGGATCACGAGGTCAGGAGATCAAGACCATCCTGGCCAACATGGTGAAACCCCCTCTCTACTAAAAATACAAAAATTAGCTGGGCGAGGTGGTGGGTGCCTGTAGTCCCAGCTACTCGGGAGGCTGAGGCAGGAGAATGGCGGGAACCCGGGAGGCAGAGCTTGCAGTGAGCCGAGATTGCGCCACTGCACTCCAGCCTGGGCAGCAGAGCGAGACTCCGTCTCAAAAAGAAATAAGTACATAAAAATAAAAATAAAATAAGAAAGAAGTGATATGCTGATGCAGTTGTCACCTCGTCAGATTCTTTTTTTTACAGGTTATTTAAATTACTGTGTTTTGGTCAGAGGACTGTCTGTGTGATATTGACCATTTGGGCTGTTCCAAAACGTCTCTGATGAAGGAGCAGAAGTGTTCCACAGGGCCAAAAAGAAAAAAAAACCAAAACAAAAAAGATGGGTCAGCCGTGAGACCTCTGTGTTTGTGTCTCTCTGGCCCCTGGTGTCTGTGAGGTCCGTTCTGCAAGTCGGTGCCTGCTGTCCCTGTGGTAGATAGGCGTCCTCCCCTCCTGGGCATGCATCTCTGATTCTTTTTTTTTTTTTTTTTTTTTTTTTTGAGACAGAGTTTCACTCTTGTTGCCCAAGCTGGGGTGCAATGGCGTGATCTCGGCTCACTGCAACCTCTGCCTCCCGGGTTCAAGCGATTCTCCTGCCTCAGCCTCCCAAGTAGCTGGGATTACAGGTGCGTACCACCACGCCCGGCTAATTTTGTATTTTTAGTAGAGATGGGGTTTCTCCATGTTGGTCAGGCTGGTCTCAAACTCCCAACCTCAGGTGATCCGCTCACCTTGGCCTCCCAAAGTGCTGAGATTACAGGCACGAGTCACCGCACCCGGCCACACGACTGTGATTCTAGTTGGTCAGAGGTTGGTGCCTCCTGCCCTGGACCCACATGTCTTTTTGTTCTAAGATTGTCCCTTAGAGCCCGCCAGTTGCCAGGTCTCATTTGCTCTTTTTCCAGGGGGTCCAAGGGTCTCCTCCTGGGTGAGCTTGGCTGGGTCTGGCATCTCCTGCTGTATTTGGAGAGATTTCCTCATCTTATTCTGCAGCCTCTACACACTAGGCTTTCACTTATTCCTTTGCCCTGGATGCATTGTGTTTCCTTTGCCGGCCTGGTGAGTGGAGCCTGCACGTCTGCTCTGACCTTGGCTGCCCTGGGGCTCAGACAAGCTTGTCCTGCTCTTCTCAGCCTCATCCACACCGCATGCTCCCCAGGGCCCCCTCGCCGGCACTTGGCCCGGAGCACTGTGTGTGGAGCTGCACTTTCTCCTCTGCCCTCCTCAGCCCCGTGGTTGTGACCCCATGCACCCATTGGTTTCTTTACTCATTTTCTCCTTCCTGACCCCTCCGCACGTTCACTCCATGGGGGGCCTGGAGGCCTGAGACGGTTGTTCTCACGATGTCCTCTTGCTTGAGAGATACCCGGATGGCCAGGGACAAAGACCTAAGTTCGGAGATTAAGCTCTAAGGCTGGAGACGAAGGTCTAAGGCTGGGGACGGAGGTCTAGGGTGGGCATGGAGGTCTAAGGTGGGGACAGAAGTCTAAGGTCAAGGACGGAGGTCTAAGGTCAGGGATGGAGGTCTAAGGTTGGGGACGGAGGTGTAAGATGGGGAGGGAGGTCTAAAGCCGGGGACAGAGGCCTAACATGGCAACAGAGTTCTAAGGTGGGGACTGAGATCTAAGGTGGGGAAGGAGGTCTAAGGTCGGGGACAGAGGTCTGAGGTGGGAAAGGAGTTCTAAGCTCAGGGACGGAGGTCTAAAGTCGGGGACAGAGGTCTAAGGTGGGGATGGAGGTGTAAGGTCGGGGACTAAGGTCTAAGGTGGGGAAGGAGGTCTAAGGTGGGGATAGAGGTCTAAGTTTGGGAATGGAGGTCTAAGGTGGGGATGGAGGTCTAAGGTGGGGACGGAGGTCTAAGGTGGGGATGGAGGTCTAAAGTCGGGGTCGGAGGTCTAAGGTGGGGATGGAGGTGTAAGGTGGGGGACGAAGGTCTAAGGTGGGGAAGGAGGTCTAAGGTGGGGATAGAGGTCTAAGTTTGGGAATGGAGGTCTATGGAGGTCTAAGGTGGGGACGGAGGTCTAAGGTCAGGGACGGAGGTCTAAGGTCAGGGTCGGAGGTCTAAGGTGGGGATGGAGGTCTAAGGTCGGGGACGGAGGTCTAAGGTCGGGGACGGAGGTCTAAGGTGGGGATGGAGGTCTAAGGTCGGGGACGGAGGTCTAAGGTCAGAGATGGAGGTCTAAGGTCGGGGATGGAGGTCTAAGGTGGGGATGGAGGTCTAAGGTGGGGATGGAGGTCTAAGGTCAGAGATGGAGGTCTAAGGTCAGGGATGGAAGTCTAAGATTAGGGACGGAGGTCTAAAGTCAGGGATGGAGGTCTAAGGTCAGAGATGGAGGTCTAAGGTCAGGGATGGAGGTCTAAGGTCGGGGACGGAGGTCTAAGGTGGGGATGGAGGTCTAAGGTCGGGGACGGAGGTCTAAGGTCGGGGATGGAGGTCTAAGGCTAGAGATGGAGGTCTAAGGTGGGGACGGAGGTCTAAGGTCGGGGATGGAGGTCTAAGGTCAGGGACGGAGGTCTAAGGTCGGGGACGAAGGTCTAAGGTGGGGATGGAGGTCTAAGGTCAGAGATGGAGGTCTAAGGTGGCGATGGAAGTCTAAGGCCAGAGATGGAGGTCTAAGGTGGGGATGGAGGTCTAAGGTCGGGGACGGAGGTCTAAGGTGGGGATAGAGGTCTAAGGTCAGAGATGGAGGTCTAAGGTGGGGATGGAAGTCTAAGGTCGGGGACGGAGGTCTAAGGTGGGGATGGAGGTCAAGGTCAGAGATGGAGGTCTAAGGTCGGGGATGGAGGTCTAAGGTCGGGGATGGAGGTCTAAGGTGGGGACGGAGGTCTAAGATCGGGGACGGAGGTCTAAGGTGGGGACGGAGGTCTAAGGTGGGGATGGAGGTCTAAGGTGGGATGGAGGTCTAAGGTTGGGGATGGAGGTCTAAGGTCGGGGACGGAGGTTTAAGGTGGGGATGGAGGTCTAAGGTGGGGACGGAGGTCTAAGGTCGGGGACGGAGCTCTAAGGTGGGGATGGAGGTCTAAGGTCGGGGATGGAGGTCTAAGGTCAGAGATGGAGGTCTAAGGTCGGGGATGGAGGTCTAAGGTCAGAGATGGAGGTCTAAGGTCGGGGATGGAGGTCTAAGGTCAGAGATGGAGGTCTAAGGTCGGGGATGGAAGTCTAAGGTCAGGGACAGAGATCTAAAGTCAGGGATGGAGGTCTAAGGCCCACCATTCTTTCTTTCAGAACAAGGCACTGCTGTCCTCGCCTAGCCAGGGCTGCTGCTGAGAAATCTGACGCCCTCGTGATGCCCCTTTTAGGAGGCTTCTCTTTCTATCCCAACGTTTTTTCAGTTTTCCTCTTGCCTCTGACGCATCTGGGTCACGGGGTGGGGCTTTCAGGTGTGGCCTCCCTGACCCCTCATCCTTTCTGTGCGAGATCTTCCCCTTCACCCCAACTCTGGGGAACCTGAGTCCACAGCTCCTGGGCTCTCTCACCTCCATTCTTCAAAGCATTTGGATTTTCTTGTATATTTTTGGTCTCCTTTTCCTTCACAGCCACCAGCAGCAAGGCCCCGGCCTGGCCCCCAGTATGCCGTACACCCCGCCTGCGTCCCTGCCCTGGCAGGTTTGGAACTTTTCCTAAACAAATTCTTACCCTTGCTTCTGGCCTGGTCACGCCCCTTGTTCACGGGAAAGTCCACTGGCTCATTGATTGGCTGCCTCCACAGCCTGGCCTCAGGCCCACCTGCTGCCCAGCCGTGTTTGTGCCTGATGTGGCCCACGCCTCCACTGCACGTTCATAGCTGCCCCCCTGTCTGGCAGGCTACAGGGTCTGTCCTGGGGGCCAGGGCGCCATGGATCCCCCCATATGCATTTGAGGGAGGCGGGTTTCCCAGGTTGCTTTCCTGCAGCCCCGGGGCTTAGAGGACAGTGGCTGGAGGAGGGGCCCGGCGATGTTAACCTGTCACAACCGGTCACCTAGCCAGGGTTTTCCTCAAAGCCACCATTGACGGCAGCGGTGGCCTGTGCTGAAGGGGTGGATGACGGTCTGCAGGCCAGGCCAGGGAGCAGCAAGAGCAGAGCCCACTGCCCACCAGCTCCCCCACCGGGGCCTCACTGGGTGGTTTCTAGAGTCCACACCCCTTCTTGCTTGGGGAGCTTCTCCAGGGCTGATTTTGAGAGTCGGCCAGCAGGTGTGGCCTCTTGGGCAGGAAGAGTTTGCTAACATCTGCAGCCCCTCCCCGGCCGGTGTGCAGTGGAGGGAGGAAGGTAGTTCGGGGCTGTGGAGGCAGCAGTCCTGGGGGCCCAGCTGGCTCCACAGCCGGGGGTCGGCAGAGCCTGCATCAGGGGCTGCGAGGAGGGGCGTGGGGACTCAAGTGCTTCTGGGGTGACAAGGAACGAGGGAGTGAAAGGCGGGTGCCAGGACATCAGGAGGGGGCCGGCGGCACAGCCCACCTGAACACGGGGGACGTGGGGGACGCCGCCCGCCAGAGATGAGGGAGCCTTCGGAGGCAGCGGGGCATGAGACTGTGCTGGGCTCATGAGCTGTGGGCCCCAAATCAGCTGCAGTGGACAGCAACCCCAGGGCTTCACCTGCTTGGCCTGAGAGCCAAGGACGGGCCCGAGTCAGCCAGGATCAGGCACAGAGTCAGCCGCAGACCGGGGAGGCTGGGTCTCTCCCAGTTGGTTTGGGGCCCACGGCTCACGAGCCCCGCACAGCATTTGAAAGCAGGCATCCAGTACTGAGGAAGGACATCGGGCCAGCAGCCGTGCTTAGGCAGGTGGCCAGAGACGCAGGAGGACTGGACAGGTGTGCAGGGTGTTGGAGAGGCCCAGGAATGCACCTGCTGGAGTAGACACAGGTGTGAGGGGGCCCGCCAGGGCTGCGGGAGGCAGGGTCTTCCTGGAGGCCACCGGCCCCCTTCCCACAGGAAGTTCCAGGCCTGGAAACGTACTCTCTGGCCGTGACTCCCGGAGCCCACCATCCGCTCACTCCTCCTGGGATCACGGCGGTGTCTGAGCCAGCCCTGGCCTGGCTGTGGACTGAATGCTTGAGCCACAGCCTCCAGGTCCTGAGCCCACACCCACGCAGTTAGCCCCGGAGCTACGCCTGTGCTTTCTTGCTTGGCACCACCCAGCCCGCCCCTCATGCAACCGAGGATCTGTGCTCAGGTTCACTTGAAAACAGAGCAGCTGCCCTGGTGTGGCGGTGGCCTCAGTGTCCTCTGCTCAGACTGGGCTCTCGGCCCTTGGGGGTATCTGGTTGCAGGAGGGGACGCAGGGTCCCCAGGAGGGCACCAGCAGGGATGGCAAGTGTGGCCCCTCCCATTTCCACCCTTTGACCCCAGGCCCATGCGTTCTACTTACTGGGGAGGAGACGCCGAGGACGCACTGCTTATGGGTTCAGGGCCTAAGCCCCGCCATGGAGCGCAGCGTCCAGCTCACAGCCCGTGGTCACCCGGCTGCCCCTGAGTGTGACTCTGCAGGGCGGCTCCACCACCTGAGGGCCGCAGCTCGGGCGCTGCCATGCGGATCACCACGGCGACCGTGGGTCCCATGACACGGGCCTGTCGTGCTGCCTTTGCCAAAAGCGGCCCCGCAGGTTCAGCTGTGTTATGTGGCATCCCGCACACGCACATCTCCCAGAGCCTGGGAGGGCATTCCTTCCCTTACCTGCTGAGAGAGAGGAACAGACGCAGTGTGTGTTTTCCTGGGATGGATAACAGCATGTGTTTACAGCTTGTCACGGGGCAGTGGCACCCTCGCACCCTCGCATGGGGCCCAAGGGCACCCATCACCTGGCAGGCCATGGAGCATCATGGTGACCCACTGTGCCGGGTGTCATGGCACTGGGACCTGGTGACACTCTGGATGCCTGTTTAGACACCTCCCATTCCAGGGATGGAGATGGAGCCAGAAAGAAAATGGCACAAAGAACAGCCAACGCAAAGCCATGTGGAGACCAAGGCCAGCGTGGTCGTGAGAGACGGCTGGGACACACAGGCCTGCCACACACCAAGCAGCAGGACCTCCAGCCTTCAGTGTGCCTGAGCTGCTTCCTGTCACATTTACTCGGACGCGGCTCAGCATCCGGAACCATCAGGAACTCAGGGTGTCCTCCAGCGTTGCCCTCAGCCCTCTGAAGCCACACAAGGCCTCCTAGATTCCATAGCCACAGTCACACACCTAGCACCACCTTGGACCACAAACACAGGGGGGTGAGAAGTGACTGTGCTGTTTTCACAGCCAATGTCCATTTTTATTTGAGCCTAGACTCTTGGGCTCAGCCAGCGGATTCCCTCTCCTTGGGGGTTTGTCTCCGGCTGTGGCTGCTGCAGCATGCAGAGGGCTGGAATGAATCCAGTCCCTGCCCTCTGCCTCTCCCTCCCCAGCGTCTGCTGAGACGCACTCACCCCCTCCCAGGCCCTGCCCCGATAAATCTTTCAGCAGACGCTGCCCCAGATTCTGGCAGTAACATTTCTGGGGAGCCACTCCCTCCTCACCCTCAGGCCACGGCCCAGCTGGGCTGACCCTGCCCCCAGTTCCAGGCCCCAAGATGGCTCAGGTGGACCTGTCTCCTGAGGCTGCTTCAAGCAAGCACCACAAAGTGGGGCTCAAACAGAGACGTGTTATGTGGAAGTTCTGGAGGCCAGAGCCTGTGAAGAGAGTGTCGGCAGGGCCTGCTCCTCTGAAACTCTGCGCCGACCTCTCGCTGCTCCTTCAGTTCTGGCCATTTGCTACCAACCTGTGGCAGTCCTGGGCCTGCGGTGACAGCTCCTCAGCCTCTGCTTCTGTCACCGCGCACGCCCTCGCACGTCCTCACAGGGCGGCGTTTTCTTGTAAGGACACCAGTCCATTAGGATGGGGACCCACCCTAGTGACCTCATCTTTGCTTGATGACGTTGGCAACTACTGTACTTCCGAGTAAGGCTGTGTTCACAGGCACCGGGATTCGGACTTCAGCATGTCTTTCTGGGGGACACAGTTCAGCTCAGAACAGCAGGCAATCCCATGAGAACTAACGTGCTTTTTCTAGAATTTCGGGAGAGAAGTTCATGGGCTTCCTCTGTCCTGTTGGCTTCGTGCTGGCCTGGCCCTGGGGGTCCTGGCACTCAGGGCTCCCCAGGCTGGAGGCCTCAGCCTGACGCTATGCAACCCCCTGCTCCAGCACCCCACCTCCACCCTGTCAGTGCTACCAGCTGAGCGGCCTTTTTATTTTCTGTGTTTAAAGACAGTTCGAGTTGGGTTTCTGGGGACCGGCGGGAGTCTGGGCTCCCCCGATTGCTCCGACGGGCCACAGAGCCTTGGACTGGCCATGCAGCCACTTCTCCAGCTCTGGGAGGGGCCCAGGAGCTCTGCCCAACTGGGATGGGGGTACAAGCCCCTCAGGCCCAAGTCCCCCAACTCTCTGGGCTTTTTTATCACAGAGACACCTGAGCTGGTCAGTGTGGAAACAATTATTCCTGCCATAATTTTTTTCCTAGTGAATCTTTAGATCTTGCAAAGAAAACCCACTTCTTATCTCAACTTAAACCGCCACCTATACCGCCACCTACACCTCCACCTATACCGCCACCTACACCTCCACCTCCACCGCCACCTACACCTCCACCTACACCGCCACCTACACGGCCACCTACACCGCCACCTACACCGCCACCTACACCGCCACCTACACCTCCACCTCCACCTCCACCCCTGCCAGCCGAGGTCTCTGCTGGAGTCGGCTCTCCCTGGGACCCCTCCTTGTGCCAGTCCCTTCCTCCCAGGGGCTCGGAGGCCCCTGAGAGGAGAAGTACCTCAGTGAGTGCCTGCTGTGCCCATCAGCCCCTCGTCCTGGGCCACAGGGGAAGCAGGAGTCCCAGTCCCAGGCCCCCCACCCCGGCCCACTCCAGCCCCTAAGCCTCCTGCCTCGGCAGGTCCCCCAGACCCTGGTGTGCTCCAGGCCCCATGAGCACATCAGTGTGCCTGCGGTCCATGGCTGCTGTTGGACACACACAGCGTGTCCACTGGGAGGTCCCCCGGGTGCCGGCCGGGGCTAGGACTGGTCTGGGCTGCGTCTTCAGCGTTGGCCCTGCCTGTGTTCCCCTCCCCACTCGGGCTCACCTGCGCCCGCCCTCAGGCCGTGCACACAGGGTCCTCCTGGGCCTGCTTCCCTGCCCCATGCAGGGGCTGAGATGCCCTGAAGGCAGAAAGCCTTGGGTGTGGGTGGGGCTAGACCTCTGTCCCCAGCCTGGGTCGGCAGGAAGCCAGGGGAGGTCTTGGGAGAGGATGTCACCTTGAATGGGCAAGGAGAGGACAGGGAGAAGGGAGGTCACGGCAGAGAGGCGGCCTGCGTGACGGTCCCATGGCAGCGTCCAGGCCTGTGTGAAGGTCCCACGGCAGCACCCAGGATGAACCCCAAGCTACGGGGCCATGGGCCCCAGCAAGGCAGCTGCTTCCGTGTGCAAGCGCGGGCGTGGAGGGCGGGGCCCCTGCTGTGAGGGGGAAGCCTCACTGTGGAAAGGACCCTGTGGTCGGCTGAGCTGCCAGGAGCTGGGTGTGCCCGCAACTCGAAGAGTGGCCATCAGAGCCCCTGGGGAAGGCGGGGTGGCCACTGTGCTTCGGGGTCCTGCCTGGTGAGCGTTGCTGTTCCCTTCCAGGAGCCACGCTCAGCCCAGACCCTGCCCCAGGTGCCAGGAAGGAGTAGCTGGAGGCTGCCCTGGGCCTTAGCCCTGTGACTGGCCCTGTGGAGGTTCTAACAGAGACCCCACACACCCTGCCTGGGCGGGGAGGCGACCTAGGGCGTCAGGAGCCAGGGCGCCTGCCTCTCCTCCCCAGGGGAGAAGAGGAGGGTCATCAGGCCTGCCTGGCACAGGCCCTGGTACAGACATGCTGGCCTCCCTGGCAGCTGTGCTGGGATGCCCACCATGGCTTCTGCAGGGCTCACATGCTTGGCACCTCTGGGCCTGGAGGTGGGGGCATGAGTGGGCAGGGTGGGCCGTGCAAGGGTGCAGGCCAGAGCAGCCCCTCCCGGGAGAGGCGTCCACCACCCATCCACCCACAGCGTGTCTGCGGCCCGCCCGGCCTGCCTACTCACCCCACCCAGCATTTTCTGATGGAAAGTTCCCCAGGCAACAACAGCACAAACTGTGAAAAAGACGTGCCTGGGCAGGGGTGGGCCTGGGCCCACAGGGACTCCCCGTGTCTGTCCAGGCTGCCCCGAGGCTGGGCCCTTGCTCTCCGCCCCCTCTCTCACCCAGGCAACGGTGCTCCTGGTGGGCCTGGGGCCCAGCACAGTGGTGGGCACAGATGTGCCTTGGCCGGTGTGCCCAACACAGCATCCACTTCTCAGTAGAGGCCAGTGTTGGATGAAGGACTCAGTGGGTGGGGGGAGGGCCTGCACTGGCACCTGCTGAAGCAGCTGATCACCCTGCACCTGCAGGGACCAGGGGCACCCACTCCTGCACTGGGGAATCACCTCCCCCATCGTCAGGCCTGGGAGAGGGGGGCTGCAGGCTGAGGAAGGGCAGGTTCATTCCAGGCCTGGGTGGGAAAGGTGTGGCCACAGGGTGGAGGTTCCTGGAAGCGAGACCGGCCAGTCTGGGGTGGTGGGAAGTCTTGGGTGGGGGCTGCTGGGGCCCCAGGGGTGGGGCAGCTGGGGAGTGGAGGGGCCATCGAGGGTGTAGGTGAGGAAACAGGAATCTTTGGGGTCTGCAGAGGAGGAGGCAGGAGAGCCCACCTGTAGTTCCTCAGTCCCCAGTCCACAGGAATGTGAGCAGCACCCCCATTTACCCACCCCCAGATCCTGCCAGGGCAGGCCTGGCACCCACTGCCAGCAATCCCACCCTCTGGTCGCCTGCCCAGTGTCGGGGCTCAGTCCAGTGGGCCGGACGGGCCTCGGGGGCAGTGAGCTCCTCCAACCCTGGCCAGTTCACCTCCCCCGCAGTGCCGGAAACTCAGGCGGAGGGTGAGAAGCCCCTTCCCAGTCTCTCCTACTTGCATGGTTGGGGCCGGGTCCTGGTTTCCCTGGAAACAAGAGGCAGTAGGAGGCAGGGTCAAGAGGAGATGGCTGAGGCTGTGGCTCGACCGGCTGCACTGGCCGCACCAACAGCTGGACGGGTGGGCCAAGCTATGGCCGGGAGGGAAGGCTGGGGGCAGGGACGTCAGCAAAGGTGGAGCTAACCCCTGGCCTCTGGGCTCCCCCTGGCCCCCAGGCCTGCTGCAGCAGTGGCCGCAGACAGTAAATCTGAGTATGTGACCTTAGCCCCAGCCTTGAGCACAGGGCTGAGGGGGCTGGACGGGCCAGGTGGCCTTCCAGATCGGTTTCAGGTCCCCTTGTCCCACAGTGCTCACCACGGGAAACCTGGCCTCATGGTCAGGCTGCCTGGGGCTGAGGAGGAGACACACGGGGGCTAGGCCCCAAGTCTGGGGGGTTCCCTGCTGCCAGCAGTGTTCTGGGAGCTCCTGGGCCTGGTGGAACCCCCGTGCCATTGAGGTGACAAACACTGGTGATGGAGATGGTGGTGACAGAGCCTGTGGAACCGGAGCCGGGAGAGTGAGGAGAGCAGCTGGCTCTGGTGAGGCAGGAGCAGCCAGGGTCGGGGAGCAGGACAGCCCCTGGGGCTGTCATTCCTCCTGCAGGCATCCCCAGGGTCCCTGGATGCCCTTCGCAGCTGGCTGGATGGTGTAGAGGAGCTCAGGCCTTTCAGGGTCTCTGGTCCCTCATGCTGTGGCAGCTGCAGGAACAGGAGGTGCAGGGAACAGGGGGCAGGGCTGGGTAGTGACACCTTTGGGACACCTCTGAATCTCCTCTGAATCTCAGCTCAAGCCACTGATACCTAATGATGCCGCTGGGTGTCAGGTCACAGCCAACCCTCCCTGTGGGGTGGACAGATGGCAGACTCTGGTAGAAGATGTGGCTCTTGTCCCCATGGCCAGTGACCCCTGTGAAGGGCAGTGGTGGGAGGGCAGGACAGCGACCACCAGCCCCCTGCGCTCAGCCCACCCCCATGCCCCAGCAGCTGCTCCTGTGCCTGCTGGGCGTGAGGGCGCCACAGGTGGGGTAGAGGCTGCAGGAAGCCAGGAGCCCCTCGGAGCTGCGTGCACAGCAGGGCTGCCTGGTGCCGCAGGCAGAGGCCTGGTGAGGCTGTGGGGGGCATGAGTGGTGAGGGCACCAGTGCGGGGAGCGAGCTGCTGGCTGCCCAGTCTTGGTCCCCAGGTCGGGGCTCCTGGAGCAGCTTTTCCTGGCAGCCCAGAGCTTCGAAGTGGCCCACAACGCTCTCCTGGCCGCGTGGTGGCAGGGCGGCTGGAGCCCGAGGGCCAGGAGGGGCCGTTCTGTGCCTGCAGGTAAGACCCAGGCCCAGGGAGATGCGGCAGGCCGGCACAGGGCTCCACGGCATATGGCCCCAGCACACATGTGCCCCTAGCCCATGTGTCTGCAGCATGTGTGTGACGGGGCTGCGGCACGGACCAAGGACTTGAAGTTCTTGGAGACGGGCCAGAGGCTGGTGGAGCTGCTCACAAGTAAGGGCCCCTCAGCCTTGTCCCTCAGCCTGGCTGGCGGCCCCCCAAGGAGTCCTGAGTGCTCCCAGAGAAGCCCCTCCCCAGCCCCTCGTTCGCCATGCCTTGGGGCGCCATCCTGGTGCTGAGGTCTGGGATGTTGCCCCGGGGCACACGTCCCAGGCCCCCAGTCCAAGGCCCCCTTCCAATGCCCGTGTCCTGGCCCCCGGCCCCCCGGCCCCTGGTCCCTTCCCCGGGTGTGGCAGGGGGTGAAACTCAGCTGGTGGAGCCGCCGCTGCAGCAGCTCCGGGACTGCGTGAGGCTGACCAAGGATGGTGCTGCCTGTGCCCGGGGGAGCCGCGGTGTGCCCCGAGGATAGGGTCTGCTGAGCACTCATCCCCAGCAGTCCTGGAGGCCCAGCTCACACTGGCGGAAGCATCAAGGACTCAAGAACCAGGAGCAGGTGTTTGCGCCCACCTGGCCCACCCCAGAGGAAGGGTTTCCACCCTGCCCGTACCCTTTGGGGCAGCTGGAGCTCACAGCCCCAAGGAGCAAGGATGGCTGGGAGTGCCGAGGGCTTTCAGTCCGCAGGCCAGGCTGCCCAGGACAATGCTGGCTCTCCCCCAGCTGAGGGCCCAGGTGGCCAATATGGTATGGGAGGCAGAAGCCCCTGGCCAGGCAGCGGCACACCCAGTGGTGGCCCCGAAACAGCACTTCCTGCCAGGCACCTAGAGATTGCCGGTGGTCAGGCTCTGGAGGGGACTGGGGCCAGGTGGGGAGGGTGCCAGGCCCCAGGCTGGTGCTCAGGTGGCGCTGTCTCTCCCCAGTGGTGTTTTAGGCAGAGGAGGAATCCCCGGGGGAACCCTGGTCAGGGCCTCTGCAGCAGGACACGGCGCTGGAGGCCACCTAGGGGCCAGACCAGCAAGCCTGGTGGGGCCTGGTGGGGTCTGGTGGGGCTGGAGGAGGGGCTTTGGCCAGAGGGCCACTGGGCCCCAGCCTTGCAGGTGCCTTGGAGGATTGAAAGAGGGAGGAGGTCACCCCGGAGTCCCTCAGGAGGAGAGGTGACCATGGGCAGGCTGGACAACTTGGGGGCTCTGGGCTGGAGCTGCTGGGAGGAGCCTAGCCAGAGGACACCCACCCTTTAGGGAGAAGAGGGTATGGCAGGGGAGAAGAAAGGCAGGGACAGGCGGGGTTCAGCAGTGATTTCTGGTGCCGATTTCATGGCTCAGCTCCCATCCTTCTAACGACTGCAAGCCCCCATGCATGGCTGTGCTGCTGTCCCACGGGGTCAGAGCTGGAGGTACAGGTGGCCCTGGCTGCCCCCACAGGCGGGCCTAGTCAGCCCAAGGACAGTACCTCTCAGAACGGCACTGCCCAGCCTCTAAACTGTGTTGGGGTGGGGCAGAGCGGGCCCAGGTACATGGGTGTGCCTTCTACCTCTCCAATCAAGTAGAATTCCCAAATAAGAACATGGTATTGCTATGTATGACTCCCATTTATGTGGCAACTGGAAATAATATACATTTGAAGCAAGATAGGAAAAAGATTTCACTCTGAGATACAGGTTGGGGCCTCCTTTCTTGTGTTTAACGAAACCTCAAGGCCCAAAGTGGGTTCTGCCCTGGCTCAGCCTTCCTCCCCTTCCTCCTCCCCCTTTTCCTCCCCTCCTTCTCCCCTTCCCCTTCCTCCTCCCCCTCCTCCTCCTTCCTGTCTCTTCTATAAAATGGGAGAAGCTGGGCTTGCATGAGGCAGCCTCAGAATTTGCCTCCCACCTGGACCCTGCGGCCCCCTCTGCCCTTGTTCTCCCTGGCTTATTTCCCTGGCTTAGGGACTGTTTGAGTTTCCTGGAGCTGCCCTAACCAACCACCACCAAGGGGGTGGCTCCAACAACAGAAATGTATCGACCCTAAGCTCTCCAGGCCAAAGTCTAAAACGGAAATGTGGGCAGGGCTGTTTCCCTCAGTGGCTGTGAGGTAAGGCCCGGCTCCGGGCCCCTCCTCAGCATCTTCTTCCTGTATCTTCACATCATCTTCCCTCTCTGTGGGTCTTTGTCTGTGTCCAATGCCCCTTTTTGAAAGCATACCAGGCACATGGGATGAGGCCTGCCTACTCCAGCATGACCTTGTCCCAACTAACTGCATCTGCAATGACCCTGCTTCCAAAGAAGGTCACATTCCCAGAGGATTTGGAGTCCGGACTTCGACGCAGGAATTTGGGGGATGGAGTTCAAGCCACAGTTGGGAGGAACCCTCTGGCTCTTCCTCTCCTGGCCCTGACTGAGCAGCATGGGGACCCTGGCAGGCAGAGGCTGTGCTCCTCGTGTCGGCCGGCTTCCAAGGCCTGGGTAGGAGAAACTGGGCCAGCCCATGTCATCACCCTGACTGACCAGGGATGGGGGATCAGTGAGAGGCACAGCGAGAAGGGTGTGGAGAAGAGAATTTAGGATGTGGTGGGGGGTTCTGAGGGGGACAGAGGCAGCAGGGCTCCGACCCCCACCTCAGCCCTTCCCCCACCCCAGGAGGCAGGTGCGTCACCAGGCTCCTCTGACAGCAGGTGTCCCCCGAGAGCTGTTGGGACAGCAGCCCATGTCTTTGCTGTGAGGGCACCCAGCCTGAGAGGAAGGCCCACCCCAAGGCTGCCCACCCCCAGTACCTGGGCCTGTGGTTGGAGCTGCAGGCTGCTATGTCCAGAACCTTGGTGGAGAGGTCAGCCTGCTGCTCAGCTCTGTCCCACCCACTCCTGCCCGGCCCTCCATCCTGCCCGCATCTGCCCTGTCTCCTCTCTGGGCCATGTGCCCTGGAGGGGACACAGGAGGGGACACCCTGCTCCCCATTGCTTTATGGAGCAGTGGTGGGCACTCCCCTTTGGGCTGTGCCATGCCAGGCTCCATGGGACCAGTGGGGATCCTGGCCAGAGGTTCCAACCCGCACAGTGACTCCACGGACCAGCCCAGGGGCAGCATCGGCACTGGTCTTGAGGCTCTGGGACCTCCCTCCTTGGACCGGGTCCTCTGAGAGCCTCCCTGACCACCAGGTGAAAGCTGGGTGCCAGCGCCAGGTGGAGGTGAGAGCTGTGGGCAGTACTGGGCATGGGAGCGCTCTCGCTCACCTCCTGACGCCCTTCCTTGCTATGTATGTGGTATAGGCCCAGGCCTGGGGGCTGGAGGAGTGGCCCATGGCTCCGGGGACTGCTGGGCTGAAGCACTGGGCTGGCGTCCCTGGGGAGGTAGCGGCTCCCAGAAACCCTGACCAGAAGTGGCCCAGGGACCCGGGGAGTAGGGCAGGCACCCAAGTTTGCCCCCGGAGGTGTCCCCAGAGGTCACTGGGCTGGGGGCCACCACAGGGCAGGGGAGCTGGAGTCACAGGAAGACAAAGCTGAGGGAGAGGAGTCAGGGGACAGATGCCAATGGGTGCAGCAGAGCAGGGCCAGCTCCGTGCCACTTGCCTACACCAGAGGGGTGAGGGGCAGACAGGCATGTGGCCCGTCCCTGGGCACTTGAGAAGGCTTGGCCTGGCCAGCCTCACACCCTCTTCTTGCAGCGAGGGGCTGGCATACACCCAGGTTTTGTGGCCTGGCAGAGGTGCTGCCTGTAACGGCTCAGCCGCAGGAAGAAGCGGCTCGGGGGTGTGCTCCGGGCCACAGGCCACAGCCAGCACCACCACGCCTCCCAGCAAGACCACACAGTGTCCACGCATCCGGTGAGCAGGGCTGTTGGTCTGCCGGTGCCTTGGGGAAATGCGGGTTACACCAGCGCTCCTCCGGGGTCAGGGCCCAGCAGCCAGCAGCAGCCACACCGCGCAACCAGCGTGGCAGGTGTGGACAGGGTCCAGGCAGCCTGGGCGAGCAGGTGTGAGTGTGGGCCTGGTGGGTGGGTGAGAGCAGAGCCAGGGCAGTGGTCCCAAGCACCCTCACCCCTGAAGGCCTGACCTGTCCCTGCTGCACCTGCCGGGGCCTGCAAGTACCCTCATGGTGTGCGTTGGAGGTGGCTGGGCGGCTCTGGATGATGTTCTGGTCAAGAATGACCCGGGCATAGGTGAAGGCTGGGGTTTGGAGGAAGGGGACACTTGTGGGGGGTGGGGAGCACCTGAGCCCTCAGGACCTCCAGGACTAGGGGACAGAGGAGGAGGGGCCTTGGGGACAGTGGAGGAGGGGCCTTGGGCCCTGTCCTTCCCCGGCCCTGCCCACCTGGGATCTCGGGGCAGCAACGGGGAGGGCCCTCCAGAAGATCCATGGAAGGTTCCCGTGCCAGGCTGAGGCTGCCCCCAGGCCAGCCCCCGAGGCTGTGAGCCTCCATGCCCAGCATCTCTGGCAGGCCCCAGCCTTGGAATGTGGGTGCCAGGATGGGCTTCAGAGAGGGGACCAGGTACTCCCAGGGTGACAGGGAACATTCTCTGAGCTCGGGTGGAGGGGCCAGACCAGGGGGTGAGGCCTGGCACTGTCCACAGGGAGGGCACCCCAGCTCTTACAACGTCATGGGAGCAGAGGGGCCCGCCAAGGAGAGCCTTGAAGAACCCTGGACCCAGCAGACACAGGGGGCGAAGCAGTGCCCCCAGGAGGCTGAGCAGACAAGGCGGGGTCGGGGCTGGAGACAGGGACACCAGCCCGCACGGCACTCAAGTGGCTTGTGGGGATGGAAACCGCTGCTCTGGTGGGTCCGCATTTCACTCCAAACTCCTTTCCCCAAAAAAAAACTGTTCTGAAGGGCACAGGACGCCCCCGCGCCCGCCCTGCGTTCCTTCGCGGTGACTACCTGCTGGGAACGAGGGGAGGGTCCTGGCTGCCGGCCGCCGCCTCTTGCCCGGGGTGCAAGCGCCAGGCCCGGGTCGCGCGGGGTTTCCGGCACCTGCCTGCCCCGCCCCGCGTCGGGGTCCCCACCTGGGCGCCGCCCTAGACGGGGCGGGGCCTACGTGGCTTGAAATGCGGGCGGAGCGGGCGCGCGGAGACACTGCGGACCGGGCTGCGAGCGGGCAGGTGCGGCGGGCGCGGCGGGCGCGGGGCCGGGCAGGGCAGGGCAGGGCGGCGGCCGCCGAGGGAAACCGGATCCCGGCTGGAGCCGCACGCCGAGGCCAGGGTGGGGGCCCGGCGGCCGCCCGGGGCTTGGGCTCTGGCCGGGCAGGTTTCCCGCCCTGGGCAATTTGAGCTCCGAGTCCGAAGTGGCGCCCGGGACTCAGGGCGTGGAGAGGAGGCGCCGGCCGCCCGATCCCTCATAGGAGAGGCGGCCGCGGGCGGGGGTCTTGGGCGGGGGTCTCGCAGGCCCAGCGGTTTCCCCGGCAGCAAGGACCGCCCGGGGCACACTCTGCAGAATGGGAACGCCCAGGCCAGGAGGCAACTAGGCCGACAAATTGAGAGAGGTGACTCCTGGCAACCTCGCCGGGAGGGAGGCGTCACCGACCCGGGGAAGCTGGCTGCTGTTGGGTGAGCGGTTCCCGGGGTGGCCACTCCGAGTCGGGTAAGCAGTCACAGGGTCACCTGGAGACCCGTGGGAGGCGGAGGCAGGAAGGCCTTGTCCATCACTTGGGCCCGGGGCTCTGCTTCCCTGCCCCTCCGCCCCCACTGCGCTGTGCCAAGCTTGTTATTGGGGCCACTGATGTCTGATCGTGGTGCAGGGTGCAGGGTGCAGGTGGGCGGGGTCTCTCCACCAGGGCACACAATCCGGCAGAAGCTAAGGCTGCTGCTCCATGTGTGGGCCCAGGCAGCTGCCAGGGTCTGTCCTGACCTGGCTCAGGCAGGCGGCTGCAGCCTCCCGACCCTTGTCCCAGGCTGCGGTGGGGGCCTGCTGGGCAGTCTGGTGACAGTGACCTCGCCCAAGAGATGCAGAGCCACCTTCCTCAGGAATGGCCCTCCACCACTTGGGGCCTGGGGGCCACCTGAGGTGGGGAATCCACAGGAGGGGCCCTTTGTGCCTCAGACTCCGGGGAAATCTGCTTGGCTTCCTCCCGAGCCCATCACCCTAACCCTGACCCTGTGCTCACCTGGGCGGCAGCCACCTCCTCCAGATGTCCCCACACTCGAAGCTGCACCCCCTGCCCTCCCTCGATCCAAACCCTCTGTCCAGCTGCCCTCCCGAGGCCTCACATGGAGTCAAGTACACCCACTCGCGGGCCTTCCTCCTGTCAAGTCAGGGAGGGGACAGGGCCCAGGGAAGGGGCAGGGCCGGGAGGGGCTCATACCAGGCCCAAGGTCAGGAAGAGACAGTGAGTGGTGCAGCCAGCCACAGGCTGCATCTCACACATGGTGCGGGGTGGGCATGCACTGGCAGGCACTCACACACGCAGGGCATGCCTGCCCCCAACTCCCTGCTCCCAAGCGCCCTGTCTCCAGCCTTCCTCCCTGAATCTCCTCTTTGTTTGGGAAACTTGAGCCACTCGCCTGAGCTTATGGCCTGTCTGGGCTGGCTGCCTGTGCCCAGGTCAGGGGCCCGCCCAAGGCGCTGTCCCCACCCCTGCTGGCCCTGCCCCGCCCTGGCCTGCACTACCCCTCCCCCTTGCTGGGAAGTCAGGTGCTCATTTCCCCATTGCCATCCCCGGCCAGATGTCAGGGGCCAGGGCAGGGCCCTGACCCCCCAGAAGCCCCTCATCTGGTGTAGATGCCATAGTGAGTGGCTCCCCTGGGCTCACAGACCCCGCGGGGTCCTGGAATGAGGCATGCTGGAGAGGGCCCAGCCCTAGGGGAGGCAAATGCCAGTACAGGTGGGCAAAAAGCACCCAGGCTGGGTTCCCGGAAGCAGAGTCTGTCTGAGGCAGGGTCACCGGGCGAGGTCTCAGGATGGCCTCAGGAAGGGAAGGGAGGAGGAAGCAGGGTGGACAAAGGAGAAGCTGGCCTGTCCTGCCGTCTCATGTGCCCCCCAGAAACAGATCTGGACAATCTCTGTGGCCACCCTAGTCAGGCTGTGCCCTTGAGCCTGGCTCTTCCTGGGGAAGTGCAGAAAGAAGTTTTGCAGTGTGGACCTGGCTTCTGGGGCCACCTCCCTGTCCTCCAGACCAGATACCCTCAACCCAGGTGCACCTGCTGGCTCAGGGCTTGTCAGGTGTGACCAGGTCCTCTTCCCTGAGGGTCCCCTCTAGGGCTGCGGATGATGTTCTATTTACTATGAGAACCAGACAGGGCAGACCAGGTCCCTGCACCCTGCCTGCCCCTGTGGCACCGCCTCCTGGTGCTCAGACCTGTCCCCTGCCAGATGGGAGCCTCGACCTGGCTGCTTCCTCCTGGGACACGATGGGCTGGAGTGGTCTGGGAGCAGCATAGCCTTTCGCTTGGTGACACTAGCTGTGTGCCCTGGCAGAAGTGTTCCTCCTCCAGGGACCAGGACATCTAAGCTTACCCACCCCAGAGCTGTGGGGTCGAGGAGTCCAAGCTCCATCATGGATCAGTGGGGGATGGTGGATGGGCCACTGTGGCTGCCAGGCCTTGGTTCCTGGACCCCTGTGGCCCACCTCCTGGGAAACACGCACATGGGAAGCCATGTTTTTTGAGTGGTATAGCCGACTTCCTGGGGAACGGTGCCCTAGCCTGCAAGGTGTCATTGGGGAGCTGGCACTCCGGCTGTGCCTTCAGGAAGTTGTTCCTACATCCTGTCAGGCCAGCAGCTTTTGGCTGGGGCAGATTGTGATGTGACCAGCGGGTCCATGGCTAGTTGCACCATGAAGACAGGCGCCTGGGCATCCCTGTGGCGCACTGGCCAGCTGACCAGACGTCTGCAGCCTCTTGCGAGCTTTCTCCAATTCTGGTCGTTGAGCAGCGGCCCCACTCCATGGTCCTCTGCATCCTCCACGTCTTCTCAGCCACCTGACACTGCGTCCTGAGCATGGCCCCTCAGGACAGCTGAGCTGCAGTGCCGCTTCCTGGAGCCCTGGCTCTGCGCTCGGCCAGTGGGGTGATGGAGAGCCCTCCGGGTCCGGCTCCGTGTCTGAGGCTCTGAGCAGCCCGTCAGCGGCAGGATGCCCGGAAGAGGCCCAGGACCAGTATCTACAGAAGGGAAGGGAGGGGGCCAGGGTTTTACCAAGGTGGGTAGGGGGGCTGCAGTCTTAACAGATGGCCCTGAAGGGCATCTCCAAGCCTCGACAGCCCTCAGAGTTGCCCCTGGAGCATGCCCTTCGTGAGACCAGATGTGGGGAGAGGGGATGGGGAGGACCCAGTGCCTTCTAGGGTTAGGCTCTGCATGTTCACAGAGCACGAGCAGCATGGAGTACCTGTGAGGCCTCCAGGAGGCAGCTGGGCACATGGTTTTGGGACCCAGGACAGGCTGAGCTCCTGCTGCAGATGTGGGAAGCTGAGGATAGGTGGGAGGAGGTCTCAGCGTTAATGGGGGACGAAGATGGAGCGGAACCGTCACCGGAGAGGGGAGCCCCTATAGCCCGCGTCGTGGAGGTGGGTGGCGGCCAGTTCCAAAGTGCATTTGTTGAGTTTGGCAGCCGGGGATGGCGGCTGCCTCAAGAGCGGTGGAGTGGGAGTGGGGGTCAAACGTGGGGTCCAGCCCTTCTCCTGAAACCCTTGTGTAGAGGTAGGGAAGGGATGTCATGGACAGGCTGCTGAGCAGAGGGAGGTTCCAGCCGGAATGAGGGGGAGAACCAAGAGAGGGACTGGGGCCCGTAGTGCTAAGAAAACGGGGAGCAGACCCTGCTCTCGGGTGGGTGGGCACAGGGGTGCAGAAGACTGGCCAGGGGCCTAAAGAGCAGGAAATTACTCTCACAGCTCTGGAGGCCAGAAGCCGGAAGGCGAGGAGTGGGCAGGGCCGCACTCCCTCCAGAGCTGAGGGGTGGATTCTTCCTGTCTCTTCCAGCTTCTGGGGCCCCGGCGTCCTGGGAATTCCTTGGCTTGTAGATCCAATTTCTGCCTCTGTCATCACAAGGCTGTCCTCTCCCTGTGTGTCTGTCTTCTTATAAGGACACTAGTTACGTTGGCTAAGAGCCAATCCTAGCCTGGTATGACCTCACCTTAACCGGGTGACACCTGCAAGGATCCTATTTCCAAATAAGGTCACGTTCACAGGGACTGTAGATTAGGATTTAGACATACCTTTTTTTTTTTTTTTTTGCGGTGGCCGGATCTCAGCTCACTGCAAGCTCCGCCTCCCGGGTTTATGCCATTCTCCTGCCTCAGCCTCCCTAGTAGCTGGGACTACAGGCGCCCGCCACCTCACCCAGCTAGTTTTTGTATTTTTTTTTTTAGTAGAGACGGGGTTTCACCGTGTTAGCCAGGATGGTCTCGATCTCCTGACCTCGTGATCCGCCCGTCTTGGCCTCCCAAAGTGCTGGGATTACAGGCTTGAGCCACTGCGCCCGGCCTAGTCATACCTTTTTAAGGAACATAATTCAACCTGGTGCAGAAGGGGACAGGCCTGGGTGGAGGCAGTTGACGTGCAGGACTGGGGAGATGGAGGTGAGACACCTGCTGCCCTGCTCAGAGCCGGTCGTACAGCTGTGCGTGGAAGGGGTCAGCACAGGGCATGTTGGGGCTGCAGCCGGAGGACCAGGGCCCATGGGGGAGAGAGAGAGCCTTGCCTGGCCTGCACACGGCTCCTGGCAGGACTGCCACACGTCTGCTGAGCCAGTGGTCCCCGGGGCAGGGTGTGGGCTCAGAGGGGCAGTAGCCCAGAGGCCGTGGTGCTCGCGGATGTGAGATCCAGGACAGGCAGAGGAGGATGCAGGGCCAGGCTGAGGCAGGAGACCAGAGCTTCAGACGGCTGGGGTCTTGCTGGAGCCTGGTGGATGGCTGTGGAGGGAGGGCGGGGCCTCAGGAGCCGGAGGAGGCAGCAGAGGCTTCTCTGGAGTGACAGGTGCAGGTGGAGTGGGAGGTTTCAAGAGGTCACTGGAGCTGGGGTGGGGCAGGGCATGGGGCACAGCCTTTGGAGAACAAAAGAGAGGCACCCAGAGGCAGAGAGATGCTGGTGCCCAGGCCGAGGGGCGGGCCCTGTGGGTGGAGCCACAGCCCCCTTGGAGCAGGGCTGGGCCCCTCAGGCAGGGTTGGGGAGGGGACCAGGGTGCCCAGGAAGGACTTGAGGACACAGGGCCCTGGGCTGGCGGGAGGGCGTTGGCCTGGGGTGGAGGTTGAAGGACAGCCTGTGGGAGGGACAGCCCTGGAGTCCCTAGAGGCCTCCCGGCTCCACCTGGGCCCCTGTGCTCACACGGTCCCTCTGAGCTTGCACGTCCCTTGGCACTCCCGCCGCGGAGTGCTCCCCGGGCAGACTCAGCTCCTCGGGGACTCTGGCTGCGCGTCTGCGGGCAGAGCCCAGCCCGGGACAGCATGGGATTGGCCCTGTGACCACATCTTCCCCTGTGCCCACCAGGCCATGGGGGGTCCCTGATTGAGCCTTTCTGTCCCCTGCAGGACAGAGGTGGACCTCCGCAGGCTCTGCATAACCAGCTGTGTGTGATGAGTGGCCACACCTTGCCTCCTCTTCCCGTCCCGGGCACCAACAGCACGGAGCAGGCCAGCGTCCCCAAAGCCATGGCAGCCACGTTGGGAGCCAGCACGCTCCCCAGCCCCCAGGCCAGGAGCATAGCTGGGGTGTATGTGGAGGCCTCAGGCCAGGCCCAGAGTGTCTACACTGCCATGGAGCAGGGCCTTCTGCCTCCTGGGCTTGGGCTGGCTCTGCTAGAGGCCCAGGCGGCCACCGGGGGTCTGGTGGATCCCACCCAGGGCCAGCTGCTCTCTGTGTCCAAGGCCCTGCAGCAGGGCCTGGTGGGGCTGGAGCTGAAGGAGAAGCTGCTGATGGCTGAGCGTGCCGCTACGGGCTACCCTGACCCCTACGGGGGTGAGAAGCTGGCCCTCTTTCAGGCCATCGGGAAGGAGGTTGTGGACACGGCCCTGGGGCAGAGCTGGCTGGAGGCCCAGCTGGCCACTGGGGGCCTTGTGGATCCTGCCCGGGGCGTGCTTGTGGCCCCTGAGCCAGCCTGCCACCAGGGCCTCCTGGACCGGGAGACATGGCACAAGCTGTCAGAGCTTGAGCCTGGCACAGGCGTCCTGCGCTTCCTCGACCCCAACACGCTGGAGCGGCTGACGTACCACCAGCTGCTGGAAAGGTGTGTGCGGGCCGCCGGCTCGGGGCTAGCCCTGCTGCCCCTCAAGATCACCTTCCGCTCTGAGGGCGGGGCAGTGAGTGCAGCCGAGCTGCTGGAGGTGGGCATCCTGGACGAGGAGGCTGTGCAGGGTCTGCAGGAGGGCAGGCTGGCCACAGCGGACGTGAGTGCACGTGCCGAGGTGCGGTGCTACCTGGAGGGTACCGGCAGCGTGGCTGGGGTTGTCCTGCTGCCCGAAGGCCAAAAGAAGAGCTTCTTCCAGGCTGCTACTGAGCACCTCCTCCCAATGGGCACTGCACTGCCACTCCTAGAGGCCCAGGCTGCCACCCACACCCTAGTGGACCCCACCACAGGCCAGCGGCTGTGGGTAGACGAGGCAGTCAGGGCGGGCCTGGTCAGCCCAGAGCTCCACGAGCAGCTCCTGGTGGCCGAGCAGGCCGTGACAGGGTACCACGACCCCTTCAGTGGCTCCCAAATCCCCCTCTTCCAGGCCATGAAGAAGGGGCTAGTGGACAGGCCACTGGCACTTCGGCTCCTGGATGCCCAGTTGGCCACAGGCGGGCTGGTCTGTCCAGCACGCAGGCTCCGGCTGCCCCTGGAGGCCGCCCTGCGCTGCGGCTGCCTGGATGAAGACACTCAGCGACAGCTCTCGCAGGCTGGCGGCTTCTCAGACCCTGGCACGCACGGTGGCCTGCGCTATGAACAGCTGCTGGCCCGCTGTGTCACTGACCCAGAGACTGGGCTCGCCTTCCTGCCACTCTCAGGGGGACCCCGGGAAGGGGAGCCCCAGGGACCCCCATTCATCAAGTACAGCACTCGGCAGGCCCTGAACGCAGCCACGACCACCGTCTCCATGGGGAAGTTCCGGGGCCGGCCCGTGTCCCTCTGGGAGCTGCTCTTCTCTGAGGCCATCCCGGCAGAGCAGAGGGCAATGCTGGCCCAGCAGCACCAGGAAGGGGCCCTCTCCGTGGAGAAGATGGCCGCTGAGCTGAGCGCCACCCTCCAGCAGGCTGCAGCCACTGCCAGGGTCACCTTTTCTGGGCTGAGGGACACCGTGACACCAGGAGAGCTGCTGAAAGCCGAGATCATTGACCAGGACCTGTACGAGCGGCTGGAACATGGACAGGCCACAGCCCAGGATGTGGGCAGCCTGGCCTCGGTGCAGAGGTACCTGCAGGGTACAGGCTGCATTGCTGGCCTGCTGCTCCCCGGCTCCCAGGAACGCCTGAGCATCTATGAGGCCCGATGCAAGGGGCTCCTCCGGCCCGGCACTGCCCTCATCCTTCTGGAGGCACAAGCTGCCACCGGCTTCATCATCGACCCGAAAGCAAACAAAGGGCACTCCGTTGAGGAGGCACTGAGGGCTGGTGTCATTGGGCCCGATGTGTTCTCGAAGCTGCTGTCGGCCGAGCGTGCCGTCACCGGCTACACCGACCCCTGCACCGGGCAGCAGATCTCTCTCTTCCAGGCCATGCAGAAAGGCCTCATCGTCCGGGAGCACGGCATCCGCCTGCTGGAGGCCCAGATCGCCACAGGCGGCATCATCGACCCCGTGCACAGCCACCGCGTGCCCGTGGACGTGGCCTACCGGTGTGGCTACTTCGATCAGATGCTGAACTTGATCCTATTGGACCCTTCTGATGACACCAAGGGCTTCTTCGACCCCAACACACACGAGAACCTCACGTACCTGCAGCTTCTGGAGCGCTGCGTGCGTGACCCCGAGACGGGCCTGTACCTCCTGCCACTCAGCGACGTGCAGTCTCCGCTGGTGGATGGTGCCACCCGGCAGGCCTTCCAGAACCTGCTGCTCTCCGTGAAGTACGGGCGGTTTCGGGGGCAGAGGGTCTCTGCGTGGGAGCTGGTCAACTCTGAGTACTTCAGCGAGGGCCGCAGGAGGCAGCTGCTGCGTGGCTACCGGCGGCGTGAGGTCACACTGGGGCAGGTGGCACAGCTGCTGGAGGCGGAGACACAGAGACAGGTGGACGTCATGCTGCCTGCGCTGCGGGGCCGGGTCACCATCCACCAGCTCCTGGAGGCCCGTATCATTGACCAGCACCTGTTGGACCAAGTGCTGGCCAGGACAGTCAGCCCCGAGGCACTCCTACTCATGGACGGCGTCCACAGGTACCTGTGCGGCCTGGGAGCTGTGGGCGGCGTGCGGCTGCTGCCCTCCGGCCAGCGGCTTAGCCTCTATCAGGCCATGAGGCGGAAGCTGCTGGGGCCCAGTGTGGCCCTGGCCCTGCTGGAGGCTCAGGCAGCCACCGGAGCCATCGTGGACCCTCACAGCCTGGAGAGCCTCTCGGTGGACGAGGCCGTGCGCAGGGGTGTGGTGGGGCCGGAGCTGTATGGCAGGCTGAAGCGGGCTGAGGGTGCCATCACTGGCTTCAGAGACCCATTCTCTGGGAAGCAGGTGTCTCTGTTCCAGGCCATGAAGAAAGGTCTCATCTCTTGGGAGCAAGCTGTCCGCCTCCTGGAGGCTCAGGTGGCCACGGGAGGGGTCATTGACCCCACTGGCCACCACCACCTCCCCATGCCAGTGGCCATTCAGCGTGGCTGTGTTGACCAGGAGATGGAGACAGCCTTGTCCAGCTCCTCCGAGACCTTCCCCACACCAGACGGCCAGGGACGCACCAGCTATGCCCGGCTCCTGGAGCAGTGCCCCAGGGATGAGGCTTCTGGCCTTCACCTCCTGCCCCTGCCAGAAAGTGCTCCTGCCCTCCCCACCCAGGAGCAAGTCCAGAAGAGCCTGCAGGCCGTGCCGGGGGCTGAGGACGGCACATCCCTCTGGGACCTGCTCAGCTCCTGCCACTTCACTGAGGAGCAACGGAGGGGCCTGCTGGAGGACGTGCAGGAGGGGAGGACCACTGTGCCACAGCTGCTAGCCTCTGTGCAGAGGTGGCTACAGAAGACTAAGCTCCTGGCCCAAGCCCATGTCATGGTGCCCGGCCCGCGGGGTGAGATCCCCGCCGTCTGGCTGCTGGATGCTGGTATCATCACCCAGGAGACCCTTGAGGCCCTGGCTCAGGGCACGCAGTCGCCGGCCCAGGTCGCTGAGCAGCCGGCAGTGAAGGCCTGCCTGTGGGGCACAGGCTGCGTGGCTGGTGTGCTGCTGCAGCCCTCTGGGGCCAAGGTCAGTATCGCCCAGGCCATGAGGGACGGCCTCCTGCCCACAGGCCTGGGCCAGAGGCTGCTGGAAGCCCAGGTGGCATCTGGCTTCCTTGTCGATCCCCTGAACAACCAGAGACTGTCGGTGGAGGACGCGGTTAAGGTCGGCCTGGTGGGCAGGGAGCTGAGTGAGCAGCTTGGGCAGGCCGAGAGGGCGGTGGCCGGGTACCCAGATCCCTACTCTGGGGGCTCCCTCTCTCTGTGGCAGGCCATGGAGAAGGGACTCGTGCCACAGAACGAGGGCTTGCCCCTCCTGCAGGTGCAGCTGGCCACAGGGGGTGTGGTGGACCCTGTCCACGGGGTGCACCTGCCCCAGGCAGCAGCCTGCAGACTCGGCCTTTTGGACACACAGATGAGCCAGGTGCTAACAACAGTTGACAAGGACAACAAGTACTTCTTTGACCCCAGTGCGCGGGACCAGGTGACCTACCAGCAGCTCAGGGAGCGCTGCGTGTGCGACTCCGAGACTGGCTTGTTGCTGCTGCCACTGCCCTCAGACACAGCACTTGAGGTGGACGACCACACTGCGGTGGCTCTTAGGGCCATGAAGGTGCCCGTCAGCACAGGGAGGTTTAAGGGGTGTAGTGTGTCGCTCTGGGACCTGCTGCTCTCCGAGTACGTCTGCGCTGACAAGCGGCGGGAGCTGGTGGCACTCTGTCGGTCTGGGAGGGCTGCAGCCCTGCGGCAGGTGGTCAGCGTGGTCACTGCCCTGGTCGAGGATGCAGAGAGGCAGCCCCTGCAGGCCACCTTCAGAGGGCTCCGGAAGCAGGTGTCAGCCAGGGACCTGTTCAGGGCACAGCTGATCAGCAGGAAGACGCTGGATGAGCTGAGCCAGGGGACGATGACGGTGAAGGAGGTGGCGGAGATGGACGGCGTGAGGCAGTTCCTGGAGGGAGGCAATTTCATTGCCGGGGTCCTTGTCCAGGGCACCCAGGAGAGGATGAGCATCCCAGAAGCCCTGAGGAGGCACATCCTGCGGCCTGGCACAGCTCTGGTACTGCTGGAGGCACAGGCAGCTACTGGCTTCATCATCGACCCCGTGGAGAACCGGAAGCTGACCGTGGAGGAGGCGTTCAAAGCAGGGATGTTTGGCAAAGAAACCTACGTGAAGCTGCTGTCGGCCGAGCGTGCCGTCACCGGCTACACCGACCCCTACACCGGGCAGCAGATCTCCCTCTTCCAGGCCATGCAGAAGGGCCTCATCGTCCGGGAGCACGGCATCCGCCTGCTGGAGGCCCAGATCGCCACGGGCGGCATCATTGACCCCGTGCACAGCCACCGCGTGCCCGTGGACGTGGCCTACCGGTGTGGCTACTTTGATGAGGAGCTGAACCGCATCCTGGCGGACCCCAGCGACGACACCAAGGGCTTCTTTGACCCCAACACACACGAGAACCTCACGTACCTGCAGCTTCTGGAGCGCTGCATGGAGGACCCCGAGACGGGCCTGTACCTGCTACAAATCATAAAGAAAGGAGAAACCTACGTGCATATCAGTGAGGCCATGAGACACGAGTTGCAATCTAGAACTGCAAAAATGCGCGTGGGGAGGTTTGCTGACCAGGTGGTCTCTTTCTGGGACCTGCTGTCCTCTCCATACTTCACAGAGGACAGGAAGCGGGAGCTCATCCAGGAGTATGGAACCCAGAGTGGGGGCCTGGAGAAATTGCTGGAAATCATCACCAAGACAATTGAAGAAACAGAGACGCAAAACCAAGGCATCAAGGTGGCGGCCATCAGAGGGGAGGTGACAGCTGCAGAGCTGTTCAACTCCGGGGTCATCGATCAGAAGACCCTGCATACACTTCGTGCGGGGAGGACTGGGGGACAAGCACTCAGCACACTGGAGTGTGTAAAGCCTTACCTGGAAGGCAGCGGCTACATTGCAGGGGTGATGGTGCCCTCCACCAGGGAGGTCATGAGCCTTCATGAGGCCAGCAGGAAGGAGCTCATCCCTGTAGGATTTGCGACTTGGCTGCTGGAGGCACAGGCCGCGACTGGGTTCCTCCTGGACCCCTGCACCCACCAGAGGCTCTCCGTGGATGAGGCTGTGGATGTGGGCCTGGTGAGCGAGGAGCTACGGGAGAGGCTCCTGAAGGCCGAAAGGGCTGCCACGGGCTTCAGGGATCCAGCCACGGGAGACACAATCCCACTGTTCCAGGCCATGCAGAAGCAGCTCATTGAGAAGGCAGAGGCACTGAGGTTGCTGGAGGTGCAGGTGGCCACGGGGGGTGTCATCGACCCACTGCACCACCACCGGCTCCCACTGGAAACCGCCTACAGACGTGGCTGTCTGAAAGAGGACATCTATGCGCTCATTTCTAACCAGAAGCACATGAGGAAACGGTTTGTGGACCCGAACACGCAGGAGAAGGTCTCCTACCGAGAGCTGCAGGAGAGGTGCCACCCGCAAGAGGACACTGGCTGGGTGCTCTTCCCAGTGAACAAGGATGCACGGGACTCTGAATACATAGATGACGAGACGAGAAGGGCCCTGGAGGCAGAGCAAGTGGAAATAACAGTGGGAAGGTTCAGAGGTAAGAAGCCAACACTGTGGGCACTGCTGAATTCAGAATACGTGACGGAGGAGAAGAAGCTCCAGCTGGTGAGGATGTACAGAATGGACACGAGCCGGGCACTGCAGAAGGTAGCACACCAGATCTCAGACATGATTGAGAAGCAGGAAAACAGCAACAAACAACTGTGGTTCCAAGGAATTAGAAGACAGATCACAGCCTCTGAACTCCTCAGCTCAGCCATAATCACAGAGGAAATGCTCCGGGATCTGGAAACAGGGCGGAGCACAACACAACAGCTCAGGGAGGACGATCGCATCAAGCGCTACCTGGAGGGCACCAGCTGCATCGCAGGCATCCTGGTGCCCGCCAAGGACGAGCCCGGCCGCCAGGAGAAGATGAGCATCTACCAGGCCATGTGGAAGGGCGTGCTGCGGCCCGGCACGGCCCTGGTGCTGCTGGAGGCGCAGGCGGCCACCGGCTTCGTCATCGACCCCGTGCGCAACCTGAGGCTGTCCGTGGAGGAGGCCGTGGCCGCGGGCGTGGTGGGCGGCGAGATCCAGGAGAAGCTGCTGTCGGCCGAGCGCGCCGTCACCGGCTACACCGACCCCTACACCGGGCAGCAGATCTCCCTCTTCCAGGCCATGCAGAAGGACCTCATCGTCCGGGAGCACGGCATCCGCCTGCTGGAGGCCCAGATCGCCACGGGCGGCGTCATCGACCCCGTGCACAGCCACCGCGTGCCCGTGGACGTGGCCTACCGGCGCGGCTACTTCGACGAGGAGATGAACCGCGTCCTGGCGGACCCCAGCGACGACACCAAGGGCTTCTTCGACCCCAACACGCACGAGAACCTCACGTACGTGCAGCTGCTGCGCCGCTGCGTGCGCGACCCGGACACCGGGCTCTACATGCTGCAGCTGGCAGGCCGGGGCTCCGCCGTGCACCAGCTGAGCGAGGAGCTGCGCTGTGCCCTGCGGGACGCCCGCGTGACGCCAGGCTCGGGCGCCCTCCAGGGCCAGAGCGTCTCCGTCTGGGAGCTCCTCTTCTACCGCGAGGTGTCCGAGGACCGGCGCCAGGACCTGCTGAGCAGATACCGGGCGGGCACGCTGAGCGTGGAGGAGCTGGGCGCCACCCTCACCTCGCTGCTGGCCCAGGCCCAGGCCGAGGCCGAGGCCGGGAGCCCGCGCCCAGACCCCCGGGAGGCCCTGCGTGCGGCCACCATGGAGGTCAAGGTGGGCCGCCTCCGGGGGCGCGCGGTGCCCGTGTGGGACGTGCTGGCGTCCGGCTACGTGAGCGGGGCCGCCCGGGAGGAGCTGCTGGCCGAGTTTGGCTCAGGGACTCTGGCCTTGCCCGCACTGACCCGCCGGCTGACCGCCATCATCGAGGAGGCCGAGGAGGCCCCCGGGACCCGGCCGCAGCTCCAGGACGCCTCGCGCGGCCCGCGGGAGCCAGGGCCACCCGGGCAAGGGGACGGCGACTCGGGGCGCTCCCCGGGCCAGGGCGAGGGCCAGGGCGAGGCCGAGGAGGCCGCTGCCGCCGCCCGCCGCCAAGAGCAGACCCTGCGTGGTGCCACCATGGAGGTGCAGCGCGGGCAGTTCCAGGGGCGGCCGGTCTCCGTGTGGGACGTCCTCTTCTCCTCGTACCTGAGCGAGGCCCGCCGAGACGAGCTCCTGGCCCAGCACGCGGCCGGCGTCCTGGGCCTGCCCGACCTCGTCGCCGTCCTCACCCGGGTCATCGAGGAGACCGAGGAGCGGCTCAGCAAGGTGTCCTTCCGAGGCCTGAGGCGCCAGGTGTCCGCCTCCGAGCTGCACACGTCTGGGATCCTGGGCCCCGAGACCCTGCGGGACCTGGCCCAGGGCACTAAGACGCTGCAGGAGGTGACGGAGATGGACTCGGTCAAGCGCTACCTGGAGGGCACCAGCTGCATCGCGGGCGTCCTGGTGCCCGCCAAGGACGAGCCCGGCCGCCAGGAGAAGATGAGCATCTACCAGGCCATGTGGAAGGGCGTGCTGCGGCCCGGCACGGCCCTGGTGCTGCTGGAGGCGCAGGCGGCCACCGGCTTCGTCATCGACCCCGTGCGCAACCTGAGGCTGTCCGTGGAGGAGGCCGTGGCCGCGGGCGTGGTGGGCGGCGAGATCCAGGAGAAGCTGCTGTCGGCCGAGCGCGCCGTCACCGGCTACACCGACCCCTACACCGGGCAGCAGATCTCCCTCTTCCAGGCCATGCAGAAGGACCTCATCGTCCGGGAGCACGGCATCCGCCTGCTGGAGGCCCAGATCGCCACGGGCGGCGTCATCGACCCCGTGCACAGCCACCGCGTGCCCGTGGACGTGGCCTACCGGCGCGGCTACTTCGACGAGGAGATGAACCGCGTCCTGGCGGACCCCAGCGACGACACCAAGGGCTTCTTCGACCCCAACACGCACGAGAACCTCACGTACGTGCAGCTGCTGCGCCGCTGCGTGCGCGACCCGGACACCGGGCTCTACATGCTGCAGCTGGCAGGCCGGGGCTCCGCCGTGCACCAGCTGAGCGAGGAGCTGCGCTGTGCCCTGCGGGACGCCCGCGTGACGCCAGGCTCGGGCGCCCTCCAGGGCCAGAGCGTCTCCGTCTGGGAGCTCCTCTTCTACCGCGAGGTGTCCGAGGACCGGCGCCAGGACCTGCTGAGCAGATACCGGGCGGGCACGCTGAGCGTGGAGGAGCTGGGCGCCACCCTCACCTCGCTGCTGGCCCAGGCCCAGGCCGAGGCCGAGGCCGGGAGCCCGCGCCCAGACCCCCGGGAGGCCCTGCGTGCGGCCACCATGGAGGTCAAGGTGGGCCGCCTCCGGGGGCGCGCGGTGCCCGTGTGGGACGTGCTGGCGTCCGGCTACGTGAGCGGGGCCGCCCGGGAGGAGCTGCTGGCCGAGTTTGGCTCAGGGACTCTGGCCTTGCCCGCACTGACCCGCCGGCTGACCGCCATCATCGAGGAGGCCGAGGAGGCCCCCGGGACCCGGCCGCAGCTCCAGGACGCCTCGCGCGGCCCGCGGGAGCCAGGGCCACCCGGGCAAGGGGACGGCGACTCGGGGCGCTCCCCGGGCCAGGGCGAGGGCCAGGGCGAGGCCGAGGAGGCCGCTGCCGCCGCCCGCCGCCAAGAGCAGACCCTGCGTGGTGCCACCATGGAGGTGCAGCGCGGGCAGTTCCAGGGGCGGCCGGTCTCCGTGTGGGACGTCCTCTTCTCCTCGTACCTGAGCGAGGCCCGCCGAGACGAGCTCCTGGCCCAGCACGCGGCCGGCGTCCTGGGCCTGCCCGACCTCGTCGCCGTCCTCACCCGGGTCATCGAGGAGACCGAGGAGCGGCTCAGCAAGGTGTCCTTCCGAGGCCTGAGGCGCCAGGTGTCCGCCTCCGAGCTGCACACGTCTGGGATCCTGGGCCCCGAGACCCTGCGGGACCTGGCCCAGGGCACTAAGACGCTGCAGGAGGTGACGGAGATGGACTCGGTCAAGCGCTACCTGGAGGGCACCAGCTGCATCGCGGGCGTCCTGGTGCCCGCCAAGGACGAGCCCGGCCGCCAGGAGAAGATGAGCATCTACCAGGCCATGTGGAAGGGCGTGCTGCGGCCCGGCACGGCCCTGGTGCTGCTGGAGGCGCAGGCGGCCACCGGCTTCGTCATCGACCCCGTGCGCAACCTGAGGCTGTCCGTGGAGGAGGCCGTGGCCGCGGGCGTGGTGGGCGGCGAGATCCAGGAGAAGCTGCTGTCGGCCGAGCGCGCCGTCACCGGCTACACCGACCCCTACACCGGGCAGCAGATCTCCCTCTTCCAGGCCATGCAGAAGGACCTCATCGTCCGGGAGCACGGCATCCGCCTGCTGGAGGCCCAGATCGCCACGGGCGGCGTCATCGACCCCGTGCACAGCCACCGCGTGCCCGTGGACGTGGCCTACCGGCGCGGCTACTTCGACGAGGAGATGAACCGCGTCCTGGCGGACCCCAGCGACGACACCAAGGGCTTCTTCGACCCCAACACGCACGAGAACCTCACGTACGTGCAGCTGCTGCGCCGCTGCGTGCGCGACCCGGACACCGGGCTCTACATGCTGCAGCTGGCAGGCCGGGGCTCCGCCGTGCACCAGCTGAGCGAGGAGCTGCGCTGTGCCCTGCGGGACGCCCGCGTGACGCCAGGCTCGGGCGCCCTCCAGGGCCAGAGCGTCTCCGTCTGGGAGCTCCTCTTCTACCGCGAGGTGTCCGAGGACCGGCGCCAGGACCTGCTGAGCAGATACCGGGCGGGCACGCTGAGCGTGGAGGAGCTGGGCGCCACCCTCACCTCGCTGCTGGCCCAGGCCCAGGCCGAGGCCGAGGCCGGGAGCCCGCGCCCAGACCCCCGGGAGGCCCTGCGTGCGGCCACCATGGAGGTCAAGGTGGGCCGCCTCCGGGGGCGCGCGGTGCCCGTGTGGGACGTGCTGGCGTCCGGCTACGTGAGCGGGGCCGCCCGGGAGGAGCTGCTGGCCGAGTTTGGCTCAGGGACTCTGGCCTTGCCCGCACTGACCCGCCGGCTGACCGCCATCATCGAGGAGGCCGAGGAGGCCCCCGGGACCCGGCCGCAGCTCCAGGACGCCTCGCGCGGCCCGCGGGAGCCAGGGCCACCCGGGCAAGGGGACGGCGACTCGGGGCGCTCCCCGGGCCAGGGCGAGGGCCAGGGCGAGGCCGAGGAGGCCGCTGCCGCCGCCCGCCGCCAAGAGCAGACCCTGCGTGGTGCCACCATGGAGGTGCAGCGCGGGCAGTTCCAGGGGCGGCCGGTCTCCGTGTGGGACGTCCTCTTCTCCTCGTACCTGAGCGAGGCCCGCCGAGACGAGCTCCTGGCCCAGCACGCGGCCGGCGTCCTGGGCCTGCCCGACCTCGTCGCCGTCCTCACCCGGGTCATCGAGGAGACCGAGGAGCGGCTCAGCAAGGTGTCCTTCCGAGGCCTGAGGCGCCAGGTGTCCGCCTCCGAGCTGCACACGTCTGGGATCCTGGGCCCCGAGACCCTGCGGGACCTGGCCCAGGGCACTAAGACGCTGCAGGAGGTGACGGAGATGGACTCGGTCAAGCGCTACCTGGAGGGCACCAGCTGCATCGCGGGCGTCCTGGTGCCCGCCAAGGACGAGCCCGGCCGCCAGGAGAAGATGAGCATCTACCAGGCCATGTGGAAGGGCGTGCTGCGGCCCGGCACGGCCCTGGTGCTGCTGGAGGCGCAGGCGGCCACCGGCTTCGTCATCGACCCCGTGCGCAACCTGAGGCTGTCCGTGGAGGAGGCCGTGGCCGCGGGCGTGGTGGGCGGCGAGATCCAGGAGAAGCTGCTGTCGGCCGAGCGCGCCGTCACCGGCTACACCGACCCCTACACCGGGCAGCAGATCTCCCTCTTCCAGGCCATGCAGAAGGACCTCATCGTCCGGGAGCACGGCATCCGCCTGCTGGAGGCCCAGATCGCCACGGGCGGCGTCATCGACCCCGTGCACAGCCACCGCGTGCCCGTGGACGTGGCCTACCGGCGCGGCTACTTCGACGAGGAGATGAACCGCGTCCTGGCGGACCCCAGCGACGACACCAAGGGCTTCTTCGACCCCAACACGCACGAGAACCTCACGTACGTGCAGCTGCTGCGCCGCTGCGTGCGCGACCCGGACACCGGGCTCTACATGCTGCAGCTGGCAGGCCGGGGCTCCGCCGTGCACCAGCTGAGCGAGGAGCTGCGCTGTGCCCTGCGGGACGCCCGCGTGACGCCAGGCTCGGGCGCCCTCCAGGGCCAGAGCGTCTCCGTCTGGGAGCTCCTCTTCTACCGCGAGGTGTCCGAGGACCGGCGCCAGGACCTGCTGAGCAGATACCGGGCGGGCACGCTGAGCGTGGAGGAGCTGGGCGCCACCCTCACCTCGCTGCTGGCCCAGGCCCAGGCCGAGGCCGAGGCCGGGAGCCCGCGCCCAGACCCCCGGGAGGCCCTGCGTGCGGCCACCATGGAGGTCAAGGTGGGCCGCCTCCGGGGGCGCGCGGTGCCCGTGTGGGACGTGCTGGCGTCCGGCTACGTGAGCGGGGCCGCCCGGGAGGAGCTGCTGGCCGAGTTTGGCTCAGGGACTCTGGCCTTGCCCGCACTGACCCGCCGGCTGACCGCCATCATCGAGGAGGCCGAGGAGGCCCCCGGGACCCGGCCGCAGCTCCAGGACGCCTCGCGCGGCCCGCGGGAGCCAGGGCCACCCGGGCAAGGGGACGGCGACTCGGGGCGCTCCCCGGGCCAGGGCGAGGGCCAGGGCGAGGCCGAGGAGGCCGCTGCCGCCGCCCGCCGCCAAGAGCAGACCCTGCGTGGTGCCACCATGGAGGTGCAGCGCGGGCAGTTCCAGGGGCGGCCGGTCTCCGTGTGGGACGTCCTCTTCTCCTCGTACCTGAGCGAGGCCCGCCGAGACGAGCTCCTGGCCCAGCACGCGGCCGGCGTCCTGGGCCTGCCCGACCTCGTCGCCGTCCTCACCCGGGTCATCGAGGAGACCGAGGAGCGGCTCAGCAAGGTGTCCTTCCGAGGCCTGAGGCGCCAGGTGTCCGCCTCCGAGCTGCACACGTCTGGGATCCTGGGCCCCGAGACCCTGCGGGACCTGGCCCAGGGCACTAAGACGCTGCAGGAGGTGACGGAGATGGACTCGGTCAAGCGCTACCTGGAGGGCACCAGCTGCATCGCGGGCGTCCTGGTGCCCGCCAAGGACGAGCCCGGCCGCCAGGAGAAGATGAGCATCTACCAGGCCATGTGGAAGGGCGTGCTGCGGCCCGGCACGGCCCTGGTGCTGCTGGAGGCGCAGGCGGCCACCGGCTTCGTCATCGACCCCGTGCGCAACCTGAGGCTGTCCGTGGAGGAGGCCGTGGCCGCGGGCGTGGTGGGCGGCGAGATCCAGGAGAAGCTGCTGTCGGCCGAGCGCGCCGTCACCGGCTACACCGACCCCTACACCGGGCAGCAGATCTCCCTCTTCCAGGCCATGCAGAAGGACCTCATCGTCCGGGAGCACGGCATCCGCCTGCTGGAGGCCCAGATCGCCACGGGCGGCGTCATCGACCCCGTGCACAGCCACCGCGTGCCCGTGGACGTGGCCTACCGGCGCGGCTACTTCGACGAGGAGATGAACCGCGTCCTGGCGGACCCCAGCGACGACACCAAGGGCTTCTTCGACCCCAACACGCACGAGAACCTCACGTACGTGCAGCTGCTGCGCCGCTGCGTGCGCGACCCGGACACCGGGCTCTACATGCTGCAGCTGGCAGGCCGGGGCTCCGCCGTGCACCAGCTGAGCGAGGAGCTGCGCTGTGCCCTGCGGGACGCCCGCGTGACGCCAGGCTCGGGCGCCCTCCAGGGCCAGAGCGTCTCCGTCTGGGAGCTCCTCTTCTACCGCGAGGTGTCCGAGGACCGGCGCCAGGACCTGCTGAGCAGATACCGGGCGGGCACGCTGAGCGTGGAGGAGCTGGGCGCCACCCTCACCTCGCTGCTGGCCCAGGCCCAGGCCGAGGCCGAGGCCGGGAGCCCGCGCCCAGACCCCCGGGAGGCCCTGCGTGCGGCCACCATGGAGGTCAAGGTGGGCCGCCTCCGGGGGCGCGCGGTGCCCGTGTGGGACGTGCTGGCGTCCGGCTACGTGAGCGGGGCCGCCCGGGAGGAGCTGCTGGCCGAGTTTGGCTCAGGGACTCTGGCCTTGCCCGCACTGACCCGCCGGCTGACCGCCATCATCGAGGAGGCCGAGGAGGCCCCCGGGACCCGGCCGCAGCTCCAGGACGCCTCGCGCGGCCCGCGGGAGCCAGGGCCACCCGGGCAAGGGGACGGCGACTCGGGGCGCTCCCCGGGCCAGGGCGAGGGCCAGGGCGAGGCCGAGGAGGCCGCTGCCGCCGCCCGCCGCCAAGAGCAGACCCTGCGTGGTGCCACCATGGAGGTGCAGCGCGGGCAGTTCCAGGGGCGGCCGGTCTCCGTGTGGGACGTCCTCTTCTCCTCGTACCTGAGCGAGGCCCGCCGAGACGAGCTCCTGGCCCAGCACGCGGCCGGCGTCCTGGGCCTGCCCGACCTCGTCGCCGTCCTCACCCGGGTCATCGAGGAGACCGAGGAGCGGCTCAGCAAGGTGTCCTTCCGAGGCCTGAGGCGCCAGGTGTCCGCCTCCGAGCTGCACACGTCTGGGATCCTGGGCCCCGAGACCCTGCGGGACCTGGCCCAGGGCACTAAGACGCTGCAGGAGGTGACGGAGATGGACTCGGTCAAGCGCTACCTGGAGGGCACCAGCTGCATCGCGGGCGTCCTGGTGCCCGCCAAGGACGAGCCCGGCCGCCAGGAGAAGATGAGCATCTACCAGGCCATGTGGAAGGGCGTGCTGCGGCCCGGCACGGCCCTGGTGCTGCTGGAGGCGCAGGCGGCCACCGGCTTCGTCATCGACCCCGTGCGCAACCTGAGGCTGTCCGTGGAGGAGGCCGTGGCCGCGGGCGTGGTGGGCGGCGAGATCCAGGAGAAGCTGCTGTCGGCCGAGCGCGCCGTCACCGGCTACACCGACCCCTACACCGGGCAGCAGATCTCCCTCTTCCAGGCCATGCAGAAGGACCTCATCGTCCGGGAGCACGGCATCCGCCTGCTGGAGGCCCAGATCGCCACGGGCGGCGTCATCGACCCCGTGCACAGCCACCGCGTGCCCGTGGACGTGGCCTACCGGCGCGGCTACTTCGACGAGGAGATGAACCGCGTCCTGGCGGACCCCAGCGACGACACCAAGGGCTTCTTCGACCCCAACACGCACGAGAACCTCACGTACGTGCAGCTGCTGCGCCGCTGCGTGCGCGACCCGGACACCGGGCTCTACATGCTGCAGCTGGCAGGCCGGGGCTCCGCCGTGCACCAGCTGAGCGAGGAGCTGCGCTGTGCCCTGCGGGACGCCCGCGTGACGCCAGGCTCGGGCGCCCTCCAGGGCCAGAGCGTCTCCGTCTGGGAGCTCCTCTTCTACCGCGAGGTGTCCGAGGACCGGCGCCAGGACCTGCTGAGCAGATACCGGGCGGGCACGCTGAGCGTGGAGGAGCTGGGCGCCACCCTCACCTCGCTGCTGGCCCAGGCCCAGGCCGAGGCCGAGGCCGGGAGCCCGCGCCCAGACCCCCGGGAGGCCCTGCGTGCGGCCACCATGGAGGTCAAGGTGGGCCGCCTCCGGGGGCGCGCGGTGCCCGTGTGGGACGTGCTGGCGTCCGGCTACGTGAGCGGGGCCGCCCGGGAGGAGCTGCTGGCCGAGTTTGGCTCAGGGACTCTGGCCTTGCCCGCACTGACCCGCCGGCTGACCGCCATCATCGAGGAGGCCGAGGAGGCCCCCGGGACCCGGCCGCAGCTCCAGGACGCCTCGCGCGGCCCGCGGGAGCCAGGGCCACCCGGGCAAGGGGACGGCGACTCGGGGCGCTCCCCGGGCCAGGGCGAGGGCCAGGGCGAGGCCGAGGAGGCCGCTGCCGCCGCCCGCCGCCAAGAGCAGACCCTGCGTGGTGCCACCATGGAGGTGCAGCGCGGGCAGTTCCAGGGGCGGCCGGTCTCCGTGTGGGACGTCCTCTTCTCCTCGTACCTGAGCGAGGCCCGCCGAGACGAGCTCCTGGCCCAGCACGCGGCCGGCGTCCTGGGCCTGCCCGACCTCGTCGCCGTCCTCACCCGGGTCATCGAGGAGACCGAGGAGCGGCTCAGCAAGGTGTCCTTCCGAGGCCTGAGGCGCCAGGTGTCCGCCTCCGAGCTGCACACGTCTGGGATCCTGGGCCCCGAGACCCTGCGGGACCTGGCCCAGGGCACTAAGACGCTGCAGGAGGTGACGGAGATGGACTCGGTCAAGCGCTACCTGGAGGGCACCAGCTGCATCGCGGGCGTCCTGGTGCCCGCCAAGGACGAGCCCGGCCGCCAGGAGAAGATGAGCATCTACCAGGCCATGTGGAAGGGCGTGCTGCGGCCCGGCACGGCCCTGGTGCTGCTGGAGGCGCAGGCGGCCACCGGCTTCGTCATCGACCCCGTGCGCAACCTGAGGCTGTCCGTGGAGGAGGCCGTGGCCGCGGGCGTGGTGGGCGGCGAGATCCAGGAGAAGCTGCTGTCGGCCGAGCGCGCCGTCACCGGCTACACCGACCCCTACACCGGGCAGCAGATCTCCCTCTTCCAGGCCATGCAGAAGGACCTCATCGTCCGGGAGCACGGCATCCGCCTGCTGGAGGCCCAGATCGCCACGGGCGGCGTCATCGACCCCGTGCACAGCCACCGCGTGCCCGTGGACGTGGCCTACCGGCGCGGCTACTTCGACGAGGAGATGAACCGCGTCCTGGCGGACCCCAGCGACGACACCAAGGGCTTCTTCGACCCCAACACGCACGAGAACCTCACGTACGTGCAGCTGCTGCAGAGGGCCACTCTGGACCCGGAGACCGGGCTCCTGTTTCTTTCTCTCTCTCTGCAGTGACTCGGCTTCCTCTTCAGTTTTCTGCAACTCTGGAGAAGCTGTGGCGTAATTTTGTGTCTGTTTTTTTTTTCTCATTCTTTGATTTTGTTGTTTTACCCATTCGTTATCTGTGGAAAATGTTTTAAGTTATCATGTGACAGTAACTTTTTCTTTGTCCATCAAGGTGTTTCTGGATATCATAATTTTTTTGGTGTGTTTTCTGAGTCCTCTAAGTGTCATATGGTTTTCCTTTTTACTCCTTTTTGATTTTCAGAACATTTTCCTGTCCATTTTGGATTCCCTGCCGGCATTTTACAGAAGGTCACTCTTTAGACTCATTCCATCATGCCATCGGGTACTGTTTTGTTGCAATGTAATTCTTATTACATGCAGATATTTCCTTTATGATGTGCTCTTCATGTTCATTGTCAAACTCATTTTCCATCCGACGATGTCTATTATTTAGTGCTCTGGCTTAATTTCGGTCCTCCTCCCCGGCCTATCCACCTGCTGCTGTGCCGGCCCAAAGCATGGGCGTTATTCTGCTGGCTGCTCCACCTTAGAGGTCTGACCTCACCAGCACTGACTGAACGAGTCTGTTGTGGAGAAGGACCTTTGGTAGTAATTTATTAGGAAAAATTCTGAACACATAAGACACGAATGAAACTCGTGTTTGATTTCAGGTTTTTGAAGGTTCAATCACCAATTTTCATACCCTTAATATAGAGATAGTAGATTAAACAAGGGAAGTAAGCCGTCCAAAACCCAGGGTTCCTGGAGCCATATCTCAGAATCGCATTCCCATAGGTTGCAGTGAAGTCTTGCTCAAAGATTCCTGGGAGAACCAAGAAGTTTCGTTGTTCATACAAGTGTGGCCATTCTAGCAGGTGACCAAGAACAAGCACTTGCTAGTCCCCCTCATTCACTCCACACATGGGTTGCCTGTGGCGTCTGGGCCGCTTGCTCTCTAATGGTAGCAAAACACAGCAAGAATCCATGGGTTCTGCCTGGTGGCTGTGTGTGGCTGGCCTCCTGGGGGCCTGCAGGCTGGGCGTGGACGCCGTGGAGGACACTCCCTGTGCCGGACTGGCTGGAGCGAGGGCAGATAGAGCAGACGGGGCTTGGACATTCGGGATGAAGAGCCAGTGGCCTCAGGGTAGAAATGACACGTGGGTAACTCATCAAAATGCGCCTCCCAAGCTCTAGAGAAAATCCCTGCCGGGGTCTGTGTGGCCTTTGCAGGAGCATCTGGCCCATCTGGAGGTGGGCTTGAGGGGACAGGCGGCCACAAGGAAATAGAAACGGTAGCCGGGCACGGTGGCTCACGCCTGTAATCCCAGCTCTCAGGGAGGCAGAGGCGGGAGGATAGCTTGAGCCCAGGAGTTCGAGACCTGCCTGGGTAATATAGTGAGACCCCGTTTTCCACACACAAAAAAAAGACAGAAATGGTAGTGAGGTTCACATGTGCTAACATTCACAGATGGCAAAGTAGTCACTCTGCATGATCCACTTAATCGCTCTCATCCAGGTTTTACAGCTGTCTGAGTAAGACCGCGTACAACCGATGATGCAGGCTAGGATGGACGATGCAGTCAGGGCACTAGCCTTGAAAAGGGGGACAGGGAGAACCTTGAAAAACAAGGCATCAGCAGGGTGCTTTCAACCACATTCTTTCTATTGTTCTTGAGCAAGTCCTGCGTGTGTGCCCGATGCCTGTGTTGCAGAAGTTCTCACTGTGAACTTTACAGCAATGCTGAAGCAGGAATTAGCATGCCTGATTAGTGGTGATGGGACCCACGTTTTTCTATCCTTTTACCTTCACCTTCTCTCTCATTATATTTGAAGTGAGCCTCTTTAGGCAGCATATTAATGGGTGAGGTTATCTTTATCCAATTTCACAATCTCTATGTTTAAATTGGCATATTTACACCATTACATTTTATGTAATTATGTGTTTGGACTCATTCTTTGTTTTCTTTCCCTCCTCTGTTTTTTGTTCATTTCCCCTCCCTTAGCTGCCTTCTTTTGGATATTGGAATACTTTTTAGTATTCCATTTAAATTTTTGGGCTTTGGGCTATTCTTTTCTAATTTTTTATTGGTCACCCTGGAGATTACAGTATACTTACGAGTTTTGACACTTTTCTTCGCATCTCTGCTCTGCCACTTCACGGAGGTGTGGTCTCTTTCTCCATTTCCTCCCCCATTCTATCTCTGTCATGTTGTCACATCTACATGCACTGAAAATCTTACCAGGTAATGGGGCAATTTTACTTTCTACAGTATAGATTTTTTTGTTTTTCTTTTTGGAGACAGTCTTGCTCTGCCGCCCAGGCTGGAGTGCAGTGGTGCAATCTTGGCTCACTGCAACCTCCGCCTCCCTCCCAGGTTCAAGTGATTTTTGTGCCTCAGCTTGCCAAGCAGCTGGGATTACAGGTGTGCACCACCATGCCCGGCTAATTTTTTGTATTTTGATCTCTACTTAACAGTATTTCATCATGTTTCCCAGGCTGGTCTTAAACTCCTGAGCTCAGGCAATCTGCCCACCTTGACCTCCCAAAGTGCTGGGATTATAGTCCACACCCGGCCTCGACAGTAATAGATATATTTAATGACTTAAAAAGTGAAAACAGCATATTATGCTTGTCTAAATATATACCATTTCCATTGCTCTTTCTGCATTCCTGAAATTCCAGGTTCCCTCTGGTATCATTCCCTTCAGGCTAAATACCTTTCTTTAGCATTTTCTTTTAAAGTTGGCCAGTGAAGCACTTTGGGAGGCCAAGGCGGGCAGATCACTTGAGGTCAGGAGTTCAAGACCAGCATGGCCAACAAGGTAAAACCGTCTCTACTAAAAATACAAAAATTAGCTGGGCGTGCTGTTACCTGTAATCACTTGGGAGGCTGAGGTGGGAGATCACTCAAACCCAGGAGGCGGAGGTTGCAGTGAGCCGAGATCGCACCACTGCACTGCAGCCTGAGCAACAGAGTGAATCTCCATCTCAAAAAAAGTAAATATAGTCTGCTGGTGAGGAATTTTACACATATAAATACATAAAATATTTGATTTGAGTTTATCCTATCTGGAGTTGACCAAACTTTTTGACTTTTATAAGTTTATATCTTTCACTAAATTGGAGAACTTTTCTGTCATTATTTCTTCAAAATAAATGTTTTATGTACTAATATCTTTCCGTTCTCCTTCTGGAGCTTCAAATACAAAAATTAAAGATGTTTTGATATTGTTCCACAGCTCTCTGAAGCGTTGTTCATTTTTAAAAAAACTTGTTTCTCCTGTTTTCCAGATTAGATAATTTCTATTGATCTCTTTGCAAGTTTACTGACTCCTTCCTCTGTAATCCCCCTTTTGCTGTTGAGACACTCAGTGAGCGTTTTTTTTCTTTTTTCTTTTATTTGAGACGGAGTCTCACTCCGTTGCCCAGGCTGGAGTGCAGTGGGGCGTGATCTCAGCTCACTGCAGAGTCCACCTCCTGGGTTCAAGTGATTCTCATGCCTCAGCCTCCCGAGTAGCTGACACTACAGGTGTGCACCACCACACCTGGCTAATTTTTGTATTTTTAGTAGAGACAGGGTTTCTCCATGTTGCCCAGGCTGGTCTCAAACGCCTAGACTCAAGCGATCTGCCCACCTCGGCCTCCCAAAGTGCTGGGATTACAGGCATGAGCCACTGCACCTGGCCAACTTTTTTACTTCAGATGATTTTTCACTTCAGGTAATATGTTTTTCACTTCTGCCATTTCCACGTGCTGAGAACGTCTGTCTTTTCACTCATTCCTGGGGTGTCCACTCTTGCCTCGGGGAACATCAGGCTGGAATTGCTGCTGTAAAATCTTTTTCTGGTCCCTCCAGCATCTGAGTCCTGGGGTCCTGCCAGCAACTGTCTTTTTCCCTGAGACTGGATCCAATTTCCAGTCCTTGGCATGTTGGGTAATTTGGGGTTGTATCTTGGATATTTTAAATAATCAGATGCGAGACCCTGAGCCCTGTGAGAACGCACTTGAGAACGTTGGTATTTTCACTTTGGCAGGCACTTGCCCTGGCTGGGTCCAGGCCACAAGCTGCGTCCCAGCCTCTGTATGCAGTGGATCCGCGCTGGCTCCATTCTCAAGGCTTTTGCTGTGCAGCGTGTTCCCCACACATGCTGCTCAGCTCAGGCGAGCACCGAGCTTGTGATGTTTCATGCTCAGCGTGGAGGCCCCTCCTCCAGGTCTCTGCTCCGTGGGGGCCCCACACACTCAGGCTCCTAGGAGTCCTCCATTTAGAAAGCCAGGGTTTCTCTCAGAGTCTTAGTTCCTTGTGCTGTCATCCATTTCAGATGACTTGGGCCCTGCTCAGGGCAGCACAGCAAGAGAAAAGGCAGAGAAAATAAGAGAGGGACCCTGCACACACACGCTCTGGACCACAGAGCCCTGTGCCCAGTTCCTCTGTCAATACAGGTGGAATCTCGTGCAGGATCTCAGGGGCCCAAGATGCCACCAAAGATCAGGCCGGGACAGGATTAGGAGAGAGAGGAGAGGGAAGTGGGGGTTTCTCCTGTGCACTCTGTTTGCAGAGGGAAAGGTGGGTTGGCGTTGGGGTTGTCGGTCTCTGCACCCACGGCACAGTTGTGAGACACCCCCATCCTCAAAACCGCACATACAGCTGGGGAGAAAAAAAGAAACAAAAAAACAAAACAGTAAACCTCCGCGCCAGTTGTTGGTAAGTTCTGAGTTTCCTCCCCAGCCAGCTGCCACTGTTAGCGTTCCACAGTCCTCCAGGAGTCGCTTTTTATATTCTGTCCAAAGGGAGAGAGGAGCTGTAGTGGCTGTGCTCCACCTCTGCCAGCCCAGAAGTGTCCAGAAGTGCTCTTCTGATTTTACAGGTGAAGAACCAGAGTCCTGGGCGTGTAACAAGCCCAGGTTCTCAAGTCAAGGGCAGGAACTCACGAGCGCCCAACTCCAAACTGTCCTCGCCCCACAGGCTTGTGGTGGTCACTGCCACCCTGTGCACCCTGGATAGAAACACTGCTGGAGGAGAAGGCTTTCTCAGAGCCCTGGGGAAGGGGATGGCCAGGCCACCTACACTCACGGCCCTGTTCCACTGGCTGCACTGGAGCGGCAGATGGATGGACAGCAGCCGGCTGGAGGCTGGGAGGCAGCCTGGGGACGGGAGGCTGGGGTGCTGAGCAGCATGCACCATGGGGCAGCAGGACACAGGGCCCTCCCAGCCGGACTCGCATGTGGCACTCTGTGGGGCAGGTGGTGACGGGAGGCAGACACGCTCCAGGGGCATCCCTCAGCCGCCATGCTCCAGGTACTTGCACCTCACGTTTAGAACCAGGGTAGATTTGGAGACTCCTGGGATCTTTTGACAAAATTTATCTCCAATCTCTAGGTACAAAGGATGCTCCTATAAAGGGCCAGATGGCAAGCCCTGGGACTGAACCCCTGCCCTCGGTGCCGCCACTGCTCTTTCATAACTATGGGCTCTTCCGAAAGTGACTTCATGGCTCAGTGCCTCAGTTTCCCTTTTCGTAAAATCGTCATCATGGCCGGGCGCGGTGGCTCAGGCCTGTAATCCCAGCACTTTGGGAGGCCGAGGTGGGCGGATCACAAGGTCAGGAGTTCGAGACCAACCTGACCAACATGGTGAAACCCTGTCTCTACTAAAAATACAAAAGCTAGCTGGGTGTGGTGGGCACCTGTAATCTTAGCTATTCAGGAGGCTGAGGCAGGAGAATTGCTTGAACCCGGGAGGCGGAGCTTGCAGTGAGCTGAGATCGCGCCACTGCACTCTAGCCTGGGCGACAGAGCAAGACTTCGTCTCAAAAAAATAATAATAATAATCGTAAAAACATTTAACTCACATGGCAGTTGTGAGTACAAATAAAATTCAAACCCTGGAAGTGTTCGAAAAACATCCACAAGAATGACAGAAAGGAGTAGCACGCTGTTGCTGCTTTTGTTATTTTTAACATTCGTGTGGCTTTTTTCTTCCTATCCGAAAAAGATATTTTCTCCCCAGTCAACCCAAGTCATCCTTCTAGTGGCAAGAAAAGTAGGTTTGTCAAGCCTGTAATCCCAGCACTTTGGGAGACCGAGACGGGCGGATCACGAGGTCAGGAAATCGAGACCATCCTGGCTAACACGGTGAAACCCCGTCTCTACTAAAAAAATACAAAAAATTAGCCGGGCGCGGTGGTGGGCGCCTGTACGCCCAGCTACTTGGGAGGCTGAGGCAGGAGAATGGCGTAAACCCGGGAGGCGGAGCCTGCAGTGAGCTGAGATCTAGCCGCTGCACTCCAGCCTGGGCAACAGAGCAAGACTCCATCTCAAAAAATAAAAATAAAAATAAATAAAAAATAAAAAAAAAGAAAAAGAAAATTAGGTTTGTTATGGAAAGAATCCAAAAAGAAAAAAAAACTAGTTAATATTCAGATTCAGATTTTTCTTTTTCTTTCTTTTTTTTTTTTTTCTTTTTTGAGACAGGGTCTTACTCTGTCACGCAGGCTGGAGTGCAGGGGTGCAACAGCTCACTGCAGCCTCGAACTCCTGGGCTCAAGCGATCCTCCCGCTTTAGCCTCCCAAGTAGCTGTGACTACAGGTGTGTGCCACCATGCCCAGCTGATTTTTTTTTAAGGACTAGAAAGTCAAAGACAAATGCCCAGCAGATTTTGTAGAGATGGGGTTTTGCCATGTTGCCTAGGCTGGTCTTGAACTCCTGAGCTCAAGCAATCCACCTGCCTTGGCCTCCCAAAGTGCTGGAATTACAGACATGAGCCGCCACGCCTGGCCTATATTCTGATTTATATTCAAAGTAGACTTTGCAGCAAGACAATAGGCTTGGAAGACAGGCTCGTGATGCAGTTCGTGATGGGCTTCGCAAAGGGGCTGGTGGTGAGGTTCGATATGGCGTTTGTGATAGGATTGGTGATGGGGTTCATGATGGGGTTAGTGATGTGGTTGGTGATGGCACAATGGGGTTGGCGATGGGGGTTCATGATGGAGTTAGTGATGCGGTTGGTGATGGCACAATGGGGTTGGTGATGGGGTTCACAGTGGAGTTCGTGATGAGGCTGGCCATGGGGTTGGCGATGGGGTTCGCGACGAGGGTGGTGATGGGTTACCCTGGAGACAGTGAGAAGGCAAGGCAGAGACTGAGGAGGTCAGATGCCTGCCTTGTCTTCCCTTGAGCTCCCTCCAGTGCGGTGGCTCACACCTGCAATCCCAGCACCTTGGGAGGCCAAGGTGGGTAGATCACTTGAGCTCAGGAGACCAGCCTGACCAACATGGTGGAACCCTGTTTCTACTAAAAAAAAAAAAAAAATTAGCCAGGCGTAGTGGCAGGCTCCTGTAATCCCAGCTACTCAAGAGACTGAGACAGGAGAATCACTTGAATGCAGGAGGCAGAGGTTGCAGTGAGCCTAGATCACACCACTGCACTCCAGCCTGGGCAACAAGAGCAAAACTCCATCTTATTTTTTTTTTTTTTTTTGAGACGGAGTCTCGCTCTGTTGCCCAGGCTGGAGTGCAGTGGCTGGATCTCAGCTCACTGCAAGCTCCGCCTCCCGGGTTCACACCATTCTCCTGCCTCAGCCTCCCGAGTAGCTGGGACTACAGGCGCCCGCCACCTCGCCCGGCTAGTTTTTTGTATTTTTTTAGTAGAGACGGGGTTTCACCATGTTAGCCAGGATGGTCTCGATCTCCTGACCTCGTGATCCGCCCGTCTCAGCCTCCCAAAGTGCTGGGATTACAGGCTTGAGCCACCGTGCCCGGCTAACTCCATCTTAAAAAAAAAAAAAAAAAAAAAAGACATCCTGACAGGTGGGCAAACACCAAGGGCAGGGCACTCCAGTGCTGACAGGAGGGGCTCCTGTGGTGAGACCTTCATGCTTCCCAGGCAATACAGAGGCTGAGTTGAGCTTACATCTATGCTGTGGGGCCCACAGTGAGGACAAGTGGTCTCACAGCAGACATGTGGGCAACAACTTGGAGTCAGAATGCACACTAAGCTGGGCCCAGCCCAGGGCACTGACGGGGACTCACATCTGCCCCACCTTCAACCACAGTGGCCTGTGGACACAGCTCTACAATCCAGACAGAGAGGGATGGGACATCAGACCAACCAGGATCCACCAAAGGTGAGAAACTCAAGAGACCCTCCTACTTTACAGAAGCTCCTGAGGGGTCAACCAGTCCTCACACAGACTTCTGCCTACGACGGTGGTCTGAAGATCTTAAAGCCTTGAGTTTGGGATAAGGCAGCTCCAGACAAGCAACACCCAGACCTTGTCACAAGTGGACAAAAGTCTCCGGAAGAGGATGCATCATGCGGTGCCTTCAGCTTATTCCTCCTATAAATACTTCTCAAATGGTCTGCACACAACCGAAGAAACCAGAGCACAGCCGGAATGAAGACGCCATGAGTGAGAACCCACAGAAACAACAGAACACATCCACAAAGACCATAGAATAGCCCTGGTCAACTGTAAACAGCAATAACTAAAGTTAAGAATTTGGCCAGGCGCAGTGGCTCACGCCTGTAATCCCAGCACGTTGGGAGGCCGAGGCGGGTGGATCATGAGGTCAGGAGATCGAGACCATCCTGGCAAACACGGTGAAACCCCGTCTCTACTAAAAAATACAAAAAACTAGCCGGGCGAGGTGGCGGGCGCCTATAGTCCCAGCTACTCGGGAGGCTGAGGCAGGAGAATGGCGTGAACCCGGGAGGCGGAGCTTGCAGTGAGCTGAGATCCAGCCACTGCACTCCAGCCTGGGTGACAGAGCGAGACTCCGTCTCAAAAAAAAAAAAAAAAAAAAAAAAAAAAGAATTCAATGGGCTGATTTTGATTTAACCAGCATGTCAGACAAATCACTGAGGGAGGAGGTGAAATGGAAGACAGAGTAGAAGGAATTTTGGAGAACATAGCAAACGGAGATAAAAGCTGGGAAGAGCGGGAGAGAAGCTAAGGTGCAAACAGAACAGTAAGATGGTCCAACAGACATCCAATGGAGTCCTTGAAGGTCAGAAGATAGAGAATGGGGCAGAGGAAACATAGGAAAGGATAAAGATTTTCAAATTTTCCAGATCAAAGACATTAATGTCCAAATTAATGTCCCTAATCCCTCTCTCTCTCTCTCTCTCTCTCTATATATATATATATATAGGTATATATATATATATATATATTTTTTGAGATGGAGTCTCACTCTGTCACCCAGGCTGGAGTACAGTGGCGCAATCTCGGCTCACTGCAAGCTCCGCCTTCCAGGTTCACGCCATTCTCCTGCCTCAGCCCCCCCAGTAGCTGGGACTACAGGCGCCCGCCACCACGCCTGGCTAGTTTTTTGTATTTTTAGTACGGATGGGGTTTCACTGTGTTAGCCAGGATGGTCTCGATCACCTGACCTTGTGATCTGCCCGCCTCGGCCTCCCAAAGTGCTGGGATTACAGGCCTGAGCCACCACACCTGGCCAGCAAGTTTTTTAAGTAACTAGAGATGTCCAAAGGTTAACAAGTCCAAATTTGAGCTCTCCTGCACGACAGCCAATAAGTCAAGACAAGGAGTTAAAGCCAAGAAGGCAACAAATTCATTTTGGAGAGCAGCAAGCCCAGCAGATGTGAATGAGCATCCTCGGGAGCCATCTCACGTGGGTATGAGGTTCAGCCCCTTTTCATGTTCAGGGCAGGGGAAAGAGGAGGGCATGTGATCTAGGGGTGATGGATGACAACTGGGTACCAGTGAGGCTCCGAGGAGGTTGGGAACTTCCTCTTCCTTTTCAGGTCACAATGCTCCTGTAAATCTTCAACAAAACATAGCTGTTTACATGCTTTCCCTTCAATCCTCGAATTAGTTTCAAAAACCACATGAAAACTACTGTCCTTGCATTTTATCTCAGTGCTCTACAATTATCCTAACCTATGTGCAAGAGTGGGTAAAGACCCCTTAAACAAAAAAGGAGTGAGTGATGTGGGTTGTTTTGTGGTCTCACTGTTACGCAAATAGTCCTTTAAGGCAATTTGGTGCATGTGCTAATCCCGCCAGTGAGAGCCGTTGACACCGAGAAGAGCTCACCATAGGTGTCAATTATCTTCAACTTGGACTTTGCCTTATCTGTATGCTGAATAGATGCCTCTGTTCCTCAGGATTGAGTTATTACTAGATATATTGCTATCCTCCTGAAATATTTTTGGAAATAATTATTCCTAATCAGTGCTTCACATACACACATGTGCGCACATACCAGCTTCCAAGCTGGTTGTTGGCCACCACAGGCCTTCGTGGCTGCTCTCTGGAGACGGCTGTTTCTGGCCGTGTGTACACTTCACAGCCTTGCTCGGAGTGAGCTGGGAAGCCAGCAAGCCACTGTCTCCACCGCCCAATCTGGGAGGCACCAGCCCAGTGCCTCTGCACCTCTGCTGTGTTCTCGCCCCGGAAGCAAGTCACCCAGTCCAGTCCACACTCCTGGCATGGGACTGCACATGATGTGGGAGACCAGGAGGCAGGGTGACCAGGACAGACAGTGGGAGGGCTCCTCTGGTGCTCCTCTGACCCCCCAGAGTTGGGACCCCCTGGCTTTCTCCCACCCTAGGATTCCTGGCATCCAGGACAGCAGTCCTGAGCCCCGCAAGCCAAGGGATCGTCCACCTGCCGATGGGAAAGAAATCTGCAGGAATTCTGAGAACAGCTCACCTGCATGCCTCACAGGAGGGAGACGCTTAGGAAGACTCTAAGGCGACAGACATGGAGCCCCAGTAGATGTGCAAGGCGGAAGTGGAGGAGGCAGTGAGCAGCGAACCTGCAGTTGGCACCACAAGGCATTGCACAGGGGCCAGGCGCAGCGGCTCACACCTGCACTCCCAGCTGCTCAGGAGGCTGAGGCAGGAGGATCCCTGGAGCCCAGAAGTTCAAGACGAGCCTGGGCAATATAGCAAGACTGGCTCTATAAAAAGTTAAAAAAAAAATAGCTGGGCTCTGTGGCATGTGCCTATAGTCCCAGTTATTCAGGAGGCTGAGGTGGGAGGATCCCTTGAGCCCAGGAATTTGAGGCTGCAGTGAGCTGTGATTGCACCACTGCACTCCAGGGTAACAGAGTGAGAATCCATCTCTAAAAAAATAAATTTTAAGAAGCCAATTCACAGATTAGGCTAAGAGGGCGGGTGAATGGCTCAGTGGCCAAGAGCAGCCCTAGAGAACTTCCGATAAATCCAAATGGCCTGGCAGGATCAAGGGGTGGAGAAGCTCATAGGCAGAGCAGAAGGGAGGGTGGGCACCCACCCTGGGGCATAGCCAGATTGAGGCCAGGGAGGGCATGCTGCAGCAGCCACTGCCTCTGTGCGTGGGCGGGCAGCAGTCCGACCCACTCTGTGGAGTCGGAATAAGTGCTGGGAAGCATCCCTGCACGCGAACACGTAGCGGTTGTCACGTCACTTTTCTTACCATGCGGGTTGTGCCCGGTGCATGTGCTATTCCCCTCGGGCTGCCAGAGCAGCACCAGAGATGCAGGAGTGGCTTAAAACAGCACAAACAGATTCGCTCACTGTGCTGGAGGCTGGAAGTGCAAAATTGAGGTATCAGCAAGGCTGATTGCTTCTGGGGCTGGGGTGGGAGAATCCATCCCAGGTCTCTCTCCTCACCACTCATGGCCCTGGCAGTCCCAGGCACGCCTTGGCCTGTGGGCACATCCCTCCAATAGTGGCCTCCATGTTCACTTGACGGTCTACCTTATTTCTCTGCACCCCAAGTATCCTTCTTTCTCTGATAAGGACATTTAGGGCCCACTCCAACATCTCAAGATCCTAAACTTATTTACATTTGCAAAAATCTTTTTTATTCTTTTTTTTTTTTTTTTTTTTTTTTTTTTGAGAAGGAGTCTCACTTTGTCTCCCAGGCTGGAGTGCAGTGGCGCGATCTCGGCTCACTGCAAGCTCCGCCTCCCAGGTTCATGCCATTCTCCTGCCTCAGCCTCCCAGTAGCTGGGACTACAGGCGCCCACCACCATGCCCAGCTAATTTTTTGTATTTTTAGTAGAGACGGGGTTTCACCATGTTAGCCAGGATGGTCTCGATCTCCTGACCTCGTGATCCGCCCGCCTCGGTCTCCCAAAGTGCTGGGATTATAGGCGTGAGCCATTTTTTTTTTTTCAAATAAGGCTGTGCTCCTAGGTACTGGGGATCAGGATGTAGACTTTTGGGGGATTCTATATGACCTACCACAGAACATGTGTGTCTGGTTATGGGGGTGGAGAAAGGGGAGGAAATTCATTGAGATTCTTCTGCTCAAGCCTTACCTCTTCAGGGGCTTCTCTGGACCACACCCCCCAAAACGCACCCCTGCCCACCCAGAGATCCATTCAACAAGTGTTTGCTGAGGGCCTGCTGCGTGCCAGGTACTGTCCTCACACCAGAGAAAGAGCAGGGACAAAGAGAAGACACTCCTGCCCTGTGGGAGCTCGAATAGCAACAGGGACACAGACAGTGAAGAAGAGAGATGAGAAAAACCCAGATGCAAGTCAGGTGGGGTGAATGCCCCAGGAAAAGTCAAGTCAAGCAGGGGAAAGGGGATGGGGACTGTGATGTCAGGATTCGTGGCCAGGGCAGGCCTCTCAGGAAGTGACCTCAGAGGATGTTTGGGAAGGGCATTCCGGGCAAAGGTATAACCAGGGCAGAGACCCTGAGGGGAAGTGCCTGTCATGTCCAACGGCACAGGGCCATGTACTTGTGGTGGGCTCGGCTGAAGAGGGCAGGGGACATGAGGTAGGGTAATGGGACCAATTACTGGGCCTTCCTGTTTAGGCCCTCGTGCCAAGTGAGAAGGGACCACTGGGGGCTCCCCAAAACCACCCTCAGGTTCAATGGTTCACTGTAAGGACTCACAGAACTCAGAAAGGGTACCATTTATTACAGCAATGGATGCGTTAAAATCAGCAGTGGCAAGGACTCACGGAACAGAACCCAAGAGAGACCAGCACAGGTCTGCAGGTGTCCGCACCCACTGCAGGCATGCGGACAGTGCTCAATCTCCCAGCACGGATGAGCACAGCATGCCACCAGCCAGGGAAGCCCTCTGTACCGCGGTGTCCAGGGTTTTTATTGGGTTGGTCACACAGGTATGGCTGACCTCCCAAGTCGCAGACTTTGGCCTCCAGCCCCTGCAGAGGTCAGGCTGATGCCACATGGCCCAAAGTCCCCCCGTAGACCACGTTGTTAGCACAGACTAGGGGTGTCCAATCTTTGGACCTTCCTGGCACACATTGGAAGAATTGTCCTGGGCAACACACTTAAATAAAATACACTTAACACTAACAACAGCTGATGAGCTTTAAAAAAAAATCTCAACAAGAAAGTTTACAAATTTGTGTTGGGGCCGGGCGCGGTGGCTCAAGCCTGTAATCCCAGCACTTTGGGAGGCCGAGACGGGTGGATCACGAGGTCAGGAGATCGAGACCATCCTGGCTAACACGGTGAAACCCCATCTCTACTAAAAATATACAAAAAACTAGCCGGGCGAGGTGGCGGGCGCCTGTAGTCCCAGCTACTCAGGAGGCTGAGGCAGGAGAATGGCGTAAACCCGGGAGGTGGAGCTTGCAGTGAGCTGAGATCCGGCCACTGCACCCCAGCCTGGGCGACAGAGCAAGACTCCGTCTCAAAAAAAAAAAAAAAAAAAATTGTGTTGGGCCGAATGCACCCTCTGGGCTGCGGATTGGACAAGCTTAGCATAGACTATGGTGTGGCCTAGGTAAACACAGACATTCAAATCAGGCGGAACATTCCAAAGGCTTAGAGGGTGTCTCTCAGGAGCTGGTCAGGGCCAGTTTCAGGGTGGAGAATTTGAACACCCCAAACCTTTACTGCAGAAGGCCTCAGCAGGATCATCTGGCCTTGGTGGAAGCCACACTCAGGGGACCTGGTGACCAAGGCTGGTCAGGAAAGAGCGACCACAGGGGACGCAGCAGGGCCAGATGCAAATCTGCCAAAGAAAGAAAGAGGCGTCCCAAAGGGACAGCACACGGAGGCGCGCGGAAGGGAGGAGCGGAGTTCCAATTTGGGCTCCAGAGAGAGAAGGTAAAGGATGAGGACCCGCCCTGAGAGAGGGAGAAGGCCACGGGAAGGCTGTGGCAGCTGCGGGCTGAAGGGGGTTTTAGGTGAGAATCGGGGACAGCCCCGGTGGTCAGCGTGGCTGGAGGGTGTGCTCAGAGCGGCCTCCGGAGGGAGCGGCCTTGTGAGCCAGGTGGGCTCCCCCATCATGGTTCCACTGTCCCGAGCCAACCGCGGAAAGGAGGGGCGCGTTTGAGGAGAAAAGAGAAAATCGCCATCCTGGAAGGTGAGAAGATGGGTTTGTGGGCGGGAGGAGGCACCGGCGGGCGGGCCACGGAGAGATTTGTGGCCCCCAATGAAAGTCAGCCTGGGTCAGCCTGCTGGTGGGCCTTTCCCCCCGCCCTCGGTGTCCCACCCACCTGTCCCAAGGGGGTCGGCCGGGGAATGAGTGCGTGGCCGGGAGAGCGGGGCCCCGCTTTCGAGCCCGCGGGGACTCCTGCAGCTGGAGGGTGTCGTGGGCTTGGGGGACCCCAGATGCCCCGGGTCTTCCCCCAGATCCTAGGAGAGCAACCGCGAGAGAAGTGGGCTGCTCCAGGCTCCGGGTGGCCGCGGGGCGGGGCCTCCACGGGGGCGGGGATTTGGGGGCGGTTCCCCTGCGCGGGGCGGGACTTCGAGGAGGCGAGGCGGGGCCTGGGGCGGGGCCTCGCGAAGGACCTTGGGAATGGGCGGGGGCGGGGACCAAAACGGGGCGGGGCTTCGCGGAGGTGGGGCGGGGCTTCGCGGAGGAGGCTTGGGGGACGAGGAGGGGACAGGGCCTGGGGCGGGGCTTCGCGGGGCGGGGCCTCCGAAGGGGCGGGGCCTGGGCGCGGCCGGGGTTCGGCAGCTGGCTGGGAAGCGGTGCTCTGGCTCGGGCTGGCACACGCGGCTCGGGAGCGGCGCGCCGGCTCCGCCTCCGGCCCCCATCTGCCCGCCGCGCGCCCGCCCCTCCCAATTCCCAGAGCCGGGGCTGGGGCTTGCGGCGGCGGCGGCGGCGGCGGATCTAGGCTGGGCTGCTGGGCGCGGGGCCAGGGCGGGCCGGGAGAGGCTGCTCCGGCGGTGGATCGCGCGGAGGGCGGTGGCCTGGGCCGGCCGAACCATGGCGGCCCCTGAACCGGCGCCGAGGCTGGCCCGGGAGCGGGAGCGGGAGGACGAGAGCGAGGACGAGAGCGACATCCTGGAGGAGAGCCCGTGTGGTCGCTGGCAAAAGCGGCGGGAGGAGGTGGGCGCGGGGGTCGCGGGCACTGGGGTGACACCGCCCTCCCAGAGCCGGAGGGGCCTGGAGGCTGCGCGGGGCGTGGGGGCGCTGGGAGAGCGCGGCGCGCGGCGCCTGGAAACCTCTCCACGGTCCCTCGCGGCCAGCGAATCAGCCACCCCTGGACCCCTTTGGCCTGGCGCCCGTCCTGGGATTCCCTGAGGGCCAGTCTCCTCCTAGGACCACCTCCCCATGCCTCTGGACTCAGCCGCTAGGTTCCTGGGGATCCCCCTCGACCCCTTGAAACCTGCTCCAAATCCCCTTAGCCCAGCCCTTGGATAGGAGCCCTTGGCTCCTAGGGGCAGCTACCCTCCAAGCCCCCACCTTCCCGCAGAGTGGCTCAGGTCCTACAGTCCACGCTTGGGCCCACTGGAAAGGTATAGACAGGGACCAAATCCTCACCCGCAACCTGACACACACCAGGGCACACATAACCCCTTATTCACTCCCCAGGTAAACCAGGGGAACATGCCAGGGCTTCAAAGCACCTTCCTAGCCATGGACACGGAGGAGGGGGTAGAGGTGGTGTGGAACGAGCTCCACTTCAGAGACAGAAAGGCCTTCGCGGCGCACGAGGTGAGGCCACTGCCCCCTCCTCATCCTGCCTGGGTGACCACCTGCTGACCACCTAGAGACCACCCTCCCTCCCCAGGAGAAGATCCAGACTGTGTTTGAGCAGCTGGTGCTGGTGGACCACCCCAACATCGTGAAGTTGCACAAGTATTGGCTGGATACCTCCGAGGCCTGCGCGAGGGTGATTATGGGCGAGGCCCCGGGCAGGCAGAGGCCACAGCCAGGTGGGGTGGGCATGGGGACGAACGCGCAGCTGGTGGAAATCCTGAGCTCGCACCCTGCAGGTCATCTTCATCACAGAGTACGTGTCATCAGGCAGCCTCAAGCAATTCCTCAAAAAAACCAAGAAGAACCACAAGGCCATGAACGCCCGGGTATGGGGAGCGGGCTGGGGCAGCCACGGGGACAGGACGGGGTTGGGGCAGCCTCGGGGACTGGGATGGTGAGGGGGTGCCCAGTGGCCTCGGACAGGGACTGGGCGAGGATGCGGGGCGGGCTCCGCAGGCCCAGCCGCCTCTCCTGCGCCCACCCGACGGAGTCGTGCGTCCGCCGCCAGGCCTGGAAGCGCTGGTGCACGCAGATCCTGTCCGCGCTCAGGTGAGGGCCTGGGCTGGCCCGGGCGCTGCGCTGCTGAGCCCCCGCCTCCTCAGAGCCTCCTGACCGGCTCCTCCTACTCTCCCCTCCCCAACGTCTGCAGCTTCCTGCACGCCTGCAGCCCCCCGATCATTCACGGGAACCTGACCAGCGACACCATCTTCATTCAGCACAATGGCCTCATCAAGATCGGCTCTGGTGCTGGCGGGACAGGGCTGGGCGGGGGACGGGGCAGGGGAAGGTGCCTGCAGCCAAGGGCAGAGGAGTTCTGATGCTCCAGCAGCTAACTCCGCTCTTTCTCCCGCCCCTTGGCAGTGTGGCACCGAATCTTCTCCAATGGTAAGTGCGGACTCTGGGGGATGGGGTCCTGGAGAGGTCCCGCCCGCTCAGCCTTTGCGCCCTCCACAGCGCTGCCGCATGATCTCCGAAGCCCCATCCGCGCTGAGCGAGAGGAACTTCGGAACCTGCACTTCTTCCCCCCAGAGTACGGCGGTGAGTGGCGCTGGGTCTTGGCGCCCCGTGCCTGCCCTGTGTGCTTCTCTCCTACCCGTCCTGTGTTCTCTCCTGTTCAGAGGTGGCCGATGGGACCGCTGTGGACATCTTCTCCTTTGGGATGTGTGCGCTGGAGGTACTGCCCCCGCCCTCCACCTTGTGCTCTGCCCTCCTCCTAGCTGTGCCCTGCCTGGCTCACCTGTGTGGTCCCTTCCCCATGCCTGACCTGGCTCTGTGCCCCAGATGGCTGTGCTGGAGATCCAGGCCAACGGGGACACCCGGGTCACAGAGGAGGCCATTGCTCGTGCCAGGCACTCACTGAGTGACCCCAACATGCGGGTAAGCAGCTTGCCCTGCCCCTCCCCAGCTGGCTCACTGTGCTCAGCTAGGCCAGCAAGGTGCTCCAGGCAGGCCTGGGAGAGCATCACAGTTTATGTAGCTGAGAGGTATATCAGCTGGCTGCACCCCCGCAAAGAGGACCTCAGTGGGAGCACATACTGGTTCCAGGCCTGAAGGCCCTAATGGGTCAGCACATTCTAAGGACAAGAAGGCAAGAGAGACCCTCCCTCTGTGGCTGCTATCACCATGCCCGTTTTATAGATAAAGAAACTGAGGCTCAGAGGAGATGAGTCCTTTGCCTGAGGCTTTAGAGTAAGTGGTGGAGCCAACATCTGCACCTGGGTCTGCTTCACTCCAAGTCCTTGACTTTAAGCTTCTAGGAGGTGATGAGGCTCCAGCTTGTGGGGGGACATGGTGGGTGCCAAGCAGGCAAAAAGAGGTATGGGATGGAAGCTGCATCCATAGCCCCCTCTGCTCGGAATCCAGACTTAACTCCATGGCCTCAGGAGATGGGGGTGCCTGGATGGGGCTGGTAGGGAGGTGGAGCCGGGCTGGGCACGGATGTGGATAGAGTGGGGAACCAGCAAGGTCATCTCCAGTGCTGGGCCTGAGCTGAGCCGATCAAATGACCATGGGTAGCTAGAGGCAGAGCTTGCAGTGAGCCGAGATCGTGCCACTGCACTCCAGCCTGGGCGACAGAGTGAGATTCCGTCTCAAAAAAAAAAAAAAAAAAAAGGACCACAGCTTGCAGGTGTGACTTAAAGATCATGGCTCCTACTCCCCATGATTTTTGGGAGGTTGAGGGAAGCAGAGCATGGTGCTCCAATCCCAGAACCCAGCTGTCCTCAAGCCCAGAGGGCCAGGTCCTGGCCTGGCTGCTGCCAGGACTCCTCCCTACGGGCATCCCTGCATGTCCTGTATGTCCCTGAGGAGGAGGGACGAGGAGAACTCAGGGACCACCTCTCCTCGAACTGTGGGGCCAGAGCAGAGAGCTCTGCACACCACCAGCCTCTCCTCCCCATGCCCCAGGAGTTCATCCTTTGCTGCCTGGCCCGGGACCCTGCCCGCCGGCCCTCTGCCCACAGCCTCCTCTTCCACCGCGTGCTCTTCGAGGTGCACTCGCTGAAGCTCCTAGCAGCCCACTGCTTTATCCAGCACCAGTGTGAGCAGCAGGCCAGCCCAGGGGGTGACCGGGGAGGCTGCGGCTGGGATGTGGAAGGGGCCCTGCAGGACCCACGGCCTTGATGCTCCTGTGGCTGCAGACCTCATGCCTGAGAACGTAGTGGAGGAGAAGACCAAGGCGGTGGACCTGCACGCAGTCTTGGCGGAGCTTCCCCGGCCCCGCAGGCCCCCGCTGCAGTGGCGGTGAGCAGTCAGCACCCAGAAACCTCCCCTCCCCGTGCCTCCCCTCCCTACGCCCCTGACCAGCCCCTCATGTGCCTCCCACCCCCATGCCAGGTACTCGGAAGTCTCCTTCATGGAGCTGGACAAATTCCTGGAGGATGTCAGGTAAGAACTGATGTAAGGTTGGGGGCCAGGCAGCTGTCAGGCCTGAGCCCCCAGCCACCCCGGTGTGTCTCCAGGAATGGGATCTACCCACTGATGAACTTTGCAGCCACTCGGCCCCTGGGGCTGCCCCGGGTGCTAGCCCCACCCCTGGAGGAGGTCCAAAAGGCCAAGACCCCGACGCCAGAGCCCTTTGACTCTGAGACTAGGAAGGTGAGTCCCCTCTTGCTGCTCAGTGCCATCCCTCAGACCTTCCAGCAGCCTGATAAGAGATTCCTTCTCCCAGGGCCTGCTCCCCACAGCCCAGCTCTCCTCCTGGCTGCCAGAGACCAGATCCAGGCTGACCCCCTTGTGGGGATTATGGGGGTTGTAGGACAGGCTGGACACTCTCCTTTTCCGGGAGGCTCCCTGTCCCCTCAGATCCTCCCCTGCATCCTGCTGCCTGCCCTGAACCTACTCCAAGCATCCTTCCTCCAGAACTCGCCCAGGCTCTTCCACCCCGCCAGTACTCTTCCCCCCACCCCCCACCCTCCCATCCCCCACCCTCCCATCCCCCACCTCGTGCTGATTCCCGGATATCTATGTCCTGGTGTCTCCCCAGACTTTTCCTGCAGCGCTGCCTCCTGGCCAGTGGCCTCTCTTGGTGCAGTGCAGCCAGAATTTATGTCCTAACAGGCAAACTGCCTGCTCCTGGCTGCCCGCAGAGATCATGGGAGTCCTCAGCTGATGCCCAGGCGCTGGGAGGCCTGGTCCTGCAGGCACCCTGCACTTCGGTGCAGTCGCATCCCACTCAACCTCCCTTTCCCCGTGCTCAAGATCCCTCTTTGTTTAAGTTGTTCTCTCAGCAGTGAAAGCTCCTATTCAGCCTTCAGTACCCAGCACCTAATGTCGACTCTTCTCGAAGCTTTCCTTAGCTCACTAGGCCACTAGCAGTGAGATGGGCTCCTCTTAGAGATTCCCCCCTTTCCAATCTCTGCTGTCCCTTCCTGGCCCCTCTGGGGCCGCGGCATGTGGTCTCGCTGCTGGGTCTGTGAGTCTCAGCCTTCCGCCGCTGCAGGTCATCCAGATGCAGTGCAACCTGGAGAGAAGCGAGGACAAGGCGCGCTGGCATGTGAGCGGGGCCTGGGAGGGCAGCGCTGCTGTGGGGAAGGCGGGAGCGTGGCAGACCCCCAAACCTCCAGCCGACCACGCCCCGCCGCCTCCCCAGCTCACTTTGCTTCTGGTGCTGGAGGACCGGCTGCACCGGCAGCTGACCTACGACCTGCTCCCAAGTAGGCTGGGCAAGGGACCTGGGCGGTGGGCGGTGACCCCGGGCAGCGGGTGGCGCAGCGGCCTCATGCCTCGCCTTACACCGTTGCCGCAGCGGACAGCCCTCAGGACCTCGCCTCGGAGCTTGTGCACTACGGCTTCCTCCATGAGGTGCGCTGGGCGTTGCAGCGTGGCCTGGCGGAGGGGGCAAGCGGGGCAGGCTGTGCCCCTCCGTCCCCCATGCCTTCCTCCTTCCGCAGGACGACCGGATGAAGCTGGCCGCCTTCCTGGAGAGCACCTTCCTGAAGTACCGTGGGGCCCAGGCCTGACCCAGTACCCCAGCCCCTGGGGACCATGCCGGGGTGCTGCCCAGGCAGGCCATGTGGGGGAGACCCCAGCACCGTGGGGCTGCTCTCCTCCGTGTGCCTGGGAGCACAAAGGCCCTGGTAGTGAAGAAACCCCCGCCTCCTGAGAGTGGGGCAGACCCTGCCTCGGGCGCCGCGGGGGTGGGGGGTGGGTGTGGGGGAGCCGTTAGGCCTCCCAGGTCCTTAGGTTCAGGGTTGCCCTCAGGACCCCTTCCCATATCCTCCATTCTCCACCCTGAGTTCCTACCCAGGCTGCCTGGCCAGGGCCACTGCCTGCTCAGCATGCAGGAGGCTGCCCTGCAGGGAGCCCCAGCTCTGGGGCTTGGGGGTGAGGGTCAGCCCTGGACAGACCTCTGCCCAGGGAACTGCTCCATGGGGTCTGGGAGAGCAGCCATCCCCGGCTGGCACCATAGACCCACACAAGGAGCCTGCACAGCAAGCCAGCAGTGACACACCTGCAGGTGTCACGCATGGCACTGGGCACAACAGGGACCTGGCAGGAGAAACAGACCACAGAGAGGTCTGGAGTTGAGGCTGTCATCAGCAAAGCCCCTGGTCCCACACAGCTCTGCCCTGGAGCCACCTCTTTGACCCTTTACCCACCCCGAGACCAGAACCTGCAGCCCCTCTACAGATCTCCTCTGGCCACTGCAGTCCCTCTACAGATCTCCTCTGGCCACTGCAGCCCCTCTACAGATCTCCTCTGGCCACTGCAGCCCCTCTACAGATCTCCTCTGGCCACTGCAGCCCCCCTACAGATCTCCTCTCACTGCAGCCCCTCTACAGATCTCCTCTGGCCACTGCAGCCCCCCTACAGATCTCCTCTGGCCACTGCAGCCCCTCTACAGATCTCCTCTGGCCACTGCAGCCCCTCCAACGGGCTTTTTCTCTCCTGCATTCCCTGGCCTGGAGGGGTCAGGGCCCCCACATCCTCTCTGCTCCTCAGATTCACACCCCCTCCATGTTACCTCCCGCACCTCCTCCCTGGGGCAGCTGCTCCCTGGGTCTCTGAGGATGTCAGCTCCTGGCTCCCTGCCTCTCTCCCACTGCACTCCTGGCTCAGTCTTAGAGGTTTCTATGCCCCCATAGATTCTACCCCTGCCTTCCTGGCCTCTTGATTCTTGGCTTGCCTCTCCTCCAATTCCAAACTTAGTGAAATGGCCTTAAACATTTTAAATTGTATGTATAAATTTAGCACAATCATGCCTTTTTAAAAGCATTTCAAATGTCAAACCAGGAAGGCACACCACTGTATTAGTTCTATACTGCTGCTGTAAAATTTACCACAAACTTAGTGGCTTAGAACAACACAAATGTATTGCAATTCTGTAGGCTGGAAGTCTGACTACAGGTCTCACTGGACTAGAATCAAGGCTGGCAGGCTGCCTTCCTTCCTGGAGGTTCTAGGGGAGACTCTGTCTCCTGCTTCTTCAGGCTGCTGGCAGAATCCACATCCTTTCAGTGGCAGGGCCAAGGTCCCTACTTTCTTGCTGGCTGTAAACTAAGGCCACTTCCAGCTTGTAGAGGCTGCCTACATTCCTTGGCTCTTGGCCTCCTCCTCCATCTTCAAAGCTAGCAGTTTCAGTCTGTATCACGAAACATTTCTCTGGTTCTCTGCAGACAGGAAAGGTTGTCCCTAAGGACTCATGAGATTAGGTTGGGCCCAGCCAGATAATACAGGATAATCTCCCTCCTCAAGGTTTTTAATATTAAACACATCTGCAGGACACATTTTGCCATGTAAACTAACATTCACTGGTTCCAGGGATTAAGGAAGGAAACTCTTTTGTTGGGGAAGGGTGGCATTCTGCTGACCACAGCACCCCAACCAAAAGCCAAAAACCAAAGCAAGACTTACTAACGCATATCAAATAAATTAAATGTGCAAAATAGTGAATCTCAGTTATCTTAAATATTCCAATACTATTTACAAAATTATTCTAATTCTCACACCTTCCAACTCAAAATTAGTAATCTAAAATAATCTCCATATCCTAGATGGAAACCCTCATGTGAAACTGTCTGATTACGCACGGTCCTAAATGGTTTCAGTGGTAAACACATAACATTGTACTACTGATTAAACTGAACTTAAAAGCATCAATACTACCATTGCTGCACTTAATCATGTCTCTGTTGAATTCTTCCTTTTATCTTTTCAGAATTTTATGTGTATTATTTTTAAAGTAGAATGGGTTTTTTTTTTTTCTTTTTGAGGCCAATGATAAATAATAAAGGCAGGCTCCTACTCTCATCCTCTCCAAATTCAACTCTCTTAACTGTTTCTTCAGGCATTTTGAAATCCATGTTTTTCAAAATCATGAGCTTTTAGTTCTGTTTATTAGTTGTTTCACATTAGGTGTCCCCAGCCAGCATCCTCTGGGAGGAGGGTGGTCACCCGCCTCAGTCTCCTGATGCGGCATCGTTCTAGTGTGACGGGCATCACAGCTGCAGGGTGTTATTACAGCTTCATTACCACGCGTCACAGGAGAACAGGGTGTTCTAGGATGGCATTTCTTGCACAACTTTTTGTTTTCCCTGGAGTTAATAATTGCCTATTTTTTGTTTGCCTGGTTTTCTATATGTGTTTGTCATCGATTCATCTTTAGACTTTCCTGCAAAAGCATGAGCATCCTCTCACAGCTTAGGACTCATCACAGAACTGACTGCTCAGTTTCTTCTTTTCCTGGAGCCCCCACTATGCAAAGCCCCCTGCCCAGGCTACTTGTTCTTGGACTTATGGTCCAGTTGTCAGCATGGGTTAACTCTTCACCAGTGTCCTGGAATGCTTTCCTTTTCCTTCATTTGCTCTGTTTGAGAAGTACCATCCTCCAAGTTTCCTGAGAGGGTGCATAGGAAGTTGCGGAGTCTTTACCTGTTTGTCTTTATGCTAACCTCACATATGCTTGACGGTGTGACTAGTTACAAAAAGCTTGGCTTGGTTGAAAATCATTTATTCCCAGGATTTTGAGGGTGTCGCGTCATTTTCTTCTAGTTCTGAGAACTCTTGTGCCTTTCTGAATTCTGACTCTTTACCTATGATCTCTTCTGTTTTATTCTTTGCCCCATTACTTCGGCAATTTTCAATGATGTGTCTTGATATACAACTTGCCTTTCACCCATTGTTCAGGAAACATGACTGTTTGGTTCTAGGAAATTTTCGTGATTTATCTCTTTGTTGATTTCTCTCATTTCCTTATTTTCTGGACAATTTATTTAGATGTTGGGTTTCTGTTTTTTGGGTTTTTATTTTTTGTTTTTGTTTTTTGAGACAGGATTTGGCTCCGTCACCCAGGCTGGAGGGCAGTGGTATGATCACAGGGCACTGCAACCTCCACCTTCTGGGCTCCAGCAATGCTCCCACCTTAGCCTCCCTACTAGCTAGGACTACAGGCCTGTGCCACCATGCCCAGCTGGTTTTTTAAAATTATTTTTTGTAGAGATGTGGCCTCGCTATATTGCCCAAGCTGGTCTTGAACCCCTGGGTCCAAGTGATCCTCCTGCCTCAGCCTCCTGAAGTGCTGGAAAGGCAGGTATGAGCCACTGTGCCTGACCTGGACTTCTCTTTTGAGATGCAGTCATGGTGGTGGAAACAACACAGGCTCTGGAGCCATTCTACTGCTCCCTGCCTTGTGATGTTGCCCATCAGTAAAAATGGGGATAACAGCTGTACCCATTGCATAGCACTGGGTTGTGAGGATCCCATGAGTGAACGTGTGTAAGAACAGTGCTGGGCACCATGCACCCTGCGTGCACGTTATTGTCAAGGGAAGCTGTTCCCAGAGGGTGGTGCCTGTGGCTTCCCCTGGTGGTGGTGGTGGACCAGCCCCCCACCACCCATCCACCCCCTCCATTGTGGAGGCCTTGTGTGCCAGGCTGGCCCTAAGGGCACCCACCTGTGTTACTGCTATTCTGTTTTCCAGCTATCTGGTTCTGTCATTATACATTCTGGAAGACTTCATCCTAAAAAGCCTATTGAATTGCTCTTTCCCCTCATGTTTTATTTCTAAGAGCTCGTTCTCATCCTGAGTGTTCTTTCTCTATAGCCCCCAGTTCCTTTTTATTGCCTGTAATACCTCTAATATCTCTGAGAATGCCATTTTAGTTTTCATTTTTCTTTGGCTTCCTTTATTGTCTCTGTTTCTTCTGAGTCCCTTTGCTTCTTTCTCAGGTGTCTGATGATCCTGGGCTGTCCAGTTGCTTTTAAGAATGAGATGCTTTTAGTGGCTGGGGCTTATGGCCTGGTGAGCTTCGAGGCCAGGGATCTGGCTGGGCCATTCTACTGGGCAACCCTCTGCCCCTAGCTGCCCTGCCAGTCTTTTCTTCTGAGCTGGGAGCTGCAGCAGAAAGGAGCCCTCCTCTCTGAGGAGGCTGATGGCATGTCGGTGGTCAGACCCAGCCCAGGGGGTGGAGGTAAGGCAAGGACCCAGAGTCTCACTTATTCCCAGGCTTTCAGACAGAGCCTTGCTTGAGCAGGGCCTCAGAGCTCCTCTCCCAGAGTTCACGTCTCAGCCACTGCACTGCCTGCCAGCCCCGGTGGGTATGGACAGAGGTCTGGGGTTTCCTTTCTGTAGCTGTGCTTTCACCCACGACCCTCAGACACCGGCCTCCATGGCCGCGTGGGCTGGAGTAGCTCTCACTGTCCATCTTCCTCCAGCTCTACAATATCCCAGCTCTTTGCCCTTGCAGGGTTTGTCTTTATAAAACCCCTTTCGTATAATTTCAGAGGGTTTCAGGAGGAAGGCGGGGAATATGCTGCCCTATTTAAGTAGAGGTGTCTGTATTAAATTCTAAACGTTCCCAGGGTTGAAAGGAGGCCTGCCCGGGATGCCTTGTGGCCTCAGGCACTGAAGGTGCCTGAGCTTACAGATGTGGCTTCTTCAGATGACCAAGTTGGGGTCTCGGGACTGGGTGCAGCAGATGGCAAATGTCCAGGACGGGCAGCTTTCCCAGCAGTACTGATAAACACTTTGGGTCATGAAAGCCAGTTCAGGTACTAAGGGGGCCTGTAGCCTGCGGGCCTAGTGACTGATGTCAGCCAACCTACGGTCCTCTGTTCCCTGGAAGGAGAAAAGGCTGCCAATTGAACGAGGTTTCCCGGCCCCAAGGATGTCACGACGCGGGGACGAAGCATCTCACGACGTGAGCCTGAAACACACGGGCCTTTCATCACCCGAGACTCCTCCAGTCCAGGAGGGTCCCGCTCTTTCCCCTGCCTCGCGGAGGAGAGCCTCTGGACGACGCCCGCGACGGCGTTTTCTCCAAAAAAGGCAGAGAAGAGAAGCTCAGTAGTGGCCGCAAGGGCGAGGGGCGGCGAGGGCCACCACGCGCTCCCGCGTCGGCCACGCGGCGAGAAAAGCCCGGCTCGTGTACCGCGGCGCGTGCCCCTGGACGCCCATGTTGCACGGACCCCTCCCCTCGCCCGGCCAAGGGCACACCCCTTCCGTCGCCCCTCCCGCGGGCGTTAACCGTCCCTCCCCGCCCCGGAAGCGCGTTCTTACCTCCTTCCTCGCGAGAGTACCGTGCGCCGGCGCCCAGATCGCGCGAGACCGCGGAAGGAGCAAGAGGGGGTGGTGCGCGCGGCGGCCGCGACGGACGCAAGATGGCGACGGCGACCATAGCTCTCGTAAGTGAGCCCCCAGTGACGCGGGCGGCCCTCAGCTTGCGGGGCCGGGTCGTCGGCCCAGCCTGGGCGCGGAGGGCCTCCCAAGAACGCGGTGGTCTTCCCAGGTCCCGCGCGGAGTCCCTTGTGTTCCCGGGTCGCGTGAGGCGGGGGCGGGGCGGGTGCGCGCGGGCGGCCGGCTCGCGGCCTCAGCTTCCGGTCTGCGGACCCCAGCTTCCGGCGGGGCGGGGCGGCGCGGGGGCCCGGGCGCTGCATGTGGCCCGGGCGGGCGAGCCTAGTGGGGTCGCGTTCCTACCCGCTAGGTCCGGCAGGCGGGGGTCGTCGTCCTCCCTTTGCCGACGGGGATGTGCGCCGTGGTCACGACGGAAGCGGGTTCCTGGGGATGATGCGTGGGCCTTCGGGTTGATAGGATCAGAAGGGGACGGGATCTGTAGAAAGGGGTCTGCAGCTCAGAGCATGGGGTGGCCTTGGCTCACTACGCCTGCAGCTGTGAATTCGTTCTCCGGTGCTGTAGAGTGATATGGTTATCTCTATTCTCTTGTCTCCACTTGGGAAAGAAGGACGTGCTTTCTCATCCTACGGTTTTTGAGAAATCGCTCTGTGGGAGGATTTGGGGACACAATGGGGAACCAGACAGGCGGTCGGAGGTCTGGTGCCCACCAGAAGTAAGTTCCCACCCAGGGTACCATTTGCTGGGCTCCCGAGGGAACTGCGTGGGCATCCAGAAGAGTGAGTCGCCCCCTGCTCTGCTCAGTGCCCACCTCCCCGGGCAGGGCAGGCGTTATTAACGTAGGGGGAGAACATCCATGCACACAACACATGCGCGATGAAGTCTGGTCTTTCTTCCTCACCACTTAGCTTATAGGACTTAATCCCGTTTTGGACCTTTCTTAGCCACAGTTTACCCATTTATTACTTGCCACTCTCCCCCCAGCCCACATCCAGCGGGATGGGATAAGGTCTGTTTGAGAAGACAACTTGAGCAAGTGGCTGAAGGCTGGACTGACAGGACCAGGGAGTGTCCTTAGACTGCCATTTCCAGGCCCCATACTAGGGGGAGAGAGGCATTTGCACAAGATACCTAGCTTGTGAGGGCAGCCCAGTGTGTGATTCACAGGGCTGGCTAACTCCACTTTTTCTATCATGTGTTTTCTCTTGAAGCCACAGGAGTAAGTGATCTTTGAGGGGCACTCCAGAGGGAAAGGAAATAAGGGTTAAGAACCTGGTGACTGTCTCCAGGAAGCAGAGAGTTGATGGTGAAGGAGGAGGAGGCTCAGAGACAAGTACTGGACACCTGGGAAGGTGGAGGAGGAGAATGGATGCCTCACTCCCCAAGCATCTGCAGAACAGCGCCCTGTGCTCATGAGGGTTAAATGGGGGCTCAGGTCTGCTGTGGCATGGTGCCAGATAGTTGGTGTCATTGTTGAGTTGGACGTGGGTCATAACTGACGCCATGAACAGGTTCTCAGTTGGGGTGTTTGTTGCCATCCAAATTCTGTTGGGGTTAATACATGCTTTTTCATTGCATCAGGCTCCAGGAATGAGCTGTAGCCTGTGGTCTAACCCATTCCTCTTTTCATCACTGGGATGGAAAGGCTTCTAGAGGGGTTATCTGTTCCCCACCATCCTGGTTGGGCACAGTGATGAGAGCCTGCCCTCTCTGTCTCATGCTGTTTCGGCTCTTATGGGAGGTTGAATGGAGCGGCTGAACTTAGTAGACAGCGGCCTGGTGGAGAAGGAGGCCAGAAGATGCCGCAGGGCTTCCCTCCCATGGGCACGCCTTCTGCCTGGTGGCTGCAGAATGAGGCCGGTGCCTCTTCGCAGCAAGGGTAGGTCTTCTGGGTGCATCTTTCCACTTTGGCACGTGGCTCCATTATTCACTTCTCTGACAGCCCAAACGGCTTTCCTTTGGGGTCATCGCCCTTGGGGTTCCAGTTGCTGTCTTCTGTAGGTCCCAGCCTGCAGTGTCACCTCGTAGGCCCCCTGGATGCCGTGGCCTGGCACATCGCACAGCCACTTCTTTCTTATCCTGTGCTTTCTTAGCTTTCTTCGTGCACACGAAGTCGTCTTTGGTTTCGGCGTTCTTTGCTGGCAGCTGACGCCAGGCTCCTGAGAGAGACATCCTTCTCTCTCGTCTGGTTTCTGCGGCCTCTGCAGTGCTCAGTGTGGAGCCTGGACACGCAGTAAGCAGCGTTCATTGTGTGAAGGGACCTGACAGATAGAAAGCAGTGTCCTGCAGCCAGCTCTGCCCTGGGTATCTGACGCTGGATGTTAACAATACTGACGATTGCTGGAACCTGTGGCTTGCTTTGCTGCTTTTCATGTGCAGGGACTGCAGGTTGTGGGGTTAGGCGGAGGGGTGGGGGGTGCCGGGATTTCACTAAATCTTCACAGTAGCCCTAGGAGACAGGCTGTCCCCCTTCCCAGCTGAGGAGCCTGAAGCCTAGGGACCTTCGGTCATTTGCTCCACATTACTTTTTGAGACGGAGTTTCGCTTTATCGCCCAGGCTGGAGTGCAGTGGGTGATCCCGGCTCACTGCAACCTCCACCTCCTGGGTTCAGGCAATTCATGGTAGCACCTCAGCCTCCCCAGTAGCTGGGATTACAGGTGCCCGCCACCACGCCCAGCTAATTTTTGTATTTTTAGTAGAGATAGGGTTTCACCACGTTGGCCAGGCTGGTCTTCAACTCCTGACCTCAAGCAATCCATCTGCCTTGGCCTCCCAAAGTGTTGGGATTACAGGCGTGAGCCACTGTATCTGGACACATTACTTAAAAAAAAATTTTTTTTCATAGAGATGGCATCTTGCTATGTTACCCAGGCTGGTCTCAAGTGATCCTCCTACGTCGGTCTTCAAAGTGCTGGAGTTACAGGTGTGAGCCACCACGTCCAGCCCCTACATTGCTCTTCTTGTTTTCTGATGGAAATACTCCTCGTTGCTCTGGGCTGAGGAAAGGCGGTCCCAGAGTTGGCACCTCAGAGCCCCTCTGCTGCACTGCCCCTCAAAGGGGCTTCCCATTCCTCCGAGCACTGCTGCCTGGTGCTGGGGGCCATCCTGACCATAAAGCCGCCATTTTCATTGCCTAAAGATGGCAGTATGTGACTAGCTGCGATTATAAACACCACTTTCCTCCAACCTCTCCCAGCATCTGGTTAGCACAGAGCCCTAAACTCCATGCAGCTAGGAACTTCCATCTGCCAGGAATGGCGTGGGCTGTGCTGTGTAGAATGTGCCGGTGGGCCAGCTCTTCCCAAGAAAAAGTTTTTCTGAGCCACATCCCACTGTCAGCACTGTTGTGGTTCACTTGTTGGTTAGTGCAGTGATTTGGGGGAGCAGGAAGTTACGAAAGTGCCCCTCAGTTCACCCTGTTCACGGGTATCTGGAGATGACCTGAAGTGATCTCTTCCTGTGGGAGTGAGAGGCAGCCTTGGCTGGCACAGTGGACCACGCCTGTAGTGCCAGCACTTTGGAGGTTGAGATAGGTGGATTGTTTGAGACCAGCTTGGGCAACATGGAGACCCCCATCTCTACCAAAAATACAAAAATTAGCTGCGTGTGGTGGCACATGCCTGTAGTCACAGGAGGTGGAGGTTGCAGTGAGCTGTGGTTGCACCACCGCACTCCAGCCTGGGCAACAGAGCCAGACCCTGTCTCAAAAAAAAGAAGAGGCAACCTCTTCTCTGGCTGTGCATGCAGTGGGAGGGGCCATTGTTTCCGGGGTACGGTGTCTAGGCAGCGTGGGGCTGAGTTGGGCAGCTAGAGCACACCGGTGCCGGCAGCATCGGGATTAGCTCCCGGCACGGGCTGGGTTGGCCTTCCCCAGTGCAGCTGGGCTTGTGCTGCTGCCCCTCCTCTGGAGGCTGGAGGACCTGGGACGCTCTGGTGGGTCAGCCCAGCCTCTGACTTTGCGCACATGGCTCCAAGGGTGGGCACACTGATCTCTTCTGTCCTTAGATACTGTGGGTCTCATCCTTGAGCTGGGAGCGGGTTGACTGCATGCTGCCTTGGTTCTTGTTGTGCATCCTCTGAGAAGGTAGAGTAGGTCTCAAGACCCTTCCACCATCTCCTGACCCCCACAACGTTACCCGTCTCCTGCCCGTGGCCTGCCTTTGCCCTGCCATCCCTCAAGACCATTGTGGAGCTGCTACTCCCTTCTGTGCCCCTCTAGGTGTGGGTTTTTCCCAGCACAGAGGCCAAGCTCTTGGCCGTCCTCCTGGGAGACTGCTCTGGACGGTTCTGTTGCCAGGGAAGGGAGGCCTGCGTGTCCAGACCCCTGCCCACCATGCTGCTTAAAAGTGTCTTCAGGAGAGAACTGGGACCTGGGCTTGGCCAGAGCCTGTGGAAGGCGCTGGGGCTGGGGCTGAGTTGTGGGCTGGCCAAGGTGTGTACGGGTTGCCAGGAAGGCACCCTTGCTGCCTCAGGAGGACATGGGGGACACCCAGCCAGTTCCTTTGACCATCCAGCCTGCTGGCAGGAGAGGATGGCTTTCTTTGCCTGGGGCAGGAGCACAGTGCTCTCTATCCTCCTCCCTGCCCCTGCTTGGACTTGCTGGCAGCCCCGGCCCAGCCCAGGCTCCGCTCTGCTTCAGACCAGCTCCCTGGGCATGCTGACGGGTGTGAAGCGAGGGCAGTTTGGGCTGGGGGGTCGTGTCAGAAATGCATCCTTGCACGGCCTCCCTTGTTTATCTGTGAGGAGCTCAGCCCTTAGCTCGGGAGGAGAGCAGGCCTGGGCGGTGGGGTGGTGTGCCTGTCCGTTAAAACATCTCCTTCCTGCCTGCAGCAGGTCAATGGCCAGCAAGGAGGGGGGTCCGAGCCGGCGGCGGCGGCGGCGGCAGTGGTGGCAGCGGGAGACAAATGGAAACCGCCACAGGTACTGACCTTAAGCATCCTCTCCCTCAGGCCCACCCGCCCGCCTGCCTGCCTGTGCGTCCCTGGGCCCAGAGAGGGCTGGCTGGGGGCAGGGCGGGAGGAACCTCGGGAACCCTTCTCTGCCTCTGGGCAGACAACTGCCCGCAGGACCACGGCCCTCGCCCTGCGCCAGTCCTGCACCCTCCCCTCCCAGCCACTGAGCCAGCCTTTGCCCTCTGCATCTGCCCTGCTCCAAGCACCAGGCAGGGCCTGTTGACAGTCTGGCCGGGCGAGGATGCCGGGGCCTGGAGCTCACGTGTTCTTAGGCATCTTGCAGGAAGGGTGGACCAAGGTTTCTAGAACGTGCATTGCTTTAGGAGCCAGAAATACGGATTTCATTTCAGACCTCTGTGTTTTACTTTAAATAAAACAACGAAGCAACGCGCACATCACAGCACGGGTCTGGCTGGGACTCAGCCCTCCCCATCTTTTTTCGGCCCCAGGCCCCAGAGTGGCTGCGGGTGGGTCTTGGCCTGTTCGATGGCCCAGCCTTGGGAGCGGGTCCTCTCGGAGGTGGAGCTGGGCCTGTGGCTGTGCAGTCGGTTCTTTGTGCTTCTCCATGGTAGTGCCCGCCTCTAGAGCATTCCAGCGGGGCCTCAGCAAGGTGGCCTGGGCGGCCTCTTGGGGCTGGGCCCTCCTCTTGGTCCCCCAGGCACGCTTAGGGGGTGGGACTGGGACATGGTATGCAGCCTGGATCCTGGGAGATGTGGGGGCTGGTGCTCCCTGGCCCTTGGCTGGCGCCCAGCCCACCATTGGTTGGTGGGAGAAGGGCCTTTTGTTTACCAAGACAAAGAGGAGATTGAAAAGTGTCTGGGGGTTGAGGGGATTGGCATTGATTACCATGGTGACAGCCTGTCTCTCAAGTCCCAGCCTCTGGCTCTTGGGCCCTCTTTCCCACTAAGGAGGAATGGGCTTGGGGCCAGCTGTGAGGGTGGCAAGGACAGGTCTAGTGTGAGCCGGACTGGGGCACCTGGTGCCACCCACAGCCAGCCTTTGACCTTCAGGGACTGGCTGGGGCTCCAGTTGCCTGGGGAGGGGTCTCCAGGGCTTCTTGCCTTTGAGCCTGGCCAGCATCCCAGCACTTGGCAAGCAGGAGGGGGTTCTTGGGGCTTAGGCCAGCCTGTCCCTTCCTGCCTCCTGTGTCCCTCTGTCCTTGCTCTGTCCTTGCTGGGAACCCTTCTCTCCTCTCTGCTGTCCCTCAAGGCTGCATCTGGAAGTCTGGGAGGGCCCAGTTGGTGGGCCAGTGGTCTTTGTGCTTGCCGAGCTGGGGGACAGGTGCAGGCATGCTGTCTGCCCACCCCATACTCCGCTGGGCCTGCTGGCCATGCCTCCCTGCTCACGCAGCTGCGTTCTTCCCTCTGCAAAAAGCTTAGAGATGGATTTTGACAGAAGGGATGTAAACATAGTCCTGGTTGGCATCAGCTTGGGTCTGCAGTGGCTGTGATTGCCCAAGGGCCTCCTGGTCCCCAGGCCCACCTGGCTGGGGCGCCGGTGGGTCTGCTCCTGGCTTCTCCCAGTGGGCCAGGCACAGCCCATGCAAGAGTGTGTGTGAGTGAGCTGGAGCCCTCTGCAGAGCTCATGTGGCCCGAGAGAGGCCTGTGTTCTCTGGGAGGTGTGCACAGTGCCTGCGGGGACTGGGGGTGGGCGGGGCGGGAGAACACTGTTGGGAGAGAGGCCCTTGTATTTGCTCCTTGGATGGCCCCTTGAAACTCCAGGGAAGCTGAGCCTGTGTCTGTGGCAGGGACTGTGAGGAATCCCAGAGGAGCCTGGGAGCAAGAGTCTCAGAATGTCCAGAGAGCCCTGGCCCTTTTCTCCTGCCTTCCTGCCTTGGAGGACAGCTGAGGCTGGCCCTCCTGCAGGGCATGTGATAGCAGCTCTGGAGTCAGACTGACAACAGGGGCTGAACCCCTTTCCTGCCTCCAGCTGTTTATCTTGGTGGCGCCCGAGGAGGCCACTGTGGCCTGGGCCCCACAACTGCTCAGGTTGGCCCAGGGCTTCCAGGGCACCTTCTTGCCTCTGTCTGTGTTCTACCCCATGGGTCCTGGGGAGACAGCAGCCTGGGCTGGGGACAGCAATGTCAGAAGGGCAGGCCTGAGTCCAGGCCAGGCAGGGGATAGTCTGTGCTGAGGCCCTGTCTCTCTGGGAAGGGGCTGGGCCAGAGCCCGTGTGCAGTGTTTGGGAGACAGGTGGGGTGGCACTCCTGGGGCCGTGTGAAGGAGAACTTGAGCTTGCTGTTGACAGATTCCCCTGCTCCCCTACCAGGGCACAGACTCCATCAAGATGGAGAACGGGCAGAGCACAGCCGCCAAGCTGGGGCTGCCTCCCCTGACGCCTGAGCAGCAGGAGGCCCTTCAGAAGGTGAGCACGGACCTCCCAGGGCACTGTAGGTGTGGGCCAGTCAACTGGGGGCAGGGGCAGGGTACGGGGCAGGCCTGTCTCCCATGGGCCGGGCCCCCAGTGCTCCTCACTGCCACCTCTCTCAGGCCAAGAAGTACGCCATGGAGCAGAGCATCAAGAGCGTGCTGGTGAAGCAGACCATCGCACACCAGCAGCAGCAGCTCACCAACCTGCAGGTGAGCCCCAGCCGGAGCCTCCACCGCCCTCCCCACCACCACCACCATCTCCTCCTCTTCACGCTCTTCCTCCTCCTGTGCCTGCGGTCATCCCCGCAAGCTGTTACAGTACTCCGATTCTCAGACTCATGCTCGGGACCCCCGGGGTCCTCTCTGAGGCACGAGTGGCCCAGCCTTTCCCACCTGTTGCTCGCTGGAGCCCCTAAAGCGCCGCAGCCCCTTTCTTGGCTGCTTGGCTGTAGCTCTATCCTGTTCCCCTTGCTGGTCTTCACACTGTGGCCTCTGGTCTCCCCTGTGCTTCCCACCCCAGCTGTGCACAGCTGATGGTGGCAGCCTGCAGGGCGTGGACCTCCCTGCCCCTGTGGCCTGGATAAGACTGCTCAGGCCCTCACCCCTGCAGTGAGTCCAGACCACCTGGGCTCAGCCCCAGGACTGAGGGGACAGTCTAGAGGCACCTGCCCTGGGGCCCTGCTTTAGGCCTGTGGCCGGAGGCTGCGATACCTTCGTGGGAAGAGGCCGGTGTGAGGCCGACAGGTTCCTGGGCCTCGAGCCTCACGCCCCCCGCCCAGCCCTCAGACATTCACGCTGCCAGGAGTTGTCCTGGCCGTACACTGTGCTCCACTGCCCTCCTCCCTCCCTCCCTTCCTCCCTCCCTCCCTCCCTCCCTTCCTTTCTGCCCCGGCCAGCCCAGCTGCAAGGCTGCAGGGCGGGGCACATGGGGCGCTGCGGCCCCCCTGGGCAGGTGCCGGCGGCCGGCAGTGTGGGAAGGCAGGCGGCCTCCCTGGCAGGGCGGGGACTCCGGGCCTTGCCGCTGTCTGCGTGAGGTGTTGACGAGAGCGGGAGACTGCTCGGCTCCAACAGACTGAACTCTGTCTTTACTGTCTTTCAGATGGCAGCAGTGACAATGGGCTTTGGAGATCCTCTCTCACCTTTGCAATCGGTCAATAGAAATGCTCACTTCTTCCGGGGCTCATGTCCTTAGTCAGGGCTAGAGGGGGGCAGTGCAGCCCACGTGCTGGGGACCTTGCTCCCCTGGCCGGCCCTGCCCGCCAGCTCTGGACGAGCGCAGCAGAGCGCCAGGCGTGGTGGGGCCAGTGGTGTGGGCACCCACCCGGGACCGCCCCTGGGGAGGCCTCCATCTGCTCTGAGGGCCCACCTTAAAACTAATCGGCCAGGTAACTGCGGAGGGCAGCCGGCCAGGGCGGGTAGCTGCCGGCACCAGGCCCGTCTGTGCCCACGCCACCTGCACGCACGGGGTGCGCCTACGGCCTCCAGCCCCGTCAGTCTCCAGGCTGCCTGGCTCTTGGGTTGGGGTCAGGCCCCTGAGGAGAGAGGGGTCCTAACTCATGGCCCCATCAGACCCTGGAGGGAGGATGGATGGATGGGGGGGGGGTGGGGGGACCCAAGCGAGCAAGGGAAGGGCAAGCAGGGCCTTGTGCCTGGCTGTCAGCAAGGGGCAGAGGCCATGCAGCCAGGGCGGAGGAGGCAGGGGCCACGGCTATGGCCTTCGCTGTGGTGGGCAAAGGAGTCCGGGAAGGAGGTGCCCCTCCCTTCCCCCAGAGGCAGGCTCAGGAGGAGGCCAGGCCCCGTCTCGGGGATCCTGAGGGGAAGATGTGGCCCCTTCTCTGGGAGCCTCTATTCAGAGGGGGCATCCCTGTGTGTGTGGCTCCCATGGGCAACACACGCCTTGTTCTCTCTGGGAAGCATCTGAGTGGGAAGCTGGGCTGGGGTCTGGTCAGGGAGAGAGCTGTTGACCTGCCTGGGGGTGGGCCCCACACTGAAAAGGAGACACAGCCCTGTCTTGGGGGAACATGACCTGAGGGACAAGCCTGGTCTTGTGTCTGGGGAGCCTGCTGACTGAGGGGGATGTGATTCCACGTTTGGGGGGCCTTGCTCTGAGTGGGGAGCCTGAGGTCTGTTAGGGGGCCCAGTTTAAGGAGAACACAGTCTCATTTTCAGGGAATGCCTAGTTTGAAGGAAGATGTCTCACCTTGGGAAGTCCCTTGATGTGGAGAGATGCTTCCAGGCCCCTCTCCAGGGATGGGGAGGTTCAGCCTGCATTAGGCCTGCCGATGTCTAAAGAGAGAAACTGGTCTCTGGCCACAAGGCCTTGTGTGGAGAGGGGCAGGGCCTGGCTCCAGCTGCCTGCTTTGCCTGCCCTGGCCCACAGTCTCCCTGTGGCCCACTGCGTGTGGCTCTGGAAGTCCCCAGCCTGACACGTCTCCTGTGAGGTGGCAGGGGCGAGAACCCGTCCCTGAGGGTGTGGGGAGGTCCCTCAGCATAATAGCCAAGCTCACAGCCAAGGCCCTGGACCAGCTAGGCCTGTCACCTCACCAGCTCCAAGGAGCCTGAAGGCTTCTCTTAGGGTCTCTGCTACCTCATGGTGCCCCCGGGGGCCAGGCCAGTGGTCTCGCATGGGCCCGCTCTCGGCTGTGGGCACGGGCTCCAGGCAGCTCCTTTGTGAGGAGTTGCAGGGTACTGGGAAGGCGCAGCATGAGCCCCTACCGGAGTTGGCCCCGCATGAGCAGCTGCTCCTCGTTCTTTCTTCAGGGAGCCCCCATCTGGCTCCTCAGCTCCTCCCCTGGGGTCTCTTCTGGGCAGTGGCTGCCCTGTCTTCCGACCTCCTCTCTTCTGGCCACCAAACCAGTGGGTCCCTCCAGCTTGGATGGCTCCTCCTTCCCTCTTCTGTCGTGGTCCTTGGCTGGGACGGTGGGAAGATCTCCCAGCCCAGCCTGGGATACCCAGCCCCCAGACTGGATGGGTGGTCTGGGTGGGAGGGCGCGCAGCCCTGCCTCCTGACCATCTGTCGGCTTTGCTGCCACAGTCTGCCTGGGACCTTGGCGGGCTGGGGTGCGTCCTGTCCTGCCGCTGGGCCTGGCCTGCCTTCTTTGGGTGGCGGGGTCCTGCGACCCCCTCACCCTGACTGCAGGGATGGAGCCCGCACCTCCCTGCCATGTGGGGAGCCCTCCCCACAGCAGGGCTGAGTGGGTGGGCCAGGAGGGGAGTGGGCTGCCCAGCCTCCTGCCGCCCCTGACGAGCCAGCGGTTCTCTCCCCTCTGTCCTGCTGCAGATGGCGGCTCAGCGGCAGCGGGCGCTGGCCATCATGTGCCGTGTCTACGTGGGCTCCATCTACTACGAGCTGGGGGAGGACACCATCCGCCAGGCCTTTGCCCCCTTTGGTCCCATCAAGAGCATTGACATGTCCTGGGACTCTGTCACCATGAAGCACAAGGTCAGCAGGCTTGGTCTGCCCTGGCCACTTAGGGCTCGCCCCCACCCCTGGGCTCGCGCAGCCTCACAGGTGTGTCCTTGTGTCTAGGGTTTTGCCTTCGTGGAGTATGAGGTCCCTGAAGCTGCACAGCTGGCCTTGGAGCAGATGAACTCGGTGATGCTGGGGGGCAGGAATATCAAGGTGAGGCGGGGAGCCAAGGCCTTGATCCCACAGGCGTGCAGGGCTGCCCCTCCATAGAAGTCTTTTGTGGCCGGGCCTGGGTTGACGGGTCTCTCCATCTCACCCACTCTTCCCCAGGTGGGCAGACCCAGCAACATAGGGCAGGCCCAGCCCATCATAGACCAGCTGGCTGAGGAGGCACGGGCCTTCAACCGCATCTACGTGGCCTCTGTGCACCAGGACCTCTCAGACGATGACATTAAGAGTGTGTTTGAGGCCTTTGGCAAGATCAAGTCTTGCACACTGGCCCGGGACCCCACAACTGGCAAGCACAAGGGCTATGGCTTCATTGGTGAGCTGGGGCGGCTGAGGCGGGATGGGGGCCACCTGAGGCTGGGGCTGGCCCTGCTCACTGCTGCTACTGCCCACAGAGTACGAGAAGGCCCAGTCGTCCCAAGATGCTGTGTCCTCCATGAACCTCTTTGATCTCGGTGGCCAGTACTTGCGGGTGGGCAAGGCCGTCACACCGCCCATGCCCCTACTCACACCGGCCACGCCTGGAGGCCTCCCACCTGCCGCTGCTGTGGCAGCTGCTGCAGCCACTGCCAAGATCACAGCTCAGGTGAGGGCCCACACATCTGTGCCAGCTTGAGGGTGGGCGGGCCGGGCCCTGATTCCTTGGAGACTGATTCAAGGTGGTCTTGAGTAGCCAGACCAGGGACTGAGCATGGTGACCTTTTGGGTTGCAGGAAGCAGTGGCCGGAGCAGCAGTGTTGGGTACCCTGGGCACACCTGGACTGGTGTCCCCAGCACTGACCCTGGCCCAGCCCCTGGGGACTTTGCCCCAGGCTGTCATGGCTGCCCAGGCACCTGGAGTCATCACAGGTGAGTCCAAGTGGTACCAGATCCTTTCCTCTCCTGTCCTGGCATCTCTAGGCTCGCTGCCCTCAGCTGCCTGGCCCTGTTGGTCTGGCCGCAACCCTCTGAGCCCAGGGCAGGCCATGGCTGGTCAGTTCTGTGCCTTTCTGGGAAGGAGGGTGGTAGGGAGTGACTGATGGACCTGAGTGGTTTTCCTGCAGGTGTGACCCCAGCCCGTCCTCCTATTCCGGTCACCATCCCCTCAGTGGGAGTGGTGAACCCCATCCTGGCCAGCCCTCCGACGCTGGGTCTCCTGGAGCCCAAGAAGGAGAAGGAAGAAGAGGAGTTGTTTCCCGAGTCAGAGCGGCCAGAGATGCTGAGCGAGCAGGAGCACATGAGCATCTCGGGCAGCAGCGCCCGCCACATGGTGATGCAGAAGCTGCTCCGCAAACAGGAGGTAGGCAGAGGGGTGGGATGGTGGCCAGCGGGGAGGTGGGGGAGGTAGGGGGCAGGGCCGCAGCACTCAGCTGTCTCCCCTCGCCCCGGCCCCACAGTCCACAGTGATGGTTCTGCGCAACATGGTGGACCCCAAGGACATCGATGATGACCTGGAAGGGGAGGTGACAGAGGAGTGTGGCAAGTTCGGGGCCGTGAACCGCGTCATCATCTACCAAGAGAAACAAGGCGAGGAGGAAGATGCGGAAATCATCGTCAAGATCTTTGTGGAGTTTTCCATAGCCTCCGAGACTCATAAGGCCATCCAGGCCCTCAATGGGCGCTGGTTTGCTGGCCGCAAGGTGGTGGCTGAAGTGTACGACCAGGAGCGTTTTGATAACAGTGACCTCTCTGCGTGACATTGGCCCCTCTCCCTGGACTTGCACTTGTTCCTTGTTTCCTCTGGGTTTTATAGTGATACAGTGGTGTCCCCGGGGCCAGGCGCACTGTGCCCAGCCCGGCCTATAGTGCGGATAAAGGTGCGGATGCTGCTGGCCCTGAACGTCCGTGTGTCTGCCATCGGTCCTGTCACCCATCCTGGGTGTGTGTCCTTAGGGCGTCTAGGGCGAGGAGGCCGGAGTGGGGGTGGTCTCTGGACCTGCTTCGTGGAAGCAGGCGGGGCTGGCCGTGGGGCGAGACCTGGGCAGGGGGTTGGCTCCCTGGGCTCCGTCCCGCGGGTGGCGGCAGCTAGGTGGGCGGGGCTGCCTGGGGCGCCGGGCGCTCGGGCGCGGGCTCGCAGCCATCCCCGCAGGGTGGTCCTGACAGAAGGGGGACACCGCGACCCGCCGGACAGCGCGCGCTGCCAGTGTGCTTTTGTGCCGTAAAGTCGGTCGTCCAAGGCGAGGGAGCGGGCGGGCGGGCGGGCGGGCGTGGTCGCTTCCCGGGAGGAGGCCGCGCATTGAGATTCGTGGCCAGGGGTCGGCTGAAAACGGCTGCGGAGGGCGCGGCCGCTCGTGGACTGTAGTTCCCGCAATCCCACGCGCGGGGCGGGCCCGGTTTCCCGGCAGGCTTTGCGCGGGGCAGCTACGGGTCCTCGGAGGCGACCGCGCGGGGCCTTCTGGGGGCCGCAGTCCGGGCGTACTGGGCGGCGAGGGCCGGACTCGGCTTCCCGACGGGCTGCGCGGCGGCTGGGTGGGTGTCGGCGGGGCAGTCCGGCGGGCAGCGGCGGTTCCGGTGCGGCACAGCGGGCGGACGAGCGAGGGGGACGAGCTGAGCGGGACCAAGCGGGATGCGGAGCCGCCGCCGCCGCTTCCCCCGCCTCCTGAGAGTGTGAGACCCGCCGGGCCGCGCCCCCTGCCCAGGCCCGCAGTCCGAGCATTCCGAGCGCGGGCCGGGCCCAGCGCCGGCCGCGGCCGCGTCCCCGTCCAGTCTCCGGCGGCCCGCCCCCTGCCTGCGCCCCCTCCCCATGCGCGGCGCCCATGCGGACTGAGCCCCGCCCCCCGGCCCCGAGCCCGCCGAGCGCCGCCGCCGGAGCCCGCGCCGCCCACCCGCACCATGCTCAAGTGCATCCCGCTGTGGCGCTGCAACCGACACGTGGAGTCGGTGGACAAGCGGCACTGCTCGCTGCAGGCCGTACCCGAGGAGATCTACCGCTACAGCCGCAGCCTGGAGGAGCTGCTGCTCGACGCCAATCAGCTGCGCGAGCTGCCCAAGGTGAGCGGCTGCCCAAGGTGAGCGGCTGCCCGCACCTGCCGCCCAAAGGCGCGTCCCCAGCCCCTGGTTCCGCCGGTGGCAGAATCTGCCCGGGCGAGCCACCGCAGCCTCCAGCCGGCCCTGCTGGTTTGCACTGGCCAGGTCCCCACCCCAGCCAGCCCCACCCTCCTCTCCCAGCCGCCCTGGCTGGCGCAGGTGGCAGCGCTCATCAGGTGCTTGCCTGGGGATAGCGATTGTCACCGCGCCTGGAGGAGGAGCCTGAGAATGAAAACCATAGGGATTCGGGGAGGTCGATGGGATTAGGGTGGAACTTGGATTCAGGTGACTGATGAGTACTACTTGTTGGGCTGTTCTGGAGATGGGGTCCAGGCCTCCTCTCCTTTTCTTCCTGGGTGCAGGAGTGAGTGGGGGAGCTCTCCTGATGTGGCCTTTGCACTCGGATCTACTCGCTGTCCCTCTCTCTTTGTCCTTGCTTCTCATGGTCAGTTGCTCTACTAAGGCTCTTCCAATTAAGGAGGTGGAAACACAGATTAAGAAGTATTTCTTTTCTGGAGATGGGGTGCTGAGTGGCCAATACCTAGGAGTTGGGTGTCCCAAAGAATGTGACCCTGTTCTGGCCCTGGCAGTGACAGCACAGTTCTCCGTGGCCACCTGCAGGCTTTGCACATAGCACCATGCCTGTGGTACTTTGCTGTTTTTGTTAACGTTTTTGGGGGGAGCATTTGCTGAGTTCTTACTGCAGAACCACGCCAAGCTTGTTATTGGGATGCAGTAGCAGAGACCAGTGTGAGCCCTTGGAGGGTGGCAGAAGTGGTTCGGGGCCTGGGTAGGCCGAGATAAGACACAGTGCAGGGGATTGGAGTTTTGTCTGGTCACCAGCAGGTGTCTTCTCAGAGCAGAGGCTGGTGTGAAGAGTGGAGGGAGGTAGACACAGTGGGCATGTGCACCGTGTGTTTCTTTGCTTTTCTTGCCACAAACGGGGTGTCATGGTTAGACCCCAAGATCCTGTGTGACCTGGAGCAGGCAGAGGCCTAGGGACCCTTGGCTTGTGATACCCACGTGTCCAGGAGCTCTTCTCTGCTCTGGAGTGGCCTCTGCCACAGAGTCCGTGTCCTCCCTGCCCACAGCCCTTTTTCCGGCTGCTGAACTTGCGCAAGCTGGGCCTGAGCGACAACGAGATCCAGCGGTTACCTCCCGAGGTGGCCAACTTCATGCAGCTGGTGGAGCTGGACGTGTCCCGGAATGGTGGGGAGCCTGGGCAGGGCTGGGTGGAGTCTGGGGAGTGTCTGCTGGGGCTGCAGACGTCCTACAGGCCATGGCAGCTGTCCACTGTGATCCTCTGTAATAGATATCCCTGAGATCCCAGAGAGCATCAAGTTCTGCAAGGCTCTGGAGATCGCGGACTTCAGCGGGAACCCCCTTTCCAGGTGGGTGGCAGCCTGTGGTGGGGTCGGTAGGGGCTGTGGATCCCACAGCCGTGGTCTGGTTGTCCGACACCTTCTGCTTCCTCCCATCCAGGCTCCCCGATGGCTTCACTCAGCTGCGCAGCCTGGCTCACCTGGCCCTGAATGATGTGTCCTTGCAGGCACTGCCCGGGGACGTGGGCAAGTGAGTGCCCTCGCACGTGGAGTCAGGGTGGGATGGGGGGCTTGGATTGGCCCTGCCCCTGCCACCGCTGCCTGCCTTCCTCGTGCCTCAGCCCTTGGTCTCTCTTTTAGCCTCGCCAACCTGGTGACCCTGGAGCTCCGGGAGAACCTGCTCAAGTCCCTGCCAGCGTGAGTGTGACGGGCATTCTCCCAACGGCCAGGGCAGGGCTACAGCCTAGGGACCAGAGCTGCATGGCCCCACCCCCACCTTGCTTTCTCTGCAGGTCCCTGTCTTTTCTGGTCAAGCTGGAACAGCTGGATCTGGGAGGCAACGACCTGGAAGTGCTGGTGCGCAGAGGCCTGACAGGGCGGAGACCGGAGGGCGGGCCAGGAGAAGCAAGGGCAAAGAAAGGGGGACAGCGAGCAGATCCAACAGCAAGGGGCACATCAGGAGGGCAGGCAGGGGGAGCTGGGCGTGGGGCCATGTAGTCTCCTGGGCATGGCACAGCAGGAGGCCCTGCCCCGCGGTCACTATTCTCTCTGTTCCTTCTTGCAGCCGGACACTCTGGGGGCTCTGCCTAATCTTCGGGAGCTGTGGCTTGACCGGAACCAGTTGTCAGCACTGCCCCCGGTGAGTCAGGGTGGGGCTGGCCCCCTGCTTCGCGCCCATCCGCACTCTGACTCTCCACCTGCCTGCAGGAGCTTGGGAACCTGCGGCGTCTGGTGTGCCTGGACGTGTCGGAAAACCGGCTGGAGGAGCTGCCTGCTGAGCTCGGCGGGCTGGTGCTGCTCACTGACCTGCTGCTGTCCCAGAACCTGCTGCGGCGGCTGCCCGACGGCATCGGTTAGTGCGCCTGGGGGTGCCCGGGTGGGGCGCACAGAGCCTGGCCCTGGGAGGAGCATGAGGCGTCGGGGCCTTGTGTGGCATGGAACACAGGAGGATCCTGAGTCTGCCCAGGCTCTGGGAGCTGTGCCTGAGGAGGGGAGGGGAGGTGGGACCCTGGGGCAGCCCCGAAGGCTGAGGAGGCAGCTGGTGGTGCTGGAGGGGGCGGTGGAGCCTGTGAGGGCAGAAGGGTGGGCAGCGTCACTGGGGCCTGGTGTTTTCTCAAAAGAGGTTGGGTCAGGCTGTGGGGGCAAGGTAGGTAGGGTCCTCCTGAAGTATGGCGGCAGCAAGAGGGGCTGGGGGCCTCGCTGTTTGCCTTGAGAGCGCCTTTAGCCAGGTGGGTGAGGCACGTCTGGGGCCTGTGCTCAGCCGTGTCACCCTGTCTCCCCGGTGCCAGGTCAGCTGAAGCAGCTGTCCATCCTAAAGGTAGACCAGAACCGGCTGTGTGAGGTGACCGAGGCCATCGGGGACTGTGAGAACCTCTCAGAGCTGATCCTCACGGAGAACCTGCTGATGGTAGGGTCCGGCTCGGGAGGCAGAAAGGACGGGGCAGTCGGGCGTGTGGAACAAGGGTGGGGCATCAGCCTGTGTGCGCTGCTGGGGGGTGCTGGTGGCAGCCTGACTCGTGGAGCCACTCGGGAAGGGCCCTTCTGTCAGAGCGGGAGCATGCTGGCCAGAGTGAAGCGGGGCAGCGAGGCCAGGGCAGGGCCCTTTGCCATTTACTGTGAAGAGTCCAGGTCTTGTCTTTTCCGGCACATGTTGTAACACTGGGGAGTGATTGCAGAAGAGGCAGGGGTAGGAACTGATTTGCCTATAGGGAAGACAGGTGGGGAGCAGGCTGCTCTCCCGGGGCATCTCCCTGCCCCTCACGAAGCAAGGCAAGCTGAGGCCCCGGGCCGGGGCTCCAGACGATGGTGCTGCCATCCCCAGGCTGGAAAACAGGAGCTAGCTGTGGGTAGGGTGTTCATGGGAGTTTCCATGGGGGCGTTCTCATTGAGAGGGAGAAAGGGATTCTGGGGTTCAGGGCCCTAGGAAGGGGCTGGCCCTGAGCAGGCTGGAACTGGGACCTGGGGCGCCCTAGGGATGACAGAGCAGACCAGTGAGGCACCAGACAGGCTCACAGGGTGTAGCCTCGCAGGTAGTCCAGGGAACCCATGGGAAAGGGCCGGGGATGACTCTGGTGGGATGTTTTGGTGGTGGGGACTGAAGGTTGAGGTCAATGGCCAGAGCTTGGGGAGCAGAGGGCATGGAGTGGGGTGGAGACAGCCTCTGTGGTCGGCTCCCCGTCCAGGTCTCCAAGGGCTGTGAGGGACCCTGGTTGGAGCTGACTGAGCTGGAGTGTCTGTGCCCTCCCCCCAGGGGCTGTCATCTCCTTCCCAGCCCTAGCAAGCCCCTAGCGTCCTCTGACCTCCTCTTCCCGGCCAGGCCCTGCCGCGCTCCCTGGGAAAGCTGACGAAGCTGACCAACCTCAACGTGGACCGGAACCACCTGGAGACGCTGCCGCCCGAGATCGGGGGCTGCGTGGCGCTCAGCGTCCTCTCCTTGAGGGACAACCGCCTGGCCGTCCTGCCGCCGGAGCTGGCCCACACGGCCGAGCTGCACGTGCTGGACGTGGCAGGGAACCGGTGAGTGCCAGCCTTGCCCCGCAGGCCAGACCGTGGCCCCAACGCCTGCTGACTGCCCGCCTGGCCCGCAGGCTGCAGAGTCTGCCGTTCGCGCTCACCCACCTCAACCTCAAGGCCCTGTGGCTGGCGGAGAACCAGGCGCAGCCCATGCTGCGGTTCCAGACGGAGGATGACGCCCGGACTGGCGAGAAGGTGCTCACCTGCTACTTGCTGCCCCAGCAGCCTCCATCCAGCCTCGGTAGGTTGTTGGCAACTGGCGTTTAGCGCGGGGTGGCCCTCAGGCAGGGCTCGGGGACCAGCCTGGGTCCTGACACTCACCTGCTGCAGAGGATGCTGGGCAGCAGGGGAGCCTCTCGGAGAGCTGGAGTGACGCCCCCCCGAGCCGCGTCAGCGTCATCCAGTTCCTGGAGGCCCCCACAGGTGATGAGGATGCTGAGGAAGCTGCAGCCGAGAAGCGGGTATGAGGGTGGGGACCTGGGGGGTGAACCTCTGCCTGACCCCTGCCCTGTGGCTGCTGCTCACCCCTGTCCCCACCGCAGGGCTTGCAGCGCCGGGCCACACCTCACCCCAGCGAGCTCAAGGTGATGAAGAGGAGCATCGAGGGGCGGCGGAGCGAGGCCTGCCCTTGCCAGCCAGACCCTGGGTCGCCCTTGCCTGTGGAGGAGGTGGGCGTGGAGCCACGGCAACCTGTGGTGGAGCTGTGGTGGTCTAGTCCGTCCTGGGAGTGGGGCTGTAAGGGCCAGGGCAGCACAGAGAAGGAACAAGAGATGAGGCTGATGACAGGATTTCGGGACATGGAGCTGCAGGGCCAGCTGGGTGAAGGGTGCCAAGGTGGACATGCAGGTTGTGCAGGGCAGATCTGTGGGGCTGGAGTACGGGGAGAGCCAGAGGTGGGTTTCCCTGGGAGCACAGGGAATGGGGTTTGGTTGTTGGGAAGGGCCTCTGGTGGAACTGGCTAGGGTATCATCGGCACCTGGGAAGGGGTTTGGGGCTGGGACAGAGCAGGCCTGACTCCCCTCTCACAGCTGTGACATGCGTGCTGTGGGTTCCTGGGTGCAGCCAAACCAGTCGTCTGGGCTGGGGTAGGGTGTGTGGGGCCGCGCATGGGAGGGGAGGAGGCTCACATCGGGCTGGGATACTTCTGGGAACTTGTGTGGTCCTTGTTCATTTTAGGAAAGGCTTTCATTGGGGCTGGGCTGTGGAACCATGGCTTTGCCCACCCTAGGCTTTGGAGGCGTGTGGCTTCCTTGCAGGCTGGGCCAGGGAGCAGCTGTGACGCTGTGAGCCTATTAACAGTGCCTGGTCAGGGCAGTGGGAAGCTGAGGGAAGGACTGCCACATGAGGGGCATCCCAGGTGGCCAGCCTGTGAGTTGGGAGCCTGACCCCACTTCCCGCCGCAGGAGAAGCGGCTGAGTGCCGAGTCTGGCCTGAGTGAAGACTCTCGCCCGTCTGCCAGCACAGTCTCTGAGGCTGAGCCCGAGGGCCCATCGGCTGAGGCACGGGGTGGAAGCCAGCAGGAGGCCACGAGTGCTGGTGGGGAGGAAGACGCCGAAGAGGACTATGAGGAGGTGTGGATTGGCAGGAAGGGGCCGGGGGCTGGGCCTGCTGGGTGGGCGCCGCCTCCCCTGCAGGGCCTCAGCTGGGGTCGGTTTTGGTGCAGGCAGTGGCTGGGCCCTGCTGATGCTTGGGGGAGCTGCCCTGTACAGAGTGGCTGCGGGTGGTGCAGGGCCATGCTGTGGGGGTGCCCTGGAGAGCTGCCACCCTAGGTGGGGTGAGGGTCTGCCCTGACAGCTGGGCTCACAGACCCTACATCCACCCTGGACTCCCTTCTGAATCCCTGTGGTCTCCCTGGTGTCAGGCCTTGGTGCACCCCTTCGTTTCCACCTGGGGCGCCGTGTGTCTCCAGGATGAGCCCCTGGCCCTCTGCCTTTCTCAGGGCTGAGACACGTGCCCCTCACTGGTCAGTTAATGCTGAGTCCTCATGTGGCAGGGAGCCTTTCAGAGCCCTTGTCTGTGGTCACACTGCTTAGCAGGGCCTTCCTGTGGAAACACAGCCCCAGAACTGGGGCCACCCTCACCCTTGTGTCTGCACAGCCTGCAGTGCATTTTGCGGAGGACGCACTGCTGCCCGGGGATGACCGGGAGACCAACGAGGGGCAGCCTGAGGCCCCCTGGACCCTGCCGGGCGGGAGGCAGCGGCTCATCCGCAAGGACACGCCTCACTACAAAAAGCACTTCAAGATCTCCAAGCTGCCCCAGCCGGAGGCCGTTGTGGCCCTGCTGCAGGGCATGCAGCCCGATGGGGAGGGCCCTGTGGCTCCCGGGGGCTGGCACAATGGCCCCCACGCACCCTGGGCTCCTCGGGCCCAGAAGGAGGAGGAGGAGGAGGAGGAAGAAGGTAGTCCTCGGGAGGAGGAGGAGGAGGAGGAGGAGGAGGAGGAGGAGGAAAGCAGGGCTGAAGAGGAGGCCAGCACTGAGGAGGAGGACAAGGAGGGGGCCGTGGCTTCTGCGCCCTCTGTCAAGGTGGGTGTCAGCCTCACCCCTGCCTGACCCAAATTCCCCTGGCCCTCCTGGGCACCCAGGGCTGCGGTAGGGGCAGGGCTGAGGACTGACCCACTGGCCCCTGGCCACCCGGAGAGGATGGTGGACATGTTGTGAGAGTCGGCGTCGCGGCCACTCTCATCAGACCCCAGGCCTGCCCTGGCGTTGGTCTCAGTCCGTGCTTGGGGCCCAGGCCTGTCCTGGCATTGGTCTCAGTCCGTGCTTGGGGCCCAGGCCTGCCCTGGCGTTGGTCTCAGTCCGTGCTTGGGGCCCAGGCCTGCCCTGGCGTTGGTCTCAGTCCGTGCTTGGGGCCCAGGCCTGCCCTGGCGTTGGTCTCAGTCCGTGCTTGGGGCCCAGGCCTGCCCTGGCGTTGGTCTCAGTCCGTGCTTGGGGCCCAGGCCTGCCCTGGCGTTGGTCTCAGTCCGTGCTTGGGGCCCAGGCCTGCCCTGGCGTTGGTCTCAGTCCGTGCTTGGGGCCCAGGCCTGCCCTGGTGTTGGTTTCAGTGCCAGAGGCTGCTCCGCTGGCCAGTATTTGCCCGACCTGCTGGCGGGCACAGAGTTCACAGAAAACAAGCGTGGCTGCCCACCCTTTGTGGGTCTCCGGGACCTGTCTGCACATGTAGTGGTCCAAGGGCAGGGTCTGTTCGTCTCCCAAGATCCCTGGGCTCTCCTGGGATCCTCCCTGCGTTAGGCACTGGCTGCAGGCCTGAGGCCCTGACGGCTCTGTTCTGCCTTGTCGGGCTCTCCTGAGGTGCCACACGGGCCTTTGGGGCACCAGTGTGTCCCTCCCTGGCCCTCAAGTCTCCTCCATGGCTCACAAAGGGTCTCACCTGCTGTCTGGGCAAACTCGGATGTCAGGGGGAGTCCCTGGGTCCCACTTCCCTTGCTCTTGATGACACCCCGACCCTGAGTGTGGGCCAACGGCATAATAGCCGAGGGGGCCTGGAGGGGCCACAGCAGGGACAGCCAGGTGGGGCTCGGCTCAGCTCTGGAGCCCCTGGCGAGCCCTGCTTGTCCCCAGGTGTGCGGTGTCACTCACGTTTCCAGGATGGAGGTGCCCGTGCCAGGGCAGTCGAGGGAGCTTGGTGTGGTCTCCTCTGTCCTTTCTGCTCGTGGCGGGGGCTGGGTGAGGCGGTGGTGGCGGTCTTGGCGGTGGCTAACCTGCATGCCTCGCTGGTCCTGTCCTAACAGGGGGTGTCGTTTGACCAGGCCAATAACCTGCTGATAGAGCCTGCTCGCATTGAGGAGGAAGAGGTCTGTACCGCTCACTCCGCTCTGGCCGGGCCGCCGCTGGCCTCGCTTCCCGGGCTGGGGCTCGGTCTGTACCGCTCACTCTGCACTCTGGCCGGGCCGCCGCTGGCCTCGCTTCCCGGGCTGGGGCTCGGTCCGTACCGCTCACTCCGCTCTGGCCGGGCCGTCGCTGGCCTCGCTTCCCGGGCTGGGGCTCGGTCTGTACCGCTCCCTCTGCGCTCTGGCCGGGCCGCCGCTGGCCTCGCTTCCCGGGCTGGGGCTCACGCCTCTCCCCGCCCCTGTTGCTTGAGCGCAGATCCCTCCCAAAAGAGCTCTCAGATCGAGCTGGGCTCCAGGATCAGGACACCTCCTGCCTGGGGCAGCCTGTCTTGGCAGGGGCAAGCGGAGAGGCTGGTCTGACTCCCGTCAGCCACCTGTGGCACTCTGAGCCTTACCTGCCTGCAGAGGCAGTGCAACCCTCACCCTCTGGAGGGTGGCGGGGGGCCTCGGGCCTCCATCACCCAGAGGTGGGCAAGCCCCAGCCCACCACGCTCTGCAGAGCAGTGCCCTTCTGCTGGGGTCTTGGGGCTTCTCCAGCTGGCATCTGTGCTGGCCCTGGCTGGTGAGTGGTATGAGGCCCCATTCAGCTGCCCAGGGAAAAGCTGGAAACAGCGTCTGCACGCCGATGGGTTCTCCTGCAGAGAGCATAGGCAGCCGCACCGCGGCCCTTCCTGGACACCCCGTTTGTTCTGTTTCCAGCTGACCCTCACCATCCTGCGGCAGACTGGGGGCCTGGGCATCAGCATTGCGGGCGGCAAGGGCTCCACACCCTATAAGGGGGACGACGAGGTGAGCACTGCCCAGGAGGGCCTTTGCACTGCCACCGGCCCATCCCCACCGTAGTTCACACCAGCGGCACACAGGCCCCTTGCCCTGAGAACACTCACACACTCTGTGGACATGGGCTGGGCCCAAGGCACCAACTGTCGTGGGATCCCAAAGTCCAAGGGCAACCTGAAGGTGCCTGGGTCTGTCCTCCCTTCGCAGCCCCTCTTCTCTCACCAGGTGCCTGTGTACCAGGCTTGGGGCCACGAGCCCTTTCTCGGGGTTGACCTGCTCCTTCCCTGGCACTCAGGATCCCACAGTGGCCGGAGCGCAGTCCTCCTGCTGGCCAGGGCTAGGGGCTGCTGGGAGTGGGTCTTCCCCTCCTGGGTCTTCTGCAGCAGGGGCAGGACCACGGGCCCCTCTCCCTGGCTCCTGCCAAGCTCATGTCTGTGCCCTAGGGCATATTCATCTCTCGGGTGTCCGAGGAAGGCCCTGCGGCCCGGGCTGGAGTCCGTGTGGGTGACAAGCTCTTGGAGGTGAGTCGGGAACCTCTCAGCCCCGAGTGGCAGCTGTGCCCTCTGGAGGTACACAGTCCCTGGTATTAGTGTGCTTGGCTGGCTTCTCCCAGCCTCCCCAAGAGTTCCAAGCACAGGACACCAAGACTTCTGGGAGAAGCCACAGAACCTGTAAACCCCAGGAGAGAGCCACCTGGGTAGGAGCCACCTGGGCCCTCCATTGTCACCCTGGCTCCCATCTAGTGCCCTGGTTGCTCATCTTTGTTCTTTGGGTACAGGTGTGTTTTTCTACCAGTGGGTAGGGCAGCAGCTGCACTGGGCACAGTGGCCTTCACAGGAGGGGCCGCTCCTGGGCTGACCGAGAGGGGTCAGGCTGCTGGCAGGTCTGGTGGGGTTTGGACCCCGTATGGGAGCCCTGGAGCCCCCGCCTGGGCACCTGGCTGTCCAGCCTGGGCATGGGCATCAGGGGGCTCTAGAGAGGTGTGCGCCCTTCTTGTAGGGACACACTGAGGACAGGCGAGGGCCCTGGAGCCCAGCCAGGAGGCGTCTGCTCAGGGCTCAGATGCTGCATCTGCTGCTCAGCTCTTCTCCTAACCTTTGCATGGGAACTCCCGTTGCTGGGTGTTGGGGTGGGGTGTGGGTCGGTAACCCAGCGATCTCAGGTGTATGTGGGACTGCTCAGATGGGCAGGAGGTATCCAGGAGCAGGGCCATGTGTGTCCTGGCCGTGGGGGCATCTGCCTGCCTCCCGTGGCCAATCTGTGTCCTGGCCCTTGGGCTGCCCACACCGGGTTTCTGAGGACCTGGTAGGGCAGGGGTCAGTGGTGCCCACGAGGAACCTTGTGGGTGAAGGTCTAGGGTGTCAGAGCCTGGGGCCTTTCCCCTTGCCCTGTGCTTCAGTCTCCCCATCCTGAAGGGAGCGTCTGCAGCCCCCAGCGTGTGGCTGTAGGTGGCTGCACTGGGTCCTGACATGCACGTGGCCTCTGGCCCGCAGGTGAATGGCGTGGCTCTGCAGGGCGCCGAGCACCATGAGGCCGTGGAGGCGCTCAGGGGGGCAGGCACTGCCGTGCAGATGCGAGTGTGGCGGGAGCGCATGGTGGAGCCTGAGAACGCGGTCACCATCACACCTCTGCGACCTGAGGACGACTACAGCCCCCGGGAGCGGCGGGGAGGGGGGCTGCGCCTGCCCCTGCTCCCAGCCGAGAGCCCTGGGCCCCTCCGTCAGCGCCACGTGGCCTGCCTGGCACGCAGCGAGAGGGGGCTGGGCTTCAGCATTGCTGGCGGGAAAGGCTCCACGCCATACCGGGCTGGTGATGCGGTGAGGCCAGGGCTCAGGGCCAGGGAGGGCTGCTCCAGAGCTGGCAGCCGCACCCCAGCCTCACCAGCAGCCCTTCCTCCTTCACGCTCCCCTGCAGGGCATCTTCATCTCCCGCATTGCCGAGGGCGGTGCTGCTCACCGTGCGGGTACACTGCAGGTTGGCGACCGTGTCCTCTCTGTGAGTGGGGATAGGCCCCACCCTGCCCACCCATGCCCCCTGCCCCGCCCTGCGCTCTCTGTCCCATCCTACCCTTGGGCCTCCCTGATTCGGGCATGCTCCCACAGATTAATGGAGTGGACGTGACTGAGGCCAGGCATGACCACGCCGTCTCCCTGCTGACTGCCGCCTCCCCCACCATCGCCTTGCTGTTGGAGCGGGAGGCTGGGGGCCCTCTTCCTCCCAGTCCTCCGCCACATTCCTCCTCACTCCCCACCGCCGCTGTTGCCATCACCAGCACCACCACCACCAGCATAACCACTGCCACCCCCGGGGAGCCTGGGTTGCCGAGCCTGGCCCCCAGCCTGCTGGCCGCCACCTTGGAAGGGCCATACCCAGTGGAGGTGAGACACAAGCCCCCACCCAGGCACCCACCCAGCTTCAGCCGTGGGCACTGGCCCTCCCAGGACCTGCCCTCTTGCGGCCCTGCAGTCTTCTCTGGGTGGGAAGCCGGCCTGCTCGCCCTTTCCCCTGCAGCCCCTCGAGGCGGGGGCTCTGCCCCACAGCCAGATTCCTCAGTGTGGTCCCCTTGACACAGTCTCCCGGCCAGCCACATGGCCACAGTCAGCAAAGATGTTGTCCTCATGCCGTGTGCCTGCCTGGACAGCAGAACGCTGGTGGCACAGAAACCCCCGTGGGCACATCAGGGCAGCCCCCGCCCACTGTCCCCACGGACCAGGATGGATTCTTGGGAGCCCTCCCACACCCTTTCCCTGTCCTGACCGAGGCCTGTCCTTGTCCCGCCCCGCATCCCCAGGAGATCCGTCTGCCAAGAGCTGGGGGCCCTCTGGGGCTTAGCATTGTCGGAGGCTCCGACCATTCCAGCCACCCGTTTGGTGTCCAGGAGCCTGGTGTGTTCATCTCCAAGGTAGGGCAGCCCATCCGGGCGGTTCTGTGAGAGGCGTACCCATCCCAGGTACCAGCGCAGGTCAGCGTGGCCTCAGCCACCAGCTGCCACCCTTCTCCCTGACAGGTGCTCCCGCGGGGCCTGGCCGCTCGCAGCGGCCTGAGAGTTGGGGACCGCATCCTGGCAGTGAACGGGCAAGATATGCGGGACGCCACGCACCAAGAAGCAGTCAGCGCCCTGCTCCGGCCCTGCCTGGAGCTGTCGCTGCTGGTGCGGAGGGACCCGGCGCCCCCGGGCCTACGGGAGCTGTGCATCCAGAAGGCGCCCGGGGAGAGGCTGGGCATCAGCATCCGCGGGGGTGCCAGGGGCCACGCCGGCAACCCCCGCGACCCCACAGACGAGGGCATCTTCATCTCCAAGGTGAGCCACCCCACCCCAGCCCGCCCTGGGTCCCACCCCCCAACAGGTCTCTCCCATTCCACATCTCCCCACAGGTGAGCCCCACAGGGGCGGCCGGGCGCGACGGTCGGCTGCGTGTGGGTTTGCGGCTGCTGGAGGTGAACCAGCAGAGCCTGCTGGGCCTGACGCACGGTGAGGCGGTGCAGCTGCTGCGTGGTGTGGGCGACACGCTCACCGTGCTGGTCTGCGACGGCTTCGACGCCGGCTCCTCGGCAGCCCTGGAGGTTAGCCATCCCGCCCCGGAACCAGGCCTCCCTCTGGCCCAGCTCAAGGTGGCGTGAACCGCTGACACCTCTCGGGGCGGGCGACGGGCCCTCTGTGCCTCTGGGTCTGGGAGGTGCTCTGCGGCTCTGCATCAGCCGTGAGGGGTAGGGGGCTGGAGATAGGGCCCTCCTTTCCTTTCTGCTGAGCTCTGGCTAATCAAGCTGTCCGGAGGCCCAGTCCAAGTAGGATGAGGCATGTGAACGGATGGGGGGAGGGGCATGAGTTTGGGGCACACTATGTGGTCTGGTCCTAAAAGCAGCTGAGCCACCGGTGACTCGTGCAGAGTCCCACCAGGCTGCTAAGGGATGTCTCTGAGCCTTGCCCAGAGCCCACCAGCCAGGCAGACTCCTCGGGAGTCCGAGGGTCCCCGCTCCTGCGTCCAGTGGCACCTTTCTCCTCTCAGCCCGTCCTTGGGCCATGCCTGACTCCAGCGAGCCCCTCTGGTGACCCTTCAACAGAGAGCTCCCTCCCCAGGATCTCCTGCCCAACTGCTGGTCCGTCACTTCCTGGACTCCAGAGCAGAAGCCCAGCCTGGGAGTTGGGATGTGAGGTGGGGCCCCAGGAGTCCTCCCTAGCAGCACGGCCTGAATCCTGGAAAAGCCTGGCCTCTGTCAGGGGGCTCCCATCTCCCTCCCGTCGTCTTCCCCATGCTGTCCCAGGGGGTCTGCAGCAGGCCTCAGCAGCTTCCAAGGGCTCTTCACCGGTGCCAGGGTGTGCAGGCTGGCTTCCCGCCGGAGTGGGCTGCAGGGCCGCAAGAGGGTGGGTCCTGGGAGGGCCGGCACCCATAGCTGAAGCTGGGCGGATGCCTGGGCGGGGGCACATGTCTTCACCTGGAGGGGCCACCTGCTCCTCCCAAAGGGTATCCCTGCTGGTCACACAGGTCCACAGGGGGCAGGTGACTGTCACCTCTCCCCACAGGCACACATGGCTTCCTCTCCGTAACAGCCTCTGGGATGGGGCGGCCCCTCACATGGTTTTGTCTTGCAAGGGACCTCTGGGATGGTGGCTTTAGGCTGACAGCCACGGAGTGTGTCCTGACCCACAGCCAGCGTGGGGGCCCCTGGTAGGAAGTGCATTCGTAGTTTTCGCTCCACAGCTGGACGTTGGGCTTGGGGCGGGCTTGGGGCGAGCTTGGGGCTGGCCCCGGACCGGCCCTCACCCACCTCCCCTCCTGTCCTTGAGGGAGTCCGGGTGGTTTCCAGGGAAGGATTTATCTGAGGACTCAAGCCCTGAACCATCTGGTTCTCAGAAAGGGCCTTGCCTTGTATTTACTTATTTTAAGTAGATGTCTAAACATGTTTTATTTGATACATTTACTCATGAAGTTTTTGTTAGAGAGAGAGAGAGCACGCGCTCCCTTGGGGAAGAGTGAGGTATGCAGAAGGCAGGGCTAGCGCTGTGTCTGTAGCCGGCATGCATCCACGTGCGGCACTGCTGTCGCCACCGGTTTCCTTGCATCTGGCCGGGTCCCCCACGAGCCTGCCGTGACACCGGAGGGGCAGGGGTCTCAGATCTCACACTCTGGCCCGCAACGGACGGAGCCACCATACCCTCCCTGGTGTTGGAGGCAGATACTGTTTCTGCTGTGTTGGGCAGGCCAGGGGCCCCGAGCAGTAGGGCTGAGAGCTGCGTCCAGCTCCCCTTCCCCATCATGGCTGCCTCTTTCCCGCGTCCGTCCGTCTTCCCGGGGGCTCGTCGTCCGCCCCAGCACTGCCCTTGCGCTCTGTTGTTGCCCTGGCTCCCGTCCAGCGCCCTGGTTACTCATCTTGGTTCTGTGGGTACAGATGTGTTTTTCTCCAGCTCTTGCTTATGTTTTTCTTTAAAAAATGGGATCTTTTGAGTTACAAAAATCTCAATTTTTAAATTAAGTCTTACGACTCCTTTATGACTTCTGGATTCTGGTTTTTTCCTTGAGAAGATCTTCCCTATTGCAAGATTACAAAAACATTGTCCCGTTTTCTTCTAGTATTTCTGGAAGTTTAAACAACATACAGCTCCGTGGTTCACCTGGAATTGCTTTGGCGAGGTCTCGCTTGTCACCTAGGCTGGAGTGTGGTGGCACAATCACAGCTCACTGCAGCTTCCGCCTCCCGTGCTCAAGCCATGTCCCCACGCCCAGCCCTGGAATTGCTTTGCAAGTAACTGGATGCGTAGCTGTCCCCGCAGTATCGAATGAATAGTCTGTCGCTTCCCCAGTGATTTGGGGGAAATGTGGCCTCATTGTGTTCAGTTCCTGTGGGCTCCAAGCTCTGTTTCTGGACGTGGTCCCAGGGAGCTGTGAGCTGCTTCTGGGCCACGCGTTTAAATGCCTCACTTTGTAGCAGGTCTCATACCTAATCCTCGTCGGCAAAGTCACCGATTCCTTTTTCTTGTCTTGAAAAGTTTCTATGGTCATGTGTTTTCTCTTACAAATGAACCTGCCGAGTTCCGTGCAAAAACCGACTGGAATTCTAGGATTTCACATACATGTATATATATACACATTTTGAGAAAGGGTCTCACTCTGTCACCCAGGCTGGAGTAGTGGCGCAGTCGCTGCTCACTGCAGGCTCAACCTGCCGGGCTCAAGCGATCCTCCCTCCTCAGCTTCCCAAGTAGCTGGGACTACAGCCGCACCACCACACCTGGCTCATTGTTTTCTGTAGAGACGGGCTTTTGCCATGTTACCTAGGCTGGTCTTGAACTCCTGGGCTCAAGTGACCTGCCTACCTGACCCCCCAAAGTGCTGGGGTTCCAGGGATGAGCCCTGCGCCCAGCCTTGGGGTTATCTCTATGTTGAGTTTTTCTCCAGGGTGTCGCCAAGGTGGCTCTTGCTTTCCTGGTAATTCTCATCAATCCTCACCTGGATTTATAAGTCTGCTTCACCTCTTGGCAGAAGCCCGGTCACCCTTCCCACCTTGGGCCTCTCCTGTTTCCCCTCCTGCAGAGCCCCTGGTCCTGTGGAGGTGGGGGCTTGCTCTAAGGGACTTTCATCTTACAGTGTGACATTTGCTGTAGACTCTTACAACGTTTTTTAAATTGATTGGGGGGGTGCTGTTTCTATTTATAACCTGTAAGAATTGTTATCTGAAGCGGGTGTTGAGTTTTCTGAAGTCCTCTTATCTGCTAAGTAGGGTTGGTTCGGCCCATGGAGGTTTCATCAGCAGGCTTGGGGCTTGAGAGAGAGGAGCGGGTTTCACACGTCAGGAGTCCACGCCATGTCTAGCTTCTTGGCTTCCCACAAAAAGCTCGGCAGCCGTGGCGCGGCCAGGCCTGTGCTCCCACGGGACCTTCTGTTTCTGACTCCAGAGCATGGGCGTGGGGGGGCTTCAATTGGTGACCCCTCCCCATTTTTCTTAGGCCACTGGACTCATCTGTGTGTGTCCGCCTGGCCCTGCGGGCATCGGTTTGCCCGTTGGGTTCCGTAACTTTCTTCTCACTATGCAAGCCCATCTTGGCATTGGCTCAGGAGTGCCTGCACGTCCCCAGCACTCTGGAGCAGTGGCCCATGTTTGTTTGTCAGAGCTTAAGTCTCCTGCATTCTAGTACTGTGCATTTTTGGGGGTCATGCATAGTTCATCTAAGCCTGGCCCTCACTTGCTGTCGGGCCTTGGGTGGGCGCTTGACTTTACTCCTCAGTCTCCTCGTCTGTACAATGGGTCACCCACGGTGCCTGCTTCTCGGGGTCGAGAGGATTGATTCAGTAAAGACCTGCCTCGCCATGGTCGGCGCCAAGACCCCTGCGCAAACCTAGGTGGCTGTGCGCTGTCTGAGAAGACTTGCCCGCTACCCCGCGTGTTTGGCATGAGGATGCAAGTCCTCTCCCACTGGGCCCCTCCTTTGCAGTCACCTCCCTCTCGGCCCTGCTGTCCGTGTCCTCTTCCTCCTGGTCATGCTGACCAGGGTCCTGTGTGTTGATGGCCTTTTCAGAGCCCGCTTCTGAATACTGATCAGGACCACCTCTCCCTTGTCGTCATCACCATTACAAATAGAACTTCAGAAGAGACTGCCGTTTCTGTTGGCATTTCCTTGATTTCCACTCTCAGGGAGAATCCTTCAGTCTTTCCCACTGCATCTCCGGCTTTTAACGTTTCTGCAGATCTGTCTGTAAAGGAGAGATCACTAGCTCTGTTTCTGTCCTGATGTGAGCTCCTGCAGGAAAGACCTAGGAAGATCAAATGCTTGGTTCTTCCCTTTGTCAGTTTTTAGAATAACAGGCTGGGGCCCTGGAATCTTCCAAAGGTGGTTCCTGAGGTGTCTTTCTGTTTTTAGGGTTTTCGTGAACTCATGAGTCTTTGTTTTCCTGATGGGTTTCAACATAGCGTTCCCTTGATGTCCCTTGATCAGGCAACAAGGCCCTGCATCCCTGTGGCATGACCCTGTCATTCCTCAGCTGCTTTGACAAGGCATTCTTTGTATCGCCTGTCCCAGCCCTGGATTCCACCATTTTTGTGTGGGACCTGGCCCCTCTCTGTGGGAGCCGGGTGTAGAGCTCCTAGCCGTGGGACCTGGCCCCTCTCTGTGGGAGCCGGGTGTTGGGCTCCTAGCCGTGGGACCTGGCCCCTCTGGTTGGGAGCTGGGTGTAGGGCTCCTAGCCGTGGGACCTGGCCCCTCTCTGTGGGAGCCGGGTGTTGGGCTCCTAGCCGTGGGACCTGGCCCCTCTGGTTGGGAGCTGGGTGTAGGGCTCCTAGCCGTGGGACCTGGCCCCTCTGGTTGGGAGCTGGGTGTAGGGCTCCTAGCCGTGGGCCGGGTGTGCTCAGGACTCAGGCACTGCTGTGGCCTCTGCAGCAGATGGAGACTGAGAGGTGGATGTTTTTAGAAAGAGAAAAAATCATGAGTTTGTACTGTTATATTTAACTCATTTAAGATTACAGGGTTTTTACTAACTTTTGTGATTTTCTACTTTTTCTTATGAAATCTTTCCTTAATTTCACAATTAGCTGAGTGTGGTGGCATGTGCCTGTGGTCCCAGCTACTCAGGAGGCTGAAACAGGAGGATCACTTGAACCCAGGAATTTGAGTCCAGACTGGGCAAGACAGACTCTTAAAAACAAAAGCAGCAACACCAGTGGTACGACTGAGAGCAGGAGCGTGGAGAGGGGCTGAGCTCCTGGCGGCTGCTTCCTGACGGTTCACCCTGCTGGGACGTGCAGTCCGCATCCTGTGTTCTCAGCCACTTGAGATCATTCTGTGGTTTTGCTACCAACTTGATACACAGTTGGGCTGATTCCTTTCAGCTTTTAGGGTGACTTTTTTAAAATCTTTTTTTTTTTTTTTTTTTTTTGAGACGGAGTCTCACTCTGTTGCCCAGGCTGGAGTGCAGTGGCCGGATCTCAGCTCACTGCAAGCTCCGCCTCCCGGGTTCACGCCATTCTCCTGCCTCAGCCTCCTGAGTAGCTGGGACTACAGGCGCCCGCCACCTCGCCCGGCTAGTTTTTTGTATTTTTTAGTAGAGACGGGGTTTCACCATGTTAGCCAAGATGGTCTCGATCTCCTGACCTCGTGATCCTCCCGTCTCGGCCTCCCAAAGTGCTGGGATTACAGGCTTGAGCCACCGCGCCCGGCCCTTTTTTTTTTTTTTTTGAGATGGAGTCTCACTCTGTTGCCCAGGCTGGAGTGCAGTGGCATGATCTCAGCTCATTGCAACCTCTGCCTCCCGAGTTCAAGCAATTCTCCTGCCTCAGCCTCCCAAGTAGCTGGGATTACAGGCGTCTGCCACCACAAAAAATCTGTTTCTTAATTGTGTAAATATTCACGTGGTTCCAAAGCTGAAATTATATAGAGTCACTTCAGAAGACCAGCCTCCATCTCTGTTCCGAGGCCACCATCTTTATTCATTTTGGTTTATTCTGCCATTTCTTTTTTTTTTTTTTTTTTTTTTTGAGATGGAGTCTTGCTCTGTCGCCCAGGCTGGAGTGCAGTGGCCGGATCTCAGCTCACTGCAAGCTCTGCCTCCCGGGTTTGCGCCATTCTCCTGCCTCAGCCTCCCGAGTAGCTGGGACTACAGGTGCCCGCCACCGCGCCCGGCTAGTTTTTTGTATTTTTTTAGTAGAGACGGGGTTTCACCGTGTTAGCCAGGATGGTCTCGATCTCCTGACCTCGTGATCCGCCCGTCTCGGCCTCCCAAAGTGCTGGGATTACAGGCTTGAGCCACCGCGCCCAGCCTATTCTGCCATTTCTTTCTGAAAAATATAAGCACATACATAAATGAATTTTAAACTTAGAGAAAAGTTGCAAAAACAGGACAAAGAACCTGTGACACTCAGCCCTATTCATGACTCAGCCACTGCGCGGGATGCGCTCCGTTGCGGGAGCCTCCCTCTAGTCTCCTTCGGGTGGAGTGTGCCTGTCTCTGCTGATTCCTCTGACCTTGACGCTTCTGGTGGGCATAGGCCCTCCCAGCTTCCGGCGGTGATTGCCCCCACGCTGGGTCTGATGCCCTCACAGGCTTCAGCGTGTGCATCTTGGCCGGGATTATCACAGAGCTACCATGTGTCTCTGCGCCTCCCACCAGGGCTCACTCTGATGCTCTGAACCACGAGGTCAGCCAGGTTTCCCCCTGCACTTACTCCTGCCCCTTGAAATCAGCAAGTGTGGGAGGTACTTTCAGAGCACATAACAGGCTGTTTCTCATCCAGTTTCACCTGTGAGCCTCAGCACCTTGATGGTTCTGAGCAGGCCCCGAGGTGGTTGGCAACAGTCCTAACCCACCACTCCCACACTCATCAGGCAGCTTCCTGCCACCGAGCTTTCCCTTTCTCCCAGTTTACGTGTGTCTGCTTACCTGTTCACGTGAGCTCACGAGGGAGCCCATTTCATTAACAAGTGAGCTTCCATTTTATTTCATGGGCAACAGCCGTTTACCATCATAATTTATTTTGATGCTTAAATTGTCCCAGACTTGGCCCACAGAAGGGGCTTGAGGACCTGAGTCATTCTGATACAACCTCCACCCTCAGCACCTCCTCACCTTCTGCCTCCAGCCTCCAGGATGTGCTGGGCTTCTCTCCTTGCCCTGCCCAGCCCTAGAGTCAGCCATTTCTCTCAGGAGCGCTGGATCCTTTTAGTGGAGAGTGACACTTAGAAGCTGCGCTCTGGCCCTGGACGTAGCGTTCTTGGGGCATCGTCTCAGGACCTCCCGGGGGCCAGAACTAGGGGGTAAGGGGGCATGCCAGTCATTCCCGAGGTTATTCCTGGAATGATAGAAGAGGATGAGCTCACCCGTGGCTGTCAGAGTCAGCACCCTGGTCTGCCTTTTCTGTGTTTGAGCAGCTCTCTCTGACAAGAGAGGCCGGGCTGCCTGTGACCTTGCTTCCCACCCTGCCAGCCCCCCTGCCTCTCTTGGACCTGTCCAGTGGCTGTTTGACTTAAGTTATTTCAGAAACTGAGAAGACAGGCACCTTGTTTGTTGTTTGTCCTCCTAGTTCTGTGAGAGCCTGAAAGACATAGTTAAGTCTTCCTGTATAACTGTGCTTTTATGATGCTCTCGTGTTTCTACTAGTGTGCTTTCTGTGTTTAGCTGCTTCCTTGTTGAGTGCTTACAGTTGATGATGATTGTATCATTGTAAATAGCATCTTCTGTGGTGACAGCATCCCTCTGCCTGCTTGACAGCTGTGACCTCACATCCTGTCTCCCCTGGCCTGAGCAACCCCTCTCTGTGCCTCCCGTGTGTTTGCCTGCCCTCTCTTTGCCTTCCCCTTACCATTTCAGTTGTGTTTTTAACCGGCAACAGCATAGGGCTGGGTTTGTTCTTCAGGCCACATTGAGAGCGCCTTGACTTCGCAGGGACCCCGTCCGTGATGAGCATGATGAACAAGGCCTGTCTCCACCATGCTGCCCCTTCTGGCTGCTGGTGGCGGTGGGGGCTTGACGCAGTCCCATTGCCCGCCTTGGGCTTGGAAGTGAGCTCTTCCCATGGTTCCGTCTGCCCATGTGAACCCCGGCTCAGGATCCAAGTACATCTTGTGTCCAGCCAGAAGCCCCTGCCTGTGCTGGTCCTGTCTCCTTGGCCTTCCTCTGCCCTGCCTGAGCTCCCTGGGTGCCTTTCCTTTCTAGACTCCCCCTCCGCCCTGCCAGTCACTGGCTTGGGATAGGTCATTGAGCTCTGTAGGGTGCAGAGCTGGCCAGGCCTCCTGCATGGTGTCCTTTGTTTCAGAATCCCTGCCCAGCACTCACGCTGGGATCTGGAGCCAGCCTTTCCACCTGAGGGGGCCACTCTGTGCCGTCAGTTCCAGCATCCACTACTCACGCCCCTCCTTCCCCCATCTTGGTGGCTGTCAGTTCTTCCTGGGGGTGACTTTACATAGCAAAGTGGCAGGCATCTTTGCTGTGAAGAGATTGCTCTTCACAACCTCGCCTAGTGCAGACATGACCACGTCCACAGCAGCCCTGTGAGCTGTGATGGGGACGGACCGGGGACAGTACTGCAGCATCCTGGGGGGGGTCCAGTAGAATGCCTTCCAAGGCTATCCCGGCCATGCGGTCAGCCCTGCTGAGGGATGCAGCTCCTCTGTTCACTGTTGCTGGCTATTCTGGGCTGGGGCCTCATCCTGCCCCGAGGTGGGACCCGGGCTGCAGTCCTCACTTCTCAGCCCACACCCCTCTTCTCAGGTGTCCCCAGGTGTCATTGCCAACCCCTTTGCGGCGGGCATCAGCCACCGGAACAGCCTGGAGAGCATCTCTTCCATCGACCGGGAGCTGAGCCCCGAGGGCCCAGGCAAGGTCAGAGGTGCCTGCAGCTGGCAGCCCCAGGGCCAGGGAGCCCGAGGCCGGTGGTGCCTGACGGGTCTGCTCTGCTCACAGGAGAAGGAGCCGCCTGGACAGACCCTGCACTGGGGACCCGAGGCCACAGAAGCCACGGTGAGTGTGGTTGCCCTGCCCCCTCCCATCAGGGCACTGGAACGGGGTGCACATTGCCTGTGGGGTGCTGGGTAGTAACCCCCAGGACCCCCTCTCTTGCCCTGTGCTGGCCGGGTGCCGCCATGGAGCTGCTCCTGCTAGTGCTGTGTCCACTCTGCCCCCAGGGTCGGGGTCTGCAGCCCCTGAAGCTGGACTACCGTGCCCTGGCTGCCGTGCCCAGCGCTGGTGGCGTGCAGAGGGTCAGTGCCCAGTGTGCAGTGCCCCCCACCTCCATCCTGTTGTCCTGTTCATCGGCCACCGCAGGACGAACGCCAGGGCCGTTGGGGAGGGAAGCTTTGGGTGGGGGCTGGGATGGGAGGAGGCCACGTCTGACCTGCAGGCTACCCCAGCCTGTCACGTGCTTGTCACCCTCATTCTTGACCCAAGCTATGTTGGTGCTGCCCCACCCCCACGCTGAGCTGCAGATGGGTGACACAGGCCGAGGACCTTCTTGTACTCACCGAGCAGGCCGGGGTGGCAGTGTGAGAGCTTCACCTGCTGGCTGGAGGCGGAGGCTCCTGGGGGATTGGGCAGGCACACGGCACCAAGGGGAGGACGGGCTGGAGCAGCTGGAGGGGCAGGTGCTGGGGACAGGCAGGAGGATATGCAGGCCCTTCCCTCCCCTTAAAGATACAAATAACCCTCCCAGAGGGTGTGCCCCGCCAGCCCACCGAATGTGAGTGACTGAGGGATGGGCTCCGCCAGACCCTTGCCCAAGCGGTGGAGTGGTAGTGAGGGGCCAGGCAGGGTCTGGGGCTGAGGCAGGCCATTCAGGGGCTCTTAGGACCCGACCCTGCCTCCTCTGGCCATGGACTGCGCTGAGAGGGAGGCTCCCAGGAGGCCCTTCATCCTCATGAACAACAGCACAGCCGTGGGGACAGCGGTCAGGGTGCCACTTGAACCCTGAGGGCTTCACACCACAAGTAGGGGCTCCCCACCGGCATCTCTGTCCCCGGCCCCTCCCCTGAGCCCTCCCTGCTCTCTCCTCCGGCTGTCCTGTCCGCTCCCATCTCTCCTGCAGAGCTCCAGCCAGCACACTGCCGTGGAGACAACAGCTGCCCAGCCCAGGCCCCCGCATCCTGTGGGGACGGGGACGAGCCCCTCCTTGCTGACCGAGTGTCTGGGGCGTCGCCTGGGCTATAGTCAGGTTGGGGAACTGAAGGGCTTCTGTGCCTTCCAGGCAAGCTCCAGGCCCCCCAGTCCCTCCTGCTGCGGGGCCACAGCCCTGCCCAGCCTCACCCCACCCACTGCCTACTTCTCCAGGTACCGTCTGGAGCAGCTGGAGCGAAGATGGCCGAAGCCCCCTGCTCCCCTAGTGGCCAGCAGGTGAGTGTCCCAGGTTAACGGGCGCACCCCATGGCGGGTGGAGGGCAGAGCAGGTGGCTGCTGTGCACAGGGCCCCTCTTCAGGGATGGGGTCAGGGGCTGGCGTGGGGTGCCATTGACTCTGGTCTTCCCTCTGCTACCATGGGGCCTCCTGTGTGAGGACAGCCAGGGACACTTTCCTGGCCAGAGCTGCCTGGCGATGGGGTGGGGGGCCTGAGCGTGCTGTTCTTGGAGGGGCTTAAGCTCCTGAGACCCCGGTCAGTGTCTTGGGCCCAACGCCTCCCAGGGCCCACCTGCCGCACCCCTTCCTGCCTTTTGTCTGGGAGTCCTTGCCCCCCCCACTATTGGCACCTCCCCCAACACACTGCCACGTGAAGGTGGAGGTGGCAGCACCCATGAGACCCAGCTCAGCCCCTCACAGGCAAGATGTCAGCCCCACCCAGGTCTCCCCTCTCTCTCTCTCTCTCTCTCCCCCCTCCCCCCCACTCTCTCCCTCCCCCTCCCCCACTCCCTCCCTCCCCCTCCCCCACTGCCCCCTCTCTCTCCCCCTCTCTCCCCCCCTCCCCCTCTCTCCCCCCTCCCCCTCTCTCGTCTCCCTCCCCTTGTCTACCCCCATTCCTTGCCTTGTACCCCTGATCCTGCTCTCCTCTTCCCCCGCCACTGCCACCTGCCTTTTTTAGACAAAACCAGGGGTGATCCAGCCATTGGCTCAGGCGTGGCCAAAGGGCTCCCCAGCCCTCAGGGGCAGAGGTTGTCCCCACTCCGTGAGTGCTCTGTCCCATGGGTGGGGGTGGCAGAGCCTCCTTCCCTAGCAGGATGGTGGGTGGGGATCAAAGGCAGGCAGTGGGGACAGCCATTGGCGAGTTGAGCACAGCTGCAGCCCTGACAGCTGCCCCAGCGTAGCTCACAGGAGCCCCACCCCCCAGCCGCCTTCCCCGGATGAGCTGCCCGTCAATGTGAAGCAGGCCTACAGGGCCTTCGCGGCCGTGCCCACTTCTCACCCTCCTGAGGACGCCCTCGCCCAGGTGTGTGGGAGCAGCACCCCTCCCTGCTGCGCATGGTTGGGGTGGGTGCTCAGGGGCCCCAGTGTCCCGGAGGAATGCCAGCCAAACCTCAAGGTTCGCTCCCCCCAGCCCCCCACGCCTGGACCTGCAGCCTCCCCGGAGCAACTGTCCTTCCGCGAGCGGCAGAAGTACTTCGAGCTGGAGGTGCGCGTGCCCCAAGCTGAGGGCCCTCCTAAGCGTGTGTCCCTGGTGGGTGCTGACGACCTGCGGAAGATGCAGGAGGAGGAAGGTGAGGGGCACGGAAGTGGGCTGGGGGCCGGGTCTAGGCTGGCCCGGCCTGACCCACCCTGCCCTCTGGCAGCCAGAAAACTACAGCAGAAGAGAGTACAGATGCTGCGGGACGTGGCAGAGGCTGGGGCCGAAGCGGGGCTCGCCCTGGACGGGGAGGCGCTGGGCGAGGAGGAGCAGGAGGATGAGGAGCCACCTTGGGCCGGCCCGAGCCCCTCCTCAAGGTGAGCAGCCGCCCACCAGATGCCCCCGACTCACCCCACGTGCCCCCCCCACACACAGCACGTTCTGTCCCTTCCCCAGGCAGAGCCCCGCGTCCCCCCCACCCCTGGGAAGTGGCGCCCCGGTGCGGACGGCCAAGGCTGAGCGTCGCCACCAAGAACGGCTGCGTGTGCAGAGTCCGGAGCCACCAGTGCCCGAGCGCGCCCTGTCCCCTGCCGAACGCCGGGCCCTGGAGGCTGAGAAGCGTGCACTGTGGAGGGCAGCCAGGTAAGCCCCTGCCTGGGGTCCCCACCCCACCCTGCGGCCTTTCCCTGCTCCTGCCCCGAGTCACCCCTGCCCACTGTTCTCTGCAGGATGAAGTCACTGGAACAGGACGCTCTCCGAGCACAGATGGTCCTCAGCAGGTCCCAGGAGGGCCGGGGCATGCGGGGGCCCCTGGAGCGACTGGCGGAGGCCCCTTCCCCTGCGCCCACCCCGTCGCCCACCCCTTTGGAAGGTCCGTGGGTAAGGGCAGGTGGGGGGGTCAGCCTGCTGCTTGGGCTGCTTCCAACACCCGCTTCTTGTCCCCCTAGACCTCGGCCCCCAGACCAGCACCTCCCCGGGACGCCTGGTGAGGAGCCGGTGGCTATGCCCTCCCTTCACCCCCAAGGCATGGGGGGGGTCTGGCCTGCCCCCACCCCCGTGGCCCTCACCCCCTCTTCCTCTCACTCTCTGCCTCTCCCCTCACGCTGTCCTTTCAAGCCCTTGTCTGGAAAGAAGTTTGACTACAGGGCCTTTGCAGCCCTGCCTTCTTCCAGACCTGTCTATGACATCCAGGTACCTGGCCTCCAGGCCTCTGCATGCCTGCCACCCTGTCCGTGCTTGCCACCGCCTCCATCCGCTCCCGCAGGGCCTCCCCGCGTTCTGCCGTGGCCCTGCTTCTCCATCCCCCTCCCCCCTTCAGCCGGGCTCTGTGGGCCTCAGGGCTGGGAACCCACATGTGGGTGGTTTGGGGCAGGGCTGGCGCCGGCCTGATCAACACTCTCCCCATCACAGTCGCCGGACTTTGCTGAGGAGTTGAGGTCCCTGGAACCATCTCCCAGCCCTGGTGAGTTGGGGCCGGGCTGGGGTGAACTCCCAGGAGCCCAGCTGCCCTCAGCTCACTGCCCGCCTGTCCCTGCCCGCCAGGCCCGCAGGAGGAGGATGGAGAAGTGGCTCTGGTGCTTCTGGGCAGGCCCGCTCCTGGCGCCGTGGGCCCTGAAGATGTGGCGCTTTGCAGCAGCCGTCGCCCTGTAAGGCCTGGGCGCCGTGGCCTGGGCCCTGTGCCCTCCTAGAGGAGCAGGCGCCTCCCCCAGACTTGGGGTGGGGGCCCTGCCAGCTCCAGCACCACCCTTGCCCCAAGTCTTTTAACCTGGGTGTTAGCATTTTAAAGAGACCCCGCAGGAATTCTGGCCTCTGACTAACTGCCCCACCCCAGCCGAGACCTCGGCAAGACTGTAACTAGTGATGTTTGTACAACCAAAGACTCTATTTTGTGGTTTAAGGAGAATAAAGTTGACTACATTTTACCTCCCGTCTGCCTGTCCACCCCCCCCGCCCACTAGCACAGACCCTTCCTGCCCTCCGAGGCCAGGCTGAGTTCCGAGGGCTGCACCCTCCCCTCCCTCCCACGTCTCCCATTGCGCCTCACTGCGCACAGGTTGGGCCGGGCGGGCTGCCCATCCCCAGCAGGGCCTCCCCCAAGTGCCTGCAAACCTGTGTCTGCCAGCCGGGACTCAGGACAGCCAGGGCCCTGGACTCTCACACACTGCCGCTGCCCCTCATGCACAAAGCACAGATGCCACACCGCGCCCTGGGGCACATGCTTTATTGGGGCTAGCACTAGAAGCCTGTGCCCGGCAGCTGCACACGCACCGGGAGCAGCACCTGCAGCTGCTCGGCTGGCGGCCACTGGACCTTGGTGACGAAAAAGAGGCGGAAGTGCTCCAGGCGCTGCTCCTGGAACTGCGTGGGGCTATACTCTGGCCCATCCGTGGGCCGCAGCAGCGACAGGTACCTCTCCTGCTCCAGCAGGCCGCGGCTCAGCAGTGCCTGCGCCAGGCCAGGCTGCACCACCTCCAGCTGCCGCTGCACGGCTGGGAACAGGTCTACCTCACGCAGGTCGAACACCAGCGGCTTCCCATACCTGCCCCATGAGGCTGGTGAGGCCGGGGGGGGGGCTGGGGGGTGGGGGGGGTGTACCTGACCCTGCCTGCCTCACCGCAGAGCCCCCAGGAGAGCCAGCCGCAGCCTCTCCGGCTTCAGGTGCTCCGGGTTCACTGTGTCCACATAGTTGGTGTCCTGGTAGCGCAGGAAGGTGGCTGCCTGGCCCGAAGGGTCAATGACAAGAGGCCACCTGGGGACACCCATCGAGTCACTGTTCTGTCCAAACCCCAAATCGCCCACATCTGGCCCGGAGCACTGACCGGCCATCGGCGCGAATGCGGTTGCCCACATCTTTCATCAGCACGTCGTGCAGCTCGGTGACCTGGCACTTCAGCCCGGGCGCCTCTTCCTCCCCTGTAGGGGTAGCAGAGTGCAGCTGACAGGCAAGCCCAATGCTGGACCCCGCCCTGGGCCATATCTCCCAGCCCCCAGCCAGTGCCCCATGCCAAGCCCACCCTCCTGCGTCTGCTCCCGCAGCTCCAGTCTGGCCATAGCCAGCGCCTCCTCGGCCTTCTGGGCCTCCTGCCGCAGCCTGTCCACCTGGGCCTCTGCGTCCTTGATGGCCTGGAGAAGGGGGCCACACTGACAGTCGCTCGCCCTGCCCCACGCTCTGGCTGGAGAGGGTACCTGCCTGAGCCTCCTCCCCACCCCACCTCGAGGAGGCCACTGTTGACTGGTGACTCCCCATGTTTAAGAGGGAAAAACTCCAGGCCTGGCGGGGGAGGAGGGCCTGGGCTGGTGTGGAACAAGGAGAGGGGGTAAGGGCGCAGGGGCACAGCAAGTCCACCATGGGCTCCCACCTGCAGCGTGAGCTTGGTCTTGTCCATGCACCTCCACTCACACTGGTCGTGCTCTGTGATCCTCCGGCTCAGCTCACAGTACGCCTGTTGCAACTGGGTGGGTGTACGGGCAGGCCCTGGCAAGGCTGGCCCTGGCAAGGCTGGCCCTGGCAAGGCCGGCCAGTACCCTCCGACCAGGTCACTCCTGGCCCAGGGGCCTGAGGGCACCTCCCCTCCTAGCTCTTCCCCCAGCTTCCTGGCCCTCCCTCGGCTCCCCCTCCTCCCCACTCTGCTCTCCCTTCTTTTCTGGCTCCTCCCTGAGGACACACTCACCTCCTTGTGACACTGCTGCTGCTCCCTGGCCAGCTGTTGGACCTTGAGGGTCATGCTAGGGAGCGGGAATGAGCTGGGGCAGAGGCTTCCGCCAGCGCCCCCACCAGCACCCCCTGCCCACGCTCCCTGCCAGCGCCCCCACCAGCACCCCCTGCCCGCACTCCCTGCCAGTGCCACCAGCCCCCCCACCAGCACACCCTGCCCGCGCTCTCTGCCCACGCTCCCTGCCTGCGCTCCCTGCCAGCGCCCCTTGCCAGCACCCCCTGCCCACGCTCCCTGCCCGTGCTCCCTGCCAGCGCCCCTCGCCAGCACCCCTTGCCAGCACCTCCCACACCCCTCCTGCCTGCCACACCGCTTGGCCTCAGCCTCCTTGTGCCTCTGGGCCTCCTGGGCCCGGCGCTGCTGCTCTGCCTCCATGTTCTGGAGCATGGCCTCCGTGAGGCTCAGGTCCCACGAGTGCAGCACGCTCGCCACGGTGTCCAGTGAGGCCACCTAGTGACAGACGACATTTGTCGGACACTCGGTGCTTGTTCTGAGTCTTCTCAGCCTGGAGAGGAACGGTTGCTCTCCCATTTGGGAGAAAGGGTGCCATTGTGCAGAAAGGCCTTAGTGCTCACAGCTGGTGCATGGTGGGCCCCAAAGCATGAGCCACTGTGGTACTGCTGTCCCCAAAGCCCAGACCACCCGGAATTCTCCTGGGCTTCCTGACCAAGTCCAAGCAGGAACCTGCTTCTGTGGCTGGGTTTCCAAAGGCTTCCTTCCCCTTCACTCCCCCAGGACCTGGCCCAGGCTTCCTGCCTCTGCCAGACTCAAGTACACGCCTGAGGCCTCGGCTGCCACTGCTGCTTTCTGAGTAGGAGGCTGGCCCACAGGACATGCACCCTGGATCTCCCTCCTCTGTGGTCTCCCGTAGATCTCTGCCTGCAGGACACAACCCTTGGGACTGCCGCTGCCTCTCACCCTCCTGAGTCCCCATCACTCTAGGAGCAAGGAGTGGGTGCAGAGAGCCGAGCTCAAAGCCCAGCTGCCCTGGGTGAGTCCCTGACGTCCTGTGCCGGGGCCTCCTTGTCTGTGGAGCAGGGATGATGCGTGGAGGGGTCGCAGTGAGGAGGCAGGAAGAGCAGGAGCTCAGAGCAGGTCCACGTGCGCCTGGTGGCGGGCCAGTCCCAGCGTCACCCTTGACCAGGAAGCTGTGCATGGGTGTTTCCGTGTGTGAATGCCACTTGCCCCATCCTGCTCTGGGAAGGCAGGGTGACCAGGGCCTGCCGTCTAGTGTGGCGAGCTCCCTAATGGCTGGATGACAGCGGAAGGAGGCAAGGCAGTAGCTGAGAAGGGCCAGGTGGGGCAGGGAGACTCTTGTACTCGGAATCAGGCCTGGGAAACAGTTGGGGCCTGAGGAGCTGCTGGCTGGAGAGCAGAGGCCTGGGAGAAGGAGAGCAGGTGGCTGAAGGTGGGTGCCACAACCAAGAACAGACCGAGAGGGTGTGGCAGGCCTGGCAACGGGGCCAGGTGGAGGTGGACAGACACGGGCCACGGAGCAGGCAGAAGGCACTGCATTAGGGGTGTGCAGGTGAGCGGCCGGCGTTCCCATAGAGAAAGGGGTTCATGGCGTGGGAAGGATGAAGCCAGGATGAGGGGAAAGGGGTGGGGAAGGATGAGTTCCCTGTAGCTCTTCCAGGGAGACTGGCCGCAGACAAGTGCAGCCAGGGAGACTGAATGTGGGCAGAACCAGGAAGAACTCACAGAAGTGTGGGAGGGAGGGGGACAGAGCAGACGAGAACGAGAGAAGCGGTGGCGCGGCGTGGCCTCAGGTAACCACCATCCTGGCCGAGCTGGTGCCGACTTAAGCATTTGTCTACAGATGCAGGGAGCAGAGATGGAGAGAAGGGGCAGTATAGGGGGCCTGCAGGTCTGCGGGGGGCCAGGGACATGCAGACAGGTGGTAAACTCACCTCCACGGCCACCTGATGGATCCACAGGCTGACAACAGCCTGAGGACCGGCCCTATGCTATCTGCTTCCCAGTAGCTGGGACCAAAAGTTCAAAGCCCACCAGGGCCAAAATCGAAATTTTACACAGACGTTTGCTTTAAATAGAGCCCAAATATGCATATTTCTAGACATTTAGACCCTGCTTCTTTGCATACCCTGCAAAACTGAACCCGCATCTGCCAGTGGTGGGTGAGACAAACCCTGGGGCTACAAAAACCTTCAGGCTGGGCTGCCTTCTGGAACTCTCTGGTGCCCCGTCCTGCTTCTGAGCAGTTTCCCGTAGGTGCCAAGCTCTCTGTGAAAACCTGTCCAAGTGCGGCCAGAATAACGCTCACTGCGTGCTGCTGCCCTCTCCTGGTCCTTCTTCCTCCATCAGCCCCCAAATCTCCAGCCTCTGTGCCTCCTTCCCCGGCAGCCAGAGGGGCTCCTTCCTTGTCCCCCAGGATCTTACACTGGCCAGTCTTCCTGTCTGGAAGCTCCTCAGACGTTCACAGCCCTCATTCCCTCCCCTCCAGGTTTTCCCTTGTACGTCACCTTCTCAGCAAAGCCCACCTTGGCCACCTTTCTTAAAATTCCAGCCCAGCCCTGCCCGCTCTGGTAGCCTGGTATCTCCACTGCACTATGAGTTGTGACAGAAGGGACTTTGTTTTGTTCAAGGATGTGCCCTAAGTACCTAGAACAGTGCCCAGCTCAGGTCTTCTGTCAGTTGGTCCAGTGGCTGGGCTAATGCACGGATGAGTTAATTCATAGATTAGCGTACACCTGATTGTTTGGACAGATAAATGGCTAAATAAATAGGAGAGATGACTATAGAGACATATTCATTTATGGACATTCCTCTGCACATTCATTTATCAATGACTCTGTCTACATTTGTAAATATAAATTTGCAAATATAAACATGTGGGTGGGGCCGGGCGTGGTGGCTCAAGCCTGTAATCCCAGCACTTTGGGAGGCCGAGACGGGCGGATCACGAGGTCGGGAGATCGAGACCATCCTGGCTAACACGGTGAAACCCCGTCTCTACTAAAAAATACAAAAAACTAGCCGGGCGAGGTGGCGGCGCCTGTAGTCCCAGCTACTCGGGAGGCTGAGGCAGGAGAATGGCGTGAACCCGGGGGGCGGAGCTTGCAGTGAGCTGAGATCCGGCCACTGCACTCCAGCCTGGGCGACAGAGCCAGACTCCGTCTCAAAAAAATAAAATAAATAAAAATAAATAAAAATAAAATAAACGTGGGTGGGTGAGTGAAGGAATTTATGAATATGCACATTTAATCCTCACTTTGGGATCCTAAGGACAGTAACCTCAGAGTAAGGTCGACTTCAGCTTAGCTTCAAATCCTCTTAATCCCTGAAGTTGGTGAAGTGACTCCAGACTTTTGGTACCCCCAATACATGGCAAAAGCTAAATCCTCAGGAAAAAAGAGTGAAAAATACCTTTCTAGGCTTCAAATTATTCCTACCAATAAAACATGACATGGCCAGGCAAGGTGACTCATGCCTGTAATCCCAGCACTTTGGGAGGCCGAGGCATGCAGATTGCTTGAGCCCAGAAGTTCAAGACCAGCCTGGGCAACATGGCAAAATCCAGTCTCTACAAACAAATAAAAAAAATTAGGCCAGGCGCGGTAGCTCACGCCTGGGATCCCAGCACTTTGGAAGGCCGAGGTGGGCAGATAGATCACAAGGTCAGGAGTTTGAGACCAGCCTGGCCAACGTGGTGAAACCCTATCTCTACTAAAAATACAAAAATTAGCCAGGTATGGTGGTGTGTGCCTATAAATCCCAGTTAATTGGGAGGCTGAGGCAGGAGAATTGCTTGAACCTGGGAGGCAGAGGTTGCAGTGAGCTGAGATTATGCCACTGCATTCCAGCCTGGGTGACACAGCAAGACTCTGTGTCAGAGAAAAAAAAAATAGCTAGGCGTGGTGGCTCAAGCCTGTAGTCTTAGCTACTTGGGAAGCTGGGGCAGGAGGATCACTTGAGCCCAGGGGGTCAAGGCTGCAGTTAACTGTGATCACACCACTGCACTCCAGCCTGGGTGACAGAGGAAGACTCTGTCTCAAAAAAAAAAAAAAAAAAAAAAAAAAAAAAAAAAAAAAGATACAATAAAAAGGCACAGGAAAATACAAGACAATATAAACAAAAATCTGCAGAAACTACAAATGATAGAAATAGCTCCATGAGGGATCAGGATATTAGAGTTAGCTACAGATTTTCAAAAGCTATATTTACTGTGCTCAAAGAGAGAGACTACATTGAGAATTTTAGCAGAGAGCTGGAACCAAATAAAATTTTAGACATGAAAATTAAAATAACCAAAATTAAGAACAAAGTGCATGGATTTAATAACTAGCTAGATGCAGCTGAAGAAAGAATTAGTAAACTGAAAGACATGTCACAAGAAAATATCCAGAATAAACTCAAACAAAAGGATGGAAAATATAGAAAAGGGTAAAAAACTGTGGTAGTTATTAGTGCTGATCATCAAACATGTCCATCCCTCCACCTTCTAGACATAGGATAGGATTAAACTTCCTGACCAATTTGTGGTTTCAGTGGAGCCAAATGACTAGATGTGACCAATGAGCTATAAGTAGAAGTGTTTGTGCTAGACCCTCCTCAGCTCTTTCCCTCTGGTATACTGACCAGCAATATTCAAGATGGTGGTTGCTGTGTCAGCCTGGGTCCCTGAAAGACTACAATTAGCAGAAGCCCCCTGTTAACCCTCAATGGACATGTAGCATAAGTAAAAAATAAACTCATTTTGTTTTATGCCATTGAGATTTGGAGACTGCATGTTCCACAGCACATCTGTATTAGTCCATTCTCACATGGCCAAAAAAGAACTACCTGAGACTGGGTAATTTATAAAGAAAAGAGGTTTAATTGACTCATGGTTCTGCAGGCTGTACAGGAAGTGTGGTTAGGGAGACCTCAGGAAACTTACATTCATGGCAGAAGGCCAACGGGAAGCAGGCACATTTTACATGACTAGAGAAGGAGGAAGAGAGAGCAGGGGGAGACGCTACAGACTTCTAAACAACCAGATCTCATGAGAACTCACTATCATGAGAAGACCATGGGGAAATCAGCCTCCATGATCCAAACACCTCCCCCCCAGGCCCCTCCTCCAACACTGAGGATTACAATTCGACATGAGATTTGGGTGGGGACATAGATCCAAACCATATCAACATCCTAGTCTATCCTGGTGGATACAGAAATGTAGAGGCTATGGTGAGATCTACTATCTGTATATTTGGAGATTGAGATTAAGGGCAGAAACAGAGGTAATGACTGAGAACTTTCCAAAACTCACTCATGAAGAAAAACAAGGTGGGAAGACTTGCTTTTATCTAGTACAAGACTTGTTATGAAGCTACTGTAGTCAAGACATGGGTATTGACACAGGATAGATCAATAGACCCATGAAACAGAACAGCAATCCCAGAACAGAGCTGTAAGTATATAGACACTTGACTTAGGGCACAGGTGATGGTGTAGAGTGAGGAGGGCAGTCTTTCACAAAGACTGTGCGTGCTCTCAGGACAATTATGCATCCATATGAGACATAAACAAGCTTGAACATGACCTTTCACAAGACGGACCAAAACAACGTACAAAAATCTATTCGAGTGGATGATGGCTTTAAATGTGAAAGATGGGCCGGGCGCGGTGGCTCAAGCCTGTAATCCCAGCACTTTGGGAGGCCGAGACGGGCGGATCACGAGGTCAGGAGATCGAGACCATCCTGGCTAACACGGTGAAACCCCGTCTCTACTAAAAAAAATACAAAAAACTAGCCGGGCGAGGTGGCGGGTGCCTGTAGTCCCAGCTACTCGGGAGGCTGAGGCAGGAGAATGGCGTGAACCCGGGAGGCGGAGCTTGCAGTGAGCTGAGATCCGGCCACTGCACTCCAGCCTGGGCGACAGAGTGAGACTCTGTCTCAAAAAAAAAAAAAAAAAAAAAAAAAAAAGAAAATACCTTTATGTCCTCGGGAGAATGGAGAGAGTTCTTAAACTGACATGAAAAGCACCAACCATAAAGGAAAAGAATGATAAAATTTACTACAGTAAAACAAAATTTTCCATCAAATTATAACATTAAGAAAGTGAAAAGGCAAGTAAGACAGAAGACACCTATAACACATATAATTGATAAGGAGTTTAATCTAAAATATATAAATAATAGGTCCACAGAGCAATAAGAAAAATAAATCAGGCAACCCAGAGAAAAATGTTTGCTAATGCTAATAGGTACTACTATAAAAACGATAGCTAACTGGCTAATATGCATAAGAGTTCTCACCTTCATTAATTGGCAGGGAAATGCAAGGTAAAACTGCAGTGAGACACCACGACACATCCACCATGAGTCTGTATTAAAAAACACTGGCAATCACAATGTCTGTAAGAGCATGGGGCAGTGGGACTGTAACATATCCTCAGTGGGAGCAGATAAACGGGTACAACCATTTTGGAAAACTGTGCACATGTGTACCAAGAGACACATACAAGAATGTTCATAGCAGCATCATTATAACCAAAGCCTGGAAACAAACTGAACGTTTATCAGCAGTAAAATGGATATGTTGCAGACATTTATATAATTAAAGTCTCCATAACAAAGTGAATGAACTATAGCTACAGGCAACAAGACTGAATCTCACAAATATAGCCTGTGATAGAAGAAGCCAGATACCAAAGATCAGCTGCCATATAAATTCATTTACATAAAGCTCAAACACAGTAAAACAAAGATATATTATTTTTATTTATTCATTTATTTTTGAGACAGAGTCTCGCTCTGTTGCCCAGGCTGGAGTGCAGTGGTGTGATCTCTGCTCACTGCAAGCTCTGCCTCCTGGGTTCATGCCATTCTCCTGCCTCAGACTTCTGAGTAGCTGGGACTACAGGCGCCCACCACCACACCTGGCTAATTTGTGTGTGTGTATATGTGTGTGTGTGTGTGTGTGTGTGTGTGTGTGTGTGTGTGTGTGTTTAGTAGAGACGGGGTTTCACAGCGTTAGCCAGGATGGTCTCAATCTCCTGACCTCGTGATCCACCTGCCTCGGCCTCCCAAAGTGCTGGGATTATAGGCGTGAGCCACTGTGCCCAGCCTAAAGCTATATTATTCAGGCACTCATTTAGGAATGAATGGATGAATCAGTAAGTGGATGACAAAATGAATGAATAAATGAGGGATGATTTAATGATGTAATAAAGAATAGAATAGATAAAGAAAAGCAAGAGGCCGGGCACAGTGGTTCCCGTCTGTAATCCCAGCACTTTGGGAGGCCAAGGTGGGCAGATGACCTGAGGTCGGGAGTTCAAGACCAGCCTATCCAACATGAAGAAACCCTGTCTCTACTAAAAATACAAAATTAGCCAGGCGTGGTGGCACGTGCCTGTAATCCCAGCTACTCAGGAGGCTGAGGCAGGAGAATTGCTTGAACCCAGGAGGTGGAGGTTGCAGTGAGCCAAGATCACACTATTGCACTCCAGAGCCTGGGCAACAAGAGCAAAACTCCATCTCAAAAAACAAGAAAAAGAAAAGCAAGAAAGTAAGCACTGACAAACCCACAGTCAACATTATACTGAATGGGCAAAAGCTGGAAGCATTCCCCTTGAAAACTGGCACAAGATAAGGATGCTCTCTCCTACCACTCCTATTCAACATAGTATTGGAAGTTCTAGCCAGAGCAATCAGGCAAGAGAAAGAAATAAAAGGCATCCAAATAGAATGAGAGGACGTCAAAACTGTTTCTTTTTGCAGACAACATGATTCTATATCTGGAAAACCCCATAGTCTCAGCCCAAAAGCTCCTTCAGCTGCTAAACAACTTCAGAAAAATTTCAGGATACAAAATAAATGTACAAAAATGACTAGCATCCCTATACACCAGCAACAGCCAAGCCAAATGCCAAATCAGAAAGGCAATCCCATTCACAATTGCCACAAAAAGAATAAAATACCTAGGAATACAGCTAACCAGGGAGGTGAAAGATCTCTACAATGAGAATTACAAAACACTGCTCAAAGAAATCAGAAAAGAGACAAACGGAAAAACATCCCATGCTCATGGATAGGAAGAATCAATATCATTAAAATGGTCATATTGCCCAAAGCAATTTACAGATTCAACACTATTCCTATCAAACTATTCACAGAACTAGAAAATACTATTTTAAAATTCATATGGAACTAAAAAAGAGCCCAAATAGCCAAGGCAGTCCTAAGCAGAACAACGCTGGAGGCATTGCATTACCTGGCTTCAAACTATACTACAGGGCTACAGTAACCAAAACAGTATGGTACTGGTGCAAAACAGGCACATAGACCAATGGAACAGAATAGAGAGCCCAGAAACAAGGTTGCTTACCTACAACCACCTGATCCTCAACAAAGATGATAAAAACAAGCAATGGGGAAAAGACTCCATATTCAATAAACTCTGCTGGAATAACTGGCTAGCCATATGCAGAAGATTGAAGCTCGACCCCTTTCTTACACCATACATAAAAACCAACTCAAGATAGATTAAAGACTTAAATGTAGGCCGGGCGCGGTTGGCTCAAGCCTGTAATCCCAGCACTTTGGGAGGCCGAGACGGGCGGATCACGAGGTCAGGAGATCGAGACCATCCTGGCTAACACGGTGAAACCCCGTCTCACTAAAAAATACAAAAAACTAGCCGGGCGAGGTGGCGGGCGCCTGTAGTCCCAGCTACTCGGGAGGCTGAGGCAGGAGAATGGCGTAAACCCGGGAGGTGGGGCTTGCGGTGAGCTGAGATCCGGCCACTGTACTCCAGCCTGGGCGACACAGCGAGACTCTGTCTCAAAAAAAAAAAAAAAAAAAAAAGACTTAAATGTAAAACCCAAAACTATAAAAACCCTAGGTAGACAACCGAGGCAATACCATCCTGGACATAAGAATGGGTAAAGATTTCATGACAAAGACACCAAAAGCATTCCCAACAAAAGCAAAAGTTGACAAGTGGGATCTAATTAAACGTAAGAGCTTCTGCATAGCAAAAGAAACTATTAGTAAACAGACCACCTACAGAATGGAAGAGCGTATCTGCAAATTATGCATCTGACAAAAGTCTAACATCCAGCATTTATAAGGATCTTATACAAACTTACAAGAGAAAACTCCATTAAAAAGTGAACAAAGAAAATGAACAGATGCTTTTCAAAATAAGACATGCATGTGGCCAGCAAGCATATGGAAAAAGCTCAATATCACCGATCATTAGAGAAATGCAAATCAAAACCACAATGAGGATACCATCTCACACCAGCCAGAATGGCTACTATAAAAAGTTAAAAAATAACAGATGCTAGTGAGGTTGCGGAGAAAAGGGAACACACACACACTGTTGGTGGGAGTGTAAATTAATTCAGTCACTGTGGAAAGCAGTATGGCAATTCCTCAAAGACCTAAAAGCAGAACTGCCATTCGACCCAACAGTCTCGTTACTGGGTATATACCCAGAGGAATATACATCAGTGTACCATAAAGACACATGCATGTGAATGTTCATTGCAGCGCTACTCACAATAGCAAAGACATGGACTCAACCTAAATGCCCACCAGTGGCAGACTGGATAAAGAAAATGTGGTACATGCACACCGTGGAATACTATGCAGCCATAAAAAAAATGAGATCCATGCAGGAACATGGATGGAGCTGGAGGCCATTATCCTCAGCAAACTATCGCAGGAACAGAAAACCAAACACCGCATGTTCTCACTTGCAAATGGGAGCTAAAGGATGAGAACTTTTGGACACAAAGAAGGAAACAACAGATACTAGGGTCTACCTGAGGGTGGCTGGTGGGAGGAGGGAGAGAAGCAAAAAACTATTGGGTACTGGGCTTAGTTCCTGGGTGAGGAAATAATCTGTACGACAAATCCCCATGACTTTCACCTACATAACAAACCTTCACGTGTACCCCCGAACCTAAAATAAAAGTTAAAAAAAGATTACTTAACATCTCTGTGCTTAAGTTTCTTTGTGTATAATAAAGTCTTTTATAGAATGTAGGAATATTAATAATACTACAATCAGGTTTGTTGAGAGGATTAAACTGGAGACTTTATACATATTTCAGTAAAGTTTTATAACTTAAAAAAAGGAAGCAAGCACTATAAAATTCAGGATATTATTTTCTGGGGAGAGGTATGGTGTTCTGGCAATATTTTATTTCTTCAGTCAGGTAGTTACTACATATTTCCTTTGTGGTAAATAACTGAGCTACAACTTTGATTTGTGCAATATTCTGTATGTCATTTGTAATTAAAAAGGAAAGTCCAAAGATGTATAAAATCAAGGAGTGGCTAAAATGAGAGAAGGGATGAATGGATAACTAAAGAAATCGGATGGAAGAGTGGACAGACATATAAATGAGGCGATGATTTTGTAACTTAAAAGAAATTGTGAATACTCATTTAAAATAATAATAGCTACCATTTCTTGAGAACCGACTCTGTGCCCGGAATTGTGCCAAGGAATTTCATTCATTACCTCATGAATCTTCAAAAAGCTGTTATTAGTCCCATTTCTGAATATATGGAAACTGAGATTCAAATAACTTTCAGAACTTGCCAAAGTTCTGTCTGTAAGTGGAAGAACTGGAGTAGATGGAAGATGAATGAAGAGAGAAAATAAAAGGATAATATAACGAGTGAACTTACGAGTGTCTTAATGAATAGGCAATAAATGATGAATGGATGAGTAAATAATGAGTTAAACGATAAGAGAATGAAGATTAGATTAATTGAACTGATTAAATGATGAACTGATACATGAAAAATTAATAGATGAATGAGTGTAAATAATGGGTAAGTGAGATAAGCAAATGGTTAGTTGAGCAACTGGATGGATAAATTGATGGATGAAATGGATGAATTCATTGTTGAACAAAATGTTTCAGTGCCTATCATGGTCAACCAATATACATGGCATTGGGGCATATGATCACGGGGTGAGCGAGACACAGTCCTTCCTTGGGGCATACGATTACGCGGTGAGCGAGACACAGTCCTTCTTTGGGGCACACGATTATGGGGTGAGCGAGACACCGTCCTTCCTTGGGGCATACGATTACGCGGTGAGCGAGACACAGTCCTTCCTTGGGGCATACGATTATGGGGTGAGCGAGACACAGTCCTTCCTTGGGGCATACGATCACGGGGTGAGCGAGACACAGTCCTTCCTTGGGACATACAACCACGGGGTGAGCGAGACACAGTCCTTCCTTTGCTTTCTCATAATTTTCTGTCAAGTAAACAGCATGAATGTGTATATGAATGGATGAATGGATGCCTGAATGAATAGTAGATAAATAAGTGAGTATTTAAACATGGTGTAAGGGTGGAATGGGCACATTAATGAGTGGATAGTTTATAAGTTCAAAACTTTATAAGTTTATACATTTATTTATAAGTTTATAAATAAATGACTCATGGCTGGGCATGGTGGCTCATACCTGTAGTCCCAGCACTTTGGGAGGCCGAGGCAGGCAGCCCACCTGAGGTCAGGAGTTCGAAACCAGCTGGCCAACATGGCAAAAACCCCATCTCTACTTAACATGCAAAAAAACAAATTAGCTGGGCATGGTGGCGCATGCCTGTAGTCCCAGCTACTCTGGAGGCTGAGGCAGGAGAACTGCATAAACCCGGGATGCAGAGCTTGTAGTGTGACTGTGTTGCTGCCCTCCAGCCTGGGTGACAGAGCAAGACTCCATCTCTAAATAAATAAACAAATGACTCATAAGTTAGTAAGATAATTACGAATTGATGAAAGAGCAAACCAACACTGGGGTGAGAAGGATGAAGTGGGTGAATGTATGGAAACAATGATCGATAGATGATGGAGCGATGGCGGTGGACGGCGTGGTTCAGTTCTTCTGTATCATCGCTGATATTCTGTGTACTTGTCTCATCAATTATTGAGAGACAGAGATGGCAAAATCGCCTACTACCGTTGTGCATCTCTTTATTTCTCCTTGTAGTTCTCACAGCTTTTTTTTGTTTTTTTTTTTTGTTTGTTTTTTGTTTTTTTTGAAACGGAGTCATGCTCTGTCGCCCAGGCTGGAGTGCAGTGGCCGGATCTCAGCTCACTGCAAGCTCCGCCTCCCGGGTTCACGCCATTCTCCTGCCTCAGCCTCCCAAGTAGCTGGGACTACAGGCGCCCGCCACTTCGCCCGGCTAGTTTTTTGTATTTTTTAGTAGAGACAGGGTTTCACCGTGTTAGTCAGGATGGTCTCGATCTCCTGACCTCGTGATCCGCCCGTCTCGGCCTCCCAAAGTGCTGGGATTACAGGCTTGAGCCACCGCGCCCAGCCAGTTCTCACAGTTTTTGCTTCTTGCATTTTGAAACCCTGTTAGTAGCTGCATAAACATTTAGGATTTTTATGTCCTCGTGATGAATTCCTACATTTGTCATTATTAAATGACTCTTTTATCCTTAGTAACATACTTTTTTCTGAAATCTACTTGATGTTAATATAGTTACTTCAGCATTCTGTTTAGTGTTATCTTGGCATATTTGCTTTTATCATTTTAATTTTCACCTATTTGTGCTTTTACATTTAAAGTTTGTTTCTTATAGGTAGAACATAGTTAGCTACATTTTTTTTTTTTTATCCAAAATGACAATCCATCTTGTTTGTTTGTTTTTTGAGACGGAGTCTCACTGTCGCCCTGGCTGGAGTGCAGTGGCGCGATCTCGGCTCACTGCAACTTCCGCCTCTAGGGTTCAAGTGATTCTTCTGCCTCAGCCTCCCAAGTAGCTGGGATTACAGGCGCCCACTACCACACCTGGCTAATTTTTTGCATTTTAGTACAGACGGGGTTTCATCGTGTTGCCCAGGCTGGTCTCCAACTCCTGAGCTCAGGCAATCCACCCACCTTGGCCTCCCAAACTGCTGGGATTACAGGTGTGAGCCACTGCACCCGGTGACAATCCATCTTTTAATTGGGGTGTTTAGAACGTCCACATGTAATGAGATTATTGATATGGTGGAGTTAAAAATCTACCATTTGCGGCCGGGCGCGGTGGCTCAAGCCTGTAATCCCAGCACTTTGGGAGGCCGAGACGGGCGGATCACGAAGGTCAGGAGATCGAGACCATCCTGGCTAACACAATGAAACCCCGTCTCTACTAAAAATACAAAAAAAAATTAGCCGGGCGAGGTGGCGGGCGCCTGTAGTCCCAGCTACTCGGGAGGCTGAGGCAGGAGAATGGCGTAAACCCGGGAGGAGGAGCTTGCAGTGAGCCGAGATAGCGCCACTGCACTCCAGCCTGGGCGACAGAGCAAGACTCCGTCTCAAAAAAAAAAAAAAAAAAAAAAAAAAATCTACCATTTGCTGTTTGTTTCCCACTGGTCCCAGTGGTTCTTTTCCTTTTCCTCTTTTCTTGACTTCTTTGGCAATATTTTTTAAGAATTCCATTTTATCTCCTTTGTTGGCTTATTAGCTCCAACTCTTTTGATATTGTAGTAGTTGCTTTAGGCTTTAGAGTATACGGCTCTAAATTGTCACAATCTACTTTCTTTTTTTTTTTTTGAGACAGAGTCTCGCTCTGTCGCCCAGGCTGGAGTGCAGTGGCCAGATCTCAGCTCACTGCAAGCTCTGCCTCCCGGGTTCCTGCCATTCTCCTGCCTCAGCCTCCGGAGTAGCTGGGACTACAGGCACCCGCCACCTCGCCCGGCTAGTTTTTTTTTGTATTTTTTAGTAGAGACGGGGTTTCACTGTGTTAGCCAGGATGGTCTCGATCTCCCGACCTCGTGATCCGCCCGTCTCGGCCTCCCAAAGTGCTGGGATTACAGGCTTGAGGCACCGCACCCAGCCACAATCTACTTTCTAATGATATTAAACCATTGCACATATAAGAACCTTGAGACAATACACTTCTATTTACCCCTCCCAGCCTTTCTGGTATATTTTGGGATTTTTTTTTTTTTTTTGGTGTTTTTTGTTTTGTTTTGTTTTTTTGAGACGGAGTCTTGTTCTGTCTCCCAGGCTGGAGTGCAGTGGTACGATCTCAGCTCAGCTCACTGCAGCCTCCACCTCCCTGATTCAAGCAATTCTCCTGCCTCAACCCCCTGAGCACCTGGGACCACAGGCGCCACCACCATGCCCGGCTAATTTTTGTATTTTTAGTAGAGACAGGGTTTCGCCATGTTAGCCAGGCTGGTCTCAAACTCCTGACCTCAGGTGACCTACCCACCTCAGCTTCCCAAAGTGCTAGGATTACAGGTGTGAGCCACTGTGCCCAGCCAATTATCATCATATATATATATATATATGTCTTATATAGGGTCTTGCTCTGTTGCCCAGGCTGGAGGACAGTGGCACAATCACATCTCACTGCAGCCTCCATCTCCTGGGTTCAAGTGATCCTTCCCCTTCAGTTTCCCAAGTAGCTGGGACCACAGGCACATGCCACCATGCCTGGCTAATTTTTTTTTTTTTTTTTTTTTTTTTTGAGACAGAGTCTCGCTGTGTCTCCCAGGCTGGAGTGCAGTGGCCGGATCTCGGCTCACTGCAAGCTCCGCCTCCCGGGTTCACGCCATTCTCCCGCCTCAGCCTCCCAAGTAGCTGGGACTACAGGCGCCCGCCACCACGCCCGGCTAGTTTTTTTTTTGTATTTTTAGTAGAGACGGGGTTTCACCATGTTAGCCAGGATAGTCTCGATCTCCTGACCTCGTGATCCACCCGCCTCGGCCTCCCAAAGTGCTGGGATTACAGGCTTGAGCCACCGCGCCCGGCCTTTTTTTTTTTTTTTAAGAGAAGGGAGTCTCATGTTGCCAGGCTGGTCTCCAACTCCTGAGCTCAAGCGATCCTCCCAACTTGGCCTTCTAAAGTCCTGGAATTCCAGGTATGAGTCACTACTCCTGGCCCACCATTATTTTTGTTTCTTCGACTATATTTTAAGTCAATGCAAATAAGACACTATCTTCCGCATTTCTGTGGGGTTCCCTTCCTGGTGTCTCATGCCTTTGGGCAGAGCCATATTGCCATCTCGTGCCCCTTTTCTTCCACCAGGAGGACTTTCATTAACATTTCTTATAGTGTGAGTCTGCTGGTGATGAATTCTTTCAACTCTTGTATGTCCGAAACTCTTGATTTTGCCTTCATTTTTGAACGCTGTTTCCACTGGACCCAGAACTCCAGGATGACAGGGCCGCCAGGCCTTTCTTGTGGGGCTCCCCATGCATCACTCCACTGACCCTCACTGGCAGTTTCCAATAAGTAGTTTGCTGTTTTGGGAGGCTGAGGTGGGTGGATACCTGAGCTCAGGAGTTCAAAACCAGCCTGGGCAATATGGTGAAACCCCATCTCTACAAAAATACAAAAAATTAGGCCCGGTGGTGGGCATCCGTAATTCCAGCTACTCGGGAGGCGGAGGCACGAGAATCGCTTGAACCCGGGAGGTGGAAGTTGCAGTGAGCCGAGATTGCACCATTGCACCCCAGCCTAGGCGACAGCGCAAGACTCTGTCTCAAAAAAAAAAAAAAAAAAAAAATTGCTGTGACTTTTATCTTGTTTCCTCTGGCCACTTTTAAGGTTTTCTCCTTCTTACTGGCTTTGAGAAATTGTATCTGATGTGTCTTGGCATGGTTTTCTTCACGGCTGCCTTTTAATTATTCCTCTTTCCCAGTAAACAGAAATATTTGTGATTGACATTACTTTAGCCCAAGTATAAAAATTGGGTTTTAAAAATTGATTTAGCTGCTTTGCTAAACTGAAGGGGTTTTTCAAGAGTGGGGTCATTTTCTGTTTAAAATTCCTAACCTCAGTGCTTGATAGAGGCACAGTCCCAAATCCAACTTTCCCGCCTCACAGGGACTTTTCCAAGAGGGTACACATTAGACATTTAGTTTGGAAGGAATAGGGAAATTTTTCATGTGCTTCTTCCATTGTTTTATTTTTTTTTTCCTCAAGTTGGATAAGGATTTATGGGAGCACTGGGTTTAGCTCCATCATGACCCCCAGATTCCTCCTCCTCTGGCCTTCCTGTTGCCCCCTGGTCTCCCTGTCCTCTTTGTGAGATGTATGGTGGGGGGAGCGTGTTAGGGGGTCCCAGGGCCTTGCATTGGGTGAGGTCTCTACTATGCTTTTACTTTTTTTCTTTTTAAGGGGAAACATGGGGGTTAGTTTATTAATTCAACAAAGAGCTTGTTAAAACTGTGCTAAGTGTGCCTGCTCATCAAACACCCCATCTTTCAAAATTATCATTAAAAGTCTCACTTTCACTGTTCTCCAGGTCTTTGTTTGTTTTGTTTTGTTTTTGAAACGGAGTCTCGCTCTGTCGCCCAGGCTGGAGTGCAGTGGCTCGATCTCGGCTCACTGCAAGCTCCGCCTCCCGGGTTCACTCCATTCTCCTGCCTCAGCCTCCCGAGTAGCTGGGACTATAGGTGCCCGCCACCACGCCCGGCTAGTTTTTTGTATTTTCAGTAGAGACGGGGTTTCACTGTGTTAGCCAGGATGGTCTCTATCTCCTGACCTCGTGATCCGCCCGTCTCAGCCTCCCAAAGTGCTGGGATTACAGGCTTGAGCCACCGCGCCTGGCCTGTTCTCCAGGTCTTTAAGCCCATTCTTGGGTTTAAATTCGTAAGTTTGTTTCTCATACCCGGGAGGCGGAAGTTGTAGTGAGCCAACATTGCGCCACTGCACTCCAGCTTGGGTGACAGGGTGAGATTCTGGCTGCAAAAAAAAAAAAATCAAAACAAACAAACAAAATTGCACTGATGTCCCTTAAATCCATAAAATAAAAACTTTTAATAAAAACTGTCCTACAGCTCATTAATGCTCTTTTCATTTGGGGGATTTCTGTTCTGTGTGCTTTAATTTTGGGTAGTTTCTATTACTGTGTTATATTCACTAATAATTATTTCCACAGCATCTATTCTGACATCAATCCCATCCAGGGGGCTTTTTATTTCAGACAGTATAGCTTTATCTCTAGAATTTCAGTTTGAGTCTTCATATCCTCCATGTCTGTAGTTGTTTGAAAGTCTGAAATACAGTTATAATGTCTGTTTTAACGTCTGCTAATTCTAACATTTGCGTCCGTTCTGGGTGTCTCTTGATTGGTTGACTTTTCTCATTATAGGTCATATTTTTCCACCTCTTTGCATGCTTGGTAATCTCTGGTTGAATGCCACACATTATGCATTTTGCCTTGTTAGGAGCTGTTTTTTTTTTTTAATGTAAGTCTTCTTGAATTTTATTCTGGGATACAGTTCAGTTGCTTGGGGTGTTTCATCCTTTGGGTCTTGCTTTGTAATTGATTAGGCTGGACCAGAGCAGCGTTTATTCTAGGAATAATTTTCCCTAACCACTGAGCCAAGCTCCTTCTGAGAACTCCACCCAGTGCCCTGTGAATCATGGATTTCTCACTCTGGCTGACGGGAGTAGGCACTGCTTCCTTCACGCTTCTCAGAAGTCACCTTGAGCAGTCTCCTCACGTATAGGAGCCATTAAATATTCCTTATATTTGCCTAATAATATGCCTTATTAGCTACAACTAATGACCACAGGGGATCCAATGAATGACCAACGGGGATCGTGTCCACGTCTCTAGGGTTCTTTCTTCAGCTCTCTTCCCTCTAGCACTGGTGATCTCCTGCTGCCTCAGTATCCTTGAATTCTGAACTCTTGTCTCCTTAATTCATAGAATATGCCTGGCTCTGTCTGGGTTCCCCCTTCCTATACTACACCCTGAAACTTCTCTTAAGGTGGTAAACTGGGACAATCTTATGGCTCACTTCGCTTATTTTCAGCCTCCTGGAGATCTCTTTCTGATTTGTTGCCTGATGTCCAATGTCTTGGAAACCTTTATTTCCTATATTCTGTCTTGAATTTGTTCTTGTTTGAAGTGAGAGGATAAATCAGGTTCCTGTTACTCCATCTTGGAAACAGACGTTTTTGCTCAATTTTTTTCTTTTTCTTTTTTTTTTTTTAGACAGAGTGTCGCTCTGTTGCCGAGGCTGGAGTGCAGTGGCACAATCTCGGCTCACTGCAAGCTCCGCCTCCCGGGTTCATGCCATTCTCCTGCCTCAGCCTCCCAAGTAGCTGGACTACAGGCGCCCACCACCACGCCTGGCTAATTTTTTCTATTTTCAGTGGAGATGGGGTTTCACCATGTTAGCCAGGATGGTCTCGATCTCCTGACCTTGTGATCCGCCCGTCTCGGCCTCCCAAAGTGCTGGGATTACAGGCGTAAGACACCGCGCCCAGCCCTGCTCAATTTTTTTCAACCTTCTTTTTCTCTTTGTGTTTCATTTTGGATAGTTTCTATTGCTATAACTTCAGATTAACTAATTTTCTTCAGTGTCTAATCTGTATCTTCCATTAATCCCATCCGGTGTATCAATGTAGTTTTCATCTCAGACATTGCAGTTTTCATCTCTAAAAGTATATGAGTGTGTGTGTGTGTAATACAGCTATATGTGTGTGTGTATATATATATATATATATATATATATTTTTTTTTTTTTTTTTTTTTTTTGAGGCAGAGTCTCACTCTGTCGCCCAGGCTGAAGCGCAGTGGTGTGATTCCATCACCTGGGTCATCCTTGAGTCTGTTTTGATTGATTTTTCTCTTCACTCTGGATCATTTTTCTTGTGTGTGTGTTTTGTTTTGTTTTGTTGTTTTAGCTTGCCTGGTAATTTTGCTAAATTTTTATTTTGAAATATAGATTTACACGAAGTTGCAAAAATAGTAGAGTTCCCATATACCCTTAACAAGCTCCCCCAATGATGACGTCTTATATAATTTCAGTACAACATACAAACTAGGATACTGGCATAGTACAATCCACAGGGCTCACAGTGGATTTTGATTTCGCATCCTCATGTGTGTGTGCGTTTGTGTATCACTACAGTTTTCTCACATGTCCAGTTTTGCGTTAACGACCATCATAATCAAGATGCAGGACTGTCCCATCACCCCAAGGGTCTCTTGTGCTACTCCTGCCCAATTGGCCCCATCTCTTCCCCCTTTGCCTGCCCCCACTCCCATTTGTAACCCCTGTAGGCCTCTGATCTGTCCTCCGTCTCCACAATGTTGTCATGTGAGTGTGTTGTATGAATGCAACACGCAGTCTGTGACCTTCTCCCCCACTCTGTGAAGCTCCCTTCCGGCTTCTCACGTTGCTACTTGTTGCATGGATCATGCGTTCACACCGTCTTCTTGCCAAGCGTTATTTCGCGGCAGGAATGCACCAAGCCTGTGGAACCACTCACCCGCTGGAGGACATCTGGGCCCTTTCCACTTCTTGGCCATTGTAAATAAAGCTGCTGTGAACATCTGTGTACACATTTTTGTGTGGACTTAGTTTTCCTTTTACTGGAGCAAATGTCTAGGAGTCTGATGCTGTGCTACACGGTAAATGTGTTTGCTTTTTAAGAAACCGCCCGCGTATTTGCAAGAGCGGCTGTACTGTGCTGCGTCCCTCCAGCGAGGTGTGGCAGGGCCAGCTTCCCCACATCCCTGCCCACGTTCGGCCCAGCACTAGTTTGAGCTGGGCTGTCCTGGGAGGTGTGAGCTGGTGTGCAACACCTCCTAGGGTGTTCATCTGCCATCATTACATCCTCTTCAGTGAAATTTCCCTTCAGGTCCTTGCTCAGTTTATACCTAGATTGTGTGTTTTATTGCTGTTGCGATGTGAGTTGTTTCTATGTTCTAGACACACATCCCTTGTCAGATGCGCAGTTCACAAATGTTTACTCCTGCCTGTGGCTTCTTGACAGGTCTTTTACAAAGCAAACATTTTACATTCTGATGAAGTTCCGTTTATCTTTTTTTTTTTTTTTTTTTTTTGGATTGTGCTTTTTGTGTCGTGTCTAAGAATCCCTCCAAGTCCTAGGCCCCAAAGATTTTCTTTTCTATTTTTATTTATTTATTTTTTTTTTTGAGATGGAGTCTCGCTCTGTCACCAAGGCTGGAGTGCAGTGGCCGGATCTCAGCTCACTGCAAGCTCTGCCTCCCGGGTTCCCGCCATTCTCCTGCCTCAGCTTCCCGAGTAGCTGGGACGACAGGCGCCCACCACCTTGCCCGGCTAGTTTTTTGTATTTTTTAGTAGAGATGGGGTTTCACCGTGTTAGCCAGGATGGTCTTGATCTCCTGACCTCGTGATCCGCCCGTCGCAGCCTCCCAAAGTGCTGGGATTACAGGCTTGAGCCACCGCGCCCGGCCAAGATTTTCTCCTATGTGTTCTTCTAAAAGTTTTGTAGTTTTACCCTTTACATTTAAATCTATAATCCACTTTGAGTTAATCTTTTACAGGGTGTGTGGTTCAGGTCCACACTAACCCCTTTGCCTGTGGATGGCCAACGCTCCAGCACCATGGAGCGAACACACAGTCCCCTGGCACCCAAGGGCTCCCCCAGCACCCCCAGTTGCTGCCCTTCTCAGCTCTCCGGGCCACCATGCCCCAGGCAGCAGGTCTGCTGGACACCCCAGCACCCCTGACTCCCACTTGCACCTCTGGACACCTCACTGTATCCTCAGCCCCTCCCTAAGCCCACCGCCTCAGCCCTGCCCCTCCCCTCCAACCCAGGAAGAAGGACCCTTTGCAGACAAAGAGAAAGAAGAGAGGGGCAGGACAGGCTCCCAGGCAGCACCTACAGGAGGAGAGTCTGGGGGTGGGTCCCCGGCTGGGCAAAGACTCTGGCAGTGGTCCAGTGGATGCATCTCCCAGGTGTCTCCCGTGGGCCCCAGGCAGAACCCAGGCTCCAAGCAGCACCTCCAGACTTGCGTGGGAAGTGGGGTGAGGTTAGGGTGGGTTGGGGGAACATAATGACTGAGATGAGAGAGGGACTGGGATCCAAATTAAGTTGATTTACATAAAACTAAGGCAGGCAAGGTTCGTGGTCTGGTTTTCCAGCCACTGCTCCAACAGGTGGAGTCGGCCTCACCCCACCCTACTCCTGGGCCCAGGACAAGTCCAGGCAGTGTGTCTCCAGCCTGGCCCAGGGCAGACTCTGCTTTTTTTTTGTTTTTTTTTTTTTTGAGTCTCACTCTGTCGCCCAGGCAGGAGTGCAGTGGCGCAATCTCAGCTCACTGCAACCTTCACCTCCCGGGTTCAAACGATTCTCCTGCCTCAGCCTCTCAAGTAGCTGGGACTATAGGCGTGCGCCACCATGCCCGGCTAATTTTTGTATTTTCAGTAGAGATGGTGTTTCACCATGTTGGCCAGGATGCTCTCAAGCTCCTGAGCTCAAGTGTTCCGCCCGCCTCAGCCTCCCAAAGTGCTGGGATTACAGGCGTGAGCCACCGCGCCCAGCCAGTCAGACTGTCATTTCTAACACAGCCCAAAGGTTCTAGGCAGGAGCTCTGTGGCTGGGCTGTGTGGCTCAAGTTCTCTGGCAAACCGGAGTGCTGACAGCGAGAGGCCTGATGGGTGGGCCCCGTGCTGCCGCCAGTGCCGTGAGCTCTGCCAACCCTGGAATCACCAGCCTCAGTTTCTCCATCAGTAACACCACTTCCTCAGGCAAAGCATGGAAGGAAAACTCGACACCAAAGGCATTCACAAAATGGGAGTCGCTGCCACTTCCATTGCAGACAAGGCTTTAAAGTCAGGACTTCTAGGAAGGGAATGGGGCAAGGCGGGGCTAGGAAACAGCTCTAGCAGTGTCACTCAGGCTTCTGACAGCTTTCAGAGACCGAGCCGGCGGGGTAAGCCTTGTCCTGCGTGGGTGTGCACCTGCCAGACTCACACCTGCCTGGCCCACACCTCCCGGTACCCACACCTCCCGGGGCGCACACCTGCCTGGCCCACACCTCCTGGGCCCACACCTGCTCAGGGGTGTTCCCGTCCTCTGCGTACACCCGGGGGTCTGCTCCGAGCTTCAGAAGCACCTCCACGGCTGCCAGGTGGCCCCCAAAGGCTGCGCGGTACAGTGGCGTCCGACCGAAAGCGCCCTGTAAGATGGGCTCCCTGAGCAAGATCCAGGCCTTGTCCCTGGGGGAAGGAGGCCCCGCGCTTCGGCCCGCAGCCCACGGCGCCCACCTTGCTGTTGGGGCTGGCGCCGAGCTCGGCCAGCAGCTGGATGGCCAGGGACTGCCCGCCCGCGGCCGCCTCGGACAGCGGCGTGTTCCCGTGGCTGTCCTCGCACTCCACCAGAGCCACGCGTCGCTGCAGCCGCCGCGCCTTGCCTGCCTCGTCATGGCCCACGCCCTCGCGGGTCAGCAGCTGCTCCACCTGCGCCGCCCGCCGCAGTCACTGCTCTCCGCTCCTCCCACTCCACCCCCACCCCCCGCCCCCGCCCCCGCCCTTCTCCCGCCCCCGCTGACCTCCTTCAGCACCGCTCGGATCTCGCCCACGTCCCCGTCGAAGGCGGCGTCCAGCAGGCGGCGGCGACGCTGCAGCTCCTCCCGCCGCTCCCGCTGCGCCGCCTCCTCCTGCTCGCGCTGCCGCCGCGCGGCCTCCTGCTCCCGGCGCACCAGGGCCAGGTAGGCCTGGGAGGCGCCCGCCCGAAGTCACCGCCCGCCCCGCGCCACCGCCCGGAGCCCCGAGGCCACCGTCCACGCCTCTGAGGTCGGAGCCCAGCCTGAGCTCCACACCCCCCTCCACGCACCCTGCTTCGCCATTTCCTCCTGCCTCCTGCCCTGGCCCCCGGGGGTCGCGGCCGCCCGTCCTCACCTCCCTCTGCAGCTTCTCCATCTGCTCCAGGTACTCCCGGCGCTCCTCCCGGCGGCGGGCGAGCTCCCTCCTGGCCCGGAGCTGCCGGAAGGCGCCCTGGATCGCTCTGGCCGCTCGGTCCTCCGCTCGGTCCTCGGCAGCCCCTGGGGTGGGGAGAGGCTCACGCGGGCGCGTTCTCGCCTCCAGCCACGCCGGCTGCGCCGCTGGGAGTGGAGCCGGCCCCGCCCCCGCCCCCACAGAAGGACCCAAACGGCTCTCAAAGCCCCCAGCGCGGCCGAGCCGGAGTTCCCGCCCGCAGAGGCCGCACGAGGAGGCTGCGCGAAAGCCCGGGACGGGGAGAGGACCCACGTCTGCGGGAACCTCCCCTGCCCCACGCCTCCGGGGACCCTGCGAGCCCCGCCGAGCCCGCAGCTCGGGAGCCCCGAGGAACGGTGAGGAAGCGGCCCTGTCCCCCGCGGGACTCCCTCCCCGAAAGCCGAAGGCCCCTCCTGCATCCAGGCCCCAGCGAGGTCCGTCCTCTTCGGACTCGGCCTCGCCCTCGCCCCACCGCGGCTGCAACAGAGCGCTGGGCCCGAGCCTGGAGCCGCCTCGTAGGGAGGAAAGGGGCGGAGGAGAGGCCGTCGGGCCCAGCCCTGCCCTTAGTGGTCTCGGGAAGTCACGGCACCACTCAGCCTCCCCGGCTTGAGCCCCTTGCTGTAACGTGGAACAACACTGGCAGCTTTCTAAGAGTCTAGCAATGGGGCGCTTGTGGCGCTTCCGCCACAGTGAACGCTCAGCGTGCGCCCCGTGGGTGTGACTTGCACCAGGGCACGGGCAGAGGCGGGGGTGGGGGGTGGTGGTCGAGGCTGTCGGGCCACGTGGGCACCCAGCAGGGAGCCACAGCTGTGCAGAAGGCCACGGCAGCCCAGGCCAGAAGCAAGCAGGCAGCTCAGCTGGGTCTCCACAGGTGTCCCCACTGGGGAGCCAAGTACTATGATTCCCACAACCAGGCTCCCAGGGAACATGGACAGAATGGTGGGATGAGGCGAGACTGGGAGACTCGGAAGGCCCTGCAGGCCCTGGGCACGGACCGGAGCAGCCAGAGGGGGCAGGGTGGAGAGCTGAGTGCATGTGGGAAAATCAATGTGAAGGGGAATAAACGGAGAGTCACCGTCAGGAGGGCGAGACACCGAGTGGCAGTGGACAGAGATAATAGGGTCATAAGAATAACGAGTGTCTAGAATGCAGATCCTGACAATGGAAACAAAGAACAGACACTCAAGATAAAATCCAGGAAATCCTGAAATGAACCTTAAGACCAAAGGGGGAAAAAATCCCAGAAAACAAAGGGCATGAACAACAGGCATCAGACACAACTCGGTGAAGTTGAGCCTCAACACAAAATGTTTTTCAGGCACCGGAGGAGAAAGAGCAAAGCACCTATGAGAGGAAAGTCCGGCTCTCCTGAGGCTTTTCTTTTTGAGACAGGGTCTCACTCTGTCACCCAGGATGGAGCACAGTGGCACAATCTCTGCTCACTGCTGCTTCCACCTCCCCGGTTCCAGCAATCCTCCCACCTCAGCCTCCCGAGTAGCTGGGACCACAGGCACACGCCTGTACACCACACCCACCTCCTAAAGCTTTTTACGGAAACACTAAATGTTAGAAGAAAATGAAGCAAAGTCCACAAAATTCTGCAGGGAAAACAGTGGGCCAGGAAGAGTATGTGGTTCTGCAGCAGAGTTGGCAGGGCAGGACGTGCAGCCTTCCCAGTGACAGCAACAGAAAAGACAGACGGAATCAAAGTGTTTTTTAAACAAGTGTCTGACGGCATTGAAAGCTACTGAGGAAGTGAAGAATGAGGTCTTGAGGAGAACAGTGCAGCAGGGTGGTCCCAGCACCAGGAAGGTGAGCCTGGCCTGGAGACTCGGGCAGCTGGGCCTGGCCTGGCCCAGAGCAAAGGGTCAGCTGCTCAGCAGGGGATGGGCCAAGGGACAGACCTGTATTTAGAGTACTGGGTATGGCTTGGGTTTAGGGTTGCAAGATTTAGCTAATAAACAGGATGCAATTTGGGGGACATACACTAAATAAATTATTCACTGTTTATCTGAAATTCAAATTTAGGCCAAGTGTAGTGGCTCACTCCTCTAATCCCAGCATATTGGGAGGCTGAGATGGGAGGATTGCTTGAGCCCAGGAGTTTGAGGCCAGCCTGGACAACATGGTGAGACCCTGTCTCTCTTTTAAAATATATATATAGGGCCAAGTGCAATGGCTCACATCTGTAATCCCAACACTTTGGGAGGCCAAGGTGGGAGGATCACTTGAGCCCAGAAGTTCAAGACTAGCCTGGGCCACGTAGGGAGACCCCTGTCTCTACAAATAACTAAAAATTAGCTGGGTGTGGTGGTGCACATCTGTAGTCCCAGTTACTCCGGAGGTTGAGGTGGGAAGATGGCTTGAGCCCAGGTCAGTGCTGCAGTGAGCCATGATCATGCCACTGCACTCCAGCCTGGACAACAGAGCAAGACCCTATCTCAGTAAAATGTATATATTTTTATATTACACATATAGAATATGTATATATGAGAAATTCAAATTTAAATGGATGTCCCGGTTTATGGGAGCCCTGTTTTATCTGGTAGCCCTATTTGGGTCAGAATCACAACCTTCACAAAATAAAATAACCCTGATGGGAACAGGGGCCCAGCTCCAAAGAGTGACAGCAAACGAAGTCGTCTTCATTTGCAGATGATGCACATAAAAATCCCAAAGAACTCATCACAAATGATTATCATCAACAAGCAATCTTGGGAAGGTTCTGAATATAAGCTCATACTCACAAAGTATATTTCTGTACACAAGCAACAAAAAGAAAATTTAATTATTATATTGGCATCAAAAAACTATCATATACTTGGATTAAGCCCACAAAATAAATGTCAGTGAGTCCATAGTGATAGAAATAAGGGATTAAATACACACCAGAGGGAGTGGAGGGAAAGTAGAATCCCATCAATGGGTATAGGATGGGGCAGGGAAGGAGCAGATTGCCATCGGGCACACAAGAAGTGCAGCTACTGCAGCTGACAGCCGCCGACGCATGTTTCAGTGGGTTTGAAGAAAAGCAGAATTTCTCTTGTCTCAATATATCTCTCCCAAGATAAGTGTCACCCACAAAAGGAAAACATAGTACATTTACAAAGGAGAAACCCAGCGGAAACCCCCCAACTAAGTCATTCAGTACAACATCAAAAGCAGTGAGACGTTCGCAGAACCCCCCCACTCCGCCCCGCGACTGAGTGATCGAGGGCAGCAGCATAAGCGGTGAGATGTTCACAGAACCCCCCCCGCCTCCCCACTAAGTGATAGAGGGCAGCATCATAAGTGGTGAGATGTTCACAGAACCCCCCCCGCCCCCCCACTAAGTGATCAAGGGCAGCATCATAAGTAGTGAGACGTTCGCAGAACCCCCCCCGCCCCCCCCACTAAGTGATCGAGGGCAACATCACAAGCAGTGAGATGTTTGCGGAGAACCACCCCGTGACATGATGTACGTCGAAAACACAACATAATTTCTGCTTTATTTTATTTTTAATTTTTAGAAACAGTCTCAGCCGGGCACAGTGGCTCACACCTTTAACCCCAGCACTTTGGGAGGCCGAGGCGGGCGGATCACCTGAGGTCAGGAGTTTGAGACCAGCCTGGCCAACATGGTGAAATCCTGTCTCTACTAAAAGTACAAAAATTAGCTGGGTGTGGTGGCACATGCCTGTAATCCAGCTACAGGGGAGGTGGAGGCAAGAAGAATCACTTGAACCCAGGAGGTGGACGTTGCAATGAGCCGAGATCGAGCCATTGCACTCCAGCTGGGCGACAGAGCGAGACACTGTCTTAAAAAAAAAAAGGGGGGTCTCATTCTGTCAGCCAGGCTGGAGTGCAGTGGCTCGATCTTGGCTCGCTGTAGCCTCAACCTCTCTGCCTCAGCCTCCTGAGTCGCCAGGACCACAGTTGCACACCAACACATCCACACTCACTCTTCAAAAGTGTCAAGGTCGTGAAAGAAAAGTAATGACTACAGGAACAGTTACAGACTTCAGGTAACTATGCAGAAACAGCAAATAAAGGCAATATGGCATCCTGGAAAAAGTGGTGGAATCTGAGAATGTCTTTAGTTAATGGTTTTATGCTAGCGTTAATTTCCTGGTTCTGATCCTTGTATTGTCCCTATGGAAAACGTTAACCTTAGAGGAAGCTGGGTAGGTTATACATCTATGGAAAATCCCCATACTCATTCTGTTACTTTTCTGTGAGACAAAAACTACTTGAAAATAAAAAGGTAAACAACTGTCAAATACTAGGATTAAATCTGACAAAGATGCACACAAGATCTCTATACACATGAGCGAACACACACACACACACACCCATAAAACATTTTTGAAAAGCACTAAGAACAGAAAACAAAAGGAGAGATATACCATATTTGTAGATTGAGTGGCCACTGCTATAGAGCTGACACTCTCTGCACATTGAGCTAGAGGTTCAACGAAATCCTAATGAAGACCACCCAGCAGGGCTGTTTTGCTTTGTTTGTATGAGAATTGACCAAGTGATTCTCGAATGTATCTGGGAAAGAGCCAAGAATGGCAAATAATTCAAAGAAGAATCCGGTGGGAGGACTTGCTCTTCTTGAGATTAGGACCTCACGTCGGTGAAGACAGTGCAGTGTTCTCACACAGAGACCAGTGGCCGTGGGTTTAGAAACAGCCCCCTGGCATGTGGGCGCTTCCTGGCCAAGGGGCCTACAGAGCCGTGGGGAAGAATGGAGATTTCAGTCAGTGGTGGGGTCCAATCAGAAAACCCGTATGAGGAGAGGGAAGACATGTGTCTGCTACTTTACTCCATTCACAACAGGCAATTCCAGATGGACTGGTGATCGCACGGGAAGGCAAAACCATAAAGCTTGTAGAAGATCACATGGGAGAACAGCTTCAGGAACTTGGAGTTGGAAAGAAAGATTTATTTAAGAGACCACCACACACACACACACAAAAAGAAAACACGTTAAAATCAGTAAGTTCGTGTGTGTGTGTGTGTGTGTGTGAGATGGAGTCTTGCTCCATTGCCTAGGCTGGAATACAGTGGCTCGATCCTGGCTCACTGCAGCATCCACTTCCCTAGGTCAAGTGATTCTCCTACCTCAGCCTCCCAAGTAGCTGGGATTACAAGTGCCCACCACGCCTGGCTAATTTTTGTATTTTTAGTAGAGATGTGGTTTCGCCATGTTGACCAGGCTGGTCTTGAACTCCTGACCTCAGGTGATCCACCCACCTCGACCTCCTAAAGTGCTGGGATTACAGGCATGAGCCACCATGCCTGGCAAAAATCAGTTAGTTCTATTCATGAGAAGACACCGTTGAAAGTAAAAATGCAGGCCGGGCGCGGTGGCTCAAGCCTGTAATCCCAGCACTTTGGGAGGCCGAGACGGGCGGATCACGAGGTCAGGAGATCGAGACCATCCTGGCTAACACAGTGAAACCCCGTCTCTACTAAAAAATACAAAAAACTAGCCGGGCGAGGTGGCGGGCGCCTGTAGTCCCAGCTACTCAGGAGGCTGAGGCAGGAGAATGGCGTAAATCCGGGAGGCGGAGCTTGCAGTGAGCCGAGATCCGGCCACTGCACTCCAGCCTGGGCGACAGAGCGAGACTCCGCCTCAAAAAAAAAAAAAAAAAAAAAAAAGAAAGTAAAAATGCAAGCCACTGAGTGGGAGAAGATAATTGCAGTACATGTAACTGACAAAAGGTTTGTATTCCGAATATATTGGGAAATATCACAAAGCCATAAGAAAAGAGGCAGCGGCACAATAGAGAACTAGTGACACACTTGAATGCACGCGAGAACCTACCCAAGTGGCCAAGAAATATATGGAAATGTGATTAATCTCATTAGTTACCAGGGAAATCTAATCTAAAACCTCACCTAATACCAATGCACACCTGCTAGAGAGAGGCTGCCACTGCCGGCGGGAGGCTCGCAGCACAGTGGTCTCCCACACTGCCGTGGGGAGGGAAATCGAAACACCCACTTCAGCAGACAGCTTGGCACACCTGTGCCTCAGCAACCCTTCTCCAGGCACGTGCCCCCAAAAATGCTTGGATGTGTGCACCAGGAGACAAGTGCAAGAAAATCCATGCTAGTATTATTTTTAAAACCAAAATCTACAAATAATCCAAATGTCTACTAGCAGTAGAATGCATCAGTAATGTTATATGCACATAACAGACACCTAAAGAGCCATGAACATGAACCACAGCTACATAAAACAAGGGATGACTTTTAAAATATGTACTTTATATACCACAAAGGAAAAGACTACTAAAGTATGTCAAAATGTAAAACTTCTGCTTATCTACAAATAACATACCAAAAGTGAAAAACCATATAAACTTGGAAAAGAAATTTTCAACACATAATACCTGTTAAAGAACTTCTGCGTATGTCGAGGAAACAGGTAAGTAATCCGTAGAACAATGGGCAGAGAGATGAGCAGGCATTTCCCAGAAGAGGAAAAAGGATTGGCTGATAAACCTTTCAAAACACATTCCGCCGGGCGTGGTGGCCCATGCCTGTAATCCCAGCACTTTGGGAGGCCGAGACGGGCGGATCACGAAGTCAGGAGATCGAGACCATCCTGGCTAACACAGTGAAACCCCGTCTCTACTAAAAATACAAAAAATTAGCCGGGCGTGGTGGTGGGCACCTGTAGTCCCAGCTACTTGGGAGGCTGAGGCTGGAGAATGGCGTGAACCCGGGAGGTGGACCTTGCAGTGAACCGAGATCGCGCCACTGCACTCCAGCCTGGGCACAGAGCAAGACTCCGTCCAAAAAAAAAAACACATTCCATGAAATGCAAACTAAAATTACCACGGAGGCTCATTTCATATCCAGTAATTTTGCAAAATGTAAAGATAGACTTCTCAGATTGGGTGAGGATGAGAGGATTATATATAATCATAAATATATGATTTTTTTTTTTTTTGAGACAAGGTCTTACTCTGTCTCCCAGGCTGGAGTGCAGTGGCATGATCTTGGCTCACTGCAAGATCCAGGATTCAAGTGATTCTCCCACCTCAGCCTCCCAAGTAGCTGGGATTACAGGCATGCACCACCATTCCTGGCTAATTTTTGTATTTTTTGGTAGAGACGGGGTTTTACCATGTTGGCCTCGCTGATCTCGAACTCCTGACCTCAAGGGATCTGCCCGCCTTGTCCTCCCAAAGTGCTGGGATTACAGACATGAGCCAACAAACCCGGCACGGCTATATATATGATTCTTGAAATTTTTATTTTCTTTTTTGAAAATTATATTTTAAACGTAAGGGAATGGAACACATTTGTAAGAGTGGATTCATCTGCAGGGAGGAGCGGAGTTGGGCGGGGATGCGATAGTGTTGGTGACATGCGGGCTCTTACAGTCTATTGTCCTAAGGCACATATATATTACATATGTTCTTTTGTACACAATTTTTAAAAGAGATTTTTATGCATCCAGCAATTCCTTGAGCTTCACTAGTTTATTTTCATTTGTTAAATTTAACATTTTATTTTTAAAATGAAATGTATAAAATATCTCTGCTGTTATAAAATTCTCTCTCCATCTCTTTCTGCCTCTTCATAATTATGGAAATTTACCCCTGTAAAAATGGAGAGAAAAATATTTGGAGTATTCATCAAATGTTTGCACATTTGTTATTTCTTTTTTCAGTTTGTTTTGTGTTTTTTTTTTTTTTTTTTTAGAGACAGGGTCTTGCTTTGTTGCTGAGGCTGGAGTGCAGTGGTGCCATCACGGCTCACTGCAGCTTTGACCTCCCCAGGCTCAGGTGATCCACCCACCTCAGTCTCCTGAGGAACTGGGACTACAGGCACAGTTTTTTTTTTTTTTGGTTTTTTTTTTTTTTTTTGTAGAGACAGAATCTTACCATTTTGCCCAGGCTGCTCTCAAACTACTGGGCTCAAGTGACCTTCCATCTCAACTTGCCAGAGGGCTGGGGTTTAAGGCAGGAGCCACTGCACCTGGTCTGCACGTTTGTTATTTCTGAGTACTGGGATACCGGAATATTGGATGATTTGTGATCTGCAGCTTTTTCCTTTGATTTGGGGGAGTTGCTTACAGGTTTTATGAGTCAGGGTTTGTTTGTTCTTTTCTGCTACCCAGTAGCGGTCCACCTTTCCTGTGCAGGTGGAATCCTCTGCTGCCAAGTCCTTCCGGCGGGCCCTCCATAGATATGCATGTTTCCTGTCTCTGTTCTCTGACTGCTGAGAGTATCAGAGGAACACAGAACTTTAAACAACTGCACAGTCCCAGAATCAGAATCATCCTTCTATTCCCAGATCAGCTAAATATTTTTAAATTCCCAATCAAAGCTTGAGGGACTTTTTGTGACTCTGTTGAAATGAATTATCATATCTTGTATAACGGAATTACCAGTTTAAGCCCCCACTGTATCCACTGTATTCCTGTGTTAAAAAAGGAACAGCCACTCTGCCTGCCTCTAGGGCTTGTGGACTTTGTTTCTGTTTGGAGGATCGCTGGGCTAATGTGTCAGTCTGTTTTTGCATTGCTACAAAGGAACACCTGAGACTGGGTAATTCATAAAGAGAAGAGGTTTACTTGGCTCGCGGTTCTACGGCTGCACAAGCATGGCACCTGCGTCTGCCCAGCTTCTGGGGAGGCCTCAGGAAGCCTTTACTGACGGTAGCAGGTAAAGGAGAAGCAGGTATGCCACATGGCACATGGCGGAGCAGGATGGATGCCAGGCTGTTTAACCAACCAGCTCTAGTGCAAGCTTGTGAGCTCAGAGAGTGAGAACTCATTACGGTGAGGAGGGCACCAAACCATTCATGAGAGATCCGCCCCCATGACCCAAACACCTCCCACCAGGCCCCACTTTTGACATTGGGGATCACATTTCACTATGAGATTCGGAGGAAACCAAACCATATCAGCTAATAAATATAAAATACAGCAGGGTCTCATACACAATAAGCATTCAACAAATGTTAACTACCATTATCATATTCTTACTGTCATTAGAAGAAAAGCCAGGCCAGGAGCTGTGGCTCACGCCTGTAATCCCAGCACTTTGGGAGGCTGAGGCGGGCGGATCATGAGGTCAGGGGTTTGAGACAAGCCTGGCCAACATGGTGAAACCCCGTCTCTACTAAAAATACAAAATTTAGCCAGGCATGGTGGTGGGTGCTTGTAATCCTAGCTACTTGGGAGGCTGAGGCAGGAGAATCGCTTGAACCAGGAGGCAGAGGTTGCAGTGAGCCGAGATTGTGCCACTGCACTCCAGCCTGGGTGACAGAGCAAGAAAAAAAAAGAGGAGAGGAGGGGGGGAGGGGGAGGGGGACAGGGAGGGACAGGGAGGGAGGGGGGAAGGGATGGGGAGGAGGAGGGGAGGGGAGGAGGAGGGGAGGGGAGGAGAAGAGGAGGGGAGAGGGGAGGGAAGGGATGGGGAAGGGGGAGGGGAGGGGGAGGGGAGGGCGGAGGGGAGGGGGAGGGGGGAGGGGAGGAGGGGGGAGGGGAAGGGAGGAATGGGGAGGAGGAGGGGAGGAGGAGGGGAAGGGGGAGGGGAGGAGAGTCGAGTCCTGAATTTCCTACCACAACAGCCTGTCAGAGAAAATACGGCGTCACGAGGGGATTGCGTAGACTAATTGCACAGTCTGAGACTTCATTCTCCAGTTTTATTTAGACAGAAAATTATGGCTTTGGGGAATGCCTAGGTCCTTGTCAGCTTAATCAGAAGGTGACCCCCCCTTTTGCAGCTGCTGTTTCAAGTGTGTTCTCCTTAATGAAACAAATCAATACAATTTACCACCTGTTATGCAGCGACTGATCTGGTAAATATTTTTTCCTGCCTCCATCAACATTCACCAGAAGCAATTCGCGCCTCTGCCCCTCCGTGCAAGTGGCGTCAGCATATCTTCCCATCTTGTCATGTCCTTTCTGTGCCGCAGTTTGGTCCACAGGGAGCTTGGTGGTCTCAACACCCCTGAGATCATCCTGACAGTGCAGTACACTGGTGAGGGCATGTGGATAGGACCTGGGAAGCTTTCGGAAGCAGTGGGTGCCCTGGCTGCCTAGTGAGATGTGCATGCCTGGCAGATGGGCACAGCTGGCCACACAGGGCCTGGCTCCTGGGTAAAGCTCTGAACACCCAGCCATCTACACTGTGGTCCTCAAACTTTCTTCTTTCTTTCTTTCCTTCTCTCTCTCTCTCTCTCTTTCTTTCTTTCTTTCTTTTTCTTTTTCTGAGATGGAGTTTCACTCTTGTTGCCCAGGCTGGAGTGCAGTGGCGCAATCTCAGCTCACTGCAACCACTGCCTTCTGGATTCAAGCAATTCTTCCACCTCAGCCTCCAGAGTAGCTGGGATTACAGGCACCCACCACCACGCCTGGTGTATTTCTATGCTGACATCTAAAGTTTTTCCTAACAAGTTTAAATAGTTACAAAATATCAGATTATTGATACATTTTATTGGTATATTGATACATTTTAAAGTAAACTCTTACTTTACCAATGGGATACAAACACCATAAATGATTGGACACCCATAATCACACATTTTAGACACACACAAGCTCTACAATAAGTAGAAGTGATATGCTGTGTTACTCTCCTTGAAATATGTTATGCTTTTTATTGCAGATCCTATAACACTTCCTGCAAAAAAAAAAAAAAACCTGAAATTTATTTTCTTTTGAAATTTAATTTTTAGGCCGGGCGCGGTGGCTCAAGCCTGTAATCCCAGCACTTTGGGAGGCCGAGACGGGCAGATCATGAGGTCAGGAGATCGAGACCATCCTGGCTAATACGGTGAAACCCCGTCTCTACTAAAAAATACAAAAAAAAAAAACTAGCCGGGCGAAGTGGCGGGTGCCTGTAGTCCCGGCTACTCGGGAGGCTGAGGCAGGAGAATGGCGTGAACCCGGGAGGCGGAGCTTGCAGTGAGCTGAGATCCGGCCACTGCACTCCAGCCTGGGTGACAGAGCAAGACTCCGTCTCAAAAAAAAAAAAAAAGGAAATTTAATTTTTAAAACCTTACATATAGCTATAAGACTCCATGTTTGTGGGCTGGAGTGTAGTGGCGTGATCTCAGATCACGGCAGCCTCGACCTCCCTGGGCTCAAGCGATCCTCCTACCTCAGCCTCCAGAGTAGCTGGCACTACAGACAGCTAATGCTTTTTAAAAATGGTTTTGGTAGAGCTGGGGTCTTACTTTGCTGCCCAGGCTGGTCTTAAAACTTCCAGGCTGAAGCAATCCTCCCGCATAGGCCTCCTAAATTGCTGGGAGTACAGGTGTGAGTTACCCCGCCAGGCCGAGTTGTCATTATGGCTGTTAGTATGTAATTGTTCAAATTGTTCAAAAATAGATAAATATATTACAAGATTTGGATACATAAAAAACAAAAGTTGGGTCAGAAAAGCAAAAGCAGCCGGGCGCGGTGGCTCAAGCCTGTAATCCCAGCACTTTGGGAGGCCGAGACGGGCGGATCACGAGGTCAGGAGATCGAGACCAGCCTGGCTAACACGGTGAAACCCCGTCTCTACTAAAAAATACAAAAAACTAGCCGGGTGAGGTGGCGGGCACCTGTAGTCCCAGCTACTCGGGAGGCTGAGGCAGGAGAATGATGTAAACCCGGGAGGCGGAGCTTGCAGTGAGCTGAGATCCGGCCACTGCACTCCAGCCTGGGCGACAGAGCAAGACTCCGTCTCAAAAAAAAAAAAAAAAAAAAAAGAAAGAAAGAAAGAAAGAAAAGAAAAGAAAAGCAAAAGCAAGACAGGGTCTGAGTCGGAGGCAACCCGTCGGCGCGCAGCTTCCCGGGGCGGAGCAGCAGTCAGGGGCCGGGCGTCTCCGGGCCTCCCAGGGGAGACGCGAGGCGGTCCGGCTACTAGGCTGGCGCGGGGCCTCGGGGATAAAGCGTGGCGGGGGAAGCCGGAGGAGCGGGGCGCCCGCGGGAGATGCTCTGGGTCCCTTCTCCGGCGCGTGGCTCCGGGGACGGTTCCACCTCCAGCCCCACCTGGCTCTGCGCCCCGGGAGTCTCCGCTCCGCGCTCTGCTGCTCCTGGCGAAACCCGCACTGACGCCCTGGTTCAGGCTGGGTCTTCCGGGCCCGCGCGCCTCCCTGACGGTCCTCGGCGTGCACCGGGAGGTCCCGGCCACGCTGCTCCTGCGCTCGGCAGCTGGTCCCGCCCCGCGAAGTCTTCCTAAGTCCAAAGTCGGCCCCATGCCACCGCGCTGGGCCGTGCCCCGGCTCTCCTGTGCCGCCTGCGCGGCGGTGACCCGCTCCTGGGAGGGCCCCGCCGCGATGCAGAGCGCAGAAAACCCCCGCTGCCCCTCTGCTCCCACTCGGGCATCGCTGCTTCCGGAATCATCTCCGTGGGAGCTCAGGGAGCTCTTGTTACTTTAGACTTATAATTGCTGTTTGGCCATTCTTCATAAAAACTTTAGTATTTATTGTATTTATTTTGGACACAGGGTCTCCCTCTGTCGCCCAGGCTGGACTGCAGTGTCACGCTCAGGGTTCACTGCAGCCTCAGCTCGCAGACTCAACCGGTCCTCCCACCTCAGCCTCCCCAGAAGCTGGGACTAGGGGCACCTGCCACTATCAACGCTCGCTTTTTTTTTTTTTTTTTTTGTAGAGATGAGATCTCACCATGTTGCCCAGGCTGGTCTTGAACTCCTGCGCTCCAGCGATCCACCTGACTCAGTCTCCCAAAGAGCTGGGATTACAGGCATGAGCCACCGTGCAAGCCTTACAATTTTAAATACTTAAAGGTAGTAAGTTTTCTGTTTCCTGACCGTACTCTGATAGATGCAGTACTTGGCACCAGAACGTGCCAGGAGACAGACCCTAAAAGACACAGCTGTGCAGCTGATCTGGTTGTTCCTGTCCTTGTCCTCACCTGTGGTTGACAAGGAAGCCAGGCTCCCTGGGCTCTCAGGTGCTCAGGACTTGCCCTCCCAGCCCTCCCCACGGGAGCCACTGCCCCTTCAGTGAGGTGCTCCAGACAAGGGCGACATCCTGCGCTTTCAGGGCCCACAGATCACTGATTTTGGTGAGTGCCAAATTCTGGGGCCCCAAAACACCATGGTGGTCCACCAGTTAAAGTGGCGGCTGATGGTCAGGGATCATGCATTTGTGGTCCAAGTTCATCTCAAGCTGGGCCTGGGAGTTCTGCAGAGCCTGCCTGTGGTCAGTTTGTAAAAGTTCCTGAGTGTGTAGCTAAAAAGACATCCGAGAAACTGGCAGCATCCTCGCATCAGCTCTGCGACCCACAGGGTTATTGCTGTCATGCTATAAGAAGTTAAATGGAAGTCCTGCAATTTGTCTTTCCTACCAGGCTAATGAACTCAAATCTGCATGTCTGGTGAAACTGCCAAGGTTAGTGCTACCCCCAAAAGATGTGAAAGATGCAGGGCTGGTGATCTCCAGCACAGCCCCACTTGACTCCCTAGCTGGGCGAGGCGGAAGGCGGGCATCCCTGGAGAATGTCTGTGGATTTTCACAAAGCTCAGCAGGTGGCTATTCCAACTGCACCTGCTGCTACAAATATGATATATTTTCCGGAGCAAATCAACATGACCCCTGGCACCTGGAGTGGGCCACTGGCTGGAAAATGCTTTTCTTCCTGTAATAATTCACAAGGATGGGGCTGCTGGGCATGTGGGGCCCTTGCCCAGGCTATCCTCGTCCATGTCCTCAGCAGCACCTTCAGGCGGGAAGAGAGGGAGTGAGACATAGGACTCTCCTCCAGGCTCAAGACCATGACCAGCCCAGCCCATGGAAAGTGCAGGTTAACCTGGGCAGTAGCAGTTGCCTGAGCAATCAGGGCTGGAACTCTGTTCAAGGGAAGCGCCTCATCATGGATGAACCAGGCTATGTTTGTGAGAGGAGGGATTTGCTGGTGAAGGACTGTAACCTCCACATCCCTAGTGTGAAGCAGTACTGCTGTGATGGCTGCTGGCCATGTCTCTTGCTGCCTGCAGCCCAGCCAGCAGCTTCTCCTGGAGCATCGTGGTATTCCAGAACCTCTTCATGGCAGTCGAAGATAAGTAATGAGTCATATCCGGCCAAATGCAGGACCTCATCCCAGAGCCTCATCCCACCAACTTGGACGCCATCGCAAAGAAATGCTATGGAGAAAGCCCACCGGAGCTATTCTTGGCATGGCGGGCACAGCAGATGCTCTCCAGCTTGGGTGAGGAGCTCGTCTCCTGGGGCCCAGCTGCAGCACTCAGGCCAGGCCATGGAAGAAGACAAAGGAAGCGCAAGGAAACCTTGGTTTTGACCACCTCTCGTGTTGTCATCTTTGGCCTCTGTGAACCTCCAGCTGGTCCCATCGGGGAAGGAAGAAACCACAGCCAGGCTCCAGCAGTGCTGGTTCTTGGAGGACTGGACGCTGGGACCTGCACAGGGACCTGTGATTCATGTTTCTCGGGGGCCAGGTGTCACTTTCAGTTTTGATCCAGGCCCCTTCACTGTAAAATTATTTATTGGATTCCTTTGGAGTAGTGGGAAAATAATAATGTTTTATGTAGGAGAATGCCTACATAATGGCTACATAATGGTCATTCTAGCTAAAAATGTTCAAGGAAAGTATTTTTGTTGTTCTTGTGTTCTCGAGTTTCATGAGTTAAATCATCCCTTCACCCAGATAAAATGTTTCATCTTTTTTTTTTTTTTTTTTTTTAATATGGAGTCTCGCTCTGTTGTCAGGCTGGAGTGCAGTAGCGCAATCTTGGCTTACCATAACCTCCGCCTCCCAGGTTCAAGCAATTCTCCTGCCTCAGCCTCCCGAGTAGCTAGCACTACAGGCATGTGCCACCATGCCCAGCTAATTTTGTATTTTTAGTAGAGATGGAGTTTCTCCATGTTGGTCAGGCTGGCCTCGAACTCCTGACCTCAGGTGATCCACCCTCCTTGGCCTCCCAAAGTGTTGAGATTACAGGTGTGAGCCACTGCGCCCAGCCTGTTTTGCCTTTTAGAATGTGAAAAAATAATAATTTGCAAGAATAACCAGAAATAGTTTGCTTTTACTTAATAGGGCTGACGAAATACCCTCACATTCTTGTCTCACTGCTGGGTCAGTGCCCACTCTCTGAGGTAATCTAATCCAGAGATCTTTATTGGCTTGACCCCCACAAGCATGAACTGATACACTATATTGGTGAACTTATCCTGATTGGACTAAATGAACACAGAGTAGCAAATACCTTGGATGCCTGAGTAAGAAATGATCTTTTCATGCAAACCATGAAAATTCAGGGTCCTACAATGTCAGTGACGTTTCTAGGAATCCAATAGCCTGGGGCATGTTAGAATATCACCTAAAAGATGAAATACACCAGGCACAGTGGCCTGTAAAATCCCAGCTACTCAAAAGGCTGAGGTGGGAGAATTGCTTGAGCCCAGGAGTTCTAGGCTGCCATGAGCTATGATCATGCCACTCCAGAGTGGGTGACACAGTGAGATGCCATCTCTAAAAAAAAAAAAAAATTTAAGATGAAAGACACATTGTGTACCTTACACTACCTGCCACTATAAACCGGGCATATCTGCAGGCCTATATGCTTTTTCAAAGGCAACACTGGAGCCCTGCAACCCATTTCACTAAGTAGTTCATGGTCTGCTGGCTTTGAGTTGGCCCCTGGGCAAGAAAAGGCTGTGCAGTAAGACCAGCATTCAATGCCACCTGCTTTACCACTTGAGCCTTATGACCCAATAGATCAGTGACACTCAGACTGCCAGTTGCACAAATGAATACTGTTTGAAGCTTCTGGAGAAACCCAGTAAGAAAATCACAGCACAGAACCCTAGAGTTTTAGAGCAGTCATGCCCTCTTGTGCATAAAACTTTTTTTTTTTTAAGACAGGGTGCTATTCTGTCACCCAGGCTGGAGAGCAGTGGTGCAATCACAGCTCACTGCAGCCTTGACCTCCCAATGCTCAAGCAGTCCTCTTGTCTCAGCCTCCCAAGTGGCTAGGACTAAAAGTGTGCACCACCACACCCAGCTATTTTTTTTTTTTTTTTTTTTTTTTTAGATGGAGTCTCGCTCTGCCACCCAGGCTGGAGTGCAGTGGCCGGATCTCAGCTCACTGCAAGCTCCGCCTCCCGGGTTCACACCATTCTCCTGCCTCAGTAGCTGGGACTACAGGCGCCCGCCACCTCGCCTGGCTAGTTTTTTGTATTTTTTAGTAGAGACGGGGTTTCACCGTGTCAGCCAGGATGGTCTCGATCTCCTGACCTCGTGATCCGCCCGTCTCGGCCTCCCAAAGTGCTGGGATTACAGGCTTGAGCCACTGCGCCCGGCCTATTTTTTTTTTTTTTAACTTTTTTAGTAGAGACAGTGTCTCACTGCATTGCCCAGGCTGGTCTGAAACTCCTGGGCTCAAGCAATCCTCCTGCCTCAGCTTCCCAAAGTGCTGGGATTACAGGCATGAGCCTAAGCTATTCTTCTTTTGAGAAACAAACTCTGGTTTGCTATGGGGCCCTGGCAAGCACTGATGCCTAATCACAAGACATCCAATAACTACACAATTTGGGATAGTCATCATGAACTGATGGTACCAGACCCACCAAGCCATGAGGTTGGGCGTGTGTACCAGCAATTCATCATCAAATGAAGATGAAACATAAGAAACTGGGTTTGCAAAGGTCCTGGCAGCTCAGCTGCCTGTGACACGGAGTGCTCCTCCATCACCTCCTCCCTCTTGATCCACACGAATGGCATCACGGGAAGCTCCTCATAGTCACCTGACTGACAAGGAAGGAAAAGCAGCCCTGGTTCTCAGACAGTCCCTCGGGGTGTACTGAGCTCCAGCCTTGTCAGGAGTGTGCCTGGCAATGAGAAGCACTTTGAGCAGTGAATTTTGTTGTCCATTTTGTCGGGACTAAGAGATCCATGGAAGAACATATTGACTTTGTTCCTGGTGATAGTTAACGGTTTGGCTAGATACCAAAAAGAGCAGGCTTAGAAGATTGGTAAGAAGGACATCTGGGAAAGAGGATGTAGGTGAACAGCACAGAATGTGAAGATGTTGTGCACCTTTGCAAATGTCCACCAGAGTCATGCATTTTGGGGAGACGTACCAAGAGGGATCATCAGGAGGATGACGCCATGCACTGTGGATGGCAGTCACACTTTCCAGCCACCTTCATGCTTTATCAATGAGCAGCAGCAGAGATGGGGGCTTTGTATGGGCTCTGCTATATAGATCTTCCTCCCCTCAAGGCTGCCACCACTGAATGCTGAACCTTCCAGCAGCAGAGATGGACACCGAGCCCCCAGCATAGCTCCACTTCTGGGGGCTCAGCCACCTGCCAGCAGGCTGACCACACTGAACCCTTTCCATCATGAAGGGGCACTGTGTGTCCTCACTGGAGGAATGGATTCTAGATATGAATTTGTTCTTGACTGCAATGATTCATGCCACCATGAATTTATAAAATATCTATTCCAGCCAGGCACGGTGACTCACACCTGTAATCCCAGCACTTTGGGAGGCCAAGGCAGGCGGATCACTTGAGGTAAAGAGTGCCATCCACAGACCAGTCTGGCCAACATGATGAAACCCCGTCTCTACGAAAAATACAAAAATTAGCCTGGCGTGGTAGTGGGCACCTGTAATCCCAGCTACTTGGGAGGCCGAGGCACAAGAATTGCTTGAACCTGGGAGGCGGATGTTGCAGTGAGCCAAGATCACGCCATTGTACTCCAGCCTGGGGACAGAGCAAGACTCCATCTCAATAAATAAATAAATAAATAAAATAAAATATTTATTCCACATCATAGTAACATACACAACATTGATGCTGACTAAGGAACTTATTTTCCAGCTAACTTCTTGTCCATGGAATGCACTGGTGTTACTAGGTGTCCTGGCTCTAGAGGCAGCTGGCGTGATAGAATGGTTTAGTGGCCTTAAGACCTGGTTGCAGTGCCAGTTGGGAGATTGTATCCTGAGAATATATCATTGTATCTTATGGGACGTAGTATATGCTTTGAATCAGTGACTGATTTATGGTGCTGTGGGAGAAAGCTCTATAATGGCCCCGGTTATTCTTGCTCCTGGTACTCATGCCTTGTGTAATTCTTTCCCCTTGAGTGTGGGTGGGTCCTGTGACTTGCTTCTCACCAAGAGAACACAGCGAACATAATGGGATGTCCATCATTCCCATAATTATGTTACATAAGATCGCTACCTTTGTCTTGATGGCAGACTCCCCTGCAGGCTTTGATGAATTAGGCTGCCATGTTGCAAGATGTCCTAGGCAGAGGCTCATGTAGCAAGATTGACAGCTAGCAAGACATGAGGACCCTCAGCCCAACTGCCCACAAGGAACTGAATTTCATCAACAAGTATGGGAGCTTGCAGGTGCATCCTTCCCCAGTCAATCCTGGAGATGAGAATGCAGCCCTGGCTGAAACACCTTGGCATTAGCCTTGTAAGAGGTGCTGAGCCAGAGGATCCATTTAGACTGTGCCAGGACTCCCGACCCACAAAAACGGCCAGATGATAAGAGAGTCATGAGGTTTGTGGTCACTTGTTAAGCAGCAATGGATCCTGAGGGGCAGACAAAGCAGCAGCAGCTGTTGTCATGGCCCCTCCCCACATTGTTGCAAGCCCCTCCCCCTCTGACTGAAGTGACTTCCAGGGATTTAAAGAGCTGGTGCCTTTTTTCCCTCTGAATTTATTTCTTTTTCTCTTCTTAGGAGCCAAACATGAAACACTAGGACATTCAAAACAAATGTATATACTGGGGAAATTAGAAAGTGACCATAAATGCCAAAGAAAGGCTCAGAAGGGTCCCAAGAAGACCTTAAGTTTATACCCCAGCTGAGCCTTGAAACAGAGACAGCCTACAACAGTAGAAAAGAAAACAAACAAAACCCAGCACACCCTGGGGAAGGAGGAGAGTCTGATTTCCAGAGTTACCACATTATTAGATTCAAATGTCCAGTTTTCAACAAAAGTTCATAAGGCATACAAAGAAACAGGAAAGTATGGCCAATCCAAATGAAAACAAAAATAAATCAACAGAAACTATCTCAGAAAGGCTGGGCATGGTGGCTCACACATATAATCCCAACACTTTGGGAGGCCAAGGCGGGCAGATCACCTGAGGTCAGGAGTTTCAGACCAGCCTGGACAACATGGTGAAATCCCTGTCTCTACCAAAAATACAAAAATTATCCTAATGTGGTGGAGGGCGCCTGTAATCTCAGCTACTTGGGAGGCTAAGGCAGGAGAATCACTTGAAACCGGGAGGCAGAGGTTGCAGTAAGCCAAGATCATGCCACTGCACTCCAGCCTGGGAGACAGACCGAGACTCCATCTAAAAAAAAAGAAAAGAAATTTTCCCTAAAAATAACCTTAATAGCATGGCTACTAGACAAAGAATTAAAACAATTATCTTAAAGAACTCAAGCACTAAAGGAAGACATGGAAGAAGTCAAGAAAAATGTATGAATGAAGTGGAAATATTAACAAAAAGGCCAGGCACAGTGGCTCACACCTGTAATCCCAGAACCTTGGGAGGCTGAGGCAGGTGGGTCACTTAATCCCAGGAGTTCAAGACCAGCCTGGGCAACATGTTTAGCAAAACCCTGTCTCTACGAGAAATAAAAACAAAAACAAAAATTAGCCAGGCATGGTGGCACACACCTGTAGTCCAAGCTCCTCAGGAGGCTGAGGAGGGAGGACTGCTTGAGCCAAGGAGGTCGAAGTTGCAGTGAGCTGTGACTGTGCCACTGCACTCCAGCCTGGGTGACAGAGTGAGACCCTGTCTCAAAAGAAAAAAGAAATGAACAGAGACTAAGGGACCTGTGGGACACCATCAAATGGGCCAACACATACATTTTGGGTACCTCAGAAAGAGAAGAAAGAGAAAGAGGCAGAGAGAATACAGTCATGCATCACTTAACAACAAAAATGTGTTCTGAGAAATACATCCTAATGTGATTTCATCATTGTGTGAACATCATAGAGAGTACTTATACAAGCCTGCAAGGTATAGCTACTGTATACCTAAACCATAGAGTATATAACTTATTGCTCCGAGGCTACAAATGTGTACAGCATGTTACTGTATTTAATACTTAGGCAATTATAACACAATGGTAAGTATTTTTGTATCTAAGTACATATAAACATAAAAAGTACAATAAAAATACAGTATTATCATCTTTGAGGACCACCATCATATATGCAGTCCATCGATAACCAAAATGTCATTATGCAGCATATGACTATGTTTGAAGAAATAATGGCGGAATACTTCCCAAATTTGATGAAGACATGCATATAAACATCCAAGCAGCTCAAGTAACTCCAAGTAAAATGAACTCAAAGAGACCCACACTGAGACACATTATAGTCAAACGTTTGAAACACAAAGTTAGAGATAATCCTGAAAGCAGCAAGAGGGAAGCAACTTGTCACATACAAGGGATCCTCAATAAAATGACAAGCAGATTTTTCATCAGAAACTTGGAGGCCAGAAGGCAGAGGGCAAATATATTTAAAGTGCTAAAAGAAGTGGCTCATGCCTGTAATCCCAGCACTTTGGGAGGCCAAGGTGGGCAGATCACCTGAGGTCAGGAGTTTGAGATCAGCCTGGCCAACATGCTGAAACCATGTCTCTATAAAAATAGAAAAATTAGCTGGGCCTGGTGGCAGGCGCCTATAATCCAAGCTACTGAGGAGGCTGAGCCAGGAGAATCACTTGAACCTGGGAGGCAGGGGTTGTGGTGAGCCGAGATTGTGCCACTGCACTCCAGCCTCGGCAACAGAGCAAGGTACCCTCTCAAAAATAAAAAAAATAATAATAAAAATAAATAAAGTGTTAAAAGAAAAAAAAAAAACAACTGGCAACAAAGAATCCTATATCCGGCAAAACTATCCTTCACATGTGAGGAAGACAATAAGACATTCCCAGATAAACAAAAGCTGAGGGAGTTTGTTACTACTAGACCTGCCCTGCAAGAAATGCTCAAGGAAGTCCTGTAGGTTGAAATGAAAGGACACTAGATGGTAACTCAAAGCTGTTAAGAAGAAATAAAGATCTCAATAAAGGTAAACATGTGGGCCGGGCACGGTGGCTCACGCCTGTAATCCCAGCACTTTGGGAGGCCAAGGCAGGCGGATCACAAGGTCGGGAGATTGAGACCACGGTGAAATCCCATCTCTACTAAAAATACAAAAAAAAATTAGCCAGGCACGGTGGCAGGCACCTGTAGTCCCAGCTACTCAGGAGGCTGAGGCAGGAGAATGGTGTGAACCTGAGAGGCAGAGCTTGCAGTGAGCCAAGATCACGCCACTCCACTCCAGCCTGGGGGACAGAGTGAGACTCCGTCTCAAAAAAAAAAAAAAAAATGGATTAATTTCTAAGTCTATGTTTTGTTTTCTATAGGATTTAATATATATATTATATATTATATATAAAATATATTATATATTATACTATATATATATTAAATCCTATATATACACACACACACACACACTTTTTTTTTTTTTGAGACGGAGTCTTGCTCTGTTGCCCAAGCTGGAGTGCAGTGGCTCAATCTTGGCTCACTGCAAGCTCCGCCTCCCAGGTTCATGCCATTCTCCTGCCTCAGTCTTCCGAGTAGTTGGGACTACAGGTGCCTGCCACCACACCTGGCTAATTTTTTGTATTTTTTCGTAGAGACAGGATTTCACCATGTTAGCCAGGATGCTCTCAATCTCCTGACCTCATGATCCACCCAACTCGGCCTCCCAAAGTGCTGGGATTACAGGCGTGAGCCACCGTGCCCAGCCACTTTTGTTTTTTTGAGATGCAGTCTCACTCTGTTGTGCAGGCTGGAGTGCAATGGTGTGATCTTGGTTCACTGCAACCTCTGCCTCCCAGGTTCAAGTGATTCTCCTGCCTCAGCCTCCCAAGTAGCTGGGATTACAGGCACCTGCCACCACAACCGACTAATTTTTATATTTTTAGTAGAGACGGGGTTTCACCATGTTGGTCAGGTTGGTCTTGAACTTCTGACCTCAGGTAATCCACCCATCTCAGCCTCCCAAAGTGCTGGGATTACAGGCCTGAGCCACCACACCCAGTCCACATTTTTAAATTATTAGTTTAAAAGCTATTATTACTATAATTTTGGTTTGTAATTCCATTTTTTTTCCTAATTTAAGAGATCAGTGCATTCATAAGAATTATTTATGTTTTGGGGTACACAAGGTATAAAGATGTAATTTTGTGACATCAGCAACTGAAAGGAGTGGAGACAAAGGTGTAAAGGAACAGAGTTTTTAATGTCGTTGAAGTTAAGCTGGCATAAATTCAAATTGAAGGGTTAGAACTTTAGGGTGTTAAATGTAAACCCCATAGTAACCACAAAGAAAACCTATAGAATATATACCAAAGGAATTGAGGGAGAAATTCAAACATTTCACTACAAAAAAATAAACTAAACACAAAAGAAGACAGTAATTCAGGAAATGAGGGACAAAAAAGTTATATGGCATATAGAAAACAAACAGCAAAATAACAGAAGTAGGTCATTTCTTGTCAGTAATTATTTATTTTATTTTATTATTATTATTTTTTTTTTAGAGATGGGGTCTTGCTCTGTCACCAAGGCTGGAGTACAGTGGTGCAATCATAGCTCACTGTAACCTCAAACTCCTGGGTTCAAGTGATCCTCCCATCTCAGCCTTCCACGTAGCTAGCACTACAGGCACATGCCACCATGCCTGGCTAATTTTCTGTAGAATGTGGCCCAGGCTGGTCTCCAACTCCAGGTCTCAAGCAATCCTCTCATCTCAGCCTCCCAAAGCACTGGGATTACAGGCATGAACCACTGTGTCCAGCCTCTCCTTATCACTAATTACTTTAAATGTAAACGGATTAAACTCTCCAATCAAAAGACAGATTGGCAGGATGGATAAAAACCCCTGATCCAAGTATATGCTGTCTACAAAAGATTCACTTTAGATTAAAAAACACAAACATTGAAAATGAAAACAAAGAAAAAGACACTCCATGCAAATAGAAACCAAAAGAGAGCAGGAATGACTGTACTAGCATCAGACAACACAGATTTTTAAATCAAAAAAGTTGGCCGGGTGCGGTGGCTCAAGCCTATAATCCCAGCACTTTGGGAAGCCGAGACGGGCGGATCACGAGGTCAGGAGATCGAGATCATCCTGGCTAACCCGGTGAAACCCCGTCTCTACTAAAAAAATACAAAAAACTAGCCGGGCGAGGTGGCGGGCGCCTGTAGTCCCAGCTACTTGGGAGGCTGAGGCAGGAGAATGGCGTGAACCCGGGAGGCGGAGCTTGCAGTGAACTGAGATCCGGCCACTGTACTCCAGCCTGGACGACAGAGCGAGACTCCGTCTCAAAAAAAAAAAAAAAGTTCACAAGGAAGGTCAGGCACAGTGACTCACACCTGTAATCTCAGCACTTTGGGAGGCTGAGGAGGGCGGATCACCTGAAGTCAGGGGTTCGAGACCAGCCTGACCAACATGCAGAAACCCCCGACTCTACTAAAAATACAAAATTAGCTGAGTATGGTGGCCGGCGCCTGTAATCCCAGCTAGTTGGGAGGCTGAGGCAGGAGAATCACTTGAACCCAGGAGGCGGAGGTTGCGGTGAGCCGAGAACGTGCCATTGCACTCCAGCCTGGGCAACAAGAGCGAAACTCCACCTCCAAAAAAATAAATAAATAAATAATAAAAATAAATTTTTTTTTAAAGTTCACAAGAGACAAAGAAGGACATTATGTATCAAAAAAAAGTTCAATATAGCAAGAATATGTCATAATTATAAATATGTATGTACCTAATGTATAATCATCAAAATATATGAAGCAGGCCAGGCATGGTAGCTTGCACCTGTAATCCCAGCATTTTGAGAGGCTCAGGCAGACAGATCACCTGAGGTCAGGAGTTTGAGACCACCCTGGCCAACATGGCGAAACCCCATCTCCACAGAAAATACAAAAATTAGCCAGGCATGGTGGCGGATGCCTATAATCCCAGGTACCAGGAGGCGGAGGTTGCAGTGAGTCGAGATCATGCCACTGCACTCCAGCCTGGGCAACAGAGTGAGACCCCCTCTCAAAAAAAAAAAAGTATATATATATATATATATATATATATATATATATATATATATACACACACACACATACACACACACGCATATATATTTATATTTGTATATAAAAAGCAAAAGCCAACACAATGGACTGAAGGGAGACATAGACAGTTTCACAATCATAGTTGGAGACAATACCCCCCCTCATATGGACAGAATAACCAGGTAGAAGATAAGAAGATAAGTAAAGAAATAAAGGACTTGCTGGGCATGGTGGCTCACACCTGTAATCCCAGCACTTTGGGAAGCCAAGTCGAGTAGATCACTTGAGCTTAGGAATTCAAGACCACCCTGGGCAACACGGTAAAACCCTGTCTCTACAAAAAATACAAAAATTAGCCAGGTGCAGTGGTGTATGCCTGTAATCCCAGCTACTTGGGAGGCTGAGACAAGAGAATCGCTTGAGCCCGGGAGGCAGAGGTTGCAGTGAGCTGAGATTGTGCCGTTGCACTCCAGCCTGGGTGACAGGAGTAAAACCCTGCCTAAGAAAATAAACGAAAGGAGAAGAAAAGAAAAGGACTTAACACAATCAACCAACTAGATCTAACAGACATACAGTAACACTCTACCCAATAATAGCATATACATTCTTCTCAAGTGTATATGGGATATTTTCAAGGGTAGACCATATGTTAGGCCACAGATTAATTCTCAATAGATTTTTAAAAATCACACTGTACAAAGTATCTTCTCTGACCACAGTGGGATAAGGTTAGAAATCAATAACAGAAGTAAAAGTGGAAAATTCACAAAATGGTGGAATTAAACAATATACTATTTTTTTTAAAAAAATACACTGTTTTTTTTTTTTTTTTTGAGACGGAGTCTCACTCTGTCGTACCGGCTGGAGTGCACTGGCACGATCTCCACTCACTGCAAGCTCCGCCTCCCGCATTCACGCCGTTCTCCTGCCTCAGCCTCCCCAGTAGCCAGGACAACAGGCGCCCGCCACCTTGCCTGGCTAAGTTTTGTAATTTTAGTAGAGACGGGGTTTCACCGTGTTAGCCAGGGTGGTCTCGATCTCCCGAACTCGTGATCTGCCCATCTCGGCCTCCCAAAGTGCTGGGATTACAGGCGTGAGCCACCGCACCTGGCCAACAATACACTTTTAAACAGTCAATCGATCAAAAAAGAAATCACAAAGAAAATTAGGAAATACTTAGAAACAAATGGAAGCAAAAACACAACATACCAAACTTATGAGATACAGCAAAAGCAGTGCTAAGGGGGAAATTTACAGCTATAAATGCTCAAATTAATAAATAAGATCTCAAATCAATAACCTACCTAACTTTACAACTTAAGGAAATACAGAAAGAAGACCAAACTAAAGCCAAAGCTAGCAGAAGGAAGGAAATAATAAAGATTAGGGCAGAGATAGACAAAATAGAGAATATAAAAACGTAGAGAAAATAAATGAAACTAAAAGTTGATTTTTTGGAAGGATCAACAAAATTGACAAACTTTTAGCTAGATGGACTAAGAAAAAAAAGAGAGAGAAGGCTAAAATTACCAAGACCAGAAACAAAAGTGGGAACATTACTACTGATTCTATAGAAATAAAAAAATATTGGCTGGGCACGGTGGCTCACGCCTGTAATCCCAGCACTTTGGGAGGCCAAGGCGGGTGGATCACCAGGTCAGGAGATCGAGACCATCCTGGCTAACATGGTGAAATCCCGTCTCTACTAAAAATACAAAAAATTAGCCAGGCGTGGTGGCGGATGCCTGTAGTCTCAGCTACTCGGGACGCTGAGGCAGGAGAATGGCGTGAACCCAGGAGGTGGAGCTTGCAGTAAGCCAAGATCGCGCCACAGCACTCCAGCCTGGGCGACAGAGTGAGACTCCATCTCAAAAATAAATAAATAAATAATATTTAAAAAATAAAGAAATAAAAAATATCATAAGAGAGTACTCTGAACAATTATATGCCAACAAATTGAGTGACCTAGATGAAGTGGACAAAGTCCTAGAAACACAAGACTTAACAAGACTAAATCATGAAGAAATAGAAAATCTGAATAGACATATAACTAGCAAGGAGATTAAATCAGTAATCAAAAATCTCCAAAGACTGGGCATAGTGGCTCACACCTGTAATCTCAACACTTTGGGAAACCAAGGTGGGAGGATCACCTGAGCCTAGGAGTTCAAGAGCAGCCTGGACAACATAGTGAGAACCCATCTCTTCAAAAAATTAAAAATTTAGCCAGGCATGGTGGCACATACCTGTAGTCCCAGCTACTCAGGAGGCTGAGGCAAGAGAATCGCTTGAACCCGGGAGGCGGAGGTTGCAATGAGTTGAGATCACCCCACTGCACTCCAGCCTGGGCGACAGAGCAAGACTCCACCTCAAAAAGAAAAAAAAAAAAAAAGAAATGCATGAATGAGTGAACTCCTGGCATCTTTCAGGAGCTCTATGGTGACTGTCTTCTGTAAGCTTGGGTTGATACTGGGGAAAACAGCCAGGGAACTGGTTGCCCTAATATCAACTGGGATGTGGGATTCTGGATAAGAAGAGGTCAGTAGGGTGTTGCTGACCCAGTGAGTATGATCAGAGACACATCAGGCTCTGCCAGCCAGACAGCAGCTGCCACAGTCTCTCCCAGTCTCCAGATGTAAGTGAAATTCAGACTCACAACTGCCAAAGTGAAGAGGGGCTGGAAGCTCTCCCAGCACAAAGCATGCCAACCACTCCCACCAGTTACGCTCCTACTCTGTCCCCGAAGGAGTCTGTGGCCATTTGCCAGGGTTAAGTGTCACCGACATAGAGGGGCACAGAGAGGCTTTTCGAGGACGGGAACGTGGTGTGTAGCCGGACACTGACATTGGCGCCAGGACTTTGACAGGATCACCACGGCCCTCTGTTTATGAAAGTCATGGAAGGCACTGTGGCCCAAGTCCATCCCTAATGGGTCCAGTGGGTCTGCAGATGTGCCCTGTTTATTGGGATACACATTCTTAGCTGCCAGCTGAACGCTCACATTGGCTCCTTGGCCAGAGGAGTAAGGGTCATTATGGTAGGAAGAACCAAGTGAGAGCCTGTGGAACTTCTTCCCTCCAGCAAGACAGTGAGCCTGACAGAAGAAGTGCTTTGCTTGAGGAACTGCAGAGGTTAACACCAACATCGGAGACCAGGGAAACAGGCGTGGTGGTTCCTATCTCCATTAGGTTCACCTGCCCGGCCTTTGTGAAAACAAATTAATAACGACCGTGGGTGACAGACTGCAGCAAACCTGAAGACGCAGCAGGGCCTGTGAGAGCTGCCATGCCGCGAGTGGTCTTTTTGCCACAGCAGATCAACATAGCCTCTGCAGCTGGTGTGTGACTAGCATCTTGGCAAACTCTTTCTTCTCCATATCCTCACTTGGGAGGGTCAGAAGCAGTTCATCTTCACCAGCAGACAGCAGCACTCCTTCCCTGCCTCGTCTCAGGGCTGTGGCTGCTCCTGGGCTTTCTGGTGGGCGGAATAATGTCTCCCAAAGATGTCCGCCTCCTGCCCCCTGGAACTTGTGAATACTTGAGGTGATGCAGCAAAAAGGGAATGGAGATTGCAGATGAATTAAGGTTGCTCATCGGCTGACCTTAGGCCAGGAAGACCATCCCAGATTACCCGGGGAGATCCTATGCAATCACGAGGGTCTGTAAAATTGGAAGAGGAGCCAGACCTGATGGTTCAAGCCTGCAATCCCAGCTACTTTGGAGGCCAAGGCAGGAGGATGGCTCGGGCCTAGGATTTCGAGACCAGCCTGGGCAACATAGCAAGATGCTGTCTCAAAAAAACAAAGAAAAGAAAAAAAAAAAGAGAGAAAAGCTGGCTAATGGAAGCAGATGAATGGCTGGCCCAGATGTTAAATTTAGCAGAAAAGAGCTTTAAATAGGTATTGTAAGTATATTAAGGAAAATATGAATGAAATGGACACAAATATGGATAATTTTCAAAAAGGAACTAAAATTTATTAAAAGCAAATCCAGTGGCTGGGAGCAGTGGCTCACGCCTGTAATCCCAGCACTTTGGGAGGCCGAGGCGGGCAGATCACAAGGTTAAGAGATCGAGACCATCCTGGCCAACATGGTGAAACCCTGTCTCTAAAAATACAAAAATTAGCCGGGTGTGGTGGCATGCGCCTGTAGTCCCAGCTACTCAGGAGGCTGAGGCAGAATTGCCTGAACCTGGGAGGCGGAGGCTGCAGTGAGCCAACCCCCAGTGCACTCCAGCCTGGCAACAGAGGGAAACTCCATCTCAAAAAAAAAGAAAAAGAATCCAATGGGTATTCAGAAACTAAAAACTACAACATATGAAACTAATGTTTCTGATCTCATTTATCTGTAAATGGCAGTGTAATTATTCATATGACAAAATGATTTTTTAAAATATACACTATAAAGCAGATGTTTCAGTCACTTCTGAAGCAGGCTTCACGGCCTGGTGTTAAATGTCCTGCCAGATCTACAAAAGTTCAGCTTAAAGAACACACCCAAGACGACGCATTTCCAAGTGCAATCATAATTCCACTGAGCAAATGAAGAGGGGCCGTATGTCTAAATGCTAAACAAAGACGCAGTCTCAAGGTTTTCCATCTTAACAGCAAAATCCAGACTGGAAGACTCAAGTCAAACAGCCCAAGTCCAAAGATGAAAAAAGATGGAGAAAAACCTATAGTGACACTGAAAGAGGCTTGCCAGACATGGGAGCACACACCTGTAGTCCCAGCTACTCAGGCTGAGGCGGGAGGATCACTTGAGCCCAAGAGGTGGAGGCTGCAGTGAGCTAGGGTTACGCCTGGGAATAGTCCCTGAACTCCAGCCTGGGCAAGACAGCTGACCCCGTCTCAAAAAAACAAAACAAAACATTAAAAAACCCAAACCAAAAACAGTGGAAGAGGGAGGCAGAAGTGGAGAGCCAGAGGGAAGGAAACCTGCAGCACGGCTGGCTTTCCTCGATGTCAGCCTGCCAAGGCCGTGCCTGGTGGCCACCCTGCAGAGCTGGTAGATGTGGCGGCTGCTATAGCAGCAAGGGGACACAGGCACAGGAACCCCCCATCTCCTGGGCATCTCAATGGTCCCAGGAGTTCTGGGGGGTGGGGGATAAAGCACCTGGTGAAGGGGTCCACAGATCTAGGCTGTACCAGGACACCACAGGGCAAAAGACAGATTCTGGCACCTGTGCCTCCATCCAGCAAGAAAGACCCCATGCTCGGCAGGCCCCTTAGCACCGTGGCAGCAGCACAGGCCATGTTTGGGGTCACTGCCCCACCCGCTGACTGAGAGACCCAGAGGCTCGCCGTCCCCAATGTGGCCCAGGGCTGCTGGCTACGGTGAAAGTTGCCGGGCTGCTTGGACCACACTGTCTGTCCCGAGGATCCGGTGTGCAGGAGGTAGGGTGGGTGTGGAGCCTCTGGCAGGCCCCTGTGGAGACTCCCACAGGTTTCTGGGGCTCTGGGGCCCAGCCACACCTTCCTAGTGGAGGCTATTCTTCTTTTGGAAAGCAGCTCCTGGAATGCTGCCTTCCCAGGCTGGGTTTCCCTGCTCCACAGTCACGCCCTTGGGCAGCCCAGCAGCCAACTACTGCGTGGTGGAAACGGTGTTTGCGGGCCCAGCCCAGACGACATAGGTGAGTCCCCGGGCCCATCGCATTTGCCCCCTTTTGCGGCACAGATGCCGCCTGGGGAGGGCACCAATGCAGAGGAAAGGCTGGGAAAGGCTCCCACACGCTGGCATCAACTCCAGCCTCACCTCCCCCGCACTCTGCAGTCCCATGCAGGGAGGTCCTGGGGGCAGCAGCGAGGGACAGCCCCCCGGGGGCACCTGATCACCCACTTCCTGTGTATCACTAACTCCGAACACCAGTGAGGGCTGGGGCTGGCTCTCCAGGGCCCCAGACAGTGGTGATGCGGAGAGTTGGAAAAGGCTGGGGGATGGGTCTGTGAGGAGCAGGGAAAGCCGAGCTCAGGGGGAGGCTCTGCATCCTGTAGGGACGCCCCTAGAGAGAGTCGGCCACGGTGGGGCACAGACAGGCAGGTGGACATCATGACCACACCATGGACAGCAGCCAGCAGGCCCTGGGGCAGAGTGGCATGGGGGCAGGAATGGTGGCTACACCAACAGCATGAGCTCCTTTTCCAAGACTGATCTAGAGCAAGTCCCACCCACGCAGAACAAGCCCTCTTTACAGATCATCAGACATGTGGGGAGAGCAGGGCTGCAGGCCGAGAGGAGGAGGCTGGGGACGGCGTGCTCTGTCTGGATGGACTTCCTGGAATAGCCTCCGAGTGCAAAAATAGCGTGTCCATGTGATGGCGACCAGGTGTCCCCGAAGCACAGAAAGCGCTGAGTCAGCAGCATGGACTCCTCCGAAGGCACGTGAGCTGGGTGGCCACGGCTGTGGGCTGGAGCCTCGCACATCCTCAACACTAAGTGCCCAGCCCTGAGCCTACCGTCTGGAGGCAGGGCAGTCTCACTTGACACCTGGGCTCTGAAGGGGACACAGCCTATTCTGGCTGAAATAGACTTCCTAGCAGATGTGGAGAATCCCCCTTGCCAACTCCACCTCTGCAGTCCCAGCACCCCCAGCAGCCCTGCTTCTGAGCCCGAAACCCACTTTGTAGCAAAAACAGGCACCATGGCAGGGGTCATGGAGCTCCCTGTGTCTTGGTGTCACTTTCTCCAGGTGCGGGCTCCTGATGGGAAGCCCTGAGGCTCAGTGCAGCCAGGATGCAGCTCCTGGCCCTGTGGCCTCCAGTCTGAGTTTCCCTCGACCAGATGAAGCTCCCTGGTCCTGTCTGCCCCACACCCCGCAGAGCAGAGCGAGTGAGGCAGGGCTGTACTGGAGGAAAGCTAGGAGTCCACCTCAAACTACAGAAAGCAAAATGAGGGCGTCCCTGCCTTTCCCTGACACCGAGAGCAGAAGAGCAGCCTCTTGGTTTCCCACCAGGAGCCTGCACCTGGAGAAAATGACACCAAGACACAGGAACGATTGGAGATGATCCCGGGCAGAGCCCCAGTGCTGGCCTTCAGTGACAAAAGGGACATCCTCCCCAGATTTTCCTAAGGTCTGACCTTGCCTGTGTTCCCTGCTTCCTCTCACAGCCGCCTCTTGCCAAGGCCAAATCCCCAGCTACTGGACAGGCTCCACCGCTTACATCCCACGGGTCCTTCCGCGGCGGTGCTTCCGCGCACCTGTGGCTCTTATCAAACAACTGCCACTACTTCCGTCCTCAGGACAGGGTTGAGCTCCTTATCCTGGCACCTGGGGCGCGGTGTGAGGGGGTACACAGGCAATCAGGCGATGGGCGGTGCCGGGCCTGAGCTGGGGGGTACAGCTGGCTGTTGGTACCAGGGCTGCATCTATCTGGACGCTGCAGCCAGGATGGCCCATGCCCAGCAGGGGCGTCAGGGTCAGACCTGATGTGGGCCGCGAGGCCCTATGGGCTCCGTGGAGAGGAGCCCAGGGAAGAGCAGGCGGAACCGTGGGTGAAGTAGGCCCGCGGCACCAGCGCAGAAGCAGGAGGGCGGGCAGCCGCGAGGACAGAATGAGCAGTAAGGAAGGCGGCGGGCGCGTGGACACCGACGAGTTCGCGTTGGGAGGCGCTGCTGAGCCTCAGGGCGGTTCCGGGCCCGGCACAAGGTTTGAGCGGCCGACCCGGTCGGGAGCAGCGCAGGGTGGGAGCTGCGGAGCCTAAGAAGGCGGTCTGGCCCGAGGCGACCGCGCGGTGTCCCGTTTCCTGCCACCGGAGGGAGGCGCGCGCTGGGCGGGCACGATGCGGTGGACCCGCGATGAAGGCGGACCCGGGATGGAGGCGGCCCCGACCCCCACGAGGGCGACTGGCGCAAGGCTGGGTCTTCCCGAGAGGCTACGCAACCGGGCGGCGGGCGAGAGCCGGTCGCGGCGGGAGGGGCTTGGGCGTGTCGCGGGTCTGCGCCGAGCACTCACAGGTGAGGGTACACGCGCATACACACCCGTGCACGCACCTGCACGCGCGCACAAGCACACGTGTATATGACATGCAAGCGCCACACGTCTATATGACATGCAAGCGCATGCCCACACCGAGCGTGTCCCGGCCCAGGGCAGCCCCCTGCCAACAGCCCACCTGCTCAACCCCAGCGGGCGCGGGACGCGCGGGCTCTCACCTGGAGGGGCCTGTGGGCTCTCAGCCGGCGCCGGCTCCCTTGCCTGCCGGCCCGCTTTCCTCTGCAGCGGGCGGTTCTCACCGGGCTTCCCTAGGGGAAAAGGACCGTCAGTGAGCTTGGGGTGAGAGGCCCCCATACCCATCAGTCTCAAGAGACACTTATGGGGCACCAAAAGGGCCGTGCATCCTGGCAGATAGGGAGCACCCCACCCGGGCCTCCTCCCGAGGGAGGCACACGGACAACCTCAAGGAGCACGGGCTCCTCCAGCAGCACATACTCCACTGCACAGCGGGCCTCAGGGAGGCACAGGCGAGAGCCAGCCAGCAGGAACGCACCCAGGCTCTTGTGGGCCAAGAATAGGCAGGTTGCATCTCTGCTAAAAGGACCCTGTGGGCTGGCAGTGCTGCCTGCTGGCCCTGCCCCACCCCTTACATTGTCCACCACCTTATGCCACGTCCCTCCCCCAGGCCCTTCCCATCTCTGTGTGTCCAATTGGGCACTCCCCTGGCAGGTGGCTGTCCCTCTGCTCCTGAGCTTCTGGGGCTAGGACTGAAGAGGAGCAGGAGCACTGCTCCAGGCAGGGTTGGGCCAGGCAAACCAGTCGGGCCAGTGTGACTGAACCGGCTGGGATGGGGCCCTGGGCGTGGGTGTGAGTCAGCGGCCCCGGGCTGGGGAAACGCTAGGGAGGAGGCCACCTGGAGCCCACCCTCCCAACAGGAAGCCCAGAGGACGCTGGTGTTTGGGGCTAGCCCTGTACCCCCACCTCCGGCCCCAAGACCCAAAGGCAGCTCTGGTCCAGTCAGGCCCTTGTTGCAGTGTGCAGGACAGCCAGCCCCCAGGCAGGACGGCACCAAGAGCCCCGGCCCCACCTCCATGACCGCCAGGACTTTTCTTTGGGCCCCACATCCGTTCACAAAGTGCCATGCGGGCCTTTGAGGGCCCAGTCTCTCCCGTCAGCCACAGTGCAGTGGCCCAAACCCTGCCCTCGCTCCCACTGTGTCCCTGGACCCTTTGTCTCCACCAAACACCACGGGCAAGCCCAAACCCCAGCGGTGCTCCTGGGAGCGTGCTAGCTGCCCTGGAGCCCTCCGGAGTGCGCGGGCTGGGGGTTCCCATGGTCAGCTGGGCTCAGGTTATCTGTGGCCAGGGAGGGTCTGGGCCCTGAGGGTCAGTGCGGCCAGGATGCAGTTCCCTCAACCAGCTGTGGGACTGGGGGAGCTGGGGTGAGGCGGGAGCGGGGGGCATTGGTGCCGCCCAGGGCAGGACCAGGCACGCCCGTTGCTGTGCACAGCCGGCGCTCTGGCTGCGGCGCTGCCTCCTCCAGCTTCTCAGCCTCCCTCCCAGTCTCGCCAGCAGGGCCTGCGGCCTGTAAAACCCCGTGCCGCCGTGTCAGCGCGTTAGTCAGCCTCAGCCCAGGCGAGCCACCACGCCGCGGAGTCCCTATAAACTCCCTGGTGTGGCCCAGCCCCACCGAGTGGGGTCAGTGAGGCCCACAGGCAGAGCCAGAGTCCCGAGCTGCGGTGCTGCGGGCACCAGCCAAGGGGCAGGACCTGGAACAGGGGGCCGAGCCTGGCGTGGGAGCACACAGCCACTGTGGCCTCCAGGGACGCCCTCTGAGCTGGCCTGAGGCCGGCCAGTCGATGAGCCAGGGCCCCTGGGGAGCAGACACCTGGTGAAGGAGACGCTGGATCCAGGGCCATGTCTGGGAAACGAGGTCGAGTTCGCAAACACCGGGCCAGGAGGGCAGGCAGGGCCCAGCCGGCAGCTGGGCAGCAGGGCCCTGAGGTCGAGCCCCCGCCCCTCACCCCAGGGGGCCCTCAGGGTGATGCGGGGGTGGCCCCTACAGGGCACGTGACCAGCATCGAGCCAGCACCTCAGGGACACCCCAGGGTGGCCAGGCCAGAGCAGCCACAGGCAGCCTCGAGGCCGGTGCCGGCTGCTGCTCCAGGGTCTGAGCTGGTGCTGGTTCTCACTGGGCACATGGAAGGCTGTGGAGCAGGGGGCCCCATGCCGGCCCTGGGACCTGAACTGCTGAGGCTCCATGAGGTCCAGCTTTGCCTGGCCCAGGAGCAGCTGCTGCTGGAGGACCGGTGGAGGCAGGTCCAGCTGCAGATGCAGCTGTGGCGGGAGGAGCAGCTGTGGCTGCAGCAGCTACAGGAGGAGCAGCTGTGGCTGCAGCAGCTGCAGGAGGAGCAGGCCTGGGTGCACGTGGAGGGGCTGCAGCTGGCCATGGCCCTGGAGCAGCTCCGGAGTGAGGGCCTCGAAGCACTGCAGACCCAAGGCCAGGTAAGGCCTGGATGGGGTGGTGGGGAGGGGATCCCGGACCCTTGTGTTGGTGCGGTGGCCACTCCAGCAACCTAGGGATGCCTGTGGAGGGCCAGGAAGCCAGGCTGGATGCAGGGCATCTGTGGGCCCATTTTCACATATGCCAAGTGAAGCCCGTGCCCGCCACGCAGGGCACTGCAAGACCAAGGGACAGCAAGCCTGCCTAGGCTGGCCCAACGCTTGGTGGAAGTGGGCACTGAGGGCAGATACTTGTTCAGGGACAGAGGTGTCCCTGCAGCAGACCCAGGTATGCTGGGCCAGAGCTGTCCAGGGCAGTGTATGGGCTGCGGTGCAGGGCGAAGGCCTGGGGGTGCAGTCAGTAGGTAGCAGAACTGAAGAGCACAGCCCCCACCCACGCAACCCAGTTTCCTGGCCGGCAGGTCCGCCTGCCCTGCCCCGTTTATTGGAGTGCAGTGTACTCAGGGCTAGAGACTGCGGAAGCAGCATGCGGCGCCTGTGCCCATTATCCTCATTCCAGGAGGGCTGCTGGCCTCAGACGCAGCTGGGGCTATTTTGGGGAACTAGGATCTAACCCCAGCCTGGTGTGGAGGAGTGGTCACCATCATCCCACCTGCTCCTGTGAATCTGGGAGCTCTCTGGCATCCAGGGGTGTTAGGCCAGGCCCACTCTAAGCAGAGGGGCAGTCTGGGGAGCAGTCTGGGATACTCTCTTAGTAATCACAGACCCCAGCGCAGGCCTGGGTGCTGAAGGACCCCAGATCTGCAGCCTGGAATGTGTTCACAGCCAGCACAGAGAATAAATGGGAGTTGGGGCAAGGGAGTGACAACAGTGAAGGCGGGGTCGGGGGGGATCTGGGGGAAGTCCCCTTCCCGACCCACAGGAAAACCCAGCCCAGGTGAGTTGTCACCATCCAACCTGGAAGTGACTACGGAGAAGGTGACTGGGAGCAAAGCGGCAGGCAGAGGGCAGCACAGGACGGCCAGATGGAGCAGAGTCAGAGCAGAACACATATTTAGACTGAGAATCCCCAACTTGGACTCAAGCCCTCCTGTTTCAAAACCCATTTTTGGCCACCTAGGCCCCTCCCACTGGCTCCTGCCCCCTTCCCATCCCCCAAAACTGGGCTTCTCTGAGCGCTACCCCCAGGCCCCCATCCCAACCCCAGGCGTATAAGATTAAGGCTGGGCCAGGCACGGTGGCTGAAGCCTGTAATCCCAGCACTTTGGGAGGCTGAGGTGGGCGGATCACCTGAGGTCAGGAATTCGAGACTAGCCTGGCCAACATGGCGAAACCCCTCTCTACTAAAACAAAAATACGAAAATTAGCAGGGCGTGGTGGCACACATCCATAATCCCAGCTACTCAGGAGGCCGAAGCAGAAGAATCACTTGAACCCAGGAGGTGGAGGTTGCACTGAGTCGGGATTGTACTCGACTGGGCGACAAGAGCGAGACTCCGTCTCAAAAAAAAAAAAAAAAAAGATTCAGACTCAAGGCCCGAGATGAATGAATGAACCCTCTGTCAGTCACACCTAATCCCAACTCAGAGATCCCCTGAGAGCCACTCTTGGAAGAAGGGCTCTCCTCAGAGGGGGTGTCTCTCAGTGGTTACACAGAAGGTCTCACAGGTCCGTGTTTGGGTGACAGTGCCCTGGAGGTCAGAGGGTGCACTCACCAGCAGTGGCTCTCGGCTTGGGCCCAGGGTGGAGCGTCTGCCACTTCCCAGCTGCAGCTTTGGGTCCCCCCTTCTTACTGTGCATTCTCCTGGGGGATGGGTAGGGAAGGACCAGGGAGGGGGTGCTCAGAGTGGCAGAGGGCAGGGACAGCGGCAGTGGGGAACAGGGCACACCACGGGGGCCTGAGTGGATAACAGCAGGAACATGGGCTTCCCCCAAGGCTTCCCAGCTGGTGTCCTGTCTGCCTGCCCGCCCCAGGTGTGTGCCCAGAAGCTTGAGCCGGGATGCCTGGCAAGAGCACTTGGCCACATCCCATCCCCCCGGCTGTGGCTTGCCTGCTCCTCCACCCCAGGCTCAGCTCATCCCGCCAGGCCAAGGATCTGGAGTCCAGCACTCTTCTCACTGCCCCAAGGTGCTGGGTTGCCAGTGGGACGGTCTTTGTTCTCACCATAAGCATGAGCACGGCCCTCTCTGCTGAAGCCTCCATGCCTCTCCACTGCCCTGGGAACCCAGCCCACCCGTGAGCCTGCTCCCCAGCCCACCCAAGGCACTCACCCCTCCACGCCCTCAGACCCTATGTGGTCCCGGCCTTGGCAGATGGTGTTGTCAGGTCCTGGAGTAATACCCCTCTCCCTAGTCCACACAGCTGACCCCCAAGTTCATTTCCCTGGGAGGCTCCTCCTGCCTGCTTTGGCCTGTCGGGGTCCTCCCTGGTGCCCCATGCCCCTCACCCGCTACAGCACAGTTGCCTGGGCACTGGTCTGACCCCCCACCCATGTTTCCAGCATACTGGTACCAGTGGGGTGTCACTGAGTGTCTGGGGAAAGAACAAATGAAACTGGGAGTGACCCTGAAAACAGAAAATAGGATCACATGGCAAGAGGGACAAACAGAAAGGTGACTGATACCATCAGAAAGCGTTCAGGCAGGGCCAGTCCTTGGGGTGGGAGTGGCAGGGGTGAAGGGTGGTGGTTTGGACAGGTAATCCAGTGCAGGGCAGGGCCTAAGTGGGGGGAGAGGCCCTAAGTGAGGGCCTGAGGGGGATTTGGGGGTTCTGGAGCACCCAGGGGCAGCTCGGGGTAGTGTGTGGGGTTGCTGTGTTCATGCGGGGGCGTCTGGTATGTGAGGCTTGGTGTGCACACTGGGTCCCTTGTCCGTGTTGGGGCTTGGTTTTCGCGGGGTCCCCGAGTGTACACCCAGGGTTCTATATGTGTGAGGGAGGTCCCCTGGTCTCTCAGAGTCAGTGTGAATATGGCATCCCTGTTTGTGTGTGGGATCGGTGTCTGAGGGCTCTCATATGCAGGTGGGGTTCCCTACGTGTGCGGACGTCAGCGTGTTTGTGGGTGACTGAAGTGGATAGGACTGGGTGTTCTTGTTGGGTTCTGTCTTCCTGAGGAGTCTCCTGTGCTTGGGGGGTTGGTGCACACGAGGGACAGGTCATTCGGGGTCCGCATGTGCATTGGGGGTCACTGCAGCAGAGTCCCCTACAAGTGTGGGCATGGATGTGAAGGGATGAGGGAGAAAGATGGGGAACCCCAGGTACTTGTGGGCATCAGTGTGTGTGTGTGGTGGGGGTCGGGGCCTGGGGGTCCTCTGTTGGGCGGGATCCCCTCTACGTGTGGGACGCTGGTGCGGTGGGAGACCGGTGTGTGGTGAATGGATCCCCTGTGCTTTCGGGGCTCCCAGACCCGGCCCCGCCCGGGGCTCGACGCCGCCCCAGCGCCCTCACCTGCCGCACCTGCCTTCACCAACTCGGCGAGGAGGTCAGAGCTCCGCCCCTTGCGTCGGGCTGGCTTGTTTCCTAGCGACTGAGCCGGAACTTCCGAGTCACCCCAACTTCCGGGGCGAGGGTCAGGGGTCAGGCTAGGAACTTTGAGCCTGGGGTCAACAGTTGGGCTCCTGGGGGTCGAGGCCTTTGAAGTGGGGGCCTCACGGTCTCCGGCGGCGCTGGGCCGGGGTTTCTGGGCACGTGGCCGCAGGGCACGGGCGAGTCGGGGCGGAGGGTCGGGGCGCGGGCCGGGGGCGCGGTCCGGGGCGGGCGGCGGGGCCGCGGCGGGCGCGGGGCGCAGGAATGCGGGCGCGCCGCGGGTGGGGCCGCTCCGCCCCCAGGTGCTGCCCGGGCAGGCAGGAGGCAGGAGCGACGGGCGGGGCGGGGGCGGGCGCGTGAATCAGGCCGGGCGGGCCGCGGCAGGGAGTGGCTGCCGGACCGACCGGACCGCGAGGCCGCTGGGCGGCGGTCGGCTCCTGCTGCCCCTGTGCCGAGACCCCGCGCACCTGGCCAGGTAGGGCCCCCCTCCCCCGGCCCGGGCGGGGCGAGGCGGGGGCGGGCGCCCCTCGGTGCGGTCCCACCTGGGCTACCCTCGCGCCCGCACCTGGGCCGGGGCCGCGCGACCCAGAGAGGGGAGGTGGGAGTGGAGCGCGGCCGCGTGCGCGGGGCCGGGGCGGCGGGTCAGCTCGGACAGGGGGCGCCGCTGTGCGGATATGGACGCGAGCGCCCTCGCACGACGGCAGCCCGAGAAGAGCCGAGTGGGAAGCGGCCCGGGATCTGGGTCGAGCCTGCCTGGCCGTCCCGACTCGCTGCTGCCCTCGCGGCCTAGCTGGAGTCTGGGTGCTGGGCACGGCCTGGACCCTTCCCTGGGGACGCCCGCCCGGGCCACCGTGGACTGGGGTGGCCAGGGTGCGGCCTGGATCCCCGCCTGGCAAGCAGGGCGAGTGACGGGAGGGCTGCCCGTAGCGCCCATGTTCCAGGGCTGGGGTGGGTGGATGGGGCACCCAGCCGCCGCAGCCGCGAGCTCGCAGGGTGCACTGACCCCGTTGGGGGCTGGGGTGCCCACCCCGCAAGCTATCACTGAGCGACTTCCGGTCTGTGAGCCCTGTCCTCCGCACCCCACCTTTCCGCCTCCTAGAGCCTCCGCGCCCTCCTGGGCCCATCGGAACTTGGCACAGGCTCACCCCACTTTGTGTAGGAACTCCGGATCCTTCCATGGGGTCCTCCTTCCAGATACTCAGGAACCCCACTTCCTGCCAGGGTGGAGAGGATGGGGTCCTTGAAGGCCAGCTGAGGGCCCTGACTTCGAGTCAGAGGTCAGGGGTCAGCAGCAGAAGAGTGGATTCGTGCTGAGTCATTGGCCATGGGTGGGTTCCGTGCCCTACCTCCCTTGGGCAAGCGTTTGGTAGGCAAATGTGTGGGCATGCAGGCCACTGGGGTGCTCCATCTCAGGCTTGGGAGTGTCTGCGGCCCCGTCCATAGCCCAGCAGACACGTACCCATGAAAGGACACGATGTGAGGAATGAAGCCATTGGAGGTCTGGGCATCACCCTGTGATGATGAGGGGTGTCTGCTGGGAGGGCTCCTGGCAACGGGGGATTCCACAGTCCAGATGATCCCTGCCCCCATTACACACAGCCTGGAGCCTGGATGCTGTGTGGATATCCCTCCCCTGTGAAATCCTAAGGGACAGTGGGGGTCCTTTCTAGAGTGTCCCCCAGCGTCGGGAAGTGCCCTCAAACAAGGTTAGCAGGGTTGTTCCCCCTGCCCTGTATGGTCAGACACCGCCCCTACAGCCAGGCTGGCAGTGGTGAGTGGGCGCCCCGGCCCAGCCAGACAGGCCTACACCTCACCCCCATGTGGTTGGCCTCGATCTGCCCTAACGAGCCCCATATGTCAACCATGAGGACAATGCCCCAACAAAGAAATGTTGGGACAGCTTCTCCCAGGCCAGTTGGCATCTGGGGCTGTTGAGTGGCACCAGGTATTTCCCATGTCCCAACTCCATGTCACCCCCGGGGGTACCAGGCAGGACGGCGGCCTCCTGACCCCAACATTCTCAGCCTAGTGGCTCCGGTTAGCACCCGTGCAGTCCAGCTGGCCAGCGCCCATCCTGTCAGTGCCCCAGGGCACACTCCTCTGTCTGGGCTGAACCACCTTCCCAGCCAGGGCCAACATTCGGGAACCTGTGTGCTAGGCGGGGATAGGTGTCCTGCCTCCCTCCCCAACCCGAGGAGCAGTGGGATGGGCTGAGCGGTCCCTAGGGCTCTCCTTCCAGGGAGAGGTACCCAGGTAGCTCGGTGACCCCAGGCGTGGGCCCTGGGTGCGCCCCATCTGACCTTTCTGGAGAGGCCAGGCACCCTGCAGGGACCCTTTGGAGAACAGATTGGGCTGTGGGGCAGCCAAGTATGGATGATGGTGGGGAGCCCAGGACCTGGAAAGGTCCCTGCTGCCCTGGACGGGGGGCTGGTGGCAACAGGACTCTGAGCAAGTGGAGAGCCAGATCTGGGCGATATGGAGTGCAGGCCCTGCAGGGCCCTGTGGGCACCAAGGGGTTGTGGTCCAGGGAGGTGTTATCTGAGAAGGACAGTGACAAGAAAGGTCAAGGGAAGGAGGGGGACTGGTAGACAGAGACAGAGTCTAGGGGTCAGTGTTGCAAGGCTGGGCAGTCATAGAATGGGCTGTGGGAACCCAATTGTGAAACCCTGGGGATGGGGAGGAGGTGTCGCCCGGGGCTATGCGTAGGGCTTAGGGTTGCCATTCCAGGAGGAGGGTGGTCACAGCCCTGTTTGCTGCGCTCACCTTGGCTAGGCACGGTGTCTTGTGGACCCTCAGCTGTGTTGTGCAGTAGAGGTAGGCCAGAGAGGTGCAGTGACCTACCCACGGTTTCCCAGGCAGTCAGGGACAGACACATGCCAGCATGGGTGGCACCAGCTTATCCAGTAGGCACAGTGCCAGGGGCCTGTGAATGTCTTAAGAAAAAAGTGAATACTATAATGATGAATACAGCCTGGATTATGTTTGTCTTTAAGCCAACAGTCATAAAATGTTTTGGGGGGCGGTTGGTTTTATTTTCATTTTTTGTAGCGATGCAGTCTCTATCACCCAGGCAGGAGTGCAGCGTCACAATCATAACTCATAGCAGCCTCCAACTCCTGGGCTCAAACAATCCTTGTCTCAGCTTCCCAAGTGGCTGGGACTGCATGCGCACGCCACCATGCCTGCCTGATGTTTAAAATTTTTTGTAGAGATGGGGTCTTGCTGTGTTGCTCAGGCTGGTTTCAAACTCTTGGCTTCAAGCGGTTGTCCTGCCTCAGCCTCCCAGAGGAAGGAGAGACAAGGCTGGGATACCTGTGCCCCACCCTCTACCAGTATCCCCTCAGCTTGGGGTGTCCCTCAGTCTGGGTTGCCCTCTGTGAGCCTGGCTCAGCTGGTGTCCTGGAAGGCCTCCTGGGCATGGGCTAAACTTCAGCCTACCCAAGTCACTGACAGCCCCTTCCACAGTGTGTCCATTCTAGAGGGTAGGAGTGGTCCCAGTGCCCCCACCCCTAGTCATGTGTCTCCCTGCCCCTCCAGACCCCTGGCCCCAACATGGCCCGTCGCTCCCAGAGCTCCTCGCAGGGGGACAACCCACTGGCACCCGGGTACCTGCCGCCTCACTACAAAGAGTACTACCGCCTGGCGGTGGATGCACTGGCCGAGGGTGGCTCGGAGGCCTACAGCCGCTTCCTGGCGACTGAGGGGGCACCAGACTTCCTGTGCCCTGAAGAGCTGGAACATGTGAGCCGACACCTTCGGCCTCCACAGTATGTTACCCGAGAGCCACCCGAAGGCAGCCTTCTCGACGTGGACATGGATGGCTCCTCAGGTACATACTGGCCAGTGAACTCAGACCAGGCCGTGCCTGAGCTTGACCTGGGCTGGCCTCTGACCTTCGGCTTCCAGGGCACCGAGGTGACCACCTTGGTGCAGCCACCGCCCCCCGACAGCCCCAGCATCAAGGATGAGGCCCGCAGGATGATCCGTTCCGCCCAGCAGGTGCGCCATCTTGGGCTCAAGGGTAGTGGGGAGGGGCCAGGGCTAGAGGCACCAGGGTGGAGGAGACGCATGAGCACGATCAGCTTGGGTGAACCCTGAGCTCCAGCTGGAGCGGGGGTTCCTGGCAACAATCTTCAGGGCCGCCAGGTCTCGATCATCAGGGGCTACAGGCTCTGCACGGGTCTGCTTGCCCATGGTCATGGCCAGTGCCCAGAAATTCAGGGGCTCTGAGATGGGTGGGCACCGCCCCAGCCTGGGTTGATTGTTCAGATAATTACCTCTCATCCTGCCCGGTGGCCCTTGGCCAGCTGAGGGCTTCTAACCCTCACCAAACAGCTAGCAGACGGTGCAGGGTGCATCAGGTCCAGACGCTAAAGGCCCATGACTTTCTCCCCTGCCCATGGCAGCAACCCTGTCCCAGGGCAGAACTGGAGCCTGGGACTCAGCCCTGACAGCTGTCCTGGAGTGGGGGCAGCTCAGCCGTCTGTAGGGTGGAGGGGATTTTGAGGTGCCCTTGCCATGCCCCCAGCGGGGCCCCATACCCCAACCTGGCCCACCCTCGTCCAGGGTTCTCTGCCCTGCACCTGCCTCGGCTCCCTCCTCATGGCCAGCCACTCCACACCTCTTCTCCTTCTGGTCCTGTGGTCCCTTCCTCCTACCCATCTTCCAGACGCAGCCCCACTCCCAGGGATGGACTAGCTTGTTTCACAGTGGTTGTGGGTGATCCAGACGCCTCCTGGGCGTGGTGGGGAGGCTGGACAATAGTGTGGGGACAGCAGGGGCCTCTCCTCTCTGTCCTGACCCGCCCCTGCAGGTGGTGGCCGTGGTGATGGACATGTTCACTGATGTGGACCTGCTCAGCGAAGTGCTGGAGGCCGCCGCCCGTCGGGTCCCAGTCTACATCCTGCTGGATGAGATGAACGCGCAGCACTTCCTGGACATGGCCGACAAGTGCCGTGTCAACCTGCACCACGTGGATGTGAGTTCCCGGGAGTGGGAGATTGGGGAGGACCCGCGGCAGAGATCTGACTCCCCTCCCTCCCCAGTTCCTGCGGGTACGGACTGTGGCGGGCCCCACCTACTACTGCCGCACTGGGAAGTCCTTCAAGGGCCACGTCAAGGAGAAGTTCCTGCTGGTGGACTGTGCCGTGGTGATGAGTGGGAGCTACAGGTGCGCCCGCGAGCTTCCCTCACCCCCTTCTCTGGGGCCTCCTCCTGTAGCCCCAGCACCCCCTTTCCACACCAGGGCCCTCCTTGCCAGGAGCCCTTGTCCTGTATCCCTGCGTCCTCCCCGCCCCACCCGATGCCCACGGGGCTGCAGTGCCCTCGCTCCAGCTCAGTTTGACTCTGGCCCTGACCCCCCACAGCTTCATGTGGTCCTTTGAGAAGATCCACCGCAGCCTGGCACACGTGTTCCAAGGAGAGCTGGTCTCCAGCTTCGATGAGGAGTTCCGCATCCTCTTCGCGCAGTCCGAGCCGCTTGTGCCCTCGGCCGCGGCCCTGGCCCGCATGGATGCCTATGCCCTGGCTCCGTATGCCGGGGCCGGGCCCCTTGTGGGCGTCCCTGGGGTCGGGGCGCCAACCCCTTTCTCCTTCCCGAAACGAGCGCACCTCCTGTTCCCGCCACCCCGGGAAGAGGGCCTGGGCTTCCCCTCCTTCCTCGACCCGGACCGCCACTTCCTGTCGGCCTTCCGCCGGGAGGAGCCTCCACGGATGCCGGGGGGCGCGCTGGAGCCGCACGCGGGCCTGCGGCCGCTCTCGCGGCGCCTGGAGGCCGAGGCCGGGCAGGCTGGGGAGCTCGCGGGCGCGCGGGGCTTCTTCCAGGCGCGGCACCTGGAGATGGACGCCTTCAAGCGGCACAGCTTCGCGACCGAGGGCGCAGGCGCCGTGGAGAACTTCGCGGCCGCGCGGCAGGTGTCTCGGCAGACGTTCCTCAGCCACGGCGACGACTTCCGCTTCCAGACCAGCCACTTCCACCGCGACCAGCTCTACCAGCAGCAGTACCAGTGGGACCCGCAGCCCGCGCCGGCGCGCCCGCAGGGCCTGTTCGAGAAGCTTCGCGGGGGCCGCGCGGGTTTCGCGGACCCGGATGACTTCACCTTGGGCGCTGGGCCCCGCTTCCCGGAGCTCGGACCCGACGGGCACCAGCGGCTGGACTACGTGCCGTCCAGCGCGTCCCGCGAGGTGCGCCACGGCTCGGACCCCGCCTTCGGGCCCGGACCCCGCGGCCTGGAGCCCAGCGGGGCCCCGCGCCCCAACCTGACCCAGCGCTTCCCATGCCAGGCCGCGGTGAGGCCCGGCCCAGACTCCACTCCCCAGGCGGAGCCGGAGCGCAGGGGCGGGCCCGAGGGGCGGGCCGGGCTGCGGCGCTGGCGCCTGGCCTCCTACTTGAGCGGATGCCATGGCGAGGATGGGGGCGACGACGGCCTGCCGGCGCCCATGGAAGCGGAGGCTTACGAAGACGACGTGTTGCCTCCCGGGGGCCGGGCAGCTGCCGGCGACCTGCTCCCCTCGGCCTTCCGCGTCCCTGCAGCCTTCCCCACGAAGGTCCCGGTGCCAGGCTCGGGCAGCGGCGGCGGCAACGGCCCAGAGCGCGAGGGCCCGGAGGAGCCCGGCCTGGCCAAGCAGGACTCGTTCCGCTCGCGCCTGAACCCCCTGGTCCAGCGCAGCTCCAGGCTGCGCTCCTCGCTCATCTTCAGCACGTCACAGGCTGAGGGTACGGCCGGGACTGCGGCGGCCACAGAGAAGGTGCAGCTGCTGCACAAGGAGCAGACGGTCAGCGAGACGCTGGGGCCCGGCGGAGAGGCCGTGCGCTCCGCGGCTTCCACCAAGGTGGCGGAGCTGCTGGAGAAGTACAAAGGCCCAGCCCGTGATTCCGGCGGCGGCGTGGGCGCCATCACCGTTGCCAACCACAGCAAGACCATCGTGTCCCAGGCATGGCGGGAAGAGGTGGCAGCCCCAGGTGGCGTGGGTGGCGAGCGCCGCAGCCTCGAGAGCTGCCTCCTGGACCTGCGCGACTCTTTTGCGCAGCAACTGCACCAGGAGGCGGAGCGGCAGCCGGGAGCCGCCTCGCTCACCGCGGCGCAGCTGCTCGACACGCTGGGCCGGAGCGGCTCCGACCGCCTGCCCTCCCGCTTCCTCTCTGCCCAGGGCCGCGCAACCTCCCCGGAAGGGCTGGACAGCCCTCTGCCCTTGGAAGGGCCCGGGGCGCACCAGGTGCTCCATAATGAGCCAAAAGGGAGCCCCACCTCGGCTTACCCTGAGCGGAAGGGGAGCCCCACGCCCGGGTTTTCCACTCGAAGAGGAAGTCCAACTACAGGATTTATTGAGCAGAAAGGGAGCCCCACCTCAGCCTACCCCGAGCGCAGGAGCAGTCCGGTGCCACCCGTACCGGAGCGCAGGGGCAGTCCGGTGCCCCCCGTGCCAGAGCGCAGGGGGAGTCCGGTGCCTCCCGTGCCGGAGCGCAGGGGCAGCCTCACTCTTACCTTCTCCGGGGAGTCCCCGAAGGCTGGGCCCGTGGAGGAGGGGCCGAGCGGCCCCATGGAAGTCCTGCGCAAAGGCTCCCTGCGCCTTAGGCAGCTGCTGAGCCCCAAGGGCGAGCGGCGCATGGAGGATGAGAGTGGCTTCCCAGTGCCGCAGGAGAACGGGCAACCTGAGAGCCCGCGGCGGCCGTCACTGGGCCGGGGTGACAGCACAGAGGCTGCCACAGGAGATGAGCGGGGCCCGCGGGCGCGCCTGACTTCAGCCACGGCCAATGCCTTGTACAGCAGCAACCTTCGAGATGACACGAAGGCCATTCTGGAGCAGATCAGCGCCCACGGCCAGAAGCACCGTGCAGTCCCTGCCCCGGGCCCGGGCCCGGCCCACAGCAGCCCCGAGCTAGGCCGTCCACCGGCTGCTGGCGGCCTGGCCCCGGATATGTCCGACAAGGACAAGTGTTCAGCCATTTTCCGCTCGGACAGCCTGGGGACCCAGGGCCGGCTGAGCCGCACGCTGCCAGCCAGCGCGGAGGAGCGTGATCGGCTGCTGCGCCGCATGGAGAGCATGCGCAAGGAGAAGCGCGTGTACAGCCGCTTTGAGGTCTTCTGCAAGAAAGAGGAGGCCAGCGGCCCTGGGGCAGGGGAAGGCCCCGCGGAGGAGGGCACCAGGGACAGCAAGGTGGGCAAGTTCGTGCCCAAGATCCTGGGCACGTTCAAAGGCAAGAAGTGAGTCTCCTGACATCGCTGCCACGGTCACCCAGAGCCCCCACGGAAAAGAGAGCCCTGCGCATGGGTTTGAGCAGAGGCTGTCAGGCCACGGCCACTTGGGACTTGGCTGAGTGCGCCAGACCTCAGCTCCACTGGAGGCTCACCTGGCAGCTGCTGTCTCTGCCCCGGCCTCCACAACGCTGGGGCTCCAGCCCCTTGCCACCAGTGCCTTTCTCCCCTCAGCACCTTCTCTCTCCAGCACCTTCTCTGCACCATCAGCCTTGCGTGGCGCAGCATCTGGCTCCGCCATCTCTTTGTGCCTCAGTCCCGCCCCACCTTTTTTTTTTTTTTTTTTTTTTTTTGAGACCCAGGGCTGGAATGCAGTTGAGTGGTCTCGGCTCACTGCAACCTCTGCCTCCTGGGTTCCTGCGATTCTCCTGCCTCAGCCTCCTGAGTAGCTGGGATTACAGGTGCCTGCCACCATGCCCAGGTAATTTTTGTATTTTTAGTAGAGACAGGGTTTCACTATGTTGGCCAGGCTGGTCTCCAGCTCCTGGCCTCAAATGATCCGCCCGCCTCAGCCTCCCAAAGTCGGGGGATTACAGGCATGAGCCGCACACCCTTCTAAGTCTCTATCCTCTTGCAAGGGCCTCACCTCTGTGCCTCAATTCCCCATTCTCTGGGCCCTTTTCCTCCTCAGGGCCTCCTGTTCTCAGGGCCTCTCCCCTCCCTCCCTCCCTCCCTCCCTCCTCCCTCTCTCAGGGTCTTCTCCCTTCCTCCCCGCCCCCACCCCTGCCCAGGGTCTCCCCCGTCCTCAGGGCTTCACTTCCTTTTCTACTTGGATTCTCTGGCTCGCTGCCTCCCAGCATCTTTCTTGGAGGCCCGTCCTCTTGCTGTGGGGGAAGACTGGGCTGGCTGTGGGCAGTTTGCAAGGTCGGGGGGGAGCGTGAAGCTGGACCAGAAGATGCCCCTTGGAGTGGCAAGGAAGCTGGACAAGGCAGGCCACTGGGAAGGGGGTGCAGGGAAGCCCAAAGGTCTGCCTTGGCCAGGTCTGCCGTCTCCTCCAGCAAGGCTCTAGCCAGCACTGGGTGAGAGTGGGAGGGGCACTGGGCTTTGCAGCACAATAAAACATGGTCTGGACAACCTGTAGCCCTGGCCTCATGAGCACCCCCTGCACAGGCCCAGCCCAAGCCAGGTGCCAGAAGGGCCGGATTTGGGGGGGCTTATCCTTGACAGGTATGGGACCAGGTGAGGGCAGGGGACAAGGTGCAGCCCAGGCCAAGCCCAGCTGTTTAGACATAGGTCCTGGGCACCCCTGTAGGTGGGAGTGGTCCTTGCCCTCCTGGTGTCCAGCAGACAACCCCCTCCAACCCCATTCTCAGGTCCTTTCCTCTTTGTCACCAACACTAAGAATCTGTCTAGAGTTCCTGGGTTATCTTGTATCTCTTTTCACCCCCAGAGAGGAATTGCAGTTGACTCAGAATGACACATTTTGGCACCACATGTGTAGAACATCCCCCACTGTTAGATGCTAGCCTTGTGAAATTCATGTTTCTGTATTCTCTTTCTTTTCAAAAAATAATCTTTTTAGTGTAATAAATCCTAAGAGGGAACTGATTTAAGAAACAAGGCCACCAAACAAAGGCAGCAGTTCTGACTCCAGCAGCTGGGAGAGAAAGGGAAGTGACCCCACTCTCACTGCTGAACAGCCCACTGGTGACCAAAGCCACCACCCACGTAGGGATGACAGCAGGGACTTCTGGCCAGGGGCAAAGGTGCCTGGAAGTGGGATGCACCTGAGTGTCTCTTGGCCATGATGTTCTTGTGGGCACATCTGTGTGTGTGCTGCCTGGGGTGTCGCTGAGCGGACAGGCTCTCCAGCTGGAGCCCATGGAGAGGCCAGAGGCTGGCGGCCCTGCCTGGGCCTTTGGAGCCTCCTGCCTGCACCCTCCACATCCTCTAAACCATGATGCAGCACATTTCGGTGTTAATAAAACATAACACGGGCCGGGCGCGGTGGCTCAAGCCTGTAATCCCAGCACTTTGGGAGGCCGAGACGGGCGGATCACGAGGTCAGCAGATCGAGACCATCCTGGCTAACACTGGCTAACACGGTGAAACCCCGTCTCTACTAAAAAATACAAAAAACCAGCCGGGCGCAGTGGCGGGCGCCTGTAGTCCCAACTACTCGGGAGGCTGAGGCAGGAGAATGGCGTGAACCCGGGAGGCGGAGTTTGCAGTGAGCTGAGATCTGGCCACTGCACTCCAGCCTGGGCGGCAGAGCGAGACTCCGTCTCAAAAAAAAAAAAAAAAAAAAAAAAAAACATAACACACAAAATATTCTAGCACGTTCCCCAGTGTGTATAATCTCCCAGTTATTTCCTGCAGCCTTTAACCATGTGGCCTCCTGGATTTCCCCTGTGGACCCACCACCCAGCCCTGTGGGGGCACTAAAGACCCCCCAGCTCCACTTCCAAGGCCCACCTTGGCTCCTCCGACTTCACGCTGCTCTCCTGTTCCTGTCCCCGATGCCCCCTGTGCAGGCACACTCCTGAGTGCCCACCTGCGATTCCCCATTCAGCAGCCCTACCACACACTGCCCAGCCTGAGGCCAAGCCTCCAGCCCTGCAGCCCCCTGGCCTCTCTGCAGCGTCCTCTCCCACAGCTTCTTGGTCCTGCTTGTTCAGCACCCTAGGCCTTCAGGACCCAAGCAGCCCCCTTGGGAAACAAACCCCTGGGCTGGGTCTCTGACTGGCTCACCACTTCCTTGGGCCCTCCCGCTCCCTCCTCCACCGCCTCCAACCTTCTCCCAAGCCCAGCCTCCCTGAGTCTCTTGCAGGTGCCTGGCCTAGCACCAGGGCAGCGCTAGCTCCCACCCTCTGCTCAGCTTCCCCACCCACATCTTGTCCTTCCCCACCCTCCCGCATGGTGGCAATGGCTTCCACAACCCAGAGGCGTCCCTGCTCCTGGCAGCCCAACCCCCGACCACAGCACAGGCTGCGCCTTTCTGACTGTGAGCTCCTCCAGCGTGTGAGCTCCTCCAGCGTGTGAGCTTCCCAGACTGTGAGTCTGGCAGCCCAACCCCCCCACCGACAGCACAGGCTGCGCCCTTTAGACTGTGAGCTCCTCCCAGCCTGCGAACTTTCCAGCTGCCTTCCTGTGTTCCAGCCCCAACCCAGGGGCAGGTGCAGCTGAGGACACCTGGCACCCTAGGACACAGCTTTGTGTCCACAGGGCCCCTTTGATCTCTGCAGCCCTGCACAGCCCTGGCCTGAACTCATACCAGGGCCTTTGCCTGGGGGTGACAAGAGGAGGTAACCCTGACCTCACGAGATGTCTGTCTCCCACCCTCACCTACAGAGACCTGAAGACAGATCAGGCGCAGTGGCTGTACTGAGGGAGCGCAGGCTGCAATCCCTGACAGCAGGGGAGGGGCGAGGCTGCCCCCTTCTTTCTCCCCTTCTCTCCTCTGGCTCAGAGTCACAAACATGGCCATGAGGTGACCCTAGGTCCCTACCCCACAGGACCACCCTGAGGGGCAGCCTGGACCCTGAAGCCACAGCAGGTAGGAAAATGATGGACCAAGGACAGGAAGCTGCCCCAGGCAAACCTAGAGGGAAAAGCCCAGTGCGGGATGTGGAGTGGGCAGGGCCTCTAGTGGGGCGGGTGGCACTGAGCTCTGGGGTGGAGGTTTCAGGACAGGGGCGGTGGGGTCCTCAGAGGAGTGGAGGCTCCAGGAAAGGGGTCGGGCCCCCCAGCTAGTGGATGCTGTGACCTCAGAGGGGAGGGGAGGAACGATGGCTGCTCAGACTGGGGGCAGACATGACTTTATTGGAGGAAGTCACTGGGGCTGGGGCAGGGCCCTCATCTGCTCCCCCGAGGAGACCCAGGCGAGCTCCCTGGAACTTCAACGTGGCCTGGCAAAGCAGGGAGGGCTAAGGGGTGCAGGATATTGGGGAGGGGTCTGGGGAAGGGGCCGGGGCAGGAACAGGGGGCCAGGTGAAGGGAGTAGGGCAGCTCATACACGGTGCCTCTCCAGCAGGGGCAGGTGGCCCAGTGCCGAGTGGCAGACAGTCCCATAGGCTTGGGAGTAGCCTCCAAGCAGAGCCCTGGCGGCCCCCTGGGCACCCTGCAAGGCAGAGGTGCTGAACATCCTCCGGCCGGGCCGGGCCTCCGGAGGACGCCGGGGAGGGACCTGTGTGTAGTTGAGGGTCACATGAAGAGGGTGTCAGAGGGGGTGCAGTGGAGGGGAGGCCTTGAGGTCCTCGAGAGATTTGAACTGGACATTGGAGGGGCAATGGGAAGGATGGGGAAGGGAGGGAAAAGGAGGGGAAGAGGAGGATGAGGGGACGGGGGCAGACTGGGCCGGGCTCACCTGTTGTGTGCTGGCCACCCTCACCCCACCACCCCGGTTCCAGTCACCCCGGATCAGAGCCTGGTTGGCCACCTGAGCTGCAGCCTGTGAGGTCAGGGAAGGCGCAGCTCCCCTCCGGCCTGGCTTCTCCTGGGGAGGGCCATGTCACAGGGTCACAGAAAGGTGCAGAGGAAGGGTCCCTCTTGTGCCCACCCCACCATGACTTACCAGCAAGAATGTCAAGGGGGGCTCTTCCTTCGCCCCGGGGGGCCTTTCCCCACTCCCTAGGAGTGCAGGCTGGAGCGTGGGAGCGGAGTTCTGCCTGGGGGTGTTCTTGGCTGCACGGGGGAACTCTGTGGAGTCAGAAAGTCAACCCCAGAGTCAGGAACCCGACGCTGCGCACAGTTGGCAGCCACAGGCAGAAGGGGCCCGGGCCATGCTCTGTGTGGGTAGTGTGGGTAGCCAGCAAAGATCACACACCGTGCTCGGGGGGGTCATGGCTCGGGCTACTCTGAGGCCTGGGTCTGGGGCCCTGCACAGGTGTCCCGGAAGGCAGCTGCGGGTCAGCTCTGGGTTTGTGCAGGTGTGCCTGGGACGGGGAGACACCCTCCAGGCCCTTCTCTCTTGAGGTGCCGTTGCTGCCTTTGCACTCCAGGATCATCTGCAAGAGGAGAAGGGTGCTCAGAGGGCACAGCCTGGGCATGGGTGTTTGGGGGTCTCTAACGTCGGAGGCAGCCTCCAGGGTGCAGTAGACAGGGGATGATGGGGGTCGCGGCCTCCAGGGTGCAGTAGACAGGGGATGATGGGGGTCGCGGCCTCCAGGGTGCAGTAGACAGGGGATGATGGGGGTCGCGGCCTCCAGGGTGCAGTAGACAGGGGATGATGGGGGTCGCGAGCTGGAGCACCTGATAGACGCGGCTGCGGTACTCAGGCGCAGAGAGCTGGACCCCTTCGCGTGCCCGGAGCTGCACATGTACCTTTCGTGCCCACTCATCACTGGGGCAGTGGAACCTGCAGGGAGCCAGAGAGGTGAGGCCTGGGCTGTGGCCAAGGGAGCCCCTCAAGCTGTCATTGCAGGGTCCGTGCTGCGGGGGCTCTCCCTCATGGGCTGGCTCTCTCCTGCCCCCACCTCTGTCCCCCGCACTTAGGGGACTCTCTCCCACTCCCACCTCTGCACGTAGGGGTGCTGCAGTGCCTGGGTGGCGCTTAACCGCTTGTCTGGGGTGAACACCAGGAGTCGCCTAAGGAGGTCCAAGGCCTCTGGGGAAGTGTCTGGCGGTAGGAGGGCGTCCAGCGTCTGTCGTGGCCTGTGGGCTGCCGTGTGTCGTATCCAGGGCCCGACCCAAGGGCCCCTCCTCAGATCCACATTCATGGGTGGGGCTCAGCTTTGAAACTGGGGTCCTCCCTGCTGTCCTGTCTAGGTAGGTGCCCCTGTGCCTGACCTGCACAGTGGAGAGACCCCTGCAGCCCCCTGGTGCCCTCCTCTCCACGCCTAGCACAGCTCCTCCGGGCCACCCTCTAGGACCACCACCAGGGGCTCCTGCTTTCAGAGTGGCCAACAGTTGTTGGGTTGGGGACTGCCATCATGAAAGCAGGTGGAATCTGAACTGGTACAAATTGGACCCAGTAACCTTGCAGGAAGGGGGCCCTGCTCCCTTGAGACAGGCTACCCTCTCACCCTCACCGAAGTGCCCCCACTCACCGGGACCCCAGGCGGTGCAGCACAGAGGTACGGCAGCCTGAGCCAAGAGCCAGGAGGTCTGGGGCAGCAGAAGGTGGTGTGACCCAGGCAGACCTGGTAGACTGGGGCGGCTCAGGGTATCTGGGGCCAGCCGTCTCTTCCAGCCCCAGGGAGCACAGCCTCTCTACAGGGTTTCTGCTGTCTGGCAGGGCTCAAACACCATCGCCAGGGTGTGCCACCCAGCCTGTGCACGGGAGCACCCGCTCACAATCCCTGCTCCACACTCTGGCACCTGGCCCTGGGGCGTGCTCACACAGGTGGACACTGGCGCCCACCTCCACGGATGAGGAGGCTCCACCCGGACAAGCAGATGTACCTGGGAGTGCAGCTCCCTCTTGCCCCCACCCTCAAGAGTGACCCCCATGGCCCCACTACCACTGCCTTCCTCCACCTCTTCCCCTAGCACCTGAATCTCTCCCGCCCAGCTCTCTGGGCGCACCCCAGCTCCCGGCACAGTGACAGTCCCTGCCCCTGCTACCTGAATCCCTCGGGGAACTTGTCCAGCGTGCTGGCCCCTTCATGGTCACTGCTTGGCTCTCATGGTGACTGTGCCAGGTGCTGCCTACCCACATCCCCCCGCCAGCAGCTCTTCCTGGGCCTCCATCACCAGTTGGTCTTCCTGGGGTTCCTGCCTCATCCTCTGGATCTTCCCGCCTCATCCTCTGGATCCTCCCTGTCCCCGTCCCTCCTCTCAGCACAGTCCTAGCCTGTCAGCTGCTGTCTCCCCACAGCTGTGCTATCTGACCTGCAGCATTCCCGGTGCCCAGCCCCAGCCACCTGGCTCACCCTCCTTGGATGGCGGTGGGATGGTCTCCAGGATCAGCTCCAGCTGGTGGAGGGTGGACGTGCCCGGAAACAGGGGCCTCCCCCGCAGCATCTCCCCCAGGATACAGCCCAGACTCCACATGTCCACCCCAAGGGTGTACCTGGGGCACGAAAGGGTGTAGGCACGGAGAGACCCAGAGGCAGAAGTGGGGGTGGGGTTGCTAGGGGGGTGAATGGGGGACACTTGTGGACCAAGGCAGGGTGGGAGTACAGGAGGCCTGGGAGCCCTGGCTGGGCAGGAGGGCAGCAGGGAGGTGGAGGGTGGGTTGGGGGTGTCCGGCTGTTACCGGTGTGAAGACAGCAGCACCTCCGGAGCTCGGTACCAGCGTGTGGCCACGTACTCTGTCAAGGCCTGGTCTTCAGGCCCCTCAGGGAGGTCGCCCAGGGAGCGGGCCAGACCAAAGTCACACAGCTTCACTGTGCAGTTGGCATCCAGGAGCACATTGGACGGCTGCAGAGAGGAGGCAGGCTGAGGCCCTGGGGCTGGGTGGGGCCAGGAGCTGGGCCACGTGGCCTAGCAGGGGGCTGGAGGCAGGGGGACCACACCTTCTGGTCCCGGTGCACAACGTGCCCCGAGTGGAGGAACCGGGTGGCCTGCAGAAGCTGGTAGAAGATGGAGCGCACGTGGACATCCTGCAGCAGCCCGCCCTTCCGGATTACTGCGTTCAGGTCAGTGTCTGCGGAGAGGGGGTGAGAGGGTGGGGGGGCAACCTGGGGGGAGTAGGAGAGGGGCACCTGGCAGGTCTGTCCCATTTTGAACCAGCCCACGGCCTGGCCGCCCCGCTTCTCCATCCTGCGCACTGCCTGTGGGCACAGCGGTGGGGTCTGCAGGAGTTTTCACACTTTATTTCACGTTGCCCTTGTTTCATAAAATAAGGAAAAGGAGAACACAACTGCAAACTGTGGTCGGAGCAGGAGCCTGGGGCAGGTGGGACGAAGGGGGTCGCTGCTGGCTCTGGAGGCTGACACTGGTCAGCTGTCTGTCCCTGAGTCCAGGGTACAGGGTGAGGGAGCAAGCCACTGTGGGCCGGCCGCAGAGGGACACGCAGAGGGCGTAAGGACAGGACAGAGGTGGGGCTGGGGCCCTGGCCGAGGCCTCACTCACCCATAAACTCAAACACCAGGTAAATGTCCCTATCGTTCTCTGCCCGGATCACATCAAGGAGGCTGATGATATTGGGATGGTCCCCAAACTCCTGGGGAGAGAGTTGGAGGTGGCTGGAAGGCCAGGAGGGGCTGTGTTCTGGGGGCCAAGAAGCCGGGTTTCTCTCCTGTCTGGAGAGATCTGTACCTGGGGAAGGGGACTGGGCTGGAGGGCCCAGGCCACTCACCTGGAGGAGCATGATTTCCCGGAATGTTCTCTGAAGAGACAGAAACACAGGTGTGTGGGTGGGCGGAGCAAGAAGGAAGCTCCTGTCCTGAGAGGACCCAAAGGAGCTGATGTCTGTCACCCAATGCCCACCAGACCAGGCGTGGCAAGGGGGCAGTGTTCTGAGACAGGCCAGAACATCTGCTATGACCGGGCTCCAGCTCCCACCGGAGCTTCCAGGCACCAGGGCAAGGGGCTGCCCCTCCCAGCCCCCATCCTCTCCTGCGCTTCTCCCCACACACTCACCTGGGCATCTGTCTTATCCCTAAAAGCATCAAAGATTTTCTTGATGGCCACCACCTCACCAGTCCTTCGGTCCACTGCCTTCCACACAATGCCGTAGGCCTGGGAAGGAGTGCCATCATACAGGGCCAGGCCCTTGCCCCGCCATCCCCTACCCACCCAGATTGTCCCTACAGACATGAGGCTCCTCCTTCCCATCCTGGGTCCCGAGAGGGGATGGAGTGTGGGCTTCTGCAACTGCAGGCTGCCCTAGACTCCGACATCTTCCAGAGGAGGGAGGTAGAGTGGAGGGAGGGTGAGAGCTGGCGAGGCCCCGGAGGAAAGGAGGCCACAGAGGGGAGCGTCTGGGCAGGAAATGAAGCTCGGGGATGCCCTACCATCCCTCCAGCCGCCCAGGCGCTCTCCCTCCCTTTCTCTCACACCCCATCTACCCCCAATCCTCTTGGCCCCACCTTCAGATTCCTCCAGAATCTAGCCCTTGCCGCTGTCTCCTCTGCCCCCATCCTGGTCCCAGCCTCTGACGTCTCTCACTGGGTGGCTATGCTAACCCCTTAACTCATCTCTGTCTGCCACTCCTGTGCTCACCCATAGTGGGTCCTCAACACAGGAGTGGGCCTTGTAAAGTGACACCAGCAGCTGCTACAGCTCCCAGCGTCAGCAACAGTAAAAACCAAAGTCTGGGAAGTTCCCCAAAGCCCCCACACGACCGGACCCTCACCATTCACCTGTCTCTCTCCGTCTCCTATCCAGTGGCACACACAACCCTGCGCTGGGGCTACTCCTATCCAGTGGCACACACAACCCTGCGCTGGGGCTACTCCTATCCAGTGGCACACACAACCCTGCGCTGGGGCTACTCCTATCCAGTGGCACACACAACCCTGCGCTGGGGCTACTCCTATCCAGTGGCACACACAACCCTGCGCTGGGGCTACTCCTATCCAGTGGCACACACAACCCTGCGCTGGGGCTACTCCTATCCAGTGGCACACACAACCCTGCGCTGGGGCTACTCCTATCCAGTGGCACACACAACCCTGCGCTGGGGCTACTCCTATCCAGTGGCACACACAACCCTGCGCTGGGGCTACTCCTATCCAGTGGCACACACAACCCTGCGCTGGGGCTACTCCTATCCAGTGGCACACACAACCCTGCGCTGGGGCTACTCCTATCCAGTGGCACACACAACCCTGCGCTGGGGCTACTCCTATCCAGTGGCACACACAACCCTGCGCTGGGGCTACTCCTATCCAGTGGCACACACAACCCTGCACTGGGGCTACGCACTTGCTCTCTGCACTGCCTGGAAGGCTCTCCCTCCCCTCCCCATGGCACCCTGGAACACCCCCCACCCGCCCACGCACACACACACAGGCCCACATGCTCACACACGCACACGGATACAGAAGGCTCTGGCCTTCGCTCTGCGCCCACCCCATACCCAGTCAGGCCCTTCTCGGGCCTTGCCCTTGCGCTCTTGAGCCTGGGGTCCGCCCTCCCTCTCAGTGACCCAGGCGCGGGCCCAGCCTCCCCAGAGCGTCCTGTGGCCCCCGGAAGCGGCGACTGTGGGCGCGTGGGGAGCGGGGCGCCAGGATCCCTCCGCCTGAGGCCGCTGGGGGCCCTGGATGTCACCTGCCTCCAGGAGCCAGGTTCTTGGGAGTCGGGATCGTGTTACCCCATGAGGAAACTGAGGCACCAAGAGGCTCCAGATCACCCCTCCCGTCTACGGAGGAGGCAGGACGCCAGTGTGTGACGGAACAGGCCTCCGAGGGGACCGGCCACGCCCCGCAGGTCCTCTCTCCGCAGATCTGCGGTGCCCCTCGGAGGGCGGACGCACCACCAGGCACTCACCCCTTGCCCGAGCTGCCGCCTGAGTACGTATCTCCGGACGATGCGAGGGTCCACTGCGCTGCACATGGCGGCCAGGACGCCCGCGGGGCCTTACTGTGGAGTCGGTTGCCGTGGGAACCGACGCCGGCCCGGCCCCGCCCCTCGGGGCGCCCCTCCCAACACCCCCTCTTCCCACCCCCCGGCAGGCCCCGGCTCCGCCCCACAGTGGCCCCCCCACCTCCCCCCAGGCCCGGCCCCGCCCCACAGTGGCCCCGCCCCTCTGTGCGCCCCGCCCCTCTGTGCGCTCCGCCCCACAGTGCGCCCCGCCCCTCTGTGCGCCCCGCCAGTCTCCTCGCAGAACCACGCCCAGCTCGGTTGACTAAAGTAGAAATCATAACAATCTGTTGTGAACTCTATAACTTGTAGAAGTAAAATGCATGACACCAATAGCAAAAGTGAAGGGGGATAATGGAAATACACATTTATACTGTTACAGAATAACATATGAGAATCTATATTGTAAGGTTCTTAAGTTACATGTGAAGTATTAATAATATAATATTATTTGGGCAGGGCACGGTGGCTCACGCCTGTAATCCCAAAACTTTGGGAGGCCGAGGCGGGCGGATCACCGGAGGTCAGGAGTTCAAGACCAGCCTGGCCAACGTGGTGAAGCCCCGTCTCCACTCAAAATACAAAAATTAGACGAGCGTGGTGGCGCGCTTGTAATTCCACCTACTCGGGAGGCTAAGGCAGGATAATCGCTTGAATTCGGAAGGCGGAGGTTGCAGTGAGCCCAGATCGAGTCACTGCACTCCAGCCTGGGTGACAGAAAGAGACTCAGTCACAAAAATAAATAAAATAAAATAAAATAAAATAAAATAAAATAAAATAAAATACAATACAATAAAATAAAATAAAGAGATATAGCTGATAAGCCCATTATCTAGATAGAACAGAATATTAAAAACTACTTATAGCCAGGCACAGTAGTTCACGCCTGTAATCTCAGCACCTTGGGAGGCCAAGGAGGGCAGATGGCTTGAACTCAGGAGTTGGAGACCAGCTTCGGCAACATAAAACCTCATTTCTATTTAAAAAAAAAAAAAAAAGGAAAATTAGCTGGGTTTGGTGACATGAGCCTGTTGTCCCAGCTACTTGGGAGGCTGAGGCAGGAGGATCACTTGAGCCGGGAGGCAGAGGTTGCAGTGAGCCCGGATTGCGCCACTGCACTCCGGCCTGGATGACAGTGCCAGACCCTGTCTCAAACAACAACCACAACGAACTACTTGCTCAAAAAGAATTCAGGAAAAGAAGGAAAAGGAACAAAGAATAGATAAGACCAGCAGAAAACAAATAGCAGGACCGGGTGTGGTGGCTCATACCTATAATCCCAGCACTCTGGGAGGCCGAGGCAGGTGGATCATGAGATCAGGAGATCGAAACCATCCTGGCCAACATGGTGAAACCTCATCTCTATTAAAAACACAAAAAAATTAGCTGGGCGTGGTGGGGCATGCCTGTAGTCCCAGCTGTTTGGGAGGCTAAGGTAGGAGAATCACTTGAACTTAGGAGGCAGAGGTTGCAGTGAGCCAAGATCGCCCTACTGAACTCCAGCCTGGCAACAGAACAAGACTCCTTCTCAAAAAAAAAAGGCCGGGTGCAGTGACTCACGCTTGTAATCTCAGCACTTTGGGAGGCCAAGGTAGGTGGATCACAGGAGTTTGAGACTAGCCTGGCCAATATGGTGAAACCTTGTTTCTACTAAAAATAGAAAAATTAGCTGGGCATGGTGGCGTGCGTCCGTAATCCCAGCTACTAGGGAGGCTGAGGCAGGAGAATTGCTTGAACCCAGGAGGCAGAGGTTGCAGTGAGCCGAGATTGCACCACTGCACTCCAGCCTGGGCGACAGAGTGAGACTCCGTCTCAAAGAAAAAAAAAAAAAAAAGATGGTTGACTTAAAACTTACCATTTTATTTTTATTATTATTATTTTTAACTAAAAGGTAAACTTTAATGTCGAAAGTTCAAACTTGGGGAAGACAGAAAAGATCACACACAAGGCTGTCACTTCACACTTGGAAGGTTGCACGGCGGCCAGGCAGAGGCGCTCCTCACTTCCCAGACAGGGAGGCCGGGCAGAGGCGCTGCTCACTTCCCGGACGGGGCGGTGGCCGGGCAGAGGTGCTGCTCACTTCCCGGACGGGGCGGTGGCCAGGCAGAGGTGCTGCTCACTTCCCAGACAGGGAGGCCGGGCAGAGGTGCTCCTCACTTCCCAGACAGGGAGGCCGGGCAGAGGCGCTGCTCACTTCCCGGACGGGGCGGTGGCCGGGCAGAGGTGCTGCTCACTTCCCAGACAGGGAGGCCGGGCAGAGGTGCTCCTCACTTCCCAGACAGGGAGGCCGGGCAGAGGCGCTGCTCACTTCCCGGACGGGGCGGTGGCCGGGCAGAGGCGCTGCTCACTTCCCGGATGGGGCGGTGGCCGGGCAGAGGCGCTGCTCACTTCCCGGATGGGGCGGTGGCCGGGCAGAGGCGCTCCTCAATTCCCAGCCGGTTGGCAGCTGGGCAGAGGCGCTCTTAATTATTACATCATATATAAATGGTCTAAATACTCCAATAAAAAGGCGGAGATTATATGACCTTATTTTTAAAAAATTTAAATACACAAATATGCCTTCATTATACAAAATTATTATGTTTGTAAAATTATAGGCCAGGCCCGGTGGCTCACGCCTGTAATCTCAGCACTTTGGGAGGCCCAGGCAGGTGGATCACTTGAGGTCAGGAGTTTGAGACCAGCCTCGCCAGATATGCCGAAACCCTGCCTCTACTGAAAATATAAAAACTAGCCAGGCACGGTGGCACATGCCTGTAATCTCAGCTACTTGGGAGGCTGAGGCAGGAGAATCACTTGAACCCGGGAGGTGGACATTGCACTGAGCCAAGATGGCACCACTGCACTCCAACCTGGGCAACAAGAGCAAAACTCCATCTCAAAAAAAAATTCTAAACATAATACATATAATAGTTACATGTTATGCAGTTATACAAGATATGCCCCTTATTATTATCATTATCATTTTTTGAGACAGGGTCTCGCTCTGTCATCCAGGCTGGGGTGCAGTGGTGTGATCTCAGCTCATTGCAACCTCTGCCTCCTGGGCTGAAACGATCCTCCGACTTCAGCCTTTTGAGTAGCTGGTACCACAGGCTCAGGCCACCGTGCTCAGCTAATTTTTAATTTTTTGTAGAGTCCAGGCATGGTGGCTCATGCCTATAATCCCAGCACTTTGAGAGGCTGAGGTGAGTGGATCACTTGAGATCATGAGTTTGAGACCAGCCTGGCCAACATGGCAAAAACCCATCTCTACCAAAAATACAAAAATTAGCCAGGTGTGGTGGTGCGCACCTGTAATTCCAGCTACTTGAGAGGCTGAGGCACGAGAAATTGCTTGAATCCAGGAGGTGGAGGTTGCAGTGAACTGAGATTGTGCCCCTGCACTCAAGCCTGGGTGATGGAGTGAGACTCTGTCTCAAAAAATAAAAAAAAAAAAGTTTTTGTAGGACAGAATCTTCTATATTGCCCAGGCATAAATATACTTCAACTATAAAGGCATAGTAAAAAGGACGGAAAAGGATATACCATGTAAACACTAATCATAAGAAAACTTTAGTAGTTATATTAATATCTGGCAAAATATTTGCCAGGGCATGGGATATTACCAGAGATAAAGAAGAATAATTTGTTAGGATAAAAGTTTCCATTTATCAAGAATACTATAATTCTGAACGTATATGCACCTAATATATATAAAGCAAGCCTGCCATCACTGAAAGGAGAAACCATCAAACCCACAATTACAGGCGGAGAATTTAACACTCCTCTGTCAGTAATTGCTGGAACAGGTAAGCAGAAAATAAAGATGCAGTGGACCTGAGCAACATTATCATCCAGGGCAACCACTGGACATTCGGAAGACAAGGCCTCCATAATGTGGTGGAATACACCTTATTTTCAAGTGTGTATTCCTTGCTACATTTAGCAAGATAAACCACATTCAAAGTACCATAAAACAAAGTTTAACAAATGTAAAATAATTGAAATCTGGGCCGGGTACGATGGCTCACACCTGTAATCCCAGCACTTTGGGAGGCCAAGGCAGGCGGATCACGAGATCAAGAGTTCGAGACCAGCCTGGTCAACATGGTAAAACCTCATCTCTTCTAAGAATACAAGAATTAGCTGGGCATGGTGGCGTGTGCCTGTAATCCCAGCTATTGGGGATGCTGAGGCAGGAGAATTGCTTGAATCCTGGAGGCAGAGGTTGCATTGAGCCGAGATCACACCACTGCACTCCAGCCTGGGTGACACAGCAAGACTCCGTCTTGAAAAAAAAAAAAAGGGAATTGAAATCATGTAAATTATGTTCTCTGATCCCACAAAATTGGATTAGAAATAAATAACAGAAAGACATTTGGAATATCCCCAAATATTTCAAGATTAAACAACACACTTCCAAATAAACAATAAGTCAAAGAAATCATAAGGTAAACTAGAAACAATTTTGTACTGAAAGATAATGAAATCCTAATGTATGAGAATATGGAGGATGTCCCCAAAGCAAGGCTTGGAAGGCAACTGACAGTTCTGAATTCAGGAATTGCCAGTGGGTAGCAGGAGCCTTGGCAGAACTGATGGAGAAGAGCTGGTTCTTCGGAGACTGCAGAGCAGCTCAGGTTGGCTGGGATGCGGCTGCCAGGGGCAGCGAGGAAGCCCAGCCACCCCCAGTGCCAACAGAGGTGAGGACCGGCAGGCCAGCACCCCCATTCTTCACCTTCCCTGGGGAACCCCAAGGAGAGGAAGTCCTGACCCTGTCATTCTGCCTCTGAGAATGGCCCCATAGGCAGAATTACACCAACACCAGTGAACTGTCAGCAAAAAAGAATTCTTTAGAGTGAACGTTACTACCCTGAATTATTAAATCAGTTTCCTACCCAGCAAAATTAAACCATTTCCAACTTTTTCTGTTTCCCTTTTTCATTTTACTGCAGTTATTTTCACTGGGGTTTATTATTTCCCATATACACTTTCCAGGAGACATTTGATTTATCCATTAGTTGGGTGGGTTTTGTTGTTGTTTCTGAGATGGAGTCTCACTCTGTCGCCCAGGCTGGAGTGCAGTGGGGCGATCTCAGCTCACCACAGCCTCCACCTCCTGGGGTCAAGAGATTCTCCTGCCTCAGCTTCCCGAGTAGCTGGGACTACAGGCGCCCGCCACCACACCCAGCTAATTTTTGTATTTTTAGTAGAGACGGAGTTTCACCATGTTGGCCAGGATGGTCTCGATCTCCTGACCTCGTGATCCACCTGCCTCAGCCTCCCAAAGTGCTGGGATTATAGGCGTGAGCTACCAGGCCCGGCCGCTGTTGATTTTTGAGACAGAGTCTCATTCTGTTACCCAAGCTGGAGTATAGTGCGCAATCTTAGCTCACTGCAACATCTGCCTCCCGATTCAAGAAATTCTGCTGCCTCAGCCTCCTGAGTAGCTGGAATTACAGGCACGTACCACCACGCCTGGAATTTTTTTTTTTTTTTTAAAGTAGAGATGGAGTTTTGCCATGTTGCCCAGGCTGGTCTCAAACTCCTGGCCTCAGTGATCTGCCCACTTTGGCCTCCCAAAGTGCTGGATTTGCAGGTGTGAGCTGCTGCGCCTAGGCCAGTTGGATTATCTATTTATTTATTTTATTGAGATGGAGTTTTGCTCTTGTCACCCACGCTGGAGTGCAGTGGTGTGATCTCGGCTCACTGCAACCTCCGCCTCCTGGGTTCAAGCAATTCTGCTGCCTCAGCCTTCTGAGTAGCTGGGATTATAGGCGCCCACCACCACACCTGGCTAATTTGTATTTAATTTAATTAATTAATTTATTTATTTTTGTACTTTTAGTAGAAACAGGGTTTCACCATGTTGCCCAAGCTGGTCTTGAATGCCTGACCTCAGGTGATCTACCTGCCTTGGCCTCTCAAAGCGTTAGGATTACAGGCATGAGCCACCATGTCCAGCCTAGTTGGATTTTTTTTTTTTTGAGATGGAGTCTCACTCTGTCGTCCAGGCTGGAATGCAGTGAAACGATCTCGTCTCACTGCAACCTCCACCTCCCTGGTTCAAGCAATTCCTTGCCTCAGCCTCCCAAGTAGCTGGGATTACAGGCACCCACCACCACACCCAGCTAATTTTTATATTTTTAATAGAGACAGGGTTTCACCATCTTGGCCAGGCAGGTCTTGAACTCCTGACCTCGTGATCCACCCGCCTTGGCCTCCCAAAGTGGTAGGATTACAGGCGTGAGCCACCATGCCCAACCTAGTCAGATTTTTTTTTTTTTTTTTTTTGAGACAGAGTTTCGCTCTGTCGCCCAGGCTGGAGTGCAGTGGCACGATCTCGGCTCACTGCAAGCTCCGCCTCCCGGGTTCACACCATTCTCCTGCCTCAGCCTCCTGAGTAGCTAGGACTACAGGCGCCCACCACCACACCCGGCTAATTTTTTGTATTTTTAGTAGAGACGGGGTTTCACCGTGTTAGCCAGGATGGTCTCGATCTCCTGACCTCATCATCTGCCCACCGAGGCCTCCCAAAGTGCTGGGATTACAGGTGTGAGCCACCACGCCCGGCCTAGTTGGATTTTTAAAAATCTGTTATTGTGGCCGGGCGCGGTGGCTCACGCCTGTAATCCCAGCACTTTGGAAGGCCGAGGCGGGCGGATCACAAGGTCAGGAGATCGAGACCACGGTGAAACCCCGTCTCTACTAAAAATACAAAAAATTAGCTGGGCGCGGTTGTGGGCGCCTGTAGTCCCAGCTACTCGGGAGGCTGAGGCCAGAGAATGGCGTGAACCCGGGAGGCGGAGCTTGCAGTGAGCCGAGATTGCGCCACTGCACTCCAGCCTGGGTGACAGAGCGAGACTCCGTCTCAAAAAAAAAAAAAAAATCTGTTATTGTGTAGTTTCTCTTGGGGGCACTATTTCAACCAAGTCCAACTTTCCCTTGTCCAGATATTCTTGCCGATATAAATTTTGTCAAGATTATTTTTTCTCAGCATTTGTTAGTCAAATTTATCTGACAATAAGCCACAATAAGTTTTTTTATAATTTATTTTACTTATTTATTTACTGAGATGGAGTCTTGCTCTGTCACCCAGACTAGAGTGCAGTGGTACAATCTCAGCTCACTGCAACCTCTACCTCCTGGGTTCAAATGATTCTCCTGCCTCAGTCTCCTGAGTAGCTGGGACTAAGGGGCGTGCCACCACATCCTGCTAATTTTTGTATTTTCGGTAGAGACGGGGTTTCACCATGTTGGCCAGGCTGGTCTCGAACTCCTGACCTCATGTGATCTGCCCGCTTCGGCCTCCCAAAGTGCTGGGATTACAGGCATAAGCCACTGCGCCCGGGCTAAGTCATGATAAGTTTTGTCGCATGCGGTTGTAACTTTTAGCTTTATTTTGGGTGCGTTATTGAGCTGGACCTTGCACTGAAGTTTTAGCCAATCCATGGGGAAATCATGGGTGAGGTCTAGGGGGAGGTCATCACCCAGAAGACCCAAAGCCACAAGGGTGGGGCCCAGATCACAGCCTCGGTGAAACAGTGTGGCTGGAGCCTGTTACTTCACACACACTCAGCATTCCGTAACCCAGGAAACCAAACTCCCCCGGCCCCACCTCCCAAACTGTGACAGTCCCCATGCACGGCCCCCGCCCTCTCCCATAAGGGCACCACCCGTGTGCCATTGTGTGGGCTGAGATCCTACCTTGCCTCTGAGTGTCACAGTCTGAGAAGGTATCACCACCCTGACCCCTCCTATGTCACAGCCATGGCCCACTACCCATCCCATCTCATACACAGCCTCTCCCTGTCCTACTGGGGCTAGCTGGTGGACTCCAAAATGGCCCTCTCCTCTCTCCTGCTCAAATGGTCCTCTCCTCTCTCCTGCTCAAATGGTCCTCTCCTCTCTCCTGCTCAAATGGCCCTCTCCTCTCTCCTGCTCAAATGGTCCTCTCCTCTCTCCTGCTCAAATGGCCCTCTCCTCTCTCCTGCTCCAGGTGTGGGCTACAGACTCAGATACTGTACCTGAGGTACAGGTACAGGTACCCCAGCTCTCCCCTGTCTCCTGCTCTGGGTGTGGGCTACAGACTCAGGTACCCCAGATCTCTCCTCTCTCCTGCTCTGGGCCTGGGCTATAGACCCAGGTACCCCAGGTCTCTCCTCTCTCCTGCTCCAGATATTGGCTATAGACCCGGGTACCCCAAGCCTCCCCTCTCTCCTTCTCCAGTGTAGGCTATAGACCTAGGTACCCCAGGCCCAGCCCCCTGGTCACTCCAGTCATTTACCTGAGCCCCTCCAGTGGGGACACACGCCAGTTTCGGATGTGGTTTTCTCTGAGATCATGCATCTGGAGGCATGGACTCAGAAATGAGGGTCCCCAAGGAGGCGTGTCTTTAGCTGGGCACCCCTGATGGCTGCCTCTCAGGGATGTCTCTGGAGCTGGGTGCAGGTGTCATCACTGAAGCCTGTGTAGGGGCTTTGGACCCTGGACACCCTCCTTTGACCATCCTCTTCCTCACAGAGGTAGATGACTCTGAAGGGGCCCCATGCAGGCCCACCTGGACCACACCCCAGTCCCCCACTGCCCTGGTTATGGATGATCAGGAATGACCTGGTCAGGGCCTGCTGGCTGGGGCCTCGTGCTCATACCTGCAGAGGTGCGGCAGTGCAGCCATGGCCCTCGTGGTGTGGACAGGGGGAGGGCAGAGCGCTTTCTCTGGGACAACCGTGGGCGTGGGAGCTGATGCATGTCCCGGCCTGGGACTGGAGCTTCCATCCGGGGCTGACCAAGAGCCTTATGTGGATCTGGCATGGGTTCTCAGGTACCTGGCCATGGGGGCAGGGTCTTTGTCTCAAACACCCTTGCCTAAGCCAGCCCCAGTGGGTGGGGGTTCGGGGAGGCCTGCCAGGGATATGGGGCAGAGGACAGGTTCAGGTTGGGCCCAGGGCGCCGAAACAAACAGGACTGGGGCCCCAGCGCCTGACCCCAACCAGAGGATACACAGGGTGGGCAGCTCCGCGGGGCCTCCCTTGTGGTCCTGCCCGTCGTCCCCTTTGCCCTCTTGGCCGTCAGCACCAGCTCTGAGCTGCTGCACAAGGGACAAGGTGAACAGAGTGGAGCTACCCCTTGGGTCCTGGGCTCCCATGTGGGCTCAGCCCACCCTCAACTCCACAGGTGGAGCTGGCCTTGCCAGGTGGGTGGGCAGCCTTGGCGCATGGAAGGGTCGCAGCACTGGCCATGTCCTGATCCCAGGGCACAGAGCAGCTTGGGGGAGGGCACCCCACCAGAGGGAGTGCAGAGAAGTAGGAGGAACCCCTCACAGGTCCAAATCACAGCCCCAGCATTTCCAGGGGGCTTTGGACAACTCACCTTGCCTCGGTTTCTCCATCTGTGAAATGGGAAAAGAGGCTGCTTGGAGGGCTACGCTCAGTGTGCCAGGTACACAGCCCCACCGCCGTGGCTACACTCAGTGCAGGGCTCACCCCAGTCTCAGGAGATGAATCAGGCAGGACATGCAAAGCAGCAGGGGCAGAAAGACAGGGGCACGGAGAGCGGGGGACACCCGGGGAGCCTGTGGGAGCCCACGAGCCCCAGGAGCAAACCCAAGGTGGCCCTGTGCTGCAGCCTTCAGGGTCCCCAGCAGGGCCCAGCCTAAGGGGCTGGGGGGCAGGAGGGAGGCTGGCCTGGCTGCTGGGGCGGCGGGGGGGTCAGGAAGGGAGGCCGACCTAGCTGTGGTGAGGGTGGGGAGGAGGGAGGCTGGCCAGGCTGTGGGTGGGGAGGAGGGAAGCTGGCCCGGCTTCGGGGCGGTGGGGCAGGTGGTGAAAGGAGGGAGGCTGGCCCAGCTGTGGGCGGGGAGGGCCTCACAGGGAGCAGACGGCGCCCCTCCTCCCAGGGCCTTTCCTGTTTGCCAGGCTGTGTCTGAGGGGGGTGTGATTGCGGGTCCTGGGGGGACCATGCCACTTGCAGAGGGGGCCAGGAAGACCCCCAAGGGTGGGAGATGTGTCACAGGAAGTGAGTTCTGTCTCCATGGACGGTGCAGGACCTGGTGAACCCCAGAGACCGCCTGCCTTGCTAACACAGTGGGAGAAAAGCCTGGGGAGTCCTGAGGAGGCATTTGAGCCCGTCCCCAAGGCTAGACTCCCCCCACTTCCCCGCGAAGAATCGCCCCATGCAGCGCGGCCCCCCCAGAAGAAACAAGGTCCCCTCCTGCCCCTCATCCCCACAGGTCAGAGGCGCAGCTGGGCAGCTGGTGGCCAGACCCAGGTCAGGGCAGAGGTTAACGTGCTGGGCTGGGCAGAGGCCTGGGGCGGCAGGGGTGTGGTCACAGGGACAGGGGTGTCTGGACTATACTAGGGCTGGGGTCAGGGCTCCCCCAACTATTCCATGGAGTTGGTGGGTGGGGCAGGGGTTGCAGAAGTGGGAAGAAGGAAGCCTCCAAGATGCCCAGACAGAGGAGAGCAGAAGGCTCCCAGACCTCTCCGTGAGGAGGCATTGGTGAGATTTAAAGCAAAGAAAAATCAAGAAACCCACAGGCAGGGATAACTTAAAACTTAAAAACCTTACCTCACCAGGGATTTAAAGGCAAAGAGCAACCCAGACCCTCCAGTGGCAGACGTGCAGGTGCAGACGCGCAGGTGCAGACGCGCAGGTGCAGACGTGCAGGTGCAGTGGGGATGGGGGCAGGGAAAGAGCAGTCCAGAGCCGGGACGTGGCGTGGCCTGGGGTGGTACGGGGTCTGAGACTGTGGGGGACCTGATTGGCCCATGTGAGCAGACCTCTTCCTATTGCTGCCTCAGTTTCTCAATCTGTCAAATGGGGACAGTGACCTCACACAAGGCCTGAGGGTAGCGGGGTGGAGAGCATTGGGGTGGGGCCATGGCAAGAAACCAGAAGAGGCAACACTGGGCATTAAGGGCCCCTGTACATGAGCCTGTCCCCCAGGGCAGATGAATCCCTGCTGCAGGGATGCAGGGATGGAGGCTCATGTTTTTCTCATGATTCTGTGTGGTCTTTTCTCAATTTTCTGTGAAAGGAGAGGCACCATTTTCATATTAAAAGCCCATATATTAAAGCCAACATTCAGATGCAGTTTAGGAGTTTATAACAATGTCCTATTACAGACTGCCTTGTTTGGTAGTTTGTGTCCTCTTATTTTTACTTATAAAATATATATATTTTTTTTCAAGACAGAGTCTCTGTCACCCAGGCTGAAATACAGTGGCACAATCTCGGCTCACTGCAACCTCTGCCTCCAGGGTTCAAGCAATTCTCCTGCCTCAGCCTCACGAGTAGCTGGGATTACAGGTACATGCCACCACGCCTGGTTAATTTTTTTTATTTTTAGTAGAGACGGGGTTTCACCATGTTGGTCAGGCTGGTCTCGAGCTCTTGACCTCGTGAGACATCCACCTCGGCCTCCCAAAGTGCTGGGATTACAGGTGTGAGTCACCATGCCTGGCTATAAAATATATATATATATTTTTTGAGACAGAGTCTCGCTTTGTCACCCAGGCTGGAGTGCAGTGGTGTGATCTCGGCTCACTGCAAGCTCCACCTCCCAGGTTCACGCCATTCTCCTGCCTCAGCCTCCCAAGTAGCTGGGACTACAGGTGCCCGCCACCATCCCCAGCTAATTTTTTGTATTTTTAGTAGAGATGGAGTTTCACCATGTTGGCGAGGATGGTCTGGATTTCCTGACCTTATGATCCGCCCGCCTCGGCCTCCCAAAGTGCTGGGATTACAGGCGTGAGCTACCGCTCCCAGCCTAAAATACATTTTTTTACAAGGGGTAAAATGCCTCAATCGTGTTCCTAATTTTAAAAGGCCCTGCTGCACCTTTCAGGCAGGTTGGCTGATCAGAGCAAGCCCAGCCATGTCCATGAGCCACCAGTCTCCACCACAAACCTCTGTGCAAACATGGTTTTCTAAACTGTGTCCCTCACAAAGCGACAAGTCAAAGATCCTCAAATCTGCCCATATCCCAGCAAGTGTGGACAAACTGGGCAGAAACTCAACTCTATGATAACAAGACACAAAATAGGGGTCAATTTAAGTTGTGTGTCGAAGGCTGCTGCACACATTGTTCCTGAGGCATCTAACAGAATGGGAGCTGGGGACAGCTGGTCTAGACTGAGGCAGATCTTACATGACCAACAGGTTGTGATGCCTGCTGTGCAGTAACGACCAATACATCGAGACAGCAGAGTTTGCAGCAGAGAAACAGTGTCCCGATCCCTGGGCACCGAGCAAGGAGACGGGGAGGCGGGGGGACCTTCAAATCCATGTCCCTGAGTTCTGGGCTGGGGTTTTTAAGGGAATTGTGGCGGGTGAGGGACTGTAAAATGGAGTCATCAATTGGCCAGGGAAAGGGGATAAGTCCTCAGGATGTGGACTCTGCGTTCTTTGGTGCATCAGCTCCTGGTGGGGGTGCTTCAGACCAGCTGGGTCAGTCCTTTCATGCGTGTGCAGGACCTGTCCAATAGAAAACTTCACATTTACAATGTTTAAGTTGTTACCTATAGAGCAGTTATGGGGACCTCTACTCTTGTGACAGGGTCTGTGTGATTCTGGGGCCACAGGCACCAAACAGCTCTGAGGAAGCGGTTGGGAGGCAGGCCGACCTCACCATGAACGCTGAGCGAAATGCAAGCTGGGTTTGTTTTCCTCTCTCCTCCCTTCTTCCCTGATTAATTTAATAAAGTTTATAGGGACGGTTTCAATAATGATGTTGTGTCCATAAAGTCAACAGAAAAGGAGAAAAAGCCAGTCCCTGTTGGATCCCTATGCCCTCGGCCATCCGGGCACACGGGAAGGGAAGCTGCCCAGCTGCAGAGCCGCCGATGAGCTGAGCGGGGGCCGCACGCACGGGTTTACCAACTTCAGAGAGAAACGCTCTCCAGGCGCCCAGTGGACTCCATGCTTCAGGAACCCCAATTCCCACGGGGCCCTCACCAAAGGAATCACGAAATGCTCAAGGAAAGCAAGGGTCCCTGAAGAGGCGAATGCTCCAGGGAAGCGCAGAGATTTCACTTGGGAAACGGGGCGTGGGGGAACGTGGCGAAGCTCCTCCAAGTGGAGGACAGCCCGGGAGAAGGCCCATCGCTGAACCGAAGGCCAAGGGCGCTGCTGGGCTCTGGGAGATTCAGAAGCACGTCCGGAGTCCGCCTGAAGACGTCTTGTCAGCTCAGGCCCTGTCTCTGGGGCGCATTCACAAGCAGTCGCGGGCGACTTAGGAGGAGGGAGTTGTACGGAATGAAGGAGTCGGCCATCGCCCAAGTAACGGGGTGGGGGTGGGAGAGGACGACTAAGTTCTGTCTCCATAGAGACCGTGCCCGCCGAGCAGCAACATTACTAATGCTGGCCGCACCGAGACGGACAGCCAAGGTCCAGCGGGAGCCACGAGTGAAGGTTGGCAAAGCTGCCCTGACCCCCGAGACCCAAAGCCCCGATCTGCCTCCCCGAAAGCCTCGTGACCCTGAGACGCGTCCCACCTCTAGGCCTGGGGCCTCGAATATTTAGGCCGGGTAAGAGGAAGGGCTAAGCTGGGGAAGGGGCCGGGGTCGCTGCCCTCACCAGTCCTGGTGGTCCAGGCACCAATCCATGGCGCCCAAGAAAAAGCGCGGGCCGAGCGCGGGAAGCCAGCCAGGGGGTGCGGCGGCCGCGGGTGCCGAGCAGCCGCTGTCTGAGCGGGCGCAGTACCTGCAACGCGAACACGCGCTGCTCTCGGAGCAGCTGGACGCCTGTGAGGAGCGCGTGGACCAGGTGCTGCAGGAGAACGCCTTCCTGGACCGCGAGGCGCTGCGCCTGCGCGAGGAGAACCGGCTCTACGCCAGCTACGTGAGCGCCCGCGCGCAGCGCTGCGCCAACGCCATCGTCCGGCTGGACGAGCAGAACCGCGTGGACCTGGCGCAGATCCACTGGCAGCGGGCGGAACTGGCCTCGCTCTACCACGGGCGCGAGGACGGGGTACGCGCGCAGCTGCTGGAGATGGAGGCGCGCGCGGCACAGATGGCGCGGCAGGTGCAGGAGCTGCAGCCCTACAAGGCCAGTGCGCGCGCCCGCGGCCAGGGTGCGGCGGGGCGGGGCTGGCGGCCGGGCCGGGGGCTAGGTGGGGGTGGGCTGACGGGGGTGGGCTGACAGCACCCACGCCGCAGGTGCTGCAACTGGAGCAGCTGGCTCGGATCCGGGCGCTGGAGCGCGATCTTCTGCATATGCGCGTGGAACACACACAGCTGCTCCACCGCGTGAAGGGGCGCTTCCTGGAGGACAAGGCGGCCTTCGAGCGCGAGGCGCGTCAGCGCGTGCAGTCCCTGGCACGGCGCGCGGAGCGGGAGGCGGCGCGCGCGCTTGTGGCGCACACGCAGGCCATCAAGGCGGACAACGGGCGCCTGCGGCAGGAGCTGCTGCAGCTGCTCCGCCGGACCCAGCTGCTGCACGACACGCGGCGCCAGCTGCTGGAACAGCGCGAGCAGCTGCACCGCGAGCACGAGGACACGCGGGACCTGGCGCGTGTGCACGGTTGGCTGCGCAGGGGCCCCGGAGGCCCGCCGCTCTGGGAGCCGCCGGCCTCCTCCCAGCCCACCTCGCGCCCCGGGTCATTAGCCGCCCCCATAGGCCCGTCGCGGGGGGCCTCCCAGACCCCGTCCGTGGTCTCGTCGCGCGCGGCCTCCCGGGCCCCGTCCGTGGTCCCGTTGCGCGAGGCTTCCCGGGTCCCCTCGATGGTGCTATCAATCATGGACTCCAGGGTCCCATCGCTGGCCACTTCAAAGGTGCGATCCCGGATCCCGTCCCTGACCACGTCGCGCGCAGGCTCCCGGGCCCTGTCGCTGGCGCAGTCACTCGAGGGCTCTCGGATCTCTTCGGGGTCCTCATTGAGGGTGTCCTCACAGGACACTCTCCGCTCCACGAAGTCTGGCCCCAAGCTTCCCTCTGCTCTGTCCCGGGATCGGGATCCGGCCCTTCTCCCCCCACAGTCGGAGGACAGCGTGAATGCTGAGGCTGCGGCAGAAGCCTCCCCGGGGAGAGCCTGAACCTGCAGGGAGGGAGGCCCGGGAGGCCCTGGTGTGGGCGAGCCTGGCGCGCAGGACGCTTAGGAGGATAATGCAATGGTTAATAAAGGCGTGGCCCCCAGGCGGCTCTGACACCCATGTGCAAGCGCTAGCATTTCCGGCCGGCACCGGGCCGCTCATTCGTGCTTCCAATTTCCAAGCTGCAAGGGAGCTCAGCGCCTGCTTTCCCTGAATGCCCTCTGGGACCCGCGTCCCTGCCCGCAGCGGAGCTCCACTGCGAGCCGGCAGGCTCAGAAGCAAGCCCGGGCACCGGCGGGCGCGGACAGGCACAAAGCAGCAGCTGGCAGCGGGGCCGCCAAGGGGAGACCCGGGGGAAGAACCTGGGCTTTGTTCTCCGCGCCAAGAGGAGAATAACCTATTGGGTTATGTCCAACCTATTGGGAGATTTTTAGTAATTTAAAAACTTGGATATACTTTCCAACTTAGAGAAAGTTGCAAGAACAGCACAGGGACGGCCATGGACCCTTTATCCGAATGCCTGGCCACTGACGCTGCCCGTGAATTTGGTCTGTGTGTATCGCTGTGCACGCGCGTTGCTTCGGAACCGTTTGAGATGCGGTTGGAGACGCTGGCCCCGTGGCCCCGAAGTACTTTCGTGCGTATTTCCTGAACAGAGGATGTTCTCCTACGATGCCGCAGTGCAGTGATCAGAACCAGGACGTTTACTGTGGAGGAATATTATCCCCATCATCGCTCACATCACAGTTTTGTCACCCGTCCCAAGTGTTTCTGTAGCTGTCCCCATCTTCCAGGCTCACGTGTGGCATTTAGTTGTCGCGTCTGGATGTGTACAGGCGGTTATTAAAATGCCGCTCCGTGGAGGGTCAGACTTCTGGACTGCGTGGGACGCCCGCCCAGCTGGCGCTCATGCTGCATTGTGGCCGCGACGCGACCAGCGAGTGCCCGCGGCTAGAGCGCGCCGCGCTTCGCGTCGGGGCGGCGTGGGTTCCAGGGGTGCGTGGGGGCGGCTGCGGCTCTGCGGGTTGGAGGTGGCCTCCCTTGCTCCTTGTCCCGCGGGCCGGCTCCTCCCTCTGAGCAGGCCTGTGGTGCTCAGCCTTGGCTTTGCTGAGGGCAGGGACGCGGAGTCCCAGAGAGCATTCGGGGAAAGCAGGCGCTGAGCTCCCTTGCAGCTTGGAAATTGGACGCAAGTGGGTGCCCCCAGTTCCCCCAGGGACCAGGGTGGGCCCACCTGAGCCATCTCTGTCCCCTCACGAGGAGCTGCCAACGCTGGGGCTCTGTGTCCCAGGCGGGTGGGCAGGGAGGTGGGTGCAGCTGCTGTGAGGTGGGCAGCTTCCCTGGCTTGCAGGGCCCCGTGTACCTCCCTGCATGGACCTTGACCTTAGGGTCTGTGTAGCTGGGTCGTCCCTGTGTGTGATGCTTTTTGGTGCAAGGGTGTCTGGCCCTGGGGCAAGAACTGTATTGAGGAGGGGGACAGCTGGGCCCTGGAAAAAGTAAAGGGAGCCCACTCACTCAGCCTGTCTGGAAGGTTGGTTCTTTGTGAATAAAGATCCAAACGTTAAAGTAAAACACACCTGTAAGTGGATAAATCTAGGACACTGACACCACCAAAGGCCCAAGGATGAGGAGCAACAGGAGCTCCCATTCATTACTGGTGGGAAGGCAAAATGGCACAGCCACTGGGGAAGACAGTTTGGCAGGTTCTAAACATACTCTCACCATACCACCCACAATAGCACTCCTTGGCATTCGCCCAAAGGAGCTGAACATTTGTGTCCATATGAAAACCCACACATGGAGTTAGCCGGGTGTGGTGGTGCACACCTGTAATCCCAGCTAATAGGGAGGCTGAGGCACATGAATCGCTTGAACCCGGGAGGCGGAGGTTGCAGTGAGCTGAGATCTGCCACTACACTCCAGCCTGGGCAACAGAGCAAGACGCTATCTCCAAAAAACAAAAATCCCACACATGGATGTTTATAGACGTTTTATTAATAATGGCCAAAACTCAGGCAGCCAGGATGTCCTTCAGTAGGTGAATGGATAAACTCTGATCCAACCAGACAATGGAATATTATTCAGCACTGAAAAGAAACAAGCTGTCAAGCCATAAAAAGACACAGAGAAAACTTAAGTGCACGTTGCTAAGTGAGAGAAGCCGGTCTGAAAAGGCAGCAGGCTGTATGATTCCAACTGCGACATTCTGGAAAAGGCAAAACGGGGAGGACAATTAAAGGACCAGGGGTTGGGGGAGGATGGGGTGAAAAGGTGAAGCAAGGAGCATTTTTAGGGCAGCAAAACTACCCCATACAATACTACAACTGTGCAAACGTGGTTTTTCTGAACCATGGGATCTACAACACCAAGAGTGAAGCCCTAATGTGAACCGTGGGCTTTAGTTAAAAGTCACATATCAATACTGCCTGTCAGTCACAGAAGACGAGCCACACTAAGGCAAGATGTTAATAATAGGGGAAAGTGGCTGGGTGCGGTGGCTCACGCCTGTAATCCCAACACTTCAGGAGGCCGAGGTGGGCAGATCACCTGAGGTTAGGAGTTCAAGACTAATCTGGCCAACATGGTGAAACCCCGTCTCTATTAAAAATACAAAAATTAGCCTGGCCTGGTGGCGGGCACCTGTAATCTCAGCTACTCGTGAGGCTGAGGCAGGAGAATTGCTCGAAGGCAGAGGTTGCAGTGAGCCAAGATCACACCACTGCCCTCCAGCCTGGGTGACAGAGTCAGACTCCGTCTCAAAATAATGATAATAATATAATAGGGGAAAGTGCCTGTGAAGGGGTATTATGGAATCTCTGTACTCTGATCAATTTTTCAGTAAACCTAAAACTGCCCTACAGATATAAAGTCTGTTAACTTCTTTAAAAAGTAAAAACATTAAGTATTGGAAGCAAATTTGGAAATAATTTGAGGACGTGGAAAGCATTTTTTAAAAAAGAAAACCCAAAGCCAGGCATGATGGCTTGCGCCTGTAATCCCAGCACTTTGGGAGGCCAAGGAGGGTGGATTACTTGAAGCCAGGAGTTCATGACCAGCCTGGCCAACATGGCAAAACCCCATCTCTATTTAAAAAAAAAAAAAAACATACAAAAATGTTAGCTGGACGTGGTGGCACATGCCTGTAATCCCAGCTGTAATTGGGAGGCTGAAACAGGAGAATCGCTTGAACCCAGGAGGTGGAGTTTGCAGTAAGCCAAGATCGCACCACTGTACTCCAGCCTGGGTGACAGAGTGAGACTCTGTTTCAAAATAAAATAAAATAAAATAAAATAAAATAAATAAAATAAAATAAAACTCAGAGGCATAAAAGATTTTCTGTGAAGACAGGAAATCAGTGTGAAAAACTTACGGTAAACTACACCGTAAATTGGAAGGCAAATGACAATCTTGGCAAAAGTATTTACAACAAATAAAACAGACGAAGGATAACTCTATAAGGAGCTGTAAGAAAAGACTCAACAGCCGGCCGGGCGCGGTGGCTCAAGCCTGTAATCCCAGCACTTTGGGAGGCCGAGACAGGCGGATCACGAGGTCAGGAGATCGAGACCATCCTGGCTAACACGGTGAAACCCCGTCTCTACTAAAAAAATACAAAAAACTAGCCGGGCGAGGTGGCGGGCGCCTGTAGTCCCAGCTACTCGGGAGGCTGAGGCAGGAGAATGGCGTGAACCCAGGAGGCGGAGCTTGCAGTGAGCTGAGATCCGGCCACTGCACTCCAGCCTGGGCGACAGAGCGAGACTCCGTCTCAAAAAAAAAAAAAAAAAAAAAGACTCAACAGCCAACTGGAAAACACAGGCCAATGACTTGAACGCCAAAGAAGTACAAACGCCGATGCATGTCTGAAGAGAGCCATGCTGCCCAGGAAACGGCGAGGGGCAAGTCGCGGCAGTGCCAGGATGAGGAAGACCCAGAGTAAGGGGCTGTGGGGGGCACCCGTGTCATTGCGGAGCCTGGGACTGTGGAACGCTCCTGGTTTTTTTTGGCTGTCTGCTGCTATTAAATCTAAAACCACCCTCCTCTGACTCAGCAGATCAGCCTCTAGGAATCCATTCTGTGCCTTCACTGTGGATTGCAGAGTCCCCTGAAATACATATGTTCAAGCCCTAACCCCCGGTACCTCAGAACATGACGGTATTTGGGGAGAAGGTTGTTGCAGATGTCATTAGCTGGGGTCATGAGGGTAGGCCCTAATCCAATGTAACGGGTGTCCTTATGAGAAGCTGGTCACATGAAGACAGAGACACAGGGAGAATGCGTGTGCCAACAGAGGCAGAGATTGGAGTGATCTACATGCCAAGAACTGCCAGGAACTGCCGGCAACACTGAAAACTGGAAGAAGTGAGGGCGTGTCCTTCCCCTACAGGTTACAGAGGGAGCACAGCCCTGCTGATGCCTTGGTTTTGGACATCGGGCCCCAGAACTGGGAGATAATTCGTTTCTGTTGTCTGTAGCCACCTGGTCTGGGGTGCTGTGTTACAGCAGCTCCAGGAGCCTGGCAAGGCCCAGGTGCACACAGACGCAAATGCAGGGATATAGGCACATGCACACACAGATGTAAGGGCAAAGACGTTCGCTGCGGCAGAATTCACAACACCAAAACGCTGGGCTTGCAGGCTGTGTCCTTCCACAGGACACATTCACGGGACAGCATGAGGTTGCTAGAAAGAGTGCACACAGACGGAATGACAGAAGCACATGCAGGCTGTGCAGGACGACTCCACACGAGGAGCACACACACGCAGGTTTGTGCCTACACACAAACCTACACAGGTGTTGGACAAGTATTTGTGGTGTCAACCTAAAAAGAAACTCAGAGACAAGCTCTCCAAATAAGCGAATTTATTTGGGAATGGTGGATAATTGCAATTCGGGGTAGGCAAGCTTTGGCAGGCTATAGGTATATCCAAGGGAGTTGGGGAAAAGGGGAATCTTAAAAACAAAACGGGCCGAGTGCGGTGGCTCACGCCTGTAATCCCAGCACTTTGAGAGGCTGAGGCAGGTGGATCACCTGAGGTCAGGAGTTCAAGACCAGCCTGGCCAACATGGAGAAACCCCGTCACTACTAAAACTACAAAAATTAGCTGGGTGGGGTGGCTTGCGCCTGTAATCCCAGCTACTTGGGAGGCTGGGGCAAGAGAATTGCTTGAACTCAGGAGGCGGAGGTTGTGGTGAGCCAAGATTGCACCACTGCACTCCAGCCTGGGAGACAGAGCGAGACTCCATCTCAAAAACAACAACAACAAAAATAAGAACAAAAAAGAAGCCCACATAAGCTGTTTTCAGAGCCAAGGGTCTTTTACAGGAGTCTATTACAGGAGCTGGAATTAGTGCGTGGGTTAAGACAGTCATTGCTGGTCAAGCGTCTGTCTGGAGTAGTGCAACCCTGAGGGTGCCCTGTGGGTCCTGGAACTGTCTCCGCGCAGGCGTCTTGGGCTGCGTCCTGTCACAGGCCTCTTGTCTGAGGACTTCAGGGCCACCCCAACTCCATGGTAGCGGCGGCTTTCACAGTGGACACACTCCACCATCAGGAGAGTTCATTCCACCGGAGCGGGGGCAGTAAGGGGACTTCACCCTTTGTGCCGTATTTCCCGGAGAGCAGAAGTCTCGTGTGAATTTAACTGGGAATAAACTTCACTAAAATGACGTGCACGTAGCTCTCTTTTGTAGATAAAAGTTGCCTGATGTATTGGTCGAGGGAACCCAAACTGTATTCCACCCCTACCGGCGAGAGAACATCTCTTCACGTCAGACAAATCAGACCCCGCGGGGATCCACGGTGAGGGGGTTTGGCTGTATATGAAGGACAGGACAGGGCAGTACACGAGCAAGGAAGAGGATGTGAGCCTGGGTGTTCTGGGCCCCAAGTGGAAGGTCTCATCTGCTGTGCTGTGGGCCAGACACCCAGGACCGACCCCTGGCCACTCAGCAGGGGATGTGCTGTGGGGAGCTTGTGCAGTGGCGAGTTCCGTGCAGGCATGGCAGGGCTTGTGTGGGGGGGTCTGCAGCTGGATGGTCCTTGAGAGAGGAGCCACAGGGCCAGGCATCAGCACCCCTCCATCTCCTAGTTCCTGGATGCGGCCCCAGGAAGGGGCGTAACCTGGGGACAAACATCCACTTCAGCCAAGGTCAAAGCAGAGGGAGTGGTCCCTGAGGGCTGTGGCCAGCAACGCTCAGCAGCCGCCAGGAGGGGCAGCCGCAGGGGGATTGGAGAAGTGCGTTCTCAGCCTCCCCAGTAGCTGGGACAACAGGCATCCACCACCATGCCCAACTAATTTTTTTTTTTTTTTTTTTTTTTTGAGACGGAGTCATGCTCTGTCACCCAGGCTGGAGTGCAGTGGCCGGATCTCAGCTCACTGCAAGCTCCGCCTCCCGGGTTCCCGCCATTCTCCTGCCTCAGCCTCCCGAGTAGCTGGGACTACAGGCGCCCGCCACCTCGCCCGGCTAGTTTTTTGTATTTTTTAGTAGAGACGGGGTTTCACCGTGTTAGCCAGGATGGTCTCGATCTCCTGACCTCGTGATCCACCCGTCTCGGCCTCCCAAAGTGCTGGGATTACAGGCTTGAGCCACCGCGCCCGGCCAAATTTTTGTATTTTTAGTAGAGTCGGGGTTTTACCACGTTTGCCAGGCTGGTCTCAAGTGCCTGAGCTCAAGTGATCCGCTGGCCTCAGCCTCCCAAAGTGCTGGGATTACAGGCGTGAGACACCATGCCCGGCCTAGGGCTGGATTTTATCTATGGGATTAAAGGGAAAAATGGAATCAGGAAAAGAGTAGGACTAGGTTTGCATTTGCACACTAAACAGATTTGGCCGGGAGGATCTGCCCTGAAGAACAAGGCAGAAGCCGTCAGTTCCGCTGAGGTGCTACGAAAGACTCGGTGTATTTCCCTTCAGATCTCTCTCCTCTCCCAACCGTAAGTCATCTGAGAGGGTCACTCCGTCTCTCCAGTCGCGTGTCCAGGTGACAGACCTCAGGCCCCTTTAGGAAATCCCTAGATGCTCAGGCGTGTGGCTCCAGGGGCGCGGTCAGCCGGGTTGCTGAGTAAACCCGAAGGAAGGTGATGCGTGGAGAGCATGTCCTACTGCTCAGCGGCCGCCGTACAGCACCCAGGCTGCTGGGCCCACCAACATCTGTTCAGCAGTGTCCAAATACTGGCATTTTAACTAGCCACTCACTTTCCTTACTCCTTTTCTTTTTTTTTTTTTTTTTTGAGACGGAGTCTCGCTCTGTCGCCCAGGCTGGAGTGCAGTGGCCGGATCTCAGCTCACTGCAAGCTCCGCCTCTCGGGTTCACGCCATTCTCCGGCCTCAGCCTCCCAAGTAGCTGGGACTACAGGCGCCCGCCACCTCGCCCGGCTAGTTTTTTGTATTTCTTAATAGAGACGGGGTTTCACCGTGTTAGCCAGATGGTCTCGATCTCCTGACCTCGTGATCCGCCCGTCTCGGCCTCCCAAAGTGCTGGGATTACAGGCTTGAGCCACCGCGCCCGGCCTCCTTACTCCTTTTCAAATCGATTGTTTCCACCCTTTCCCCTCTCCGCATCGTAGTTTTGTCATCTCCCACATCTGGAGTTGCAAAAAGGCCCTGAGGCAGCCGGGCATGGTGGCTCACGCCTGTAATCCCAGCACTGTGGGAGGCTGAGACGGGTGGATCACAAGGTCAGGGGTTCAAGACCAGCCTGGCCAAGATGTTGAAACCCCATCTCTACTAAAAATACAAAAATTAGCTAGGCGTGGTGGCGGATGCCTATAATCCCAGCTACTTGGGAAGCTGAGGCAGAGAATTGCTTGAACCCGGGAGGCAGAGGTTGCAGTGAGCCAAGATCGTGCCACTGCACTTCAGCCTGGGCGACAGAGCGAAACTCCGTCTCAAAAAAAAAAAAAAAAGCCCTGAGGCCGTGATGCACATGCTGAGCAGCTGGTCCGCAGGACAGGGGCCCGCAGGACAGGGGACCCGCAGGACAGGGGCCCGCAGGACAGGGGCCCGCAGCAACTCATGGACACTGTGGCCGTGGTCCCCGCTGGAGACACTGCAGCTGGAGGTGGGGTAAGTGGACTCAGCACCTTTGAAGTAGTGTGACTAGAAGACGAGGCTGGCCAACCCCTCTGTGGAAAGCACACAGCCCTCCAGCTGTGGCAATGGGTGTGCAGGCCACAGGTTCACCTTTCCTAAGGCAGGGCTGCGCTACCTTTGCTTGGATTGTGTGAGGTATCATGGTACTGCAGTCAGTTGCCACACTTCTCAAGTGTGCGTGTGGGTAGGGGAGGAGTGGGAGTGAGTGATTCTGGTGATGTCATGCTCAGGTGCATGACAGCTGGTCTCCCCTCATCAAGTTACCACTGTAATCGGACTCCAGGCTTCCACCATCGGCCCTTGAATTTTACACAGGATGGTTGGCCCTGGGAAAAGGAGCCTCTGAAGTTTTAAAATCCAATGTGGCTCCAACATTAAGCTCACACTGGGGACCAGCTCAAAACCCACCCATTTCACATTCCCCAAAACGTTTCACTTGGTGGGCCTGTGATTTAGCTCCCAAGAGGTCACAGATACAAACACAACAAAGCGAGCTATTAGGGCTGGATGTGCTGGACATGCACTCAGTGACGCAGCTGCCCCTCCACCCTGGCCCAGGTCAGGTTCTGCCAACCCCACACGCATACTCTTCGTTAGAAGGGTCCTGATGTGTTTGAGGACCTGTAAGACTGGCATGCACGGCAGACCCCATGAACACCCAGAACGACAGTGAGTAGAGTTGATACGTTGTAACCAGAATGACCCCCAAATATCTTTATTTACTTGGCATTGTACTTCCCAAAGAATATTGCAGCCACTGGGCCTCCCTTCAGAGTGCAGAGAGGCAGCTCCAGGAGCTGAGCCTGCTGGGATGCAACTCCTCCTCCTAGCACCATGGACTCCTTCATCTTTCAGTCAAGGCTGCCAGTGGCCACCACGTGGCCCTCCTGTTCCTGGAGCCCTCAGCTGCATTTGCCACCTGCTCTCTCAATGGACTTTTTGAGATGGAGTCTCACTCTGTCGCCCAGGCTGGAGTGCAGTGGCATGATCTTGGCTCATTGCAACCTCCGCCTCCTGGGCTTAAGCGATTCTCCTGCCTCAGACTCCTGAGAAGCTGGGATTACAGGCGCCCGCTACCATGCCCAGCTAATCTTGGTGGACTTTACACTGGGCACGTGTGCGCTAAGTGCTGACACAAAGGCCAGGCAAGTGTTCCCTGGAGACAGAGGGGTGGAAGGCTAGGTCACAGGCATGGCTGTCAACGGACGCTGCTGTGCACCCATTCTGGCCACAAAGTATCTTCATGCATCCTCTGCCCGGTAAATGCAGAGAAAACTCGGTTCTACAGGCCCACAGGGAGTGATGGCTGCTGGCCCTGGGAAGGAAGGTGCTCCTTACGGGCACCTGCTGTGAGCCCCTCCTGTCGCCCCACCCCGCCCGGGAGGGTGGAGCTCGTGGTGAGGCAGCCAACGGGACAAGATGCGGGGCCAGGAGGCCTCCTCACCCCCACAGCCTCCTCACCACCACTCTCTCCCCAGGGAGAGACCCCCACACCCCCACAGCCTCCTCACCACCATTCTCTCCCCAGGGAGAGACCCCCACACCCCCACGGCCTCCTCACCACCATTCTCTCCCCAGGGAGAGACCCCCACACCCCCACGGCCTCCTCACCACCATTCTCTCCCCAGGCCTCTTCTCTGGGCCTGACCTTCTCCAGCGACCGGGGGAGGCAGGAAGGGAAGCCTGAGAGTTAGAAGGAAAGACAGCTAAGAGCAGCAGCCTGACCGCAGCTGAGCGTGGCCGTGCTCCTCCCTGGGGAAATGCCAAGGGAAGGACCCCCCTGCTCTACCCGGAGACCCAGAGCCCTGCTAAGCAGGGTGGAAAGCCTGGGTGCAGCCTGGGGGGTACCGTGACTGTGGCCCAACCATCCAGTGTGTGAGCCCTGGATGACGGGGCCAAGAGCCAAGGCAGCCCACTTGGACAACTGACCATGATCCGCTGAGGCAGCGCATTGCCCACGTCTCTGCTATTCACGTTTAATCCCGCACAAGCGCATCACAAAGCGACAGCGTCGTGAAGGACTAACAACCAGGCACAGGTGACCCTGGATGCGGCCAGCAGCTTCCTGCAGGGCGCTCAAAACCCAAGTCTTTATGATCCATTGTGTCTACTGCGGAAACATCAGCTGCTCCGTCCCCACCTGCGCTCAAGCACCTGAAGGCCCTTCCAACGGCGCCCACTGGGCAGAGGACAAACCAGACACAAAACACACACGCGCTTTTACCAGCCTGGACTCTGTAAGAGAAAGGCGCCCACATATCCCCCGGGGAGATTTCCACTTATCCTGCAGGGCCCCCACGGCCTCACTGGGCTCTCCCAGGGCCTGCCCTGCAGGGGGAGGTACTTTCCTGCACAGGGTCTGGGGGCCAGGACAGACGCAAAGGAGCTTCTGCGTCGGGCTGAATCGTCACTCTGAAACTCCCAAGTGGAAGCCCTGGGCCCGATGTGACGGTATAAGGAGGTCTCTGGGAGGTGATTTGGCTTCGATGGGGTCATGGGGTGGGCCCTGCCCATGGAATCTGGGCCCTCACAAGGAAGAGATGACACCAAGGTCCCTCCCCAAATGAGGACACCTCTGAACCAGGAGGCGCTCGCCGGAAACGGACCCTGTTGGCACCTCTACCTCGGACTTCCAGCCTGCAGAGCTGGAGAGCATAAACCCGTGTTCTCTGTGCTGCCGCCTGTGGTGTCCCGGTGAGGCAGCCTTGTAACTCCATGACCGACAGCTGCTCTCTACAATCTTCAGTGAGCACGAAAACACTCATATTCATGCTGTAAATAAAAGATTTGGGATATTTTCAAACACACCAACCTCCCAGCTTCAACAGCTGTCAACGTTCAGCCAATACCGTTCTTTCTCCTTTTTATTAGAATTTTAAAGCACATCCCAGGCGCCATGTCATTTCCCCACAAACACGTCCAAATGCATCTGAGTGAGGATTCTCAGGTAACCCTGTGTCACCATCACCGCCAACAGCCAATTCCTCACCCCACCCGACTCACAGCCGACCCGCCCGACTCACAGCCCACCCGCCCGACTCACAGCCCACCCGCCCGACTCACAGCCCATCCGCCCGACTCAGTCCACCCGCCCGACTCAGCCCCTGCCCACATTTCCACGATTGTCTAAAAGTGACTTTGCACTTGGTTTGTTCATATCAGGGTCACACACAGCCTGCTCAGCCTTTCTGTGTGCCCGGCTTCCAGTGGAAAGGTTGCCTTCTGGTGGCATCTCCGGCCGGGTCTGGCTCAGGGCTTCCTCTTGGTGTGTTCAACCTTCTGGTTCCCCTGTTTCTTGTAAACTCGTTTCTGATTCCAGCATTACACGTGCACGTGTTGGCTGGAATTTTTTTTTTTTTTGAGATGGAGTTTCAGTCTTGCTCCCCAGGCTGGAATGCAGTGGTGCAACCTTGGCTCACCACAACCTCCACCTCCTGGATTCAAGCAATTGTCCTGCCTCAGCCTCCCGAGGAGCTGGAATTTCAGGCGTGAGCCACCGCACCTGGCCTGGCTGCAATTCTTAAAGAAAAACAGGCAAAAGCAAAAATCCTTCAACAATTCAGCTAACCTGAAACACGGCAGTGTCCCCGATCCATTTCCACAGGGGTCACACTGGCAGATTTTTATTTCTGGCTGGATAGGACACCTTAAGTTTCAAACAAAGAGGTCACCTCTTCCCCATGAAATGCACTATGGTGAATACGGCCACCTCACTGCCCTGAGACCCAACTCGATCTGCCAATTTCAGGTGCGTGACCCAGGCTCTGACCAACAGAGCTGGGTGGGGGCCATCCCTGCAACACTGGGGTGGCCCTGACCTAACCGGCTGAGCACCACTCCCTAATCCTTGAATACGGCTCGGTAATACAAAGGCTCTTGTTTCTATGGCCCAGTGCAGAGGCTGCAGGAGGGTCTCTGCCTCTGTGCAATGCCTCGCCCAAGACAGAGACAGGAAGGGAAGCCAGACCAGGCAGCAAGCATGGAGTGCGGAGCCAGGGAGGAGAGGCCCAGCAGACAGCGACTCAGGGCCAGGGTGGAGTCCGAGCCAGACAGCTGTGAGCACCGGGCAGGCTTCTCCACCTCTGCGCCTGGCCTGGCATGTGGCTCCGTGGTCGCACATGCTCTCAGCACATCCCCAGGGTGCCCGGCACCGGGGTGCAGCCCCTGCCATCTCCAGAGCCCCCACCATCTCCGGCGTACCCATGGATTCGCTTCTCCCACCTGGCAGTTTTCCCAGTAAAACTTCTCGGGGGACTGGAGAGCTCTGAGGACTGAGAAGGCTTCTTTTCAGGCTGATTTTCCAGGCTGAAGAGCAACTTCTCACTGCAGCTCTCCCTCAGGGCCCAGTACTACCGCAGAGGTACAGCACCCCAGCTTCGGGGGCCCCTACACCTCCCCGTGCCTGTGAGTTCTTTGATGCCGCGTGAAGAAGCCCAGGTGGCGGAATCCTTTCCCGCAGTGGCCGCACTCGTAGAACCTCTTTGTCAGGTGCAGCCTCCGGTGGATGCTGAAGCCCTTGGGCCACCGGAAGGACTTGCCACACTCGGCACAGGTATAGGGCTTCTCCCCGCTGTGGACCCTCTGATGGTGGCTGAGGTTCTCCTTGGTCCGGAAGGCCTTGCCGCAGTCCGCGCAGTAGAACGGCCGCTCCCCGGTGTGCACCAGCTGGTGTCTGAGAAGGTTGGATTTCTGCTTGAAGGCTTTCCCACAGTCGCCGCACGAGTAGGGCCTGTGTTCGGTGTGGACCTTGCGGTGCTGGGCCAGGCGGTCCTTCAGGCTGAACGCCTGCCCGCATGCCTCGCAGCAGAAGGGCTTCTCGTGCGTGTGGTTCTTCTGGTGACGCTGCAGGTTTGAAGCCCACCGGAAGGTCTGGCCGCACTCGGGGCACTTGAAGGCCTTGGTCCCCGTGTGCACCGTCTGGTGAGCGAGCAGCCGGCTGTGGCAGCTGAGCGCCTTCCCGCAGGTGCCGCAGATGAACGACAGCTCCATTGCGCACTGCTTCCGGTGCTCTCTGCGGCCCGGCCGCTGCCCACAACACTTCGTGAGCATCTGACAAGCAAAAGCCGTGGGCTTGGCATCTGTCCTTTCTGGAGCAGCTCTGGGAAGCTGCCCGTCATCCGCGTCCGGCCCGAAGCTCTTCCGAAAGCTGCTTCCCTCGCTGGTTCTTTCTCGCCTCACATGGGTTTTCTTATGAGCCCAAGTTGGATGGTCACAGTGTCTCTTGGGGTCTGCAGATTTCTTTGCCCCTGTGGAAGGAACAGATACCCTTACACAGAAGCCAGTGGCCCGTGGCCAGGCAGTGCCTCCTGCTGTGTGCGTCAACTGGCTTCTATCTACTCAGCTCATTCCACGTGGCTACAAGTGATCAGGAAAACTTGTTCAAAGAAACACAGATGGCCGGGTGCGGTGGCTCAAGCCTGTAATCCCAGCACTTTGGGAGGCCGAGTCGGGCGGATCACGAGGTCAGGAGATCGAGAACATCCTGGCTAACACGGTGAAACCCCATCTCTACTAAAAATACAAAAAACTAGACGGGCGAGGTGGCGGGCGCCTGTAGTCCCAGCTACTCGGGAGGCTGAGGCAGGAGAATGGCGTAAACCCGGGGGGCGGAGCTTGCAGTGAGCTGAGATCCGGCCACTGCACTCCAGCCTGGGCGACAGAGCGAGACTCCGTCTCAAAAAAAAAAAAAAAAAAAAAAAAGAAACACAGATGAGCCACAAAGATCAATAGCGGAAACCAAGATGAGCTCAGATGGTTCCCCAGCCCCGGTGGCACGCAGGATACCTGGCACTGCTATGTGAGGGAGCACCGACACATGGCTGCCAATCAACAGAAGCAACTGGGCCAAGAGAATGTCCTTTCACCCTGTCCACGCCAGCAAGCCCCACTCATGCAGGTGGAGGTGATAGCAGGATATCATCTGGAAGATGGGTAGCTCCACGTGATTCTCAACCACTCAGCCTCGGAGCCATAGCTGGATACTCCACAGGCCCAGGGACCCGACACTCCCCAGCCGGGGGCTCCACAGGCCCAGGGACCCGACACTCCCCAGCCGGGGGCTCCACAGGCCCAGGGACCCGACACTCCCCAGCCGGGGGCTCCATAGGCCCAGGGACCCTACACCTCCCCAGCCGGGGGCTCCACAGGCCCAGGGACCCTACACCTCCCCAGCCGGGGGCTCCACAGGCCCAGGGACCCTACACCTCCCCAGCCGGGGACTCCACAGGCCCAGGGACCCTACACCTCCCCAGCTGGGGACTCCACAGGCCCAGGGACCCGCCACTCCCCAGGCGGGGGCTCCACAGGCCCAGGGACTTCCCAGGGCTCGTGTTCTCGTAGCTGCTCCATCCCATTCTGAAAATCTAAGTAAAAAGCAAACCCCCTCTGACCACTGCCTCAAGAGCACCCCTCACCTAATGGAGGGAAGCACGGCCACTGTCCCAGTTTTGCAAACAGGGATGTGGAGCAAACTCCTACCCAGAGCCACATACCTGGAGACCCTCACGTGCAGTCAGTACCAGGCCTGTGGCTGTAGGTCAGACACCTACACCAACGGCCTCCGCCAGACAGCACCTGGGTGGCTAGGTGAAGCCTTCAAGCGTCACTCTGGCCTCAGGCCCCTCCCAAACTGCAGCTGTACGTCATCCTGCGCCACCGTGCCTTGCGAGCCCCGGCCCCCGGCCAGTGTCCATCAGGGCAGGAGGGTGGCTGCCCCATGTCTCTAAGGCCTAAGTTAGAGAGCGGCTGTGTGTCCACTCTCCCATGGGAAGGACGCACCCTCGGTCACTGCAGTGTGCTGAGCACTCACCCAGGAGCTGTGGCCACAGGGACGGGGCCCCCCGAGCCCAGACAACCCAGTACTCACCTGGCCAGTGGCCCCTCTGCACTGCCTGGAGCTCAGGTCTCTCCCGATCTTCAACCCACGGCTCCTCCCACTGTTCCAGGCGAGAGACGAGGTCTGGTCTGGGGCTGCAAAATCCTTTTCAAAGGAGAGAAAAGGTTCTGTTTTACTTGTACTGAGGACAAAGCGAGGGTTGAGGCTCAGAGCAGTTCTGCACTAGCCTAAGAGGCCAGGCAAGCCCAGCCCTCGGGGCGGCCCTGGAGAAGCTACCCTGAAGCAGAGATGACAGGAAGGGAGGGGCCTGGACACCAAGGCCCACGGAAGGCCCTGACAAGGTCAGAGGAAGGAAGATGAGGCTGCCTCCAGGGAGCCTCAGAGAAACGCTGAGTGGGCCCCTCTGTCTACACAGGCCAAGAACTTCCAGCTCCTGAGCCCCCTCGGCTGGGAGGCCCCACGACCATCCTGGACCAGCCAGGCCCGGAGGCAGCGGCAGAGCTCACCCCACGCTCAGCCCGCGCTCACCCCGCTCACCCCGCAGCACTCGGCCCGCACTCACCCAGCACTCGGCCCGCACTCACCCAGCACTCGGCCCACACTCACCCAGGGCAGCCATACTGCTGAAGTTGTCCAGCATCACGTCCCGGTAGAGGGCCCTCTGGCTGGGTTCCAGACACGCCCACTCCTCCCTTGAGAAGTAGATGGCCACGTCCCTGAAGGTCACCGGCTCCTGCAACACACACAGCTCCCGAAGTGGCCATTCCCAAGAAAAAGAAGGCTCAGCCCACAGGTCTGGGCGGGAAGGGGGAATCAGGGTGGCCCTGCTGTGGACTGATTGTTTGCGTCCCCTAAATCCATATACTGAAGCCCGGAGCCCTGAGTGGCTGTGTCTGGAGATGGGCCTCTGTGGAAGAGATTAAGGTTAAGTGAGGTCAGAAGGGTGGGGCCCTGACCCATGGGCCCGGTCCTCACAGGAGACTCCAGAGAGCTCCCCAACTCCCTCACCGCACATGCGTCAACACAGCACAACAGTGGCTGTCTGCAAGCAGGCCACTGGCCCCGCCAGAAACCAGATCTGCAGCACTCTGATCTTGGACATCAGCCTTCAGAACAGAGGAAGTGCATGTCTGTAAACTGCCCAGTGTGTTGTACTTGGTTACGGCAGCTCTAGTGGACTAAGACAATCTAGTCTATTTTCCTACAACAGCCACTATTCTCCTAGTGTCAATGAATCCAATTTTCTTTTCTTTCCTTTTTTGAGATGGAGTTTTGCTCTGTCACCAGGCTGCGCAATCTCGGCTCACTGCAAGCTCCGACTCCCAGGTTCAAGCAATTCTCCTGCCTCAGTCTCCCGAGTAGCTGGGACTACAGGCGTCCGCCACCATGCCCAACTAATATTTTGTATTTTTAGTAGAGATGGGGTTTCACCATGTTAGCCAGGATGGTCTCAATCTCCTGACCTCGTGATCCACCCGCCTCGGCCTCCCAAAGTGCTGGGATTACAGGCATGAGGCATTGCACCCGGCCCCAATTTTCTTTTATCTTTCCCCGCCCCTTAAGAGAGAAGGTAAGGCCGGGCGCGGTGGCTCAAGCCTGTAATCCCAGCACTTTGGGAGGCCGAGGCGGGCGGATCACAAGGTCAGGAGATCGAGACCACAGTGAAACCCCGTCTCTACTAAAAATACAAAAAAAAAATTAGCCGGGCGCGGTGGCGGGCGCCTGTAGTCCTAGCTACTCAGGAGGCTGAGGCAGGAGAATGGCGGGAACCCGGGAGGCAGAGCTTGCAGTGAGCTGAGATCGCGCCACTGCACTCCAGCCTGGGCAACAGCGTGAGACTCCGTCTCAAAAAAAAAAAAAAAAAAAAAGAAGGCAAAAGGGCAGACATGGGCACAGTGCCTGGGAAGCCGCTGCCACAGACCCTCCCCGCGTGTGTGCTGGGATCTCAGGCAGCCGGCAGGGCAGAAGGGAGGCTGCGCTCGGCAGCGGCAGGGCTCACCTGGGCCATGTCCATGGGAACAGCGAGGCCACGCCTCTGGGGAAGCACAGCGCCAAGGAGGGCAGATCTGCGGAGACAAGAAATGTAAGCGGGCGTAGCCAGCCCAGGAATGCCCACCCCACCTGACCGCAGGAGCCCCCCACTCAGCAAATCAAGGGGAATTCAGGAAAAATGAGTGATGCACACGCAGGGTCTGCTCTGTAACTACCGACAGCCACCAGGTGTGGGGAAATTTGGCAGTGGTGAGGAGTCAACATATCTTTAAGGGACAGCTGGGTGCGGTGTGCCACCTGCCACACACAAGAACTCTGAAATACCAGACAGCAAGCCAGGCCTGTCACCAGAGAAGGACAGAGGCCAGCCACTGCTGGCTGAAAGCCAACAGCTTAGCTGCAAACACATGACTGGAGAGTCTAACCGCAACTGAGGCGTCTGGGGCTCCTCAGGAGACAGGCGGGCAGCCGTTCCCGCGGCGCTATGCCCGGAGGATGCTCTCGGGTACGCTACGAGGAGGCCACCTGGCAGCCTTCCCCCAAGTGAAAACCTGGGGGAAGGTTTTCACCCACTGCACTCCAGCCTGGGTGTCAGACTGAGACCCTGTCTCAAAAAAAAAAAAAGCCCCGAGAAATCCCATTAATCTTCACTCAGTCTCCAGATCAAGCCACGAGCTCCCCTAAACCTTAGGGTCCGGGCCCACTGAGATCCAGCTTCTACCCCCAGGTCTGTGGAGAACCACCCTGGCATCCCACTGCCCTGCCACAGTGGGTCCTGCCTCCTTCCTGAGTAAAGCTCAGAGCCCCAATATGCAGAAGAGGCCAGCCCCACAGGCGCCCCTGAGAAGAGACAGAACCCGCTGGAGGAAGATGGCCCATGCCTGGTTACCTTGTCCGGGGAGGGGAGGAGATGTTGCTCTAGACCCTACAGACACGGAAGTATCATAAAGGGCTGTCAGGAGCAACTCATGCAAACAGGTTCAGCAACTGAGATGAAACGGACAAACTCCACGAAAAACACAGGACTATGAAACTGACGAAAGGGAAGCCAGGCAGCCGCCCATCTGAAGGGAACTGAAAATGTAACTTGAACCCTTCCCATGAGGAAAATACCACACCCAGCTGGGTTCCCTGGTAAGCTCCACCAAAGCCTACGGGAGCACAGTACTGATCTTAGAAGCTATTTAGTGAACAGAGGAAGAGCAGACACTATCCAGTCTGTCTTAATGAGGCCAGCAAAACCCAAACCAAAAACCCGATAGAGATATTACAAGGGGCCAAGCACAGTGGCTCACGCCTATAATCCCAACACTCTAGGAGACTGAGGCAGGAGGACTGTTCGAAGCCAGGAGTTGCCCAACCTGTCTCTATAAAAAATAGAATTAGCAGGGTGCAGCGGTGGACATTCGCAGTCCCAGCTACTCAGGAGGCTGAGGTGGGCGTATTGCTTGAATACGGGAGGCATAGGTTGCAGTGAGCTGAGCTCATGCCACTGCACTCCAGCCTAGGTGTCAGACTGAGACCCTGTCTCAAAAAAAAAAAAAAAAAAAGATATTACAAAAAAATTACCTACCAAACTCTCATAAACACAAATTTTCAAAAAATATTAGGAAGCCAAATCCAGCAGTTTATAAAAAGAATTCTCGGTCATGACCAAGTGACGTGGACCCTAAGAGTACACAGCTGGTTTGATCCCCATTAGCTGAAGCTGGTGCCCAGAAGGCTCCCGCCACCACCTGTGTTCAACACTCACTGCAGGGGGCAGCTCCCTCGGCGTTCACCCCTGCCCCTCGTCCCTCCCACCTCCAGCACAGCAGGTACACAGACCTTCCCTTTCTCCTTCTGACACTCACAGGTGGCCACATTAACTGCTACATGTTTTCAGGAATATACTTTCAACTGGAGATTTTTTTTCACCCTTTCAACAGCATGGCATCAACTTTAATCACGATGACTTCCCGAACATTTGAAAACGACATAACTAACCACATTAACAGAATAAAGGAGAAAACCATATGACAGCTATTATCTCAATAGATGCAGAAAAGGCATTTTTTAAACTCAAGACCTAATCCCAACACAAAATCTCAGCAAACAAGGAACAGAAGAAAACTTCCTCATCCTGGCAAACCTGCAACCAACATCCTGCTTCATGGGCCACTATGGAACTCTTCCCCTCTGAGACCAGGAACAAGCAGGGCTCTCTACCCACTGCTTCTCTTTATCACCTTATTGGAGGCCTGAGCCAGTGCAAGGAGGTAGAAAAAATACACAAAGCCATAAGATTACAAATAAAGAAGTAGGTCGGGCGCGGTGGCTTATGCCTAGAATCCCAGCACTTTGGGGCGCCGAGGCGGGTGGATCACCTGAGGTGGGGAGTTTGAGACCAGCCTGGCCAATATGGTGAAACCCCATCTCTACTAAAAATACAAAAAGTAGCCAGGCATGGTGGCAGGCACCTGTCATCCCAGCTACTTGGGAGGCTGAGGCAGGGGAATCGCTTGAACCCGGGACGTGGAGGTTGCGGTGAGCCAAGATCGCACCATTGCACTCCAGCCTCGGCAACAAGAGCGAAACTCCATCTCAAAAAAAAAAAAAAAAATTTCACAAATTGGAGGTAGAAGTTGTAGTGAGCCAAGATTGTGCCACTGCACTCCAGCCTGGGTGACACAGAGAGACTGTCCTCACAACATTGGGGTAGGCAAACATTTCTTTCCTGGATCCCCAAAAGCACTTTAAAAAAATTACAAATTCAGGCTGGGTGCAGTGGCTCACGCCTGTAATCCCAGCACTCTGGGAGGCTGAGGTGGGCGGATCACCTGAGGTGGGGAGTTCGAGACCAGCCTGGCCAACAGGCTCTCTCTTCAATCAAGAAGGGAGAAACCCCTTCTCTACTAAGAATACAAAATTAGCCGGGCGTAGTGGCGCATGCCGGTCATCCCAGCTACTCAGGAGGCTAAGGCAGGAGATTTGCTTGAACCCGGGAGGTGGAAGTTGCGGTGAGCCAAGATCGTACCACTGCACTCCAGTCTGGGCAACAAGAGCAAAACTCTGTCTCAAGAAAGAAAAAAAAAATCACAAATTGGATTTATCAGAATTAAACAGTTTTGTTTATCATGGCAGTCAAGAAAAAAAATAAAGGAGACTGGGTGCAGTGGCTCATGCCTGTAATCCCAGCACTTTGGGAAGCTAAGGCAGGAGGATTGCTTGAGGCCAGGAGTTTGAGACCAGCCTGGGCAACATAGGGAGACCTCTGTCTCTACTGTTTAATTAAAAAAATTTTTTTAAAAAGGAGACACAAAGGCAAGCCACAGAATAAGAGAAAATATTCCCAATACATGTATCTGACAAAGGACTTATATAAAGAACTGTAACTCCTACAAATCAATAAAAAAGAAAAATAAAATTTAAACTGGGCAAAATATTAGAACAGACACTTCAACCAAAGTGATATAACGGTCTATAAAAACATGAAAAGGCACATTGAGCACACGGGTCATGGGTGGTGTTTTCCAATCAAACGACTTGCTGAGTTCCTCTAGCAAATAGCAATGACCACAGTGATAAAAATAACAGCTCCCGGCCAGGTGCAGTGGCTCACGCCTGTAATCTCAGCACTTTGGGAGGCCACGGCAGGTGGATCACCTGAGGTCAGGAGTTTGAGACCAGCCTGGCTAACATGGTGAAACTCCGTCTCTACAACAAGTGCAAAAAATTAGCCAGGCTACTCAGGAGGCTGAAGCAGGAGAACTCCTTGAACCAGGGAGGCGGAGGTTGCAGTGAGCCAAGATTGTGCCACTGCACTTCAGCCTGGGGGACAGAGCAAGATTCTGTCTCAAACAAAAACAAAAACACCAGCTCCCCTCAGCTGAACAGCTGTGTTTGCACTACAACCTGGGCTGGGCTTCCCAGCCTGGAAAGCAGAGTCGGGGAGAACCGTGAGATAGGCCAGAAAAGGGGCTAAGGCCAGATTATTCAAGGCATCCTGAGCCATGGTTTCATGTGTAATGCGACAGAAGTTTAATACAGGAGAACAGAAGGATACTGTCATAGCTGCTTCTTTTCCCCCTAGGCAAATTAACACAGGATTTTTTTTTCTGAGGCAGGGTCTTGCTCTGTCACCCAGGCTGGAGTGTGGTAGCCCAGTCACAGCTCACTGCAGCCTCGACCTCCTGGGCTCAAGTAATCCTCCCACCTCAGTTTCCCCAGTAGCTGGAACCAAAATCGCATGCGCCACCATGTCCTGCAATTGTTTAAATTTTTTGCAGAGAGGGGATCTCACTATATTGCCCAGACCGATCTCAAACTCCTGGCCTCAAGAGATCCCCTGGCCTCGGCCTCCCAAAGTGCTGGGGTTACAGGCGTCAGCCACAGCATCCGGCCTAAGCTACATTTTAAAAATTTATTATTATTATTATTTTAATGAGATGGAGTCTCGCTCTGTTGCCCAGGCTGGAGTGCAGTGGCGCGATCTCTGCTCACTGCAACCTCTGTCTCCCAGGTTCAAACGATTCTCTTGCCTCAGCCTCCCCAGAGTAACTGGGATTACAGGTGCACACCACCACACCCGGCTAAATTTTTGTATTTTTTTGTAGAGGCGGGGTTTCACCATGCTGGCCAAGTTGGTCTCGAACTCCTGGACTCAATGATCCACCTGCCTCGGCCTCCCAAGTGCTGAGATTACAGGCGGGAGTCACCTCTCCTGGCTAAGCTACATTTTTAAAAAGATCCTCTGTGATGAACAAATGAGAAAGCAGCAAAAAAGGATGGGGGTGGGGAGAAGATAGGGAGGCGATCAGGTGAGAGAGGAAGAGCCAGGATTGGGACTTACAGGGTGGGAATGGCAAGGAGGCAAATGGTTCAGTTATGGAGCTAACGCACCAATGACCGACTGTGCGGCTGGGCGTGGGCAGGAAAGGGGAAGAAGTGAATCTCGGGTTTCTGCCTCGTCCCCTTCGCGGTGGAATGCCTGGGAGGACCAGTGGGTGGGGGGTGGACGTTACAGGAGCTCAGGCTGGGGCAGGGGAGCTTTGAGTGTTATGAACTAAGTCTAAGCGCTTGGGTCTCACCGGAGCGGTGCGGGCTGGAGACACAGGTGTGGAAAGTGTCTATGGGGGATAATGCGGTCACGATCGTGGACGGGGTCAGCCGGGGAGAAACCAGCTTCAAGAGGATACACAACCGGGTCCTGACAAACCTGCAAGTGTAAGGGGCGAGGAGAGAAGAGGAGGCTGAGCCGGAATAAGCCGAAGAACAGCCCCCGAATAGCCGGGGTCACAGGCAGCCTCCCGGGTCTGTCCCAGCAGCCTCCACGCTGGGTTTCACAGCCCTGGGGCGGCCGCAGATTTAGAAGGTCAGACAGCCCACGACCCAGGGACGGAGGGGCGGCGGGGACACGGGCGCACTCACCACCAGGGCGTCCTCAACAAGGATGCTGCATCCGCTACGCCGCGCCGGTAGCCCAGACTTCTACAAACTTCCCCAGCGGAAGTTGTTATCCGACAGCTTCCGGCCCCTCTAGGAGCCCACGTCTCGGTGGTGCGCGCAGGCCGCCCAGGCCGTCCAGGCCGCCCGCCTCGCCCCGCCCCGCCTGTGGCTCCGCCCCGGCCAGCAGGCCCCTCCCCATCACAGCCAAACGCCACCACGACCGGCTGATTTTTTTGTTTTTTTTAGTAGAGACGGGAGTTTCACCATGTTGGCCAGGCTGGTTTTGAACTGCGACCTCAGGTGATCCGCCTGCCTTGGCCTCCCAAAGTGCTGGGGTTACTGGCGTGAGCCACGGAGCCCGGCCCTCCTAACCTAAAGTCGGCCTAAAGGTTTCTCCTACAAAGTGAACTGTAACCTAACTGGAGGTGTGAACAGACTTGTCACTTGCTCTGGTACCAGTCACTCAGTTCCAGCCAATCAAGGGTGTAGGGTCCAGCCCTATGGGGCTAAGCGAGTGTTCTCCCCGTGTGCGGAGACGAGAGATTGTAATAAACAAAGACACAAGACAAAGAGATAAAGAGAAAACAGCTGGACCGAGGGGACCACTACCATCAAGAGGCGGAGACTGTTAGTGGCCCCCAAGGGCTGGGCACGCTGATATTTATCGCATACAAGACAATGCAGGATGTGCAGCCCAGGCCCAAGGGCGCTGGCGCAGGGCCCCATCATGTGCAGGGGACTCTACCAGCTAGTAGGTGGTGCCAAACAAGTGTTTGGGCCCTGACTGTGGAGGCCAAGGTGTTTATGAGACTGGCGCTGCCCATCGTGACTGGGTGCTGTTGGAGCTACCAGTCGCACATCCAAGGGGCCAGCAGTTTACTGGGAGATGGAAGTGGAGTCTAGGATTGGGCTTGGGCAGGTCCAGAAGACACAAGGATGGCCCAGGTCCCCGTGCCACCCTCTGTCTTCTGGGCCTCTCCCCAAGCCCACGCCTGTGGCTCCATGGAGAGGTCCCTGAGCCCTGCTGCAGGAGACGGGTAGTCTCATACCTGGCTTACGGAGGGGCCCGGTGTGCTCTGAGGCCCTCCAGACAGAGCAGGGCTCCTGTGGCGAGGCAGTCGGTGAAGTGCAGCTCCGGCCCATCTCACAGTGGCCCAGCGGGTCCCCAAACCAAAAGCCAATGCTAGAGCTCCAGAGCCTAGAAGCCACGCCCTGTAGCGCAGTCTTCACCTGTTGGGAACAGCCCCCCAAAATCTGGCCATAAGCTGGCCCCAAAACTGGCCATAAACAAAATCTCTGCAGCACTGTGACATGTTCGTGATGGCCATGACGCCTACGCTGGAAGGTTGTGGGTTTACCGGAATGAGGGCAAGGAACACCTGGCCCGCCCAGGGCGGAAAACCGCTTAAAGGCATTCTTAAACCACAAACAATAGCATGAGCGATCTGTGCCTTAAAGACATGCTCCTGCTGCAGATAACTAGCCAAACCCATCCCTTTATTTTGGCCCATGTTTCCCATAAGGGATACTTTTAGTTAATCTATTATCTATAGAAACAATGCTAATGACTGGCTTGCTGTTAATAAATACGTGGGTAAACCTCTGTTCACAGTTCTCAGCTCTGAAGGCTGTGAGACTCCCTCATTTCCCACTTCACTTCCCTATATTTCTGCATGTGTGTCTTTAATTTCTCTAGTGCCCCTGGGTTAGCGTCTCCCTGACTGAACTGGTCTTGGCAAGTGGCGTCCATCGTGGGAGCTCCAATCCAGGTGGAAGGGTTGCCGGAGTGATGGCTGGAGAACGTGGAACTAAGCTGGAGGACACCCGAGTACTCTTAAATCAATGCCCGTGGTGAGTTAGAAGGGGCGCTTGGGAGCATCAGGGTAACAATGGGACAAGTGTGGGGTCTGGTTCATTCCACCTTGGAGCTTTTTCACACTGATGAGGAGGAAGGAGGGTATAACGAAGTAACAGAAGAGGGTACAGAGCAGGTTTATTTGCAGCTAAAGCTAAAGCAGCAAAGGAGGGAGAGGTTCAGCCCTACCCTTCTGCACCCCTCATTATTATTTTGAAGAAAAAGAGTGGCCTGACCCTCCAGCTCTTTCTTTTCTGGAGGACACTGGGAGAAAAGTAGTTGCCCCAGTGACTGTTCGAGCAGTGCCTGGAGCGACTGCTCTTAGTTCTATTCAGGCAGGAATTTAGCAAGCTAGATGAGAGGGTGATTTAGAGGCTTGGCAGTTCCCTGTTAGAATACACCCCCCAGATCAGCAGGGAAATATTATAGCTACATTTGGGCCTTTTCCTTTAAAATTCAGAAAAGCACATTTAGTTGATTATATCAACTCCTGTGATGGTGTCAGAGGTAATCTGCACAAGCCTACTCTGCTAGCACAGGCAATGGCAGGACTGAGAGTGGATAAAGGAAATACTCCATTTCCTGGAGCTTGTTTTAACTGTGGGAAGCATGGTCATACTAAAAAAGAATGTAGAAAAAAATCAGTGAGTCAGGCCGCCAGGTAGGGGAAAAAAGGAAACTGCTGAGCCTGAAATATGTCCAAAATGTAAAAAAAGGAAAACACTGGGCTAGTCAGTGTCACTCTAAGTTTGATAAAGGTGAGAACCTGATTTCGGGAAACGCCATGAGGGGCCCATCCCAGGCCCCATTCTAAACAGGGGCATTTCCAGTTCAGGCCATTCCCTCAGCCCTGTAAGATGTCTGTGCCCGCCACAGCCGGGAGCGCCGCAGTAGATTTATGCTGCACAAAAGCTGTGAGCCTTCTGCCGGGGAACCCCCACAAAAGGTCCCAGCAGGAGTCTGTGGACCCTTCCCAGCAGGGATGATAGGATTACTTCTAGGAAGGTCTAGTTTAAGTTTAAAAGGGGTACAAATACATACAAGAGTCATTGATTCAGATTATAACGGGGAAATTCAAATTGTTATATCTACTTCTGTTCCCTGGAAAGCAGAGCCAGGAGAGTGCATAGCACAGCTCCTGATTGTGCCGTATTTGGGAATGGGAAAAAGTGAAATTAAATGAACAGGAGGATTTGGCAGCACAAATAAACAAGGCAAAGTAGCTTATTGGGTAAATCAAATCACTGATAAATGTTCTACCTGTGAGGCTGGGCACGGTGGCTCATGCCTGTAATCCCAGCACTTTGGGAGGCCGAGATGGGAGGATCACAAGGTCAGGAGATCGAGACCATCCTGGCTAACACAGTGAAACCCCGTCTCTACTAAAAAATACAAAAAACTATCTGGGCGAGGTGACGGGCGCCTGTAGTCCCAGCTCCTCAGGAGGCTGAGGCAGGAGAATGGTGTAAACCCGGGAGACAAAGCTTGCAGTGAGCTGAGATCCGGCCACTGCACTCCAGCCTGGGCGACAGAGCGAGACTCCGTCTCAAAAAAAAAAAAAAAAAAAAAATGTTCTACCTGTGAAATAACTACTCAGGGAAAGAAATTTAAAGGTTCGGTAGATACAGGAGCAGATATTTCAATCATCTCTCTACAGCACTGGCCGTCTGCGTGGCCAATTCAACCTGCTCAATTTAACATAGTTGGAGTTGGTAAAACCCCTGAAGTGTATCAAAGTAGTTGTATTTTGCACTGTGAAGGGCCCGATGGACAACCTGGGACTATTCAACCAATTATAACTTCTGTACCTATAAATTTATGGGGGAGAGATTTATTACAACAATGGGGAGCACAAGTTCTAATTGCAGAACAATTATGTATTCCTCAAAGTCAACATACGATGTATGAAATGGGGTATGTCCCTCGTATGGGACTAGAAAAAAATTTGCAAGGTTTAAAAGAACAGCTTCAAGCAGAAAGACAAAGTTCCCGCCAAAGATTAGGATATCATTTTTGATGGCAGACATTGTTAAGCCTCCAGAACTTGTACTTTTAAAATGGTTAACAGATACGCCAATTTGGATAGAACAATGGCCGCTAAGTAAAGAGAAACTGGAGGCATTAGAGGAATTAGTTACTGAACAATTAGGAAATGGGCACAGAGGCGGGGCGCGGTGGCTCAAGCCTGTAATCCCAGCACTTTGGGAGGCTGAGACAGGCGGATCACGAGGTCAGGAGATCGAGACCATCCTGGCTAACCCGGTGAAACCCCGTCTCTAGTAAAAAATACAAAACACTAGCCAGGCGAGGTGGCGGGCGCCTGTAGTCCCAGCTACTCGGGAGGCTGAGGCAGGAGAATGGCGTAAACCTGGGAGGCAGAGCTTGTAGTGAGCCGAGATCCAGCCACTGCACTCCAGCCTGGGCAACAGAGCAAGACTCTGTCTCAAAAAAAAAAAAAAAAAAAAAAAAAAAAAAAAAGGAAATGGGCACAGAGCTCCAACATGTTCCCCTTGGAATTCTCCAGTTTTCGTAATTAAGAAAAAATCAGGTAAATGGAGAATGTTAACTGACTTAAGAGCCATCAATTCCGTTATACAACCTACGGGAGCATTACAGCCAGGATTGCCTTCTCCTGCTATAATTCCAAAAAATTGGCCTTTAAAAGTCACAGATTTAAAAGACTGTTTTTACTATCCCCTTAGCTGAGCAAGACTGTGAACGGTTTGCATTTACAATTCCTGCAGTAAACAACCTGCAGCCTGCTAAGCATTTTCATTGTTTCATAGATGGGTCTAGAAATTGTAAAGCTTATTGTTCTGGTTTGAAAAGTAAAGTATTCCAGATGCCTTATACTTCAGCTCAAAAAGCAGAGCTTGTAGCTGTTAATTGAGATATTGACTGCTTTTGATATGCCCATTAATGTGATTTCTGATTCTTCATATGTGGTTCACTCCACACAGTTAATTAAAAATGCTCAGTTACTATTTCATGCAGATAAACAACTGATGACAAAAACAAAAAAGGGGGAGAAATAGGGATTATGGGACAGCCCATACACAATTGAATCTAGCATTATTAACTGTCAATTTTTCGAGCCTGCCCAAAGGTCAGATGTTAGCAGCAGCTGAACAGCATCTACAGAAACCAGCTGCAAAGACAGAAGCGGAACAATTGATTTGGTGGAGAGATCTAATAACAAAAAGTTAGGAAATAGGTAAAATAATAACTTGGGGTAGAGGTTATGCTTATATTTCTCCAGGCCAAAATCAGCAGCCGATTTGGATACCATCAAGACACCTGAAACCTTATCATGAGCCAGATGCTGAGGAAGAGATTCTGGGAGGATCCCGAGGACCCCCCGGTTGCAGCCATGTTGAGACTGACACTGAGGAGGACCCCAACTGTCATGAGCGACACCCATCGCACACAGCCACCCACCTGGGGACAGATCAAGAAGCTGTCACCGATGGCAGAGGAAAACCTGAGGAAAGCAGGACAGCCAGTCACAATGAGTAATTTAATGGTAACTATGATAGTGATGATCACCATTGCCATGAGTATTCCTTCAACAAGGGCTGACACAGAGAACAATTGTACTTATTGGGCATATTTATCAATCTTGGCTGGCAATAATGCCCGGATGTAATCACTCTATGACACAGTTACACACGCTTTCTGAAGGACGTGCTCCTGCTGCAGGTAACTAGCCCAACCCATCCCTTTATTTCGGCCCATCACTTCATTTCCCACAAGGGATACTTTTAATCTAATATCTATAGAAACAATGCTAATGACTGGCTTGCTGTTAATATGCACATGAGTAAATCTCTGTTTGGGGCTCTGGGCTCTCAGCTCTGAAGGCTGTGGGACCCCTGATTTCCCACTCCACACCTCTATATTTCTGTGTGTGTGTCTTTAATTCCTCTAGCGCCGCTGGGTTACGGTCTCCCCGACCGAGCTGGTCTGGGCATTCACCCTTCCTTGGAAGCCACGCGCGGCAGCGCACCGTCTTCACCTTTCCTTGGCTGTGAGCTCTTCCAGGAAGCACAAAGCACAGGGAAACGCCGTCGCTCCAGGGTCACGCTATCGCTCCAGGGTCACGCTGTCGCTCCAGGGTCACGCTGTGACTCTTTGCAGCCTGCTTTTTTTTTTTTCTCTGAGACGGAGTCTCGCTCTGTCGCCCAGGCTGGAGTACAGTGGCGCAATCTCGGCTCACTGCAAGCTCCGCCTCCCGGGTTCACGCCATTCTCCTGCCTCAGCCTCCTGAGTAGCTGGGACTACAGGCGCCCGCCACCATGCGCGGCTAATTTTTTGTATTTTTAGTAGAGACTGGGTTTCACCATGTTAGCCAGGATGGTCTCGATCTCCTGACCTCAGCCTCCCAAAGTGCTGGGATTACAGGCGTGAGCCACCGCGCCCAGTCAGATAAGAACTTTTAAAAAGCCATGTGAGTAATTTCACAGGTTTAAAGGAAAACATGGTAATGTAGCAATGAAAGGTATAAAAAAAGAATCCAGTGGAACTTCTACAGCTGAAAAACCTAGTATCTGAAATGAAAAATTCAATGGTGGAATGAACATGAGACCACAAAGGCTTCTGAACTCAAGGTGACCTTTTAGAAATAAAAACAAAATAAAATAAACAAACAAAAAAGACCTCAAAGGCAAAAGAAAAGGTCAATGGACTTGAAGACAAACCCACAGAACATGACCACACTGCAGCACAGCAAGCGAAGGGACAGGAAGGCAGCAGCAAACAGAGCCACAGTGCCCCGAGGGCAACAGAAAGCAAACTTCACCTAAAATTCCAATTCCTGGCTAGGAGTGGTGGCTCACGCCTGTCATCCCAGCACTTTGGGAGGCCGAGGCGGGTGGATCAACTGAGGTCAGAAGTTTGAGACCAGCCTGGTCAACATAGTGAAACCCCATCTCTACTAAAAATACAAAAATTAGCTGGGCGTGGTGGTGGGCACCTGTAGTCCCAGTTATTCGGGAGGCTGAGACAGGATAATTGCTTGTATCTGGAAGGTGGATGTTGCAGTGAACCAAGATCGTGCCATTGCACTCCAGCCTGGGCAACAAGAGTGAAACTCTGTCTCAAAGGGGAGGGGAGGGGAGGGGAGGGGAGGGAGGAGGGAGGGAAGGAAGGAAGGGAGGGAAGGAAAGAAAAGGAAAGAAAGAAAAAAAAAGAAAGAAAAAGAAAGAAACTGTGATGGAAAATATTCCAAATAAGAGGAAAATAGAGCCACAAATCCAAGATCAATAACCACCAAGAAAGATAAAAACAAAGAAATACACACCAAGGCACATCATAATCAAACAGCTAAAAGCCAGTGATAAAGAGAAAATCTTACAAGCACTCAGAGGCAAAGTAAATTACATATTCTGTATGCAGCAACATCCTTCAAAAATGAAGGCAAAATCAAAATATTTTCCAAAGATAGAAGTTGAAAGACCTTGGCCGAGCATGGTGGCTCACACCTGTAATCCCAGCACTTTGGGAGGCCAAGGCGGGAAGATTGCTTGAACCCAGGAGTTCCAGACCAGCCTGGGCAACATAATGAGACCCTGTCTCTACTAAAAATTTAAAAACTAGCCCAGCATGGTGGCACACACCTGTAGGCCCAGCTACCAGTGGGACTGAGGAAGGAGGATTGCTTGATCCCAGGAGGTTGAGGCTGCAGTGAGCTGTGATCCCACCACTGCACTCCAGCCTTAGCAACAGCATGAGACTTAAAAAAAAAAAAAAAAAAAAAAAAAAAAAAAAAAAAAAAAAGCTGGGTATGGTGGCTCATGCCTGTAATCCCAGCACTTTGAGAGGCTGAGGAGTTTGAGACCAGCCTGGCCAACATGGTGAAACCCCATCTCTATTAAAAATACAAAAAATTAGCCAGGCGTGGTGGGTGCCTGTAATCCCAGCTGCACGGGAGGCTGAGGCAGGAGAATCACTTGAACCCGGGAGGCAGAGGCTGCAGCGAGCCGAGATCGTGCCATTGCACTTCATCCTGGGCAACAAGAGTGAAATTCCATCTCAAAAAAAAAAAAAAAAAAAGAAAGGAAAGAAATTTAATCTCCAATCTCCAATGTGGCAGTACTGAGGTAAGGCCTTTAAGGGGTGACTGGATCACGAGGGCCCTGCTCTCATTTGTGGATTAATAGATCAATGGGTTATCAGGGAGGGGATCTGAAGGCTTTACAAGAAGAGAAGAGACCTGAGCTATCCCGTAAGCATGCTCAGCCCCTCACCATTGATGCCCTGCACCATCTCCAGACTTTGCAGAGTCCCCACTAGCAAGAAGACCCTCACCAGATGCGGCCCCTTGGCCTTGGACTTCTCTGCCTCCATAGCTGTAAGAAATAAAATCCTTTTATAAATTACCCAGTTTCAGGCCACGTATGGTGTCGCACACCTGTAGTCCCAGCTACTCGGGAGGCTGAGGTAGGAAGATCACTTGAGCCCAGAGGTTTGAGGTTACAGTGAGCTAGGGTGGCATCACTACCCTCTAACCTGGGCAACAGAGTGAGATTCTGTCAAACAAACAGATAAATAATCCAGTTGCAGGTATTCTGTTGTAGGCAACAGAAAATGGACTAAGACAGAAAATTGGTACTGAGAGTGGGGTGCTGCTAATAAAAAATAACCAAAAATGTAGAAGCGGCTTTGAAACTGAGTAACGGGCAGAGGCTGGAAGAATTGGGGGAGCAGGCTAGAAAAGGCCTAGAATCTGGTGAGGACTTAGAAGACAAGACTAAGGAAAGACTGGACCTCCTTGGAGATCCATTAAGTGGTCACAACCAGAATGCAGATAGAAATATGAACTATAAAGGCCATTCTGATGAAGTTTCAGATGGAACAGAGGAACAAGGTGTTGGACAGTGAAGATCATCCTTAATATAAATTGGCAATGAGCTTCGCTGAATTGTGTCCATGCCTGCAGGCTTTGTGGAAGGTCAAACTTGAGAGTGATGAACTAGGATATCTGGCAGCAAAAAAAGAGAAGGAGCTGCTGGTGGCCAGGCGCGGTGGCTCACACCTGTAATCCCAACACTTTGGGAGGCCAAGGCCGGCGGATCACCTGAGGTCTGGAGTTTGACACCAGCCTGGCCAACATGGAGAAACCCCATCTCTACTAAAAATAGAAAATTAGCTGGGCGTGGTGGAGCGTGCCTGTAATCCCAGCTACTCGGGAGGCTGAGGCAGGAGAATCGCTTGAACCCGGGAGGCAGAGGTTGCGGTGAGCCGAGATCCCGCCACTGCACTCCAGCCTGGGTGACAACAGCAAAACCTCATCTTAACAAAACCAAAAACCAAACAACAGAAAAAGGAGCTGCTGGTTACTTTTGGCCTCTTACGCTGAGCTTGAAGAGCAAAGGAATAGTTTAAAAATAGAATTTATAATTTAAAAGCAGAGTGGAAAGATTTGAAAAACTCAGGCTGGCCATGTTGAGTAAAAGTGTGTTCAGGAGAGGAAACTAAGGGTATAGCCCAGTGAAGTTTGTCAAAGAAATTAGCTTGGATAGAAGGGAGCCAGGTGCAATTCTCCCAAGACAATGAAACTAAGACCCAGCAGGCATTTCAGGTTATCGAGGCTGCCTCTCCCATCAGAGGCTCAGAGGCCTAGGAAGGCAGAATGCTTTCAGGGGACAGATCCTGGGAGCCCTCCACAGGCTCGCCCAGGGCCACGTTAGGACTCTGCTCCAGGCACCACAGCGTAGTACTCCGTGGTCACCCAGCCATTGTTCAAGCAGCCCCAGATGTGAATGCCTCACTCCAGAAGGCACAAGCCCTAAACCCTGGTGGCATCCATGTGGTGCTAATTCTGCTGACTTACAGAAAGTCAGAGCTGCGAAGGCTTGACAGCCTCCATCCAGATTTCACAGGATACCACTGAAAGCCCAGGGGCCCAGGCAGAGACTTGTGGCAGGGGTGGAGCCACTACAGAGAATCCCCACTAAAGCAATGCTGAGTGGAAATGAGGAGCTGGAGCTGCTGGGGAGTCCCCACCAGGGTAATGTCTAGCGAGCCACGGGAGTGGGACCACCACTGGGAACCAAGAACCGTGGAGTCACTGGCAGCACGCACGCTTGCCTGGAAAAGCTTCAGGCACCAGGACTAACCCGTGGGGGTAGAGCAAAGCCATCGGGTGGGGTTGCCTGAGGCCTTGGGGACCCAACCTCACCCTGGGGTGTCCAGGAAGTGGCACATGGAGTCAAGAGAGATGATTCTCCAGCTTCAGCATTTAATGCCTTCCCTGCAGAGTTTCAGACTTGCTTGGGACCTGCTAACCCTTTCTCACTGCTTACCCCTCCCTGATGGAGTGGGAATATCTGTCTTTTGCCTGTACACCATCATTGTATCTCGGAAGGACATAACTTGTTCGATTTCACAGGCTCACAGATGAGACTCTGGACTCTGAACTTTTAATTCAGTGCTGGAATAAAATCTGAGGACTATGGGATTGCAACAAATCTGTTTGTGAGAAGGACATGAGTCTTGGACAGAAAGCTATGTTGAGTATCTGCTCTTCCAAAACTCATGTAGAAATTTCATCCCCAATATGGCAGTACTGAGAGCTGGAGTCTAAGAGGTGATTGGATCATGAGGGTGAAGCTCTCATAAATGAACTAATCTACTTTGGCCGGGCGCAGTGGCTCACGCCTGTAATCCCAACACTTTGGGAGGCCGACATGGGCGAATCACGAGGTCAAGGGTTTGAGACCAGCCTGGCCAACATGGTGAAACCCCATCTCTACTAAAAATAAAAAAATTAGCTGGGCATAGTGGTAGGCGCCTGTATTCCCAGCTACTCAGGAGGCTGAGGCAGGAAAATCGCTTGAACCCGGGAAGCAGAGGTTGCAGTGAGCCGAGATCACACCACTGCACTCCAGCTCGGGCGACAGAGTAAGCCACTACGCCCAGCCAGAAGACATCCTTTTAAATGTAATTAAAATAGAATGTCAAATAAAATGCAATAAAATGGAATGGAATGTTTTGAATTTTATGCCAATAATTCACTGTTTTACATGAAATGAATAATTCCTTGAGAGATAAAAGTTACCAAACTTGGCACAAGAAGAAATAGAAAAACCTTAAGTGTTATAGCTGTTCAAAAAAATTGAATTTATGGCTGGGCACAGTAGCTCACTCCTGTAATCTCAACACTTTGGGAGGCCAAGGTGGGCCAATCACCAGGCCAGGAGTTCAAGATCAGCCTGTGCAACATGGTGAAACCCTGTCTTTACTAAAAATACAAACACCCGGCCACGGTGGCAAGCATCTGCAGTTCCAGCTACTCGGGATGCTGAGGTGGGAGAACCACTTAAACCTGGGAGACAGAGGTTGCAGTGTGCCGAGACCACGTCACTGCACTCCAGCCTCGGTGACAGAGACTGGATCTCAGAAAAAAAAAAAGGAAGGAAAGAAAAGAAAAAAAAGAAGAGAGTGAGCGAGGGAAGGAGGGAAGGAAGGAAGGGAAGGAAGAAAATACTTAAGGAAGAAATAATAGTATCAGTATTACATAAGCAACTTCAGAAAACAGATGAAGATAGAATAATTCACAATTCTTTGAGAGTAACAGTATCCTGATATCAAAACAAGGACATACTCTTACCAATTCTAAGGAAAACAGAACAAGGTGCCCTAGTCAGTACAATAAGAAAAAGGAACAAAGTCCATATAAATTGGAAAAGTAAAATACTTTATTCACAGATGACATGATTATCTACATAGAAAATGCTAAAGAATCTAGAAAAAAGCTACTAGAACTAATAAGTTAACTGATCTAGGTTGCTTGATACAAGATCAATGTACAAGTCTAATGCATTTCTATACACCAGCAATAACAACTAGAAAATAGCTTTTAAAAAACCTTCTCACTTGCGATAGCATGCAGAAATATTAAATACATGAATTTAACAAAATGTGTGAGAGCTGCAAACTGAGAGAAATCCAGAGATCTAAATAAATGGGACAGTACACCATGTTCACAATTGGAAAACTCAGAATTGTTAAAATGTCATTTCTCCCTAAATTGAACTATAAATCCCAGAAGACTTTCTTTTTGTAAACACTGATAAAAGTTGTTTTTTGAGACAGAATTTCACTCTTGGTTGCCCAGACTGCAGTGCAATGCCGCAATCTCAGCTCTCACCGAAACCTCCGCCTTCCAGGTTCAACAATTATCTTGCCTCAGCCTCCCAAGTAGCTGGGATTCTACAGGCGCCCAAAACCACACCCGGCTAATTTTTTTGTATTTTTAGTAGAGACGGGGTTTCACCATGTTGGCCAGGCTAGTTTTGAACTCCTGACCTCAAGTGATCCGCCTGCCTTGGCCTCCCAAAGTGCTAGGATTACACAGGCATGAGCCATCGGACCAGCCTGAAGTTGATAAAAGTTGACTCCAAATTTTATATGAAAATGCAAAAGATCTAGAAGTCAAAACAAAAAACAAACAAAAAAAAAAAAAATGGGAAAAGAACAAAACGGAAGCTCTTCCAATACCTGAGTTCAACACTTATTATAAAACTACAATTGGCCAGGAGTGGTGGCTCACACCTGTAATCCCTTTGGGAGGCTGAGGCAGGAGGATCTCAAGGCCAGGAGTTCAAGACCAGCCTGGTCAACATAGTGAGACCCCATCTCTACAAAAAAATATAAAAAATTAGCAAGACGTGGTGATGCATGCCTACAGTCTCAACTACTTGGGAGGCTAAGGCAAGAGGCTCACTTGAGCCCAGATGCTCGAGGTTACATAGCTATGACTGTGCCACTACACTCCAGTCTGGGCAACAGAATGAGATTCTGCCTCAAATAAAACTACAGTAATCAATATAGTGTCATATTGGTGTAAAGCTACACACACAAGGAGAATGGTGTCCAGAACAGACCACTTCTATGTCAGTTAAGTTTTTACCAACCTGTGAAGACTTGGTCATTGGGAAAGTAGACTCAACAAACAGAACCGAAACAACTATCCACACAGATCCAAAGTGAATCTTGATCCTCATCGCATATGGTACACAAAAATGAACTCAAAAGAGATCACAGACTTAAATGTAAAAACTGTAAAAGCTCCATGAAATAAAAAACATAGGAAAAAAATCATGTCCTTTGAGTAGGCAAATTTCTTAAACTCAATTATAAAATCTCATAAATCATTATCTTGGCTCACTGCAACCTCTGCCTCCTGGGTTCAAGTGATTCTCCTGCCTCAGCCTCCTGAGTAGCTGGGACTACAGGGGTGCGCCACTGCGCCCAGGTGATTTTTGTATTTTCAGTAGAGACAGGGTTTTACCACGTTGGCCAGGCTGGTCTCAAACTTCTGGCCTCAGGTGATCTGCCCACCTTGGCCTCCCAAAGTGCTGGGATTACAGACATGAGCCACCGCACCCAAATATTTGATAAATTAGACTTAAAAAATATTCAAAAGACGCCATTAAGAAAATGAACAGGCAAACCAAACATGAAAATATTCACAATATATATATTCATCACAAATGGAGACAAATAATTATATATATTACATATGTTTTTCATCTAGAATATGGAAAGAACTTGAGTCAACAATAAGCATCCCAACTTAAAAACAGGCAAAAGGTATGAACAGACACATCACTAAAGACGACACAGAAAAGCAATAAGCAGATGAAATCATAGACATACAACACCATTCAGTGGGCAAATACAAATTAAAATCGTAAGGAGACTAGAGTTGATTAAATTTGAAGAGACTGACAACGCCAAGTGTTAGCAAAGATATGGAGCAACTGGAAATCTTCCTATAATGTAGTAGTAGTGTAAAATGATCCAGCCACTACGGAAACCTGTGTGACAATTTCTTAGGAAGTTAAAAACACTTATTGCAATGGACTGAATGTTTACATCCTTGCACAATTCATGTCAAATTCCTAACCCATAAGATGATATGAGGTGGGGTCTCGGGGAGGGGACAGAATCACAAGGGGCGAGCCCTCATGAATGGGGTAGGTTTTCTAGTCCCTTTCCACCACGTACCGTCACAGTGAGAAAACATCTACTTAAAAGGAAGTAGGTAGGCCCTCACTAAACACCAAATGTTGACACTCTCATCTTGGACTTCCCAGCCTCCAGAACTGTAAGACATAAATTTCTGTTGTTTACAAGCCTCCCAGTTTGTGGCATTTTGTTATGGCAGCCTGAATGGACTAAGACACTTACAACACAGCAATTAAAGTCCTAAGTACTTACCACCCAAGCAAAATAAAAACACATGTGCAAATACATACTTTTACACAAATGCTCATAGTTTTAAGAGCAGAGACTGGAAACCCATTAATACGTGGATGAATAAACAAATGACGGCTTATCTATACAATGGAACACTATTCAGCAAGAGCTACTGAAACACGAAACAGCTGGGTTGAGTCTAAAAACATGCCACAGTGAAAGACATCAGACACAAAAGAACACGTACTAAACGAATCCATTTGTATGTGGCTCTAAACCAAGCAACACTAATCTATACGGATAGAAAGTGGTTACCTGGGGCTGGACTGGGCTTAACTAGGAAAAGGCAAAAGGGAACTTTTTGGGTGACAGAAATGTTCTTGGTTCTGTTGGTGGTGGTTACACAGGTGGTGATGGTTACACAGGTGTACGGATTTTCCAAAACCCTGTACACTTAAAATAGGTGTTTTACTATATAAAAATTGAATCATTGATTAAAATGGTCTGGAAAAATCTACATGTGAAACATCTCTAGTCATGCTCATTTTCCAGAAAATGTACATCTTTTTAAATTACTTGTCCCGAGGCTTTCAGGATTGGTAGTTATTTAAGAATTCAAAATATGGCCTCATGAGAAAAAGAAAAACTATATGGTTACAAAACTAGATTTTGGAGTTCATGTTCAGATGAAATTCAGAGGCAAAGACTAACAGTTTTGCGACGTGGCTGTCCACTATTTACCTCGCCTGCTTTTGAACAGTCCTAGCCAAACAGCCATCTATCATGACTCCATGTTTCTGCGGGGATTCCCTCTCCGATCCTATTTTCTTTAGCTGATCTCTACTGATCTCTCTGGCCCAGCTGAAATGTCACTCTTCTGTGCCTTCCCAGCTCTGTGCCACATCAGTCACCCCCTCACCTGTGCTCCTTCACAACTGAGAGCACACACTTGACTCATCGTATTGTGATCTCTGTCTTCCCCACTACACTGTGGAGGACTTCAGGGTAGTGGGTTGCTCATCTGTTTTCCCAACATTTAGGACTATTCCTTATAGATATCAATACATTTTTAAGTAAATGAGAAAATGAGCCAGAAAGCATGGAAAATGACAAGAGCTCAGTTCAACCTTGGAACTGCTAAAACAGAAGAGCTATGTAGTGCATTGAGACTGTGCCTTTCCAGTGAGACAGAAAGATACAGACAAGTGAGTGAAGGCCTTCTCTTGAGACCTGCCTCCTCCTGTCCCCACTGTTCCAGCTGAGTCAGGTGTCAATGCCCTCCAGATCAAGTGGACAGTTCTGCATGAGCTGTAAGGCGGCACACAGGAGGGCGTGGATATGCACAGGCTATTGCAATAGCCTGCAACTTCTGAGTTAAGTAAGAGCAGCAGACAGTAGCAGGGCTGAGAAGATACTTCTAACAGAGTCATAGATTATACTGATACAAAATGAACAAACAATTTAAAAAACAGCTAACAGCTGAAAATTTTTTTTTTTTTTTTTTTTTTTTTTTTTTTGAGACGGAGTCTCGCGCTGTTGCCCAGGCTGGAGTGCAGTGGCCGGATCTCAGCTCACTGCAAGCTCCGCCTCCCGGGTTTACGCCATTCTCCTGCCTCAGCCTCCCGAGTAACTGGGATTACAGGCGCCCGCCAACTCACCCGGCTAGTTTTTTGTATTTTTTTAGTAGAGACGGGGTTTCACCGTGTTCGCCAGGATGGTCTCGATCTCCTGACCTCGTGATCCACCCGCCTCGGCCTCCCAAAGTGCTGGGATTACAGGCTTGAGCCACCGCGCCCGGCCAGCTGAAAATTTTTAAAATGGCAGTATAGAAAGGACAAAGCAAGACAGATGCCAATCACACATAGATTTAGGGGTGTATTTTTTATTGCCTTGTGAGAGACAGTGGACACATGGAAATCAATCAGATATGATCACTGTCCATAGGAACTCAGAGTATAACAGCAGAGATAGTCTACCAAGTCATTCTGACATATGCAAGTAAATACAGTAATAGCAGTAATCACTGAGCCACAGAAGTGTGGAACGCGCTGCCAACTAAGCCTGAGGGAAACATCCCTTGACATGATGCCTGAGGCATATCTTGAACCATGATTCGGAGTTAATTAGCTGAGAAGACCCTTTAACAAGAACAAAGGCGAGAGAGGTAGGAAGCCACGTGGAGCAGAGGGAAGATGAAGCAGTTGGTGTTGCTGTAGCATTAACTGTGTGGCAGGAAGTCAGGCAGTGGGAGGTGAGGCTCCAGGACACAGGAGGCCGTAGGGCCCAGGATGGGGGACCTGGAGTTCCTCCTCCAGACAACAGGGAAATGGCTCGGGGGTCTGTATACAAGTTATCTTTCTTCAACTTAATAGATCAAAATTTCCTAGGTAACATTCTCCTAAGTAATAAGATTAGATACACAGTTCTGCTCTAAAAGGGATTTAACTCAAGGATGGACTGTAACTGTGGATAAAATTTTTAAAAAACCTTTTCTTGAGACCTGTCTCCTCCCTGCCCCTACTGTTCCAGCTCAGAGTCAGGTGTCAAGCCCTGTGACTCTCCCGAGGACAGTGCTCACAGCTGAGGAGAAGGGTGAGCCTGCTAGTGCTGCACAGTGGCAGGTGGCATCCACTCCAAAAGCAGCTCCATCCATGATTCACAAAATTCTGACATGTCCAAATCTTAGAAACCACATGAATCCTAATTCCACGCATTTCCAAACATCACTCATTGGGCGGGAGAATAATTATTTTATAAGTTATCTATGTGTTGCCCCTGATCGACAGACCTCTCGCCCAAATGTATGGGGGCCTTACTCAAGGAGAGTCCCTCTTGGTGAACACTTTGATTATTTTTAAAGTTTGTAGTTGAGTTAAAATCTCTCCCATACTGACTACATTCATAGAGCTTCTCTTCAGTATGAATCTTCTGGTGCTGAAGGAAGTTTGACCTCTGAATAAAGCCTTTCCCACAGTAACTGCAGGCATAGGGCTTTTCTCCAGTGTGAATGATCTGGTGCAGAAGCAGCTTGGAGCTCTGGATGAAGGCTTTCCCACAGTCTTTACATTCGAAGGGCCTGTCCCCAGAGTGGATCTTCTGGTGCTCAGTGAGATGGGCTTTCTGGAGAAACGCTTTCCCGCATTCCTTACATTCATACACTCTCTCTCCAGTGTGGATCTTCTGGTGTCGAATAAGGTATGAACTCAGAAAGAAAGCTTTCCCACACTCGTTACATTCATAGAGTTTCTCTCCAGTGTGAATTCTCTGATGCTGGGTGAAGTTTGACGTCTGGCTGAAGCGCTTCCCACACTCGTTGCACACGTAAGGCCTCTCCCCAGTATGGATCCTCTGATGCTGAATGAGCTTCGAGCTCCGAATAAAGGCTTTCCCGCACTCATTGCATTCAAAGGGTCTCTCTCCGGTGTGGATCCTCTGGTGCTCGATAAGGTCTGAGCGATGACGGAATGCCTTCCCACATTCTTTGCATTCATACTGTTTCACTTCTGTGTGGATCTGATAGTGGCGAATGAGGCTCGAGCTCCTTATGAAGGATTTCCCACATTCATTGCACTCATAGGGCCTTTCTCCCGTGTGAATCCTCTGATGACGAATAAGTAAGGAGCTCTGACTGAAGCCTTTTCCACACTCTTTGCATTCGAAAGGTCTCTCTCTGGTGTGAACTCTCTGGTGCCTAATCAGGTCTGAACTGTGACCAAACGCCTTCCCACACTGTGCACATTTGAAGGGCTTGTCTCCTGAATGAACGCGCTGATGCTCAATGAGACCTGCATAGTGAATGAAGTCTTTCCCACACACGTTACAGACGTAGAGTCTCTCTCCAGTGTGAATTCTCTGATGCTCCATAAGGTGTGAGCTCTGGCCAAAGCCTTTCCCACACTGATCGCACCTGTAAGGTTTCTCCCCAGCATGCGAAATCCGATGCCTAACTAGGTCGGAATTAAACGTGAAGGTTTTGCCACAGATATCGCAAGGATTGGTATCCCCCTCTATGAGCTCTCTCTGAAGCAGAAGAAGGTCTGAGTTCAGAATAGGGTTTCTTCCTGACTTGGCACACACTTGAGCTGTCTCTCCTGTTTGGATCTTCCAATGGGTCACTGTCACCTGCTTGCAGCCCCTGTCCTGACAGGGGGAACTCCCCAGGCTCTGACCTTCTGGATTTCCCAAAAGCTCCCCTAATCTGGGCTCATGGACTTCCTCAGACTCGGGAGAAGGGAGCTCCATCACTGTGAGTTTATCTGACATTATCCTATGTGAGTTTTCATCCTCAGAAATCCAGCTTCAACCACCTTCTTCTCACCAGTTCCTACATTAGAATCTGAAACAAAAGACAACAAAATCATCTTTCCCCTTACTTAACAGATGGGGATCCCCTGAATCAGGGTCAGATAAAATTCATATCCAAGAGGTGGAAAGTGTTTCCTCTGCTCCTCACTTCTGACCCAAAGTGCTGCTACCCACAGCTCTGGCCTCACACCCAAGCCCGTCCCACGTAAGATGGCTTCTTTGTGGCTCCACTTTTAACATACAACACCAGGACAGACTGGCCTGTGGTGCACAACACTCCTCTGACCGTTAGTGAATCCTGGACGAGTTGCAGAGGGGTGGGGATATGCTTGGACTCCATTAAGAAACCAAGACAGGTATTTTAAACAAACGTATAAATGTATCAGCCCTGCCACCTCTTCCCTGTTCCTCATTCCTTCCTTCATGTCCTCTTCTCCCCTCTGTACCTAGCTTAAACCCCATGGTCTGGGGCACTGTGTTCACTGTAAATTACATGAGAATCACCCTCCTACACAGAATCCAGACTCCCCTGCCCTTTTCTCCCTCCATCATACTCGGATGGGAAAGTCCAAGCTTTTGTTAAAACGAGGCTGTGTCCTGATTTGCGCCTGCACTCTTGCTGAGTTTTTTTTTTTTTTTTTTTTTTTTAAGACAGAATCTCGCTCTGTCGCCTAGGCTGGAGTGCAGTGGCACCATCTCGGCTCACTGCAAGCTCCACCTCCTGGGTTCACTCCATTCTCCTGCCTCAGCCTCTCGAGCAGCTGGGACTACAGGCGCCCACCACCATGCCCGGCTAACTTTTTGTATTTTTAGTAGATACGAGGTTTCATCGTGTTAGCCAGGATGGTCTCCATCTCCTGACCTCAGGTGATCCGCTGGCCTTGGCCTCCCAAAGTGCTGGGATTACAGGCATGAGCCACCGCGCCCAGCCAGCTGAGTTCTTTAAATTCAGAGCTACTTGCCTAATGGGGCCTGAGAGCTGCCAGCAACTCCTACCCTTCCCACTCCCTACAGGACCTTCCACTTCTCCTGTCTTCTTACAGACCCAGCACTCCCTCCTCCCTCCCCACTGGTGACCTTGCTTCTTGTTTCAACGAGAAAACAGAAGAAATCAGGCAAGGACATCCACTGCCTCCCACATCTCCTGCCAGCTTGTATCTCCACCCATCCTCTGCCAGGCTTGTTACCTGGGTTAAACTGCCCTTGATCTGACTTAAGGTCAACACTACTACTTGTGTGTGAGCTCCCTTTCCCTCTCCTCCATCCTGCAAGGACAGCACTTGAGCACCCACCCCTCTCCTCCATCCTGAAGTCCTTGCCCTCCAAGCCCACCACTCCCGTCAGCATGAAGTGCACCAGTTCCCAACTACCTGAAAAATGCACGTCATGGGCCCCATGTCCCACCAATTACTATCCCATAACACTCCTCCTCCACAGCCACATTCAAAGAGCCCCCACCCCACGCTTGATTTCTCCATTTCCTCCTTCCCCTGAGCCTACTGCAGTAGGGCTCTCACCCCAAACATCCATGTCACCACATCAGGGGTCAGCTATGGCCACACTTCCAACTCAACCTGCGGCAGCACTGACACAGCCCTGCTCCTTCAGAAGTCACTCTCCTTATGTGAATCTGGGACAGCCTTTCTCTGTTCCTTACCTGCCTCACTGACAGCTCCTCCAGTGTCCCCTGATGCCTCAAAGCCCTGGCGTGTCTAGGGTTCAGCCCTCATCTTTGTCCATTACAGAGGAGAGTGCACTCATTATCGGACAGCAACGCCATCTATGCTGAAGACTCACATGCCTGCCTCCAACCTGGCCCTCTTTCCAGTCCCCACACCTGACCAGCTCCCCACCCCACACCTTCAGTCGGATGCTCCCAGAAGTTTCAACACTAACGCTTCCTGCCTCACCTCTGACTTTCCTCCTCCTATAATCTTCTCCATTGTCTCATTTGTTCAGGCCACAGACATTGCAATAGCCCTTGACTCCTTTTCCTTTTGTTCTAACTACTTGCCTCATGGGGCCTGAGAGCTGCCAGCAACTCCTCCAACCACATCTGTTCAAAACCACGCCCAGCACCAGATGCCCACAGCCTACAGGGCTGCCATCTGCACCATCGCCTTTCACCATGAAGTGTGACTGCCTCCCACCTTCTTACTTCTCCCCTTCTTCAGCCCTTTTCTACACAGCCAGCAGAATTACGCTTTAAAATCATAAATCAGATGTCACTTTTCTACGCAAAACTTACAAGGGTTTCCCATCCCCTACTCAGGCCCCATGAGGGCCACCGGGCCTGGACTCCTGCTGCTCCCCCTGCCCTCCCCTTCCCTCTTCTTTGGTCAGTGTGACCAAAGAAGCCCCCTTGGAGCCTTTGCCCTTTCATAGAGACTCCAAGAATATTTGCATGGTTCACTCCTCGATGTCCTTCAGGTGTCTGTGTTGACATCACCTGATCGGAGTCCTTCCTAGTCACGCTACAAAACAGCAAGGCACCCTCACCCTCAGCATGCCCTCTCTCCTGCCTCTGCTTCCTCTGCACAGTTCTGACCACCTGACCAATCACAAGTCACCCAATCACAGCAGCCAACGACTGTGAGATGTGACACGACTTTAGGAACCATGAAGGAAAATAAAAGTACCAATTTAAATGAAAATACTCCATCAAGCCAGACACAGTGGCTCACTCCTGTAATCCTAAGACTTTGGGAGGCAGAGGTAGGAGGGTCACTTGAGACCAGGAGTTCAGTGTCTGCCTGGGCAAGGCAGAGAGATCCCATCTCTACAAAAAACATTTTTAAAAACAGCCAGGCAAGGTAGCACACCTGTGGTCCCGGCTATGGGAGACTGAGGCAGGAGAATCATTGAGCCCAGGAAGTTGAGACTGCAGTGAGCCGTGCTTGTGCCACAACATTCCAGCCTGGGTGACAGAGTAAAATCTTGTCTCAAACAACAACAAAAAACACTCCATCAATTCTAACAGGCAACTCAATTTCAGAGAGATTAAAATATGGAGAAAATGTCTTAGAATCAACGAATTGTGATATATATATACACATACGTACGCGCGCACACACACACACAACCCCTCCCCCACAGGCAACAAACTGTGTTTTGCTGTCTCCCCGACAAGTATGTAAGTGCTGTGTGGGCAGGAACTTTGTTCTGTTCTTTATCCTCAGCAACCCAAACAATTCCCGGCAGAAAGTAATACATTTCATAAATATCTGTTGTATGAATGAATGTTCTAATCATGCATACATAATACACTCAATAGAGGGTAATAAGCCAGGTACAGTGGCTCATGCCTATCATCCCAGCATTTCCAGTGGCCAGAGGAGGAGGCCTACTTGAGGCCAGGAGTCCGAGACCAGGCTAGGCAACACAGCAAGACTCCATCTCTAAAAAAATTTTTTAATTAGCTGGGTATGATGCTGCATACCTGCGGTCCCAGCTATTTGAGAGGCTAAGGCAGCAGGATCACTTGAGCCCAAAGGTTTGAGGCTACAGTAAGCCATGACTGTGCCATGGCACTCCAACCTAGGTGACAGAGTGAGACCCTGTCGCTAACTTAAAAAAAAAAAAAAAAAAAAAAAAAAGCTCCAACACTTCTAGTATTAAACACTGAAATAAATGTGAGTTATACATATCTTAAAGAAAGTTTAACAGTGCTTGCTACAGCTCTTTTAGAATGTCTAGCAGGTTTCTCAGTTTTTACTGGAAAATCTCCCATAAAAAAAAAAATTAAGAAAAACAAGACAATTATTTACCCACTTATTTTAATGCAGGCTCCTGGGTAGCTGGAGCCTATCCTGGCAGCTCAGGGTGCAAGGTGAGAACCAGCCCTGGATAGGACAGGGTCCCACCACAGGGCAACCCACACACCCAAACTCGCTCATGGTGGGACTAAGGAGACACCCCAATTCACCTAATGGACACATCTTGGGGACGTGGAGGAAAGCCAGGCAGTCGTGGGGAGATTGTGCACACTCCACACATGGTGTCACAGCCAGGAATCACTTTTTCTCTCATAGATGTTATAATGAAACAATACTTGAGGCTCTGCCATGGAAAGGGAGGAAGCCAGAATCCACTCTCTGAACCCAGGAATCACTTTTTCCCTCATAGATGTTATAATGAAACAATACTTGAGGCTCTGCCATGGAAAGGGAGGAAGCCAGAATCCACTCTCTGAAAGCAGAGACCAAAGGAACGGTGATTGCTTTGAGAGAAAGTCTCTTTCTTGGCGCCTGTACTTTACCAGCCTGAAGTCTGAGGATTTGTCTTTTTTTTTTTTAGACAGTGTCTCACTCTGTCGCCCAGGCTGGAGTGCAGTGGCGCCATCTCTGCTCACTGCAAGCTCCGCCTCCCAGGTTCACGCCAATCTCCTGCCAAGCAGCTGGGACTACAGGCGCCTGCCACCACACCCGGCTAATTTTTTTGTATTTTTAGTAGAGATGGAGTTTCACTGTGTTAGCCAGGATGGTCTCCCTCTCCTGACCTCATAATCCGCCCGCCTCGGCCTTCCAAAGTGCCGGGATTACAGGAGTAAGCCACAGCGTCCAGCCAAGGATTTGTATTTTCTCTTTTTTTCTGAGACGGAGTTTTGATCTTATTGCCCAGGCTGGAGTGCAATGGCACGATCTCAGCTCACCGCAATCTCCGGCTCCCAGGTTCAAGCGATTCTCCTGCCTCAGCCTCACAAGTAGCTGGGATTATAGGCATGCACCACCACGCCCGGCTAATTTTGTATTTTCAGTAGAGATGGGGTTTCTCTATATTGGTCAGGCTGGTCTCGAACTCCCAACCTGAGGTGATCCGCCCACCTCGGTCTCCCAAAGTGCTGGGATTACAGGCTTGAGCAACTGCACCCGGCATTTTTTTTTTTTTAAGATAGGGTCTTGCTCTGTCACACAGGCTGATTGCATGGTGGCACGATCTCAGCTCACTGCGACCTCCACCTCCTGGGTTCAAGCAATTCTTGTGTATTTTTAGTAGACATGGGGTTTCTCCATATTGGCCAGGTTGGTCTCGAAATCCTGGCCTCAAGCAGTCCACCAACCTTGGCCTCCCAAAGTACTGGGGTTACAGGGGTGAGCCACCACACTCGGCCATGTATTCCCTTTTTGATTTCCATATATATTCTGCTTATGCACTGAGGACCCATTAATGCGGCTCTCAGGATGAGAAAGCTGACTGTCTCGCCTCAAGAGCCTTCTCTTTGGGGTTCTTGCTGGGCAGTGGGAGCCAGGCCACTGCGAAGATGGGTAATGTTGCCTTCGCACCCACTACTACTGTCTCCAATACCTCAAGGCCACTGCCAGTATAATGAGAGAGGGGGGATCAGCCCAGCCTAGAATCCAGTAAATAAAACTGGAGATTTTTCTGCTGATTTAAAAACCAGAGCTGCACCAGGTGCAGTTGCTTAAGCCTGTAATCCCAGCACTTTGGGAGGCTAAGGTGGGAGGATCACTTGAGGTCAGGAGTTCGAGACCAGCCCGGCTATGGTGAAACCTCATCTCTACTAAAAATACAAAAAGTAGCCGGGCGTGGTGGCGTGCACCTATAATCCCAGCTACTTGGGAGGCTGAGACAGGAGAATCACTGGAACCTGGGAGGCGGAGGTTGCAGTGAGCAGAGATCACACCACTGTACTCCAGCCTGGGTGACAAAGTGAGACTCCATCTCAAAACAAATAAAATTTAAAAAAATAAAAATAAAAAATAACAAAACCAGAGCTGTGACATGGGATGCACTGGCAGCAAGCAGCGCCAACAGTGATGATATTTTCAAGGGAATTAGGTTGCTGGAGAAACTGCAAGCCTGCCCTGCAGAAGTCTGTAGCTAGAGTGTTCTTAGCAACATTCTTTTTTTTTTTTTTTTTTGAGACGGAGTCTTACTCTGTCGCCCAGGCTGGAGCGCAGTGACCAGATCTCGGCTCACTTGCAAGCTCCGCCTCCCGGGTTCCCGCCATTCTCCTGCCTCAGCCTCCCGAGTAGCTGGGACTACAGGCGCCTGCCACCTCGCCCGGCTAGTTTTTTGTATTTTTTTTTTTTAGTAGAGACGGGGTTTCACCGTGTTAGCCAGGATGGTCTCGATCTCCTGACCTCGTGATCCACCCGTCTCGGCCTCCCAAAGTGCTGGGATTACAGGCTTGAGCCACCGCGCCCGGCCTTGCAACATTCTAACACCCTAAATAGCAACAGAAGACTCACACAAAACAATAATGCACAGAAAAAAAACTGCCACACACAAAAGCGCAGGTGGACCTCACAACAGACGAAGTGCTGAGCAAAACCAGCTAGGCACAAAAGAGCTCATATTGTATGACTCCATTTACATAAAGCTAGAAAACAGAGAGCCAATCCCCAGTGGGAGGATGTAAGCTGCAATGATGTTCGGGAGACACTGTGGCCGGCAGGGGCACATGGTGCCCTGGGTCACACCGGTGCTCACTTTGGAAAAGTCAGGCCCGGGATTATGCGACCTCACGCAGGCACTGGGATGCTCTACCCAGCCCCGCTGTTGAGGGCAATGCCCCAGCCTGCAGTTTGGAAATCCCCACTCTGGGAACTGCTTCCAAGAAGGGGACTCCACCCGCCCAGTGCCAAGCCCTCTCCCACTCAGTTATCCACTGCTCCAAAAACAATTTACATAAACTCAGCAGCTTAAAGCAGCATGCATTTGTCACCCCACAGTTCTGCGGGTCACACATCCAGGCCAGCTGGGACCTCCACGCAGGGTCACGCAGAGTTGCAACTGTATGTCATCGGGCCGAGTTCTCATCTGGAGGCCCTGGGGAAAACTACTTTCCAAACTTACTCAGATTTCGTGGCAGAATCCAGTTCCCTGCAACTGTAGGACTGAGAACCCTGTGTGTTTGCTGGCTGTGAGCAGGAGCTGCCCCTAGGGGCCACCTGAAGCCTCAAGGCAGGCACAGCACATCACATTTTTCTCAGGTGTCTAATCTCAGCCTCTGTTCTCCAACCAGATGGAGGAACCTCTGCTTCCCAGGGCCTGTGTGATTAGGTCAGGCTCTCCCAGACGGCCTCCCTTCTCACCTCACTGACCTGGGACTTCTGGACATCTCCAAGTCTCTTCACAGCAGTACCAGACGAGTGTCTGAGTAACTGGAAGAAGGGGTGTGTACATTAGGGGCCAGGAATCTAAGAGGCTACCTCAGAACTCTGCCCTCCACACCCATGCCAGGTACCGGGCAGGTAACAGGAATCTAAAACTACTGTCACTGTTTGGGGCACCACAAACCGCACCCATAAAAGAAGCTGAATTATCAATGTGTGTTTTCTACATCCACCACCAACTGGCTGTTCCCCATCTCTCTCCCTTTCCTCCGGCCTCCCTCTTCCCTGGACACAACAATATTGAGATTAGGCTAATCAGTAACCTTACCAAGGCCTCTAAGTGCTCACATGAAATGAGGAATCCCGCATCTCTCACTTTAAACCAAAAGCTAGAAATGATTAAACTTCGTGAGGAAGGCATGTCTAAAACTCAGTCAGAAAACCGGGCCTCTTGCATCAAATGGCCGAGTGGGAATGCAAAGGAAAAGCCCCTGAAGGAAATTAAAGGAGCTGCTCCAGTGAACACACAAATGATAGGACAGCAAGACCGCCTTATTGCTGATGTGGAGGAAGTCTGAGTGGTCTGGAGAGATTAAAACAACAACTTTCCCTGACGGTTGGTGTGACTGGCAACCAAAGATGAATCCACAGCAAGGTCCTAACCGTTCTCAATTCTACGAAGGCCGAGACAGGTGAGGTAAGCTGCAGAAGAAAAGCAGAAAGCCAGCGGAGGTTGGTTCATGAAGTTTAAGGAAAGAAGTCACTTCCATACATAAAAGAGGAAGGTGAAGTCACAAGTTTTACGGGAGAAACTGCAGCAAGTTCTCCTGATCTAGCTAAGATGGCTGACTAAGGTGGCTACTGTAAAAAGATTTTCAGTATGGATAAAACTGCTTTCTACTGGAAGATGGCATCTAGGACTTTCGTAACTAGAGAGAAGTCAATGCCTGGCTTCAAAGATTGAAATGACAGGCTGACTCTCTCGTTAGGGGTGAATGCAGCTGGTGACATGACGCCAACGCTCATTTCCCATTCTAAAAATTTTAGGAGCCTTGAGAATGATGCTAAATCCACTCTGCCTGTGTTCTAGACATGGAACAAAGCCTGGATGACAGCGCATCTGTTTACAGCAGTTTACTGAGTATTTTAAGTCCACTAATGAGACCTACTGCTCAGAAAAAAATATTCCTTTCGAAACACTACTCACTGACAATGCTCCTGGTCACCCAAGAGCTCTGACAGAGATGAACAGGGAGACTGATGTTCTTCTTATGCCAACACAACGTGCATTCTGCAGCCCGTGGCTGGGAGTCACTCCAACTTCCAAGTCTCATTATTTAAGAAGTATGTTTCACAAGGCTGTAGATAATTGCCATAGATAATGATTCCTCTGATCGATCTGGGCAGTCAGCTGAAAACCTTCTGGAAAGGAGCCATCATTATAGACGCCATGAAGAACATTCATGATTCGTGGGAGGAGGTCAAAATAACAACATTTGATATTTTGGAAAAACTTGATTCCAGCCCTCATGAATCTTTGAGGGATTTGAGACTTCAGTGGAGGGAGCAACTGCAGATGTGGTGAAAACAGCAAGAGAACTAGATTTAGAAGTGTAGCCTAAACATGTGACTGAATTGCTTCAATCTCATGACCAAACTTAAACGGATGAGGTGTTGCTTCTTTTTTTTTTTGAGACGGAGTTTCACTCTTGTTCCCCAGGTGGAGTGCAGTGGCACAATCTCGGCTCACTGCAACCTCCACCTCCCGGGTTCAAGCAATTCTCCTGCCTCAGCTTCCTCAGTAGCTGGGATTACAGGCGCCCGCCACCACGCCCGGCTAAATTTTGTATTTTTAGTAGAAATGGGGTTTTGCTATGTTGGCCAGGCTGGTCTCAAACTCCTGACTTCAGGTGATCCACCCACCACCTCAGCCTCCCAAAGTGCTGGGACTACAAGCATGAGCCACCGTGCCTGGCTGAGGTGTTGCTTCTTAGAGACGAGCAAAACAAGTAAGTTTCTTGAGATGGAATCTGCTCCTGGTGAAGATACCATGAACACTGTTGAAATGACAACAAAGGATTTTGAAGATTCCATAAACTTAGTTGATAAAACACAGGCAGGGTTTGAGAGGCTTGACTCTAATTCTGAAAGAAGTTCTACTGTGGGTAAAATACTAGCAAACAGCTTTGCATGCTACATACAGAGAAATCTTTTGTGAAAGCAAGATTCCATTGATGTGGCAAATTTCATCGTCCCACTTTAAGAAAGTGTCAGTCACACCAATCTTCAGCAACCACCACCCTGATCAGTGAGCAGGAGAATCGCTTGAACCCAGGAGGTGGAGGGACATCAAGAGAGGCAAGACCCTCCACCAGCAAAATGATTACAACTTAAGGCTCAGATGATCATCTTTTAGCAATAAAATATCTTTAAATTATTCACATTTTTTTAGACATAATGCTATTGCATACTTAATAGTGACCACAGCATAGCTTAAACGTTAACTTTTACATACACTGGGAAACTAAAAAGTTCCTGTGACTTGCTTTGTTTTGCTATTCACTTTATCGCAATGATCTGGACCCACACTGGTACATCCCCATGTGTGGGATAAAAGGTCCACTGGACACTTGGGTGGCTGCTGTGGTTCCCCAGCCTTCCTGTTTCCTTCTTCCTTTTAGTGTTAGAAATCCCATCAAATTACTAATGATTGCCCCACAAATGACACTTCCTAGTGTTCCCTTAACTGAGGTGGCTTTGTGACCAAGCTGAGGCGAGAAGGGAAGTGATGTGTGCATGCTGTCCGCTCTCTCCCCTCCCCACAGTGCTGATGAGGCAGGGCAGCCAGAGTCCCTGGAGGCCACCCCCTACCTTTAAGAGAGAGTAAGACGGCCGGGCGTGGTGGCTCAAGCCTGTAACCCCAGCACTTTGGGAGGCCGAGGCAGGTGGATCACGAGGTCAGGAGATCGAGACCATCCTGGCTAACATGGTGAAACCCCGTCTCTACTAAAAAAAAAAAATATAAAAAACTAGCTGGGCATGGTGGCGGGTGCCTGTAGTCCCAGCTACTCGGAGGTTGAGGCAGGAGAATGGCGTGAACCCGGGAGGTGGAGCTTGCAGTGAGCCGAGATCGGGCCACTGCACTCCAGCCTGGGCCACACAGCGAGACTCCGTCTCAAAAAAAAAAAAAAAAAAAAAAAAAAAAAGAGAGAGTAAGACAACTCAAGTTTCTTATTTGAAACACCATATTTGAATCTGTTACAGCAACTTTAACCTACGTCTTAAATAATGCTAATATACAACCCAAATATTCAGATTCAATTCTCCCCATGATGATAAATTCAAACTGGGCCAGGCATGGTGGCTCACACCTGTAATCCCAGCACTTTGGGAGGCTGAGGCAGGTGGACTGCTTGAGCTCAGGAGTTAGAGACCAGCCTGGTCAACATGGTGAAACACAGTCTCTGTTTTAAAAAGAGAGGCCAGATGCAGTGGCTCACGGCTGTAATCCCAGCATTTTGGGAGGCCGAGGCAGAAGGATCACAGGGTCAGGAGTTCGAGACCACCCTGGTCAACATGGTGAAACCTCATCTCTACTAAAGAGACAAAAAATTAGCCAGGCGTGGTGGTGCGTGCCTGTAATCCCAGCTACTCGGGAGGCTGAGACAGAAGAATCGCTTGAATCCAGGGGGCAGAGGTTGCTGTGAGCTGAGATCACGCCATTGCACTCCAGCCTGGGTCACAGGGCAAGACTCCCATCTCAAAAAAAAAAAAAAAAAAAAAAAAAAAGGCCCGGCGCGGTGGCTCACGCCTGTAATTCCAGCATTTTGGGAGGCCGAGGCGGGTGGATCACGAGGTCAGGAGATCGAGACCATCCTGGCTAACACGGTGAAACCCCGTTTCTACTAAAAATACAAAAAATTAGCCGGGTGTGGTGGCGGGTGCCTGTAGTCCCAGCTACTTGGGAGGCTGAGGCAGGAGAATGGCGTGAACCCAGGAGGCGGAGCTTGCAGTGAGCCGAGATTGCGCCACTGCACTCCAGCCTGGGCAACAGAGCAAGACTCCATCTCAAAAAAAAAGTAAGCTGGGCACAGTAGCTCACAGCTGTAATCCCAACACTTTGGGAGGCTGAGGTGGGCACATCACCTGAGGTCAGGAGTTCGAGACCAGCCTGACCAACATGGAGAAACCCCATCTCCACTAAAAATACAAAATAAGCTGGGCACAGTGGCACATGCCTGTAATCCCAGCTACTAGGGAGGCTGAGGCAGGAGAATCGCTTGACCCCGGGAGGTGGAGGTGGAGGCTGCAGTGAGCCGAGATGGCGCCACTGCACTCCAGCCTGGGCAACAAGAGCAAAACTCTACCTCAAAAATAAATAAATGAATAAAAATTAAAAATAAGTAAAAATAAAAAAGGAGATGGGCCGGGCATGGTGGCTCATGCCTGTAATCCCAGCACTTTGGGAGGCTGAGGCAGGCAGATCACCTGAGGTCAGGAGTTCAAGACCAGCCTGGCCAACATGGGGAAACCCCATCTCTACTAAAAATACAAAATTAGCCAGGTGTGGTGGCACACGCCTGTAATCCCGGCTTCTCAACAGGCTGAGGCAGGAGAATCTCTTGACACCGGGCAGCAGAGGGTGCAGTGAGCTGAGATTGCGCCATTGTACTCCAGCCTGGGCAACAAGAGCAAAACTCCATCTCAAAAAAAAAGTGGGGGAACGGTGGGCTGGAGATATTGGTTTCTTATTTGTTTTGGAACTCAGTGATGCCTTCTGAATTTAAATTTTAAAATGGCTGTTATAATACCTGGAAATAAGTTTTTTTGTTGTTGTTTGTTTTTTGAGACGGAGTCTCGCTCTGTCGCCCAGGTTGGAGTGTAGTGGCACAATTTCGGCTCACCGCAATCTCTGTCTTGTGTGTTCAAGCTATTCTCCTGCCTCAGCCTCCCAAGTAGCTGGGATTATGGGCGCCTGCCACCACACCCGGCTAATTTTTTTTGCATTTTTAGTACAGATGAGGTTTCACCACATTACCCAGGCTGGTCTCAAACTCCTGACCTCAAGTGATCCACCCACCTCAGCCTCCCAAAGTGCTGGGATTGGATTACAAGCGTGAGCCACCACGCCCAGCCAGAAACAAGCTGTTTCTGTTTACAAGAATATATCTTAAAGCCATATGTGTGCCTCTTAATGATTTTCATAATTTTTTTAACTTTTGAGAAAAAATTTTTTTCTAAGACGGAATCTCACTCTGTCGCCCAGGCTGGAGCGCAATGGTGTGATCTCCACTCACTGCAACCTCCACCTCCCTGGTTCAAGCGATTCTCCTGCCTCAGCCTCCTGACTAGCTGGGATTACAGGTGCATGCCACCACATCTGGCTAACTTCCATACTTAGTAGAGATGGAGTTTCACCACGTTGGTCAGGCTGGTCTCGAACTCTTGACCTCATGATCTGCCTGCCTCTAGAGAAAGTTTTTACAATTGCAAATATCTTGCTTCGAAGAAACAGTTATCTCAAAATAGCTATCTTCAGTTTTTGCTTAGCTCCTTTTTCTTTTATGAATTTAAGTAAAATTAAATCAATACACTTTCATTTAAAGAAACTGACATGAAATGAAAAAAAAAGAAGCCACCTGACTTGTGGCTCCACGCAACAAACTGGCTAGCATGGACCCATCTCCTGTTATAACACAGAATTTGCTGAATAAAACATCACCTGAGGACAGGCGCCGTGGCTCACGCCTGTAATCCCAGGACTTTGGGAGCCGAGGTGGGCGGATCATGAGGTCAGGAGTTTGAGACCAGCCTGGCCAATATGGTGAAACCTTGTCTCTACTAAAAATACAAAAATTAGCCGGACATGGTGGCGTATGCCTGTAGTCCCAGCAACTCCGGAGGCTGAGGCAGAAGAATCACTTGAACCCGGGAGGTTGGGGGTGCAGTGAGCCGAGATTATGCCACTGCACTCCAGCCTGGGCGACAGAGCAAGACTTCGTCTCAAAGAAATAAATAAATAAATAAAAAATAAATAAAAATCACCTGAAATTGTCTCAACAGCAGATGTTGTGTATCATCAGAAGCCACAGCAGCCCTGGGGTGTCCAGGGGTGTCCCATCCGGCACTAGAAGCCCCCAGCTCTTACACCCACACTGGTAAGCGGATATTCCAGCCTCAAACTCCCAGCCAGAGTCACTGTGTGTTGCTTACAGCCTGAAGAAATTAACACCAAGCTTCACCCTTAGGAAACAGGAAAGGCAGAGCCAGAGGGCAGCCGAGTGGGCCACGGACTAGAGCTCCACCAACATCTGGACCTCCTTGCCCCGCCCCACACCAAGGGGCCTACCGTGCGGCACGTGCTAGGCAGGGAGCGCTTGTTTTCCTAGTGCTCCCCAAGATGCCGCAGAGGTTCAGGGAGGTAACAAGCGTCAGGTCAGAGAACTGGAGCCAGCTGTCAACTGCCCCTGCCCCACGCAGGCCATTTGGCTTCTGCTACCAGCATGCTGCTCAGCGCTCTGCCCAAGAATAACGATGAGCCCCGTGTCCTCTCCTGGGTCATCTTCCATGACCCTGAGGCAGCGCCAACAAGCTCGGCAGCTCCCTGAGCTGTTTCACACCAACTACCCGAGTCTGAGGCCCGCATCCAGGCGCTGCTCAGACCCTGAGGGTCGCTGGACCATGACGTAGCCTATGTGTAAAGGGGACAAGACAGCCTTGACATAAACACAGAGAATGCCACTGGGATTCTTTTTTTTTTTTTTTTGAGGCGGAGTCTTGCTCTGTTGCCCAGGCTGGAGTGCAGTGGCCGGATCTCAGCTCACTGCAAGCTCCACCTCCCGGGTTTACGCCATTCTCCTGCCTCAGCCTCCCGAGTAGCTGGGACTACAGGCGCCCGCCACCTCGCCCGGCTAGTTTTTTGTATTTTTTAGTAGAGACGGGGTTTCACTGTGTCAGCCAGGATGGTCTCGATCTCCTGACCTCGCGATCTAACCGTCTCGGCCTCCCAAAGTGCTGGGAATACAGGCGTGAGCCACCGCGCCCGGCTGCCACTGGGATTCTTAAAGACTTGAAAGGGAAAGGGTACCTTCGAGAAAAAGCAGGATTGCCAAACCACCTCTTCCCATCTGGGAATCTCCTCCAGGACCAAGTCTTGTACTTAATTCTAATTCTGCTTATCACGTTTCCCTCCCCACCCCTATCCCCAACAGCATGGAAGATGCTGGCGCTGCATCTCCTCCAGCACTGGGAAGCCTCAAGGCCCCAGGGCGCGGAGGCAGGGTTCAGGCACAGCCGCGGGAACGCCCACACCCAGTCCCGTCACACCGTAAGACATCTCTGCGGCATCAACCTCGCGCAGGCCTGGCGGGCCTGAACACGGCGACACGGAAACTCAAGCCCGCGGCTCTACGGCTCGGGCAAGAGGAGGGAACCAAGGGGACCCACACGGCACTCCTCAGGGAGAAGACCCCAGGCTCGGGTCCGAGGTGGGCTCGCTGGAGACGCTGCAGCCTCGCGGGGGCGGCCGTGGCTGCCTCCGGGACACGGGCTAGCCAAGGCCCCGCTCCTGGACGCCCTGCGGGGCGGGCCGCGGCCTGCGGACCCCGCCCGGCCCTCCCGGCGGACTCTGCCCCGGCAAGGCCGCCGGGCTCCGGAGCCAGCCGGGGCTGCAGCTAAGGCGTTGCCCGCCCCCGCCCGGAACGCGCCACTCACCCGGCGCAGGCGGGGAGAGGACGGCGCCAGCCCGACCCCGCATCCGTTGACTGGAGCCCGCGGGCGCGGGCTCCGCAAACCCGCCGACAAAGCCCGCACCTCAGCCAGCCCTCCGCGACCGGAAGTCGCGAGAAGCCCCGCCTGGGAAACTTCCGGTGGCGCTCTAGGAGCGCTACGGATCGGCTCCCCTCTCGGTGGTGCGATCTTCCGGGCGCGGGAACTAAGATCCCGGGAGGGTCGCGGGGCGTGCGGCGGGAGCGGCATCGTTACGCGGTTGAGAGGATTGCGGGCCGGGAAGCGCGGGCTCCGAAACTCGGGTCTGGACCTCGCGGCGAGGCCCGGCCGCAGCCCAAGACCAGCCTCTCAGGAGGCGAGGACCCAGGGGAAGTAAATACCGTGAGGGCCAAACTTTACCTCCTTCTGCGCCCCAGAGAGGTGGGGAAGCGGCGCGCTGTGCGGTGTTTTGGTTTTTTTAAGACAGGGTCTCTCTCTGTCGCCCAGGCTGCAGTGCAGTGGCGCGATCTCGGCTCACTGCAGCCTCGACCTCCCGGGCTCAGGTGGTCCTCCCGTCTCGGCTTCCCAAAGTGCTGGGACCACAGGCGCGCGCCACCGCGCCGGCTCCTTGATTCTTGGTAGACATTACTCATTGCTGGAATGAGTCACAGTCCGAACCAATTACATTCCCCTGCCCCCACCAAAAAAAATTATATTCGTATTTTTGGTTTTCTTTTTCCATTTTTCTGCTAGCACTGAGGAAACTTGTTTACCTAAATTGTTAGATGGGATTGGGAGGAATTTTGTTTTAGCAATGACACTCAGTTTTGTTTTTGTTTTTTTTCCAGACGGAGTCTCGCCTGTCGCCAGGCTGTAGTGCTGGAATGCAGGGCTCACTGCAACCTACGGCTCCCTGATTCAAGCGATTCTCCTGCCTCAGCCTCTGGAGTAGCTGGGATTACAGGCACACGCCACCACGCACAGCTAATTTTTGTATTTTTAGTAGAGACAGTTTCACCATGTTGGCCAGGATGATCTTGATCTCCTGATCTCGTGATCCGCCCGCCTTGGCCTCCTAAAGTGCTGGGATTACAGGTGTGAGCCACTGTGCCCAGCCGACTCTCAATTTCTTTAGCTCCTTCTGACTTACATTCAAAAAACATAACAGCAGTTTATCACCAAGTGTACGTAATGACCTGACAGTTGACCACTTGAATAGGTCCTTTTTACATTTTGACAGAAGCAAACAAAGAATGAGAAGTAACCTAAAGTGCAAAACTACATTAAGTCTTTCCCAGCCAATAAATTCACCTACTTTCTTAAAATCAACTGCAGAGTTTTGAATTATCCCTTTGATGAGGAGGACAGCCCAGGTACCAGGGCCAGGTACCAGGGTGAACAAAGGAAGAGAAGCAACATGGGAGAAGGAGCTGTGGCCAAGGGGACACGCTAGGCGCGTGCCCTCATCCAAAGACTGTCTACAGGAATTCCAGGACAGAGTCCATGTGGAAGTCCTGCTGTGATTCTCCAGGGGCTCCCGACTCTTGGAAAAGCTTCTGCGTTCCAGGGCTGTGTGTGAAAGCCCTGTATTGAGCAACCCCACCTTTCATCCAGGCTCGGAGACCTCAGCTGCTGCAACCCTATTGCCAGCTTACCATGGGACCCAGCTCTTAAGGCAAGAAGGGCTTGGGGCCTCTTCCCCACAAGGCTTACAGACCTTTCAGCCTCTCTGTCTGCAGGCCCAAAGAGCTTGAGAACACCACGTGAGTAGGTTGTCACAGATCAACATCTGCCTTGTACACCTGACAAATGCCACTTCAACCCCACCAACAGCTAACACATGGCTGCATCTTGGCACTTAATACTTTGAGTTTACTTGTTTGGTACTGATTGTCCCTCCCAGTAGAAAGGAAGCTCCGTGAGGTCAGGGACCCCCGTCTCGTTCCATGTCTAGCCCAGTGCTTGGCCCCTGTGAACGTCAGCAACTGTGGTGGATGCTGTGATGAGAGGCCCAGGGAGACCCCTCCAGTGACAGGCTGGGTGTCCTAGTTGTTCGGGGTGTGGTAAGCAGTCTTCAGCCATCAGCTGCAACTCGCCAGGGTTACACTGTTGCCTGGGACAGCTCATGTTGCAAAGTCCTGGCCATCTTGGTCCAACCGAGGACAGCCCTGAGAGCCACTTCTGTTGCAGAGCTCCCTGCAGGGAATCAGTATCTGCTATGCTTGATGGCATCACAGCCTGACTCCTGCCTCTTGTGTCTTCCTCTCCACAGGCCCAATAACACTCCGTGATAAGTCTGCTCCCTGCTTAGGAACGCCCTTGAGCCACAACAGCTTTGTCAGGTGACTTCTAATATTATCTCCATTTTATAGATGAGGAGACTGAGAAATAGAGAAGCCAAATGACTCACCTAACGCATCAGCCAGGACATGCTGGAGGAGTCCACAGGTGTGGCCATCTGCTGCCAAAGCCCTTGACCTACAGCAAATACAAAGCCAAAACCAGGGGGTGCAGCTGGAAGGCAAAAGGCCCGAGGGGAGGCTGCCATGCAAGATGAGGCTGATGCTGTTGCCATAACCAGAGCTCAAGAAAGGAAAGCTGTCCAAAGAAACTGCATTTAGCCAAAAAGGGAATTTGTAGGGATTTGAGGGCACGGAGCCATTCTGAAGACAAAGCAGAAATTCTGATAAAAGATCCTAAAACAGTTTCAAGCTATCTGGGATGTGGAGTTTGGAAACAGGCCATGGGTGGTCTTGGTGTGAGAGCAAGCACAAAACTGTCTGGGAAAGTCCCGGGGAAGGCCACTGTGCCTTCAGGCCATGAGCAGAGCTTTCCTGCTTTGGGCGAATGGAGTCTGGGGATAAGTTGATATGAATGGAGGACTGAAGACAACTTGGGAATTAGCCTTTCCGAGATAACTGGGTGGGGCAGATTGTGTGGTCCCGGTCCAAGCCACACAGGAAGCTCACGCGGGCTTCTGAGCAGGAGTGTGACAAAAGCCAAATGATGCTGGAAAGTGATGCTGGCTGCGAAGTGACCACAGAGGACAGGATGAGGACGGTGGCAATCGCAGCCCCACAGAAGAGCAGCTGGGGTGAGACTGGACTGAGCCAGGAAGGAGAGGCGGGGACTGGCTCTGAAGGCTGAGGGAGGGTCCACAGGAGGGTGGGGAGTGGACAGGAAACTGACATCCATGGTGACGCAGGGTGGGGCAGGTGGGAGAAAGGTAAAAGAAGAACAGAAGGCCACTTTGGGGCATAAGTTTGAGACCTTGTTGCTAAGTGAGGCCAAACAATTAAAAGATTTTTTAAATCTTCTGGTAGCTGGAGAGGAACCTGAGACAAGAGCAGATGGGAGTTGTGGCAGTAGTGGCTATCTTGAGGGACAGACCCCAGGAGGAAATGAGAGATGCGTGCAAGGAGGAGCATTGCTGAGCCCACGCTGGACTCAGGATGGATGAGACAGGTGGACTCAGGTGCCTGCAGGTGGAGAGAGAAGGTGGGGGTGGCCTGGAGGCAGGTCTCTTCTGACTATTGCAAAGCACATCCAAAAGTAAATGATGCCGGGTGCGGTGGCTCTTGCCTGTAATCCCAGCACTTTGGGAGGCTGAAGCAGGCAGATCAGCTGGACCAATGTGATGAAACCTCGTCTCTACTAAAAATACAAAAATTAGCTGGGTGTGGTGGCATGCACCTGTAATCCCAGCTACTTGGGAGGCTGAGGCAGGAGAATTGCTTGAACCTGGGAGGCGGAGGTTGCAGTGAGCCAAGATCATGCCATTGCACTCCAGCCTGGGCAACAAGAGTAGAACTCTGTCTCTAAAAAAGAAAATGAGGTAGGAGGTGGAGCTCAACTCCGGAGGCGGGGCTTGGACACGGGACCAAACTGAGGACTAGCTAAAACAGGTCCAGGGCAGAAGAGCCTCCCATGAGGCACACCAGCCAGTGTGCCATGTCAGTTTACCATTGCCGTAACAGCACCGGAAGCTCCTGCCTCTTTCCATGGCAACAACCAGACAATGCGGAACTTACCACGCTAATTGTAGAAATTTCTTTCTTTTTTTTTTTGAGATGGAGTCTCTCTCTTGCCCAGGCTGGAGTGCAGTGGCGTGATAATCTGCTCAGTGCAAGCTCTGCTTCCCGGGTTCACGCCATTCTCCTACCTCAGCCTCGTGAGTAGCTGGGACTAAGGAAGGAGACTACTACTACTCCTGCTGCCCTCCTCCCCGCACCTTGCCTAGTTCACAAGACAGGAGTAAAGAGAAAAAGAAACAAAAGTAAGACAAATAGCCAGACAACCTTGGCACCACTACCCGGCCCTAGTAGTTAAACAAAGTAATAATAATAACATCAACCCCTGGCCTAAACTACTTGTGTTATCTGTAAATTCCAGGCACTGTATGAAAAAAGCATTGTAAAACGTTTTGTTCTGTTAGCTGATGCATGTAGCCCCCAGTCACATTTCCCACGCTTGCTCGATTTATCATGACCCTTTCACGTGGACCCCTTAAAGTTGTAAGCCTTTAAAAAGGCCAGGTATTTCTTTCTCAGAGAGCTTGGCTCTTAAGACATGAGTCTGCCGACGCTTCCGGCCGAATAAAAAATCTCTTCCTTCTTTAATCCGGTGTCTGAGGAGTTTTATCTGCGGCTTGTCCTGCTACAGGACTATAGGCGCCTGCCACCATGCCTGGCTAATTTTTTGTATTTTTGGTAGAGACGGGGTTTCGCTATCTTGGTCAGGCTGTTCTTGAATTCCTGACCTAAGGAAATCCGCCCGCCTCGACCTCCCAAAGTGGTGGGATTACAGGTGTGAGCCTTTTTTTTTTTTTTTGGTGAGACAGAGTCTCTACAGAAATTCCTTTTTTTTTTTGAGACAGGATCTCACTCTGTTGCCCACTCTGTTGGAGTGCAATGGTGTGGTCTCAGCTCACTGCAGCCTCTGCCTCCCGGGTTCAAGTGATTCTCTTGCCTCAGCTTCCCAAGTAGTGGGACTACAGGCGTGCGCTACCACACCTGGCTAATTTTTGTATTTTTAGTAGAGATGGGTTTTCGCCATGTTGGCCAGGCTGGTCTTGAACGCCCGACCTCAGATGATCTGCCTGCCTTAGCCTCCCAAAGTGCTGGGATTACAGGCATGAGCTACCTCACCTGGCCTAACTCTAGAAATTTCTGCATAAGATATCCCTTAATTTGCATATGATTAAAAGTGGGTATACATATGACTGCAGAAGTGCCTCTGAGTTGCTTTTCTGGGCTCACTGCCTATAGGGTAGCCCTGCTCTGCAAGGAGCAGTCCCTGTGCTGCTGCTGTACATGGCCACTTCCGTCAAAGGTGCTATCTAACACCATGGGCTCGCTCTTGAAATCTTTCCTGGGCAAAGCCAAGAATCCTCACGGGCTAAGCCACAATTTGGGGACTCGCCTGCCCTTATCAAAAATATTTTTTTAAAGAGCTCTGGCCGGGCGCGGTGGCCCTCGCCTCTAATCCTAAAACTTTGGGAGGCTGGGGCGGGCAGATCGCCTGAGGTCAGGAGTTCGAGACCAGCCTGGCTAACATGGTGAAACCCCATCTCTACTAAAAATACAAAATTAGCTGGGCGTGGTGGTGTGCACCTATAATACTAGCTACTTGGGAGGCTGAGGCAGGAGAATCGCTTGAAGCCAGGAGGTGAAGGTTGCGGTGAGCCAAGATCTTGCCACTGAACTCCAGCCTGGGCGACAGAGTGAGACTCCCATCTACAAAAAAAAAAAAAAAACTCTATGGTCAAAAGTTGGCTTAATTGTTTTTTTTGTTTTTTGTTTTTTGTTTTTGATTTTTTTGTTTGTATATTTTTTTTTTTTTTTTTTTTTTTTTGAGACGGAGTCTCGCTGTGTCTCCCAGGCTGGAGTGCAGTGGCGTGATCTCGGCTCACTGCAAGCTCCGCCTCCCGGGTTCACGCCATTCTCCCGCCTCAGCCTCCCAAGTAGCTGAGACTACAGGCGCCCGCCACCACGCCCGGCTAGTTTTTTTGTATTTTTAGTAGAGACGGGGTTTCACCATGTTAGTCAGGATAGTCTCGATCTCCTGACCTCGTGATCCACCCGCCTCGGCCTCCCAAAGTGCTGGGATTACAGGCTTGAGCCACCGCGCCCGGCCAAGTTGGCTTAATTGAAAGCTGAGGTTCAAGCTCTTCCCTCCTCTGCTGTCTTTGGTATCACAAGATGTCCAATGTCTCAGACCCCTTAAGGAACACAGAAAAAGGCGCCACTCACACCCTTTTGGGTCTTCTTCCTGTGGAGGCTGAAGAGTTATGGACGGGGTCCTTTCAGGTCTAAAACTCTGTTCTCTTTGTATTGTATCAACTGATCTCTTTGGCTTTGGCGGGCACCAAAGATTACTTTGTTTTTTGGTTTTTATTTTTTTGAGATGGAGTCTGGTTCTGTCACCCAGGATAGAGTGCAATGGCACGATCTCGGCTCACTGCACCCTCCACCTTTTGGGTTCAAGCAATTCTCCCATCTCAATCTCCTGAGTAGCTGGGATTACAGGCAACCACGACCACACCAGGCTACTTTTTGTATTTTCATAGAGATGAGGTTTCACCATGTTGGCCAGGCTGGTCTTGAACACCTGACCTCAGGTGATCCACCAGCCTCGACCTCCCAAAGTGCTAGGATTACAGGCATGAACCACTGCACCTGACCACCAGAGACACCAGCCTTGACCTCCCAAAGTGCTAGGATTACAGGCGTGAACCACTGCACCTGACCACCAGAGACACCAGCCTCGACCTCCCAAAGTGCTAGGATTACAGGCGTGAACCACTGCACCTGACCACCAGAGACACCAGCCTCGACCTCCCAAAGTGCTAGGATTACAGGCGTGAACCACTGCACCTGACCACCAGAGACACCAGCCTCGACCTCCCAAAGTGCTAGGATTACAGGCGTGAACCACTGCACCTGACCACCAGAGATTACTTTGTACTGTGAGAGACTACGTGCTTTTGCGTGTGTGATTGCTTAGTCACAAGTGAGAGCTGCAGTTCTGGAGGTGGCCGACAGCAGTGGTCTACAGTGAGTGTTAATTATACAGGGGACTGTGCAGTTCTGGAGGTGGCCGACAGCAGTGGTCTGCAGTGAGTGTTAATTATACAGGGGACTGTGCAGTTCTGGAGGTGGCCGACAGCAGTGGTCTGCAGTGAGTGTTAATGATACAGGGGACTGTGCAGTTCTGGAGGTGGCCGACAGCAGTGGTCTGCAGTGAGTGTTAATGATACAGGGGACTGTGCAGTTCTGGAGGTGGCCGACAGCAGTGGTCTGCAGTGAGTGTGAATTACACAGGAGACTCTGCAGTTCTGGAGGTGGCCAACAGCAGTGGTCTACAGTGAGTGTTTATTACACAAGAGGCTGTGCAGTTCTGGAGGTGGCCGACAGCAGTGGTCTGCAGTGAGTGTTTTATTACACAAGAGGCTGTGCAGTTCTGGAGGTGGCCGACAGCAGTGGTCTGCAGTGAGTGTTAATTATACAGGGGACTGCGCAGTTCTGGAGGTGGCCGACAGCAGTGGTTCACAGTGAGTGTTAATTACACAAGAGGCTGCGCAGTTCTGGAGGTGGCCGACAGCAGTGGTCTGCAGTGAGTGTGAATTACACAGGAGACTCTGCAGTTCTGGAGGTGGCTGACAGCAGTGGTCTGCAGTGAGTGTTTATTACACAAGAGGCTGTGCAGTTCTGGAGGTGGCCAACAGCAGTGGTTCGGTGAGTGTTAATTACACAGGAGGCTGTGCAGTTCTGGAGGTGGCCGACAGCAGTGGTCTACAGTGAGTGTTTATTACACAAGAGGCTGTGCAGTTCTGGAGGTGGCCGACAGCAGTGGTTCGGTGAGTGTTAATTACACAGGAGGCTGTGCAGTTCTGGAGGTGGCCGACAGCAGTGGTCTGCAGTGAGTGTGAATTAAACAGGAGGCTGTGCAGTTCTGGAGGTGGCCAACAGCAGTGGTTCGGTGAGTGTTAATTACACAGGAGGCTGTGCAGTTCTGGAGGTGGCCGACAGCAGTGGTCTACAGTGAGTGTTTATTACACAAGAGGCTGTGCAGTTCTGGAGGTGGCCGACAGCAGTGGTTCGGTGAGTGTTAATTACACAGGAGGCTGTGCAGTTCTGGAGGTGGCCGACAGCAGTGGTCTGCAGTGAGTGTGAATTAAACAGGAGGCTGTGCAGTTCTGGAAGTGGCTGACAGCAGTGGTCTACAGTGAGTGTTTATTACACAGGGGGCTATGCATTTTGCTGTGCATTTAGATCACTAAGACGCCGTGTAAACACTTGGAGAAATGTCTTAGTAGCAGAGTGTGCTGCGAAAGCATCGCGTGGCCCAGTCCCATGGTGCTTCCCTCTTTTGGGGGACATGGAATTCAGTATAAAAGTGGAATTCTTGATTTTTTTATTTTTTAGTTTTTTTGACACAGGGTCTCACCCTATTGCCCAGGCTGGGGTGCAGTGGCATATTCTCTGCTCACTGCAACCTCTGCCTCCTGGGCTCAAGCAACCCCCCTGCCTCAGACTCCAGAGTAGCTGGGACTACAGGCTTGAGCCACCATGCCTGGCTAATTTTCGTATTTTTTGTAGGGATGGGTTTTTACCATTTTGCCCAGTCTGGTCTCAAACTCCTGGGCTCAAGCGATCCACCTGCCTCAGCCTCCAAAAGTGCTGGGATTACAGGCATGAGCCACTGCATCCAGCCAGAATTATTGATTTTTTTAAATCTTTGATTTTAAAAAATGCTTTGCCTTCCATTTGTGCCTGCTTGCAACATATTTAAATTGCTAGGCCCTAAGAACTGCAAATGCTTTGTTGGACCTGTTCCTTAATGGGCTCCACCCTGAGCTCAGTGGCTCAGTTGGAAAACAGAATAAATTAAAAGGTACTTATTTTAATGAAGTTGGTCTTCTTATAAAATCCTGTGGTAAATTCTTATGATTTTATGTTATTTTAATCTTCTTCTAACACACTCAGACTCCTTTTACAAAGCTTAAATTCTCTCTGTGTGCTTTGAGGTGTGAATTTACTACCCTGTGCTTCCTAAGTCTAGGTAAGGGCTTCAGCGTGTGGGACAGATACACTTTAACCTTTTCCATATAGAAAGACACAGTTTGGATCCAACTTTAATTTTTTTTTCTGGTTGTTGTTTTTTTTTCTTTTTTTTTTTTTTTTTGAGACATGGTCTCACTCTGTCATCCAGGCTGGATGCAGTGGCATGATCATGGCTCACTGTAGCCTTGATGTCCCAGGCTCAAGCAATCCCCCAACCTTAGGTTCCTGAGTAAGCTCGGACCACAGGTACACACCATCATGCCTGGCCAATTTTTTTTTTTTTTTTTTTTTTTTGTGAGATGGAGTCTCGCTCTGTTGCCCAGGCTGGAGTTCAGTGGTGTGATCTTGGCTCACTGCAAGCTCCACCTCCTGGGTTCACACCATTCTCCTGCCTCAGCCTCCTGAGTAGCTGGGACAACAGGTGCCCGCCACCACGCCCAGATACTTTTTTTGCATTTTTAGTAGAGATGGAGTTTCACCATGTTAGCCAGGATGGTCTCAATCTCCTGACTTTATGATCCGCCCGCCTCGGCCTCCCAAAGCGCTGGGATTATAGGCGTGAGCCACCATGCCAGGCTATGCCTGGCCAATTTTTAAAACGTGTTTGTAGAGACGGGGTCTCACTATGTTGCCCAGGCTGGTCTCAGACCCCTGGGCTCAAGCAATCTTCCTAACTTGGCCTCCCAAATTGCTGAGATTACCAGCATGAGCCACCATGCCCAGCCAACTGTCCTTTTAGAGTAGTGACTTTTACTGTCCCATGGCCAAAACTTTAAAATCAAATCCTTAAAGTCTGTATTTGTGTCTATCTGCATTATATATACATGTATACAAGTTTGTATACTGTCTATATGGTACCATTGACTGATAAATAAAGGAGCACTCATCAATTAAATAATCAACCCAAATGCTTTTCAAGTTCATGTGACTTCAGTAATCTTTCATAAACGAAGATGGTTTTTAAATTATTGGTAAAATAAAATAGAAATGTGTTCAGAATTTAATTTAGACATTTTCCTGGGTCTATTGGTCAGTCCTGTTTATACTATTTCTGCTAGATGTTTTAAAATCATAAAGCTATCAGTTTTATGATTTTTTTATACTTGTTTAATTTGTGAACTTATATCCTTGGATTTGAGCCTTTAGATTTTGAGGTCTAGACAAGTGGCCATCATGAGGCCTGGGAACAATGCCTGGGCCCTTTCCTTTCTGATCCAGCTGTGCCTCTTGGCCATGCTGGGAGGGGTTGGAACCTTCAGGCTTTGTCTTTACAGCTGTAGTTTGATCTTGGGCTCTGCATCTGGTACATAATTAAAATTGCTTATTTCCTGTGGTTTTCACTGAAAACTGGGGTTACTAAGAATTAGCATTGTAATTAATACATGTAATTAAAACTACTAGGTATAAGAGAAACAATTTTAGGCCAGCCGCCATGGCTCATGCCTGTAATCCTAGCATTTTGGGAAACCGAGGCAGGCAGATCACCTGAGCTCAGGAGTTCAAGACCAGTCTGGGCAACATGGCAAAACCCCGTCTCTACTAAAAATACAAAAAAAAATTAGCTGGGCGTGGTGGCACGTGCCTGTAATCCCAGCTATTTGGGAGGCTGAGGCACAAGAATTGCTTGTACCTGGGAGGCGGAGTTTGCAATGAGCCAATGTCATGCCACTGCACTCCAGCCTGGGTGACAGAATAGAGAGAAACAATTTTATGTACAGAGTGTGTAAAGAAAGCAGAAAAGATTGAGCAATTTTTTTTTCTTTTTCTTTTTTTTTTTTTTGAGACTGAGTCTTGCTCTGTCGCCCAGGCTGGAGTGCAGTGGCACAATCTCAGCTCACTGCAACCTCTGCCTCCCAGGTTCAAGCAATTCTCCTGCCTCACCCTCCCAAGTAGCTGGGACTACAGGCACCTGCCACCACACCAGCTAATTTTTGTATTTTTAGTAGAGATGGGGTTTTACCATATTGGTCAAGCCGGTCTCGAACTCCTGACCTCAGGTGATCTGCTGACCTCGGCCTCCCAAAGTGCTGGGATTACAGGCATGAGCCACCACACCCGGTGTCTCGTTCTGTTGCCCAAGCTGGAGTGCAGTAGTGTGATCTTGGCTCACTACAACCTCTACCTCCCAGGTTCAAGCAATTCTCCTACCTCAGTCTCCCGAGTAGCTGGGATTACAGGCACCTGCCACCAGACCCAGATAATTTTTTATATTTTTGGTAAAGGCAGGGTTTCGCCATGTTGCCCAGGGTGGTCTCGAACTCCTGACCTCGTGAACCACCCACCTTGGCCTCCCAAAGTGTTGGGATTACAGGCATGAGCCACTATAGCCAGCTAATTTTTTTTTCTTTTACATAAGATAATTTTGTGATTTGCCAATAAATGAAGCTGTAAATTATCAGTGAAAATAAATAATTCAAAAATCTAAGCTGTTGAAACTCTATTATTTTAAGCCTTAAAAGAATGATTATGAGCCCCCACTCAGTGCCCACTGCCCGTGCCTCTGCCACAAGGCGCCCACCACTCCATGGCCTATGACTGCCCTTTCACCTTTTGGTGGCTTTGCTCAGGCTGTTCCCTATTCCTGAAATCCTCTTTGCTTATTCTCTGCTTATAAGTCCAGGTGAAACATTCATGCTTGAGGGGTTTTCCCAAGGCTCCTTCCAACTCCCTTCTCTGGCCTCCCAGGCTCTCGGTGGCCGCTGCATTATGGCCCTATTTCAGTGCAAGTGGATTGTCCCCAGCAGATCACGGTGGAGAGTGCACCCATGTTGGGGGCCAGCCTGAAGATGCAGCTGATGACTGTGAACCAGCAGCGTCAGTTGCTCAGGATAGACCTGCTTCAGTGCAGTGCACAAAGCACAGGTGGCAGCCTGACCATGCAACACTGGTGCCCACCCCACCTCAGGCAAGTCTGGCCCAGTCTCACTGCCCAATAAGACAGAAGAAGAAACGTGGCCAGGCACAGTGGTTCACGCCTGAAATCCTAGCACTTTGGAAGGCCGAGGCAGGCAGATCACCCGAGGTCAGGAGTTCAAGACCAGCCTGGCCTACATGGCAAAACCCCATCTCTACTAAAAATACAAAAATTAGCCAGGCGTGGTGGCGGGTGACTGTAATCCCAGCTACTCGGGAGGCTGAGGCAGGAGAATTGCTTGAACCCAGGAGGCGGAGGTTGCAGTGAGCCGAGATTGCACCATTGTACTCCAGCCCTGGGTAACAAGAGTAAGACTGTCTCAGAAAAAAAGAGAATAAAAAATGTGATGGGGGCCGGGCGCGGTGGCTCAAGCCTGTAATCCCAGCACTTTGGGAGGCCGAGACGGGCGGATCACAAGGTCAGGAGATCGAGACCAACCTGGCTAACCCAGTGAAACCCCGTCTCTACTAAAAAATACAAAAAAAAACTAGCTGGGCGTGGTGGCGAGCACCTGTAGTCCCAGCTACTCTGGAGGCTGAGGCAGGAGAATGGCATGAACCCGGGAGGCGGAGCTTGCAGTGAGCTGCGATCCGGCCTCTGCACTCCAGCCTGGGTGACAGAGCGAGACTCCGTCTCAAAAAAAAAAAAAAAAATGTGATGGGAGTAGACACAAAACCTCGAGCCCCTCCAGGCAGGGGCCCTTCCACTGGCTCTTGCAAGATGAAGAGATGTTTGTCATTTGGATATTTCTGGGTCCCTTGTTAGCTAGTTCACATCTACTTTGGTGTTCTGCACGCAACAAGGGGCATCCTCTTTCTCTGCAATATAAATGCCCAGTGTTCTTGCGGCCCCTCCACGCTAAGTTTTGATGGAAGCTGGAGCTTCTCAGGACATAGATCAGGATTTCCCCAGCACAGTTCTCACCCATGCCTTAAAGATGACCTTCTCAGTAGAGAGAGGGGAGGGGAGCACAGAGGAAGGGGGCTTACTGTCTGCAGAAATACAGTGCAAAACAAAAGCCAGAAAGCTTCTCAGTCTCTGAATGTAGTTTGGGATAGTGTAGATTCCTCCAAACTAAGTCCATTAGAATTTATTAGGCACCAGTCACAATGATAATACTTTGAGCTGACACGCCCTAATGGGGTAGGCACACCCAAAGGTGGCTCCTATGAGTTGCGTACACATATAATCCCCTCCCGTTGGGTTTAAGCAGAACCTGCCTTGCTTCTAAGCCATGGAATATGATGAAGGTGATGGCATGTCACCCCTTGATGAGGCTATGTTATACAAGGCTCTGTCTCAGCACACTGGACAGAAACATTACCCCTCACTGGCTTTGAGGAACTAACCTGTTATGTTGTGGGAGGGCCAGATGGCAGAAGTAGGTGTGGCTGATAGTTGCTGAGAGTGGTCCCCAGCAAACGGCTAGCAAGAAATGAGACTCTTAGTCACACAGACACCTGGAAATCGGGTCTGGAAACAACCTGAACAAGCCTAGAGGTGGATTCTTCCCTAGTCATGCCTCCAGATGAGAACACAGCCCTGCTGTCACCTTGACTGCAGCTTTTTTTTTTTTTTTGAGACAGTCTTGCTCTGTCACCCAGGCTGGAGTGCAGTGGCACAATCTCGGTTCGCTGCAGCCTCTGCCTCCCAGGTTCAAGCAATTCTCTGGCTCAGCCCCTGAGTAGCTGGATTACAGGTGCCCGCCACCACGTCTGACTTTTCTTTTTTTTTTTTTTTTTTTTTTTGTATTTTTAGTAGAGACAGGGTTTCACCATCTTGGCCAGGCTGGTTTTGAACTTCTGACCTCGTGATCCACCTGCCTCAGCCTCCCAAAGTGCTGGGATTACAGGTGTGAGCCACTGCACCCAGCATCTGCAGCCTTGTGTGACCCTGAGCAGAGGACCCAGCTAAACTGTCTCCAGACTCCTGATCCACAGAAACAAATGTGATAATAAATGTGCACCGTATTGGGAGCAAGCCCCCCAAAATCTGGCCATAAACAAAATCTCTGCAGCACTGTAACATGTTCATGATGGCCCTAACGCCCAAGCTGGAAGGTTGTGGGTTTACCGGAATGAGGGCAAGGAACACCTGGCCCACCCAGGGTGGAAAACCGCTTAAAGGCATTCTTTTTTTTTTTTTTTTTTTTTTTTTTAGACGGAGTCTGGCTCTGTCATCCAGGCTGGAGTGCAGTGGCCAGATCTCAGCTCACTGCAAGCTCCGCCTCCCGGGTTTACGCCATTCTCCTGCCTCAGCCTCCCGAGTAGCTGGGACTACAGGCGCCCACCACCTCGCCCGGCTAGTTTTTTGTATTTTTTTAGTAGAGATGGGGTTTCACCATGTTAGCCAGGATGGTCTCGATCTCCTGACCTCGTGATTCGCCCGTCTCGGCCTCCCAAAGTGCTGGGATTACAGGCTTGAGCCACCGCGCCCGGCCATTAAAGGCATTCTTAAGCCACAAACAATAGCATGAGCGATCTGTGCCTTAAGGACATGCTCATACTGCAGTTAACTAGCCCAACCTATTCCTTTAATTTGGCCCATCCCTTCATTTCCCATTTTTAGTTAATGTAATATCTGTAGAAAAAATGCTAATTACTGGTTTGCTGTTAATAAATACATGGGTAAATCTCTGTTTGGGGCTCTCAGTTCTGAAGGCTGTCAGACCCCTGATTTCCCACTTTACACCTCTGTATTTCTGTGTGTGTGTCTTTAGTTCCTCTAGCGCCACTGGGTTAGGGTCTCCCCGACCGAGCTGGTCTCAGCACACTGTTTTAAGCTGTTAAGTGTATGGTGTGTCCATCAGAGGAATCACTATCTATGGTAGCTGTAGTCTTACAAAATGTATTTCTTTCTTTTTTTTTTTTTTTTGAGATGGAGTCTTGCTCTGTCCCCCAGGCTGGAGTGCTGTGGCGCGATCTCGGCTCACTGCAAGCTCCCCCTCCTGGGTTTACGCCATTCTCCTGCCTCAGCCTCCTGAGTAGCTGGGACTACAGGCGCCCGCCACCTCGCCTGGCTAGTTTTTTTTTTTTTGTATTTTTTAGTAGAGATGGGGTTTCACCGTGTTAGCCAGGATGGTCTCGATCTCCTGACCTCATGATCCGCCCGTCTCGGCCTCCCAAAGTGCTGGGATTACAGGCTTGAGCCACCGCGCCCGACCCAAAATGTATTTCTTAAATGTAAAGACTTGAAAGTCAAAATGACTCCTTGAACCACGGGCTGCAGAAGGGATGTTGTGTTAGGAGGCGTAAGAACAACATAAATCTCCTTGTACATCTCCACCAGAGCACTCAAGCGACAGGTGCATTAGTCCCTTAAGAGAGTCAGCATGTCCTTTGTAGGTCTGAAGCTTGGCATTGACTTCTCCTCTGTAGCTAAGAAAGTCCTAGCTGGCATCTTCTTCCAGTAGAAAATGCTTCTTCTACATTGAAAGTGTGTCATTGAGTGTAGCCACCTTCATCAGTGATCTTAGCTAGATGCTCTACATGACTTGCTGCAGCCTCTCCACCGGCACCTGCTGCTTCACCTTGCACGTTCTTGTTATGGAGACAGCTTCTGTCCTTGAACTGCACACCATAGATAGAAACTCGGGATGAGGAAGTTTTCCTCTATTTCTAGTTTGTTGAGTGTTTTTATCATGAAAGAGTGCTGGCTTGCCGGGCGCGGTGGCTCACACCTGTAATCCCAGCACTTTGGGAGGCTGAGACGGGCGGATCATGAGGTCAGGAGATCGAGATCATCCTGGCTAACCCGGTGAAACCCCGTCTCTACTAAAAAAATACAAAAAAAATTAGCCAGGCGAGGTGGCGGGCGCCTGTAGTCCCAGCTCCTCAGGAGGCTGAGGCAGGATAATGGCGTGAACCCGGGAGGCAGAGCTTGCAGTGAGCTGAGATCCGGCCACTGCACTCCAGCCTGGGCGACAGAGCGAGACTCCGTCTCAGAAAAAAAAAAAAAAAAAAAAAAAAGTGCTGGCTTTGGGTCAGATGCCTTTTCTGCATCAGTTGACATGATTATGAATTTTTTCTTTCATTCTACTAATGTGGTGTATTATACAGATAGTTTTTTGTGTGTTAAACCACACTTGTATTCTGGGATAAATCACATTTGGTCATTGTGTATTATCCATATAATATGCTGCTATATTTCTTTCACTCTGTGATATGGTTTGGCTCTGTTTCCCCACCCAGATCTCACCTTGAATTGTATTCCCCTAATTCCCACGTGTTGTGGGAGGGACCTGGTGGGAGATCATTTGAATCATGGGGCGATTTCCCCCATACTGTTCTCATGGTAGTGAATAAGTCTCACCAGATATGATGGTTTTATCAGGGGCTTCTCCTTTTGCATCTTCCTCATTTTCTCTTGCTGCCATGTAAGAAGTGCCTTTTGTCTCCCGCCATGATTCTGAGGACTCCCCAGCCATGTGGAACTGTGAGTCCAATTAAACCTCTTTTTCTTCCCAGTCTTGGGTACGTCTTTATCAGCAGAATAAAGATGAACTAATACACTCTGCAACTGTTTTTTGTTTGCTTGTTTGTTTGTTTTGAGACAGAGTCTCACTCTGTTGCCCAGGCTGGGGTACAGTGGCACGATCTGGGCTCACTACAACCTCGACCTCCTGGGTTCAAGTGATTCTCCTGCCTCAGCCTCCCGAGTAGCTGGGATTACAGGCATACATCACCACACCCGGCTAATTTTTGTATTTTTAGTAGAGATGGGGTTTTGCTGCATTGGCCAGCTAAACTCCTAGCCTCAAGAAATCTGCCTGCCTCAACCTCCCAAAGTGCTGAGATTACAGGTGTGAGCCACCGTGCCTGGCCCTGCAAGTATTTTTATTCCAGCTCTTGTCTTCCTTGGTGAACACTCCACTTACCACCCAGCACTGTAAAGAGAAACCCAGGTTATCAATCAGGGTTCTCCAGAGAAACAGAATTAGGATAGACAGATAGATAAATGATAGACAAACAGACAGATACATATCAGTTACCGATACACATAAACGCACACACACATACACAATTATTACTATTATTATTATTATTTTGAGACAGAGTCTAGCTCTGTCACCTAAGCTGGAGTGTAGTGGCGTGATCTCAGCTCACTGCAACCTCCCCTTCCTGGGTTCAAGCGATTCTCCTTCTTCAGCCTCCTGAGTAGCTGGGATTACAGGCACGTGCCACCAGGCCCAACTAATTTTTGTATTTTTAGTAGAGACGGGGTTTCACTGTGTTGGCCAGACTGGTCTCGAACTCCTGACCTCGTGATCTGCCTGCCTCAGCCTCCCAAAGTGCTGGATTACAAGCGTGAGCCACCGTGCCCACCATATATATATATATATATATATATATTTTTTTTTTTTTGAGATGGAGTTTCATTCTTGTTGTCCAGCCTAGAGTGCAATGGTGCCAACTCAGCTCACTGCAACCTCCGCTTCCCGGGTTCAAGCAACTCTCCTGCCTCAGCCTCCCGAGTAGCTGGAATTACAAGCATGCACCACTATGCCTGGCTAATTTTGTATTTTTAGTAGAGATGGGGTTTCTCCATGTTGGTCAGGCTGGTCTTGAATTCCCGACCTCAGGTGATCCGCCATCTCGGCCTTCCAAAGTGCTGGGATTACAGGCATGAGCCATCGTGCCTGGCCTATTATTATTATTTTAACAGGGCCTAGCTCTGTTGCCCAGGCTGGAGTGCAGTGGCGTGATCTCCCCTCATTGCAAACTCTGCCTCCTGGGATCAAGCCATCCTCCAGCTTCAGCTTCCCAAGTAGCTGGGACCATAGGCATGTACCACCACACCTGGCTAATTTTTGTATTTTTTGTAGAAATGCGGTCTTGATATGTTGCCCAGGCTGGTCTCAAACTCCTGGGCTCAAGTGATCCTCCCACCTCAGCCTCCCAAAGTGCTGGGATTATAGGCAAGAGCCACTGCACTCGGCCTGTGACTGATTTATTTGACTTAAGATAAGGTTCTCAAGGTTCATCCATGGTGTAGTAGGTGTCAGAATTTCCCTCCTTTAAGGCTGAATATTCCACATGTGTAGATGCCACCTTTGGCTCTATCCCTCCATAGACACTCGGGCTGCTGCCACCTTCTGGCTCTGGTGAATAACGTTGCTATGAACATGGATATACACAGATACCTGTTGGAGTCCCTACTTCCACTTCTTTTTGGAATATACTGGGAAGCAGGATTGCTGGATCATATGGTGATGGCAGCCACACCATTTTACATTCCAACAGCAGTGCACAAATATTTTTCCATATTCTTGCTAGCACTTTTATTTTCTTTTTTCATTTTTTTTTTTTTTTTTTTGAAAGACAGTCTCACTCTGTTGCCCAGGCTGAAGTACAGCAACGCGATCTTGGCTCACTGCAACCTCCACCTCCTGGGTTCCAGTGATTCTCCTGCCTCAACCTCCTGAGTATCGGGGACTAAGGCACCCGCCACCACACCCAGCTAATTTTTGTATTTTGGTAGAGAAGGAGTTTCACCATGTTGGCCAAGCTGTTCTCCAGCTTCTGACCTCAAGTGATCCGCCTGCCTCAGCCTCCCAAAGTGCTGAGATCACAGGTGTGAGACACCGTGTCCCGCCCCAACACTTATTTTCTATTTATTTATTTATTTTTGAGACAGGGTCTCGCTCTGTTGCCCAGGCTGGAGTGCAGTGATGTGATCTTGGCTCACTGAAACCTCTGCCTCCTGGGTTTAAGTGATTCTTGTGCCTCAGCCTCCCCACTAGCTGGGATTACAGGCACCCGTCACCACGCCCGGCTAATTTTTTGTATTTTAATAGAGACAGGGTTTCTTCAAGTTGCCCAGCCTGATCTCAAACTCCTGACCTCAACTGATTCGCCCGCCTCCGCCTCCCAAGAGGGAGGCACACCTGCCGAGATTACAGGTGTGCATCACTGCAGCCAGCCATTTTCTCTATCTGTCTATTTATTTATGTGAGACAGAGTCTTGCTCTGTCGCCAGGCTAGAGTGGAGTGGTGTGATCTTGGCTCACCGCAACCTCCACCTCCCAGGTTCAAGTGATTCTCCTGCCTCAGCCTCCTGAGTAGGTGGGATTACAGGCAGGCGCCACCACGCCCCATTTTCTCTCTTTTTAATAGTAACCATCTTAATGGGTATGAGGTATAAATGTTTGGTTTCAAAAATAAATTTTCAAAGTCCTTTTATATTTATCCGTTTTGCTGTGTGCTTGATAGTCCTTGCTCTGCAGTCCCTCATCCCTCAAAACAGACACTACCATAAAATAAAGACTTTGGGGGTATTGGCCAGGCGCAGTGGCTCATGCCTATAATCCCAGCACTTTGGGAGTCCGAGATGGGCGGATCACAAGGTCAGGAGATCGAGACCATCCTGACTAATATGGTGAAACCCCGTCTCTACTAAAAATACAAAAATTAGCCGGGCGCGGTGGCGGGAGCCTGTAGTCCCAGCTACTCTGGAGGCTGAGGCAGGAGAATGGCGTGAACCTGGGAGGCGGAGCTTGCAGTGAGCTGAGATCACGCCACTGCACTCCAGACTGGGCAACAGAGTGGGCAACAGAGTGAGACTCCATCTCAAAAAAAGAAAGGAAGGAAGAAAGGAAGGAGGGAAGGAGGGAGGGAGGGAGGGAGGGAGGGAAAGAAAGAAAGAAAGAAAGAAAGAGAAAGAAAGAAAGAAAGAAAGAGGAAAGAAAGAGAAAGAAAGAAGGAAAGAAAGAAAGAAAGAAAGAAAGAAAGAAAGAAAGAAAGAAAGAAAGAAAGAAAGAAAGAGAAAGAAAGAAAGAGAAAGAAAGAAAGAACGAACTTATGGAGGCCAGGTGTGGTGGCTCACGCCTGTAATCCCAGCACTCTGGGAGGCGGAGGCAGGCGGATCATGAGGTCAGGAGATCAAGACCATCCTGGTTAACATGATGAAACCCCATCTCTACTAAAAATACAAAAATTAGCCAGGCGTGGTGGCACGCACCTGTAGTCCCAGCTACTTGGGAGGCTGAGGCATGAGAAACATGCAAAAAAAAAAAAAAAAAAAAAAAAGAAATTATGGATTTCTTTGATAATTTCAGTTTCTACTGACTCAACAGAAAAGAGTCTCCAAATTGATTTTTTTTTTTTTTTTTTTTTTTTGAGACAGAGTCTTGCTCTGTCACCCAGGCTGGAGTGCAGGGGCAGGATCTCAGCTCACTGCAACCGCCACCTCCAGGGTTCAAGTGATTCTCCTGCCTTAGCCTCCAGAGTAGCTGGGATTACAGGCATGAGCCACCATGCCCAGCTAATTTTGTATTTTTAGTAGAGACATTATTTCTCCATGTTGCTCAGGCTGGTCTCGAACTCCTGACCTCAGGTGATCCACCCACCTCCGCCTTCCAAAGGGCTGGGATTACAGGCGTAAGCCATCACACCCTGCGGAACCAATTTTTAAAAGAAAAGTACAAGCCGAGTGCAGTGGCTTACGCATGTAATCTCAGAGCTTTGGGAGGTGAAGGCAGGAGGATTGCTTGAATTTGAGTGATCAGAACAGAAATTTGAGACCAGCCTGGGCAACACAGCAAGATTGCATCTCCGAAAACAAAAAAGAAGTACAGGCCTGGTGTGGTGGCTCACGCCTGTAATCCCAGCATTTTGGGAGGCCGAGGCAGGCGGATCACGAGGTCAGGAGATCGAGACCATCCTGGCTAACATGGTGAAACCCAGTCTCTTAAGAAATACAAAAAATTAGCTGGGAATGGTGGCGGTGCCTGTAGTCCCAGCTACTCCGGAGGCTGAGGCAGGAGAATGGTGTGAACCCAGGAGGCGGAGCTTGCAGTGAGCCAAGATCACGCCACTGCACTCCAGCCTGGGCAACAGAGCAAGACTCCCTCTCAAAAAAAAAAAAAAAAAAAGTATAATGACTTAAGAAAGATTGTGTAATTGGACATTACGGTCAATAGAATACAAATTATGTGACTTTTTAATAACATAATTAGTAACTTTGCTGAAAAGAAGACAAGAAAACAATTTTTATGGAAGAAATATATAATAATTTAGAAATTATTAAGTCTTCACTAAGCAACGCTGCCTGCCCATCACCAGAGCAGGTGGACATGCCCAGCAGCGACTCACTTCAGTCATCTCTAATGTTTTGCTGACTTCCGGTCAGATAAAAGCCATCGCTTTATGGATGTCTTTTTTTTTTTTTTTTTTTTTTGAGATGGAGTCTCGCTCTGTTGCTCAGGCTAGAGTGCAGTGGCACGAGCTTGGCTCACTGCAAGCTTTGCCTCCCAGGTTCAGGCCATTCTCCTGCCTGAGCCTCCCGAGGAGCTGGGACTACAGGCGCCGCCACCACGCCCGGCTAATTTTTTGTATTTTTAGTGGAGAGGGGGTTTCACCGTGTTAACCAGGATGGTCTCGATCTCCTGACCTCGTGATCCGCCCGTCTCGGCCTTCCAAAGTGCTGGGATTACAGGCTTGAGCCACCACGCCCGGCCTAATTTTGTTTTTTTATTAGATACTGGGTTTCGCCATGTTGGCCAGGCTGGTCTCGAACTCCTGACCTCAAATGATCCGCCCGCCTCGGCCTCCCAAAGTGCTGGGATTACAGGCCTGAGCCACCACCGCACTTGGCCGTGACTCCTTTTAAATGCTTGCACTTCGATGGAAGACGTTGACGGGGGCCTCCCGATGCCAGGGCCGGGCTGCCACCCTCTCCCGCCCCAGACAGCAGGACTGGGCTCTGAGCCGAGGGCAGGAGCAGCTGGCGGCTGCCAGCGCGACCGTGGGACCTACTGTGAGCCGCCACGACCCTCCTTGACTCGCCGTGACCCATCGTGATCCGCTGTGATCCTCCTTAAACTGCCGTGACCCACTGTCACCCATCGTGACCCGCCGTAACTCTGGGGTTGTTTGCTGCTTGCTGCCCGAGCCTGGGCGTCCCCGTGGGCGCGGGTGACAGCGCACGGGTTTGGGACGACAACCCGAGCTCCTCATCGCGGCCGGAATCCAGGCGGCTGCAGAGCGAGGTCTGCGGATTCCGGGGTGGAACCCTGGGAGGGAAGGGGAGCCCAGGGAGACGCCGCAGCGTGAGCCCGCCTGGCCCCAGCGCCCACGAGGCTCCCCCTGACGCCGTGGGCAGCCGGCGCGGCGCTGCCTTCCGGCCCTCGTCTCGTGTGCTCCAGCCGCCCCAAGCAGGGCCTGGGCCCAGCGCCCGGCGGGCTACGGAAGTTGCGGCTCGGCACCTCCCCCGGGGACCCTCCAACGCTCGGCCAGCCGGAGGGACGGCGCTTCCCAAGCGGCTTTGCGGCCGCGGACTCCAAGTCCCAGAGTGCCCCGCCCCAGCTTCCCCGACCCCGCCCCCCACCTGGCGTCGCGCGTACCCGAAGCACACCCGGCCGGAAGCCGCTGTCGGGGAGCCGGCGGTGGCGCTGGACGCAGGTGAGGTGGCACCGGAGTCAGCCTCACCCTGGGCCCTGGATGCTCCGTGAGAGTCAGGGAACGCTGTAGGGGTCTGGGATCGAGGGGCGTGGGGGCAGCCTGGGGCCGTGGTAGGGGGTCCGGCTGCGGTGAGGTCTCCTCGCGTGCTTGGGAGCCGCGCGATGCCTGCGCAGGGCCCCTTCCCGTAAGGGCTGGTCCTGGGGCCCTGCCGCGGAGCCCGAGCAGGTTTTCGGCTTCCAGTATAGGATCCTTGGGGGTGGCTGCGCCCCAAGGCCTGTCTTGCCCTGGAGGAATCTGGCTGGCCAGGGGTCTCCAGGACCAGCCCGCCTCGAGTGGGCGTGGGCTGCACACAGGCGCCGCCTCGTGCCTGTCCCTAGCATGCGGGCTTTGGCTGCAAGCCGTGTTAACGACTTGCGCCAGAAGCCCCAGTCCCAAGGTTGTCTGCCTCCCCTCTTATCAGCCAGAGGGGAGAAGAATGTACCTTTTATCGGTCCAGTGGGGGGTCGTGGGTTGGGAACAGCTGCTCTGGGCTGGGTGGTAGCTCAGGACCCCTGAGTAGGCTGAGAGCTCCCTGGGGAACAGGGCTGCGACGAGGGGGTGCCTCTGTCCAGCTGGGTCTTTCTGGTTGCCAGTGGACTATGTCCCCACCCTGAGGGCCTCACTCTGTGCCAGTTGCCACAGAAGAGTGGGGCTCCAAAGGATGGGAGTATAATGGCCTCAGCCTCCCACAATTTGACACTACAGGTGCAACTGACATGGGTGAACCCCAGGGGTCCATGCGGATTCTAGTGACAGGGGGCTCTGGGCTGGTAGGCAAAGCCATCCAGAAGGTGGTAGCAGATGGAGCTGGACTTCCTGGAGAGGACTGGGTGTTTGTCTCCTCCAAAGACGCCGATCTCACGTGAGTGAGCTCATCCCGAGATCAGCCCTCCTCCCCATCCTACCCCTGACCGCAGAACTAAGAGCTCCAGGCTGGGCCTGTTCCTGAGTCTAGCAGTAGCTGTGTGTCTGGGTCCTTCCTGCTAGGTGGCTGGCCTGGCCTGGGTGTGCTTGGCTGTGTTCCTGGGCAAACACCCTCCCATCTCTTCCCGGAAGCCTGCACCCTCACACCAGCCAGGCCCTGGGGCCACCCTCCCTTTTGACTGTTCCTCCTGCCATAGTCCCACCCAGTCCCTGCACTCAGCACCCAAACCTGGAGTGCTGGTTCCCTCCAGAGCCTCCTGACAGCCTGGCTCCCCACAGGGATGCAGCACAGACCCGCGCCCTGTTTGAGAAAGTCCGACCCACGCATGTCATCCATCTTGCTGCAATGGTGGGGGGCCTGTTCCGGAATATCAAATACAATTTGGACTTCTGGGTAAGTGAGGGTGGCCCCAGCAAGCACTGGAAACCAGGATCCCAGGTTCTGGGAACTTCTTGGCGGCCTTCCCACTCTCACAGGCCCACATTCCCACCCCAGGAAGTCCCTGAGGATCAGGGCTTGGCACAGCCTGGTGGGGGCAGCCCCTGAGGGACCCCGAGTCACTCACACTTGGTACTGTGGACAGAGGGGCAATGCAGGTGGGCCTGGAGGCACTTGGCCCAGAAGGAAAAGCCGTGGAGCTGACCTGTAGCATTGGGAAGCTGAAAGGAGCCAGAGGCCACGTGGGACTGGGAGCTGGTTCCTGCCCCCTGAGTCCCCAGGGCCTCTGGAGCCTCTGGCTCCCAGGACTGTGCTGGCCCAGCTCCCCTGAGCTGGGCCCACTGCACACTCCGGGGTGCAGGGGTGTAAACAGAGCTCTGTGCATCTGCTGCCTGTGACTGGGGGAAGGGGGCGTGGTATAAGGGCCCTGCCATGGCTAGCTGTGTCCGGGAGGGTTGACCCCACAGGTCTGTAGGCAGCAGCCTTACCTTAGCTGGCTTTGCTAAGTGTAGGAGGCACTAGGGTCAGCAGAGGCTCAGACCAGATTCTGCCCAAGAGCCCTGTCACCCCAGAGCCCTCCTTGTCGGTGTCTCGGCCTTCCCAGCAGGCTGCCTGGCCACCACCTCTCCCTTCTCCCAAGACCAGTCCCAGTGCTCCAGCCATGCCATGTCTAGTTCATGCACAGGAAGTGGGGCTTGCGGGGTGGACTTGGCAAGGGCAGGCTTCATTAATCCTGGGAGGTAGAGCCAGATGGGAGCTCCTCCAGGGTGGTGAAGTAGACTGCCCCATTCCCCATGTAGTGGGAGCCCCAGCCCAGCCCAGGGCCAGACTGGGCTCCTTCCCAGCCTCCACTACCTGCCCTGACCTCAGCAGCCTCCTGTGTGGGGTCCATCCCTGAGCTGGGAGTGTGGTTTTCTCCTCACACTGGAAGGCAGAGCCAGCCCCTCCTCCAGCCTTGGTGGGGCTGGAGAGTCGTGGTGTCTGTAAGCCCAGAGGCTTCACCTTGTCCTGAAAGGGTTAGGATGGGCAGGTTTGGGTCCTACCATGGCTGAAGGGCCAGGGTGTATCTCCACTTCTGCATCTGGAGGAGCAGGTAAGGGCTAGGATCTGAGCTGGGGAGCCTGATTGGTCCCCACCTCACCCCTGCAGAGGAAAAATGTGCACATCAACGACAACGTCCTGCACTCGGCCTTCGAGGTGGGCGCCTGCAAGGTGGTGTCCTGCCTGTCCACCTGTATCTTCCCTGACAAGACGACCTACCCGATAGATGAGACCATGGTGAGGGGCGGGGCCTGGCTGTGGGCAGGGCTGGGGAGCCTGTGGGCGGGGCCAGAAAGTAGTGGCCTCTGCCTCTCCCGCCCCCGCAGATCCACAATGGGCCGCCCCACAGCAGCAATTTTGGGTACTCGTATGCCAAGAGGATGATCGACGTGCAGAACAGGTCCTCACACCCGTCCTGCTGAGGCCCAGCCAGGAGTGGGGGAGAGGGCCCCCAGGGGCGGGTGGGGCCGGCCGGTGGGGTCTTCGTGCCAGCCTCAGTAAGAGGCCAGCAGCAGCGTGGGGTGGGATCGCGGGCCCAGGACGAGGGCAGGAGACACTGTGCCTCCGCAGGGCCTACTTCCAGCAGTACGGCTGCACCTTCACCGCTGTCATCCCCACCAACGTCTTTGGGCCCCACGACAACTTCAACATCGAGGATGGCCATGTGCTGCCTGGCCTCATCCACAAGGTGCACCTGGCCAAGAGTGAGTGCGTCTGCCCCACGGGGTTCTGGGGCTCAGCTCGAGAGGAGGTGACTCAGTGCCTCTGACACCTGCTCCCTCCCCGAATCTGCAGGCAGCAGCTCGGCCCTGACGGTGTGGGGTACCGGGAAGCCGCGGAGGCAGTTCATATACTCGCTGGTGCGTAAAGGCAGGCATAGCTCTCCCCAGAGAACCTGCCCCATTGAGCCCTGGGCTTGCCCCTGCTGGGCTGTCGGGGAGGCGGTGCAGGAGGGAGCCTCGGACCAGGAGAGAGTCTGGGCTGAGCTCTGAGAGGAACCATCTCTGGTTCTCGTGGAGGCCCCATAGCCTCCTGTTTCCAGGAGTCACTGGTGTAGCTCTGAGCTCCGAGGGAGAAAGGGGGGACCTCTGGTCCCCAGGCTGAGCCCCCACTGAACAAGGACAACAGTATGGACTCCCCGGCAAGGGTGTTTGGGAGAAGGGACCTGTGGCTATACCCATGGTCTCTTGACCCTGCCTGTCTGACCTGTAGGACCTGGCCCAGCTCTTTATCTGGGTCCTACGGGAGTACAATGAAGTGGAGCCCATCATCCTCTCAGGTGGGCACCTCAGCCCTCAGCCCCCAGCCCCCTTCATGGTGGGACAGGATCTAAGGCTGTCCTGGGAGGCTGGCTGAGGGGTGGGAGCAGGAATATTCATGAGCAGTTGGGGGGCAGCAAGGGGAGGCCTGACCCGGTGGCTCCCCACAGTGGGCGAGGAAGATGAGGTCTCCATCAAGGAGGCAGCCGAGGCGGTGGTGGAGGCCATGGACTTCCATGGGGAGGTCACCGTATCCTCTGGCTCCAGTGCTGGGGGTTGGGCGGGGGCCCCTTGGCAGGCTCCGTGGCCTCCCGGCACAGGGCCAGCGTGGGTGGGACACTGTGGAGGGAGGATGCCTACCCTGGCAGGCGGAGGAGCTCTGCTGTGGCTCCCTGGGAATGGCAGAGGTTCAAGGACAAGCTGCGGGGGCTGGGAGTGGAGGTGCTCCTCTCGCTGTGGCCTTGACAAAGCATGCAGTTTGATACATCCAAGTCGGATGGGCAGTTTAAGAAGACAGCCAGTAACAGCAAGCTGAGGACCTACCTGCCTGACTTCCGGTTCACACCTTTCAAGCAGGGTGAGCCCTGACCCCACAGCCCTCCACTTGGTGGCCCCCACACCTGCTGGCCTGCCCCAGCCTCTCCTTCATGCTCCCTACCAGGGCAAAGGTGAGGCGCCCCCCTCAGAGCCTATACTGCCCTGGAGGTGGGACACCAAAGCTCAGAGGGGTGACTTCCCTGTCCCTGGGACTCCCCCCACTTCCTCCCATGTGGCCCTGGCCCTCCCTGCCCATGGCCCTCACCTGCCCGCCTCTGCAGCGGTGAAGGAGACCTGTGCTTGGTTCACTGACAACTACGAGCAGGCCCGGAAATGAAGCTGGAAGGCAGGAGCAGGTGCCAGTGGACCATCGGCTGGCAGAGCCACCACCCATCAACCCTGCCAGGAGCTGAGGGCACCACCTGGGCCCACATTCCGTCCGCTCTGCAGCCCCAAGCATCTATCCAGTGGGGCCCCCATTCACATCAGTCCTCAGGGAAACCAGGGCCCGGGCAGGCCCGGTGCTTTGCTCCCCACACTGGCCCCCGGCCTTGCGTGTGTCCACTCTGATCCTGTGTCCCGCTCCCTGGGAGCCAATAAAGTGCATTTTCACAGGCCTGGGCTTGGCAGCTCTGTGCTGAGCCATGCCCCACACCGAGGTACTACCCCCGAGCCTGGCCAGCCCTGGTACCCACTGTCCCCCTGGCTTGCAGTTCAGCCCCCGAGAGCTGGTGACTCCCTGGGGTGGAAAGGCTGCAGAAGCTGGAGATGGGAAGGCACGCGTGTGGGCAGGCAGCAGGCAGGCAGCAATGAGACTGGCGTGGACAAGGATGTGCAAGGCAGGGCCAGTCCTAGCCCCTCCTCGTGGCCACCTGCAGGCCTCAGTAACTTGAGCTCACTAGGGCCTCCCTGCCTCAGCCTGAGAGCTCTGGGGACACTGGTCTAGTGGGCCGGAAACATCTAGTGAGCCAGCCAAGCTGGGCCCACGGATGGATCTGAGGGCAGGCTGATGATTCGGTGGCTCAGGCTTCCCCTGGCCTGGCCCCTCGTCTCTGGCTCTCAGGCTTGGGTGTGGGTCCCCACCTGGCCCGTCCCATGGAGAAGGACAGCTGCCTGCTGGACAGGTCAGCTCCAGCTGCCAGAGGTGGGGTGTCATTTCTCCCCCCTCATTCTCAGAGCGGAGACAGCAAAGTCCAGAATGGTTCCCGGGACGGTGCCTCACCCAGGCAGGGTGGTGCTGGGGTATGGACCAGGAGCACTTTGCTCGTCACCCCCTTTCTCAGCGCCTTGTACAGAGGGGGCCTCTAGGCTAGAACCCTCTGGTCCTCCACGCCCAGGACCCAGACACCCTCCCTGGCTCCTGGCCTAACCCTGGGCCCGCCTCTTCTCAGGGTCCCTCTCCTGGGTGCCCTGTGCTGTCTTCACGCACAGGATGCCTTCTGGCTGCAGGTAGGGCTTCCTGCTTCACTTCTTCCTTTGTTAATCTGGGCAGCACTGGTGTGTCCTCCCCGTCCTGGCACTGAGTCCAGACCTGTGTCCTGCACCCAGCCAACCACTCACCTTATCTGTCACTGCCCCTTTGTGTCAGGCAAGCCAAGGTGTCCTCTAGGCCTCCCCTGAGACTGGCCTCCTCTTGGGTCAAGGCCTCCCCACAGTTTAGGCCTCAGCTGAGGTGGCCCAGCCTCCAAACACCTTCCCTGACAGCACCATCTCAGCCCCTGTCTGAGCATCCACCCTGCCCTGCTGGGATTATTTGTCTGCAAACTTCTGGGAGTCCTGCCTCAACCCCCACCCCTCATGCCAACATCCCAGGACCTGGAGCTCCAGGAGGTGGGTTGGCCTCGTTCACAGTGTATCCCCTGGCACCAGCCCTTTGTGGATAAAGGCTCTGCCCATGTGGGGGTTCAGGAAAGGCCTCCTGGAGAGGGTGGTGCCTGTGTGGCCACTTGGATCCGCCAGGTGAGGAACAGTGGGAAGAAGCCCAGCCAAAAGCAGAGGTGCCCTGGACACAAGCCATGGGTGGCTGGGTGTCCAGGTCAGCTAAGGGCTCCTAACGGATGCTCAGAAGCCTGGCCCAGCATGGGATGGAGAAGCTGAACAGGACTGGGCCTTCTTTTACTCACTGTGGCCCTGGGCACTCGGCCAGCAACCCTCCTTCACCTCGACTCGGTGTACTTGTTTATGATGAGCTTGTCCTTATGTATGATGGCATGGCACTGGATGCCTCCGGCCCCTTTCACCTCCCCATAGCCTGGGTCCCAAGCCATCACTGGCCCAGGGGGCCTGGGAGAAAATCCAGGGGGTCTGTGTGGGAAGGGGCTGGCAGGATCCAAGGTGGCAGGAGAGACAGCTGCCGACAGTGTGCTGGTGCAAAGTGTGCACCACCCACATTTCTTGGCCGCGGTGGCTGAAGCAGCCTTGTGGTGGCTTTCTATCCCTCTCTACGTCATTTGCTTTAGAGCCTTGACACTCTGGCCGTCCTGCGTGTGTGCTGACTGTAGTCCGTCTATACAGCCAACAAGCAGGGCTGCAGGGTGGGGTCCAGTCTGTCCCATCTGCTGCTGTGGGGTGGCCTTGCCCAGGCCCAGAGCAGGGCCCAGAGGCTGCAGCTGCACAGTAAATGTTGAATCAATGAGAGGATTTCATGACTGAAGAGCTTAGAAAACGTCAAAGGCTTCAGAAGAAAATAACATCGGTAACATGCAGCCTTAGATTAGATGATGAAAACAAAACCGCACTCAGATCTTCAAGCCTTATTTTCCTTGTGTCATTAAAAATGACGCCCCCCCTTTGCGACTGTCCCCTCCCCTTCCCGTCGATCTCAGGCCCCTGGGCCCGGCCAGCTCTCCGTGACCTGGGCCTCCACCCCTCGTGCTTCCCCGCGGCTCCACCGCCTGTCGTCGGCGGGGCCTCAGTGACCGCACGCTGCGGACCAGCCCCGCCACCCGCTTCGCTAGCCCTCCCGTCCCGAAAACCAAGATCCGGACCTCGCACGCCCGACCGGGACCCCTCCGCGCTCCTCCGGCCCCGCCCCAGTTTCTCTCAGCCAATGGACAGTGAGGGGCGGCCTGGCCGCTTCGGGCCAATAAGCAGCGAGAGGCGGGGTCCCCGCGCCCTGCGAACCAGTAGAGTGCGGACAAAAAGCCGGCCGGAGCGGGGCGACAAGATGGCGGCTGCGGGGTCGGCTACGCGGCGCGTGGGCTTCGTGGGCGCGGGCCGCATGGCGGGGGCCATCGCGCAGGGCCTCATCAGAGCAGGTGGGGCGGCGCGGGGCTGGGCCTGCGGCCTGGCGTGGGAGTAGCCCCGTGGGAGGTGCCCTGTCGCGAGAGTGGGGCCGGAGGCGCGAGCCCAGCCACTCGGGTCTCAGCTTCGCTGGGTGCAGCCGGAGTCACGCCTTTTTCCTCTTACTTTTTTGACGTGGCTGCGGGAAGATTTGAGTTACACGTGGCTAGGTGCTGCTTCCGTGGCCGGCTTCCTGGCCGCGTGGCCTTGGCCAGGCTCACCTCTTCCAGCCTCTGATGTTCTCTTTGCGCGCCAGCCCCTCTCCGAGCAGCAGGGCTTCTCTTCCAGACACCTTAGCTCTAGGGACACCTGGGCCAGATCATCCATCCTGTGCCAGTAGCACTCCCCACGTTGTGACAGCCAAAAAATGCCTCCAGACACTGCCGAATGTCCCCTGGGTGGCGGGAGGAGACAGGTAAAGTCATCCCCTGTTGAGAATCACTGCTTTATGGCCGGGATATTTATGCTGACCATATACTTCTCCAGGCATTTAGAAGCCTCTCTGCAGATTGTGGGTAGGGAGAGCTGGGTGACTCTTGGCGCTCTGCCTTCAGCCGTACTTCAGGGTCCAGAAGAATCAAGATCCATCAGGAAATAGCTTACTGTGAGTTTTACCTGTGAAACCCGGCAGTACCACATGCCTCCCAGAGCTGTACTGGTTAAATGAGACAATATGTCTAATGTTGAGCCTAGTACTGGTGTGTATGGGTGGCACTGTCATGATTAATTGCTGTGTTTAGGTTGTAGTGTACACTTCTGTCTTCCTGTTCGACCTTACCAAAATCTAACCCAATCTCTCCACCCCTGTACCCCACAAAAGCAGATGATTTCTACCAAGTAGGCATTTAGCCTCTTGGACATCCCAGCCAGACTCTCCCTCCCGAGGAACCTGGGCCCCCATTGGGCCTTCTGTGGCCAATCAGCTGCCTTTGTACCCACCACACTCCCCCAAGGCCTGGTGTTCCTCTTCTGCTCCAGGCAGCCTTCCCTTCCCTGGAGACAGACGCCCCAGGGATGTGTCCTCACCACCGAGGCCAGCTCCTGGCCTCCACACCCAGCAGCAGTCAGGGGCGTTGACTGCCAAGTAGAATCAATGGATATGATTGCCTGGGCCCAGTGAATGGTGCATCCTGCTTTGGGTTCCTGAGGCCAGGAGGGGGCCCATGATGGGCCCGGCGTGGCTGAGCCTGAGAGGCCAGGTGAGCTCCTCCCTCTCCTCACTGCCATCCTATCCCACCCCCCTCACCAACCCCTCTTCCTTTTCTTTTCTTTCCAGGGAAAGTGGAAGCTCAGCACATAGTGGCCAGTGCACCAACAGACAGGAACTTATGTCACTTTCAAGTGAGCATAGAGCCTAGGTTCTTCATACCCTCCAGAGCCCAGGATAGCGCTTGACTCCTATCCCACTAAGACACCTATTGGAGCCAGAGATGGGTGGTTTATTTAGCTGAAGTTTGGAGACTGGCTGTTCTGGGCTGGGGAAAGGGAGATGAGAGGCCAGGAGGAAAGTAAGGTTGTGGAGGGCCAAAGCAAAGTGTTTGTGTGTGTGTGTGTGTGTGTGTATGTGTGTGAGTGCATGCATGTGCACGTGTGTATATGCGAGTGCATGCTCACATGTGCGTTTGCACGTGTGGTGTGTGTATGTCACTGCGTGTGTGTACGTGTGTGTGAGTGCATGCTCATGAGTACATGCATGTGCACCTGTGTGGTCGTGAGTGCATTCGTGTGCACGTATGTGCTCGTGTGTGTGCGTGCACATGTGTAAGAGTGCGTGCATGTACACGAGTGCATGCTCATGAGTGGGTGTGTGTACACATGTGTGCTTGTGAGTACATGCGTGTGTGTGTATGTGTGTGCTTATGAGTGCATGCATGTGCACGTGTGTGTGTGTGTGCTCGTGAGTACATGTGTCTGCACGTGTGTATATGTGAATGCATGCTCGTGAGTGCATGCATGTGCATGTGTGTGTTTGCATGCTGGGGTGGTGGTCACAGACATTCACTGCGGATGGAGGGCTCAGGGCTTGGGGAGGCGCTGACATCAGGATGGCCTGTGAGGAGCAGGGTTAGTCTGGGTGAGTCTTGGGCATTGGAGAAGTTGGGGTGGTCTAGACACTTGCAATGGGAGAGACCCTGGGACCCATGGGAATGTGTGGCCTCCAGCAGGAAGGGCTGTGGTGGAGAGGGTGTGCCGCTCACACAGCCCCTGAGGCCTGGTCCTGGTATCCCTGGCACAGGCTCTGGGTTGCCAGACCACCCATTCCAACCAGGAGGTGCTGCAGAGCTGCCTGCTCGTCATCTTTGCCACCAAGCCCCACATCCTGCCAGCTGTCGTGGCAGAGGTGGCTCCTGTGGTCACTGCTGAACACATCTTGGTGTCCGTGGCTGCTGGGGTGTCTCTGAGCACCCTGGAGGAGGTGAGTGTCCCTTGGGCTAAGGCCTTGATCCCAGCATAGGCTCTGCTGGCCGGGCTTGCGTGGCAGGCAGCCCCCCAGAGAGCCTGAGGTGGCCGGGTGGCCCACCTGGGTCAAGTGTTTGGGCTTAGGGTTCCCTCCTGGTGCTGTACCTGGGAGGCAGATGCTGGAGGCCTCCCAGCAGGGCCCAGTCCTACAGACTCCCTGATTCTGACCTCTCTCTGGCCAGCTGCTGCCCCCAAACACACGGGTGCTGCGGGTCTTGCCCAACCTGCCCTGTGTGGTCCAGGAAGGGGCCATAGTGATGGCGCGGGGCCGCCACGTGGGGAGCAGCGAGACCAAGCTCCTGCAGCATCTGCTGGAGGCCTGTGGGCGGTGTGAGGAGGTGCCTGAAGCCTACGTCGACATCCACACTGGCCTCAGTGGCAGTGGCGTGGCCTTCGTGAGTATTGCCTCGTCCATCCCCCGCCCCACCCTTGGCAAAGAGGGGCCCACCCAAGTCCCTCTGACAGCCTCTGCCCTCAGAGTCCAACCTTGAGGCCTGCATGGTTGGTCTCCAGGCCCACTGGGAGCTCTGCTTGTTCCTGGGACTTCACTGCCCTGGGGATCTTTGAGGCCAGCCCCTTTGCAGACCCTTGGGCTCAGGCCTTAGTTCTGGCCATCCATGGCTAGTGCTCTGGGCCTTGTTCCTGAAGGTTCTGAGCCCCCAGGCTTTGACACCTATCCCCCCCACCACCATGGTGCTGCTACAGGTGTGTGCATTCTCTGAGGCCCTGGCCGAAGGCGCCGTCAAGATGGGCATGCCCAGCAGCCTGGCCCACCGCATCGCTGCCCAGACCCTGCTGGTGAGTGAGGGTGGCCTCTGGGGAACATTGGGAAGGCCCAGGCCTGTACCACTTCCAGTGGGCAGGGAAACAGCAGGCTCTAGAAGCTGGGGCCAAGGTTGGGGGATGCAACAAGGGCAGGCTGCACAGTGGGGACTGGACTACCTCCCCTGGTCACCAGGCTCTAACACTCTCCTCAGGGGACAGCCAAGATGCTGCTGCACGAGGGCCAACACCCAGCCCAGCTGCGCTCAGATGTGTGCACCCCGGGTGGCACCACCATCTACGGGCTCCATGCCCTGGAGCAGGGCGGGCTGCGAGCAGCCACCATGAGCGCTGTGGAGGCCGCCACCTGCCGGGCCAGGGAGCTCAGCAGAAAGTAGGCTGGGTTCTGGCCATCCTTGCCTGCCTTCGTGCCCCCACCTCTCCCTGTGCCCCTTCCCCTGAGGACTGTGGCTCCCTCCCTCCTGCACGAGGGTCTCCTATCACTCCTTCTGCCCCCGCACAGGGAAATGCAGGGGGCAGGACTTGAGAGGTTCCAGCAGGCAGGGGAGTCCTGACTAGTGGGGACACTCCTCCTTCCCTGGTAAGCAGAGGGCACCGTGGTGGTTGCCCTGCCCCTTGCTGCAGTGAGCCCTCCTCGCTGCAACATACATTCTGAGGGGCCCAAGAGATGGCATCTTGGTCAGTTGCCCACATGGTTGGGCTGTTGGTCGAGGCCATGAACAGAACTTATGGTAACAGGCACGGCTGGCCCAGTGCCTGATCTGGAACCGGGGCTTGCCTTTGGCTTTCCAGGTGGCTCCATGCAGCTACAGCCAGGCCAGCTGCCTCATCTCAGCTCTAGGGGGCACGAGCCATATGGGGTCTACACAAGAGACCCTCTCCCCTACAGTAAAGCCAGGGGCCCTGGCCTGCTGTGGGTGGGGCCCCCACGGGGAGCTGGAGCCTGCCCTGCAGCCCAGAGAAGCGGGTGCCTGTGGTGGGTGTGCTCGTCCTCTGCTAAAGAGGAGGAACTGCTGGGCCAGGTCTTCAGCAGTGCTGGGGTGGCACCAGGCGGGCAGTGGTAGGTGGGGCAGCTTGAGGTCTGAGAGGGTGGCCCTGGCCAGCCAGGACAAATGCAGACCCCTGGCTTTAGTTGGGATACAGTCTCCCTCTTTCCTCCTGATCCTAAGCTCCTGACAAGTGGCCAGGTGGCTCTGGGCCCTCCTGCCCCTCACCTAGGTCAGGGGTCCTGGAATGCCCCGTGGCTCTGGCACCACCACACTGGCCTCTGACGGTAGGACTTGTCCCCTTCACATGTCCCTAAAAGGCAGCAAGTCAGGAAAGCCAGGACTTGGGGGAGAAGCAAAGCTCCAGGATTGAAGGCTAGGGTTCTAGGGCCTTTGGGTGGGGAGGGCCCAGGCCAGGCAGTCTTAGCTCCATCCCCTGCCCCACAAGATTCACCTGGGCCTCCAGTCCCATGCTGGCCCCAACTGCTGCAGCGCTCAGCTTCCACCCAGCAGCCTCTGGAGGAAGGCGGGGAGCATGCCCTCAGCGAGGCTGGGCAGCGGGTTCTGCTGTGCCATCTCCCTGTGTGCCTGGGCAGATCAATCCCCCAGTGCAAAACAGGTCTAAGGGCACCTGCAGGACAGCAGCACGCTCCATCCTTCATGCTCAGCTGCCTCTGTGGCCACAGACTTCTGCCCGCCACCTGCTCTCTCTTACTCCCCCGAGCCTAGCCCATCCGTAAGCTCCCTCCCCCGCCTGGTTCCCGGGGCAGGCTGACTCAGTCGACTGCTTGGTCCAAGCCTGGCCCTGGCACTTGTCAGGGTCAGCCTAAGGAGATGGGAATAAAGATGCCGGAGAGCACCAAGTGAGCTTATGTTTCACCAGAGGTGAATAAAACCAAGTTCCGGGCCAGGCCCAGTGGCTCACATCTGTAATCCCAGCACTTTGGGAGGCCAAGGCGGGTGGATCACGAGGTCAGGAGTTCAAGACCAGCCTGACCAACATGGAGAAACCCCATCTCTACTAAAAATACAAAATTAACCGGATATGGTGGTGCGTGCCTGTGATCCCTGCTATTTGAGAGGCTGAGGCGGGAGAATTGCCTCAACCCAGGAGGCAGAGGTTGCAGAGAGCCAAGATTGCCCCACTGCACTCCAGCCTGGGTGACAGCAAGACTCTGTCTTAGGGGGAAAAAAAAAAAGGTCCAATGCCTGCCCCATCTAAGCTGAGGCCCACAACCTTGGTCAAGGACAGGTATCAGGTAGTGAGGGTGCAGGCACTATGGACAGCAGAGGTCTCCCCATGCCTGCTGCAGGCCTCTACATCACCTGGGGGCTTTGTTAGGCATGGAATTGTCTCCCCTGCACAGTCACCCCAGGGGACTGTGTGCCAAGCCTGGGCAGGTCTGGGAGCCTGGGCAGGTCTGGGAGCCTGGGGTCTGGCGCAGGTGACCCCCTAAAGAAACGTGGACAGCCCTTCTGAGTGCCACCTGCATTCACACTGAGCCCATCTGCAAGGAGAAATCATTGATTTTGAGCCAACACCTGTCTCCCCTGGGACCCCTGACAAGCCCTAGGTACTAGGTGAGCTCAGTTCGGGAGGTGGAGAGCCCAATCCAGCCACTCCTGGCTCAGCTGGTGAGGGCCTGTGACAAAGACACAGGCTTAGGTTCTCAGGGCACTGCGGGGAGCGTTGTGGTCAGCCAGGCCTCCCCTGTGCCTTTTACTGCCAGGCAAAAACTGTTCTTTAAGATAGAAAACGATGGATATGATTACGGTATCTTTAATCAGTGTTGCACTTTTATGCCCTGTGCCCCGACTGTTAATCTAGGGGGTATTCCTGATCCAAGCATTGGGTCAAGAGTTAAAAAATACGACTTCAAAACAGAGATCCTCATGAAGCGGACATGTCCGGCCTTTATTAGATAAAGCCACTGGGCCCATCTGACCAGGCAAGCTCAGCTGTAAATAAGCTCGCCAATTAGAGGAAGGGCCCTCAACAGAGCATGACCCTGCAAGCCCAGGGACTCTGATGTGCCATTGGGGTTGCTCCCCATGGGCATCTCAACTAGGTAGGTAAGGGTTTGGGATCCCTGCAGGACCACCCCCTAGTCTGGGGGTTTCCCCCTTTCTTTCCCACCACATTGTGATGTTTCATCTGCAGCTCAGTGGACATTCAGGGGGTCCCCCAAGCCTGCAGGTCCCTGGGCCAAGGCAGTGGCCTCATCCCCCTGAAAATGCAGGTCGGGTGGTTTCAACAAAACCTGCGCTCATCTTGCCCTCCTCAGCACCTTCTCCAGCCCCGCCAAGCCCAGGAGCTCTGACGATGACACTGACACAGGGATCACTAACTGGAAGAGCAGTGAACAGGAGCTGGGGGCTCTTGTGGGCCATCAGAGCTGAGGACAGCTGGCTGCACCTCCGAGGCCACAGGCACCCCTGCCCACCCCTGTGCCTGCAGGGAATGTGCAGAATCTGCCAGTGAGAGGCCAGGCCCCGCAGGCAGCCATGGCTGTTACAGGAAGTAGATGCAGCCTCACCCCAGCCCGCCGTCTGCCCACAGCCAGGACCCCGCAGGCAGCGGCACCCGCGCAGCTTTGGGAAAGAACACTTGGCCTCCCAAAGGGTTCCACCGCCCCCGGGGTCCACTACAGCCACCAACCCTGGGGTCTTCCCATCACTTCAGACAATGAGCAGAACCGAGAGGGTTAGTGAGCTGCAGGTAGGGCTGAGACAGGGCCCCAGGTTCCAGCCCAGGATAGCAGGGATCCATGACTGGCACTGCCCACGGGACCAGGCGTGGGCAGAGCAGCCTTCTCAGCAGCAGGGCCCAGCAGCTGAGCTTCTGCCACACAGCACCCTGTGCTAGCATACCCCATGCTAGGGAGATGCTTTTTAAGCCCTCTTTAGGGGGTGTTCCCCGCCTAGTAAATGCCAGCAGGCAGATCCACTCTTGGTAGGCTTCTGGTGTCCCCACCAGCTTGCACCTGCTTTTTTTTTTTTTTTTTTTTTTTGAGACGGAATCTCGCTATCTCCCAGGCTGGAGTGCAGTGGTGTAATCTCGGCTCACTGCAACCTCTGCCTTCTGGCTTCAAGCATTTCTCCTGCCTCAGCCTCCCGAGTAGCTGGGGTTACAGGCACCTGCAACCATGCCCAGCTAATTTTTGTATTTTCAGCAGAGATGGGGGTTTCACCACGTTGGCCAGGCTAGTCTTGAACTCCCGACCTCAGGGCATCTACCCACCTCAGCCTCCCAAAGTGCTGGGATTACAGGCGGGAGCCACTGCGCCCGGCCTCTTTTTTCTTATAGCAAAAATTAGTGCTGCCTTATTTACAGAAAGTGACCGTCCAGGTACTGGGGGACAGGCCAGAGCCACCCCGATGAGAGGAGCGGGCCTGCCAGCACCGATGCCAGCGTCCTGGGACCCGGGCCAACAAAAGGGCTGAGATGGGAAGAAAGGTTGGAGATGGAAACCTCGCCAAAGAGGCAGCGGCAATGAGTAGCTGGGCTGAGGGGCAGCACCAGGAGCTGCCCAGGCTGCAGACAAGGCCCAGGTGTGCAGCCCTCGCTGGCACTGCGACCAGTGAAGTCAGCTCCTCCTCAGAGCCTTGGAGGCAGGCCTGGCAGAGCAGAGGTGGTGTCCCCGCCTTGGGTGCCTGAGCCCCTGGAAGGTGCTGGCCCAAATGTCTCAGGCTTTTTGCAGCCCATCCCCAGCAGTTCAGGCCAGAGGCTCTTCCTGTAGGTGGGGGTGGCCGGATGGGCTCGGCAGGCGTGCCTGGAGCTGCTGCCCTGAGCTCCGCTCAGGGAGTCTGTTTCTTCTTCCCAAAACTTCCACACCCTCGCTGAGCTCTCAGATTTTGAGATATAGATATATACATATATATGTATATATTCCTTGACTTGGGGACAGGTCCAAGGAACTGCTTGTTCTTGGACCTGTATAGAAGTCACTTTTGGGGGACATTCCCTGCAGCTGCCCCACTGACAAGCTGGTGCACAGCCCTTCCCTTCCCTGTGCAAGCCTCCAGGCTACCCCTGCACTCCATAACTCCGGGTTTTCAAGGTTCCCACTGCTAGGACACTGGAGGCAGGTGGGGATGAGGGGCCAACACCTGGAGGCAAGCAGGCCAGCTCCCTGCCTCTCACACCAGCTCAGGCAGCATCTCTGCAAAGTCATTTCCCACCCTACCTGGGGAGGCATGGGCATCCCTGGCCCCAGTCCAACCAGGACTCTAGGTCTAGACCTGGCTGGAGCAGAACAGAACCAAGGTTGGACAGGCCCTGGGACCCTTTACTCCTTTCAAACTAGGCCTCCCAGGAGCAGCTTGTCAGCCACATCCTTGGCAGTCTGGGGAGAGGCAGAAAAGTCTGAGGGTGGGGAGAAGAGCCCACAGAGGGTGGCACTGCATATTGACCTGGGGGCTGTCAGTGCCAGGGCCTGCTTCCAGGTATGTCACGTGGCTCCGGACCCTGGGACTGGAAAAAATGGTCTGTGGCTGATGAGGAAGCCGGGGAAACTCTCCTGCCATTGGCCAAGTCACTAGGGTGCAAATCCAGGCAGCTGCCAAATCCATGGAGTAAGAGATCTGTTCAGACCGGAGTTTTCTTAGGGAAAACTAAAAATCCAAGGAAACCGAACTCCACATCTCCCTGTTGCACCCGGAACCTATGGAAACCCCAAATACGGGGCTCTATCCCTCCCCACTCCACAGTGATGCTCCAGTACTTCGGGCCTCTGACCTCCATAGCAACCACAGGGCGGCCCGAGACCAGCCCACCTGGCCCGTTCTCACGGCCCCTCTGAAGAGTATCTTTAAAAACAGATTTAATGTGTTTAAAAAAAAATAGAACCAAGTGGTGTGCTTTGCCACTGAGATGACTGCGCTGTGGCTCTGGGGCCACGTAGCACCAGGGCTCGACAGCAGACAGGAGTGTCGGCCCTCATCCAGTGCATTCGACTGGTACAGGGGCAGAGGCCCAGCCCCACGGGGGCCAGAGCGGGAACACAGTCACCTGTTCCGACAGGTGCTGTGCCTTGTATGCCCCGCATACGTGCCTGCCCTGAGAGGAGAATGGGCCGGGCCTCTTCCAGCTGGGCCCCCAGGAGACTGGGGTGCCAGTGAGGCAGGGCAACCTCTCACCAACAGAGCTCCTCCAAGCCAAGCTGGACTTGGATTCCTGGAACCCCCTGTACCCATGGGGTGGGCCACCCCGGGGGAGGGGAGATGGGAGACTGTGTGTGTCCCCTCCCTCCAAGTGCAGCAGGAGAAAGGTCACTGGGCTGGCCTGGTCACACACCGTCATATGGGCCTGCTGGGGTATGCCCGATGCCCCCCAGCCTCCGGGCCATGCTGATAAGTGAGCGCAGCTGCACCAGCCTCAGTGGCCCCACCTCTCTGGGGTCCTGGCTCTCCAGCCACCGCAGAGCTGTCTCTAGCCCGCGCACAGCCTCCCCAGCAGTGGGCACCGAGGTCCCTCCGTACTCGGTGGCCTCCTCCTCCTCCTCTCCTCCCCCAATGGCAGAAGGCAGGCTGGCTGGGGCCGGAGGGGCTGCAGGGGGCAGGGCTGGGCCCACCTCCTCCCGGCAGCCCTCGGGTGGACCCCCATCATCGTCCAGATGCAGCCACTCTGCAACCTCCTCAGGAGCCAGGCACTTGTAGGCCAGAGCCGCCAGGTGAGTGAGGTCGCTGAGCACCCTGCTGTGCTCAGCAGCTTCCTCAGCCTGGGCCGGCTGCCCAGCACTGTCCTCGCCCGGCCGGGGCTCGAAGGCGGCCCTCAGGCCCAGCAGCCAGCAGCGCTCAATGCTGCCCGCCTGCACCAGGTCCCAGGAGAGGCCGGCCAGGTAGAGCATGTCCTTGAGCATGAAGCTGCGCATGAAGTCCAGCGGGGAGCCGCTGGCGCAGGACACAGCCAACCGTAGCAGCTCGCGCTTGTACAGCTGCTTGAAGGCGGCCACCACGCCCTGCTCCAGCGGCGCGGGAATGTGTGCCCGGCTGCTGCCTTTGGACAGGAACAGCACCCGCACAGCGCCATCCGGTGTCTGCAGCTCCTCCGGAGGGCCGAGGGGCTCCGGCCTGCACCGCACGGGGGCATCCTCGCTGTCCTCCAGGGCGGGCATACTGGCAGCTGGGCTTGGGCAGGGCGGGTGGGCCACCAGCAGCACGGCCTTCTGCTGCAGGCAGCTTCGGCGCAGGTAGCGTTTGACGCCCGGGACAAATTCCTCAAAGAACCAGCCCCGCAGCAGCGGGCGGCTGAGCCAGGCGTCGGGGCTGTAGCGGTAGGAGGCCGGGAACTTGTCCTGGTTGTGGTGGCGCAGGCTGGGCGGGTCCGGCAGCCGCCCGATGACCAGCGGCTTCAGCTTGTGGCTGCCGGTCAGGTTGGCGGCCAGCAGCACCGTTACGCGGTCGCCCCGCCATCGCCGGCCGCAGCCCCTTGCTCCAGGGTCCCCTGCACCCGGGGGCGCAGCCTGCTCCGGAAGCAGCTTCCAGTAGAGGCCGGTGACGTTGGCGTTGTAGATCTGCTCGTCGCCGTAGCCGCCCTCGGCGGGGGGCGGCGGGGCCGGGGCGCGGTCGGGCAGGGGGCCGGCGCCGGAGGGCAGCGTGGGCTCCTCCTTGACTGGCGGGCCGGGCGCGGGGCCCGGGGCGAGGGGCCCGGCCTCGCCGTAGAAGCGCTGGCTGGAGATGCCGTGGCGCTTCTGCCAGCGCCAGAACCAGCCGTGGCTGGCCTTGAAGGTGCACTCGGGCCCGTAGATCTGGCGCGCAAAGGCCTCGGCCTGCGCCTGGATGAGCGGCCCAGACAGCGGCACCCCGTGCTGGCGCAGTGCCAGGAACCAGGCGTACACGGCGCGGTCGATCTCCTCCTCGTTGGCCAGCCGCATCTTCTTGCGCTGAGTGCCCACCTCGCCGCCCAGCTGCTCCAGGAACCAGCGCAGCTTGGGCTCGTCCTTGAGCCAGCCGCGCAGCGTCCCACCCGGCACGCCGAAGTCGCGGCACACACTGGCCTGCCGCTCGCCGCCCTTGACGCGCTCGATGGCCTGCAGCTTGTCCTTGATGGAGTAGGCCTTGCGGAAGGCCATCTTCACGGCCACGCGGGGCCGCGGCCCCGGCGCGGGGGGCGGCGGCCGTGCAGCGGGGACGGGGGCCGGGGCGGGCGCAGAGGGCCCGGGCGGGGGACGGCGGCCGCGGTGCGGGACCGGGCCGGCCGGGGGACCCGCAGGGTACATGGCGGCGGCGGCGAGACCGGCGCCGCGGGTCGCGGGAGCCACACGCCCAGCCGCTCGGGGCGGGGCACTCGGGGGCGGGGCGGCGCGGGTCCCTCCCCTTTGTCCCGCAGCTTGGCGGGCGCACGCGCGCTGACCCAGCCCGGCCCGGCCCCGCCCCGCGCCTGCGCGCTGGCCGCCTCGTGCGCCACTCGGCGCGTGCCGGCCTTCGGCCCCGCCCCACCGGCGACACCACTGGCCTCGAGACGCAGGGGGGCGCGCGCGCAGCCGCCCGTTCCCGGCATTTGTGCAGACTCCTCCGCTGAAGAGCGGCCTCCGCAGTCGTCTCCAACGGAATTCTGCCTTTGAAGTGTCGGGGCGCAGCGCGTCTAGGGCCCCGGCGGCCAGGCGGAGCGTGTGCAGGGGCCGCGTCCCCCCCTGGGCCCCCGGCCCGCGGCTCTTGGTAGAGCCCAGTGCTTCATTTCCCGTGCGCGGCCTGGCCGGCCCTCCCTTTCCTCAGGCATCCCGTGTCCGCCGATTCCTCCTCCCTGGTCGCCGCGTCCTTGGCTGGCGTGTGAGTACCGCTGCCCCTGCCGGAAGGAGTCGGGCGCGTCAGAGACGCCCGAGAGGCCGGGAGGGCGGGCGGCCCGGGCTGCACCAGAAGCTCGCGCCGTTAGGGACTGAGGCGCAAGTGCGCCAGCGCCGGCTTAGGGGACGTGGGCCAAGTACGGCTTTTGGGGCGAGCGCAGAGGGGCGGGGCGACCGAGGCCACGTGGCCGGCCTGGAGGGCGTCCGCGGGCCGGGGGTTCCGGGAGCACTGGCTCACGGCGCATCCCGGTCGTGGGAAGCCCCTCGGCCAGGCTGCTGGGGCCTAAGGCCTGTGTTTGCTGCCGTCTCCGTGGGAGACCAAACATCTGCCCCAGCTGTTCTCTGGCCTGCAGACCATCCACCACGTGTTTATTAAGCACCAGTTACTGCACGCATCAGCTGAGCACTGAGGGGATAAGCACGGACGCAACACTCTTGGAACTTAGACGCTAGTGAACACAGAAATGAATAAGCCTGAATTGTGACTGAGTCAAAATTTACGTCTCTTGATTTGGAGATAGGGTGGTCGGGCAGCCTCTGAAGGGGGCGGGGATGGTGTTGCTAAGTAGTAGTACTTTCAGAGGCTTTAAGTGGAAGAAGGCAAAGGGGGCGGAGTGAGTTGGGGACCTGATGAGACATCAGGATTGGTTTCCAGAATGAAGGACTGCCTGGCAGCAAAAGAACTGTGTAGCTAAACCTGGGGTCGTCCTTGCCTGACAGGGCGGGGTGCTTCTTAAGTTGACACTGCCTGTGGCTCACCTCCCAGGGAGGCAGGCCAGGCCATCTCACCTGAGCAGCCTCCTTCTACAGCTCCGACCGTCCTGTCATCTGGACCCCATGAGCCTTAAGCAGCTGGCTCGCAGGCAATTGGTTACTTCCGGAGCCCCTGTGTGTGCCCAGCCGTGTTCTGGGGGTGGGGGATGTACTCGGAAGGTGTGGAAGGAGCCCCCAAGTGTCCTCTGAGGAAGTGGACGCTCACCTTCGCCTTCTCACCAAATGCCTCCGGCCTAGCCAGGCTCCTAGACCTGCCCCTGTAGAGGCTTTCTGGGCGCAGTGCCAATCCTGTGAGACAGCAGCATCTCCCCTGGGCTGCTGCAGGGTTCACACGTGGTCAGTGCTGGCAGAGTGCGCGCCCAGCCAGCAGAGCCCCTGCTGCCTCCCGCCCTCTCTGGAGGACTAGGCCCTCTGGGCTTTGCTCCTGGGTTGCTGGGTGAACCTGCTGCAGGGTTTAGCACAGGTGGGCACACATGCTTGATGATGGACAAAGAGTATCGGGGCTGTGCCGTGCACTGGCATCAGCCTTCTGGGGGCTGAGGACAGGAAATGTGGCATTGAGCATTTGTGTGTCATCATCCCGTGCCAGTGTTGTGACAGCAGCGTGTTGGAAGCTGGTGGCAGTGTGTTATGCTAAGTGCTGGTGTAGGAGCCTGTCACAGGGCTCCAGCTCTCCCGCCTTGCTGGCAGCCAAGGGTGCCGTGTGAGGTGTGGCGTGGGTCTTGTATTGTCAGGGGTTCCAGAAAGCCTGTGCAGTGCTGGAGCCACCCAGGAGGCACGGGGGCTGCACTGGGCAGGCAGGGTCGGCCAGAGTCCCGCAAGCAGGGCTGGACGTGGAGCTGACCTGCAGTGGCATTTCAGAACAGACATGGTTGGGGTGGGGTTTGGCCTGGGGCAGGGTGGCTTAGGTAGCTACAGTGAGCGCTCTGAGGTATGCAGGGCAGGCTGGTGTTTCCCAGTAGGGCTGGAATATCCAGGGGTCAGACAGGAAAGTGGCTGAGTGGAAATGTGGAGCTGTGGAGGTTTTTTTTTTCCTTACCTCTTGAAAAGACCAGGCCGGGCACGGTGGCTCAAGCCTGTAATCCCAGCACTTTGGGAGGCCGAGACGGGCGGATCACGAGGTCAGGAGATCGAGACCATCCTGGCTAACACGGTGAAACCCCGTCTCTATTAAGAAATACAAAAAAAACTAGCCGGGCGAGGTGGCGGGCGCCTGTAGTCCCAGCTACTCGGGAGGCTGAGGCCGGAGAATGGCGTGAACCCGGGAGGCGGAGCTTGCAGTGAGCTGAGATCCGGCCACTGCACTCCAGCCTGGGTGACAGAGTGAGACTCCGTCTCAAAAAAAAAAAAAAAAAAAAAAAGAAAAGACCAAAGGCGGCTGGGCGCGGTAGCTCATGCCTGTGATCCCAGCACTTTGGGAGGCCAAGGCGGGCAGATCACGAGGTCAGAAGATCGAGACCATCCTGGTCAGCATGGTAAAACCCCATCTCTACTAAAATCACAAAAATTAGGCCAGCCGTGTGGCTCATGCCTGTATTCCCAGCACTTTGGGAGGCCAAGGTGGGCAGATCACCTGACGTCAGGAGTTCGAGACCAGCCTGGCAAACATGGTAAATCTCTGTCTCTACTAAAAATATGAAAAAAAATTAGCTGGCCATGGTTGCACGTGCCTGTAGTCCCAGCTACTTGGGATGCTAAGGCAGGAGAATCACTTGAACTGGGGAGTTGGAGGTTGCAGTGAGCCAAGATCGCGCCACTGCACTCCAGCCTGGTGACAGAGCGAGACTCAATCTCAAAAAAAGAAAGACCAAAGGCCTCCACGCAGGAAGACATTGATCTGTCCTGTGCGCTGCCCTGCTGTGCAGTGGCTCTGCCTAAAGACCCACTTCCTCAGGGGCTCTAGCCTCATTTTAAGGGCTAGTCGTTGCACCCTTTGGGCACTGAAAATACTGAAAGTTGTATCAGGCAGTGCCAGTCCACAGACTCCGGCCAGCCAGGTGGGCCAGAGAGAGGTGCTGCTGGGAGGGGTGGGCATGCACAGGCCGAGCCGGTGGCTGACCCCATCCCCTGCCCCCTCCCTGACTTCTCCCGGTGGAGGCTGGACAATCTGGGAGCGCATCCCCTGTCCACCTCCCTGACTTCTCCCGGTGGAGGCTGGACAATCTGGGAACCTGTCTGTGTGTGCCACTGTGATGGGGTGGCTTGGAGGGCAGGGCCTGGGAGCCAGCTCCTCCCAGAAAGCTTCCGTTTGCCCAGGTGTGTGGAGACCTCCAGGCTGCAAAGCACCTTGATGGCCACAGCTCTCCAGGACGTCCTCACCTTCCTCAGGGCCCTGCCCTCCTGACCTGGAGTCTTCTGGGTAGGAGCGTCCTTACCGGGGCTGCTCCCAGGACAGGGACGGGGAGGCTGTGAGAGCCATGGCACTGCACTGGGTCTTGCTGGGTGCCACCTGTGTCACAGGCCCTGTTAGCTGGGTGGAGCCTTCCAGAGCCAGGACCCCACGGTACCCTCAAACTCTGGGCAGCTGCCAGAGGCTCGGGTGTTCGGGGGCAGACACTGTCTGCTCCTCAGGGAAGAGCCTTGGTGGTGAGCCTGGCCTGCTTCCAGGAGCAGAGTAGGGATACTTGGGCCATTTCCCTCTGGGGCCTGACTCTGGCGTTTCCAAGACTGCTTCTCTGACAGCTGGCTGTCTCCCTGTGTTCTCTTTAGCAAGCTCCTCCCGAGCTTAGATAAACTGCAGGAGCGAAGGGGCTGACTGTTTGTAGGGATGCAGTTGAAAAAGTCGTTGCGTCTACTCCGGGCTCTCCTGCTGGAGGAGACAGGCTTGCATGTGCCTGTCGGCGCAAGCGTTGAAGCTCAGACTTGATCTCTTAGGAGAGATGGTGCGTTCCGTCCGGCAGGTCCTCTCGTGCTTGGGAACACAGGAAGCAGGGAAATGAGGAGGTGGGCTTGGAGGTGTGGGGAGCTGTGCTGGCTGTCCTGGGAGGCTGTCTGCCCGCTGTCAGTGGCCAGCTCCCCAGGTGATGGGCCTGGCCTCCAGGTCTCCAGCATGGCTCACTGTGGTGTCTCCTGAGGGCTTCCTCTCTGCAGGGAAGACCCCTCTTACTGGTCCTATGGGGCAGCTGCCTCCGTAGCATCCTCATCTACACCTGACTCCTGCAGGGTGCCCGGTTCCTCCCAGCAGGGTGCTCCCTGCTGCAGTGTGGGGTGCACAGAGGTGAGCAGGGCCCTGGGGCCAGAGCTCCGGTTGGTGAGGGAAGACAGATCCCAGCCAGGGCTCCTTGGATTGCTCAGCAGTAGGAGGTGGCCCCTCCTGCCCAGTCCCACCCAGGACACAGGCTGGTGGCTGGGCTTTCAGCTGTGCCCAGCTACCCTTCCCAGAGCTTGCAGAGTTTATGAGCTGGCTCTTGTGAGATGAGGAGCTGGACACCTAGTGTCTCCCGCTGAGGAGTAAACGGGGTAAAGGTCCTGTCCTTGTGTGCACACTGTGGGAGAGTGAGTCTGGGAGGCCTTTGCGGCTTGTGCTGGGGCCCTTGGGTGCCAGCCCTGTCTTGATGGTGGCTCCTGCTGAGAGAGGCCCTGCACCAATGCGGGCCCTGGGCTGCCTCCCCCTTAAGGGTCCTTGTCATCTTCTGGGCTCCTTCAGCCGACCAGACACAGGGGCAGTGCAGGGGAGGGGTTTGGGGAGCTCCTTGGCAGCTCCAGGGGATGCTTGTGGGTGTTGGCTTACCTTGTCTCAGGCTGCCTTGCTCAGGTGACGACAGGGTGGGTGGATTTGGGAAAGGTTGGCTCAGATAGTGGTCCCTGCTTGTCCCCCAGGGCCTGCCTGGGCTCCAGCTAACAGTAATCCCAAGAGCTCCCCTTTCAGGGGATGACGGAGTGATGCCGCCTCGAGCGTGTGGACTCAGCTGCCACCTGGGATTGTGGTGGTGGCGGGTCTGTCTGGCGCTCAGCTTCCGTCTCCATCAATGTCACCTCCACGCCACCTCGCCAAGCAGCTTCTGGAAAGGCCTTCTGCCGGCTCGGGCTGCCCTGCTGCTGTGTCTGACCCGGTTAGTCTTTCTGTCTGCCTCTAACCTTGCTGCTTTTCCTTCATGCTGTCCTAGGAGGCCAAAGCAAAGTAAGTACCCACCTGTCCTCATGCCCCATTCCCCTTCATTTGACCAGGGAACCCCCAGCCATCACTGTACCCAAGGGAACCCCAACACCACCTGTGCATGACCCAGCCTGCCCAGAGGGGCTGCGGTTTCCCATCTGTAAAGTGGAGGAATTGGGTTTTCTGGATGGGGCAGCAGCAGGTGGGCACCCTGTGTGGCCCTAAGCAGGGTCCTGGCCTGGGCTGGCAGGTCAGCACCCGACACGCTGCTCCCTGTGGGGAAGTGGTGGCAGTGCCAGGTCTCGGTAGGAGCCTGAGAAGTGGCTTCGCCTCGCTGAGTGGCAGCTTCTGCCCGGAGCCCCCAAGAACATAGTCTGAGGCCACCTTGGCCAGTAAAGTCTGGTAGGGCATTGGCACTGGGGGCCAGCTCAGTGGCACTGCTGATGGGACCTGCACTGCTCCGTGGGATCAGAGAGACTGGCAGGGGTCTACCGCACGATGTCACAATGCCCTGTCTCCTGGGCTCTTGCTCCCACCTCCAACCCCCAACCCCCAACCCCTGCCTCTGCCCATCAGCCTGGTCTTGGTAAGTGCTGCCCCAGCCTGGGGGAGGAGTGAGCAGGGGAGCCGAGGGGCTTCTTCATGGGCCCTGTGGCCTCCTGGCCCTGATTCCTTGTTGGTGCCGTTAGAACTCATGGCTGGGACTGAGGGATTCTGGCTACATGCCCAGAAAAAACTCCATGTTCCACTTAAGAGGCTTCAGAATGCAGTGCAGGGGGCTTCCCAAAGGTCCTCCCCGCCTGGGTGGAGTGTAGACAGCTCAGCACCCCACTGGAGGCATTGGAACCTGCCTTGGTTTTGTTGAGTAAGGATGTTAGGAGAGGGGCGTAGACCCGTAGCCACTGGTGTGAAGGGTCTGTTCTTGACTGAAGGCTGCCTCCCTCTGGGTGAAGACCAGGCAGGTGGTCCCAGTCACAGCCACGTGCCCTGAGGCCACTGGGTCTGCCTTCAGGCTCCACTAGACACATCTGCGGAGGCAGCTGACTAGCAGCAGTGTCCGTGAGGGGCGGCTGCACGCCCCCTCTTGAGGGTGCTCCTAGGTGTTGGTTAGACCCAGGCGTTTCTGCTTTTGGGGAGCAGAGCCTGGAGTCGGGCATGGCTGGGGAGGAAGATACCGCAGGCCGAGCGCGGGCTGGGGCGCTGACCTGTATCCCAAGAGCAGATTTGCCCCTGGCCTTCTGGGTCTGTCCTTTCTGTAACACCACACTGGACACCTGGGAGCAGAGCATGCCCCCAGCAGGATCCCACATGGCTGCTGGAGCACTGGGGCAGCAGACGACTGAGGTTGCCCAGAGCTTGAGGGAGCACCTCATCCAGGGAGGAGGCTGAGGCTCCCAGGCCTCATTGGGGGTAGCAAGTGGGGGTGGAGCCTCACAACCTGCCTCCCACCAAGATGGTCCCTCTTACATCACACAGAACCCAACCTGAGAGGGGACCCTGATGTCCTGGGACTGTGAGATCCCCATGATGCCCCTTTAGCTTGGATGGACCCAAAGATATGGACTCCAGTTGGGAAGCCACGGCGGCTGATAGAGAGCCCAGAGCCGTCTCAGTGCTCCAGGCGCTTGGCCCCTTTCTACACACTGGTCACCAGCATCCTCCCTGGCGAGTCCCGTTGATGTGACCCTTCACGAGTGGGCACTCCACCCTCTGCCCAGTCACCTGGCCCCCTCCCGGGGGGGACAGTCAGGCCCACAGAGAGGCTCCCTCTTTTTTTTTTTGGAGACGAGTTTTCTGGAGTGCAGTGGTGAACTCTGCTCACTGCAAGCTCCGCCTCCCGGCTTCATGCCATTCTCCTGCCTCAGCCTCCGAGTAGCTGGGACTACAGGCGCCCGCCACCACGCCCGGCTAGTTTGTTTTGTGTGTGTGTGTGTGTTTAGTAGAGACAGGGTTTCAACGTGTTAGCCAGGATGGTCTCAATCTCCAGACCTTGTGATCCATCCGCCTAGGCTTCCCAAAGTGTTGGGATTACAGGGGTGAGCCACCGCACCCGGCTGAGGCTCCCTCTTTTCTAAGACCTTTGAGTGTGCTCTGGGTGTGGTACTGGTGTGGCCAGGACAGCCACAGAGGCCATTCTGTAGGATGGGAACACCAGCCACAGTGGGGTGGCCAAGCCTGTCCTATGCAAAAATGCAGAGAAAGCCAGTTAGCCAGTTAAAGCCTACTTCAGATAAATGATGAAAAAATTTTTTTTTATTTTTTTATTTTTTTTTTTTGAGACGGAGTCTCGCTCTGTAGCCCAGGCTGGAGTGCAGTGGCCAGATCTCAGCTCACTGCAAGCTCCGCCTCCCGGGTTCACGCCATTCTCCGGCCTCAGCCTCCCGAGTAGCTGGGACTACAGGCGCCCGCCACCTCGCCCGGCTAGTTTTTTGTATTTCTTAGTAGAGACGGGGTTTCACCGTGTTATCCAGGATGGTCTCGATCTCCTGACCTCGTGATCCACCCGTCTCGGCCTCCCAAAGTGCTGGGATTACAGGCTTGAGCCACCGCGCCCAGCCGAAAAATTTTATAGTATGAGTATGTCTCAGATATTTCATGGGCCATACGTTCACTTTAAAAAGGTATGTATTGTTCATGTATTGGGAGGCACTTGGCCTCCCAAAGTGCTGCGATTACAGGCATGAGCCACTGCACCCGGCCTGTTTTCTCTTTACAACACAGCATCCCCCACATGGGCTTGACTTTCAAGTCCTTGAATGTCATCTCATGAAAGCCCCACTGGGGAGCATCCTCAGCCCCTGCCCTGGGAGGGCAGCCACGGGGAGGGTGGGCACGGGGCCACGGCCACCCGCAGTATTGCAACTCTGCCCTCTGCTTGCTTTTTATCGCTGTGTCCGGAAGATGAGGAGCGGGAAGGCCTCCTGCACCCTGGAGACCGTGTGGGAAGACAAGCACAAGTATGAGGAGGCCGAGCGGCGCTTCTACGAGCACGAGGCCATGCAGGCGGCCGCCTCCGCCCAGCAGCTGCCAGCCGAGGGGCCAGCTATGAATGGGCCCGGCCAGGACGACCCTGAGGACACTGATGAGGCAGAGGCCCCTGACGGCAGCAGCAGGAGTGATCCCAGGAAGAGCCAGGACGGCAGGAAGCCCCTGCAGAAAAAGAGAAAGCGCTCCCCCAAGAGTGGGCTCGGCCCGGCGGCCCCGGCCCTCCTGGGGCTCTCGGCTGAACCCGTGTGGCTGGACAAGAGTGGTCTCGGCCCGGCGGCCCCGGCCCTCCTGGGGCTCTCGGCCGAACGCGTGTGGCTGGACAAGTCACTTTTCGACCAGGCAGAGAGTTCCTACCGCCAGAAGCTGGCAGACGTGGCTGCCCAGGCAGCCCAGCCTCCTGCCTTGGCCCCTTGGGGTCCCTGCACCCATGGAAGCCAGGTGGCCTGCCACCACGTGACCTGGGGGACCTGGGTCAACAAGTCCTCCTTCGACCAGGCTGAGCGGGCCTTTGTGGAGTGGTCTCAGTCCCTGTTGCTGGCTCCCGAGGGTGGCCACAGGCAGGGGACTCCTGACACGGGCCAGCAGGCGGCTGTCCCCAACCCGGCCCACCAGCCCAGCCCACCGGTCAATGGCCAGCCCCCACTGGGCAGCCTGCAGGCACTGGTCCGGGAGGTGTGGCTGGAGAAGCCCCGGTATGATGCAGCCGAGAGGGGCTTCTACGAGGCCCTGTTTGACGGCCATCCCCCGGGGAAGGTGCGCCTGCAAGAGCGAGCTGGCCTGGCCGAGGGTGCCCGGAGGGGCCGCAGAGACCGGCGGGGCCGCCACGTCTTAGGGAACAAGCGGGCTGGGCCGCGGTGGGCCGACGGGGAGGCCCCCTCTGCCTTGCCCTACTGTTACTTCCTGCAGAAGGATGCAGAGGCCCCCTGGCTCAGCAAGCCTGCCTACGACAGCGCTGAGTGCCGCCACCATGTTGCCGAGGCCCTGCGCATGGCCTGGTGCCTCGAAGCTGCCTCCCTGTCTCACCGACCCGGTCCTCGGTCTGGCCTGTCCGTGTCCAGCCTGAGACCCAAGTAGGAGAAACGTGCTGGGTGGGCACCCAGCCTGGGCTGTGGGCACAGGGACAGCCGTCCCAGGCTGGGGCTCCTCCAGCTTCCTCCCTGCCCACCTGGGGTGGGGGCTCCCCGAGACCTTGGGCCCAGCTGAGTTGAATGCAGCAGCAGGCTGAGTAAAGGTGGTGCTGTGCTTGGGCAGTGTGGGTTCCAGGGACACTGCTTGGGGTTACAAAGTTCTGGGCTGTCTGGATGGGGGCAGGGAAGGGGTCAACACAAGGCAGAATCTCTGCCTCGCCCAGGGTCCCTCTTGGGCTGGGAAGCTCCCCGAGTCCCCTGTGGCTGTCACATGCCAGGGCTGAGAAGACAAGGCTACCCATAGGAGCAGGAAGCATTGAAGCTGGTTTCTGGCCCTAGCGCTCCCCTGTGATGAGACGTGGGAGCCAGTGTGTCCCTGCCTGCCCGTCCTGGGCACCCCCAGCTTTCCTTGTCACCTGAAACTAACTCTGAGGGAAGGTGGTGGCATCTCAGATGCATGGGCATGTGGCTGGTCAGGTGGCCCCCATCCCAGGGTGCCCGGTCTGTGTGACCTCCCTCTGGGTGCTGGGGGCTTGCTCCAGGGTGCAGGTGCAACCCCAGCAGCGGTCTCTGGGGCCAGGCAGGTGGGTAGGCGATTGGACGTGGAAGGGAATACGGAGGGCATGGAAGTGGCGAGGCTGGCCTGCTGGCGAGGGCGCCCTGGTGGTGGGGCGGGCTGAAGGCCCCGGCCGAGTGTCCCAAGCTGCTGCCTAAGCCCCCAAGGAAGTGGTGCCAACCTTGGACCCCCAGGGGTCTGGATTTGCTGGTTGACAAGATCGCCTGAAGGCGGGACCCCATGGGGGAGTGCTGACCTCCTGCCCTTCCACCTGCCCTGGTATTCACGGTGGCCCGGTCCCTCCTCGCCGGGAGAGTGTCCTGGGTGAGGGACGCGGAGGAGGCTCACAGACTCCAGCCCTTTGTTACCGAGAGGACACTTGACGAGGTCCAGCGATGGTCCGGAGTCCACACACAGACGGGCGGCAGAGCAGGATGGGGACAGTTCTGATGTACTTGGTTGGACAGTAGGAGGGTCTTGGCCAGTCCAGGGTGGGAGGCAGCAAACTCCATAAAGAACCAGAGGGTCTGGGCCCCAGCCACAGAGTCATCTGCCCAGCTCCTCTGCTGCCGGCCATGGGAGGAGCACGAGGTGGGGCTGTGTGCCAGTAAAACCACGGGCTGGATTTACCTGTGGGCCATAGTCCCTGTCTAGGGCACCCATTCTCGACCTTCTTGCTCTCAGGACCCCAAACAGCTTTCATTGTACCTATTGATTTTTACCACATTAGCAATTAAAACCGAGAAATGGGCCGGGCGCGGTGGCTCACGCCTGTAATCCCAGCACTTTGGGAGGCTGAGGCGGGTGGATCACCTGATGTCAGGAGTTCAAGACCAGCCTGGCCAACATGGTGAAACCCCTTCTCTACTAAAAATATAAAAAATTAGCCAAGCACAGTGGTGCACACTTGTAGTCCCAGTTACTTGGGAGGCTGAGGCAGGAAAATCACTTGAACCCAGGAGGCGGAGGTTGCGGTGAGCTATCGCACCACTGATTCCAGCCTGGGCAACAGAGTGAGACTCCCGCTCAAAAAAAAAAAAGAAATGCTAAGTGTAATTATTTGTTGAAGAAGAAACTCGTTACATATTACTAACTTTTTTTTATGAGAAATACTTTTCCCATAACCAAAAAATTCAGTGAGCAGAATGGCCTTGCTTGAGATTTTTGCAAATCTCTTGGGTGTCTGGCTTAGTGGGAGGCAGCTGGGCCCTTGTACCTGCCTCCGCACTCCAGCTGTTTGACATAAACCCAGCTTCATGTGAGTGAAAGGGTAGGGCCTTGGGACCCCCAGAGGTTCTTGGACCACACTTTGAGAACCCCTCGTCTGGAAGACAGGTCTGGGGACGCCATGTGGGGTGAGGGCTTACAGGCTTGGTGTCGCTTTGTGGAGAACCACTGGTGTTTGAAGTGGGTGTCAGCCCTGCCGCACCCTGGTGCTTCTGAGCTGTTCTGACGGGGGTCTCTGTGGGGAAGGGTGAGGCCAGGGCTGTCTCAACCCCACTTCCCAGCCATGTTGACTTTGCCTCTTTCCCCTCCCAGCAGAAAAATGGCTACAAACTTCCTAGTACATGAGAAGATCTGGTTTGACAAGTTCAAATATGACGATGCAGAAAGGAGATTCTACGAGCAGATGAACGGGCCTGTGGCCGGTGCCTCCCGCCAGGTGAGGGCTGCATGTGGGGTGGCTGGGTGGCTCTGCTGCCCGACAGGAGTGGCTGGGGCACACGAGGAGGGTTCAGCCAGGTTAGGAGGGCAGAGGCACCCTGGCCCAGTGGCTCTGCTGTGGGTGCTGGGTGTGGGGTCTTGGGGCAGGTGGCCTTGGCCAGGCCCCCGGGGCTGGGTCTGCTCAGGGCCCTCCTGCTGGTGCCTGTGCAGGTGGCATGGGGCCAGGCCTGGCACTCGTTCCCCGCAGACATGGGCGCCTGTGCCTGTCATCACAGCCTCAGGCACCTCCCACTTTTCTGGCCCGCTGAGCTCTCGTTCTGTGCAATACTTTCTTGCTGTCTCTATGTGAGGGTTCATGGGATTTTTTGGTTTGTTTTTTAATTAAATTCATTTTTAATTAAAAAAAAAAAAAAAGACTGGTTCTTTCTGCACTGTCTGCAGGAGAATGGCGCCAGCGTGATCCTTCGTGACATTGCGAGAGCCAGAGAGAACATCCAGAAATCCCTGGCCGGAGTGAGTACCCGCGGCCCACGGACCCGCGGGCTCCTGCTCGGCCAAGTAGCATGTCTCATTTTTCCTGATGCTGCTGGTGGTTTGGCTTCACAGCAGAGTCAGGGCGGAGTGCACAGCGCTGTGCTCCTGGGGCGTGTGGCTCTGTGGCCTCCAGGCCCGGACTGCCATGGACAGTGTTCTTACTCTCGCATCCCTTCTGTGCTTACCTCTTGTCTGCCTGCTGGCGGTCACACTGGCCGTTCCTGCGGGGCCGGCTGGGAGCTGAGTGGTGCCATTCGCAGGGTGTACTGTGGGCGCCTGCTGTGAGGGCCTGTGCTTCCCTGCTTGCTCCCCGTGGCAGGACTGTGTGTCTGCCGGGGCTTCCTGCGTTCCCTCTTAGATCTTGCCTCACTGGGGAGAGAAGTAGTGGTTCTGCAAGGTGCGAGGCATTCCGAGCCTAGAGTTGGCACCATCTTGAGTTGGAGACCCAGAGAGGAGCCCTGTAGCCCTGCTTGGCCTCCAGGCCCCGGGCTGAGATCAGGAGTTGGAGGCAGTGGCTGCAGCCTGCCAGGCTGGTTGGGGAAGGGTTGTCCTCTGGGAGGTGGCAGCCCTGGTATTCCCAAGGAGTTGGGGCTGCGTTCTCCCTGGGATGGGATACTGTCCATCATGCCGGGTTTCCAGGCCAGAAGTCTGAAATGTGTCTCACGAGGCTGACCCCAGTGTCAGCAAGGTTGCCATCCTTCCCAAGGCTCAGGAGGAATCTGTTCCTTTGCCTCTCCCAGATTCCAGTGGATGCCCACATTGCTTGTTTCGAGGTGGCCAGCAGGCAACCTCGTCACCCCCGCCTCCACTTGCATCTCACGCCTCTCTCCGAGCCTCCTTCCTCCCTCTGTCACTTACATGGTTATTGTGTTTGCTTTGGGCCCGCCAGGATCCCAGGTCCAGGATGTTCCCCACCTCAAAATCCTGAGTTTAATCATATTTGCTGATTCTTCTTTTTGCCACGTCAGGTAGTGGATTTGCAGGCTCTGGGGGTTGGGACGTGGGCGTCGGAGATTCTCATTGCCTCATTCGTAAGGTGTATTGCTCCCCACCAACATCTGCAGAAGCCTGGGTCCCCCACAGTGTCCCTCCAAAGTCCAGAATCCCATCCAGTCAGGCATGGGGGATTGCGTGGTCCATCCTGAAGCAAAATTCCTCTCCATCTGTGGACCAGTGAAACTGGAAAACAAATTATCTGTTCCCAAAATACAATTGTGGGACAGGCATTCCCTTTAAAAATGGGAAAAAGAAGAAGGAAACAACAGGGTGTCACTAGTCCCCGGCAGTCACAGTCCAACCCGTGGGTCGCATGAGGTTTGAAGGGCGCACTCCTGTGTGGCCCATGGTCCCCCCCACTGTCATTTGTTAACATCCCTATTCCGGCCGGGCGCGGTGGCTCAAGCCTGTAATCCTAGCACTTTGGGAGGCCGAGACGGGCGGATCACGAGGTCAGGAGATCGAGACCATCCTGGCTAACACAGTGAAACCCCGTCTCTACTAAAAAATACAAAAAACAAAAACTAGCCGGGCGAGGTGGCGGGCGCCTGTAGTCCCAGCTACTCGGGAGGCTGAGGCAGGAGAATGGCGTAAACCCGGGAGGCGGAGCTTGCAGTGAGCCGAGATCCAGCCACTGCGCTCCAGCCTGGGCGACAGAGCAAGACTGTCTCAAAAAAAAAAAAAAAAATCCCTATTCCTACCAACAGCATGTTCGTGGCGGTTTAGGTTTAGGTTGTTCTAGAAGATGATGTGCCCTGTTCCTCACCTTCTCTGAGTTTTCACTGAGGGGCTTAGCATCTGAATCCTGTCAACAGTGTGCTCAAGATAGGCTAGGGTTTTTCTTTTGGCAGGGGTGGGTGGGTTGTGGACAGAATCTTGCTCTGTCGCCCAGGCTTGGAGTGCAGTGGCATGATCCTGGCTCACTGCAGTCTCCGCCTCTGGGGTTCAAGCAATTCTCCTGCGTCAGCCTTCCAAGTAGCTGAGATTACAGGTGCCTGTCACCAAGCCCAGCTGATTTTTTTTTTTTCTTTTTTCTTTTTTTTTTTTTAGTAGAGACGGGGTTTCGCCAGGTTGACCAGGCTGGTCTTGAATTCCTGACCTTATGATCCGCCTGCCTCGGCCTTCCAGAGTGCTGGGATTACAGGCGTGAGCCGCCGCGCCCGGCCCAGTCTAGGGTTTTTGTGTCATGTTCCTCGGAGTTCTTCCCGCCTCACCACTGCCCAACTCCAAAGCCACCTCCATATTGTTAGGCATTCCAGCAGCACCCCACTTCCTGGGCCAAGGTCTGTGTTGGTTTCCACTTGATGTTGCTGTAACACTGTCACACTTCAGTGGCTTAAAACAGCACAAGTTCCTCACCTTACAGTTCCAGAGGCCAGAAGTCTGAGATCGTCTTATGGGGCAAAATCGAGGCTGTGGTCCTTCTGGTGTCTCTATGGGGAGAATCCGCTTCCTTGTCTCTTCTGGCTGCTGGAAGCTGCTCACAGTCCTTGGCCCGAGGCTCCTAAACAGCTGTCTCATCACTCAGCCTGCCTCTCCCTTTCCTCGCTCCTGCTGCCTCGTGTGGGCCCTTGTGATGACAGTGTCCCCGCCTGGGTGATCCAGCATCTTCTCTCCATCTTGAGATCCTCTTAATCATATCACATCTGCAGAATCGCTTTTGCCATGGGAGACTATATTTACAGGCTCTGGGGACTTGTATGTGGACATCTTTGTGGGGGCCATGATTCTGTCCGCCACAGTCACAGCCAGCTAGGGGTGTGCTGGCTCCCGAGCCATAAGCTGGGCATCCCTGGGTGGGTGGGCCCAGGAAGGGCTGCCACTCCTGTCTACCAGGTGGGTGCTTCTTCGTGCCTTGCGTTCTGTCCAGATCCCAACCCAGCACCCCTAGCTTGCCCAGGCACCTGACCAGGTCCAGGCTAGGCAGACACGAGATAAAGGTACCACAGATTTTTGCACTCAAGTCAGGCATACTGCCCTCCAGTGCCCAGAAGGCAGTGGTCGGGGGCTTGGCCCTGGGGCTGCAGGAACTCTTCAGCCCTGGCTGTGTAGGGTCAACCCCGAAGTCATGGTCTCTGGGACAGGCAGGTATTCACACTATTAGAGCTTAGGGACTGGTTTGCTGCTATAACAAAGTTGCATAGACTAGGTGACTTAAACCACATGTGTTTTCTCACAGCTCTAGAGGCTGGAAGTCCATGATTGAGGTGGCAGCAGGGCTGGTTTCTCCTGAGGCCTCTCAGCATGTAGACAGTCTTCTCCACGTCCTCACACAGTCATCCCTCTGAGTGTTTGTGTGTCATGATGTCTTCTTATTAGACACCAGTCGGATTGGATTACCCCCCACCCCTCAGTGACAATTATCTCTGTAAAAGCCTTGTCTCCAAATAAGGTCACATTCTAAGATACTGGGGGATAAGACTCCAGCATGTGGATTTGGAAGGACATTATTCAGCCCATGGCAGGGGCCCAGTCTCATCTTGGATTTGGGGTGGGAGCGCTCAGCAGACACTGGGGTTTCAGAACTGCAGGGTTTCTGGGAATGTGGTGCTGGCACAGGGTTTACTGGCATGGGTCTGGCTCTGAAGTATTTGCCTTTGGCATCCCCTAAGTCCCTGAGGGGCTCTCTGAGGCCCGCTCTGATTGCACTGGGTGACCTGAACCTGCCCCATTGAAGCTGTGCTCAGGGACTCTGATGCCTAGCGTCCCTAGTCCCCCCGAGTCAGCATCAAGGGAGGGGGCTGCCCCTCTGGCCTGAGTGCTGTGGGCTGTGGCCTAGTGGCCTAGGGAGGGCAGTGGTGAAACAGTCCCCACTGCTCATCATGCAGCTCGGGGCCAGTGCTGACTTAGTGCCTCTTCCAAAGGGGACCTTTTGCTTGTCCTTGGGCCTGCTATGTGGGGTGCATGAGGCCTCAGGTGCCCTGGCCCTGCCACTCACGGATTCTGGCCTCCTCGGGACCCAGCCCCACCCCCTCAGGAGGTCTGCTGTGATTCTCCATGCCCCCTGACGCCCCACAGCCTGGCCCTCCCATGCTCCAGCTTCTGCCCCAGAGCTTGTCAGTTTCTGCCGGTGCCTTCCGCACCCCCACCACCATTCACGCGCCCCTGCCAGCCTGGCCTTTCCCTGCCCATTTCCTCCTGTGCCAGGTGGGCCTCCTGGGCCACAGTCTTGGCATTGTCCATGATCTGTGGGGCTTAGCTCCCATACTCCCCAGATACATAAACAAGCATTCCCCACAGCATGGTCCCAAGGACTGTGGCAGGAGGGCCCCAGGGCTGGTGCTGCACGTTGGGCAAAGGCCTGAGTGTGTCTGCACCTGCTGCAAGGAGCAGGCTTGTCTGCCCAGCTGCTGCAGGCCCCTCCTCACAGAGAGGGAGCCCCGGGGAGCTGCCAAGATGGGGTTGGCTGAGAGCGCCATGCAGCCAGGTACACGCTGTCCTTAGAGCCATCGTGTTGGTGGGTGGGCAGGCTAAATGGCCCATGCCTGCAGGTAGATGCATAAGGACTGGCTACTGTTAAGGGCCAGGAGGCTAGGAGCCTGTCTGGGCCCCAGGGCATCAGTCTGAGCTATGGCGGAGTATGAGGTGGGCTTGGGGCCCTGGGTCACCTAGAGACTGGCTTGCTGAGTGAGATGGGCAGGCACCTCCCATTTCCAGTGCTGCCTGGTCCCCTGAGGCCTGCCACAGGTTGTCCCTAGGACTGTGAGTCCTTCACCATCTCCCACCCAGCCTCTGAGCCTGACTGCTTAGCAGAATCCTGACGGGCAGCAGCAGCCATGGCCCAGCTCCCCACACCTTCAGTGTTTGGGGCACCAAGAGCTTCCTGTCCTGGACTTTGCCTGGCTGAGAATTTCACTGTGGTCTGTGGCGGCCACCATCTCCGAGGTCATATGTTTGAGCTGGGCATCAGCAGGGGGTACCTCCTGCTCTCCCGAGCCAGAGTTTTCCTCCTCTGAGTTCCTGCAGTCCTGAGCATGGCAGGGGGACCTGGTGGAGCTGACTGGAGCCTCTGAGGGGACCCCAGGAGCAGGCTGGGCACTGAGCCCTCCCCTCCTCCTGCCTTGCAGACCTCAGGCCCCGGGGCCTCCAGCGGCCCCAGCGGAGACCACAGCGAGCTTGTCGTCCGGATCGCCAGTCTGGAAGTGGAGAACCAGAGCCTGCGTGGCGGTGAGGCCCCGGGCCAGTGGGTAGGGGCTGTCCCTGGCCCCTGCCATCTAACCGTGCTCCCCTTGCCCCCACAGTGGTACAGGAGCTGCAGCAGGCCATCTCCAAGCTGGAGGCCCGGCTGAACGTGCTGGAGAAGAGCTCGCCTGGCCACCGGGCCACGGCCCCACAGACCCAGGTGAGTGCTCTCCCCACGCCTGACACTGCAGGGACCACGTGGCCCTGCTGGCTTCCATGTCTCCATGTACACTGGCTCCAGCAGTGATGAGCTGGCAGCCAGAATACTGGAGTCCTCAGGTCCCCAGGAAGGTTTACAGTTAGGCCTGCACTAATCCCCTGGGCAGGTAGAGGCAGTTCTTGTCTTTCCTGGGGCCTGCATGTGGGGAACCACAGCAGGGGTGCACAGGGGCTGCCCTTGCTCCGGTCGAGGGAGGGAGGAGGGCCTAGGAGGTGGCCAGGCAGCTCTGGGCCCTGGTTGGGGCGTCTCAGCCATGCCTTCTATCCCCTCCCCTGTGGCAGCACGTGTCTCCCATGCGCCAAGTGGAGCCCCCGGCCAAGAAGCCAGCCACACCAGCAGAGGATGACGAGGATGATGACATTGACCTGTTTGGCAGCGACAATGAGGAGGAGGACAAGGAGGCGGCACAGCTGCGGGAGGAGCGGCTGCGGCAGTACGCGGAGAAGAAGGCCAAGAAGCCTGCACTGGTGGCCAAGTCCTCCATCCTGCTGGATGTCAAGCCTGTGAGTGGGCAGGGTGGAGCTTCTGGGAGCCGGGCATTGCCCTGGTGCCTGCCCAGCTGGCTCAGCCTGTGACCCTCCCTCCCCTGCTCTCTCGGTTCTGGGGAGACTTTAACGCCAAGTTGAGAAGTCTTGGGATAAACACAAACTTGGAGACAGGAAGGTGTGAATTTGGATTTTCTGAGGGCCCTTTAAGGAAACAATTGTGCACACAGTGGGTAGGGGGTAGGGGGCACGCAGGTACTTCCTGGGTGTTCTGAGGGTGCCTGACCCCAGCTTTTCCTCCCCTTTCCCCACAGTGGGACGATGAGACGGACATGGCCCAGCTGGAGGCCTGTGTGCGATCTATCCAGCTGGACGGGCTGGTCTGGGGGGCCTCCAAGCTGGTGCCCGTGGGCTACGGTATCCGGAAGCTACAGATTCAGTGTGTGGTGGAGGACGACAAGGTGGGGACAGACTTGCTGGAGGAGGAGATCACCAAGTTTGAGGAGCACGTGAGTGGGCTGGCCGGGGAGAGGAGACTGGGGGCCCTGGCCCATGCCCTGTACTGGGGCAGTGGGGAGCGAGTCCCAGAGTGAACCCCCCTCAGAGGAGGCTCCTGGCTCCGAGTGGGCTCTAGGGGAACAGCCCTGACCATCACCCTCCACTTCTCCTCAGGTGCAGAGTGTCGATATCGCAGCTTTCAACAAGATCTGAAGCCTGAGTGTGTGCGCGCGCGTGCCTGAGGCCCTGCCACGATTAAAGACTGAGACCGGCCCTCTGGCTCCTGTCCTGGTCATTTCCTGCTCGTACCTGGCCTGTCTCCCTCCCTGTCTCAGCCCCGTCTCCGCCCTGCTGCTCCCACACAGTCATCTCAGCTGCTGCACCTTCTGTGGCCATGTGACCTTGCTCCCAGCAGACCTCTGCCTGTCCCTCCATCTCCTGGCCACTCCCTCCCAAAGCTCTGGCCCTCCGTCTTCTCCTTTCCATTGCAAAAGCAAGTCGAATTCATAGCGGTTTAAAAAGCCAGAAACAGAAACTGTTAGCTCACTATCTGGAGAGCCCACCACCCTACTACTCTGCCTCCTGTTGGCACTGTCCCCATGGGAGCAAGCGTGCAAGCCTGGAACTGTCCAGGAAAGAGGTCCCAATGGCTCCCGGCCCTGCTGCCATGCCCTTTGTCATGTGCTGTCACAGCCCTCCCCTCACTTCATTCATTCCTGGAAGCCCTGCCCCCTTGCTCCAGGGACTGTGCCCCTCCCCTGATGTTCTGGGGTGGCCAGAACATCAGGATGGCTGCCTGGGCTCTGTGGAGCTGTGCCTCAACATCCTGGCAGCCCCATGTGGTCAGCATGCATGGGCACGCTCCCTCCCCTGGACCACACATGTCTGCATTGGGGTGAAAAAGGATGGGGTGTAATTACTTGATTATTTCTGGTCAGACGGTGTCCTCAGGGCCCCAAGCCACAGGGGAATGGATTCCCCCTGGATAGTGGCCCCTGACTTTGCCCTCAAAGGTTTAGAAAGTTTCCTGTGGGGCTTGGAGTACAGGATCCCATAAAAGCCACCACTGAGGGACACTGGGCCTTCATAGCCACAGAAGGTCTTTTGGTGCCAGTCAACAGTGGGCCTGTGCCCCCCTGCCCCACGCCTCCCTTTCCTGGGTGCCAAGCTCTTTCCAAACGACATTTGCGTCCATCTGGGCTCCCTCGTCCTAGCCTGGCTGCTCAAGCTCCAACTAAGGCAGCCTCTGGCCTCCCTTCCCAGACCCAGGGCAGAAGCTGGCTGCTGGCCAGCGGTTGTCTTCTGGGTCGGTGCGGGTGGAGTCTGGCTGGTCTGTCTTCCACCCTTTCCGCCTCCTGGCAAGTCCTGAGCTGCACCTCATTGCCCGGCCAAGGGGCGGAGACACGGGCGACTGGGGGCACCTCCGGTGACCAGGACGGGGCTGCGCTCCAAAGAGGCCGTTGGGCCTGGAGTGGGGTTGGGGGTCCGAGAAGAGTTGAGTGACATCTGCCACCCCATCCCGGGTTCAGCTGTTTCAGCCCCTCTCAGCGCACGGAGACTGTTAGACCCTTCCTGTGCTCCAGCGCGTCCCGTGCCGCTCCCAAACCGCACGATAAGCCCCACCGGGAGTGCGCCATAGGCCGGGGTGCGTCACGGGGCCGGGGCGGGGCGGGCCGGGCCGGAGTCCGGACGTCGGGAGCGGGATGGCGGCGGAACAGGACCCCGAGGGGCGCGCGGCGGCGCGGCCGCTGCTCACCGACCTCTACCAGGCCACCATGGCGTTGGGCTATTGGCGCGCGGGCCGGGCGCGGGACGCCGCCGAGTTCGAGCTCTTCTTCCGCCGCTGCCCGTTTGGCGGCGCCTTCGCCTTGGCCGCCGGCTTGCGCGACTGTGTGCGCTTCCTGCGCGCCTTCCGTCTGCGGGACGCCGGTAGTCCCCCTGCCTGCGCGACGAACCCCCCACCCCGGGAGCCCCCCACGCCCGACGAACCCCTCACGCCCGACGGAAGCTCCCACCCCGGGAGCTCCCCCCCACGCCCGACCGAAACCCCCACCCCACGATCCCCCCCACGCCCGACAGACGCCCCCACCCATGGCCGGTGCAAGTCCCTGCCCCGCAATGGAACCCCGATGTCCCACGACTGGTCTGTCCCCATGCTGGTCTCAGCGCAGTTACCTCGTTTCCAGACGTGCAGTTCCTGGCCTCGGTGCTGCCCCCAGACACAGACCCTGCGTTCTTCGAGCACCTTCGGTCCCTCGACTGCTCCGAGGTGACGGTGCGAGCCCTGCCCGAGGGCTCCCTCGCCTTCCCGGGCGTGAGTAGGGGTGACCAGGTGGGGCGGTGGCCACGGGGTGCTGGGCCGGGCGCGGAGCTGACTTCGCTCCCCACAGGTGCCGCTCCTGCAGGTGTCCGGGCCGCTGCTGGTGGTGCAGCTGCTGGAGACACCGCTGCTCTGCCTGGTCAGCTACGCCAGGTGGGCTGCGGGCCGCTGGCAGGGAGCGTGGGTTTGGGATGGGCCCCCAGCGCTGGGGCTGCGTGCTGGACTGTGGCAGCAGGGCTGGCTGCCCAGGGTCCCAGGGCTGGCCTCCCACCCCCACTGTGTAGGGTGTAAGGAGGGGTTGGGTGAGGGTGGAGTTCCCAGGTTGGAAGTTCCAGGCCCCAGGTAACCGCTGTCTTGGTTGGCCTGGTGACCCTCACCCTGGGCCCCGTGACTCTTGTCTCCCTACAGCCTGGTGGCCACCAATGCAGCGCGGCTTCGCTTGATCGCAGGGCCAGAGAAGCGGCTGCTAGAGATGGGCCTGAGGCGGGCTCAGGGCCCGGATGGGGGCCTGACAGCCTCCACCTACAGCTACCTGGGCGGTGAGGGTCTGGTGCGGGGGAAGGCAAGGGCCGGGAAGGAGGAGCCCCGTCCTGGCCCCAAATCCCCCAATCCCACACCTTCCTTCCCAGGCTTCGACAGCAGCAGCAACGTGCTAGCGGGCCAGCTCCGAGGTGTGCCCGTGGCAGGGACCCTGGCCCACTCCTTCGTCACTTCCTTTTCGGGCAGTGAGGTGCCCCCTGACCCGGTCAGTCCCTCCTCTCAACCCTGCTGTCTCCAGGCGACAGGCCTCAAGCCAGCCCTTGCCCTGGGGAGAGGTGTGCCACCCAGGCAGGTCACCCCAGTGCTGTCCCAGGAAGCTGGCACAGGCTGCATTACCTTTGCCCTCAAACTAGGGTGTCCCTGGCTGCTCCCAGGCCTCATTCTGCATTCCTGGCCCCCATTCTTCACCAACCCCATTCCACAGATGTTGGCGCCGGCAGCTGGTGAGGGCCCTGGGGTGGACCTGGCAGCCAAAGCCCAGGTGTGGCTGGAGCACGTGTGTGCCCACCTGGGGCTGGGGGTGCAGGAGCCACACCCAGGTGAGCGGGCAGCCTTTGTGGCCTATGCCTTGGCCTTTCCCCAGGCCTTCCAGGGCCTCCTGGACTCCTACAGCGTGCGGAGGTAAGCCCAGGCACTTTAGGAGTGGGCTCAGCAAAACCTCGGCAGCCCCTGACCCCCTTATCCATTCCTGCAGGAGTGGTCTCCCCAACTTCCTAGCAGTCGCCCTGGCCCTGGGAGAGCTGGGCTACCGGGCAGTGGGCGTGAGGCTGGACAGTGGTGACCTGCTACAGCAGGCCCAGGAGATCCGCAAGGTGTTCCGAGCTGCTGCAGCCCAGTGAGTTTCCTGGGGAGGAGGTGTGCCTGGTGGGGAGACCCCTGGGGAGCCAGGATTTGGGAATGGGGCAGGGAAGGACAGTGAGGCACTCGGCTGTAGTTTCAGAGATAATATTGCAGGCTGTGGCAGGGAGGTAAGGGGTGGGGCTCCCTAGGAGCTCCCAAGCAGGTGAGCGTAGGTGTCCCTGACTGAGGTTGGGGGGGGAGCGGGGGGACACTGGGGTGAATCAGGAAGACCTGAGGGGCGGCCCCCACCCCTTCTCCACCCACGTGGCAGGTTCCAGGTGCCCTGGCTGGAGTCAGTCCCCATTGCAGTCAGCAACAACATTGATGAGGAGGCGCTGGCCCGACTGGCCCAGGAGGTGGGGTGGATGAGGGGGTAGGCAGAGGGTGGCTGGGGGGTTCCTGGAGGCCCCTGCAGGTTCTGGCTGGGCTCACTGCCACCTCCTTTCCCCTACCCAGGGCAGTGAGGTGAATGTCATTGGCATTGGCACTGGCTGGGCTCACTGCCACCTCCTTTCCCCCACCCAGGGCAGTGAGGTGAATGTCATTGGCATTGGCACCAGCGTGGTCACCTGCCCCCAACAGCCTTCCCTGGGCTGCGTCTATAAGGTGGGAACAGTGTTGGGGGCCCAGGTGGGGGCAGGTCTGAGGGATGGTGCTGGGTGGGGCATGAGGACCAGCCAGCTCAACGCCTTCTCCCTGCAGCTGGTGGCCGTGGGGGGCCAGCCACGAATGAAGCTGACCGAGGATCCCGAGAAGCAGACGTTACCTGGGAGCAAGGCTGCTTTCCGGCTCCGGGGCTCTGACGGTGAGACCCTCCCATCCCCCCGCTGTCTACCTTCAAAACACCAGGGCCCCCCCTTATTCTTGCCCCCACCCACACAGGGTCTCTACTTATGGACGTGCTGCAGTTAGCAGAGGAGCCAGCGCCACAGGCTGGGCAGGAGCTGAGGGTGTGGCCTCCAGGGGCCCAGGAGCCCTGCACCGTGAGGCCAGCCCAGGTGGAGCCACTACTGCGGCTCTGCCTCCAGCAAGGACAGGTGGCTACCCCACCGCCCTCACCTGCCCTCCAGCCCCAGTAGAGCCCTGACCAGGAGCCAGCCCCAGGCTTCTCTTTCCTTGCCTCTTCCCTGCAGCTATGTGAGCCGCTCCCATCCCTGGCAGAGTCTAGAGCCTTGGTCCAGCTGTCCCTGAGCCAACTCAGCCCTGAGCACAGGCGGCTGCAGAGCCCTGCACAGTACCAGGTTGGAGGGAGGCCTGCCCTGTCATTCTGCCCTGTGTGCCCCTGCCCTTACCATGCCCACCGCTCTCCTTCTCTGCTTCCTGCAGGTGGTGCTGTCTGAGAGGCTGCAGGCCCTGGTGAACAGTCTGCATGCAAGGGCGTCCCCCTGAGACTGCCAGCTATAGGCCCCAGTGGACAGTCTGCGTGCAGGGGCGTCCCCTGAGACTCGGAGCGGGGCTGCCTGGAAACAACACGAATCGCTCACTTCTCCCCACAGCTTGTCCTGTGTTGTTTGTGTCATTTGTTCACCCAGCCCACACTCACCTGGCCCCAGGGCCTCCCGGGCTGGGGCTGGGCTGGAGTCGGGAATCTGAGCTGCGCTGGAGGGAGCAGGAGGGTTTGCGTCCCAGTGAAAGCACAGGCCCTGCCGGGTTGGGAGACAGCCCTGTACTGAAGCCTGAAGGGCAGTGAGGAGTTCCCCGACTTGGGGTGGGCTGTGGGGAGTCAGATCCCACAGTAGAGCTGCGAGCGCACAGGCAGGGAGGGGTTTGGTGTCTGCCTTGAAGTTGAGGGAGTTGCTGCGGAAGACCTTTCCTTGCTAGAGGCAGGCTGGGGGCGGGACAGGATGGGGGTCAGTGCCAAGTAAGAGGGTCCAGCCGTGGCCCTGGGCTTCCACGCCTGCCTAGGCACCGTCCCCCAGGCTCAGGGTAAGTGAGAACATCTCAAACTCCCCATGCCAAAAGGGAGAGCTCAGGTGTCTCCTGCCACTGCTGCTGCCAACCCGGCACCCCCCTGGCATCTGACCTCAGGGACATAGCTCCTGACCCAGCAGCCCACGGAAGGAGAGGAAGAAGGGGGAAGAAGTTGAAGGTCCAGGAGCTGACTCAGCCCCAGACACCTGACCGGAGTGGCACTGCATGTGGCTGTGTGCTGGGCTGGCCCTGCCTCTGTGCCAGCAAGTTCCTGATCTCAGGGTTCCACCAGTTTGGGCAACACGAGCTTCAGAGGAACTGCTTGGGAGAGGGGTTATAGGCTTGGCAGGAAGTGGAGGCTGGGGGCCTGGGCCTCTCTTGTCCAAGCAGCCTGAGGTGGCACAGAAAGGCAAGGGCGTGGGGGGAATGCCGACCGCCTGGGGTGCGTCAGGGGCACTTCCGTCTGCCAGGCATTCCACCAGACCAGCTCATCTGGCTCCCCGGGGCTCAGGATGGGCAGCATCCACTGTGTGGTTGGCTGAGGGTGGAGGGTGGGGACTCAGAGCAGAGGTCCGGTCTAGCTAGCCCCGGGGAGTACCAGCTAGGACAGAGATACAGACTCACAATCACTGGACAGAACACACCACACCCCAGGCCCACAGGGCACCCACGCACTCCGAGGGGCCCAGCCAGGGTGGCTGTATTCCGTTCTTGCACTGCTGTAAAGAAATAGCTGAGACTGGGGTAATTCCTAAGGAAAAGAGGTTTAATTGGCCCGTGGTTTCGCAGGTACAGGAAGCATGGCTGGGGAGGCTTCAGGAAACTTACCATCTTGGTGGAAGGGGAAGCGGCAGGTCTTACGTGGCCGGAGCCGGAGGAAGGGGTGGGGCGGTGCCACACGCTTTCAAAAAACCAGATCCTGAGAACTGTATCAGGGGACAGCACCGAAGGGGGAAGTCGCCCCCAGGATCCAGTCACCTCCCACCAGGCCCCACCTCCAGCACCGGGGATTACATTTCAATGTGAGATTTAGCCAAGGACCCAGGACCCAGAGGACCTGCACAAGCTCTGGAGGGGCCGCCGCTCCTCTGGCATCTTCGTTGCCCGCTCCACCCCTCCGGACTGCCCCAAGCTCACCCAGTCATGCCTGTTCCAGGGTGTCTGACAGAGCCAGCGTGCAGGGGGCGGGGCTAGCCTCTAGCCCCAGGCCCAGTGGGGAGCTGACTGCGGTTTGGGGGCTGAATCAGGCCTCCGCTCACGGTGGGGCGCAGACTTCTGGACCCTTCGAGGACCTCCTCAGAGCTGTCCACAACTGCCCTGAGCCCCCTGGTCAACAGGAGCTGGTAGTCAGGGTGAGGGCCCTTCTCCCCCTTTCTTTGTGGATCTGCCAGCTCTTGGGGATCCTGTTCCCAGGGCCCTGGTGGGTAGAGCCACACCACAGGCACTCAGGCTCCAGGTGGCCACTCCCCTCCAGCAGCCCAGGCAGGGGGGCCCCTCAAAGGCCCATTGTAGGCACCTCCGTGTGGCTCCCCAGCCCCCACAAGCTCATGCTCGCACACGCGCCACCACGCCCATCCGTGGTCCCGCCTGTGGTCCCGCCTGTGGTCCCGCCTGGGCCAGCTTCTAGGTCAGTCCTGGGCACAACTTCCCAGGAGGAGCAGTGACAGGTGCTGCAGGCAAGGGCCGCCATGGCTGGGGGTGTGTGGGGCCGGGCCCGGGAGGCTCCTGTGGGGGCTCTAACCCTGACAGCACTGACTGAAGGAATCCGAGCCAGGCAGGGGCAGCCCCAGGGACCCCCTTCCACAGGCCCTCAGCCCAGGTCCTGGGAGCTCAAACCTGAAGCTGAGCCACAGACCCAGGCACTCACTGCCCCCTCTGAGGCTGAGCCTGGACGTGGGGCCACCGTCCCTGAAGCTGGCAGCGAGCCCTGCTCCCCCAACAGTGCCCTGGAACCAGCCCCTGAGGGGCCCCACCAGGTGAGGGGTGAGGGAAGGGATGTTGTGGGAACCGGTTGGGGGGTCCTGTGGATGCTAGGTGGAAGGCGGCAGCGGGGGGCGGGAGCGGTGCTGGACCTGGGGGAGGTGAAACAGGCTGGCGAGCAACAGAGGAGCAAGGGATTTTGTAGGAAGCCAGGTGGGAGGCTGAGAGACCAGGAGGAGAGCTAAGAGAGGTTTGGGCACTTCAGACGCCCCACCCTCCTGCCCTAGGTTCCCCAGAATTCCTGGGAGGAGGCAGTTCTTGCCGACCTCGCATTGTACACGGCTGCCTGCTTGGAGGAGGCTGGCTTTGCAGGGACGCAGGCGACAGCGCTCACCCTGTCCTCAGCCCTGGAGGCCCGAGGGGAGCGGTTGGAGGACCAGGTCAGCCTCCACCCACTCCATGCTCTACAGACTCCTGCCAGTTCGGGAACCAAGGTGGTGGGAGGGGCCTGGAGAGCACAGCCTGACCCCGCCACCTTCAGGCTGCTCCTGCCAGGTGGGATCAGGGTGGGGGTGGAGGTGGGGTGCAGGCCAGAGGGGAACGGACAGTGGAGGAGGCCTGACTGCTGAAGTCTGCACTCCTCCCCCACCAGGTGCATGCTCTGGTGCGTGGACTGCTGGCGCAGGTGCCTAGCCTGGCGGAGGGGAGGCCCCGGAGGGCGGCCCTGCGAGTGCTGAGCGCGCTGGCCCTGGAGCATGCGCGGGACGTGGTGTGTGCGCTGCTACCCCGCTCTCTGCCCCCCAATCGGTAACCCAACCGTCCTGGTCCTGGCCCTGCGGTCCCCACGCGGTTTCCTTCCCCCTTCCCGCTTGGCGGTGGAGTCTGGCCCCAGAAGAGGGAGCTGAAAGGGGGCCTCCTTATGCCAGCCCCATGATGACTCGTGCCCCGTATCCATTCCCGCTCCCCTCACTTTTAGCTCTGCAAACTCCCCCCCACCCCTGCACTCCTGTCACAGAGTTTCTGATGCTGTGCTCCTCTTTTGGAGCCACCTTCTATCTTCGGGCGGTCTCCCCTGGAGACCATCCTGGGGTTGGCTCTGGAGTGGGGTGAATGAGGCTGGGGGGCTAATGTGCCTGGACATCCTGGCTCTTTGGTTAATTTGCCCCAGAAGTTATCTTTGGTTTTATTCTCTGTGGCGATTTTTTTTTTTTAAATAATGCCAGGTTTATTTCACTGTCGCTGACCCAACAGGACTCCCAGTGGGTCCCCACCCTGCAGCTCAGTTTGAGACAGGGTATGCTGTGGTCTGCACAATTAACACTTCATTTGTTTCTCTGGGATTTGGGGATGGGGAGAGATGGGGGTGGTTGTTTCCTGCCCCTCCCCTGCTGGAGTCCTACTGGCTGCCTTCACCCTGGCTGTGGACTCCCTACATCCCCTGAACACCCACCCCTGCACCCATTCCTTGTCTCACACCAGCCCCCTCCAAACCCTCAGGGCAGCAGCCGAGCTCTGGCACAGCCTAAGCCGTAACCAGCGTGTAAATGGGCAGGTGCTGGTGCAACTGCTGTGGGCGCTGAAGGGTGCTTTGGGGCCTGAACCCCAGGCGCTGGCGGTAGGTGGCTCCAGCCATTACCACGGGGCAGGCGTGGGGAGGAGGGGAGGGGGGAGGGGGGAGGGGAGGGGGAGGGGAGGGGGAGGGGAGGGAGGGAGGGAAGAGGGTGGGGACAGGGAGTTTGCACCTAGGTAACTGCTCCTGGAATGTCCCACGCATGTCTGAGGCTTAGTCCCTGTCCTGTCGACGGCACGCCTGTCTCTCTGCTGCCCAGTGAAGCTCTGGGCGCGCCCCAGGCCTAAGTGGGCCACTTGCTCCGTAGGCCACGCGGGCTCTGGGGGAGATGCTGGCTGTTTCAGGCTGCGTGGGAGCCACAAAGGGCTTCTACCCACATCTGCTGCTTGCGCTGGTCACACAGCTGCACAAGCTGGCCTGCAGCCCCCGCTCCCCCGACATGCCCAAGATTTGGGTTCTGTCCCACCGAGGGCCACCACACAGCCATGCCAGGTGAGAGGCAACACCAGGGTACGTGGGGTGGGCCAGCATGCTGTCACCCTCTCAGCCCCCACTGCCCGCCTGCTCACTGTCCCCACCATCAGCTGTGCCGTGGAGGCATTAAAGGCGCTACTCACCGGGGATGGAGGCCGCATGGTGGTCACATGCATGGAGCAGGCAGGAGGCTGGAGGAGGCTGGTGGGAGCCCACACCCACCTGGAGGGTGTCCTGCTGCTGGCCAGGTGAGGAGGGGCCCCAGGAAGTCACACCAGGAAGAGACTCGTTGCTGGCCAGGTGCTGGGCAGGGGGACAGGGAAAAGGCAGGGGCATGAGGGTGGTGTTGGGATGGCGTCTTCTCGAGGAGTAAGGCCGCCAAACGGAGCGAGAGCTCCCATTTCCACCCACCCCAGTGCTATGGTGGCACATGCCGACCACCACCTGCGAGGCCTCTTCGCAGACTTGCTTCCGCGGCTGCGCAGCGCGGACGACCTGCAGCGCCTCACGGCTATGGCCTTCTTCACCGGGGTGAGCCTGCTTCCCGGATGGGTGGTGAAGGGTGACCCTGGACTTGATCCCTGAGTCGCAGCGGCCTGCACGGGGACCGCGGGCGTGCTGACCCCGTGTGCCTCGCCTAGCTGCTGCAGAGCAGGCCCACCGCACGGCTCCTGCGGGAGGAGGTCATCCTGGAGCGACTCCTCACCTGGCAGGGAGACCCCGAGCCCACCGTGCGCTGGTTGGGCCTGCTGGGCCTGGGCCACCTCGCGCTGAATCGCAGGAAGGTGAGAGAAGGGGAGGGGTGGAGAGAGTCCTGACCGGGTCGCGGCGAGGTCTGCAGGAGGCTGAACTCGAGTCCCAGCAGGTGCGGCACGTGAGCACACTGCTGCCGGCACTCCTGGGCGCACTGGGCGAAGGCGACTCGCGGCTCGTGGGTGCAGCGCTGGGCGCCCTGAGGAGGCTCCTGCTGCGGCCGCGGGCGCCTGTGCGGCTCCTGAGCGTGGAGCTGGGGCCGCGCCTCCCTCCGCTGCTGGATGACGTGAGCAAACTCCCCGCCTCCGGTCCCCGTCCCTCCGGCTGTCGTCGCCCCCGCCCCTCCAGTTTCTCCCTCCCAGGCCCCGCCCCGCCCCTACTGTCTCTACCTCCCAAGCCCCGCCTTCTCAGGCCCCGCCCCGCCCCTCCAGTCGCTCCCTCCCAGGCCCCGCCCCCAGTCTTTCCCTGCTAGGCCCCGCCCTCCCAGGCCCCGCCCCTCTAGTGTATCCCTCCCAGGCCCCGCCCCCCTAAGGCCCCGCCCCTCCAGTTTCTTCCTCCCAGGCTCGGTTCCCACCCCCCACCCCCCCCACCGTCTCTCCCCCCCAGGCTTCTTCCCGCCCCGCCCGCCCGCTGTCGCCCAGCTCCGCCCCTCCAAGGCCGTGTCCCGCCAAGCTCCTCCCCGCTAGACTTTTCCTTCCAGATCCCATCCCTCCAAGCCCCACCCCCCGTCGGGGCACCCCAGGCTTCCCAACCAGGTCCAGCTCCAGGCCCTGTTCCCTGTCCCCAGATCGCACTGAGTCAGCAGCCTTCCCTAGACCCCCGCTTCCTCGCTCCGCGCTGGCCACCCCCTCCCACCCTTGCAGCCCCTCTCATGCTCCGCCCGCCCTGACGGCGCCCTCCCACGCAGACACGGGACTCAATCCGCGCCTCGGCGGTCGGGCTCCTTGGGTCTCTGGTGCGCCGGGGCCGGGGCGGGCTCCGGCTGGGGCTCCGTGGCCCCCTGCGGAAGCTGGTGCTGCAGAGTCTCGTGCCGCTCCTGTTGCGCCTGCATGACCCCAGCAGGGACGCTGCTGAGGTCAGCTGCCCCCCACACCATGTCACCCCTATGCCATCCAACACTCCCCACTCCCACCGTGCCTCCCCTGTCCCACCGTGCCTCCCCTCCGACAATTACAGGTCAGGGACTCCCCCATCCCAAGGACCTCAGGGGTAGGCGTCACGGGCGACCAGGTTACTACTGCTCTTCCCTTGAGATTCACTCCGGGCCCCTGCCCTGGGCTCTTTTGCCCCTCACCTGATGCCCTTGCTCCCCCTCTTCTCACCCCCACCTTTTGCCTTTCTACTTCCTGGACCCCTGACCCGGCTCCCTTCCCCTATCCCAGAGCTCAGAGTGGACCTTGGCCCGCTGCGACCAGGCCTTTTGCTGGGGCCTGCTGGAGGAGATGGTCACCGTGGCCCACTATGACAGCCCCGAGGCCCTGAGCCACCTCTGCCGCCGCCTGGTCAGTAGGGGAAGCAAGCCGACCACAAGGGGGTATGATCAGCTGCCCACTTGTTCCAGGGTTCACCGGGGCCCCCAAACCGTTTCTACCGCAGCCAAACCAGATAGTCAGGCTACTGGTGGGACAAGTCCAAGGCCTCAGACCATGCCACCTGCCTTGGGGGGCTCCCCTGGAACCCCGGCCCCTGGATTCAGCTCTGCAGCCTCCTCCACACTCAGGATCACCCTCCTGTCCTGCCACTAGCCCTTTTGTCCCCAGGTTCAGCGATACCCAGGCCACGTGCCCAACTTCCTGAGCCAGACCCAGGGCTACCTTCGGAGTCCACAGGACCCCCTGCGCCGGGCAGCCGCCGTGCTCATAGGTGAGGCCACCCGGGGTCACACTGCCCCTGGCACCAGGGCTGTGGGAGCTGGGCCAGTCCCGCCCTGTGGGGCTGTGGGGCCCGCAGTCATGCATCTGCTGTGGTCCAGGCTTCCTTGTCCACCACGCCAGCCCCGGCTACGTCAACCAGGACCTGCTGAGCTCCCTGTTCCAGGGTGAGGCCCCACCTTGCCAGGGGATGGTGTTCGGGAGAGGTGGCTGGTGCTAGGGTGGAGTGGACGGGAGCGGTGGGTGGAGGGCCGGGGGCCCGGGCACTCGGCCCTCCTGGGCTCCCCAGCCTGAGCTGCGATCTCTTCGCAGACCTAGGGCAGCTGCAGAGCGACCCCGAGCCGGCTGTGGCCGCGGCAGCGCACGTATCCGCCCAGCAGGTGGCGATGCTGGCCCGCGCCCGGGGCCGCCCCCGCGGGCCCCGCCTCCTCCGCCTCGCCTCGCGCCCCGCCCGGCCCCCACCCGTCTTCGCCGACAGCCCCTTCCAGCGCCCGAGCCTGGCGGGCCGCTGGGGCTGCTCCGGACCCGGCCGAGTTTGAGGCTGGGGGCTGGGACCCGCGGGCCAGGGTCCGACTCGAGGACCCCACGGGCACAGCAGCCCGTCCCCACCCCAACGGAGGGGCTCCCTGGGCCTGGTGCTGGATGCCAGTGCCCGCACCCACCCCCCACCACCGCGCCCCCTTTTCAGGCACCCACTACCCTGATGGCGACCCAGAGGGACAGCCGGCACCCATCTGTCCCTGTCAGGGCTCTTGTTCTCACAGCCCCCTGGAGCGTGCCCCGTGCCCCACCTTGGGCCTGGCTCCTGGCCCAGATGGCACCTGGCCTCTTGAGTCTGGTGGGGGACCCCAAAGCTGGTGGTCCCATAGGCTGCCCTCCTGGGTCTCCACCTCATACCTGGACAGGATGATGTGGCCTGTCCGGGCCTTAGCCGGCCCTGCCCCTGCACCCCCGATCCTCATCCTGCAACCCATTCCTTGCCAGCATCCTGAGGCTCCTGGCGGGCATCCTCTCTGCTCAAGAGTGTTGACCTGTCTCCTGGCCGCACCTGCTGTGCCCCCTCAGCCAAGCCATCATCACCCCCCCTTCATCATGTCAGGCCTCATAGGAGCCAGGCCTTCTCCAGAAGCTGCCCCGACCTCCCCCCAAGCTGGACCACGTAGGCCCTGGATCACACCTGGGGGTTCAGATGTGGGGGTCCTGTGTGCACGCCCAATCAGACTGAGCACTCATGACACTACCCCAGCACCTCTCCCAGGGTTAAATGAGGAACGTGCCACTGGACACATGAAGAAGAGGCTGTTCCGGGAGCCGGCAGTGCTGTGCCCTCACCTCTCTGACTTTGTACGGCAGGTTCCTGCACCTATAGGATGCCTGCCTGGAAATGTCCTCACATTCAAGGCCTCCTTTGCAGCCTCCCCCTCAGTGAAGCCTCCACACGTGCACGGGGCGTGTGCGCAGCCTTGTGAAGGGCTGGGACCATTTCCCCAGACTGGGGCCTCAGGAGCAGGCATGGGGTCCTACTGACCTGTCTCCCCAGCTCCCGTACAGAAAACATCTAAAATAAACACACATGGATGGAAAGCGTTGAGCATCTGTTTCGAATGTGGTTATGGGAGCTGACCCTGGTCCAAGATCTGGCTCAGGCTGGGGTCATAAGCCATAGGCCCCGACATGGCCCCAGGTAAAGAGCCGGTTTGGCAGCAGGGTTAAAGGTCAGGCAGGCTCCAGGCACAGGCTACGACCAGGTCAGGTTGGGTTAACCGTGAGACAGAGAAGCTGCACTCTGGTCTAACAGGCACGGAATGGATGGGGTTAGAGCTGTCAGCACTGGGGTGAGGGTCTCTTTGCAGGTCATATGCAGGAAGCTGAGCATCAGGTCAAGGGCATGGGTCTCTGTGGAGCAGGGGGCAAGGTTTGGTGGATTAGTTTGGATCCTCCACAGCAGATACCAAAACGGGATTCAACATACAAGAAACAGACCAATAGAAGGTCAGAGAGGCCAGAGGCCACCAGATGCCCAGTGAAGGTCAGATGGAAGCACCTTGGACGTCCGTGCTAGCCTTCAGGAAGCTCTCAAGCCAGCCATCTGTCTGAGGTCCGCACCTCCAAGGACAGGCTGGGAGCACCCATGGGGGGCACACCCTCAGCACTGGCAGGGACGGGTTTTAGGACACAGCCACATGGATCCTCTCGGTAGCAGCCCCAAAGAGGGAAGCAAGCCCGGCCTCCTTGCTCACCTTGCAACCAGGAGCCAGCCCCCAGGGCAAGCATGTGCTGCCAGCCTAGCAGAGGCATGCCCACACCGCACAGCACTCTGGACAGTCTTGTGGGCAAACCCAACAGTGATGCTATGTTCACTCCAGATGGGGGCTCAGGCGGGAAGCGCACCATGGTGTGCAGGCAGCACCCGGTGCTCCTTCCCTCCCTCATGGTGCCCAGGAGAGTCCGTGCCATCCTGCAGCAGGCTGTCTGCAGTACAGGCATGGCTTGCACCACACAGCTGCTTGTTAGGAATGTGTCCAGCCCCGCCTTGCTCTGGCACTGCCCAGAACCTGGTTGCCCTGCCAGGAGGAGTGAGGTTCATGTAAAGTCCACCTGGTCTCTGGAGTGTGACTCTTCCCTGCTGGAATTCCTGGGAGGCTCCAGGTGGCACAGGGGGCTGGTCCCTCCATGGGGATGCTGTGGCCCCCGGGTCCATCAGACCCACCTGCAGAGAGCCCACCCCAGGGCAAATCTTCCAACGGGGTCTAAGATTGGAGGGCAAGAGGGCAGGTGCACCCTCACACTCATTCCCTTTCCACCTCTAGCCAGAGGGCCAGGACGGTCTTGGCCTTGATGCCTAATCTCTAATGGGCAATGTTGCCGAGAGCTCACTGGTGGCGCAACACTCAAGATGGGGCTCAGGTGTGGCCTATCACGTGGCATGGCCTTGATGGTCTCAGGGCGCCGAGGCTTTGCCTTGTGTGCCTGCCCATTTCAAATACTTTCTTGGACCCGGGCTACTCCTACCCCACTCACCCTTTCGAGTCACCCGAAAGGGTTTTCAAAGGAGGACCATGAGTCTGAGAGGCGTTGAGTTTGTTCCTACACTGTGGGTGGGAGTGTCTAGGAAGTTCTGTAACTTGGATCTGAGATATCTGGAGTTTGCTTTGTCTCCTATTTCAATGTTAATGTCACTATTCATAGCAATACCCCATGTCTACAAAACATTAAAAAATTAGCCAGGACTGGTGGTATGTGCCTATAGTCCAGCTACTCAGTAGGCTGAGGCGGGAGATCTCCTTGAGCTCAGGAGATCGAGGCTGCTATGAACCATGATTGTGTCACTACGCAGCCTGGGCGACAGAACAGGACCCTGTCTCTTAAAAAAATTTTTTTTTAAAAGTCCGCCGGGTTGGCCGGGCGCGGTGGCTCACGCCTGTAATCCCAGCACTTTGGGAGGCCGAGACAGGCGGATCACGAGGTCAGGAGATCGAGACCATCCTGGCTAACACGGTGAAACCCCGTCTCTACTAAAAAATACAAAACACTAGCCGGGCGAGGTGGCGGGCGCCTGTAGTCCCAGCTACTCGGGAGTCTGAGGCAGGAGAATGGCGTGAACCCGGGAGGCGGAGCTTGCAGTGAGCTGAGATCCGGCCACTGCACTCCAGCCTGGGTGACAGAGCGAGACTCCGTCTCAAAAAAAAAAAAAAAAAAAAGTCCGCCGGGCGAGGTGGCTCACACCTGTATTCCCAACACTTTGGGAGGCTGAGGTGGATGGATCACAAGGTCAAGAGATCGGGACCATCCTGGCCAACATGGAGAAACCCCGTATCTAGTAAAAATGCAAAAATTAGCCGGGTGTGGTGGTGCGCGCCTGTAGTCTCAGCTACTTGGGAGGCTGAGGCAGGAGAACTGCGGGAGGCAGAGGTTGCAGTGAGCCGAGATCACGCTACTGCACTCCAGCCTGGCGACAGAGAGAGACTCTGTCTCAAAATATACATAAATAAATAAAAATAAAAATAAAATTTAAAAAAAAGATCACTGTTGGGCCTGGATACCAGGTTTTCTGGTGGATTTAATGTCCCAGTTGTAGCTGAGTCCACTGTTCCTTCTCTTTTGCAAGCTCTGCAAGTTGTGTGGCCATTGTGTGCCCTGCTAGAAGCAGGGAAGGCTAGCCACCGTGTGCAGGTAGACTGGTCCCCACCAAGGAAGGCTGTCCACTCTCCCAGGAACAATAACTCCCTGGCCACACCAAGTGTTGCGTGTCTCTCCCTGGACCTGGAGGCTGAGCTCCTGAGCTCCTGCAAGTAAGCAACTTGATGTGACTCTGGACCTGCTTAATTCCCACAGGCCAGGGGACCTCCTCTCTCCAGGCTCTTAGCTCAGGCGAGCAGATGAGGGTGAAACGGACTAAAGGTCAGTTTCTTTAGTATTGCTTCCCCGGGAACCTCCTGTGTGGCCCCAGGAAGGCAGGGCCTGTCATCAGTCACTCCTGCACCCCTAAAGCACCTGTGGGCTGAGGATGGCCACGCCCTTCTGTGGCACACGCCTCAAGCTCCCTGAAGCAGAGGTTCCTGCCATGCCTCAGCCATGGACACGCCTGGTGGAACTGTCTCACCTAAATCGCCCTGCCCTTCCTCACAGGCAGAGAAACACACAGACGGGGGTGGGCAGGGCCATGGGCCCATGACTCTAGAGCGGCCAAGCTCAGCATGGGGCTCCCCTTAGCTCTAGGGTACAAAAGAAGCCGGACAATGCAGACATCACCTGCACGTGGCCCTGATGTCCCTCCTGATCCTGCATAGGTACTGTCCCCACCCCTACCCACCCTACCCAGATCCAGGACCCCTCAAAAACTCTGCTACCAGCCTTTCCTTCATACACCACCTTTACTGTGTTTCCCCAGCTCCTGGGCCCCATGGTAGACTGGCCACGTGGCTGCTGGGCTTCTGGCCTTCCTAGGGCTGGCAGCTGGTGGGCAAACACTCTGCCCTGCTGGAGAGCTGCCAGGCCATGCTGGGCACAGGCTAGTGGGGCTCCTGGCTCAGTCCTGATAGCAGTGCCAGGGAGGCGTAGAGTGCACACGTGCGGCCCTGGGCCTGCGGCTCCCAGCACACGTGGGGCGTGTCCTCCCCCAGCTCCAGGCCACACTCCTCCAGCAAGACCCAGGCCGGTGCCCCTTCACCCCAGCTGCTCCCCAGGAGCCCGGGGGGCAGGGACACGGTGCTGCGCTCCTGCCACGGGGCACTCTGCTCCAAGAGGCTGCCCACCTGCCAAGACAGGGCAGGAGTTTGTCAGATGGGGAAACCTGGGCACCTTGGGCCTGCCCATACTATCCCTTCTCAGGTGCAACAGTGCCCCTTCCACTGGCTCAGCCTATCCTCCTGCAGCCCGAACCCTCTCACCAGCTCGAGCGGCCCCAACAGGGTCTGCGACTCCAGCGCCTCCGCCAGCAGCTTGTGCTGCGTTTCACTCAGCACTGGGAGAGAGTCAGGTAAGAGGCGGTTCCTGAAGGCCCATCTGGGAACGCCCACCTCTCTCCCTCCCACTCCCCACCTGCCCCCAGGGGCCGCTCACTGGTCAGCGCCCCCAGCAGGTAGACAACGGGGACAGCAAGTTCCGGCACCAGCATTCTGGATTCCAACACCAGGCACTCCAGGACAGCACCTGCTGGACCGTCCAGGGACTCCACTGGCCCACGGCTCAGGCCCTGCTCCAGCTGTGGGCATGGGAGGGGCAGGTGAGCCTGGCTGGCTGGGCAGGCCCTGTGTGCCCCGGGCACCCTCCCCTGCTCACCGCCTCCTCCAAGGCTCGCAGGGCCAGCTGGTCCCGCAGCACCCCCTCCAGGCCCTCCAGCAGCAGCTGGCACAGCTCTCTGTCCAAGAGCTCCAGTTCCTTGGAGATGGCCTCCACCTCTTCCCTTAGGCCCTGGAAGTCTTCAGTGAACGTCCCCTCCGCAGGGACCCCATCTGTAGGAACAGAGGAGCTGGCACTGCCTAGGTGCTTACAGGGCCCTGGAAAGCCTTGGTCAGGATAGGCAGACCCCAGGGGCAGAAGGAGAGCCCACCAAAGGTCCCCAGGGCGGTCAGGAGGGCACTGACCTGCCGAGAAGTTGTGGAGGCACCCCATCATGGAGAGGACTGAGGGCAGCTGTGGCCAGGCGCCTACACTCCTGGAAGGCTTGTGGCCTGGGCAGGGGTATGGGAGGGCAGGGCTGGTCAGTGCAGGAGATGGGTGTCTGAGCCAGAGAGGGCTGAGGCCTTCCCTGGGCCGTCACAGCCCCAGTCACCACCTCTAACAGTGGCAGCCCAGGGCAGGGAGGGGGCCAGGGAGGCCCAGGGTCAGCTGTCCTGTGTCACCCCTTGTGTGTGTATGGGGGGTGCCCACCGCCTCAGGGGGCTGCCCGGCCTCCCTATGCCCTGAGAACATGAGAAGAAAGCCTCAATTGCCAAGGAAGCGTGCTTTTCCCACTGGACACCCCACGCTGGGGTCTCTCGGTTCTCACCTGTCGGGGGCGGCTGGAAGGTCCTCTGCTTCTTATCCGGGAAGAGAAGGATGTCTGCCAGCCAGGTGGGAACAGACAGGGACAGGCATGTCACCTAGATCCCAGCCTCCCCTCCCCTCCCCTACTGGGAGCTCCCTTGTCCAGCTCAGGCCCTGCCCAATCACCCACACACCAGAGCACAGGACCTCAGCCACCTGCCAGACACAGGACGTTGTTCAGCCAGGGGCCCACAGCAGCCCATGCTGGCAGGTAGCTCTCCCCAGGCCTCCCTGCTTCTCTTCCAGAGCCTGGGCCCGAGACACCCCCAACTCCAGCTCACCCAAGTCAGAGTTAATAACCAGCTGGGCCACTCGGAATGCGAGGATGCTGCCCGAGGGGATGGTGACTGTCTTCTTCTGGCTCAGGTGGCCCTGGCCCTCACCCTGAGGCATGAAGATGGGCTCAGGGCTGGGCCCTGGGCACCAGACTGTGGGGTGTGGGTGCGGGCTGGGTGCAGGTGCGGGCTGGGTGCGGGTGCGGGCTGGGTGCGGGTGCGGGCTGGGTGCGGGTGCGGGCTGGGTGCGGGTGCGGGCTGGGTGCGGGTGTGGGCTGGGTGCTGGGGGCAGGCCTGCCACCAGGTGACTTCAGCTCCGCAGCCAAGCACAGGGCTGGGAGCTGCTCTGAGGGGCCTTGGCAGAGCCCAGCCCCGCAGCCTCCATCACCCGCTGCTGCATGCCCATGTGGGGCCAAGTGTGGCCCGGGGCTGGCTACATACCTGCAAGCACATGGCTCCCGGCAGGGAAAACTTGCCCGAACCCTCCCGCTTGTGGGTCTGTGTGACTTCCACCTCCGTCTGCGTCTGTAGCACCTCCGTCACCACATACACGTTGTCCCCGCGGCTCCGCAGCTCCTGCAGGATTTTGTGCTCTGGCTGCTGCAGGTGCCTGTGGTCCGAGAAGCCACAAGCTCACTGGGCCGCAGTCCCCGAAGATGCCTTCCCTCCCCTCGCAGCCCCATGCCACTGGGGGAGGCGGTGCAGAGGGGCCTCCAGACGTCCGTGGATGCCAGGGCACCGGCAGCCTCTCTGTGGGCTCCCCACGGGGACGGGATCCCATGGGGAAAGGTGGACTCGGGGACTCCAAGTCCAGACTCGGGGAGCAGCCCCCTCATCTGGGCCCCTATGTTCACACCACCACTTGTCCTCACAGCAGCCTGGGGCTCAGTCTGGTCCTTAGGATCCAGTCCTGGCAGCTGAGGCCCCAGATGACCCCTGCAGTGTCCTTCCACAACCCGCTTCCAGCCATGGCACTCCTTTGCCTTTGGGACTTTTCAGATGCCCCAAGGTTGTGACCTTCCCAAGAGCAAGGCTGGGACCGGGCACAGTGGCTCACCCTGTAATCCCAGCCCTTTGGGAGGCCGAGGCAGGAGGATTGCTTGAGACCAGGAGTTCAAGACCACCCTGGCCAAGACAGCAAAACCTCACCTCAAAAAATAATTTAAAAAATAAATAAATATATATATATATATATATTTTTTTTTTTTTTTTTGAGATGGAGTCTCGCTCTGTCACCCAGGCTGGAGTGCAGTGGTGTGATCTCAGCTCACTGCAAGCTCCGCCTCCCGGGTTCACGCCATTCTCCTGCCTCGGCCTCCTGAGTAGCTGGGATTACAGGCATCTGCCACCACACCCGGCTAATTTTTGTGTATTTAGTAGAGACAGGGTTTCACCATGTTCACCAGGCTGGTCTTGAACTTCTGACCTCAGGTGATCCACCTGCCTCAGCCTCCCAAAGTGCTGGGATTACAGGCGTGAGCCACCACACCCGGCTAAAAATAAATAAATAAAAGCAGGGTTGCTTGGGGTCGGTGGGGCCCTGCCCTCTTTGGGCCCACCTTTCATGGAGTAGGGTCTGCCAGGTGTTCGGGTCCACACTCAGTGAGTACACATGCATTGAGGTGCTGGAGCTGTCAGACACCGAGGCCCCACCCGTGATCTTCGCCTGTCCTGGGGCTGACAGCTCCACGCCGCCCCGTAGCTGCCCATCCACGGTGTCGTAGAAGTGGAAGGTGCTGCCACGCTGCAAATCTAAAGCAAGGCCAGACCTGAGCCTCTGCCCACCCACCCCGCTTCTCCCCTGCCCCCACCAGCCCTGTCCCATAACCAGGGCAGAGGGACCTTTGGAAAAGCCCTGCCCTCTGGAAGGGAGGCCCAGAGCTAGAGCCTGCAGAGCACGGTGGGTGGCTGGCTGGACCTGGCCCACTGCCCTCTCCCACCCAGCCTCCCTGGGGCTCTGCCTCAGCACCACATCAGGCACCTGGTTCTGGGGCATCCGGCTCCAGGATGTCCTTGATTGACAGGTTGAGAGGCTTATAACACAGTTTCCAGAACCATGAGCTTGAGGGCTTCCTGAACACCAGGAAGTAGGGCTGGAAGCCAGGGGAGTCCTTTGGGCTGGTCATGGGGATGAGCTCCCCACTGTGGTCCAGCTCCTGGACCACTCTCCGGACCACCCACTCAAAGGCTGACCCCATGCTCCTGAGGAGGGGAAATGGGTGAGGCATTGTGCCCTCCGCGGGAGGGCAGGAGGGAGTGGGAGAAGGGTCAGTACCTGGATGCCTCCCATGGTGGGGGACTCCCTCCCTTGAGAGCAGGCCTGCCCAGCTCATCCTGGGATGCTCCCGCTGGCAGAAAACTCCTGTCCCTGGCCGCTCCCCAACACAGAAATAGTGTCCTCCCTGCTGCCTACGGGGCCATGAGCACCTCCAGCCCGGGACAGTGGGGCCTGATGCCCAGACCTGCTCTAACACAGAGGGCTCTGTCCGCTAGAATGGCTGCCTCTGGCTGCGGGGAAACAAGCTGTCACCTCCTGAAAAGGCACAGGGACTCACTGTAAGACCCAGCCAGAGTGTCGCCCCATCCCAGCTGCGTCCTCCAGGGCCTTCTCTGTGTCTAGGCCACCTGTCCAAGGCTGACGCTTCAGGCGTCAGAGGCCATAGCGGGCCTCTGCTGGAATACAGGTCACCTGGGCCCCAGTGGAGGGGCCGCGGCTGCCCCAGGAAGCCTCTGAGTGCCGGCCCAGCTGAAAGTGGAGGCTGGGCCCAGAAGGCAGCTGGGGGCGGGACGAACACCAGCCCGGACACCTGGACGGCGGACCTGGGAGTCAAGCCCAAGCACAGGTCCAAAGGCGGGGCCCCTGGGCTGGCCAAAGGCAGCTTTCCCCGCAGCCCGGAGCTTCCCTCCCCGCAGCCCGGAGCTTCCCTCCCGGCAGCCCGGACCTTCCCTCCCCGCAGCCCGGACCTTCCCTCCCCCGCAGCCCGGACCTTCCCTCCCCGCAGCCCGGACCTTTCCTCCCCGCAGCCCGGACCTTTCCTCCCCGCAGCCCGGACCTTCCCTCCCCAAAGCCTGGACCTTCCGCCCCAGTGTGCGGCGCGGAGCCTTCCGGGTGAACGCTGGGACCGTGGGCGCAGGGGCGCAGCAAGGTCAGCATCCCCGACCCGGGAGCCAGCGACCGGCCCCACCCAGGAGCTCCAGCCAGGCCGGGGGAGGGAGCGGGGCAGCAGCTCACCGTGACCGTCGGTGGCCCGAGGGGCGCGTCTGGTCTCCCTGGGAGCTGTCCGGCTAGCGGAATTCCGCGGAGGTGCCCAAACCTAAAAGTGAAACTGCGACCCGACGCAGGGCCCGCCCAGGATACCCTCCCGGAACTGTCCCGGAGAGCCCTCCCCCGGCCCCCTTCCTGCCCCCTCTTCCCGCAAGTCGGCCTGGAGCACCAGCCTCGTGCGTCCCGAGGAACCTCGGCCTGGCGCCCCATCCTGCTAGGCTCAAACTTCGTAGCGCTTTGTGGTTTTTCTTAAAATTCTGGACCTGTGCCTGGGCGGATCACCTGAGGTCAGGAGTTCAAGATCAACCTGACCAACATGGTGAAACCCCGTCTCCACTAAAAATACAAAATTAACCGGGCGTGGTGGCGCATGCCTGTAATCCCAGCTACTCCGGAGGCTGAGGCAGGAGAATCGCTTGAACCTGGGAGGCGGAGGTTGAGGCAGGAGAATCGCTTGAACCTGGGAGGCGGAGGTTGCAGTGAGCCGAGATCATGCCATTGTACTCCAGCCTGGGTGGCAGAGTGAGACTCCCTCTCAAAAACAAACAAACAAACAAACAACTTTGGGCCTGTGCCAAAGGGTCTGGGCAGATCTTCCAAAGATATACAAAATGTAGAACTTGGCCGGGAGCGGTGGCTCAAGCCTGTAATCCCAGCACTTTGGGAGGCCGAGACGGGCGGATCGCGAGGTCAGGAGATCGAGACCATCCTGGCTAACACGGTGAAACCCCGTCTCTACTAAAAAATACGAAAAACTAGCCGGGCGAGGTGGCGGGTGCCTGTAGTCCCAGCTACTCGGGAGGCTGAGACAGGAGAATGGCGTGAACCCGGGAGGCAGAGCTTGCAGTGAGCTGAGATCCGGCCACTGCACTTCCGCCTGGGCTACAGAGCAAGACTCCGTCTCAAAAAAAAAAAAAAAAAAAAAAAAGCACAAAATGTAGAACTTGCCCTCAAGCAAATGCAAAGATGCTCAACATACTTAGTCATCAAGGAAATGCAAATGGAATCCACAGAGAGATACTGCACACCCACAAGGATGGTCGTATTACTAAAGGTGAATAACCAGCACGGGATGACATGGAGTCACTGGAACGCTGTGCAGTGCTGGTGGGAATGTGAACCCATGTGGCCCTCTGGAATAAGCCTGGCAGCTCCTCCAAGAGTCACCCTGTGACCCAGCAATTCCACTCCTAGCTCCACCCACAGGAACCGAAGCAAAGACTCAAACAGATGCCTATGCACCAAACTTCGCGGCAGCATCCTTGGCCATACGGCAGCGTCCTTTGCCATAGCAGCAAGGTGGAAACCCCATCCATTCACTGAGGCATACATAGACTAAACATGGCCAGTCCAGGCGCTGGAATCCAGGCCATGGAACGGCGCCCACGGTCAAAAGGAACAAGACCCTGAGGCACTGGACGACACAGACGGACCTCGGAGACATCATGCTAAGTGAAAATCCAGGCACAAGGAGCAGATGGTGTGATCCCGCTCACATGACGTGTCCAGAATGGGCACGTCCAGACGGCAGAAGGGAGATGGCGCTGCCGGTGTCCGGGGAAGGGGGTGGGAGCGACGGTTGCTGGTTTGGGGTTTCTTTCTGGGGTGAGGAAGTGTTTTGATATTGGCCATGGTGATGTTTGCATACCTCTGAATATGCTAAAACCCACAGAATTGCACACTTTAAATGGATGAATTGTATGATATGGGAATTATATAATTATGTCTCATTAAAGCCGTTATTTTAAAAATCTAGTGCCCAGTAGCAACACCCAGTCTCAGCACAGGCTCCCTCAGTGCCCTGCTGACCTAAGTTATGGTGGGCCCGGGGCCAGGGGCCTTGGGCCCGCCCCTGTACATGGTAGTCCTCACACCCGGCCCTCCCAGCTGCTCTGAGGTTGTGGATGGGGCCATTTGGGCTTGGGCCCGACTGCCAGGCCTGAACACAGTGGGGACGAGGTGGTGCCCTGTGGGTCCCTCCTTGTGCTGTCTCCTGGCTCTTTTGCGTATTTTTTATTGTTTGTTTTGTTTTGTATGAGGCAAGATCTCTCTGTTACCCAGGCTGGAGAGCAGTGGTGCAATCCCCGCTCATTACAACTTCGACCTCCTGGGCTCCAGTGATCCTCTCTTGTCAGTCTCCTGAGTAGCTAGGACTACAGGTGCTCAGCACCACACCTGGCTAAGTTTTTGTTTTTGTTTTGAGACTGAGTCTCGCTCTGTCACCAGGCTGGAGTGCAGTGGCGTGATCTCAGCTCACTGCAACCTCTGCCTCCCAGGTTCAAGCGATTCTCCTGCCTCAGCCTCCCGAGTAGCTGGGACTACAGGCGTGCACCACTGTGCCCGGCTAATTTTGTGTGTGTGTGTGTGTGTGAGCCGGAGTTTTGCTCTTTTTTGCCCAGACTGGAGTGCAATGGCATGACCTCAGCTCACTGCAATCTCTGCCTCCCAGGTTCAAGCAATTCTTCTGTCTCACACTCCGGAGTATCTGGGATTACAGATGCCTGCTACCACACCCGGCTAATCTTTTTGTATTTTTAGTAGAGATGGGGTTTCACCATGTTGGCCAGGCTGGTCTCGATCTCTTGACCTTGTGATCTGCCCGCCTTGGCCTTCCAAAGTGCTGGGATTAGAGGCGTGAGCCACCACACCTGGCCCTGAGTTTTTAGAATTATTTAATTTTTAGTAGAAAGGTCTCATTATGTTGCCCAGGCTGGTCTTGAACTTCTAAGCTCAAGCGATCCTCCCGCCTCAGCCTCCCAAAGTGCTGGGATTCCAGGGCTGAGCCACTACACCGGGCTTGGGTACTGTTTTGCAGACGAGCTGGGTCTAAGGTTTCATCTCAGGACACACTGCTGGGCAGAGCTGGCTTTCCTCCGTGACCCCGGCAGCCAAGGAGCCCACACACTGCTGCCCCTGGAAGCCAGCGCCCTGGGGTGTGGCAGCCCGTCCCTGCTGGGTGACAGGGCCAGCACGTGGTGAGCTGTTGTGCTGCAGTCTCCATGGTGAAGATGGAACGAGCTGGGCACACAGCATCCCTGCAAGGCCGCAGGTGTTGGGGGCTGCTTCCCCATGCCCTGTCCTAGCAGCCACTCCTGAGGGGTCAAGGTCCTGGCTGGGGCAGGGTTGGGCAAGGAGGCTGCAGGCTCTTTTGCTCACCCAGATCCTGCAGCCCAACCTTGAGCCCAGCTGGAGGTGTTCAGGGCAGGGGTGTTGTGGCAGCCTGGGGCTCTGCACCCTCCACTCTTCACCACCACATTCTGCCTCTTGGCCTTTCCCTCCAAGACCTCTGGGGCCACAGCAGACCCCCACCCTGCCTGGCTGGCCTGGCCTGAGCCTCACCTCGAAGGCTCTGTCACGCTCCCTCATTCATCCAACAAATGTGTATTAGCACCTGCTGCTAGGTGATCTTCCAGCAAACAAGGCAAGGTCTCTGCCCTGGTAGGTCTGAGGCTGGTACGCTGAAGGGGATTTCTGATGGTGTGTGCATTGGGATGCTGCAGCCACAAATAACTGGAAATTCAGATGCCAACAGAAGGAAACGTTATCTTGTGTCATCAGAAACCCAGAACTGCTGTGTACCCCAGGCTGGACACAGGCAGGCCTGAGAGCTTTGGCTGGTGGTGGGCACCTAAAGCGGGGGGTACCCGACTCTGCCCGGCGGGCTTCTAGCTCTGGTCCAGCTGGAGCCCATTAGCTGGGTGTGGGCCCAGAATCCTTGCTCATAGTGGCAGGAGACTCCAGGAGCCTGAGTAGCTACTAATGAACGCGTTTGTGCGCGTTTGCATGCACGTGCGTGTTGTGTGGGCGTTGGGCGCGTGTATGCAGTGTGTGTTTGTGTGCGTGTGTATGCACGTGTGTGTTGTGTGCGTTTGCGCATGTGTATGCACGTGTGTGTTGTATGCATGTTTGTGCTTGTGTGCACGCATGTGCGTGTTATGCATATGTGTATGCACGTGTGTGTTGTGCGCATGTTGTGTGTGTGTGCATGCATGTGCATGTTGTGTGCGTGTTTGTGCGCATGTGCACGCACGTGCGTGTTGTGTCCATGGGTTTGTGCTCACATAGTGCATGTACACGTGCATTTGCTCATGTGCTACGGCTCGTGTGTGCTCCAGCTCCTTGATGCAGGCATGCATCTGCATTTAGAAGCATGTAAGTGGGACTTTGTGTTCCTGTGTGTGACATGTTGCTGTGTGTGTTCATGTGCAGGTCAGAGTGCGCAGCAGGTTTCACGCCCGTGGCTGTCCGCTGCTGGAAGATGAGCCCCTCTGGGCCTCCTCCCTCCTCCCTTCTCCCCTCCTCCCACTTTTCTCCTTTCCTTTGGTGGGGGTCTGCTGTGGCCCCAGAGGTCTTGCTGCCTCTAGGTCTGTGGTGCGCCAGGCCCCTCCCAGACACCAGCGGGAGGTGGCAGCCTCCTGAGCGCAGGGCGGGCCTTGCCTCCAGCAGGGTTGTGAAGAGCCCAGGCTTATTTTCCGGGAAGGCCTCGCTGCCTTGTGGGGGAATGGGGTGGAGGCGGCAGGCACGGCAGCCCCTGTGGGACTTGGTCTGAGGCCAAGCAGGCGCCGTCTGTGGGCAGGAGGGGCAGGTGAGGGCCCGGACGGCTGAGGGGGGTGTGGCCCACTGTGCCTGCAGGTCAACGGGCAGTGAAGTCACCTCAGCTTCCAGCTGGGCGCTGGCGAGGACAGGTGCAATGACAGCTCTGTCCACACTCAGTTCTTTAATAATGACCCCGAACAGGAAGTGCTCGAAGGAGGGCAGAGGTCAGCCTGGGAGGAAGGAGGGAGGCTGGCCCTGCCCCATCGCTCCCAGCCACCATTCACCAACGGGGCCAGAAGTCTTGAGGGCAGGAACTCTGCAGGGAGAGGGCAGCGCCTCCGTCGCCTGTGTCGGGGTTCATCCGTCCTCCCAGTTTACGGAAGTGGGCGAGGTGCCCTGAGCCAGGTCCACGCAGGTCCTGGGGGGCCAGAGCCTGGGGGACACCACATCCCTTCTGCTGTGTGTGCAGAGTGAGCGGCGGGTGGCGGGCGGCGGGGCTCCAAGGAAAGGCGACCCTGGAGGCGGCTATCTCGGAGTGCGGCTGAGGGGCCAGCTCCTCAGAGGGGGCGCCTCTGCCCTGAGCAGCGTCCAGGCCCCTGGTCCTAGGAGCCGAGACAAGCGCTGGGGTGGAGGTGCGCAGAGCACAGAGGAGGGCACCAACGAGAGAGGTGATCTCGGGGCAGGGAGGGGCACGAGGACCCCATGCCTGACGGCAACCTGGACAACCCGGCCTCTGGAACCAGCCCCGTGCAGGGCGGGACTTCGGGTGCCTGCCAGACCTTGTCCCGGCCTGGCAGCCGCTCCCGAGGGGGTCTGGGGTGCCAGGGAAGTCCCCACCATGTCCTGGCAGCCTCACCCCTCGCTGGCTTCTCTGCCCTGCCCTGCCCCTCTCCCACCCTCTCCCCCCTTCCCCCCCGCACCCATCCCCCTGCCCCCTCCCCCTCCCCGCCTTTCCCACTCTGCCCCCCCTGCCCCCTCCCCCCCCGCCTTTCCCACTCTGCCCCCCCGCCCCCTCCCCCTCCCCGCCTTTCCCACTCTGCCCCCCCGCCCCCTCCCCCTCCCCGCCTTTCCCACTCTGCCCCCCCGCCCCCTCCCCCTCCCCGCCTTTCCCACTCTGCCCCCCCGCCCCCTCCCCCTCCCTGCCTTTCCCACTCTGCCCCACCCTGCCTCTTCATGGCTTCACCTTTCCTGGTCCTCTTACCCGCTGCGCTACACACAACCCACCCCCCAGCCCCCACCTCCGCCTCCGGGGCTTTGGGCGTCTGAGCCCACGTGGGGCAGACTGTGGTGATGGGGCCTGGTGGGAGAGGGTGTTGGGTTCAGAGGCTCCCCAAGAGTGAGGAGAGGCAGGTGGCAGGAGAGCCCTGCTAAGGCCAGCAGCTCCTGGGCACCCCACGGCTTACACCCTCCCCTGGGGCAGAGGGCGATGGGGTTAGGGGCCAGCCACTGCCTGCAGAGAACCCAGGCCTTGCCTCCCAGTGCTCTTCCCTGGCACGCACCCCCCATCCTGTATCCTTCTGGGGTCCCTGCCCTGAGGCCTGTCCTTTCCTCCCCAGCTCCGGGAGGAGCGTCGCTGCCTGGGCAGGTTTGGGGTGGGCTTGAGGGAGGGTGACACAGAAACGTGCCCCACCTGGCTTCTGGCTTTCTGGGCCTCTGCCTCTCTTCACTTTGCTAGAAGAAGCCGTGACTGCCGGGATCCAGGCGTTACTTTGGGGGTGGGGAGTGTTTTCCGTGCAGGCGGGGAGCCCGCGCTTTGGCCAGTGCTTAATGCCCATGGAAGCCTGGCACAAAGAGATTCACACCCTCCACCCACCATGGTCCCAGAGAGCCTGATGGCAACGCCTGACCTCAGGAATAGGAGACCAACAAAATACACTTCCTTGGCTCGGTGCGGTGTCTCACGCCTGTCATCCCAGCACTTTGGGAGGCCGAGGCAGGCGGATCACATGAGGTCAAGAGTTGGAGACCAGCCTGAGCAACGTGGTGAAACCCCGTCTCTACCAAAAATACAAAAATCAGCTGGGTGTGGTGGCATGCCCCTGTAATCTCAGCTACTTAGGAGGCTGAGGCAGGAGAATAGCTTGAACCTGGGAAGCAGAGGTTGCAGTGAGCCAAGATCACGACACTGCACTCCAGCTTGGGGGAGGGACAGAGCAAGAATCCATCTAAAATAAATTTAAAAAAATACACTTTCTCCCAAAGGTGCCAGCCCAGAGGGCCTGAGGGCCTTGCAGTGGAAGGTGAGTGTCATGCGCGTCTGTGACAGTGGGGAGAGTGGGATGCGGGGGACCCACCAGACCTCTAGGGCAGTTTTCTCCCACCATCGCTTTCTCCCTCCACAATAGAGGGTACAGGGGGCATCATGGGGCACTGGCTGTGGCCGGCCAGACACCCGTTCCCACCTGAGTGATGCACGACTTTCCTCAATCACTTTTGCCAGCTGGAGACACCCAGCCAGCAACACCCTTGCCCTGCCTCGGTCCTCGGCTTCAGGGCTGGCTCAGGCCCAGCGCCATTTCTGCCACAGAGGGCAGAGGGCCACAGTGTCACAGCCTTCTCTGTACCACGTTCGGTGGGCCCCATGCTCTTGTACTGCATCCAAGAAGAATGAGGATCTGTTGACAATCAGATAGTGAGGAGGGGCTGGGTGCAGTGGCTCAGGCCTGGGAGGCTGAGGTGGGAGGATCACTTGAGGTCAAGAGTTTGAGACCAGCCTGACCAACATGGTGAAACTCTGTCTCTACTGAAAAAAAAAAAAAAAAAAAAAAAAGCCAGGTGTGGTGGCGTGTACCTGTAATTCCAGCTACTCAGGAGGCTGAGGCAAGAGAATCACTTGAACCTGGGACATGGAGGTTGCAGTGAGCTGAGATCATGCTACTGCACTCCAGCCTGGGTGACAGAGTGAGACTCCGTCTCAAAAAATAAAACAAATTAAAATACAAATAAAAAATTACCCTGGGGTGGCAGGCGCCTGTAGTCTCAGCTACTCGGGAGGCTGAAGTAAAATTAGTTGAACCCAGGAGGTGGTTACGGTGAGTCGAAATTGCGCCACTGCCCTCCAGCCTCTGTGACAGAGTTAGACTCTGTCTCCAGACAAACAACCCCAGAACACCCCAATAAAGAGTGAGGAGGGTGGAGAACAATTTTATTGAGCAATGGAGTAGCTGTCAGCAGAGGGGATGATGCTGAGGCAGTTTCTCTCCCAATGTGGCTGAGTCCTGGGCTGTCATGGACTCAGAACAGGGGAGGGCGTGCTGATTGGTTTGTGGGCATGCAGAGAGAGGCTAAAGCAAAGGCACCACTGAAAGGTGGGCATAACGGTGTAGAAAGCCAATTATGTCGGGTAGGCATATGTAAAATAGGTGAAGGGTGGGGACAAATCAGAGGAAAGCGCGCCAGACAGGAAGACAGGTTCTCAAGCCGGACTGAGATTTAACTTGTAGCTTGGCTTTCAGGCTGTCTTTGGCTTGGAGGTGGGGCTCCACTAGGGACCCACTCCTATCTGCGTAGGCGTTTGTCTGTCTCCTGCCGCTGTCGTGCTATCACGAGGGCCTGGGGCCTGGCTGCAGGCAGAATCCCCACCTGGCAAGGAAGGCGGCTGGAGGGGTCAGGGCTCCAGGGCCACACCCCTGAGGCGGGAGTGGCTGGGTCACTGGACGGGAAAGGCAGGGACTTCCGCAGGGCAATGAGATGGGGTTGGGGGTGGGGTGGAGGGGTGGTGGGGTCAGGGGAGTGGTGTTGGGGGGCGTGGGGTGCATAACTAGCCCACAAAAGGCCTGACATTCTGCGCACGTCCCCTGATAAAAGTCCGTTTAGCATGGCTACACTGCATCTCATTAGTCCTCCCTCCCCCAACAGAGGCTAGTGCTCGGGGCAGCCTTCTGAGGTTGGGCTGGAGAGAAGTAGGGTGCTTTGGGGCCCAGGGCACACCTGGGGGAGTGTTGGGCAGGCGGAGAGCTGCCTGTGGATCCAGAGGGAAGAAGGCTGCTTAGGCTCTGGTGCAGAGAAAGCCTCTGCATAAGAAAAGAGCTGGAAGCTGGGTGTTGGGGAGGGGAGGAGAGCAGAGGGAGGTGGGATGGGGCAGAGAAAAATCTCCCATGGGGAAGGAGAGGGAGAGGTCCACCGCAACGGACAACAGGGATGGCTCACTCTCGGGGTTCATCTGTTTACTGGAGTCTGTGATGGGAATCCCACCCCACTCAGACCCACACTGGGCAGTGCTATGGGAAGGAGCTCCACGAGAAGGAAGGAGACGCCGAGAGAGAGTGGGCGGCCAACACCTGCAGACGCCGGTGGGAGAGACGGCCACGAAGCAGCTGGCCTAGGATGTGCAGTGCACTGCCCTTGGGAACACCAGTGTGCACAGCAGGTGGTATAGGTGACTCTGCTTCCCTTGGGAACACCAGTGTGCACAGCAGGTGGTATAGGTGACTCTGCTTCCCTTGGGAACACCAGTGTGCACAGCAGGTGGTATAGGTGACTCTGCTTCCCTTGGGAACACCAGTGTGCACAGCAGGTGGTATAGGTGACTCTGCTTCCCTTGGGAACACCAGTGTGCACAGCAGGTGGTATAGGTGACTCTGCTTCCCGCCAAGGTGCGTTGTTTTCACGTTTGCTGGTTTCACACGTGCCAGAGCTTTCAGTGTAACTGCGGGGACCGGTTTTAGCAAGTTAACTCTGACAGTGCTCACATCCCATTTGCAGTTTCACAACCCCAGAAAAAAAACCCACACACCTTGCCCCGTCTCAGCAAGTGGCTGGGCCTCTCCCACCACCCTAGTACCCAAGAATACATCAGTTGTCGCTGTGTCACAAATCACCCTAAAATGCAGTGGCTTGAGACCATATCCACTGATTTGCTGATACTTATGGGAGTTGGTAATTTAGGCTGTGTTCAGCTGAGATGGCTCAACTCTGGTCCCTGTGGTGCCATCTGGGTTCACTGGCTGGCAAGAGACAGTCAGCTGGCTGACATGTTGGGCAGATAACTGTTGGCAGGAGGGTCAGTGGTAGGAAACTGGAGTCTCAGCTCGAGCTGCTATGCAAATCACCACAGAATCGGTGGCTTATGGCCCAGCACAGTGGCTCATGCCTGTACTACCAGCACTTTGGGAGGTCGAGGCAGGTGAATCACCTGAGGTCTGGAGTTCGAGACGAGCCTGGCCAACATGGTGAAACCCCATCTCTACTAAAAGTACAAAAATTAGACAGGTGTGGTGGCAGGTGCCTGTAGTCCCAGCTACTCAAGAGGCTAAGGCACGAGAATTGCTTGAACCGGAGGCAGAGGTTGAGTGAGCTGAGATCACACCATTGCACTCCAGTCTGGATGATGAGAGCAAAACTCCATCTCAAAAAAAAAAAAAAAAAAAAAAAATCAGTGCCTTAGATAGTGAATATTTATCATAATTCTGAAGGCTGAAAGTCTGAGACCAAAGTGCCAACCTGGCTGGGGTGTTGGTGAGGGTCCACTTCCTGGTTTCAGTGGGATGGGAATTCAGCACAGCTTGTTTCACAAGATACAGGTCACAAAGAACCCACTGAGACAGCAGGCTGCGGGAAAGGAGCCAGCCCAAACCCACCAACACCGAGACAGTGATGAAAGTGACCTCAGCCGGGCGCGGTGGCTCAAGCCTGTAATCCCAGCACTTTGGGAGGCCGAGACGGGCGGATCACGAGGTCAGGAGATCAAGACCATCCTGGCTAACCCGGTGAAACCCCGTCTCTACTAAAAAATACAAAAAAAAAAAATTAGCCAGGCGAGGTGGCGGGTGCCTGTAGTCCCAGCTACTCGGGAGGCTGAGGCAGGAGAATGGCGTGAACCCGGGAGGTGGAGCTTGCAGTGAGCTGAGATCCGGCCACTGCACTCCAGCCTGGGCGACAGAGCGAGACTCCGCCTCAAAAAAAAAAAGAAAGTAGTGACCCCTATTCGTCCTCACAGCTCACTGTGCCCTACTTGCAACACGTTAGCATACTACAGGAAAGTCCCACCAGCACCCTGCTTGTTTACAAATGCCAGGGATCTTCTGCAAGTTATTCTATATGGTCTGAAAGGGGGAGGACAATCCGTTCTAGGAATTCTCCACCCCTTTCCTGGAAAACTCATGAGTAATCCACTGCTGGTTTAGCACATAATCAAGAAATAATTGCCGGGCGCGGTGGCTCAAGCCTGTAATCCCAGCACTTTGGGAGGCCCAGACGGGTGGATCACGAGGTCAGGAGATCGAGACCATCCTGGCTAACCCGGTGAAACCCCGTCTCTACTCAAAAATACAAAAACTAGCCGGGCGAGGTGGCGGGCGCCTCACTCTGTTGCCAGGCTGTAGTGCAGTGGCGTGATCTCGGCTCACTGCAACCTGTGCCTCCTGGGTTCAAGTGATTCTCCTGCCTCAGCCTCTGAAGTAACTAGGACTACAGGCACCTGCCACCACGCCCGGCTAATTTTTGTATGCTTAGTAGAGACGGTGTTTCACCATGTTGGCCAGGCTGGTCTCGATCTCTTGACCTTGTGATCTGCCCATTTTGGCCTCCCAAAGTGCTGGGATTACAGGTGTGAGCCACCTCACCTGGCCTTCCTTTACTTTCTTTTTTTTTTTTTTTTTTTTTTTTTTGAGATGGAGTCTGGCTCTGTCGCCCGGGCTGGAGTGCAGTGGCCGGATCTCAGCTCACTGCAAGCTCCGCCCCCCCGGTCTATGCCATTCTCCTGCCTCAGCCTCCCGAGTAGCTGGGACTACAGGCGCCCGCCGCCTCGCCCGGCTAGTTTTTTGTATTTTTTTAGTAGAGACGGGGTTTCACCGTGTTCGCCAGGATGGTCTCGATCTCCTGACCTCGTGATCCGCCCGTCTCGGCCTCCCAAAGTGCTGGGATTACAGGCTTGAGCCACCGCGCCCGGCCTCCTTTACTTTCTTAATAAACTTGCTTTCATTTTCCTCTACAGGCTTGCTCTTAAATTCTTTCCTGTGGCCGGGTGCTGTGGCTCATGCCTGTAATCCCAGCACTTTGCGAGGCCAAGGCAGGCGGATAATAAGGTCAGGAGTTTGAAACCAGCCTGACCAACATGGTGAAACCCTGTCTTTACTAAAAATACACAAACTAGCCAGGTGTGGTAGCGTGCGCCTGTAGTCCCGGCTACTCTGGAGGCTGAGGCAGGAGAATCACTTGAACCCAGGAAGCGGAGGTTGCAGTGAGCCAAGATTGTGCCACTGCACTCCAGCCTGGGCAACAAGGGCAAAACTCTGTCTCAAAAAAAAAAAAATTCTTTCCTGTGTGAAGCCAAGAACCCGTGTAGCCTCCCGGGCTGAGCCCCAATTTGGGGATTTGCCCTGTGACACGCAGACACACAGTCAGCTGTCTTCTTTGCTTTTCTTTCTTTCTCTTTCTCTCTTGCTTTCTTTTTTTGCGACAGGATCTTGCTTGGTTACCCAGGCTGGAGTGCAGTGGTGCGATCATAGCTCATTGCAGCCTCAACCTCCTGAGCTCAACCAATCCCCACACCTCTGCCTGACTAGTAGCTGGGACTACAGGCACGCACCGCCATGCCCAGCTGACTTTTGGTATTTTTTTGTAGAGACGGGGTTTCACTAGGTTACTCAGGCTGGTCTTGAACTCCTGGGCTCAAGTGATCTGCCTGTCTGGATCTCCCAAAGTGCTGGGATTCCAGGCAGGAGCCACTGTTCCTGGCCCAGCTGTCATCTTGCTGTGTCATCACATGGTGGATGTTACATATAAAGTTTCGGTGATACAAAAGAAATAGCACTCAACGCGGTGGCTCACGCCTGTAATCCCAGCACTTTGGGAGGCTGAGATGGGCAGATCACGAGGTCAGGAGATCGAGACCATCCTGGTTAACCCGGTGAAACCCCGTCTCTACTAAAAAATACAAAAAACTAGCTGGTCGAGGTGGCGGGCGCCTGTAGTCCCAGCTACTCGGGAGGCTGAGGCAGGAGAATGGCATGAACCCAGGAGGCGGAGCTTGCAGTGAGCTGAGATCTGGCCACTGCACTCCAGGCTGGGCCACAGAGCGAGACTCCATCTCAAAAAAAAAAAAAAAGAAATAGCACTCGAATATAAAATTTTCTTTTTTAATTCTCAGCAAGGCAAGGTACTTCTACAGAAGGGCGTGCCCTTACAGATGGAGCAATGGTGAGCATACACCTAGACAAGGGAGGGGAAGGGGTTCTTATCCCTGAGGCATGTGGCCCCTGATGCTATGTCATTCCCCTGTTGGCTAGGGTTAGACCACACAGGCTAAACTAATTCCGATGCGCTAATTTAAAGAGAGTGACGAGGTGAGTGGTTTGGCTGGAAAAACGGTTATGACAGAGCAGGTAATCGGAATGAGTCAGGGTGGAGCAGGTAATCGGAATGAGTCAGGGTGGAGCAGGTAATTGAAAAATGTTGCTTTATGAGGAAGTTAAGTTTAAAAGTAGAAGGCAAATAATTCAACATACTGACATATTGATTCTTTGAAAAGAAATTTAGCACCCGGCTGGGCGCGGTGGCTCAAGCCTGTAATCCCAGCACTTTGGGAGGCTGAGACGGGCGGATCACGAGGTCAGGAGATCGAGACCATCCTGGCTAACACGGTGAAACCCCATCTCTACTAAAAAATACAAAAAACTAGCCGGGCGAGGTGGCGGGCGCCTGTGGTCCCAGCTACTCGGGAGGCTGAGGCAGGAGAATGGCGTAAACCCGGGAGGCAGAGCTTGCAGTGAGCTGAGATCCGGCCACTGCACTCCAGCCTGGGCGACAGAGCCAGACTCAGTCTCAAAAAAAAAAAAAAAAAAAAAAGAAATTTAGCACCCATATCTAACAGCGGAGAAAAGAGAGAGATAGTCTCTGGCTGCTTCTTTTTGTTTGAGATAAAGATCAGCTCTGTCACCCAGGCTGGAGTACAGTGGTATGATCTCGGCTCACTACAATCTTTGCCTCTCTGGTTCAAGCGATTCTCCTGCCTCAGCCTCACGAGTAGCTGGGATTACAGGTACCCGCCACCATGCCCGGCAATTTTTTTTTTTTTTTTTTTGAGATGGAGTCTTGCTCTGTCACCCAGGCTGGAATGCAATGGTGTGATCTCAGCTCACTGCAAGCTCCACTTCCTGGATTCAAGTGATTCTCTTGCCTCAGTCTCCCAGATAGCTGGGACTACAGGCATGTGCCACTATGCCTGGCTAATTTTTGTATTTTGAATAGAGATGGGGTTTCACCATGTTGGCCAGGCTGGTCTTGAACTCCTGACCTCAGGTGATCCACCTGCCTTGGGCCCTCCCAAAGTGCTGAGATTACATACAGGCGTGAGCCACTGCGCCCAGCCACACTGTCCGCTTTTTTTTCTTTTCTTTTTTTTTGAGAGAGAGTCTTGCTCTGTCACCTAGGCTGGAGTGCAGTGACGCCATCTCAGCTCACTGCAACCTCCGCCTCCTGGGTGCAAGCGAGTCTCCTGCCTCAGTCACTCGAGTAGCTGGGACTAAAGATGCGTGCCACCATACTTGGCTGATTTTTGTATTTTTAGTAGAGATAGGGTTTCACTATGTTGGCCAGGCTAGTCTCGAAGTCCTGACCTTGACCTTGTGATCTGCCCACCTCGGCCTCCCAAAGTGCTGGGATTACAGGTGTGAGCCACTGCGCCCAGCCTCTGTAATTTTTTTTTTTTTTTTTGACATGGAGTTTCGCTCCTGTTGCCCAGGCTGGAGTGCAATGACGTGATCTCGGCTCACGGCAACCTCTGCTTCCTGTGTTCAAGTGATTCTCCTGCCTCAGCCTCCTGAGTAGCTGGGATTACAGGTGTGTGCCACCACGCCCAGCTAATTTTTTTGTATTTTTAGTAGAGATGGGGTTTCACCATGTTGGTCAGGCCAGTCTCGAACCCCTGACCTCATGATCCACCTGCTTCGGCCTCCCAAAGTGCTGGGATTACAGGTGTGAGCCACTGCGCCCGTCTTATCTGCTTCTTATAGGGCACTAGTCCCATTCACGAGGGCTCCACTCTCATGACCTAACCACCTTCTAGAGGCCCCACTTCCTGATACTATCACACTGACAGTTTGGATTTGAACAGATGAAGTTAGCATGTGGGGGCGCAAACATTTCATTCTCAATGCTCTGCATGTGCTGGGCACAGTCCGGCAGGCCACCCCCGGCTGTCACAAGGTAGTGGTCACAAGAGTCTCAAGGGAGACAAGACAGGGCTAGTCCACGGCACAAGTGCTCATCAAGCCTCCTGGTGGGAAATTTCATCCCATTCATTCTCAGAGTCCTCTCATGGTCACCCAAGTCCTGGCACATAAGTCACTCCAGAGTCACCCACAGGCTTGTCTCCAGGCCACTTGCAGTCTGCCTGGAGGGATAGAGGCAGAGACTCTAGCGAAATGATCAGCTGGGAGAGTTGCAGTGGGAGCGAAGGAAGAGGAGGGAGGAGGGAGGATAGACAGGACTGGGTGGTGCTTGGATGGAGTCTGCAAGGCAGCAGGAAGCAAAGATGGTTTCACATGGATTCCGCCTCTCCTAGATCCATCTGGGCTAGGTGGGACTCCTGGCTGGGGCTCCCATGGCCTGAGTCGGCCTGTTCTACTGCCTTGACTTCCCAGCCTCCATTCGCCCTTCTGCTTGGGGAGCCAGCCCTCTGCAGCCAGCAAGCTGCCTTTGCCACTGCCACTGCAGAAGCCCTCACAGTGCCCATCACTGTGTGGGGGGTGGAGTCACACTAGCCTGGCTAGTGCTGGCCTTAGGAGCAGGACAGAGGCAGGCTGGGTGGAGGCCATGGATTGCGTCCTTACCTACGTGCACAGGTGTCTCTTCAGAGGCACCATGCACGGGAGTCCTCTGCATCACTGTTGCCATGTGTTTCATGTCTACATATGTTAGAAACCTCAATATCTTATTTTTGCTGCAGCTCCTTGTGTTTTACAGAAAACAAAGAGAAAAAATTTTCATTTTCTAACATACTTCTCATTTCCTACACTCTTTCTTCTTGTAGATCTGAGTCTCCATATTGTATCCTCTTCAGCCTGAAGAAATTTCTTCTTTTATTTTTATTTTTTTGAGATAGAGTTTCACTCTTGTCGCCCAGGCTGGAGTGCAGTGGTGCCATCTTGGCTCACTGCAACCTCAGCTTCCCGGGTTCAAGTGATTCTCCTGCCTCAGCCTCCTGAGTAGCTGGGATTACAGGCATCCCCCACCGCATCCAGCTAATTTTTGTATTTTTATTTTTTATTTTTATTTTTATTTTTATTTTTTTTTGAGATGGAGTCTCGCTCTGTAGCCCAGGCTGGAGTGCAGTGGCCGGATCTCAGCTCACTGCAAGCTCCGCCTCCCGGGTTCACGCCATTCTCCTGCCTCAGCCTCCCGAGTAGCTGGGACTACAGGCGCTGCCACCTCGCCTGGCTATTTTTTGTATTTCTTTTTTCTTTTTTTTTTTTTTGAGACGGAGTCTCGCTCTGTTGCGTAGGCTGGAGTGCAGTGGCCAGATCTCGGCTCACTGCAAGCTCCGCCTCCTGGGTTCACGCCATTCTCCTGCCTCAGCCTCCCGAGTAGCTGGGACTACAGGCGCCCGCCACCTCGCCCGGCTAGTTTTTTTTTTTTTGTACTTTTTAGTAGAGATGGGGTTTCACCGTGTTCGCCAGGATGGTCTCGATCTCCTGACCTTGTGATCCGCCCGTCTCGGCCTCCCAAAGTGCTGGGATTACAGGCTTGAGCCACCGCGCCCGGCCTATTTTTTGTATTTCTTAGTAGAGACGGGGTTTCACCGTGTTAGCCAGGATGGTCTCGATCTCCTGACCTCGTGATCCGCCCATCTCGGCCTCCCAAAGTGCTGGGATTACAGGCTTGAGCCACCGTGCCCAGCCAATTTTTGTATTTTTAATAGAGAAAGGGTTTCACCATGTTGGTCTGGCTCGTCTCAAACTCCTGACCTCAGGGGATCCACCCACCTCAGCCTCCCAAAGTGGTGGGATTACAGGTGTGAGCCACTGCAACCAGCCTGAAGAACTTTCTTTTTTTTTTTTTTTTTTTTTTTGAGACAGAGTCTCGCTCTGTCGCCCAGGCTGGAGTGCTGTGGCCGGATCTCAGCTCACTGCAAGCTCCGCCTCCCGGGTTCCCGCCATTCTCCTGCCTCAGCCTCCCGAGTAGCTGGGACTACAGGCGCCCGCCACCTCGCCCGGCTAGTTTTTTGTATTTTTTAGTAGAGACGGGGTTTCACCGTGTTAGCCAGGATGGTCTCGATCTCCTGACCTCCTGATCCGCCCGTCTCGGCCTCCCAAAGTGCTGGGATTACAGGCTTGAGCCACCGCGCCCGGCCAGAACTTTGTTTCTTTTCTTTTTCTTTTTTTTTTTTGGAGACGGAGTCTCACTCTGTTGCCCAGGCTGGAGTGCAGTGGCGCGATCTTGGCTCACTGCAACCTTCGCCTCCCAGGTTCAAGTGATTCTCCTGTCTCAGCCTCTTGAGTGGCTGGGACTACAGGCATGTGCCACCACACCCAGCTAATTTTTTTGTATTTTTAGTAGATGGGGGTTTCACCATGTTGGTCAGGCTGGTCTTGAACTCCTTACCTCGTGATCCACCCACCTTGGCCTCCCAAAGTGCTGGGATTACAGGTGTAAGCCACTGCGCCTGGTCTTGAAGAACTTTAACATTGCTTATTCCTTATTCATTGTTGTAAAATACATACAGCATAGAAGTGGTCATTTTAGCCTTTTTTTTTTTTTTTTTTTTTTTTGAGATGGAGTCTTGTCTCCCAGGCTGGAGTGCAGTGGCACAATCTTGGCTCATTGCTCATTGCAACCTACGCCTCCCGGCTTCAAGCAATTCTCCTGCCTCAGCCTCCTGAGTAGCTGGGATTACAGGCACCTGCCACCACGCCCTGCTAGTTTTTGTATTTTTAGTAGAGACGGGGTTTCGCCATGTTGGCCAGGCTGGTCTTGATCTCTTGACCTCGTGATCCGCCCGCCTTGGCCACCCAAAGTCCAAAGTGCTGGGATTACAGGCTTGAGCCACCCCGCCCAGCCTAGCCTTTTTTATTTGTTTTTTTGAGATAGAGTCTCACTCTGTCGCCCAGGCTGGAGTGCAGTGGCGCGAACTGGGCTCACTGCAAGCTCTGCCTCCCGGGTTCACGCCAGTCTCCTGTCTTAGCCTCCTGAGTAACTGGGACTACAGGCGCTTGCCACAATGCCTGGCTAATTTTTGTATTTTTAGTAGAGACAAGGTTTCATCATGTTAGCCAGGGTGGTTTCCATCTCCTGGCCTCGTGATCTGCTCACCTTGGCCTCCCAAAGTGCTGGGATTACAGGTGTGAGCCACCGCGCCTGGCCCAGCCTAGCCATTTTAACGTGTATAATTCAGTGGCATTATTACCACCACAATTTTGTGTAACCATCACCACTACTTTCAAAACTTTTTCGTCACTCCAAACAGAAACCCTATACCCATTAAGCAACACTTCTCCATTCCTCCTTATCCCAGCCACTGAACCTCTAATCTACCTTCTGTCTCTAGGAATCTGTATTCTAGATACTGTATGGAAGTGGAATCACACAAGATTTGTCTTTTTGTGACTGGCTTATTTTACATAGCATAATGTTTTCAAGGTTTATCCATGGTGTATCCTGTGTTAGAATTTCCTTCCTTTTTTTCTTTTCTTTCTTCTCTTTTTTGAGACAAAGTCTAGCTCTGTCACCCAGGTTGGAGTGCAGTGGCTCGATCTCGGCTCACTGCAACCTCCGCCTCCTGGGTTCAAGTGATTCTTCTGCCTCAGCCTCCTGAGTAGCGGGGACTACAGGTGCGCACCACCATCCCCGGCTAATTTTTTGTATTTTTAGCAGAGACGCGGTTTCACCATGTTGACCACACTGGTCTCCAACTCCTGACCTCGTGATCCGCCTGCCTCAGCCTCCCAAAGTGCTAGGATTACAGGCGTGAGCCACCGCACCCGGCCGAATTTCCTTCCTTTTTAAGGCTGAAAAATATTTCATTGTTTGTATGGACCACATTTTGTTTATCATTCCATCCACCCATGGACACTTGGGTTGTTTCTGTCTTTTGGCTATTGTGAAAAATGCTGCAGTGAACATGGGGGCACAAATATGTTTGAGTCTCTGATTTACATTCTTTTGGGAATATAGGCAAAGTAGGGTTGCTGGATTATACGGTAGTTCCGTTTTTGTTTTCTCCTAGAAAGGCAGATTGCCACATGCAGCGCCTCATTTGGATGTGTCTGGAATCTTGGAAGCTTGACTACCCTACATTCTCCTACAAATGGACCTTGAGAGCTTGTTTGGAGGTTCTAGCAGGGGAGCCCAACTCCTCTCTTGGGTACAGTCGTCCCCTTCGATTGAGCCGCAGCTTTGGGAGGGACGCACATGAAACAGTGAGGAAGGAAGGGGACACTGACCTAGCCAACCAGATCAGCCGAATCAACCCTGGCAATCAGTGGGATGACAGGTGTCGCAGCCAGATCGCCCTCATATCCGGTAGTTCTACTTTTAACCTTTTGTGGAATCTCCATAGTCTTCTGCGGTGCTGCGCCATTTACATTCCCACCAACTGCGCACTTGTACATGTTTCCACTGACGCACCAAAAACTTTCATGTTGCCGGGCGCGGTGGCTCAAGCCTGTAATCCCAGCACTTTGGGAGGCCGAGATGGGCGGATCACGAGGTCAGGAGATCGAGACCATCCTGGCTAACACGGTGAAACCCCGTCTCTACTAAAAAATACAAAAAAACTAACCGGGCGAGGTGGCGGGCGCCTGTAGTCCCAGCTACTCGGGAGGCTGAGGCAGGAGAATGGTGAACCCGGGAGGCGGAGCTTGCAGTGAGCCTAGATCACGCCACTGCACTCCAGCCTGGGCGGCAGAGCGAGACTCTGTCTCAAAAAAATGTCTATCCAGGGAAACTTGCTCTCCGATGTCTTCTCCTCTGGCCACAGTAAGAGGTTTCAAAGACCCTCGTGGGTCAAGAGTAACTGTTAACTGGCCCTTCTCCCATGGGGTCCCCCCGTAGACCTCCAACTCTCAACTGGGGCGAAATGAAACGCAGGGACTGTGGGAAGGAACTGCGGTATGGGCTGGGAGAGCCCCAGGTCTCGCCCCTCGCCCAGTCTCCCAAGGGGACCCGATCCCGGACTGCACAAGCTGGGCCGCGCGGCCTCCCAGCACCCGAACCGCCCCTTCCCAGCGGCAACCAGGCTACTTCCCGACGCTCACTAGTGACGTCCCCGCCTCGCTCTGCGCGTGCGCGGCTCCGCCTCTTCGCTGCCGTTGCCAGGGCGACGGCGGGTCGTCTGCGGCCGGCAGACATCCGGGCCTGCTCCCCGCGGCTCCGCCCCGGCCCGCTCTGCCCCGCCAGCGGCAAAAAGGTCGCGTAGCGATGACGTCGCGGGGGCTTGGCCGGGCGTCGCGGACTTGGGAGATGGAGGAAAAGGAGATATTACGGCGGCAGATCCGTCTCCTGCAGGGTAGGTCCGGCCGGGGCCAGGACGCGAGTCCCCTTCTTTCCCCCTCACCTCGCGGCCGGTCTCTGTCCGCCTCGTCGAAGGGGTCGCTCACCGCCCGCGTGTTCCTGGTGGCGGCTGGTGTGGGGAACGGTAGGGTCCGCCAGGACTTGTGGGCCGGCTCAGGGCCGGGGTCAGTCCCCGGCTCCAGCTTTGTGGAGGGAGCGGTGCCGGCCCTGCGGGGGCTGCAGAGGGTGGAGGCAGGGCCATCGCTTAGTAACCCGCGGGAGGCGGCGGCCCTCCCCACCTCGGCGCCCACCCTCGCTCCCCGCGCCCCACTGCGGGACTGGGACTGGTTCATGGGTCATTTCGGCAGAGCAGGCTCCGGGCGCACGCGGGTTCTTTTCTTGACGCCCATTTTTTTTTTGTTTGTTTTGTTTTTTTGAGACAGAGTGTTGCTGTTACCCAGGCCAGGGTGCAGTGACGCTATCTCGGCTCGCTGCAACCGCCGCATCCCGGGTTCAAGCGATTCTCCTGCCTCAGCCTCCCGAGTCGGTGGGATTACAGATATGCGCCACAACGCCCGGCTGATTTTTGTATTTTGAGTAGAGACGGGGTTTCACCATGTTGGCCAGGTTGGTCTCTAACTCGCGACCTCAGGTAATCCACCCACCTGGGCTTCCCAAACTGCTGGGATTACAGGCATGAGCCACCGCTCCCAGCCTCGACGCCCAGTTTTGATGCCCCTTTTCTCCAAACAGTCACACTTCCCTTGCATTTCAGGCGCAGACTCAACAGGCTTCAGCTTCCACACTTAAACATTAAAAAACCCAAATTGGTGTTTCTAAACTTAAAAAAAAAAAAATCCATGTACGGACGCAATGGCCCACGCCTGTAATCCCAGCACTTTGGGAGGCCATGGCAGGAGGATGGCTTGAGCCCGGGAGTTTGAGACCATCCTGGGCAACATGACGAGACCCCGTCTCTACAGAAAAATTTTTAAAAATGAAATGGGCGTGGTGGCTTGCGCCTGTAGTCCCAGCTACTCAGAGGTGGAAGGTTCGCTTGTGCCCAGGAGGTCCCGGCTGCAGTGAGCTGTGATTGGGCCACTGCACTCCAGCCTGGGCAACAGAGATAAGCCAAATAAAATAAATAAAAAAAGCCAAATAACATCTCAAATAAAAAGCCAAAAACAACCCAACAAAAAAAACTAACAAAAATTAAAACTCCTTTTTGCTTTTACTCTCACAAAGGGAAGACTTAAGGATTGGGAAAGTGTGTATGGATAAGAGGCCAGGTGGACTGCCTCCCACTTGGGGACACTTCTTGGGCTCCCATCACACCTGCTCTGGCGTGTCACCACGTCTGGACATGGCTTTCTGTGTCCCCAGGGGCAGGGCCTGTGGTGGGGGAATGCTGATGACTGGGAGGCTGACTGCTGCTAGTTTGCTGGTTGAGTCGGAGCACTCCTGGCTGCTGCTGCCCTTGCTTGTGTTCCTGGCCCTCCTGCACCGGGATAGCTATCCAGGGACTTATTTGGAAAGTCCTGTGATTGTGTCAGTTTACTGCAGTAGGACTCTAGCCCATTGCTCTCTCCTCTTCTGCAGGGAAGACTGTGACGTCTGGCAGGGCAATGGTCTCTGCTCCTAGTATTCTTTTTTCCTGTTGTCAGGCATGGCGTCCTCAGGAGTGTCAGTTCTGTTACCCTTAGTGGAGTGACTCCTTTCCATCTGTAGGCAAGCCAGAGGGCCTGCGCGGCCGACTTGTCCCCTCTGATTCAAACAGTGCAGAGGGGATCGTTGCGATTCTCTTCAGACTGAGTGATACTTCTCATCAAAGGACTGTGGACTCAGTAGACCAGCAAATAAGGGTTGTACCACATGGTTCATTTTTGTGTTAAGCAGGTGGAAGTAGGATTGAAGTGGAGCTGTTGGAGAAAAGGCTCATAGAAGTGACAGGCCCAGGTGACGCGGACTGAGTTGTCAGTGAGTCCCAGGTGCTGGGGGCTGTGCCTCCTGAAACCAGCAGGGGCTCAGAAGTGAGATGAGATCTGGGGGTATCTTGCCAGCTGATGCCCTTCCAGGGTAGTCATGATTGTTACGGTTACCCTCTGGCTAACTGAGCCTGTGGTTCTGTCTTCTCAGGTCTAATTGATGACTACAAAACCCTCCATGGCAATGCCCCAGCCCCTGGTACCCCAACAGCTTCTGGGTGGCAGCCACCCACTTACCACAGTGGCAGGGCTTTCAGTGCCCGCTACCCTCGTCCAAGCCGGAGGGGCTACTCCTCACACCATGGGCCTTCGTGGCGCAAGAAATACTCCCTCGTGAATCGGCCCCCGGGACCCTCAGACCCACCTGCCGACCCTGCTGTGCGGCCGTTGCACGGGGCCCGGGGGGGCCAGGCTCCTGTCCCGCAGCAGCACATCCTTGGGAGACAGGTCCAGCTCAGTCAAGGTCAGAACGTGGTCATCAAAGTTAAACCACCATCAAAGTCTGGCTCTGCCAGTGCTTCAGGGGCCCAGCGGGGCTCTTTGGAAGAATATGAGGACACCCCCTGGAGTGACCAAAGGCCCCGGGAAGGTGAAGGTGAGCCCCCTCGGGGACAGCTGCAGCCCTCGAGACCAGCAAGAATCAGGGGGACCTGCAATGTGGAAGATCCTCTTCTGGTCTGCCAGAAGGAGGCCGGTAAGCCCAGGGTGGTGAAATCAGTGGGCAGTGTGGGCGACAGCCCCCGGGAGCCCCGCCGGACAGTCAGCGAGAGCGTGATTGCCATCAAGGCGAGCTTCCCATCCTCCGCTCTGCCCCCACGCGCTGGCGTGGCCCCCGGCCGGAAGCTGGGTTCTCATTCCGTGGCCAGCTGTGCTCCACAGCTCCTTGGGGACAGGAGAGTAGATGCTGGCCACGCAGATCAGCCAGTTCCGTCAGGCTCAGTGGTGGGCCCAGCCAGACTGGCCTCAGGACCCAGGCAGGCCCGGGAGGCCTCGCTGGTTGTGACCTGTCGAACTAACAAGTTCCGGAAAAACAACTACAAATGGGTGGCTGCCTCCGCGAAGAGTCCCCGGGCTGCTCGGAGGGCCCTCAGTCCCAGAGTGGCTGCAGAGAATGTGTGCAAGGTCCCTGCTGGCACGGCAAACAAGGTGGAGAAGCCGCAGCTCATAGCTGACCCAGAGCCCAAGCCCAGGAAGCCAGCCACGTCCTCCAAGCCAGGGTCTGCCCCCAGCAAGTACAAGTGGAAGGCCTCCAGCCCCTCTGCCTCCTCCTCTTCCTCCTTCCGTTGGCAGTCAGAGGCCGGCAGCAAGGACCATGCCTCCCAGCTCTCCCCAGTCCTGTCTAGGTCCCCGCCGGGGGACAGGCCAGCCGTAGGACTCAGTGGCTTGAAGCCCGTCTCTGGGGAGACCCCACTTTCGGCTTACAAAGTGAAGAGCCGCACCAAGATCATCCGGAGGCGGGGCAGTACAAGGTGGGCATCTCGGCCGGCTGCGGTGGAGTGTGAGGGGCTGTGAGGAGGGTTTGTTTGGCACCCCGATGGATCTTCTGAGCTCGGAGCTTTGCCTGCAGTTGGGTTCACGTTTCCAGCAAGAAATGAGGCAGGAAGTGCTGCTGTGGTGGTTTGGGCTAGCCTGGGGCACAGAGTGAGGGGGCAGGTTTCCCATCCCTCATGCTGCTGGCAAGCCCATGCTTTCTCCCGCTGGTGAGAGACAGCAGCTTCCATTCCAGTTGCACAGGGTTCACAGAGGGAAGGCTTTGGGCCAGGCCAGGCGCAGGGGGAGTAGCTCCCAGGGACCAGCCCAGGGTCCATGTGTCCCCAGGGGGATGGTGAGACAGTGAGAGCAGGTGTCTGCCCCTGGCCTGGAGCTGCCAGCCACAGGTCTGTGCTGGGAGGTGGACCAGGGCTCTGGGCCCTGCCAGGGGTGTCTGGTGTTTCCTTCCTGCCCTGTGTCTAGGGCTAGGGCTTGAGACCTGGCCTTTGCTGGCCCCCAGGCTGAGGACTGCTCCTGCTGGGCTGATGGGCGGGGGCCAGGAGCTGCTGGTAGGCGGGAGCCTCCTTGGGCGTTCCTGGCTTTGGGCTCTGTGGCCTGCCTCGCGGAGTGCTGAGGCTGCGGTTGGCCTCTGGTCCCAGGGCGACCAGATTGGTGTTAGGTCCCGGCCCCCTTGGCTAGGCAGCCAGGCGGAGTCACTCACTTGCTTGGCACACTTCTCTCCCGGCCTCCACCTTTGTGGACTTGTGATGAGACTGAGAGATGGTGTCATGGCGCAGTGCTTGGTCTGGGCTCAGGGACTCCATCAGGTTGGCAGCTAAGGTGGCAGCTGCACCTGCTGGGCAGAGGGTGGAGGTCCTGCCTTCGTCATCAGACACAGTGGCGCGCACTGTCTTGGAAGGCACCTCCTTGCTGCACACCCCTGCTGTCTGGTCTAGGTCGCTGGCTCGTGTAGCTCATTCTTTCTGGCCCTGCTCCCCGAGACAGGTGCTGTCTTGAGGCACATGGGCACCTGGCTCCCACTCCTGGCTGTTTCTTGGTGGCAGCTCTGCTCTAAACCATGCTGGCAGCTCCCTCTGTCCAGGAAGTGTGGAGAGGGAGTGCGGAGAAGCTGCCCCCTTACTGAGGGGCTCGGAAAGCCACGTGGGGCTGGTGGCCGCTCTCCTCAGGGATGCTGGCCCTTCCCTTTGCCCCATGCAGGGACTCCTCTGGCCTGGGTAGATGGGGAAGGGGTGGACGTGTGTGTGGGGACAGAGTGCTGAGGCCCGTCTGTTCTCCCTGGGAGCATGGTAGCCTGCCCTAGTTCTGGGGTCATCTGGGATTGTGGATCCAAGCCTGCCGCCTCAGCCTGGCTGTGGAGGGTGGGCAGAGCTGCCATGGGTTGAGGGAGGCAGGGTCCGGAAAGGACCCGATGTGGCCGGGTCCTGGCCTTCAGGAGCTGCTCCCATGCTCCTCGGGTCCTGGTGAGGAAGGGTAGGTGGGCAGAACCCCCAGGGCTTGTTGAGAGCTGCCTGTATTTTGTCTCCACAGCCTTCCTGGAGACAAGAAAGGCAGCCCCGCACCTGCCACCACCGCCAAGAGCCATCTCAGCCTCCGGCGGAGACAGGCCCTCCGGGGGAAGAGCAGCCCTGTCCTGAAGAAGACCCCCAACAAGGGCCTGGTACAGGTCACCACGCACCGACTGTGCCGCCTGCCTCCGAGCCGGGCCCACCTCACCACCAAGGAAGGTATGCTGGGAGCAGGGGCGCTGGGTACTGGGGCTGGGCATGCCTGCACTGGATCTGCTGGCCTGTTAGGAGCCATGGGCACCTTCCCTGCCTTATGCTGTTAGAGGCCCTGGCTGGGCGGGCACTGCCTGGCAGACGGTGGTGGTGGGCTGGCGGGTAGAGGAGAGGGCCCGGGTGCTGCGCCCTGCAGTCTGGGTGTGGGATGTGCTGCTAGGCAGGCGCTGTGGCCTCTTCTGTGTGTCTCTTGGTATGGACCCAGCTGCGTCCCTCCTGAGGGAGGAGGGGCGGCAGCTGCTGAGCCCTTAGGCAGGGGTGAAGCCCTCACTTGTGCTGTGCTGGGCACCCCCAGGCCTCTGCCTCCTCCAGGGCCCTTCTGTGCTCAGCTGGCTGGGGCTGCAGGTCTGCCTGCCCTGCCCTTTCTGAGTGTCACATGGTGCTGTGCGAGTGTTTTGAGCGGCCTGAAAGAATTGGTCTGGTCTCCCGCCGTACCACTCTGAGTGCACCCGGTCCTGCCTGGAGAGAAGTGGTCTGAGCTCCTGAGGGCCCCTGTGGTGGTCGGGGAAGGTCCCGGCCTGCAGAGAAGTGGTCTGAGCCCCTGTCGCGGCCGGGGAAGGCCCCGGCCTGGAGATTGTGGGGTGTAGCGCCTTTGAGGTTGACCCCCACTGCGGTGATGGTGCCGACACACTGGGGGAGCAGCCTCCAGGCGGGCACGTGGTTGGGGGTATGTGGTGAGAGTCTAGCCCTTGGGTGTGGCACCCCCAGACACTGTAAGGGTCAGCGTGGAGCCACGTTTGTCCGTGTGCACCTGGTCCCGTGTGACTCTGTGGCTCCCCTGGGTGCGTTAGGGCAATGGCTTCCTGAGCTCGTGTCTGTGACATCTGGAGAAGGTGGGGTGTTGGGGATTGAGCAGGCTTGGACCTGGGCACTCCGACTGGGGACTGGTGCTCAGAAATCTAGCCAAGGCTGGCGTGGTTGCTCACGCCTGTAATCCCAGCTCCTTGGGAGGCCAAGGTGGGAGGATCACTTGAGGCCAGGAGTTTGAGACCAGCCTGGCCAACATGGCAAAACCCCGTCTCTACCAAAAATACAAAAATTAGCTGGGCATGGCGGCACATGCCTGTAATTCCAGCTACTCGAGAGGCTGAGGCAGGAGAATTGCTCAAGCCTGGGAGGTTGCAGTGAGCTGAGATCGCGCCACTGCACTCCAGCCTGCAGCCTGGGCGACAGAACAAGACTCTCTCTAAAAAAAAAAAAAGAAACCCATTCAAGCATACTATCATCTAGGGAGGCTTCAGAAGACTGTGGAAGGAGCTGGGCCTGGGCAGAGCCAAGAGTCATATGGGGGCTGCCACGGGAGGGCAGGGCGTGTGGTTCCAGATGGAGGACTGAATGGGGCGATGCAGCCGGGTGTTGCAGCATGGGGAAGGGGGGGCAGGCGAAAGTGAGGCTGGGGGCGCTGGTCGGCTGTCCCCTATTAGCAGACACCTGCTGCATGCCAGAACACGTGGATTTCATCCTGGTGACAGGGAGCAAGCAGGGACCCATGTGGTCCCTGGTGGCCACAGTGAGGTGGCCGGATGGGGGTTAGGTCGTGGGCTTGTCTGGGAGTGGATAGTAGGGTTGGCTTGGACAGTTGGCAGTGTCCCCTGGTCACCTGGGGAGGAGGGGTTGAGGAGGCGTCCAGCTCTGGGAGGCCAGGAGGGGCTGCTGAGCCCTAGGAGGCCGAGGCTTACAGATGGCATGGTGGTTGGGGTGAGAGGCTCCCCACTCGGTGCAGGGTCAGCCCTGCTCACCTGGCCTGCTCCCTCTTCGGGCCTCTAGTAGAGTGGGGCATAGGCAGGGGATGGGGGAGGCTGCTTCCGGCTGATGGGGCCTTGCTCGGCACCCCCTGGACTCCTCTCGGAAGGAGTGTGGGCTTGGGAGGCCACCAGCTTCACCGGCTGACCATTGCGGAGTGCACGGCTGTGGGGCTGCTGCGGTCCTGCCTCACTAGGGGGAAGGGTGTAATTGATCTCATCTTTTTTTTTTTTTTTTTTAATAATTTTTTAGAAACAGGGCCCTGCTTGCCTCCCAGGCTGGAGTACGGTGGTGCAGTCACGGCTCACTGCAGCCTCAACCTCCTGGGCTCAAGTGACCCTGCTGAATAGCTGGGACCGCAGGTACCGGTCACTACGCCTAGCTAATTTTTACTTTTTTTGTAGGGACAGGGTCTTGCTTTGTTGCCTAGGCTGGTCTTGAACTCCTGGGCTCACGGGATCCTCCTGCCTTAGTCTCTTAAAGTGCTGGGATTGGCCGGGCGCAGTGGCTCAAGCCTGTAATCCCAGCACTTTGGGAGGCCGAGGCGGGTGGATCACGAGGTCAGGAGATCGAGACCATCCTGGCTAACATGATGAAACCCCGTCTCTACTAAAAATACAAAAAAACTAGCCAGGCGTGGTGGCGGGCGCCTGTAGTCCCAGCTACTCGGAGGCTGAGGCGGGAGAATGGCGTGAACCCGGGAGGTGGAGCTTGCAGTGAGCCGATATCACGCCACTGCACTCCAGCCTGGGCGACAGAGCGAGACTCCGTCTCAAAAAAAAAAAAAAAAAAAAAAGTGCTGGGATTACAGGTGTGAGCCACTGTGCCCAGCCAAACTCATAAAGACCAGTGTGAAGCTGGGTGTGGTGGCTCACACCTGTAATCCCAGCACATTGGGAGGCTGAGGTGGGCGGATCACCTGAGGTCAGCAGTTCAGGACCAGCCTTGGCAACATGGCAAAACCCATCTCTACTAAAAATACAAAAATTAGCCGGGCGTAGTGGCAAGCGCCTTAATCCCAGCTACTTGGGAGGCTGAGGCAGGAGAATCACTTGAACCCAGGAGGCAGAGGTTGCAGTGAGCGGAGATCTCCAGCCTGGGTGACAGAGTGACATTTTGTCTCAAAAAAAAAAAAAAAAAGACCAGTGTGACAACTGCATGGAGTGAGAGGAGAGGGTCCTGTGTGAGGAAGGGGTGGGGGTGGGGAAGGCGTCCCCCTGACTTACCCACCATTGGCCCATCTGGCAAGCACAGTTGAGTCACTGTGCCTGGCAGCCTGCTGGCTCCTGGGGTACTGCAGTGAAGGTGAAGAGATGATGAGGCTGGAGCCGCCTTCCAGTGGTGGAGACAGGCAGCCACCGGAGTGCTTGTACATCAGCCAGAAAGGTGCTTCTGGGTGGAAAATGCCTTCTGAGGAACAGGCAGGGGGATAGCACAGGACCAGCTGCAGAGAGGTGGTCGGCGAGTGGGAGGGCTTCTCTGAGGAGGTGACCTGAGCAGAGAGGAGCGAATAGGGCTCAGCTCTGTAGGCTGAGATGGAGGTGGGAATGAGCTTGCTGCGTTCTGGAGCACGAGGAGGCTGTGGGGCCGGTTCTGGAGCACGAAGAGGCTGTGGGGCCGGTTCTGGAGCACGAGGAGGCTGTGGGGCCGGTTCACCGTCTGGGAGTGTGGCTTGGAGGGGGTGGAGCCAACGGGGCAGAGGGACCAGGTCCCAGGAAAGGGTCTTGTAGGCCACAGGAGGCAAAGGGGGGTTGGTTCTGGTTACGTTGGGAAGCCAGGGAGGGACAGGGGAGGACCCTGGGAGGGGAAGGTCCAGGGCCCCAGGGTGTCTGGCAGGCCTGAGCAGGCAGTGAGTCAGGAGGGCCTGTGTGCGAGGCTGTGGACGCCAGGCCAAGGAGCAGAGTCCACACGCTCTCAAGCGGGCAGGGAGCCCATGGCGATGTGTGCAGAGGTGAGAGGCCGAGCCTGCATCTTGGCCTGGTCACTCAGGCAGCTGATCCCAGAGACAACCACTGCAAGACTCCAAGCTGGCCGCAGGGGCAATGGGCATGGCCGGGGCATCTGCTGAGGTGGGAGGCTGGGGCCCGGGAAGCTGGTGAGTGGCTCCCCGAGGCGCCCTCCCGCAAGGCCCACCATCTCCCTCCCTGCTTGCCTAAGAACTGAGGCTTGCCTGTCCTCAGCCCTGGTCAGGTGGGCTTCTGGTCTGGGCCCAGCTTTGTTTCGTTTAACACTGCAGTGCCCTGGTGAGCCAGTGAGCCCTCCCGCGTGGCCAAGGCCTCCATCGGCCGGGGCGTTCCTTCCTGGATGCTGGGGTTGTGTGGGCTGTGGGTGGGGCCGCCAGGTGGGGCTGCTCCTTCGTTTGGCTGTTTGGAGTTTTCTTTCCCCATTTTCTGCCCAGCAAAAGCTTAGTTCCAGCTCTACCTCTCCTCTTCAAGGAGAGGGCAGTGTCCCAGTGTCCAGATGGGGACGACTGCCCTGTGGGCTCCTGCACTGGGGACCGGCTTCTGAAAGCTGCCAGGCAGCCCTGCTGCCCCGTCCCTCCCCCGCCACACTTCAGCCTTGCCGTGCGGCCCAGTGGCCAGCAGAGGGCGTGCTTGCCCCTCCTATCCCCTCTGTCCGCCCTTTTTTGGTAATTGATCGCCTAATTTCTTCTTTATGTGAAAGAAAGCAGATATCAAGTAATTTGCAGCAATAACCTGCTAATGCTGGGCCAGTATTGAAACTCCCTTGTTCATTTCAAGTGGCAGATAAAACGCTAATACATGATTATCCTTGCAAATTGGATTATTTTAAATAACCAAAAGGCTACGGCCAGGAGAAAGCGATCCCATCTCCCCTGAGTTACTATTGCAGCGTAATTGCCGCGTTCAATCAATTTCCCTGGCATTAGAAATTCCATCACAATCAACATTAAGCTTTATTCATTGTGATGGCTAAGAGCCGGGCCATTTCTCCTCTTTTTCTTAACTGGCAAAATTAATCAGGGAAAAGATTTTAAACATTTACCCGTGCGAAAGAGGTCAGCCCTGCCACTATATTGCTCAGCAGATAAGGGGGCTAATAAAAAGAAAATTGAATTACTAATGATCACCAAGAACAGAGTATATAAAACCTGGCCATCGCCAGTTCAGGAAAAGGGAGAATCAATTTTCTTGGGACAAGGTGCGTTCATTTTTTATTTTGGCGCATATTATCAGCAATTTAATTTGAGAGGCATAAACAGGAGGAAACAGTTAGGGAATAATGAGCCTGGAGGTGTAAAGTGCCGCAGGATATATGCTGTACACAATTTATTTGGCACAACAGATAATCGCTTTAATTGAATTCAAAAGTGCATTGTTCAGCAGCAGCGTGGCGGCTCACGCCTGGGGACTGAGACTGTTAGGAAGGCTCCAGTCTGACTCCTCGGTGCCTTTTCTCCCCTGCCCTCTCCTGGCCCTGCGAAGTCCTCTGGGCCTGGAGTCAGACCTTGGCTGGGGTGGGGCAGGGGATTCCTGGGGGTCTCTCCCTCTGCCGTCAGTGTGCCCCTTGCCTTCCGTTTCTTCCTTTCCTTTTCTCCTGGGGATGGGTCTGTTGGCAGCTGGGGGATGAGAATGTGAGACACTGGCCGGGCGCCGAGGCTCATGCCTGGAATCCCAACACTTCGGGAGGCTGAGGCGGGTGATTACTTGAACCCAGGAGCTCAAGACCCGCCTGGGCAAAGTGGCAAAACCCCATCTCTACAAAAAACGCAAGAATTACCTGGGCGTGGTGGCACATGCCTGGAGTCCTAGCTACTCGGGAGGCTGAGGTGAGAGGATCACTTAGGTCTGGGAGGTTGAGGCTCTAGTGAGCCATGATCGCACCACTGCACACTGCAGCCTGGGTGACAGAATGAGACCTTGTCTCAAAAAAAAAAAAAAAAAAAAAAGAAGCTATAAGACAGCCCCAGAAGGGCGGCCTGGGCGAGTAGCCTTTGCTGGAGGCTGCAGTAGAGACCTGCCTGGGTTGATCGGTCTCTGGTGGACCGGTGCTGGAGAGGGCATTTGGGCAGAAGAGATGAAAACCTTTTCGGAGTCTGAACATGGGGTCCTGCCTGCCACTCATGTAACTGTGGCAATTAGTGCTCTTGGTGTGCAGTGTTTACAGAACACACAGCTGAGCCATGTGGCCAGGCCCTCACTCTGGTGCGGGGGATGCGAGGCCAGCTTCGTGGTACGTCCTCCTGGGGCCCGTTGCTGTGCTCGGCCACTCTGGGATGACAGGCATGACTCCCTAAGCCTAGCCGGCCTGTGCAGAGGAACGCTGTCCAGGCTGTACACTCCAGGCCAGGCCAGAGTGAGGGCCAGCTCTCCCACCCACCCCAGTGCGCCCAGGCTGAGGAGCTTCTTGGTGGCGGGAGGTGATGGAACTCCTACCAGCCACATGGAAGCATCTGCTCTTTTATGCCAAGGAAAAGTCGTGGTAGGTGGGTAGGCAGTGGTGTCGTCATCTGCTGGGGTGGCAGGGCCCCCTCTGCTTCACCCACCCAGGATGGTGGATGCATGCCATTGGCCTGCCCCCTTACCCCATGGCCTGGAATGAGCCCAAGGCCCTGCCTGGGAAGCAGCCACCTTCCCAGACTTGTTGCCAGTGTGCTGGGTGAGGGTGTGGGCCTGGCAGGTCCTGGGCACACCTGTGGTGGACAGAAAGGGCCTGGCTTACATGGTGGTCTCGTGTGGACAACCAGGCTGGGTCGAGGCCTGCTGGCTGCCCAGGCTTTGACAGGTGCCAGGCCAGGCATCTGCCTCTGGCCCAGAGCTTGCTGCACAAAAGGCGATTCCTACCCATCCCTCAGTTCGCTGTGCCGGCCCCAGGGTGTGGAGGAACTGCTGTCAGCATTCGCAGACGAGAAGTGGAGTCTCCACTCACCCCAGGTCACTGGCAGAAAGGGCAGGCGTGGGTCTTGGACCCTCCTCTGGTGTCACCAGGTGCCAGGGCTGCCCCACCCGGGTGAGTCTTTTGGGGCCTGGATGCCTATTCCCTGCGTCCGAGTTTCTCTGAGGAAGTGCTTAGGGATACGCCGTGTGAGCTGTTGGCCCTCAGCCCCTCCCTGCCACCAGGTGGTTGTCGTGGCTTCCCCCAGCCCCAGAGCGGGACCCAGAGTGGGACCTGAGGGGCTGGGGTCCCTCAGGCACATGGGCTAGAGGGTGAGGATACTGGGTCTCACCCTCTAGCCCTGGCAAAGCCAAAGGCAGCTCCCAGGAGCCCTGGCCGTCCGCCCAGTCCTTTGTGGGGTCTCCCCTGACTGTGGTGCGACTTTTCCACGAACACTGCCTCCTGACTGCTGGGTCTCGGAAGGGCCTGCCTTGGCGGCTGTTCATGGGACCCCTCTGAGTCCTGGGGCCCTCCTGTGTCCTGGAGTCCTCCCTGTGCACGTGGTCATTTCTGTGTTGCCTCCCGGTACCTTGGAGAGGGGTGGTTTGCCAGGCAGCCCTGGCATCAGAGGCCCGGGTGGATTCTGCACCCAGCCCGTGCTGTGGCTTTGCACTGTTTGGCCACAGATGCTTACGGGGATGTCACTGAGCGGGCACCAGCTTGGAAGTGTGGTGGCCCCTCTGCCTCTGTCCCCAGCGGCTTCTCCCAGTGACCCCCGCAGCCTGTGGATTCCAGTGCATGGGAAAAACCCAACTGCTTTCTCTCAACTGGCCCTGCCCCCACCGAAGACCCTCTGTAGCTCCAACCAGGCCCAACCTCTGGCCAGGCTCCTCCCCCACCCTTAGGGGTACACAGTTTGCTCCCCTCATTCGGGAGTCTGTGAGGTGGGCCATGGTCCACCCTGCCAGGCCAGCTCCTCTAAGATTGCGTCCCAGCCGCCCCGCCACCGTGGGCATTCCTTCCTCCTGCCTCATGTTTTGTATTGCAGGAATTGCCGGATTATTGTCCGTCCTGTCCGTAGGAAGGTGCTGTGGGCAGCACCCTGGCTGCCCTGTGTGCACTTGAGCCTCAGGCTGTGGCAGCTCCTGGTGTGGGTGAGGCGCCCCCTCCCAGAGGACTGGGCCTGGGCAGAAGGGAGGGCCTCGCTCCTTCAGGAGACCCCATGGGCAGGCCTTGAGCAGGAAGGCGGGGCAGTCACCATGCTGAGTGGGCAACCGAGGGGTGAGGGCCTGGCAGAGGGCTGCCCACCAGGAGGAAAAGCCGCAGGGTTCCCTGCCCCGACACTGTCCTGCCCCCTTTGAGATGCACAGGGTGGTGGAGGTTGGCGGCGCACTCGGAGGCTCAGTGAGCAAGTGGGCAGGGTGCCACCAGCCTCGAGCCCCGGCCTCCAGCGGAGGGGCTGGTTTCTGTGCCATCCGAGCTGCAACCTCCTGTGCCAGGCTGCTGGGAGGCCTTTCTGAGCCTGGCGGTCTCCCCAGGAGGCTGGCCGTGGCTGGGACGTGAGGCATCGGTGGAGCCCTGACCTGCTGCACAGAGCCTGAGAACAGAAGCCTGACCGTGGAGGGCTCTGTCGCCGCCTGGCCCAGGCGTGGGCGCTGGCCCCACAGCCCCTCGGCAGTGCCACCTGGCTTCTGTGGTGAGCTGGCCGGGTCTGGGTCCCAGCCTTGTGGGGAGCTGGAGCGCTGTGGTCAGGAACAAGATGGCTCCCCTGCCCTGCGCAGAGATGAGTGGCGGCTCCTGAGGAGGCAGGAGTGCCCAGGGCCCGAGGCGCACCACAGGGTGGGTGCCAGGGTGGGCTTACTGTGTCTTGGCAGTGGGGGAGGGTGCCAGGGGCAGAGGGGCCAGAGACTCTCCCATGGCCCCAGCGAGAGTGAGGGGCAGGCACCCTGCCCCATGCTGCTAGGTACGGGAGAGCAGCCCTGTGTCCGGTGCTGGAGGCTTGGATCTTTGCTGGATGCCAGGAGGCAGGGTTATGAGCCCCCAGGCGTGATGCGGGCATGGCCTGGCGGGAGACTTTGGCCCTGTCTGTCCGTTCTCCTTGCTGGTGCTCGGTTCCGTATCTGTGAATGGGGTCGAGAGTGTTTGCCGTGGGGCTGGGTGTTTGTTGTGGGGCTGGGCGTTTGCCGTGGGGCTGGGTGTTTGCCGTGGGGCTGAGCGTTTGCTGTGGGGTTGGGCGTTTGCCGTGGGGCTGGGTGTTTGCCGTGGGGCTGAGCGTTTGCTGTGGGGTTGGACGTTTGCCGTGGGGTTGGGCGTTTGCCGTGGGGCTGGGCATTTGCCGTGGGGCTGGGTGTTTGCCGTGGGGCTGGGCGGTGCTTTCGGGTGCTGTGGCCCGGTGTGGTGTTCCAGCTGGGCTGCGCTGGCGGGGCCAGCATTGCCCACCTGGGAGGCTCTGCCTGGCGCCTCTGGGGTGTGTGATCCAGCATTGCTTGCTGTGTGCAGCGGGGCTGTTCGATTTTACTGTGGTGAACCCCGTGAAAGGGCATGAGAGCAGTTAGATCTGGAGTCCTGCTTTCATAAGGGAAAAAGAAAATGCTGAATTAGGCTTCAGGAAAGGCAGCCACAGCGATCCTTGAATCTTGCATAAATTATCAGGCATGCCGGAGGCCTCCAGTTTTGCGTGTGTTGTGGCTGTGCTAATTAATTACTCCACAGAACTGGCATGGGGTTGCGTGTGTGCCGTGGTGGTGCTGCACTGCACTGTGGGCGCAAAGCTGAAGATCTGGGCTGCCTGGGCAGGGTGGCGTTCTCAGGAGAGCCAGAACTCACACTGCCGTAGGACGCTGGGTCCCCAGACTGGGGACAGCTTGGGCTGGTCCTTTTGTTGAATGGATTGAGATAGTCCTCTTGTCCCTCTCCTCCCAGCCCAAGGCTGCCACGTCCCTCTAATCACATGTCTTGTCAGACTTTGAATCAAGTGCAGGACACCCCGGGTGGGTCCCTCACCCTGGTGGCCTCTCTCAGGAGTCCACCAGGCAGTGGGTGTTGGGGTGCAGGACACAGGCTCTCTCATCACCTGCCAACCCCCACCACGCAGCCAGGGGCATGCTGCCGAGTGCTCGGGTGACTGGTGGGCATGGCACAGGGCCGTCCCAGTGGCCACCCCTGCTGGCCTGGTCCTCTTCCCACTCTGCCGGCGTGTGCTCTTCCTGTGACCGGCCTCTGGGGTCTGTCTCCAGGCACAGCCAGCAGGGCTTATGCTGCCTGCCTCCTGGCGGTGTCTTTTCGCCAGCTCTCGGTTCTCCCACTGGAGTAACGGGGGCATGGCTCTGCCAGCCTCAGCTGGCCTCCCGTTGAGGGGCTGGGGAGTGGGTGTGGCTCTGGGCACTGAGGCGGCTTCCCAGCTGGGGATGAGTGTGGCCTGCGCCTTCTGGGATTTGGCCCCTTCTCCGCATGGGGTCAGGATGTTGCTGGGCCCCCGTGTAGGCCCCTGCTGGGGCTGCAGCCTTCTGCGCCCCATCTGCTGCCCATAAGTGGCCCCTGCCAGCCTCCTCTGTCTCTCCACCTTGACCCTTGCCTGAGGGCACCTGCTGTGGTGCCACAGGTGGGTCGTGGCAAAGCTGGGTGTGGTCAGAGTCCATGTGGACTTGGGCATCGTCTGGGAACCCTGGGATCCCACTGGTTGTTTCCCCCTGCACCAAGTCTGATCATGTTCTGGGCGGGGTCCTGTTGGGCCGGAAGTCCTGGTTCCCCAAGGGGTCTCCTGCTTGGCACCAGCAGCAGTACTGGGAGAGGAAGTAGCCCCAGCCCAGTGTTTCCTGCCCACAGACACCTGGTCTTCCTGCCACTCATCCTCCAGAGCTGGCCCTGCCCTTGCTCACTGGGCATCTGCTGAGCTCTGGGGCTATGTTGGGACCGTGACTGGTGGGCCAGCCCAGCGAGGCCCTGATGGCATGGGTGTGACTCTTGGTGGGAGGTGCTGGGCTCTTGCCTGATGGCAGACAGAGAATGTCCAGCCAGGGTCTCTCCAGGGCCTCTCCCACTGGACCCCCACTGAAGTCAGTGCCCTCTGTGGCCCACTGGGGCAGCAGCCTGCATCCTAGCATGGGTTTCAGTGCGGCCCTGCGTGGACTTGAACTATAGTGGCTGTGAGGGTTCTCCAGGTCCCCCACATCTTCAGCGCCAGTGCCAGCACCCTGGGCTCTGGGCCAGCTGCAGGCTGATGCCACTGAAGCGGGGACAGTGCCAGGCCCAGGCAGAACGTCAGGCTTGGGGTTGTGTGGCAGGCATGGCATCCAGATGGGTGGGGAGACCTCCTGGGAGAGTGGTGCACAGGCACTGCCTGCTCCCGTGGCCTGGCCCATTCCCTGTCCTCCTGTCCCATCCTGTCCCTTGGTACAGATCTGCTGCAACCATTGGCCAGCCCTGGTCCCTGCGTGTGTGCTGAGTGGTGGAATCCCAGCTGGCCAAGCTGTGCTTCCCGTAGAGAGGTGCATGGGAAGGCATAGCAGGAAGACCAGGGCTGTCTGTGGCACCCTTGATTGGAGCCCCCTCTTTCCAGGGCTGAGTCCAGTGACCGCAGTCTCTGGTCCGTGTCCTCGTGGGAGCAGGGCGACATGCAAGGAGCCCCTCAGGATGGGCCCCAGGGACGCTCCTGTCCCCGCTCCCAGCTGAGACCTCTTCTTTCCGTGCTCTGGGGTCCCTTGGGTGGCTCTGCCTTGGGAGGGACACAGAGTCTCTGGGCCCAGCTGTTCTGGAAAGGGCAGGGCCACATGTCTCTCTTCAGGGCTTCTAGATGGCCACGGGAATCCTGAAGAGGAGACCGCGGCCATGCCCGTGCCTGCGCCACCTGCCACCCCTCAGGGCCCTCCTTTCTGGTCCGCCTGCCGTGGCTGTCCAAGGCCGTGCCGACCCTGCTGTCAGGAGCTTTCACTCGGCAGGAGGCTGGCACTGTCACCAGCTCCTGGGGTAGCCTCAGGCCAGGCCAAGCGCTGCTGGGAGGTGCCACCCAGGCCAGAAGAAGCCAAGCACTTGCCACGGCCGTCTGGCCCGGCTGGACGGCGAAGTGCGACTGTGCGTGGCCTGGGCCTCGGGGCTCGCAGAGAGAGCAGATGGAATTTCAGAGGATTCTGTAGCTGGATATGATGACCGTAAACTTAGCAGCTTCTAGATGTTAAGTGTCAAGTTGTCTGTTGGTTTGCTTGAGTGTGTGTTACGGATCCCTGGTCTCGGAGATCAGCCCAGGGGCCCCAAGCTCCCTCTGGCGCCTTTGATCCGGGGGCTGGCAATGGTCTACACCCAGGCCAGGGACTGGCGTGGCACATGTGTGGCTTCTGCCGCTGGCTGGTCTGCGCAGCATGGACATGGAGCTTGGGCTCGGGACAGAGCGTGGCCGGCAGGTCCCCTGCTGTGGGGTTTTGTGTGCAGAAGCATCAGCTGCCCTCCCTATTCCTCTCGTTCCCCCAGGGAGCTGAAGCCCAGGGCCAGGCAGCCACCAGTGCAGCACAGCGCAGCTCACTCCCCTTTGCCTCGAAGGTGCTGCCCAGTGCAGGTGTCAGGTGTGCGCCTGGAGCTCACAGGGGCCAGTCTCCTCCCCCAGGGCCAGGGACCGGCTGCTGTTGGCCCCTTCCTTGACCCACCTTTGTGTGGCTTGCCTGCTGCTAGCGTGATGGCTTGGGGGCCCGGCTCTGAGGCCGCGGCCTCATGGCCCAGCTGGGGTTTCTTTGAGGCAGACCGGCTGGCGGGGAGCTCTGGGCCCTTCAGCCAGGTGTGTCTGACCAGCGCAGTCAGGCATGAAGTGCCGAGGCTGCCCTGCGCTTGCAGAGCATGGCACATGTCAGGGGCTCTGGGAACCTTAGCCCAGACCTCCAGGGAGCTCTCCCCTAGGGCCTGGTGTCATAGACTGTTTGGTAACTGTGGACTCCGGGACTGTGTCCCCACCTGCTGGAGTTGTGGGAAGGGCTGAGAGAGAGTGAGGCTCAGAGCCCACCAGGGTCTGCTCTGTGCCGGCCATGTTGCTCCAGGGCCCATCCTAAAACAGGCTGTGGGCACCGCAGGGGCACTGTGCCCGGTGTCTCTCCCAGGCACACTTGCCCTTCCTGCCCACTGGGGGACGGGGAGGCTGCCCTGGAGAGATAGGACCACCTGGGAACACGGACTTCTGTTCCAGGACTGCGCCCTCCCCCACTGGCTAGCTCTGTCTGGGAGACTCCTGGCATCCAGGCAGTCCTCCAGGCTGCCCTAGGCGCTTGGGTGGCCTTGGGTACCCCGACATGGCCCCGTGAGGCCTGTAGTGAGGCCCCGTCCTTCACCCACCCTAGCCCATGCCAGCTCGCTCTCCGTTGTCCTGCGGCCCCGCTCTGACTCAGTTGGCCCTGGAGTGTTGCTGCGTCTCAGTGTGCTCTGGCTCCAGCAGGTTAGTGGCGGGAGGTGGCAGCTCTTCTCCCGCCAATTGCCCTCTGCGTTATCTCGGGGTGATTCAGGGGTGGGGCAGCCTGCAGAGAATGCACTCCTGGTGGCATGAAGCCTGGCGGTGGCCACTTTCCTAGAATGCAGCAGAGGGTCTGCCTGCCCAAGCTGTGTGAGGACAGGGGCCCTCACACGGATGTCCTGGAATTCTGAGCTGTGGTCTCCCACTGCCTCTGGGAGCTCACCAAGGTGGTGCTTGAGGAATGGTGACAGTTGTCCTGAGGTGGCCTCCATCTGTAGCGGGCAGTGTCTTCCAGGATGGCTGCAAACACCACCCTCCCTGAGATCACCTTGCAGACAGGGTGTCGGGAAAGCATGAGCTGCAGGGGTGTGGTGGGAGCGTTCTGAAGCCTGCTCTTGTGGGACCCCTGTCGGGCTCTGAGCCGCTGGTGCTGCAGGTGAGCTCGGTTTCATTGTGCGTCTCTTTGCTACAGCCCCCGGGGATGTGGAGCAAACCTGGAGGGTTGTGTGCAGTGGGAGGTGTGGGGGCCAGGTGGTACCCACCAGAGTGCTGGTTGACGAGGGAGCGGTGGCCAACACAACCGAAAGCACCTCCTCCAGGGAGAAGAGGCCTAGTCTGGGGCACCTCTGGGCAGGGCGTGTGGCAGATTGCCCCGTCGCTAGCCCCTGTCACTAGCCCCTGCCCCTAAGGGGCCCTGGACTATCAGGATGAGGGGGCTTAGGTTCTGTGTATGTGACGGGCTAGGCTGGATGGCTCCAAGTCACCCAGGTCAGGGCTCTTGCTGAAATCAGAGGGCAATGTATGTATTTTTGAGACAGAGTCTTGCTCTGTCACCAAGGCTGGAGTGCAGGGGCACCATCTCACTGCAACCTCTGCCTCCCGGGCTCAAGTGATCCTCCCACCTTAGCTTTCCAAGTAGCTGGGACTACAGGTGTGCGCCACCACACCTGGCTAATTTTTGTATTTCATTCCTGGGCTTAGGTGATCTGCTTAACTCGGCCTTCCAAAGTGCTGGGATTCCAGGCGTGAGCCACTGCACTTAGCCCAATACGTTTGTGTGTGTGTTTTTTTTTTTTTTTTGACGGAGTCTTAGTCTTGCTCTCTTCCCTAGGCTGGAGTGTGCAGTGGCACCATCTCAGCTCACTGCAACCTCCACCTCCTGGGTTCAAGAGATTCTCCCACCTCAGCCTCCTGAGTAGCTGGAATTACAGGCTCATGCCACCACATCCGGCTAATTTTTGTGTTTTTAGTAGAGACGGGGTTTCACCATGTTGGCCAAGCTCGTCTTGAACTCCTGACCTCAGGTAATCCTCCAGCCTCAGCCTCCCAAAGTGCTGGGATTACAGGCGTGAGCCCCTGTGCCTGGCTTCCAATACAGTTTTAATGAGGCGAAGGAAATAGGCCTGTCGTCAGGTCGGGGTGTCTTCTGTGCTGTGCGGTGCTGCGGCCCACAGGGTTGTGTGTGGCCCAGGAGCAGCATGACGTCTGCAGTGAGCAGCCAGGCTCTGCTGAGGCCACGGGTCATCAGTTCTATTTCAGAGGTAAACTTGGATTCCGAGGGAAGGCTGGCAGAGGACCAGGTGTCAGGGGGCTCAGCACTGGGCCACACACTTACAGGGTAACTAGCAGCAGAGGGACCCCAGAGACACACCTGGGCAGGCATACCCCTTCTAGTCTGACCCCTCCATAGAGGGCACTTTGTGGGGATCCCCTGAGCCCCCAGCAGGGAGAACTCCTGTGACAGCCATGCCCATTGATGCTGGCTCTCCTTTCAATATGGGAGCCGCCTCTGTGGCCAGAGGCTGGGGCTGCATGGGTGGGGTGGGGGTTGGAGGACAGAAAAACCCTCCCTCCTGTTCTAGCACCTCTGAAAGATGCATGGGTGCTCGAGTTACGTTCTTCCTGGGGACCCCTTCTGGGGGCCTCAGGCTCTGAGAGCCCCAGACAGGTGCACTGGTGGGGGCGGGGCTGAGTCCTGGCCTCACGGCTGTGGGGTGGTGAGAATGAGGTAAGGCGGTGTGGGGATGCTGCTTGGATGGGCTGGCCTCCCAGGAAGTCCTCCGTGCCTGTCCCACCTCCTGCCTGCCCTGGCGGGTGCCACTGGACGGTTGCAGGTGTGGCTTGTTTCTGGGCCCTTTGAAAACATAAGTAGCAGATGCCCCAGGTACAGGAGGCCCGGAGCTGCTCCAACCTGGGCTTCCTGCCCACAGCCAGTCCCCCTCCCTGCTGGGAGCTCCCCAGAGGCGGACATAGTGCTGGGGGGCAGGGCCTGCCAGTGGGGCACCAGGACTTGAGGAGCCCTAAAGGCCTGGGAGGGGGTCCCAGTGGGTGGAGGGTGGGGTCAGTACCTTCAGACTTCCGAGGCTGTGCCCACATATCACCACTTTCACGACCTGGGTCTTGGTGTGCTCCGTAGCCTCGTGACCTTGGGCCATTGCCACCACCTGTGCCTCCGCCCTGTGTCTCCAGCCTCCTTGCCTCGTCTCATTGAAGGCGTCTTGGGAGGAGCCAGGCTGCCCCTGGGGTGGCTGTGGTTTTCTTGTTGAGAACACTCTGGGCTGGGCAGGGGCTGTGGCAGAGCCGGGCTTGCCCCTCCCAGGGTCTGTTTCCCTGTCCCAGGCTAGCTGTTCGCAGTGAGAGCCCTATGGGCTGGGCGGGCCGTCTGCCTGTGTGGCTGTTAGTGTGTGTGGGAAACCTGCCGCTGTGAAGCCTGATCCCCTCTCTGGGTAGACGGGCCAGAAACCCAGCCATGGGGGGTGCTGCTGGGCAGAGATCACGGTTCCCAGCCAGCAAGGCTGGAGGATGAGGGCAGGGAGGGGGCAGTTCCTGGCCTAGCTCCTGGGCAGGGGTGGGCCCTGGTGGGTGCCATGAGCTGCCCTCAGTGGGAAATCAGATGTTCTGTCCCGTGGGGCAGAAGGACGCTGTGAGATTCAGCCCCACAGCCCTGTTAGCAGGGCGGTGCCAGCCGGCTGGGATCTGGGCACATCCCTGACCTGCACCCCAGTGCTTCCCAGCTGGTTCCCACTGTGTGGGCCTGGGAGGACAAAGCAGCACTAGGGCTGTGTGGAGGCCTGGGATGGGCAGCTGGCCATCGGCTCCATCCACCCAGGCCTTCCTGGTGGCCTGCAGCTGCCCCTCCCACCGCATGCAGGGCTGGAGTGGCCTGGGAAGGGTGCTCTTACCTCCTCCCAAGTCAGGGGAGCCTGCCCCCAACCTGCCCTCTCCCAGGAGACGTCAGTCCCCTGCCAAAGAGCTCTCAGCATCTTCTTTGTTCTGTTGAGGAGGAGACCCCACCTGCCTCTTCCTCATGGTGGCCCCTGGCCATGCATCCAGGACTGGGGCTGCCCTGCAGAGCTCTGGGCACCCCCACTGCTCTTGCCTTCTGCCAGGGCCCCTTCTTGGGCCCTGAAGAAGCCCACCCAGCTCCATTGTGCCTTCGTGTGGGAAGGAGGTGGGTAGGGCAAGCAGTACTGTTCCAGTCCTGCCAGGCCTGGGCAGCGGCCCTAGGCAGGCTATGGAGTGGTTTGTGTCTGTTGGGATGGCATGGGGCTGGCGGTCTGGCTGCAGCTCCCCTGTGGCACCGTCGGGCTCAGAGGTGCTGGGCCGTGGCTTCCCACGGGGTAGGGTACCTCTGGACTGTGGGGGTGTTCCGCGTCCCCTGCAGTGCAGCCTTTGGGCCCATGATGAGTCCTGTGCATGGGATGGAGTGGTGGCCTTGGCTGCCCTGAGGTCTGGTTAGGCTATTGCCCCCAGGTGGCCTGCTCGTGGGGCCTGCGGCTATGAAAGGTGAGGCGGGCTGTTTGCCCCATGCTGCTGTGTGGGCCACTGTGGCCCATGTGCACACACAGCATGGCATGCTTGCCTGTCCTTCCCATGGGTGCCAGTGTGAGCACACGTGCACACTGGTCAGATCTTGCCCGCCGCTTGGGGCTTGCCTCTGTGCACCCCGAGCCTCTGTTTCTGCAGCTGTGACGTGGGGTGCTCAGGACTGGGGTAATGAGGCATGTGAGGCTTAGTCATTCTTAACCTTTGCGCTTTCAAGACACATAAGCTCGTCTTACCGAAAGATGAGCTCCCAACCCCGGGTCCCGCCCACTGCACCATGGTCTGGGGCCCTGAAGGCCAGGGCTGGTGCTGGCCCCAGTGGTTCTCACCCATCCTTCCCCGTGCTCTCCCTGAAGGCTGGAGCCCCAGGGCATTGGCCAGGAGTCTAGTTAGGGGGAATGGAGCTGGTCGGGGACCTGTCTGCAGCCTGCCTCCTCAGCTCCTACCCTAACCCAAATGCAGGGCCACTGCCTGCCTGGCCCTGTGCCCCACTGCCCCCGGTCAGCCGTCGCCCCACTGCCCCCGTCAGCCGTCAGCACACTCGCTGCTACCCCTCCCCTCCTCTCCTTCAGAGGATCGGTGAGTCACCTTCCTGGGGAGGCTGGCATAGTGCTCGCTGCACCCTGGCCTGGCCTTAGACCCCATAGGGTCCGTTGCTCACTGTGCACTGGGGAGGCATCGCCGGGAGGCAGGCATTGCCGCTGGGGCTGCGCCCCGTGCTTGGGGATGGAGGATCCAGAAGAGAGGGGATGGGCTTCCCTCAAAGGCAATGGGCTGCCGGCCGGGCTGGTGCCACCCCAGTCAAGGCCAGGGGAGCCTCTGTCCCTTGCCCCTGTGGCCCCCGTTGGGTCGGCTGAGGGCAGCAGCCCCTTGCTGCCTTCTCAGGGTCCCCAGTTGCATGTTTGTGTGTCCCAGAGGGAGCACAAGCTGTCGAGCCGGTGTCCCTGAGACTTCGATTGTGGCTCCCACGCACCATCTCCAGCCTTGGTGGGCCTGACCCCGATGCTGTGGCTGCCAAGACCAGCCCTGGAGGAGGCCCTCAGGGCACACCTGGTGCCTGGCACCCACGACCTCCCCTCTGCGGCCTGCCCACTGTCCCACAGCCATAGGAAAGGCCAGGAGTGGCCCAGAGGAGAGCAGCATGTGGCCGGGGAGTCCTGACAGCCTGCAGTTTCTGAGTTGGACACGCGGTTTCTCTCAGGGGCTGCTGCTTTCTGTAGAGGGTGTTGCCAGGACTCTCTCCAAAGAGTCTTTCTTGGGCTGTGCTCAGAGGAAGCAGAAGAGGATTCCTGAGACAAGGCCGTGCCACATGGCGGAGCTGGGTCCTCGTGCCGCCCGGCAGCCACTTGGCCCCAGATCTGTTCCACTGACCTTGGGATCCAACCAGGCCCAGCCATGTGAAGGTCAAGGGTGGGCTGGGAGGGAAGGGCCTGGGGCTTCCTGGGTTAGGCTGAGGCCGTTTCCAGTCTGGGCTGCCCAGTGGAATCACTGGGGTCCCCCCAAACAGGAGCCTGACTCTGCACTAGGCATCCTGGCTCTGGAGCTGCCTGCTGGCCCACAGCACCAGCCCCTCTTGCAGCACCAGGGCCATGGCGTTCATGCAGAAGGGCTGGGTGCCCTGTGGACCAGGAGACCTGAGGCTCTGCTGAGTGGCCGCCTCCAGGTCCAGTACCCTGAGACGTGGTGGCCAGGGCCTCGGGACTTGACCGTGCCTCGCTCAGAGCCTGGAGCTGCTGTCCTGGCCCGGAGCAGGTCTGTCCTCTGGGGGCTGCTCTTCCGCCCTCGAGTGTCTGGGTGCCCCCAGTAACTATGTGTGCAGGTGGGGCAGGGAGCACAGGTGGGCCTGGAGATTTGGGGAGGGAGCTCAGGTGCGGGGCAGGCGGGAGCTGGGGATCAAAGCAGAGACAAGGTGAAGAGGCGTTCTCAATCCGGTCAGAGCTCCCAGCCTTGGGAAGGGCCTGTCCCAGGTGCCTCTTATGGTGAGACGGGGAGCAGGTTGAGCTGCAGGCCTGGGGTTCTGGGCACACAGGCTCTCTCCAGGCTGGCCGGGGCTGCTGGCCGGTGGGGAGAGCTTGGGGAACATCGTTCACAAAGCACGTGCCCTAGACCCTAGTCCCCTTCTTTGTGAAGTGGGGACGGAGGCTGGGTGCACGCCTGGTGGCACACACCTGGCCGGGCCCAAGCCCAGCTGTCTTTCGCTGCAGCCTGCATACCCTGAGCCTACGCCACCTGCTTGGAGCGTGGCCTGGGGTACAGGCCCAGCTTGGTCCCGTTTCCTCCTGCTCCCCTGCACCCCTGCCCAAGGCCTGCGTTCACCATTTTTGGGTGAATGCTGCACTGTCCCCTCCAGCCGTGAAGGGCAGGGAGGCCCCCTTTCTTCCCCTGCACCTGAGGCTGGGTAGAGCTGTGGGGAAGAGGGGAGGAAGCCCCACCCTCCATAATCTATAACGACTGTCACAGAGCAAACTATTCTCATTTCATACAGGCGGGTCAGGTGCCGGCGTGCGATCGATGGCTCGCGCACAATAATTACAGGAACTAGCAGCTTGTGTTGCTTGAGTGACTTTAAGAAGAGTAGGGTCTCAATCTTCCCTTTAATAGGGCTCTGACAGTCCGCGGCGGCGGCTTCGGTGGTGCTGCATCTCTGGCTGACAGTGTTGTCATTAAACACCAGGTAGTGTGGAACAACAGAGAGCACGGATCCCACACGGGGGGACAGGGCGGCTGACGGTGGTCATTTGTCATCACTGAGCTGCCCAAACTCAGACTGCACTGCGAACGGCTGCTTAGGGTGACTTATGGCCCTGTCGGGCTGCTGTTGTGATTTGATAATCCGTAAATGTTTGTCAAAGATGAATCCCCAGATCCCACGGGGCTGCAGCCCAGGGACGCGAGGCCAGGGCGTGAAAGCTTGAGGGGCCATCCTCTCATGTGGCCGGCCACGTGCTGCACCCACCTGGGGAGGTGCTGGGGCCCAGCCTCCAAGACAGTCCCGGCAGGGCTCCCAGGAGGGGCCGGATGCGCCTGCTCCTCCTCTCTCAAGACTGGAGTCCTCTGCCGTCTCTGCTGTGGGGTGAGCATGTGCATGAGAGCGAGTGTGTGTGTGTGTGATTGCAAAGTTTCCTTTCGTGCTGACGAGGCTTTGAGGCAAGTTTTTCTGCCAACGTGGGATTCTGGCAGGGAGGGCCTAATGGCGGCAGGGAGCAGGTCTCTGCGCTCCACCCTGCTGAGCAGCCTCAGGGCGTGGGGCCAGAGGATTTGAGGTTGCCCAGGAGGACCCCGGCAGCCCCGTGGCCCTGCTCCTGGCCACCACCACACACAGGAGCTCCTGCCCTCCGTCTGCAGTGTTTGAGGTCCTGGGAGCCATCATGCACAAGAAAAGTGAAGTGATTTATTAGACTCATAAAAATTCATACTTTGTGGTTCCAGTCATCCCACATCTGAGGCTTGTTAGAGCGCGGTCCTGGCAGCTCCCACCGCACCAGCGTGGGGGTGGGGCACTCACCAGCCGCCCCCTGCCTCGGCTGCCATTGCGGCTCATTTAGAGAAATGGACGGGCCTGAAGCACACGCAAGCACGCAAGGGGAGGGCCGGCAGCGGTGGAGGGCCCAGCCGTGTCACCAGCACACTCCCCGAACCTGCAGGGCCTGGGCTGGAACCAGCAGGGCTGGCTAGATGCCAGGGTGCTGAGTGTGGGCAACCCCTGGGGCTGGCTCCAGATGGGCAGTGAACCTGTGACAACACAGCCAGGGGTCTGCCCACATAGACGGTGGTCTGGGTGCGCAGGTGGAACGGCCAGTGTTTCCAGCCGTCTTGAGTGACGCAGGTGGAGCGCCTGTGCAGGGGCCGGTGTTTCCAGCCGTCTTGAGTGACAGGTGGAGCGCCTGTGCAGGCGGAGGGGGCCGGTGTTTCCAGCCATCTTGAGTGACACAGGTGGAGCGCCTGTGCAGGGGCCGGTGTTTCCAGCTGTCTTGAGTGACACAGGTGGAGTGCCTGTGCAGGGGCCGGTGTTTCCAGCTGTCTTGAGTGACAGGTGGAGCGCCTGTGCAGAGGCCAGTGTTTCAGCTGTCTTGAGTGACAGGTGGAGCGCCTGTGCAGGGGCCGGTGTTTCCAGCTGTCTTGAGTGACACAGGTGGAGTGCCTGTGCAGGGGCCGGTGTTTCAGCTGTCTTGAGTGACAGGTGGAGCACCTGTGCAGGGGCCGGTGTTTCCAGCTGTCTTGAGTGACAGGTGGAGCGCCGGTGCAGGTGGAGGGGGCTGGTGTTTCCAGGCTCCATCCCTTCCAAAGGCACCCTCAAAGGCTCCTTGGCCCAGCACCTGCCTGACCCAGCTGTGCCATCTGTGGGCATCATGGGCTGGTGTCTTCCTCTAGGCCTTGGCCACATTCCCACTGCCCTCAGCTGATGTGGCTGGCATTGTGGGTTCTGTGTGGTGGCCAGGAGGGGCAGAGGTGCCTCCCTTCTCGTGATGGGGATGTTCTGCCTGACCTGGCCAGAATCAGGCAGGAGCCCTACCTGGATCTTTCCCTCCAAACAGTGGAGGAGCCTGGGAGGCCCGTTTGTGGGGAGAGGCTGAGCCTCCCATGGTGCCCACTTTGATTCCACTTTTCCGCACAACTGCAGGGTCCCCACAGCCTACCAGTGCTGTCTGCGGGAAGCTGATGTCACGCATGACCAGCTGGGTTGTGTGCTCATCAGCACTAATCTCTGCAGCCCCTCGCTGTGCCCCAGGGGCCCTGCCGATGACCCGCCTGGCTGGCGCGATGGAGGGCTGAGGCATTGCAGGCCGGGGAGTGTGTGTGCGCCACAGGCTGGCTCCATCCTGCCCTTCTCGGTGTCTAGGTGAGAAAAGCAGCTGGGAACTGCCCATCTGTGGTCAGGGAAGAGAAGAGCAGAGAGGCTGGGCTTCTGGATCGGGGAGCGGGGCAGGAGCCCCATGGCAGGCCTGGGCCCCAGGGACTGACCCTCATGTTTCTCAGAACCCAGCAGTAAGGACTGGTGAGTCCAGACAGTGGGTGCAGGGCATGGCAGGCTCCCTGAGCTCCCAGCGTTCACTGAGGGGTGTGTCTACAGGATGGTGGGGCCACTGGCCAGGCACAGGCCTCGTCCTGCGGGAGCAGACACCCAGGACCACAGCAGTTGCGGCGGCTGGGCCTAGCTGCACATGGGCCAGACAGGGAGGGGACTGAGAAGGGCAGAGAGAAGAAACAGACAAAAAACCAAGGAGGCTTTCCTGTCCTGCCTCGGAGAGTGGCCTTGGAGAGTGGCCTTGCAGCCCCTAACTTCACCAGGTGTCAGTAGAAATGAGGCTGTTGGTCCTGCAGATGGGTGCCCACAGGTGCACGTCCAGGCAGTGAGCCCAGCTCCTGGGTTGGGCCGCATTTGAGCTGCACAGCCTGGCTCAGCACAAAACTCGAGGGCCTGAGGTGGGGAGCGAGAGCCGGGTACAGGTTTGTGGGGTGAGCAACCCGGCCCTGTCCTGGCTGCTAGCGGTGAGAACCACAGGATCGGGAATGACCAGGCCCGTGTGCTCACGCCTGTGTGCATGCCCACCGCCCACCATGTGCATGTCAGTCTCTGCGCGTGTGCTCCTGAGTGCACTTGTGTGTCCCGGCAGGATCATGCTTGCTGTGTGGTGACACCAAGTGGATGCTGGCAGGCAGGCCTTGGGTGGGCCAGTGGCTCCAGGCCAGCTCCACTGTAGATGATGCAGACACTGGGGAGACAAGGGCCCGAGCCAGGGTGGGGCCTGCAGTGGCAACCCAGGTGGGAGTGATGGGGACCCATGGCCTGAGGCTCCTGGGAGAGCAGGCAGTCTCCTGTGGACCTCATGGTGGCACTTGAGGGCCAGAGACCTCCTGTTTGACCTCACTGCCCCCTGCACATGGTGGACCTCAGGGAAGCCGCTCCTGATGGCCCCTGGGGTCTGCCCACCCTTCCTTGGAGGCCAGAACCCATGTCACCCCCAGTGTAGCGTTGGCCTCGCCACCTTCAGGACCTAGCGCATGGAAGGGTGGGGGGTGAGCACCAGGCTACCAAGGTGGTGACCGTGCGGCCCCAGGGGACAACTCAGACTGGGCCAAACTTCAGAAAGGGCCTGGTGGAGGGACCCTTGGTGGTCAGGCCCTGGCGAGTTTCGCTGATTTCAGCTGCTCCACAGCCCTTCACCTTGGCTGGGCCACCCTGTCCACCCCCACCAGCCTCAGCAAAGGCTATGAGGAGCTGCCAGGCCCAGGTGCCTTCCAGGAGGTGCCCCGGACTAGGCCTGGGCTGTTCAGGGAAGGGCCTCTGTGCTCGCGATGGGCAGAGCCTCCTGCCCTAGGAATAGTGAGAACTGTTACCTGAGCTGCCTTCAACGGGAGACAGTTCTGCGAACGCTACCTCTGATTGGCTGCAGTAGCAGGCGCTGTGCCCCCACCAGGCCTGGGCGTCTGCGCACCACTCAGACATACGTCACGGTCTGAAATGCAAGAGCCCGGGGCTCTCGGGAACATGGGCCACATGCTCTGTTGGAGTTTTCATGGCTGTTTCTCCAAGAGCGCGATCAGCCGCTGTCAGGGACGCTGCCTGACGGGACTCCGTGAGCCTCCAGCGTGGGGCCTGGTGCTGGGTGTTCAGCAGCCTTGGTGGGGGCGGGATCACCTGCCAGCTGCAGCAGAGGAGATGGGGCCTCTGGGCTCACCTGCCTGTCAGCTGGTCTGGAACTTGCCTGCCCCATTCCCTGGGGCGCCCCCTACTCCCTTGCCTTTGCCCCTCAGCAGTCTCCTAGCCAAGTTGGGAGGGGTGGGGGTGTGAGGGGTCTTTGAGCTGGACCTGCAGGGGTGGAAGGTGGGGCCTGCGCTTGGCAGGTGCTTCCTGAGGGCGGCATGGTACCAGAGGCTGTGGAGCCAGCTGAGGCCGCGGGTGTGAGCATGGTGCCAGCCAGGCAGGAGCACAGGGTAGGCCTGGCCCTGACTCCCAGTGCCCCCAGCTCTCCTCCCACGCTCCCCGCCCTGACTTCCTCACAGTGCCTGGGCACCCCCCGCCCAGGCTGTCCCAGCCTCTTGCAGCCCCTACTCCTCTAGTCCTGTGCCTGTGCCCTGCTCTCTCCTCTCGCAGGAACCCCGGGCTCTGCTCCTTCCAGGCAGGCTTGGCTCTCCTGGAGGGGCACTTCCCGGTGTTCCGCCCGCCACATGGACGTCCCCGCGCCACTGAGCACTCTCTGTTGTAATCACAGCTCTAATTAGGCGATTAATCGTGGGAACTCTGCTCTCTGGGAGACGTTGCCTCGTCCCTGGCGCCCTCTTGCGGCTGTGGGGCTGAAGGCGCAACCCCGAGCTCTGGGTTGGTCAGGCAGTACGGGAGGGAGAGAGGAAGAGGCCCGGCCAGTGAGTGGGGCGGGGAGTGTGACTGGAGCTGTGTCGGGGGGGCCTCGTGAACTCAGGTTTCTGGGAACGGCACAGGACCTCCTGCCCTCTCTTTAGGCTGTGTCCTGCTTGCCTGCGGGATACTCACGGCCCTACTGGAAGGTGCCATCCCTAGTCTGTGCTGTTGCCAGGCCCCTCCTGCCTCGTGCTCAGGGCACCGGGGCCAGAGACCTGGGCTGGCACAGAGTTGGCACCACCTCAAAAACTACAACAGGACTGGAAAGACACAGAACTAGGTCACAGACACCAGGAGAAGTGGGTTTGCAGCATTTAAGCTGCCATTAGTCAGAGAAGGGCATAGGCAGTGTGGAGATGGTGAGGTGCCAGGGCAACTGTTGATAAAAAGCAGATCAGGTAATGTACAGAGAAGGTGGAATTGTCAGGAATTAGGGATGGGGGGCCTGACTGGCTGGAATGTCCACGGCCCACAGCCATCCATCACCCTGGGCAGCGCTATAGCAGCCCCGGGGGCTACACCTGGACTGGCCCCTTCCTTGCTCGCTCTCCTTGCATGCAGGGTCTGGGCTGCCCCAGGCCTGTTCTGTGGGCCTAGCCCATTCTGGCTGCTCACTGCTGCCACTTCTGTCAGGAATGTGGCGTGGTGCGAGGTGTCTGTTGGGCAAGTCAACATCATCCCTTCATGGGCCCAACACCGTCCTGTCTGCTGCTGTGGGGGTGGCTATGGCCGATTCCAGCAAAATTCCATGCCAGTCTTTGGCCTCCTCCTCAACTGTCCCCACTCCCCAGCTGGGATGAAGCCTGCGGAGGCTTGGGGAAGGGGCTTCTAGAACCAGGGTACTGTCTTGGGCCGGCAGCCCGGCAGTGACAGTTTTGCTGTCTTTGCGCTGGGCCCGTCTGCACCAGGGCCCGCTCTTGTGCCTGCTGTTTCTGGAGGCCTTGGTGCTTCCATCTCTGTAGCCCACTGTGCATGAGGCCCAGGGGCTGGTGGATACTGGCCTGGGGCCAGTCAGAGTCTTTCTGGGTCTCCACCTCAGTTAATGGGCGAGGCCCTCCCTGATGGAGTTGATCCTGCTCCCATCGGCAGGCTGGGAGCTGGACAGACAGCTGGACAGCTCCCTGGGACACTCACTTTGGCCCTGGTGGGCTGGACAGTGGAGTGGTGGAGCCGCCTTCTCTCCTGCTTGGCAGCCTCAGACAGTTCTTTGCACAGAGTAGTAATTCTAGTTTCATCTTTTTATTCATTAACCAGTTGTGAAATTGGCAACTCATTTTCTTCCTAGTTGTTTCCCTTTGAAGTTCCATAAAAATCTGAACTCTCCCTCAACTCCTGCTCCGCGTAAAACAGAGAAAGGCTGCAGCCTCCATCTGATCAGATCAGCCATCTGTGTTGGAATTGTCCGAGGAGAGTGAGCTGGGTGGGCAGGGCCAGGCTCTGCAGGAGCAGCTCATGCCGGGGGTGGGACCAGACTCCTGGACCCCTGATGGCCGGGCCCAGCCTCAGCTGCCGCCCTCCTGACGGTGCATCGTTGGGCATGTGGTGCTTGGTACACAGGAGGGCTCTTGGGGTGCCTGAGGGCTGCCCCACCTGGCCCCTGGCCCGAGGTGGTGCCGTGTGCAAGAGCTCAAACCCTGCTGATGGATGGGCTCATATCCCATTCACATATGATGCCAGCAGTTTTTTTGTAGTTTGTCTTCCATTGCGGTAGTAAAGTTTTTAATTAGGAAAGCTAATGAGATCGATTAGTCATTAGAAGTGACCTCTTGATGGCGGGCGGAGAGGGCTGTGTGTGCGGGGCTGATAACGCAGGCCGGGGCATTGCCGGCAATAAAGGCGCAAGGGGCTCGACGTGCACCGAGTGTGCCATGGGAATGCGTCACGTGGAGAAAAAAATTACAGCCCTGGGAGTCTGTAATGAAGGGAATTAAACCAACATCCTATCTAAATAACATGATTATCTACACAAACCCCAGCCAGCCAGGAGGGATGGGCGCCTGGGCCTGTGTCCTCAGGGAGGAGGGAAGAGGCCTGTTTCTACCTGGGTCCTGCTTGGCCACAGAGCAGCGTCCTACAGCCTCCCAAGCCTTGCCACCTGCCCACGCCGTCGCCGCACACCCTGGGGAACCGGGCCGGGGAGGGACGCTTCCTTCCCGCAGCCCTGACTTTCTGGGTCTGTGTGCCCTTGCTCCTGCCAGCCGCTGGGGGCCCAGCTCAGAATTCATCTGCCACTACCCCTCTGTTCGGCTGTGCCCTGCCCGTCCTGGGTTGTCATGAGCTTGTCCGAGCTGCCCATCTGGGAATGACAGGGACTGCCCGTGGTCTGCAGGGCCAGGCTGTGGGGGACACGACCCTGCTGTGGGGGTGGGTTGCAGGCTAGAGCTCAGCTTGGCCCCACACTGGCTGCCACCTTCCCACTGTGAGCCCCTCGAAGTGCCCCCACTCTGCTAGCGACTGTGGGAGAGGGGTCTGTCTAGGTGACACGTGCAGAACATACCTGCCCAGCCTGAGGAGGTTGTGACAAGAGGTTGGGGCCGCGTTATGACCGTGTGGTTTTCAGGAGGGGACGTAACACGCAGTAAGGCAGAGAAGCCTGACCTGACTGCTGCTAGCACCGCGCGGGAGCGTGATCACGGTGCCGCCGCCTGCCAGGCCCTGCCTGCCCCAAGCTGCCCCTCCTGGGCAGAAGTGTTCCAGAGTGCAGAGTCTGGTCCTGTGTGCAGTGGGGGCTGGGACTTCCTAGAGGACTTGGCATGTGCTGGACCTGGGAGGGAGGGCGAGCTGTGGTCCCCAAGGTTAGAGGTGATTTTAGCCAAAGGGATGCTGTGCACTTGGCGATGGGGATGGAACTGGGCCAGATCTGGGGGCTCCTGCGCTCAGAATTTGGGGAAAGAGGTTGATGAGGGGAACACAAACCCCCAGGGCCCGAGTGTGGCCCAGTGTCCCTCCTGCCTTGCTTGGCCCCACCTGGCCTCTGAGCAGGACTGCACCCTAGTTTTGTCGCACTGTGGCTCCAAGGGGGCCAGCATTGCCCCAGGCTCTACGTCCCAGAGCAGCAGGCATTGGGCGGCCTGGGAGGCTTGTGGGAAGCCGTGGTGGGAAGCAGGCTGCAGGCTGGCAAGTGGGTCACCTGGGCACTCTGGGGTTGGGGGTGGGCAGGTGGCAACCCCGAGCCCTGGCCCCACAGCTGGTGGTGCTCCAGTGGGTGCCCTGACTGCCCAGGTGCCGAGGCTGGCCCCCAGCTTGGCCCAGGTGGGGCAGGAGCAGCTGGGCAGCCCATTGCTCTCCTCAGGCAGAAGCAGGGAGCCTGCAGCAGGGCTGGAAGGTGGGGAGGTCACCTCGGGGTAATTGATAACTTAAGGACTTCTTATGTTCTCCAGCGCTTAGTTGAAACAAGCTATTATTGATTTTTTTGCTGGTCTCTCCTTGCTTGTAAGACCTTGAAAATTCAATTGGCAGACTCTCTGATGTGGACTCGGGGGGGCTCTTGGGAAGGCTTTGATGCCGTGTTGGGGCCAAGTGTTCCTGAGTTGCTCCCGTGCAGGCTGACAGGTGCCTTGGTAGAGGCTGCAGCTTGGATGGTGCTGGGGAAACGCCAGAGGGAGGGGCTCTTTGCCGACATCTGGACAGGGCAGTGCGGGCAGGAGAGTGAGCTAGCCTGTGGAGAGATGGGCCAGAAGCGAGGCCTCCAGGAGGGACCCTGGCTGCTCAAGGTCCATTGTGTTTAGGGCTCTGGAAAAGAATTGGGGAAATGGTAACAGTTACTGGTCCTTTCCAAGGAGCAGGGTGCCTCGAGGGCTATTTGGCTGTGGGGGCCAAGAGGGTGTGTTCTGGGGCTTGGGGGCAGTCAGGGGTCCGCGGCACAGGGGAAGCTGGGCACTGACTGGAAGGAGGTGAGGTCCCCTGGGCTGGGCTGGGCGGGGGCCTCCTGTGGGTGACCCTGAGTGGGGTGGAGGGGAGCAGGAGCCTCCTGTGGGCAACACTGAGTGGGGTGGATGGGGGTGGGGGCCTCCTGTGGGCGACCCTCAGTGGGGTGGAGGGGGCGGGGGCCTCCTGTGGGCGACCCTGAGTGGGGTGGAGGGGGGCGGGAGCCTCCTGTGGGCGACCCTGAGTGGGGTGGAGTGGGGCGGGGGCCTCTTGCAGCAGCCCCTGAGCCTTGGGCTTCGAGGGGAGCTGTTGGGAGGGCGGGCCTGCACCCACTGTTGGGTTAGCTTTAATGATTGGGGCAGCCAGAGCTGTACACGGCGACCTGGGCAGCCAGAGCTGTACATGATGCAAGTTAGGCAATTAGATGCAACGCTCAAAGCTGTGGGTAAATTGCCAGCTATCAAGTGGAAGGGAATTCGGACAATAGATTCCTGTAAATTGCATGAAATGTTCAGCAGGAAAAAAGCTATTGTGTCTATCACCCTGCGAAATGTTATGAAAACAATGATTAAGTACATAAATCTGTCTGGGCACGGAGGTGAGGAGGTGCCGCTTGAGGAGGTAAGTGCTCCAGCACCCCTCCCATGTGCAGGGCACAGGCCAGGAGCCTCTCAACCCCCACCTCTGGCCTGGGTGAGGTGGCCCATCTGCCTGCCTCACTGCCCTGCTGCGAGTCAGTCAGCCACCTCTAGTCCGCCTGGTGCGGACACTGTCTAGGGGACTCCAAGGCATCCCCAGCTGCCAGGCCCCTGGCTTCTCCTGGTTTTCCTGTGGGCCTTCCATTGCTTCTCCAGATGGCTAGAGGGTATGAGGGGCTGGTGCCCACCTCTCCTAGAGGCTGCACTGGCTAGCTCCTGAAGCGTCGGCTGCCAGGCACCCTGGGGATATGTGTGCCACATGGGCTGAGTGTTTTATCCACGGGGTGATGGAGAGTCTTCAAGCTCTGGCGGAGGCGGTGGGCAGAGCTGGCGCTGTGGGCAGCCTCTCTGACCCTGCCCTTGCCGGCCTTCCCTGACCCACGTCTGTGCCCTGGGCTTTCTCCGCAGCATCCAGCCTGCGTGCCGTGCAGATGCCACCCACCAGCAAGGTGATCAAGACCCGCTACCGCATTGTCAAGAAGACGCCGGCCTCGCCTCTCAGCGCCCCGCCCTTCCCCCTGTCTCTGCCCTCGTGGCGGGCCCGGCGGCTCTCACTGTCCAGGTAGGAAGGCTTCCTCTGGGCTCCTGCAGGCATGGGGACTGGGCTGTCGGGCCCTGCCCTGAGGGCTGCAGGGTAGAACCCGAGGGCGGGGGGAGCTGAGCGCATCCCAGAACTGCTTGGCATTTGGCTCGTTGGCTGGGACCAGCCTGATTTTTCTGTGTCTTTAGCAATTTCTGCACCAAATAGGAGGCCAGCCTGTGAATACCACATACACATGAAGACGGACGGACACACACGCACACATGCCCTGCTGTTCTCAGCAAGCCTGTTAGCTGGTGAGGGCTCTGTGCCATGGAAGCTTCCGCTGCCTGGACAGTCAGGGCCCACGCCATGTGCTGTCTGAGCATCTCTCAGGAAGTAGCTTCCGGTGGGAGAGGCTGGGCCTTCAGCGGCCTGTCTGGAAGCTGTCAATGTATGATTGTCAAGGTGGTGATGTGAGCTCCTCCTTGCCCTGCTGCTGGCTGCCTGCCTGTGGTCTGGCCCCCACTCGCACTCTGACCTTGATGCAGGCTGGGAGGGCGGCTCCGTCAGTGGGGAACGGCTTTTGCCTTCCTGGGGCCCCCACCCCAGGAGGCTTTGCCACCTGCTCAGTGGAGGTTGCTCAGTCTCTGGGCCTCAGGAGGCCTGGCCCTAGGGGGTTGGCCCCTTCCTTTGCTGTGGTGGTGGTGCCCTATCTCCAGGATCGGGAGAGGGTGATAGCCCTGGCGGGAAGCAGACAGTGGCAGACCCCTCCGTCTGTCTTCTGACCTCCCTGCGGGAGCCTGCTCCTGGGGGAGTGGCATGGGCCAGAGATGGTGGGCAGGGCCTCGGGGCGAGCAGCCATAGTCCAGGGAACGGCCACCCACCATACCGTAGCTGTCTGGCGGTTCCCTGCTGCCAGCCAGAGGTTTCCAGGCCTGAGGCTAACTCCAGGGGATCCACCCACCAGTATGGGCAGCCCTATCCAGCTCTGGGGCCCTGTGGCAGGTCAGCCAGCTGGCGAGCCCACCAGGCGGTGTCCTGCTGCCTCCCGTATCACCCGGCCACACTCAGCTTGGCCCTGCTGCTGACTTTTCTGGAGGCAATAGCTGGAGTATATTTTAAATTAATTTTACTGCACTTTTTGTAATATTTTTGTTTTAAATAGATTTATAAGCATCTCGGGGGCTATTTCTACAAATTTATGAAGATAATTTTTATTCTCTCGATAAGGTTAAATTTACACCTGCTATTTCCATATTAATTCACATTGCTAAGTGGATCTAATTTTCTTCCGTTCTTCTATCTGGTGAGCATGGCCTTTCCTAATGCAATTTCCCCCACACTAAATCACTGTGATCGGGAGTCATGATCGAGCTAAATTAACTTAAATTAATTTACTTAATAAGAGCCCCAGATCATCGGGAATGAGGTTCAGATTTATGGATTCTCCGCTCCTGCTCCCCGTCCTGTGGTCGTCGTCAGCCCGACGTCGAGGGTCCATCTCTCCTGGGGGTGCGGCTGGGGGCTGAGTGATGATTTTCCTCAAGGTGGACCCAGCAGGGCCTCTCCTTCAGGATTCTGAAGGCTGAGAAGGCCTCCGGTTTGGGTCCAGCTGGTCTGGGTCCTGTAGCTGGGCCTGCTCAGGAGGCCCTGACGGTGTTGTTGCACAGAAACGGGTGCCCGGGCCCTGGGGCTGAGGAGGCCGGGAGGAGGAGGAGGTGGCAGCCGGCCCAGCACCCAGGGCCTCCTGTCGGTGCCGTGTAGCTGAGAACAGCGGGTCAGCTGAGAGGCTCCCTGCAAGCTCCCTGTTCTTCCAAAGCGAAGCCTGGCCAGCTCCCCTGCAGGGAGCGGCCGTTACTCTCTGAGTGCCCTGGTGTAGGGGCTGGACCACAGGCATGGGTGGGTAGGAGGTGGAGTAGACCCCGCCTTTGATGGATCAAGATCCCCAGCACCAGGAGCCCGAATTCAGCCCACCCCTGGAGGCCCTGGCTGTGGTTGGTGGCCATGGGCTCCAGGCCTCAGTGTCTTCTCTACGTGTGAAGGCCAGGCTGAGCCCACCCCAGGGTGCACATGTGGTTAAGGAGGTGTGTGAGGGGCCCTCCCCGCTTTCCTGACCACCTCACCCTAGTCCTGTTCCACCCCTTGCCAGGCGTCTGGGACCGTTCGGGGCCTGAGCCCTGGGCTTGTGGGGGTGGGGGTGGGGTGGGGAGGGTGTTGAGCTGAGGGGCACGAGTCTTAGGAAACCTTGGGAAGAATGGCCACCAGCGGGCTGGGCCTTCCTTGCCCGGGGTCACCTGCGTCCCAGCATGGCTGCCTGGCCTGCTGTTGGCTGTACACATGCCTGGGCTCCCGGTTGTTGAGGCAGAAAGGGCCTCTCTGGGCCAGCAGCTGGTCTGGCCTGGCCCATGCGCCATCTCCCGTGCTCCATCAGAGCCAGGGCTGCCTGCATGTGACTGAACCCTCAGCCCTCCCTGGGCAGGCCCAGGCCACCATGGACTAAGGGCTGTATGGAGAGGAAGAAGGCAGGCTGTCCTGCCAGTTGGCTGGCTGGAGCCTGAGACCAGGGCTCTCCTTGGACCCCAGCTCCGTCACCCATCCCTGGAGGGGCTGGCGGGCAGGCCCCAGCAGTCCTGGAAGCCACGGTGGTCACAGTTGGCAGGGGCTGGTGGACACGTGGGAGGGGAGGGAGGCAGGGTGGCTAGCTGCTGAGGGTTAGCGCTGGTGTGGTGGTGTGGGATGCCCCCGGCCGACCCCTCACTGTGATTGGAGATCTGGTCGCCCTGAGAGGAAGTCATGTGTATACGTGAGGCCTCTTCCCCTCAGCGCCTCGGCAGCTTTCTCTGTTGTTGAAGCAGACCCGCGAGTTCCGAGCACGGAGCCGGGCCTGTGCTCCATGAAGCCCCCAGCTCCTGGGAGATGGACGGGGCCAACAGCGCGCGCTGCTCTGGGAGGAGAGGGAACTGCTGGCAGAGACCCTGCAAAGGGACAGCAGTGGGGAGCACAGCGAGGCCCAGGGGGCTCTGAGTGTTGAGAGAAGGCCCTGGGATGTGTGTGAAGTCCAGGCTGACCCCGCCCCAGGATGTACACGAAGATCCCAGGGCTGCTGCTGGGAGTGGCTGAGCATCCTGGGCAGGGTGTGGTTGGGGGCAGCGCAGTGCAGTGCGAACCTGACATCCTGTCCCTGCCTGCTTGTGCCATGGGAAATGGGTAGGGTCTCTAGGTCCTGTCCCCTGAGCTGGAACCCCAAAGATGGAGGAGGGGGCAGGACCTCTGCCACCCCTGTCCTGAGAGGAATGGGACTGGGCCCTGCCCAAGGTGGGGACAAGAAGCAGTAACACAGGCTTCCACAGTGAAGCTTGCACAGCTCTGCTGCTGCTAACAGCCCTCACCTTGTCCTGTCTCTGTCCCTGTCTCTGGGACCTCACCTCCCCTCTTTTCCCCTCCCCTCAGCTGTGATGCTCATAGTGGGGACTGCACCGCCCTGAGGAGGCACCAGAGGGGGCCCCTCTTCTGGCCATGAGCCCCCAGGACCCCTCTGCAGCTCCTCTCAGCTTTCGGTTGGAGAGCCCCAGGCCCTGAGCTATTGGCCCTAGCTCTGCCCTGGGCAGTGGGGAGGGCTCAGTGTGATTAGGCCTGTTCCCTCCTCTGGGAAGCTCTAGAAACTCCCCTTCCCTGTAGCCCGAGGGAGGGAGGGTGGGCAAGTGGGTGCCTGGCCTGAGCCTAGGCCTCTGCCCTGTCCCAGGGGGTGATTTGGCACACGTACCTTCTCTCTGCCTCTCCTAATTTAAGTAGAAAGTTACCGTCGGCCTGGTGGTCATGTTGGGCCCATGTGGACAGCATCGGGGCCCCTGATGGCTGGGTTTGTAATAGGGGCCGGGGCCTCCCTGTCAGCGGCTTTCTCTGGGCCTGGACATGGAGGAGGCCGTGGGGAGACGGCTGGGTGCTGGAGGAGGCGGTGGTGGGGAGACGGCTGGGTGCTGGAGGAGGCGGTGGTGGGGAGACGGCTGGGTGCTGGAGGAGGCGGTGGTGGGGAGACGGCTGGGTGCTGGAGGAGGCGGTGGTGGGGAGACGGCTGGGTGCTGGAGGAGGCGGTGGTGGGGAGACGGCTGGGTGCTGGAGGAGGCGGTGGTGGGGAGACGGCTGGGTGCTGGAGGAGGCGGTGGTGGGGAGACGGCTGGGTGCTGGAGGAGGCGGTGGTGGGGAGACGGCTGGGTGCTGGAGGAGGCGGTGGTGGGGAGACGGCTGGGTGCTGGAGGAGGCGGTGGTGGGGAGACGGCTGGGTGCTGGAGGAGGTGGTGGTGGGGAGACGGCTGGGTGCTGGAGGAGGTGGTAGGGAGCCGGCTGGGTCCTGGAGGAGGCGGTGGGAAGATGGCTGGGTGCTGGAGGAGGCGGTGGGGAGCCGACTGGGTGCTGGAGGAGGTGGTGGGGAGATGGCTGGGTGCTGGCTGGTGGCCTCCGGTTTGTGACTGGCCAGTGCTCATCGTCAGACAGAAGGCAGAGGCTGCTGGGCAGCAGCTCCTGGGGCTTCTGCGTGCTGCCAGCCAGGTCTCTGAGGATGGACACACCATTGAGGCATGCTCCAGACATCATACGTAGAGACTGGGGTGGGGCAGAGGGTGGGAGGAGAAAAGGAGCAGTGCCTGTGTGCCACGAGCAGGATGGGACTCCTGCCTCAAGGGGTGGCATCCACGGTGCCACCTCTGCTCCCATCAGAGGCCGCATTGCCCTTGCCTCCAGATGCCCGGCCATGTGGCTGCTTGGGGCGGGGCAACAGCTGACGGGGTCATGCTGGCGGTGTGCTGGCCATGTGCCACCTCTCCCCAGAAGCTGAGGCATGGGACTGGGCTGTTTTGCTGAGTGTGGTGCCCGTCACATCTGCCCAATACACAGGAAGGGGCTGTTGCTCTGGCCCGGGGACGCTGGGAGCTTACTGTACTGCTGCTTTACGCGCGCCTTGGCCCTGCCACAGTGGTCCCTGAGAGCCGGCCCTGGCCAGCCCTTCCGCGGGCCCCAGGACTGCTGCCTTGAAGTGAAGCCTGTCCCGGGGGTGCCAGGCCTGGAGCCAGCCCAGAGGCTCAGTGGGCCTGGGATGCAGGGGTGCGAGGCAGAAGGTCAGTGAAGGGTTTTGGAGGAGCCACCCTGAAGCCTCAGGCTCTACTGAGGGGATTTAATTTTTTTGTTCTGAGATTTGTGGATTTGCTGGTGCCCTCACCAGCTCCAGCAAGTTCATTAATCTGAACTGAAGCTGAAATGTGACTTATATCCCTAACTGCCTGTCACCTTTTTTCTCTTTCCAAATTCATTTGACATGAAAGTGCGAAATAAACAGAAGCTGCTGCGCTTAAGCAGATGAATCGGAGGCTTTTCCATCCTGACTACAAATGGCCCTGTCACGGGGCTGCCTCTCGCTGGGCTGCCTTATTTTATTTTATTTTATTTTATTTTGTGTCTGTGCGGTAAATCTTAAGTAATCTGTACAGTTTTGACGAGGGTTAGGCCAGGATTTTGAAGGGCTCTGAAACGCTCCTCTAAAGTGACGCCTCATTAAAGAGAAATTCAGCCCGGGGAAGGGAGGGGTCCCCGCCACGATGCTGCGCTCCCCATGCGTGTCTCCTTAATGAGCAGGTGTGCCTGCACAGCATCCTGGGACACCAGCCGCCCTGCCCCGCCTCTCGCCAGTCTTCTGGTTTGTCCTTGTCGGCCGGGGCCGGGCCACACGGTAGCACAGACTGGGCTTCAGCAGACGCTGACTTCTCACAGTCCTGGGCTGGACGTTCGAGACCAGGGTGCTGGGCAGACTTGGTGTCTGGCGAGGGACTTCCTCCGGGTTTACAGACAGCTCTCTTCCCACGCATCCTCACGTGGCCCAGAGAGAGGCAGGGAGAGCGTGGTGAGTGCGTGTGCACCCCGGGGTCTCTTTTGAGGATGCTTGTCCCATCACGAGGGCCCCACCTCAGAACCATTTCACCTCATCACCTCTGAAGGCCCTGCGTCCTCACACCATCCCGCTGGGGCCAGGGCTGCAGCATCGGGTTTTGAGGGACACAAACATTCAGTCCACAGCAGGGTTCTCGCCATCTTCTGATGTGCCCTGCAGGGTGTGCCAGTCAGAGGAACCTGGGATGAATCCTTATGTCAAACCAGCGCCCTGTGGCCGGGCATGGTGGCTCACACCTGTAATCAGAGGAACTTGGGATGAATCCTTATGTAAAACCAGCGCCCTGTGGCCGGGCATGGTGGCTCACACCTGTAATCAGAGGAACCTGGGATGAATCCTTATGTAAAACCAGCGCCCTGTGGCCGGGCATGGTGGCTCACACCCATAATCCCAGCACTTTGGGAGGCCGAGGCAGGTGGACCGCTTGAGCCCTGGAGTTCAAGACCAGCTCAGGCAACATGGTGAGACCCCATCTCTACAAAAAGTACTAAAGTTAGCTGGTCGTGATGGCTTGTGCCTGTGGGTTCAACTACGTGGGAGGCTGAGGAGGCAGGAGGATCCCTTGAACCTAGGAGGTTGAGGCTGCAGTGAGCCATGATCATGCCACTGTACTCCAGTCTGGGCAACAGAGCAAGACCTTGTCTCAAAAACAAAAACAAAAAACCCCAGCACTCCATCATGGCCCAACTCTGGGTACCCTGGTGTTGAGTGTCTCCTCCAAAGCTTATGTTGACGTCTAACAGACATGGCCGGGTGCACTGGCTCACCCCTGTAATCCCAGCACTTCGGGAGGCCGAGGTAGACAGATCACTTGAGGTCAGGAGCTCAAGACCAGCCTGGCCAACATGGTGAAACTCCGTCTCTACTAAAAATACAAAAAAATTAGCTCCTGGGCTTCCCTCACAGCCAGGAGCCCCTGCGGGGTCCTTCGGCATTTGCCACCCTGGGCTTGGCAGTGGTCCTGGCCTGCAAAGGGCCCGGAAATGCGGCTTGTGTGGTTTCGGCAGCTCTCAGCCCCTTCTTGGGGGAGGCTCACATTGGTGGCTTGTGTTTGAGCCATGGCTCTGCCTCTGCCCCACCCTGTACCCCTCTGCCCCGGGTTCCCATCCCCCTTAGGCTGCTTGGTTCACACAGCAGTGTGGGGGCCAGTAGGTCCAAGGTGGTGAGTGGGCAGAACATGGGGTGACCCCCTCCAGCCGGGGAGGACAGGGCTGCGTGGGGCAGGAGGCTGGTTGGGAGCACTGCTGCCTACCCTGTATGTCCTAGCACAGCTCTGGGGGCGGCCTGGAGCCACTACGGCCTCCACGGCCTTTCCTCGCCTCCGTGGCAGGACAGCAGGCTGGCAAGGCAAGATGACTGGTGAGCGGGCCACACTCAGAGGCTGTGGGCTCAGGTCAGGGGATCTGGGTGCAGGTGACCCTAAGTTCCGGGGTCTCCTGATTCCCCCCGAGCCAGGAGGGCAGGAAGGCTCTAGCACTGCAGGTTCTGAGAGAACCTGGCCTGACAAGGCTTCACATAGAGGGATGATGGTTTGGGTTGTGGTTTTTAACTGGGTAGGAGCCTTGAGTCTATTGGGTTTTGTGGGTGCTGTCACTCAGGCCAAGGTCTGGCTTCTTGACCTTCTTTCCAGGGTCCCCCCAGGCAGGTGGCTGCAGCAGGCTGCATGACACAGCCCCTGCCTCGGTCCCCGGTGTGCGGCCCAGGCGGTTCCTGCCTTTCTTTGCCTTTCTCCTTGGCTTCTTCACTCGCATTTGCTCACCTGGTGTGTTGAGGGCCTGCCCTGTGTCTGGCCCTGCCTGCATGGAAGCTGTGGCCCCATGGGGACTTAGGGACAGGCTTTTTGGGGCCTCTTCGTAGCTGTGGTGCCTGCCAGGCAGAGAGGGGACTCTCTTGGGGAAGGAAGCAGCTGGCACAGCACTGGGGAGCGCCAGAAAGCCCTGTGGGAGGCACAGCGTGTTCAAGTGCAGAGACTTGGCCAGGCCTTGAGCTGCTGGCAGCCCAGGTAACACACGTGTGACCCAGAGACCACGGAAGGGACCTGGACTTGGCCATACCAGACAGCCATGTAGTGATGGGCCTGGTTCAGCGTCTGTGTGGGGCTGTTGGTCAGCAGGTGTGAAATCTGTGTCCAGGCTTGCCCTGGCCCCTGGCTACCCAGGGCCCTCCTGACCACAGCATTGCGTCTGTGCTCCGCCTTCTCCAGGATTTCACTAAGGCCTCGGCCTACAGATGGCTGCAGTCAGCACCAAAAGACCACAGCTGCCAGGATGGGGCAGGGGCAGGCGGTGCTGGTCCTGGGCTGTTGCCTGTCGGAGGCGGGACTGCTCTGTAGCTCATGGCCCATGTGGACCCCAGGATGCCCTCCTGGCTTTATGGCTACACCTTCGGGGGCAGCTTCCTGCTGCTGCCCACCCAGCTGCAGGGATGAAGTGGCCGTGACTGGTGGCGGGGTTGGGGGGGATTAGGAAGGCGGTGCTGCTTGATGGAGCGGTGGGTGCAGAAGCCTTGGGGCTGGCCTGGGTGCTGAGTCTCCCTGTCCTGGCTGTTCTGGGAACCCCTGGGAGGGAGGAGAGTAGCTGTGTGGCCCCTGGGCTCTTTCCTCTTTCTTCTCCTAATTAGTTTCTTGCATTTAATTTTTTGGGATAACTTTTTATTTTGATATATTTTTACACTTACGGAAGTTGCAGAAATACCACCCAGGACTCCCTTACCGAAACTCAGCAGTTGTTTATATGATATTTCATCGCATTTGCAGTATTGCTTTCCCTTCCTTTGTAGAGGAGCTTTTGCACAGAAGCGGGAGCCTTGGTGCCCCTGGAGCCTGTGCTTTGGGATGTCCCTGTGGCCACGTGCAATTCTCCAGCGCGGGACGGGCTGGAGTCTGGACGAGAGAGGCCAGCTATTTTGTGACCCTTCCACTGGGCTCATCGGACGTCTTCTTGTGATAAGATGCAGATTTACCATTTTGGCGGGAAAGCCGTGGCAGCACTGGTGTGGCCTCAGGCTGCCTGGCGTAGCGGTGTTGGCCTGACCACTGGGTTTATGTCATCTGGCAGTTTCTCTGCGGAGCAGGTTACTTTGGGCCATTGTTGGGGAGAAGCGTGAGGACTGAGGGAGCATCCTGTTTCTTACTGGACTTCTGTCCACTCATTCAAGATGTTGGGATCACTTTCCCACCTCTCCTTCCATCCTGTGAGCGGTGGCTTTCCCTGTCCCCTTTGCCCTGCATCGTTGTTGATTGGTTTAGCGGTGTGGACTCAGGAGTCCTACTCCACTTGATAGGCTGTGATCTGCTCTGTGATTTTCCTCCCCTTGATGGGCTGTGATCTGCTTTGTGTGACTTTGGTTCTCACTTGGTCCCGGCCTTGGCTGGTGGAAGCCGCTTGAGGCTGGCCTACATCCCTTTGATGCGTCCTCTCATTCCTGGGCACGTCCTCACGTTCTGCACGGCAGGTGCTCCAGGCTCACCCTGGAGTCAGCTGTTTCTCTGCAGAACCCCGGCTCCTTGGGGTGCAGTGGCTCTCGGCCCGCCTTGGCCAAGAATCACACAGCCGCAGGTGTCGGTGGTGCTAAGTTCCTGGCCTGGGGGTGCACGCTGCTGCCCTCTTGAGTCAGAACAAGGGCATTGAGTGTCTGCTGCCACTCCCGTGCACACCCTCACCCTGACAGCATGAGTTCCACTCCACCTCTGCTGGCTCACTCAGCCTTCCGTCATTCCGTGCTCCTGACCTCTCCAGCCAGGAGGCAGCTGCCGCATCACTCTCTCAGTCTGTCTGCTCATTTGCTCGGGCCTAGCACGCAAGTTCCAGTGCTATTAGCAGATACCACGGAGCAAAGCAGGTCTACCAACTAGGGGTCCACATTTGTTCACAGTTCTTTTCTAGGTAGAATTTACATACAGTGGGAGGTATAAATCTAACAGTCTATGCGTTCTAATAAATGAATCACCAGGTGCATTACAGGCTTGCACCTGTAATTACAGCACTTTGGGAGGCTGAGATAGGAGGATAGCTGAGCCTGCGAGTTCAAGACCAGCTTGGGCGACGTAGTGAGACGGCTGTTTCTACAGTTTAAAAAATAAAAAAAGAAAGAAAAGAAAAATTAGCCAGGCATGGTGGCATGCACCTGTACCCCAGCTACTCAGGAGGCTGAGTCAGGAGGATCGCTTGAGCCCAGGAGGTCGAGGTTACAGTGAGCCATGATTGACAGTGCACTCCAGCCTAGGCAAAAAAGTGAGACTCTGTCTCAGAAACAACAACAGAAACCCCAAAACGCATGCACCTGTGCAACACATACCTCGTTGAGATAAAGAACATCGCCATTGCCCTTCTCTGTCCTCTTCCCGGTAGAGGCCTCCACCCCCAGAGGTAGCCCCAGCTCTGATCCTCTCACTGTGGATTATCTGCCTGTTCTGGAGCATCCTGTGGTCTGAGTCTCTCACTGTAGACTAACTGCGTGCTCTGGAGCTTCTGTAAATGGAGTCAGATGTTCTTGCGTTGCTTCCAGCTTGGCTCACTCGCTTGGCACCTGATTCAGGCTCGTGTCATTGCTGGCTTCACAGTGCACGTCCAGTCTGTGCCAGGGAGCCTTCCTTTCTTGTTCCACACTTTATTAATTTTACTTGAGTCACTTGCAGTTCGGGGCGATTGTGAATAAAGCCTGCTGAGTCCTCGTGCAGCTCTTTCTGCACCTGTGTTTCCATGACTGCTGCACGTGGGATCGCTGGGACGTAAGACATCTGCTGACTTGATGTGAAGTCACAAAACCGCCTTCCAGCGTGCCACGACCCCTTCTGTTCCCCTCAGACGTGGTGGTGTCGGCTTTTTTTTTTTTTTTTTTTTTTTTGAGACGGAGTGTTGCTCTGTCACCCAGGCTGGAGTGCAGTGGCCGGATCTCAGCTCACTGCAAGCTCCGCCTCCCGGGTTTACGCCGTTCTCCTGCCTCAGCCTCCCGAGTAGCTGGGACTACAGGCGCCCGCCACCTCGCCCGGCTAGTTTTTTTGTATTTTTTAGTAGAGACGGGGTTTCACCGTGTTAGCCGGGATCGTCTCTCGATCTCCTGGCCTCGTGATCCGCCCGTCTCGGCCTCCCAAAGTGCTGGGATTACAGGCTTGAGCCACCGCGCCCGGCCGGTGTCGGCTTTTTAATCTGCATTCTCACGTGTGTGGCCTCTCACTGTGGTTTTAATTGGTGTTTCTCTGATGTCCAGTGATGTCCAGTTACGTTACTCGGGCTAACGTAAGGTCGTTGGTTGTCCTCCTGTCTGAAAGATCTGCTCAGGCCGTTTGCCTGTTTGTGACCCGTATTCTGGCTCCTCATCCTAGACTGCAGGAGGCCCCCTTCCCCACCTTGCTCAGCCAGCCTCACCCTGTGGAATGAGGCCTTTGTTCCTGCCCAGGGTCTCAGGGTGAGTGCGGGGGCTCCTGGCCCTCTGGGGGCCATGTTCCTGTGCTCCCATCCCCTTGTGTGTCAGCCCGCAGCACCCCCATCCCCCGACCTGCCGCTTCCCTGCTGTCCCGGCTGGCCCTCACTCTGGGCTCTGCCAGCGCTGCTGTGCTCGGAAGCCCTGACCTTCCCAGGCCTTGTGTGAGCCTGTTTGCAGGGGTGGTCACAGGCTCCTGCACTGTGGGGCGGGGTCCTGTGCTCACCCCTCAGGGGTCATCTGCTGGAGCCCCGTTCTCCGTTCTCACACTGGCAGGCGTTTGTGCTTTTCCCACCCAGAGCCTGGGGCCTGGTCAGAGGGAGGGCTGGCAGGCTGCCACCGATCCCGTTGCCTGAGCTTCTCATTCACGCTCTCTCAGATGCCTTGGAATTTGAGAAAACTGGTAAAGAAATCAAAGCAGGAAGTTCGGCCTGAGGGTGGCAGGGAGTCTCTGCTGGAGCTGGAGGGTCCAGGGCATTCTGGGCCTCTGTGTGGGATGTGGGTGGGCACCAGGCATGGTCAGCCTGTGGGGTCTTGGGGCCCATCCTGGCCCTGGGGAGGCCTGTGGGGACGGCCCCCAGAGCTCCCCTTCCCCTCCCCTCCCCAGGCTTTCCCTCGTGCTGCTGAGGCAGGACTCCGGCAGGTTTTTTAGAATTTTATTTTATGGGAACAGGCGGTTACAGCTCCCCAAGTGCTGTAAAAGTTAATGTGATGGCCTCCCTGTGCCTGTGCTCATTTTTATAATTTTTTATTTTATGAAACAGGACAGGGAGCTTAGTGACTTATTACTATTCATTTCGTTTCAATGCAGTAAATATTGATTCAGTTGGGGGTTTTCAATTTAAACCACTCGGCGATTATATAAAATATTACTGGCCTCTGAAATTATGCTTACCGATCCCTTCGGCTGCTCATTAAGGGAGGAGTGCAATTTTTAGATCCCTTTTGCCTTCATCATTCTAATAAATGGGCTGAGATACGGTTTTGCACGGAAGGTGCCACAGAAGCTGCTAGCAGGGGCTTGACAGCATGGATGCAACTCTTAATTTGGAAGTCGTCTCGAAGTGTGCTGTGGTTATTTATTTATTTCTCTGTTTGTTTGAGGCAGGCAGGCCTTTCGGCTTTGTGAGTGGAGTCCTTGGCAGTGCCTGTGGCAGCAGGGCTGAGCTGGCATCCCCCCGAGCCTGCATACCTGCCACCTTCTCTCCAGGTGTGGCTGAGACCCCTCTTGCAGCCTTGGCCTTGGTGGTTTGGGGCAGGGAAGAGGGAGGAGAGCCAGTCTTGCCAGGGCCTGAGCTAGCCTGCATCCACACCAAGGCTGAGATGTCCCTGAGGGACACCTCTGATCCTCTGGGACTTTTTCCGGACAAAGGGAGAGGGACTTTTTCCTGGAGATCTTAGACCCCAGGCAGGGCAGATCTGGGCCAGGACACAGGACCCTGAGGAGGGAGCCCCTGGGCCAGGACACAGGACCCTGAGGAGGGAGCCCCTGGGCCAGGACACAGGACCCTGAGGAGGGAGCCCCTGGAACCGGGGTGCCTTCTTCCTTTGCTGTTCTGACCAGCAGGAAGTGCGTGCGGTCAGATGCCCACACAGGTGTAGGTGCGAGGTGAGGCCCTCCCCAGGCCACTCTGGCATCAGTCCCTTGGGAGCTGAGCATCAAGCCGGCAGTGGCTCTGGGTCCAGGTCTGTTTGCTGGCTCCGTTCCTGTCCCCACAGGTGGACAGCTCTTCACAGGGAGCTCAGGATGGTCCTGTGGTCAGTGCTGCAGAGGGTCAGGGCCAGTGTGTCCTGGACTGAGGGTCCAGATGGTGGGATATAAGGCGGGCTGGGGTGCTGGGAATGGCCCGATGCTGAGGCCCCGGTGGGAGGAGGGAGGTGGCTGCCACCGGATCCCCCTCACTGGGCCAGTCCGTGGTGTGTGTCCCCTGACTGTGGTGTTTTCAGTGGGTGGCTGGTGAGGAGGGGGCGCCTGGAGGCCACCAAGGCCAGCACACTCCTCCCCCACCCCAGGCTCTGCCACCTGACCTGGGCCTGCTGGTCCCTGCATCTCTGTGCCTCTTAGGCCTCCACCCTTTGGTCCCATGCATGTCTGTCTTTTCCTTATTGTTTCTCCTCTCCATCCCCTGTCTGCACGCATGTGTCCGGCTCTCTGTAGTGTGCCCTCCTTCTGCTTTCACTCCTCCTCTGCCCTCCTCCCCTGGGGTAAAAGCCACGCTCAGGTGCTGCACCTGGTGCACCAGGTGGAGGCAACGCCCCATGGGATGGGCTGTGAGAAACAGGGTGGCCAAGGGCTTCCCAGCAAAGTGGGAGGCCAAGAGGAGTAGGTGCTGTGAGTGAAGTCCAAGCCAGGCCCAGGGCCGAGGGTGTCCTGTGCCCACAGGACTGAGGGAGTCACGCCCTGTTCTGCTCCTTCTCTAGGGCCCACCCTGCACCCGGCCCCACAGCCCTGCACGGCCTCTGCCTCCCCTACGCTGGGAGCAGCTCCGCTCAGTCCACCCCATCCCTGCTGTGAGAACATGGCCTGCTGGGCAATGGCGGCAGAAGGACCTGCGAGTCCAGGATAAGGGGGTCCTCTCTGTACCACTGTGACCAATGCATGGCTCCAGGCTGTGCTAGCCTGAGGAGCTGGTGATGGGGCATGTGCCCCGAGCCGTGTGTGGCACGCTGCCGTGGGGCTCAAGGTGCTGCTTTGCCCTTTCGGGCTGGCTCCTGTTGCGGTCATACGGGTGTGAGCCTCGCCCAGCCATTGTGGGCAAACCCTTGGGGTAGGATGCAGGAGCTCCCTGGTGAGATGCTGCTGCCACCTCGGCGGAACTGCAGGCCACAGCATGGTTCCCTGTGGCCAGCAGTGGCATCGAAGGGACAGGCTGCAGGGAGTGTCTGGTGACAAATCCGGAGGGAGCATTCCTTCAGTTTACACAAGGACCTTCTGGGAGGGAGCTCAAGGGCCCCTGGGGTTTCCTGTGGGATCCGTGGAATTCCCCTCAGCCTGTGGAGGGCAGAGCCCCCTGTGCCTGGGCCCTCCTGCCCCGTGTGCCCAGCCGTGGACATGCATGTCTCTACCAGTTGGTGCCTGGGCTCCCTGGAGGGAGGGGCAAGCGTGGGCATTCCTGGAAACTGAAAAACCACCCCTGACAGGAAGAAATAAAATGTCCTTTTCACCCGGCGCTACCTGGGTGCCTTACACAGTTAAACGCCTTTTTTTTGTTTTTTTTGTTTTTTGTTTTTGAGACGGAGTCTCGCTTTGTCGCCCAGGCTGGAGTGCAATGGCGCCATCTCGGCTCACTGCAATCTCCGCCTCCTGGGTTCACGCCATTCTCCTGCCTCAGCCTCCGAGTAGCTGGGACTACAGGTGCCCGCCACCTCGCCCGGCTAGTTTTTTGTATTTTTTAGTAGAGACGGGGTTTCACTGTGTTAGCCAGGCTGGTTTCAAACTCCTGACCCCAGGTGATCCGCCGACCTTGGCCTCCCAAAGTGCTGGGATTACAGGTGTGAGCCACCGCACTCAGCCATCAGTATCTTATTTAATTCCTCGAATACATCAATCCTCCAGCCATATCTCCCCCAAAACATGATTAACCTCTCGCTGGGCTGAGTATCTGGCAGATGGACAGGGGTGGCGCAGTGCACTCAGGACCTGGGGACCCTTCCAGAGCAGGCGCTGTGGTAGCTGTGGCATCTGCCTACCTCGTCCCAGGGCCCCACTGGGGAGGAGGGTGGCAGCAGGTTCTCTGGACTGGGCCTGGGTGGCCACTGCAGTTGGCGTGTGGACAGTGCCTGACAGAGGACTGAGGCCCCCACAGGGGACAGGAGTGCTCAGGAGAGCTGGGCCTGTTGGGGGTGGGAGTTCTTAGCCTGGCTGCCCCCAACCCTGGCCTCCCTACGTCCTTTCTATTGTATTGCTATGTGGGCCCTCAGAGATGGGACTGTGGGTGAGACTGCCGCAGGGTCCAGGCCCCGGGGGGCCTTCCAGCTGCCGAGCACCATGCAGCCCACCCACCTGCTGGGGAGGCTCCCACCTTCCTCATGGCCCCCTTCCCCCACCACCTCCACGGTCCCCAGCACCTGCTAGGGCCCTGTGTGTCAGGTGCCTGCTGGGCGTGGCTTAGGAGCCACAGGTGTCTAAGGGTGTTTCCCTGGAACCGTGTGGCCTGGAGTGTGGGTGGGGGCTGCAGTTCCAGAGACCCGTGGCTCAAGCACAGGCCCTGGGACCACGGCGGGTAGGATGCACCCAGCACTTTCCTGACTTTCCTGCAAGTCAGCAAGCGTCCCGCTGCCCCGCCCACTCCCCAGAGTCAGGCACGGTTTAATTTGCGGTTGGATGTCTGCTAAGATTGCGTCCACTTTCCAAGTCAGCACTTAATTGGCAAGGCGCTTGATTTAACAGCGTGGGAGCCTCCACCGGAAAAATGGCTTGAATAAATCACCGCCTGACGCCAGAAAATAGATATAATCTCAGCATTAACTACATTAATAGTAGCAGGAGCCGAATTAAGAAAGCCATAAAGCATTGGCGGGTGGACATAAATTATGGCCCAGCTCAGTACCCTCAGTGCTCTGGCTTGCGCGGGGCGGTCCTGGGGCGGGACAGGGGCGAGGCGCCCCCATGCCTGCGGAGGCTGCTTCCCGCCGGCCCCTCCCCTGACCCCTCCCCTGGCTGGGGCGGTGGGCGGGGCCAGGCAGTGGTGGGCGGGGCTCCGCGGCCCAGCCGCGGTGGGAGAGCGCATCCCCCCAAAGGTTGGCTGAGGAGCCCCAGCTCCCTCCTTTCCACTGGCTGCGCGTTCTCCAGGACTCCACCACCCCACCCTACCCAGCTTCTTGGAGCCAGGCCCTGGCTGAGCTCTTCCCACCTAGGGTGTCCCCTGCCCAGTGGGTACCAGCAGTCATGGGGAGTGGCAGAGCAAGGAGACGATTCAGTTAGGGCACAGGTACCAGACCCAGCTCCAACCTTTCTCTGGTGTCTGCAGCCTAGAAGGCTCCCTGCAGGCAATGACGTTTGACTTGCCAGGTAGTCACAAGCTGATCCCCACCCAGGCCCCACCTCACTCCTCTCATTGCTAGTCTTAGGCCCTCCCCAGAGAAGCACCTTCATCTGGATGAACAGTCCTGGGGGTCAGCGCTGCCACTGGCTTGGGGGACAAAGGGGGTATGGACCGCTGGCCCTTCTGGGCCTCATCAGCGTCAGCAGCCATGGACAGAAACGTGGACAGCAGAGCAGACGAGGGTGCCATCCAGGCTTAACTTTAATTCTTGGTCAAGTTCGACATGGTTTGTGTTCCCTTGTTCACTTGTCTCCAGCTGGCTTGTTTCTTATGGATTCATGGAACTCCGAGTGTTCAGGAGGGTCGCCTTTGTCATTTTCCTCACTTTGAATTTCGTGAGGATGTTTGCAGAAGTTTTTACTTTTCTGTGCACTTAAATCTGTCAGTGTCTTGAGATTTCATGTGTTGATGTGCTTACAACAGCCTTTCCTGTCTAAGATGGCATGAGTTCTGGAAGCTTCCCTCCGGCTTTTCCCACTCATGTCTACCCCACGAGCACCTGCTCTTCTGCTCGCTGCCTACCTCAATTGGCTTTGCCTGTTCTGAGCTTCGTGGCGATGGGGCCGTGGAGCAGGTGCCGTTCTGTGTCTGAGCTTCGTGGCGATGGGGTCGTGGAGCAGGTGCTGTTCTGTGTCTGAGCTTCGTGGCGATGGGGTCATGGAGCAGTGCTGTTCTGTGTGTGAGCTTTGTGATGGTGGGGTCATGTAGTGGATGCCGTTCTGTGTCTGATTTCTTTTGTTCATCACTTTTCGTGGACTGAATTGTGTCCCCCACCAAATTCATAGATTGAAACCCTAACCCCCAATGTGACTGCATTTGGGGATGGGGTCTTCAAACAGGTAATTGAGGTTAAATGGAATTATACATGTTTGGCCCTGAACCACTAGGACTAATGTCTTTACAAGAATAAAAAGTGCCACCAGGGGCACATGCCCAGAGGAAAAGCCATGGGAGGACACTGCAAGCCAGGAAGGGAGATCCCACCGGAAAGCAACCTTGCCAGCGCCTCGATGTGGCGCCCCAGCCTCGTGAGAAAGTGTGTTTCTGTTGTCGAAGCCGCCCAGTGTAGCGCCCCAGCCTTGTGAGAAAGTGTGTTTCTGTTGTCGAAGCCTCCCAGTGCAGAGCATTCCATGACAGCAGCCAGGCAGTCGTAGGCGCCCACGTTTGTCGCTCTGCTGCAGTGCCACGCATGGCGGGAACTCGTTCTGTTTCCCTGCTGTGTGGTGGTCTGTGATAGGGATACACCATGTGTGTCCATCTTGCGGTTGATGGGTGGGTATCTGGGGTCTCTCCCATCCTTGCCAGTTATGAAGCTGCTGTCTTAGGCGTGTCTCTGGGTGCCTGGTAGCCCTTGTTTCTGTGGAGTTGCTGCCTCAGAGGGTGATGGACACTGAGCTTTGGAAGCTGAGGCCGGAGCATATCCCACATAGCTGTCCCAGCCTGCCAGCAGCAGCATGTGAGCGTTGCGGCTGGCCCGTGGCCTTGCCAGGATTCGCAGTCCCGTGTCTCCTATTCTCGCCGTGCTGGGGAGTGTGGGGCCTCATGCCCATCCCGCTGGCTGGCAATACTGGGCATATTTTTCTTCACTCAGGTCTCGTGGTGGTGCCCTTCTGTAAAGGGCCTCTTTGGGTGTTGGCCTGTTTGTGTGTGATTTGCCTTTTGGCTGATCTGTGGGAGTTCGTTTTTGTGTGGATGTCTTCCGCCCCACACGTCTGCTTACAGCCGAGGGCCTGCTCTTCCCCGGCGTCTGGTTTCCAGCCTTTTATGAGTAGTGCTCTTTGTGTCCTGTTTAAGAAATATTTGTCTACCCCACATTCATGTTTTCTTCTAGAAGCTTGGCTATTTTAGCTTTTACATTTTAAGCCTGAGGCTTCTTGAATTAATTTTTACTTGTGGTCTGAGGTAGGGGCCAAAGTCCTTTTGTCTCCCCATGGAGACACATGTATTGAAATGAGGCCCTGACCCACTCAGGTGCGGGGTGCCCACGTCACTTGGGTGAGCAGATGTATGGGCTGTTCCCAGACTCTCCATCCTCACTGTTGACCCACTTGTCTGTGCCCTTCATTATTCCGGAATGCTTACTCTTCCAGATCACCTTAGAAACACTGGATCGGGTGCCCAGCCTCACCAGGGAACCAGCCTCCAAATCATAGATTTGCATTTTCTTATGATTTCAGCTACACACACAAGCACCTCAGATCCCCGGCCCCGCCTGCCTCCCTCCTGTTCTCAGCACCCGGGAGACCCACGCTCCATAACTTCCACATGCTGGCCAGGCACACCTGCTGTAGAAGTTTTCCTAAGTTACTTTATAGTTTTTCTGGCTTTTCTTCTTTCTATGTTCCAACTGGTGTTTGCCGGTGTCTTGCAAGGCTTTTGGTTTTCACACGTCTTTGCTTCATAATCGGTTCTGGTTACCCCTCTGAAGTGAGTGGGTTTTTGTTGTGGGTTTTCCGTGGTTTTTGCAGATACCACTGTCCTTGGGGGGGCCGCACGAAGCTTGCTGAAGTTACCACCCCTTTCCAGGGAGCTGAGCCGGATTTGCTGTGTGGTCTTCGGAGGGGCTGTCCGAGGGTCTGGGAGTGGGGGGATGTCTGCTGTGGGTCTCTTTAGACAGCAGTGACCTGAGGGGTCCTTGAGGGCCTAGGCAGGATTCCTGGCCAGCCTGCCCCTCAGTAGCTGGCACAGGCAGAGTGGGTCCTGGGCCGATGACCCAGCTCAAAGGTTGGCACAGGTGCAAAGGGTCGTGGACCCGCCAAGGACAGCTGCACGTGGCCTCCTGGTGCCTCTGCCGGACGAGCTGAACTCGGCACTCCAGAGCGGGGCTGTGAAGTCCCACTAATACTTGTTTTTTGCAGCTGACATACAAAACACCAGTGGCTTCAGCTGAAATAGATTTTTAAAAGTGTCATTTTATGGAGAATTTTACTTTCCATCTTGTTGTTTATTAGGCTCTTAAAGGGAAAGCTTGTAATGCATCCATTGATCGAAATACCAATTGCATAGATGTGAGCACATAAAATACATAAAATAGTCCCAGCCCCTCATAATAGACCACGGTGTTTGTAATGGAGGCAGTGTAATTAGTACTGCCCCCTGCCACCCAGCCAGGCTGCAGAGGTGCCCCCGAATCCTTCTTATTCATTACTGGAGTGAGACGGGGCAGGGGTGGCCCTCGGAAGGAGCAGTGCCCGGTGAGGAGGTCCTCAGGTGTCACAGCAGAGCCTCCGCTCCACGAGTCAGCCTAGGGGCCCAGGGAGCCGGCTCTGCTCAGCCTCCACTAGACCAGCTGCACTCAAGGCTGTCCCTGTCCTCATGGGGTCCCCAAACAAGGCTGCTCTCCCCAAGGCTACATGGCTCTTTCCCCTCATGGCACCTCTGGCCTCTGGTGCGGGGGTCTCAGCTCCCACCCAGGCCTATAACCCTGCCTGCCTGCTGGAGGTGTATCCTGGAAAACTGAGCAGCTGGCCAGTCTCTGCAGGACCCCGTACTGGGACATAGATGCTGTGGGGGTAACAGAGGGAGACTGGAGAGCCCATCTGGCCATGGCCCCGGAGCCCCTGCTGAACAGCAGCTACTGCCCCAGGAGCTGGTGAGGGCCCCATGGTCTGGGTCCAGGGGTTTGTAGGACAGGGGGCCCGACTTGTGAGGAGTAAGTTAGAAGAGGGTCCTTTCTGTACGATCAGGTGGCCGTAGCCATCGTGAGGTCTGTGTGGCCACCACGTAGTCAGATTTCAGCCCTGGCAGCCACGGGCCCTTGGACACTTAGCCCTGGCCCTGAGATCGAGGGGGCAGAGTCCAGGAGCCGGGAGCCCGCCTAGCACCGCTACCACATGCCTCTGCTCTGGCCTGCCCGCCCCTCCCTGCCGGCCCAGCTTGGGCCTCTCCCCTGAGAGACTCTTCCTCCTCCAGAACCCAGGACATTCTGTAAGTGCCTGTCCAGTAGACCCACCTCTCCTGCATTGCCCCAGCCTGACGGGGCTGGGCCTCTCCAGGCGAGGGCCCCATGTAGCCTGGTCAACCCACTTGGGGGCCACAGCGGCTCAGCACCAGGAGAAGCCGGGAGGGAGGCTTCCAGCCAGCCCCACACGCGCACACCCATGGGCGCACACGCATGCTCGTCTCCCGAGCCAGCACTGTGATGGGGGCGTCAGCGTTTCCAGTGGAAAGCCCCACTTAAGCAGTTTAGTGCCTGTCACGGCGCGGCTCTGCCTGACCTACTTGGGGATTCGCTGCGGCGCCGACTCCCCCGGCCGCTCCTCTTCTGCTGACTTTGCACTCCCTGCTCGGGCTCCAAGCTTCGAAAAATTGTGCTCCATTTCCTGAAAAATGCTTCCCCGGTTGTTTTCTCTGTGTCCCAGCTGGCCTGCCTGTCTACTGCGTGTCGCCACTGGCCTGGGCGACCTGGCCGGGGGCTGCTGGGTCCCCGGCCCACACACGGACACAACCCCAGCCGAGGAGGCCCTGAGGTCGTGTCCCCGTGGCCCAGTGCCTGCTCCTGTGGTCCTGCCTCTTCAGGCTGCAAGGGCCAGGCCAAGACCTCGCTCAGCCCTTGACCTCTCTTGCCGTCATCATACTTGTGCCCCCGAGGGTCTTTCCACATCTGCATGTTGCACGTCCGTGTCCCCTCCGTAGCAGCCTGGTCATCATCCCGGGGAGACAGGGACAGCCTGGCCCTTCTCGGAGCTCTCAGGACATGTGTTCTGACCCTGCCTCCCTCCTTGAGCCCCACTTCTCCCTTGGTTCTCAGAGAGCCCATCTCGCCCCAGCCCGCATTCCCAGCGCCTGGCCCTTGCTGCCTGAGCCCACTCCCTGCATATGCTGACCAAGCCGTGGCAGCCACCTCCCTGCCACAGGTCTCCTTCCTGAGTGTAACTGACCAGGGCCTCCTGACCCTTCCCCACCCCACACTCCTCTTAAGAAGTCCTGGGAGCCCCAGGGTGGCACACACTTGGGTGTGTTCTTGCAACACACATTTACAGAGTGCCCTGCGTGCCTGGCACATCCGCAGGGCCAGGGGTGCAGCAGTGGTCTCTGCAGATACAACCCCTGTGCTCAGCTTCCCCAGTAGTGTGACATCTGCGCTTGGCCTCAGGCCTGCCCTGGGATCTGGACAGAGGGACAGCATGTGCAAAGACCTGGCGCCAGGAGGGAGCATGGTGCTTTCCAGAAACCAGAACTTCCCAGGGGAACAGGAGTTCTAGGCTGGAGGGAGGCTGCATGGGAGCTGTGGCCAGCAGGACCTGAGTGCCTGGCCCCGCAGGGCCTCTGACGTGGTCATCTTGAGAACAAGGGGACCCACTACAGGGTCTTGACAGGGACTTGATCAGATGTGCAGTGTTCAAACCAACCGGCAGGGTGGGCTGGGTGCAGCCCCCCTTTCAGCTGTGAACCAGGGTGGAGACCCAGCTGGCTCAGTGTGGGCCTGGGGCTCTGTGTGGTGTGTGCAGGGCCTGGACATTGTCTCAAAGCGAGGCTTCTGTCATGGTGAGGCTGAGGGCCCTGGGCGGGGGGTCCGAGTGGAGGCTGATGAGGCCCCTCATGGGGAGAACTGCCGACCGACACTGGCTGTGGGGCCTGCCTGTGGGAGCAGGAAGGCCGGCTGGGGCTGGCTTGTGTTTAACAGTCAAGACTGGAGCTGGATTGGCAGCAGCAGGCGGTGCGGGGTGACAACCTCCAGAGTCCTGGAGGGTCCCCACCGTCCCTCTCGGCCTTCAGTTTCCCTTCCAGGGTCTGATGTCCCCTCGCCGGCTCCACCCTGTGGTGGCGCTTGGCAAGAAGAAAACTTCAAACCCCAGCCCTCCCTGCTGTGGAGCCGCTGGCAAGTCTGGAGGGTCTGGGAGCGACTCTCCCCTCTGCTGGCCTTGCCTGCCCTGCTCCTGGTCACCTGTCTGTTCCCAGGTCTTCTCCTCAAGCACAGACACAACCTCATGGAGTTCTCAGGGGCTCCTGTGGGGTGGGATGTCGCTGAGGCTAGCATAGGAACTTTGGGAGGGTGGGGAGGGAAGGATGCTGAGGGGCTGCTGTGGGGAAGGAGCCCCTGGTTCCTGTCAGCGGCTCTCCTCCAGATGAGGGTCTGTGGTCCCACTGTGGTCTGTGTCAGCCTTTGTGCAGCCACTGGTCACACCACTGGGCCCGGGAGCTGGGTTGGGAGGATGCTCCAGAGAGGCCCGGCCTTCCCAGGGCTGCCTGCAGTCTGGCCTAGGCCTTGAACCCCTGGCCACATGACCCGAGGCCTTGGAAGACCCCCTTGTTGAACAAGCCGCAGGGCCTCAGGGAGGGTGTCCTGGGCAGCATGTGTCTGAAGGTGCTCTGGTACTAAGCAATCGGAAGACACCGCTTCCGGGCTTAAAAGCTGCCTGGCTGTGGCCTGGACCCGTGGTGCCACCAGTGTGTGTCCGGCCAGGGCATCCTGGGGGCTGGGCTGCTTCCCGGGTCTCTAGGGTGGAGGAGGCCTCCCCCAGTCCCCTCACCACCTGTGCCTGAGTCCAGAGAGCAGGCCCCTCCCTCAGCCTTCCCACCGTGCCAGTGTGCCAGTCACACTGCCAGGCCCAGCACTTTCTGATTGGTCTCGGAGCTGGGTCCCATGGCGTGGAGACACTGCAGGCAGCGCGCATGGCAGGGAGCAGGGCCTGAAAGGGCCTGGGTGCTCAGAGGGCTGGACTTGCCCGAGGAGCTACATTGGTTTGTCAAATATGTTTCTGCTGAGCTGGGGCTTCTGCTGGGAGCGCAAGTGCTGAGGCCATCACCCTGGGGGCAGGCAGTGCACAGGGTCTGCTTGATGTGCATGCACTGCCCTGACTGCGAGGCCGCTGATCTGGTCCACGTGTGTGCGCATCTGTGCCCGGGAGCAATGATGTGGCCTGGGGTGAGGCCCCTCTCAGCCTGCACGGCGCACGCGACATGGCAAGGGGGTGCTCTGACCTGCCACGGGCAGTGCCCTCAGGAAGTGGGTAGAGCGTGTGTGTCCAGGGTTGGTCCTCAAAGTCCTTGCGTCGACCACTCGGTAGTCAAAGTCCTTGCGTTGACCACTTGCCTGGAGGCCTGGCAACTGGCAGGCTGTGCGTGGGCATGCCTTGTGGATGCCGGCAGGGGATGCACCGGGTCTGCCTTGTGGATGCCGGCAGGGAATGCACCGGGTTTGCCCTTGGGTTTTCAGGAAAACCAGGACCTCAGAGCGAGCTTCTCTTCCATCTTGCCCAGGCCCCCAGCACCACTGAAGTCCAGGGGACAGGTGAGAGGAGTCCCTGAGGGTGGAGAGTCAGAGGTCCACCTGGCCCCCACTGTTGCTACCTGTGCCTAGCAGCGCTGGCAGCACTCAGCAAGACCGAGGGGCCCAGGCTGAGGCAGGACAGGGGCTTTCAGAGACAGAAGGGCCTGGACTCAGCCCTCTGGGCACCTGCAGTGCCCCTCGCCAGCCTGGACAGCTTCTGGCCTGGAAGTTTCCGGGTGCTCCTAAAGCAGTACTGCACAGACAGCTGCTTTATACACCTACTTTTGTGGTGTGTGTGTCTTTCTCCCCATTACCGCTGCTTTTCATTTAAAATGTTATCTCCCCCTCCTGGCCTTTGTGCCCCCCCAGGGGGGAGAGGGGAGGCCCAGCCTCACCCTGGTGTAGTCAAGGTTATGGTGATAAATCCTGGGGCATTGTCACTTCTATTCGGAGTAAATTGGCTGGCCGCTTTCGGGCTGAAGGAAAGATAATTTGCTGTAGTATTTCAAATGGATTAGAAATGGATTTGAAGGGAAAGTTCATGCCTCCCATTACAAAGGCGAGAAAGAAGACTATCTTAAGGCACTGTTCCCTCCCTGGCCTTCATTATCCACGCTTAATACCTTTCCTATTTTCCAGCGTTAATGAAATTTCCTGGCGGCGTGGGCCTGCCGGACGGACGGGAGAGGCCTTTAGATCTGCAGCTCCCGTCGCAGAAAAGGAATTACAGAGCCTTGCCGTGAGGGCAGACGCGCACTCCGGGTCCTTGGCCCTGCTATTATCTCATTAATTTCATCCCCCTTCTCAATGCAGTTCGTTTCCAAAGGCCGTCCTCTCCATTAGGGTCACAATTTACTGGAGTGCTGTGACACCCACGGCCGTGAAAAGCTACAAGGCCCTCACCCCACACCCTCCCAGCACCCTCCTGCTGCAGGTTCCAAAGCCAGCCAGGCAGCCAGGGCGAGGGCAGGGGCGAGGGCAGGGGTGAGGGCAACCCCAGACAACTCTCCGTCACCCGCCAACCTGCGCAGGCCCGAGGTTCTGCCACAGCATCTTCCCAGGATTCAGCTTCTCGGAATGAGGCTGCTGGGCTAGGTGTGCTGAGCACCGGGAAGCACCCTCCCCCATTCCCAGGAGGCCCTGGGCTCCGAGGCAGTGGTGGGCAGTGGGAGGCTGGAAACATTCCCAAGCATGAAGAGCGGGCACAGAGCCTGGGACGGCTCAGCAGGGGCTGCCGCATCTCCATTCCACCCAAATCACTAACGTTCTCTGGGTGCTCTCACACTCTAGTAAGTGGTTTTTTTTTTAGAAGGGAGGAGAAGAGGACAAGCTAATTGTTCATGTTCATCCATAAGAATGAGCGGGGGCGGCCGGGCGCAGTGGCTCACACCTGTAATCCCAGCACTTTGGGAGGCCAAGGCAGGTGGACCACCTGAGGTCAGGAGTTCAAGACCAGCTTGGCCAATGGGATGAAACCCCGTCTCTACTAAAAATACAAAAATTAGCCGGGCGTGTTGGCGCATGCCTGTAAGCCCAGACACTCTGGAGGCTGAGGCAGGAGAATCTCTTGAACCCAGGAGGCGGAGGTTGCAGTGACCCAAGATCGCACCATTGCACTCTAGCCTGGGCCACAAAAGCAAAACTCTGTCTCAAAAAAAAAAAATTAAAAAAAAAAATGAGCAGGGGCATGGCCAGACCAAGCTCCTGAGACAGAGCTGAGAGGCAGCCCTGATGGGTGGGGTGGTCCTGGAAGCTTCCAATGCCTCCTGACCCCCAGAGGCCCTGCTGCCTCTGCCCCACTGGCCTTTCCTGGGCCTGGCCAGCTGTGGCTGCCCCTGGGGGAGGGGAGCAGGTGCTGCAGGCCCGGGCCTCGCCCTCCCTCCAGGTGCCTTTGGAGAGCCACATAGTCAGTGGGTGGTGGCCTGTCCCCATGTGAGCCTCAGTCAGGGGGACACTCCCGCAACCGAGTCCTCGCGTGCCTGGGTTCTGGGCCTCCCTCCCAGCCGTCCCCTCAGGGCGTCCTGGCTGGACCCAGGCGGAGCTGGGTTGGCTCTGCTACCTGCGTGTCCCTCCTGCTTTGTGGCGGCCAGGGTTGAACCCATCCTGTGCTGTGGGTAGGGTCGGGCATGCAGGAGTGGGTGCTTCCCGCAAGAGTGCAGCCTTACCATCTATTCACTGGAGCCTGTGGGGAGGCAGGGAGCTGGGGGCTCCCGGGAGCAAGTCCAGGCTGGCCCTGAGCGGCCTTTCTGGGGCAAGGACCACAGTTAGCTCTGGCCCCAGATGTATGATGGCCAGAGGCTCTGTGAGTGGCTGGTGCTGCAGTTGGGGGTGCACCCTGGCCACCAGCCCCCTCACCCTCCCAATGCCGCCCCAGCCCTGGGCTGGCATATGAAGGAGCAGCTGGCTGTGGGCGGTGAGACCCCTCAGGCCTGTGGGTACTGTGAGGCTGGTGCAGGGCCCTGGGCTCAGCCTGACTGTGGGATTTGGGGTCAAGCTGAGTGTCCCCCAGGCAGTGGCTGTAGCTCCTGTGGAAGGTCAGAACCTGCCTGTGAGCCCCCGGGACTGACGGGGTTCTCCAACCAAGAGGCTGGTGCAGGAGGTTCCGCCTGGCCTGGCCCTCCCTCCAGGCCTTGTGCCAGGATAAGCCGAAGGTGTGGGCCATGCACCTGCTGGGCCTGCAGGCACCTGGAGGCCAGGGCTGCACCGGGACCCCAGGGTCTGATGAGAGCCTGGAGGTCTGAGTCTGGCTGGCAGGATGCCTACCCTCCACCCTTCTGGCCTAGACAGTGCCCGGCCGGGGGTTGGGGAGCAGCTGGAGTGTGCAGGGCGCAGACAGGATGGGTGGGAGGTGGAGGCCAGCAGACCACTCAGCACTGCCAGGCCCCTTGGCGGGCTCTTTCCCGCCAAGATTGGTGTTTGTGAACTAGAATTTTAATTAAAGGAAACTGGGTTAAGTGCTCTGGCCTCAGTGCTTGTACTTACACTGCAGCTCCAATCCCCGGCGCCAGGCTCTCTCTGCTGCCATTCTCTCTCTATTGGGCCCTTGGAGGCCCCCGGCTGCTGAGAATTACCCCAGCTTGCAGGCAGAGGGACCGAGGCCCGGAGAGGTTGTGGGGCTGAGTGGTGGGGATGGCGGCTGAACCCGACAGCAGGGCTGCTCCGTCCCCAGTGACACCAGGTCTGTTGGCTCCTCGTGGGTGGCTTTGACAGATATGCTGCCGTCCCCCTGCACCTGCCCCATCCAGCCAGACAAGCGAGCCCCACCTTCATGCTTGCTATAGGTCTGAGTCTAAGGGGCACCCCACCCTGGCCCAGACCAGCTGGAAAAGGGTCTCCTGCAGCTGTGGCAGAGTTGGGGAGCTCGGGTACTCCACAGCAGAGGCCTATGCAGCTGCAGGGCCATGGGGACTGGTGTGGCATGGAGAGCGTAGAACGGGGGCACAGCCCTGTGCCAGGCCTGAGCTGCCCGTCCTCGCCTCCCACTTGACTGGTCCCTCTGCCGCCTGTGTATCTATGGCTGGCCAAAAACGTCCTGCCCACGTTTGCTGCCCAGATTTGCTGGGGGCGCGGTACCCACCTCAGGAGTCATGGCATCATAAGCAGAGTGTGAGCCCATGTGGAATGAAGCTCAATTTGCATGAGCTGATCACTGCTGAAATGCACCCTGGCAGCCCTGTGCCCTGCAGAGGCCTATGCCAAGCCCTGAGCCCCCCACCTTGGGGGCTGCTTGCCCGCGGGTCTGCAGGGCTGTGGGTGTGGCTGGCAGCTGCAGGGAGGTGCCTCTGGAGTGCAGCTCAGGCCCCTCCTGTCTTACTCTTCCCCTAGGCTGTGGAGTATCTGGCAGGAGTGGGGGCTGCCAGGGCTCAGGGTCTGTTGGCCTAGGTCTCCTCCTCTAGCCAGGGTCATTGGCTCAGCTAACTCCAGGGGCTGTCGCGGCCTCTTCAGCCCTTGGACTTGCATTTCCCTCAACCTGCCTGGCCAGGGGTCTGTGAGGCTGTCGCTGTGCACTCTCAGTGCGGGGCTCTCTGAGCTGTGGATGAAGGGGAGGCAGGACAGGGTGGAGCTGACCCTATCATGTCTGTGGTCCTGAAGGCCAGGGTGGTGTGTGCCGGGGCCGCTTTGGTAGAAATAGCCCCAGCCTTGAAGCAGACTCAAGGGAGCCTCAGCCCAGGTACCAAGGGCCAGGTGTGCTTCTCACCAGCACGTGGACACCTTGCAGCCCCTCTGCCCTGCAGCCCCAGGGACCCTTACCCCGCAGTGCACAGCCAGTTGGCCAGGGCGGGGTGGTTATGTCCACAGGAGAGGTGTGCACTGGAGGACACTGCTCCCTCACCGTGGCTCTTAGGGGCTCATGAGTTCCCAGCCTTGTGGGTGGGGTCGGGGGCACCACTTCCTGGGACTCCTTGTCAGTGTTCCCTGATGACAGCCAAAGTGTCCCTGAGGTGGGGGTCGGGGGCCAGAGGGGGCCAGAAGTCTCTTGGCAGCTGGGCCAGTGGCCTGTGGTCACCGCAGCTGGAGTGTGTGCCCACCGCAGGTGCTGCTCCCTGTCCCCCTTGGGAGGTCAGGCCTGGGCTTGGCCCCTGGCACTGACCATCAGAGCTGTAGTCTGTCCCACCGCAGGTGCTGCTCCCTGTCCGCCTCGGGAGGCCAGGCCTGGGCTCAGCCCCTGGCACTGACCATCAGAGCTGTAGTTTGTCCTGGGGCCAGGTTTGATGGGCATTTCCTGTCTCTGCAGGTCCCTGGTGCTGAACCGCCTGCGTCCAGTTGCCAGCGGGGGTGGGAAAGCCCAACCGGGCTCCCCTCGGTGGCGGAGCAAAGGGTACCGCTGCATCGGAGGGGTCCTGTACAAAGTATCTGCCAACAAACTCTCCAAGACCTCCGGCCAGCCCGGCGACGCGGGCAGCAAACCCCTTCTCCGCACAGGTGAGAGGTGAGGGCGGGGGCGCTGGGAGGTGACACCGTCCGGCCAGTGTGTGGTGGGCACTGCAGGCCCGACCCCCTAACCTCCAACATGCTGTGGCTACTCTGGGCCTTGGCTCAGGCCCCTGTCTTAGGGAGGAGGTCAGAGGCCTCATGCTCCTGGGGAGCCAGTCCAAACAAGCACTTCCCAAGTGGGTCACCTCCCAGCCTGGGAGTTAATTTCACTCTTCCATACACCCAGCGCCTTTGTAGCCATCCCTAGTGAGACTGATAGGGGAGCCGGAGAATGGAGGGTGCCAGGAGGCCGGCCTTTCGCTGGCATCCCCCGGGAAGGGCTCTGGAGTGGTGCCCGGTTCGTGTGACTGAACGGCCCTTGATTTTCTGTGGGGTAGGGAAGAGTTGCTCACAAGCACCGTGTTTTGCTTTTGGAAAAAGGATGAGGCCAGGTACGGTAAACACGCCCGGGCGAGCGCACACCTGGGGCCGCGGTGCCCGTAATCGCATTGGCGACGCCTCGACAACTGTGTCTGGAGGCAGCCGGCGCCGCCACCTCGCACCCTCCCAGCCCAGGGAAACAGGCTCAGGAGAAGGAAATGCTTTGGATTTGCTTATCCTACAAATTAACTAGAAAAATATTTTGGTTTCAGTCCAATTTTACCCCTTCTTGTCCATCAAAAAAAAAAGGGTGGGGGAGATTGCAAGCGGTGTTGGGATTGCAGAGGCTGGGCCCCGCTGGCTCCCCGACCCGCCTGGGGCCTCGAGGGAGAACAGGTTCAGCCCTGGAGGAGGTGGACTCCGAGGGCAGGGTCTGCGGGGGTCAGAGGAGAGGCGGGAAGCGTCCTTCCCTGGAAGCCAGCCTCACTGGCCACCCTGCCTGGCTGTGTTCCTAGTGTTCATCTCCGGGCTCCAGGGGCTTCCAGGCTGTTTCCCGGGCAGGGTCGCTGGGGGCAGCATGGGGGCCCTGGCACCTGCCTCGCAGGGCTCTGAGCCACACTGTGGCTGGCCAGTGCCCCTGACCATGCCTACAGGCTGGTGGCTGGGGCCGGGGGGCCTGGTGAACTGCGTGGGAATAAGTCCTCACTTGGTGAGAAGCCCTGGGTCCCTTCCTGGGCACTGTGTCACTCCTGTGTGTGCCTCCGCTTCCCTACCCGTACCTTGAGGGACTGGGCGGTGTGATTTGTGTGTGTGGCCTCATCTCTGCTACACCCAGGGTGCTCAGTGCAGGAGCTGACTGAGAACATGGGGGCCTTGGTGAGGCTCCGCCCCTGGGGGATGCTGCCGTGGGTTGGGGGACAGGCCCTCCTGTCACCCAGCAGGGCCTTCTCTGGTTACCTCTGACCCTCTGACTCCAGAGCTTCGTGGCTTGTGGGGCCCCACACACAGCTGTTTGTATCATGGAGGGCAGGGGCCTCGGGCTCATCTCCAACAGTCATTCCCTGAATGAAGCATAAGCCCCTGGCCAATCTCTGGCACAGCAGGTCCCAGGTGCCTGCGGCCATCCACCTGCCACCAGCCATGTGGGCCAACAGGGAGCCTGAGCAGTGGAGCTCCCGGGGCCGGCAGCAGGCGCTCTGAGGACGTCGTGCTTGACCCCCCAGGGACAAAGCCATGAGGTGCCTCTCTGCTCATGCCGGGTGGTCCCACCTTTCCCCTGGGCCTCCTTGGCAGAGGCCAAGCCCCACGTTGGCTGGCACTGTCCTGAGAGCACTGACCCTGCAGGCACAGTCCTGGCACTGGCTTTCCTCTCTGGTCCTGAAGGCAGTGGACAGAGCATCCGGGCTGATCCCTCTGCCCAGGGAAGGGTGCCCCGAGCCCTCAGCTGCCTGCCTGGGTGGGAGGGTGCCCTGCACCTCCCACGGATGCTGCCTCTGACATCCCTAGTGCAGGGGGAGGCGCGGGCTGAACACGAGTGAAGATTCCTAGGGCCCACAGGCGTAGATTCGTAGACTCGTGTCCAGTCAGGCGGTCAGGGAGGCCTTTCTCATGAGCTGAAAACAGAGGAGCTCAGAAGGGCCAGGAGCAGCAAGAGCATCCCCAGGTGACCGTGCAGAGGCCTGGGCGGGAGCGTGCCGGGGTGTGAGACATTGCAGGACCCCGTGCACAGCCAGCAGGGAGATGAGATGGGTTGGGGGCAGGCGGCGTCTACCTGGCACCCCTGCACCCCCATTCAGAAAGCTCCCGGTAGTCATGATAATAGCATTGACCGAGGTTGATGGTTAAGTGGCCAAGACAGCAGCCATGGAGACCATGATGTCCCGACGTCCCCGAGAGCCCCGGGCAGCCAGGATAGGCAGCTGAGGCTGCTCCTGGCAGTCAGTCTACAGGCCCTGCCCTGCTCTGTGGAAGCCGGAGCCAGGGAGGGGATGCCTGCTGCCCTTTCCAGAGCCAGAGTCCATCCCAGGGACCCACCCACTCCAGGGAGTGGCCCCCACTACAGCAGCTGCATGCCACTCCCTGCACAGTGCCAAGGCTGGCCCCACCTCTTCACCCCAGGTCGAGGTATGTCCTTGGGACTCTCCCCATACTGTGCGCTTGTGGGACCCACGGAGGGGCTTGTGGCTTGGGTCCGTCTCCCTGCACCGGGGTCCTTGGGTCGCCGGGATCCTGTGGTCCACTTATATTGGGCTGGGTGGGCCTGTTGGGGGAGGTGCACCTGCCACCCCGGCTCCTCCCATCCCTCAGTGTCCATGAGATGCCTGTGGCAGGCAGCAGGCAGGCAGCAGGTTTGCACTTGGCCCCTTCAGACACGGTGCCCACCACCAAACGGCCCAGGGTCTGAGCTTTGGGGAGGAGGGAGTGTATAGCCCTGGCCTGCTCGGCAGTGGGGAGGGGAGGGAGGGGCTGCCACACTCCTCCCTGGGAGGCTGCGGCGCTGCTGCGTCTCCCCCTCGGTGCCAAGTGCTGAGCTCCGCAGAAGCTTGCCTTCCCATTTACACACATGGCGGGCGCAGAGCCCCTGACATCACCACACTGTGAACAGTCTATCCCGGCCACCCTTGCTGACTGGCCCCTGCCTCTGCTGGCCCTTCCCTTGCCCCAGAGCCATCAGAGAGCCAGTGTGGTTCCCCCAGCCCTTCTGGGGCGCATCTCACCCCTGCACCAGTAGCAACTCAGAGCTCCCTCATTCGGCCTCAGCAACACAAGCAAGGAGGGTCTGGTGCACAGAGGCCAGTGGCAGGCAGGGGTCCTGGGGCCTCCTTCCTCCCACCCCTGCCCCTGGGGAGGCCCCGCCTTCCATCAAGTAGGGCTGGGGCCTCTGGTGTCCTGCTGGCCAGACTTGGTGGCAACTGTGGCAGTCCTGGGGCTGTGCAGAGCCCAGTGAGGCCGCACCCGCCCTTTGGGTCGACAGCCGAGGCCACAGCTCCAGCTGCCTGGGCCCCCACTGGCCCCGCCTCGCCATGAGGAAGGTAGATGGCTCCCAGCTGTGGGATACCGCTGACCAGCCCACTTAAGAGGAATAATAATTGAAGAAATAAATTTCCTCCCCTGGTGTCAGCAGAAATTTGACTTCAACAAGAAAGTGCAGCCTTCTTGGAAGGGGTGGGGGTGGTTGTCCTGGCTGAGCCCCCGGGCTCTGGGCCCGTGATGGCAGAGGACAGTGTGGCTTCTACCCCCAGCTTCCCCACTCCGTGAAGCCGAGCCCTCCCTTCCCGGCCCACCTGCCACCTGAAGGGCTGAGCTCCAGGGCCCCTCCCCACATACTCCTGTGTAGGCCCCCAGTGAGCACGGCCCATATATGGCCACCAAGAGCCTGACGGTCCCTGTGATGGGGCAGAGGCCCCAGTCTCTGGCCACAAGGCTGGCCTTGGCACCTGTGGTTGTGGCCCTCCCTGCTGCGGGCCAGCTGCTGCGTGTTCCTGGCACGTCCGGCCTCTGCACCTCCCCTGCTCGCCACCTGCCCTCCCTCCCTGGGGTGACAAAGGCCCTGTCTGAGAGCCCCCGCCCCACATTGCCTCTCCTGGGGCGCCCTCTGCCACTGGCCGCCTTCTCCCAAGGATGCAGCTTCCATGTACCAGACGGACGTGCCCTGGAGGGCCTGGTGGGCACGCTGTGAGCAGACCAGGGCTTGGCGCGGCCCTGCCTGACTTCCTGGGAGAGGGCTGGCCTGGGAATTGGGGCTGCCTGCGTGCGCCGCTCATCATGGATGTTGTCCCTTGGGCCAGGCAGCAGCTGTCCAGTGGGTGCTGGCCGGAGCAGGGACTGGAGGTGCTGAGGAACCTCTGACTTCAGGGCCTCTATCCCGCTTGCCTTGCAGGGCCTGACATCCAGCGGTGCCCAGAGGAGCCTGGCCCAGAGCCGGCACTGGGGCACCGAGCAGGGGGTGGGGCTGGCGGGAGCCGTGTCTATTCTGGGAAGATCCCGGGGAAGTGAAAGTTCTCTGGAATGCACGGCGCCTTCTGCTGTTGAGTTGCTGGGGGTTATTCAGTTGAACTTTTTAGCACCTCTCAGGCAGCCCCTGCCTCTTTTCCAGCCAGCTATTTTATGTGCATTTTTTAACACTGCAAAGCATTTGAAAAAGTGCCTCCTGTTCTTGTCAGAACTCCTGTTGTGAGCCTCACACTGGGAATTTTTTTTTTTTTTTTGAGACAGAGTTTCGCTCTTGTAGCCCAGGCTGGAGTGCAATGGCGCAATCTCGGCTCACAGCAACCTCCGCCTCCCGGGTTCAAGCCATTCTCCTGCCTCAGCCTCCGGAGCAGCTGGGATTACAGACATGTGCCACCCAGCTAATTTTGTATTTTCAGTAGAGACGGGATTTTTCCATGTTGGTCATGGCTGGTTTCGAACTCTGGACCTCAGGTGATCTGCCTGCCTCTTCCTCCCAGAGTGCTGGGATTACAGGCATGAGCCACCGCGCCTGGCCGACACACTGGCATGTTTTTTAACTAGCACAAAGTGGAAAGGGAAGTAACCCCCCCCCGCTGCACCCCAGTCCTGCCAGGCGGGCATGTGATGCCGGCATGTCCCTGGCTGGGAGCGGATGGCGTCACAGTGTCACCGGCAGCCTGGGCAAGAGCCTGGGAACCAGCAGTGTCGACAGGCTGCCGCATTGCCGCGTCCCTCACCACACAGTCTGGCAGGTGCGAGGGCATGCCCGTGCTGCCTGGACGGGACCCTGCTGCCCACCCGGGGACAAGGGTCCCAGCCTGAGAACAGAAGCTGCCCTGAGCTCGCCGCCCACATTGATCCCCCCCGCCCCAAGACCCTCATCACCCTCCCTTTGCCCTTGGCCTCCCCACACTCCCCAGGTTTCTACCTTCCTCAGTGCCTCCTTTCCTGCCCCCAGGCACCATTACTAGCTCCTGCTTCTGCGCCTGCAGGGCTCACTTGCCACTCAGCTCTGGAGCTGCCCTTTTGAAACTTGAGATGGTCTGAGAGTGGGGACACTAGGCAGGGTCCCTGAGGGCGAAGGGCAGCAGCACCATTGACCCCAGCCAGGGAGCACCGGGCTGGATGCAATGCACAAAGCGAGGAGTGTGGGGGCTCCAGCCTGAGGGTGCAAAGGAGAAGACGGCTTGGGTCCTCGGGTGGGAGCCTGTGGCTGCTGGGCCATCTGGGGAGTGAGGACGAGGCTGCTCTCCAGTGCTCAGAGTGGGGCAGGGCTGGCTATTTGGGGCTGGGCAGCTTTGGGATGTCCCTTTTTAAAGCAGGATGGCTTTGTCGCCACCTCAGGTCCCCAGAATTTCTGAGTGATGTCACCTCTGCCTCTTAACTGCAGTGTCCATTTCAGCATTTGCCCTGGAGGAAATTGGATCTGGTCTGGGCAGGATCATGCGTGTATTTGAGGAACCCGGGAAAGCCGCCCTCAGCAGGCTCGCCCTGCCCTGCCCACCCCATGATCCTGGGTGACCTTTGTCTGTAAAAGGCAGGCAGGACTGTGTCACCGGAGTAGACCCTCCTCCTCCAGGTGGCACCCCCTCCCCGCCTCATCCCCTTGGCTCTCAGGCCTCGCAGCACTCGGCCATGTCCAGTCCCAAAGTCCATTCCCTTCCTGCCACCGCTGCCCTCTCAGGCTGTGGTGTGCAGTTTCAGAAAGGCTGGGGTGGTCCTTATGCTCAGGGTTTTGAGGAGTATCTGATGAGGCACCTCTAAAATTTAGAGTAATAGGCACTAGCCAAGATCTGCTAGGGCCAGCCCAGGGCCTCAGGGACAGGTGCCCTTCCCCCAGGAGCCCACAGCTGCAGTGGGCAGCCGGGCAGATGCCTCCGCTGAGTGGGCTTTGCCCCCACACCTTCTCTGCTGCATTTCTTTAGTTTTACAGTCCTCTAAAAATCAGAAACCGCTCTTGCTCCTAAAAGGCCAGACCGGCCGGGCGCGGTGGCTCATGCCTGTAATCCCAGCACTTTGGGAGGCCGAGACGGGCGGATCACGAGGTCAGGAGATCGAGACCATCCTGACTAACACGGTGAAACCCTGTCTTTACTAAAAATACAAAAATTAGCCAGGCGCGGTGGCGGGCGCCTGTAGTCCCAGCCACACGGGAGGCTGAGGCAGGAGAATGGCGTGAACCCGGGAGGCGGAGCTTGCAGTGAGTGGAGATCGCGCCACCGCACTCCAGCCTGGGAGACAGAGCGAGATTCTGTCTCAAAAAAAAAAAAAAAAAAAAGCCCAGACCATGTGTGCCCCATGGGCCATATTCATGCCCTGGTCTAAGCGACCCTGCAGGTCCCCCACAAGCCCCAGCCCAGGCTGTGGCAGAGGGAGGTGCTGCTGTTAGCAGCTGTTCTGTTTACAGGGCAGCTTCCTGGGTAGCCGGGGCTGAGGAGAGAGCCAGGAGCAGTGTCCATTGGCCAGTCACTGCCTCGGCCCAGGATGGGCACCCAGGGACATGAGGAAGCCAGCAGGGGGGTTCCAGCCAGCAGAGTGTGGCCCTGGGGAGCCTGACCAGGGAGGCCGCAGGGACGGGCGGCTCCAGGCCACGTGGCCAGGCCCTCCGCGGGTGCTGCCTGGCTTTGCTGGCTCTGAGGGCAGGGACAGGAGCCCTTCCTGGACCCTGCCCTGGAGAAGAGCCAGACACAGGGCCCAGCAGCTCCCCACTCTCAGGTGCTGTGTCCCCAGAGGGGCCTGGCAGGGCCCAGGGCGTCTGAACCACTGTGGGGAGGGGAGCTCTGGGCAGTTTCCTGGAGGGGAGGCTTTGCCTGAGCTGAGGGCTGGGACCCCTGAGGGCCTTGACTAAGGGGGTTAGCAGGGAAAGGGCCTGTGGGCAAGGCTGTGGCCTGCTATGACCCGTGCCTCTCTCCCCAACAGGCCGGCTGGATCCTGCAGGCAGCTGTAGCCGTTCCCTGGCCAGGTACTGCCTTCGGGCTGGGCAGTGGGTGGGGCTCCCTGCTTGCCTTCGGGCTCACGCACCTCTCTCCCTGTCCGCAGCCGGGCTGTGCAGCGCAGCCTGGCCATCATCCGGCAGGCACGGCAGCGGAGGGAGAAGAGGAAGGAGTACTGCATGTACTACAACCGCTTCGGCAGGTGCAACCGCGGCGAGCGCTGTCCTTACATCCATGACCCTGAGAAGGTGGCCGTGTGCACCAGGTACCCTCCTGCCCTCGCCTGGGGGAGGTTCTGTGCTGGGCCCTGCCCGTGGTCCCTGTGGCTCTTCCTCACACCCTTTTCTCCTGGTGCTGCAGGTTTGTCCGGGGCACCTGCAAGAAAACGGATGGGACCTGCCCCTTCTCCCACCATGTGTCCAAGGAGAAGGTGAGTGCGGCGCTGGTGGCCCTGTTCCTGTGCACCTTTCTCTGGGGCCTTGGCCACCTGGCCTCTGGGCAGATGGTGCCCACAGCTTTCCCTGGGCTTGGGACGTGCAGATCCCTGCCCTGGCGTCCTTAGAGTCTGCTGTACCGCCTCTACCCCCACTGCAGGTTTCGCACCTGGGGCTGCCCAGGAAAGCAGCACTGATGGGGTCCCCGCTCACCATGCACAGGGGTCTCTTTTCCCTTCTCCTGACAGCACCAGGCCTCACCAGATCCCCAGGCCCCCCTTACACATGCCCAGGGGAATGTGGTCCCATAGGTGCCCCTGTGGACCCAGGGCCGAGGCCTCAGGGCCTCTTCAGACTGGGGTTGGCAGGAGCGGGGAAGCTGTATGTGAGGGGCTGGGTGGGGAGGCTGCCTGGGCAGAAGGCAGGAGGGAGGGGCTGGAGGGGAAACAGCTGGACTCCTGGCTCATGCGGTTGTCCCCGCCTAAAACCCCACAGACTTGCTTTGAGCCAAGGTGGGTCCCCTGCTGGGAAGAAGCAAGAGCGCCCCGGGGCTGGGGTCAGGGGTCAGTGCTGGCGGGGACACATGTAGCTCTTGTGCCCTGGACTCAGCCACGGTGTGACCACAGCATGCGAGTGGAGTGAGGGCTGCCTCGGATGAGGGAGGCGGTGTTGGGCAGGGGTGCTGCTGCCGCAACAACTTTTCCCCTTGAGGAACTTGAAAAGAATCAGCATTTTTCTCCCTAATAGAGCTTCGGAACTCTGTTGTGAGCAATTTGGAAATTCACGTCGAGTTTCGGGTTCATTAGCTCCCAGCTCCAAAGCCAGAGCACATTCCAAGCTGTCTAATGTGGACGCCCCGCACCAGTGCCCTGAATTAATGTTATTGTTATTTGTGTGGACGTGGCGGGGTGCAAACAAGGTTAATTGAAATGAGAATGCAGTTTCCTCTTGATAACAGCCCCGCTCTGACAGCCAGGAGGAGCTCCGTTTGCTGTAGAGTTGGCTTTATCATCCCTTTTTATTAGAGCTAATTTGGGCTCTATATCAAAAACCACATTAAGGGAATTGTCTACAGCCCACCACCGCCAGCCCCAAACGGGCCCCCAGCCCCTCTCCCCTCTGCGACTGCAGTTAAAAGACAATTAGAAATAAACTCCCGCTCGTTAAATCACCCTTTGTTTCTTTGCCTTCTCCCTCCCTCCCTCTCAGCCCTGGCCGCTGGCTCTCTGGACCCCTTCTTCCCTCCTTGGCCTTAGACAAGTTCCTCTCCCATCCCCAACCTCGCCCCAGAAAAGTGACTTTTTAAAGCCTCTGGATCTGCCCAGATCCCCCAGGGCTCCTCAGGCCCCAGCAGCTCTGAGCAGGCTGGAAAGGGGAGGGGGACGGGGGTAGTGGGAGCCGGGAGGGTAGTCTGACCCAGGAGGGAGCAAGGCCCTGGGAGGGGAGTGGGAATAGCCTGGGGCAAGGCTGGAGACCCCGGGGTGCTGGCAGGGGCTCTGTGGGGGCTCCATGCTGAGGCCAGAAGGTGACATCTTTGTTCTGGACTCCCAGGCAGCCCAGGAGGAGCCTGTGGTGGCCCACAAGGGGCAGGGAGATGTCTCCTGGAGACGGCAGGAGACACCCTTGCTTCCCTCCCTGGGTGGCCCTAGCCCAGCCATTGCTCCTCAGGCCTGAGGTTCCCCCAAATGGGAGGAAAGTTGCATTGCTTCCCTCTCCCAGCCCAGTGGTGATAACAAGCACTGACTGTGGCCAGTGGCCCTGTGCTGGGGAGGAGGACACTGCTGGACCCCTCCTGCTGACAGCCTCGGCCTCCACGGTGCTGGCCTGCAGCCAGTGCCATGCCAGGCCTGCTTTCAGGTAGCTCCTGCCCACCTAGAGCCCAGGGACACTGCCTGTGGCCCACAGGTCAGGTGCCTGGAGAGCCCTCTGTTGGGTGCTGGCCTATGGCTTGTCCTCCCACCTAGACACTGGTCCCCATGACCTGAGAGGCTCCAAGGGCAGGTGACCACAGGCTAGTGGTTGGGAGCCCTGGCTGCCATCTTGCCCTGGATGGTGGGCAGGCTCAGAACAGGTGAGGTACTCAGAGGAGGGTGCCCCTGAGGCTGAGCCACAGGGCTGCTCCATGCCTCCTCTGGACAGAGCAAGGGCAGGGGTGTGGCTCACTTGGGAAGGCGGGGGCCCACTTCTGAGCAGCAGCCTCCCTGCCCCGCGGGTCCTGGTGGCTGCCCTTCCTGCCTGCTGGTGCCATCGTGTCCATTTCTCCCTCGAGCGGGGCTGTAGGAGGGTCCCCAGCCACCATCTGTGGGCCCTGGAGGGTGGCCGCCTGCTGGCCCTCACTGCTGGCCCTCCCCACAGATGCCAGTGTGCTCCTACTTCCTGAAGGGCATCTGCAGCAACAGCAACTGTCCCTACAGCCACGTGTACGTGTCCCGCAAGGCTGAGGTCTGCAGCGACTTCCTCAAAGGCTACTGCCCCCTGGGTGCAAAGGTGAGAGGTCCGTGGGAGCCCAAGTGGGCGGGGTTCCTGTGGTTTGGTCGTCCTCTGTTCACTCCTGGGTGCCTACCGTGGCTGGATGACCCTTCTGCAGCCCTGAGGTGGTCAGTGTCATCACGTCCACCTCACAGGTGACTGAGAGAGGTCCAGCAACTGTCCCGGGGTTGCACAGCACCAGCACAGGGCGGGGTTTGAACCATGGGAAGGTGAGGCGCAGAGGACCTAGACTTCCAGGTGCAGCACAGGTAGCCTGGAAGCTGGCCCCCCATGGTAGGGGTGTGGCGGCTGGGCCGGAGCGGCTCCTGGAATGTTGCTGGGGATGGCAGTGTGGTGAAGGGGATATTGGAGGCCAGGGGGCTGGCAGGGCTATAGGTGGATGTGGGGCCAGCAGCCTCCACAGGAAGGCAGCGGGTGGATGGGCACTCCCACCCAGCCTGGGGCAGAGGGGTGGGCCGGGCAGAGCCGAGGGGGCCGCCTGAGCCGTGGCTGGCGAGGCTAGGGTGAGCTGGCACTGGAGCTCATTGTGGGGCACCACTGCTGGGTGGGGAACTGGGGACCTGGGCTGCAAGGGTCACCTGCAGCTGATGGCTCCGGCTCCCCTCTCCCCGGGGGCGTGACTGACTCCTGCGTTGGGGAGGTGCTCACAGGCTCACCTGTCTGGGAAATTCCCGGCAGTGGAGCCAGCTCCTCCCCTCTGCCTCAGCCTGCCCTCTTGGCTTCACCAGGACTCCCCACCCCAAGCCATGTAGCCTCAGCATCCCCAGTGGGCCTGGTCCCAGGTACAGCTCCCCTCTCCCCCAGCCTCTCATGCCTGTGTCTCTCCCGGCCTGGGGGCTCCTGCACCTGGCCTAGGGCTGGTGGCTGAGGGTGGGGAGGGGCCGGAACTAAGGGACCTGGAGATGCTCCTTGTCCCTGGCATCTTGAGAGGGAGCCCCGGGGCCTGCAGCCATGGCTCACTGCCACTGGGTCCTCACACTTCTGAGTGTTGGCACTGCCTCAGGGTCTGCAACCCCCGTGAAGCCGAGAACACCAGGCACCCCAAGAACCCTTTCCCTGCCCACCCGCAAGGACACCAGACCCTAGGCTCTCCTGCCCTCCCTTGCTGGGTTCCCCTGTGGGGTGCTGTGGAAGCTGGCCACACACTCCTTCCTGTGCACAACGCTCTGTGGTGGGCCGGGCCCTTCCCAGCATCCTCTCCCTCATCCTCAGTCCTCACATCCACTTCCCGGGAGGAGCCAGCCCTCAGCTCCTCCTGCTGCCAGGCCAAGGGTGGGCCAGGCCGGGCTCCCCAACCTGAAACCTGGCAGGGAATCCCCTCCAGGGAGGTAGGGCCTGGCCAGGGCAGCCCCAGACCCTGTGGGGGCAGTGGCAGGATCCCCATGGAGGCCATGGCTGATGATTGTAAAATGTTTCAATTTAAATGAAAATATCAAAGTGATATTTAGGTCCTGCTTCTATTAGTGGAAGTGCTTACTGCTGCCTTTCCGTTTGTCCACGCCGCGGCGCCCGCATGATGGATAGCAGCTTGTAATTATATATGGGAAAGCGCTGAGCCGGCCAGATCCAGTGGGGACAGGCGGCAGCCCGGGCCTGCGAGGGTTAATTTTATTCTCTAAATAATGTGAAAAGTGCTGAATCGTCACCTTGCGCCTGAAGTAGAAGTCCTCAAGCGGACCCCAGAGAGTTTATAATATTCCACTGAATCAAGTGGAATTGTTAACCTCGCTTCATAAAGCGACGGCTTGTTAAAGAGCCACATTCCCTTTCCTTGTGAATAATTTAGGCTGGGAGTAAATCTCCGCTCTTTCCCCTTTTGGGGGGCCACGGCTGTGGCTCAGGGGTCAGCCTCCGCCAGATGCTGCCTGTCCTGGATATCAGGACGGGGATGACTTCAGACCGCCTGTTTGTGCACACCTGCGGGGTCTGCCGCGTCCTGCCACATCCTCCCTGGTAGACGTCCCTGTCTGGGTGCAGCGCTGTTTTCCTCCCTTGCCTTGGGAGCTTGCTCCATCCTTGTCAAAGGGATCTCGCTGGCTGATAACGTTTTGCTGAGGAGAGACTTTGAGACTAGAAAACCTCACCTTCTCCCCTTAGTCTTAATAGCCAAACGTGTCTATCTGCTGTCAAATTCTGATCCGCTGCCTGCGTCCTTGAACGGAAGAGTTTTCCCTCCTCCGTGCTCACTGCTCGCCTGTGTGTCCACGGGTGTGTCCGGCTGGGCCCATTGCCATCCCCTTTCAATACTCACGCTGCCCTGCCGGGGCTCCTGCCCTTATGATGTGCCTGACAACTTCTACAGCCTTCCTTGCTTTCTGGCACCAGATGCTCCCAGCACCCGGCGGCTCTGGGACAGCCGCTCCTGGCTCCTTGTGGGTGTGCTTAAGACTCAGGGTCTGGGCCAGGCGTGATGGCTCACGCCTGTAATCCCAGCACTTTGGGAGGCTGAGGCAAGTGGATCACCTGAGGTCAGGAGTTTGAAACCAGCTTGGCCAACATGGTGAAATCCCATCTCTACTAAAAAAACAACAAATTAGCTGGTTGTGGTGGCAAATGCCTGTAGTCCCAGCTACTCGGGAGGCTGAGGCAGGAGAATTGCTGGAACCCGGGAGGTGGAGGTTGCAGTGAGCCGAGATTGCGCCGTTGCACTCTAGCCTGGGCGACAAGAGTGAAACTCCGTCTCAAAAAAAAAAAAAAAAAAAAAGATTCAGGGTCTGGGCACTGCTCCTGGTGGCTCTAGATGGGACAGCTGCTCCGGCAGGGCACCCTGGTTCCTTCTGGGTGTTTAGGACTCAGGATCTGGGTGCTGCGTGTGCTTGTTGCAGCTGGGGTGTTGGCTGCTGCCAGCGCCCCCAGTGCACAGGGCTGGGAAGCATCATGTGCACATGTGCAGGGGTGACAGTGACTCCATCCCCACTTCTGCGTTGAGAGCTCCTGCACACCTTGGCCCTCCTGCATCTGCAGCGCCTGCTCTGTGAGCCTCCATGCTGCCGTTTTCCCCATGGCCTGTGTGTGGCTGGTGCCTGTCTGCAGGGAGCTGCTGAGAGGGGGACAGCGCCTGCTCTGTGAGCCTCCATGCTGCCGTTTTCCCCATGGCCTGTGTGTGGCTGGTGCCTGTCTGCAGGGAGCTGCTGAGAGGGGAGGACCCTGACTGAGTCTTGGGTTTCAGCTCCCCAGTGCGAGCTGAGAGTTGAGACACCTGGGATTCCCCTCACGCACACCCTGCCTTCATCCTCCAGGCTTGAGGGGCTCCTGTGTCCTCTGGACAGCACCTGTCTTGATTTTGGTCACATACAGCGCTTCTCTGTTGTCACCCTTGCTTTTGCCAGTGCTGCTTTGTTAGGCCGAATCCTCCGTCCTTTATGAGGCGGGGTCCTGACATCCTTTGCCCTGTGATTTGTGCTCGGGAGTCTTGTTTAGGACCAGTCGGCACCCGCGGTCACAGAGGGCCTCCTGCATCGCCTGCCGCTGGCTCAAGAGGCACCTGTGCGTGTAGCTTGTCCCTGCGCAGTTACGTCCTCCTCTGGCCTCAATCTCCTTTTATATACAATCAGGATAACAGCACTGCCTATCTCAGAGAGGCATGGCGACTCTTCAGGGGGTCACAGTGGGCCTGGCAGCATCCTGGGCGGCCCCTGGCATGGGGAGGCCTCCCTACAAGTCGGCTGCTGTTCGCTGTTCTTTATTTTCGTGTTGTGTGAGGTGGGGCCCCACTTAGTTTTTCTTCATGTCATGGATGCTTTCCCCTCAACAGTGGTCTAACCCTTTGATTTGTGGTGTCAGCTTAAAAAAACAAACAGCTTTGTTGAAGTACAGTTTCCCTCCCACACAATTCCTCTTCTCTAGGTCTGTGGTTCTGTGGGTTTGAGTAAACTCAGAGTCGTACAGCCGCACCATAACGCAGCTTTCCATAGTTTTCATTGCCCCCCAGAATTCCCTCAGCTCTTTTCGTCATCAGTCCCAGCCCCGCCTTCCTCCCACCCCTGGCCCCTAACACTCATCCACTTCTGCCTCTGTAAGTTTCTTTTGTGGGCCTTTCGTGTAACTGGAATCGTACAGTACACGGTCGTTCGGCATCTTGGATTTTGCATCATGTTTGGAGGTGTGTCCTGCAGCACCTCAGCGCTGCACCCCTTTTTATTACAGAGGCAAGCCACTGCAGAGACTCGCCAAACTTTGTCCGTTCATGAGCCGGGGACATTCGAGTGGTTTCCAGTTGGGGACTATCGTGAATAATGCTGCCTCGAACGTCTGCGCACGAGCCTTCGTGTGGCCAATGCTTTTGCTTCTCTTGGGTAGACACCTGGGAGTGAAATTGCAGGGTCATAGGGTCACTCTGGGTTAACAGCCTCCTGTTTTCTAAAACGGCGTCACTGTTTGACACTCCTGCCAGCAGCGAGCAAGGCTTTCGTGTGTTTACTTCCTCGCTAGCTCTTGGTGTCTGCCTGTCTGGCACAGCCGTTCTGGTGGGCGTGGCCACATCCCTGGGGTTTCTGGCACAGCCGTTCTGGTGGGTGTGGCCATACCCTGGGGTTTGGGTTTGTATTTCCCCGATGGCCTGGACACACAGAGCACCTGGGTGCTTATGGACCATTCCTGTCTTTTGTGAAAAACAGCTTTATTGAGATATAATTCACATACCACGTAATTCACCCATTTTAGTGTACAATTCAGTGGCTTTTGGTATACTTTTTAATTGTGGTAAAATATATTTAACATAAATTTTGACCATTTTTAAGTGTCAAAATGGCACTTAGTTAAATAGCGTTAACTACGTTCACAACACTGTAGAAACATTCCAAAATGTTTTCCTCACCCCGACAGAAACACTGAGTATTCAGCAACGGCTCTCCACTCCCCGCTTCCCAAACCCTAGTTAGACACCTAGCTAGTTATCTCAGTGAAGTCGCCTCCTCTAGCTGTGTCCTCTGAGTGGATCGTACGTCTGTCCTTTGGTGTCTGGCGTCTTTCACTCGGCGTAATGTTTCCAGGGTTCACAGGTGTGGCGCCACCTCGTTCCTTTCTTACAGCAGAGTAACCTTCCGTTGTGTGTGCGCTGCGTTCTGTTAGTTCCATCATGTGTTGGTGGGTATGCAGCTGCTGTAACTAGTGCTGGAGTGATTCCTGACTGGCAGGGATCTGTTTGAGTCCCTGCTTTCACTTCCTTTGGGTGTATATGGAGGAGTGGAATTGCTGGAGTCTGAGTAATTCTGTGTTTAGCTTTTTGAGGAGTCGCCGAACTGTTTTCTGTTGTGGCTGCACCATTTTACATTGCCAGCAACAGCGCACAGGCTCCGGTTTCTGCATATCCTCCCCACCACTTGTTGTGGTTGAATTTGTTTATTCTTTCTTTCTTTTTTTTTTTTTTGTGGATTCTTTAGGGTTTTCTTACAGTCATCAGCAAACAGATAATTTTACTTCCTCCTTTTCAATTTGAATGCCTTTTCTTTTTTTTTTTTTTTTTGAGACACAGTCTCACTCTGTCGCCCGGGCTGGAGTGCAATGGCACTATCTTGGCTCACTGCAACCTCTGCCTCCTAGGTTCAAGTGATTCTCCTGCCTCAGCCTCCCAAGTAGCTGGGACTACAGGTGCATGCGCCACTAAACCCAGCTACTTTTTGTATTTTTAGTAGAGACAGAGTTTCACCATGGGGCCAAACTCCATGGTCTCAAACTCCTGACCTCAGATGATCCACCTGCCTTGGCCTCCCAAAGTGCTGGGATTATAGGTGTGAGCCACCACGCCCGGCCCCTGGCTAGAACTTTTAATACTGTGTTGAACTAAAATGGCAACTGTGGGCATCCTTGTCTTTTTCCTCATCTTAGAAGAAAAGCTTTCATTTTTCACCATTGAATATGACATTAGCTTTGGGCTTTTATGTGTAGTGTTTACCACACTGAGGAAGTTGCCTTCTGGCCTATTTATTGTGTTGTTGTTGTTGTTTTAATCATGAAATGGTGTTGAATTTTGTCAGGTCTTTTTCTACATTAATTGAAATGATCTTGTGGTCTTTTTCCTTTGTTCTGTTAAGGTGGCCAGTGCATGACTCTGACCATATTGAATCACAGTCAGTCACAGTCTCATTAATTGATTTTTGTGTATGAAACCATCCTTGCATCTGGGAATAAGTTCCACTTGGTTATGATGTGTAATCCTTTTATTGGTTTGTTTTTGAAATAGAGTTTTGCTCGTGTTGCCCAGGCTGGAGTGCACTGGTGCGATCTTGGCTCGCTGCAGCCTCCGCCTCCTGGGTTGGAGCAATTCTTCTGCCTCAGCCTCATGAGTAGCTGGGATTTCAGGCGCACGCTGCCAGGCCCAGCTAATTTTTGTATTTTTAGTAGAGGTGAGGGTTTCGCCATGTTGGCGAGCTAGTCTCAAACTCCCGACCTCAGGTGATCAGCCCGCCTCAGCCTCCCAAAGTGCTGGGATTACAGGCGTGAGCCGCCGCGCCCAGCCTGGATGTGTAATCCTTTTAATGTGCTGCTGAATGTTTTGCTGAGGATTTTTGCATCAATATTCATAAAATATATTGGTTGATAGGTTCCTTTTCTTTTAGTGTCTTTGTCTGGTTTTGTTATCAGGGTAATACTGGCCTCACAAAATGAATTAGGAAATGTTTCCTTCTCTTAAACATTTTGTAAGAGTTTGAGAAGACTTGGTGTTGATTCTTCTTTTAATTATTTTAGTAGAATTCACCAATGAAGCCGTCTGGTCCTGTGCTTTTCTGTCTTTTTTCTTTTCTTTCTTTTCTTTCTTTTCTTCCTTTCTTCCTTTCTTTCTTCCTTTTCTTCCTTTCTTTTTTTTCTTTCTTTCTTTTCCTTGAAGAACAAGGTCTCGCTATATTGCCCAGGCAGGTCTCGAACTCCTGGGCTCAAGTGATCCTCCCACCTCTGCCTCCTTAAATGCTGGGGTTACAGGCGTAAGCCACTATGCCCAGCTGTGTCCTGGGCTTTTCTTTGTTGGGAGTTTTTTGATTACTGACTCAATCTCCTTGCTGCTCCTAGTTAGATTTTATACTCTTCAGTCAGTTTTGGTGGATTGTGTATTTCTAGGAACTGGTTCATTTCATCTAAGTTGTCAATTTTATGTGTGTATAATTGTTTGAAGTGTTTAATAATTGTCCTTTTGATGTCTAAAGAATCTGTAGTGATACTGGAAATTTCATTTCTGTTACTGGAAGTTCGTGACTTCTTTTTTTCATTGTCTGTTTTACTAGAGGTTTGTCAATTTATTGATCTTTTCAAAGTACCAGTTCTTTATTTTACTGATTTTTCTCTATTGGTTTTCTGTTTTCGATTTCACTGGGCTTTCTGCTCTTATTATTTCTTTCTTTGCTTACTTGTGGTTTATTTTGCTGTTTTTTTCCCTCTACATTCTTGAAATTGGAGCTTAGATTATTGATTTGAATAATTTGAATATTTTCCTTTTTTTCTGAGATAGGGTCTCACTCTCACGCAGGCTGGAGTGCAGTGTTGCAGTCATGGCTCGCTACAGCCCCAACCCCCTGGGCTCAAGCAATCCTCCTGCCTCAGCCTCCTGAGTAGCTGGGACTACAGGTGCATATCACCATACCCGATAAATTTTTTAAATTTTCTGTAAGACAGGGTCTTGCTGTGTCACCCAGGCTGGTCTCAAACTCCTGGCCTCAAGCAATCTTCCCACCTCAGCCTCTCAAGTAGCGGGGACTACAGGTGCATGCCACCACGCCTGGCTAATTTTTGTACTTTTTATAGGGATGAGGTCTCGCTATGTTGCCCAGGTTGGTCTCAATCCCCTGAGCTTAAGCAGTCCATCCACCTCAGCCTCCCGCAGTGCTGGGATTATAGGTTGAGCCGCCAAGCACAGCTCCTGTGAGTTTTTTGTTTGTTTTATGTCCCTTAAGATTTTCTCTTTGCCCTGTGGATTATTTGGTAAAAGGCAAAAGAGTCATATGATCTGAAGAGAAACCAGAGTATTGCCTGTAGATTATTTAGAAGTATGTTATTAAGCTTCCAAGTGTTTTGAGATTTTCCTGTTACCTTTCTTTCATTGATTTCTAGTTTGATCTATGTTTATTAAAATCATACAGATTTTAATTCTAAGTTTCTCACGGTTTGTTTTATGGCCGAGGATATGGTCTGTCTTGGTGTATCTTCTATATGTACTTGAAAAAAAGTGCGTATTCCACTGTTGTTGGTGCTCTATAAATGTCTAATAGGTCTTGCTAGTTAAAGGTGTTTCTGAGTTCTTCCTTGACGATTTTCGGTCTGGTGTTCAGTTGTTGAGAGAGGTGTTGAAGTCTCTAACTATAATTGTGGATTTGTCTAGTTCTCCTTTCATAGCTATCAGTTATTGCTTCATGTATTTTGCAGCTTTTCTGTTTGGTGCATATACATGAGAATTGCTGTGCATTCTTTTTGTTGTTGTTGTTTGTTTAGAGAGACCAGGTCTCGCTTTGTTGCCCAGGCTGGAGCTCAGCGGCGCAATCACTGTTCACTGCAACCTCAAACTCCTGAGCTCTGGCGATCCTCCCACCTCAGCCTACTGAGTAGCTAGGACTACAGGCATGCACCACCATGCCTGGCTACTTTTTAAATTTTTTTGTAGAAATGGGGTCTTGCTATGTTGCTCAGGCTAGTCTTGAACTCCTGGCCTCAAGTGGTCCTCGTTGGCCTCCCAGAGTGCTGGGATTACAGGTGTGGCCCTACTATGCATTCTTGATAGATTTACTCTTTTATTTTTGTATAATGTTTCTGTCTCTGGTGATTTTCTTTGCTTTGAAGTCATCTTTTCCTGATATTAATATCGCCACGCCTGTTTTCTTTGAATCAAGTTTTCGTAAGTCTTTTTTTCTCTTTTTACTTTAAATTTATCTATGTGTCATATTGAAGTGACTTTCTTGTAAACAGCAGATAGTTCAATCATGTTTTAAAATTCACTCTGCCAATCTCTGTCTTTTAGTTGATATATTTAGGACATTTACATTTAATGTGGTTATTGCTGTATTAGGGCCTAAGTGTATCATTTGATTTATTTTGTTTTCTATTAGTTCTTTTTTTCCCTCTGGGTTTTTTTCTCTTGCCATCCTATGGGTTACTTGAACACTTTTTAGAATTTTTATTTGATTTACTTATAGTGTTTTTCAGTATAGATCTTTATTCAGTAGTCTTCCCTTCTCTGTGGGGGATGCATTCCAAGATCCCTCATGGACACCTGAACCCATGGGTGTCATGGAACCCGATTCCATCATTTGGAACATGTTTCTATTATCTTCCAACCACAAATCAAATGCCTTTTTAAATCTTTTTTTTTTTTTTTTGAGACAGAGTCTCGCTCTGTCGCCCAGACCGGAGTGCGGTAGTGCGATCTTGGCTCACTGCAACCTCCGCCTCCTGGGTTCAAGCAATTCTTCTGCCTCAGCTTCCTGAGGCCATGAGCCACCACGCCCAGCCGCCTTTTTAAATAACTAAACGTTTATCACACACTGTAGCCCTAACTTTTGCAGTTTGCAGTGTGACAGCAAAATTAGCATTAATTTCTTTTTCTTTCTTCATAATTTCTTTTGTTTTTTTTTGAGACGGAGTCTCGCTCTGTTGCCTAGGCTGGAGTGCAGTGGCCAGATCTCAGCTCACTGCAAGCTCCACTTCCCAGGTTTACGCCATTCTCCTGCCTCAGCCTCCCGAGTAGCTGGGACTACAGGTGCCTGCCACCTCGCCCGGCTAGTTTTTTGTATTTTTTAGTAAAGACGGGGTTTCACCGGGTTAGCCAGGATGGTCTCGATCTCCTGACCTTGTGATCCGCCCGTCTCGGCCTCCCAAAGTGCTGGGATTACAGGCCTGAGCCACCGTGCCCAGCCTCTTTCTTCATAATTTCATGGGTGGAGGATTCATTCTTACTGTAGATTTCAGCAACCTCAGAATATTATATTATTATTATTTATTATTTTATTATTTTGAGGCAGAGTCTCACTCTGTTACCTAGGCTGGAGTGCCGTGCAGTGGCACCACCTCTGTCCACTGCAACCTCCACCTTCCATGTTCAAGCAATTCTCCTGCTTCAGCCTCCCAAGTGGCTGGGATTACAGGCACTTGCCACCATGCCTGGCTAATTTTTGTATTTTTATTTTTATTATATTTTTTAGATGAAATCTAGCTCTGTCACCCAGAGCGGAGTGCAGTGGCACGATCCTGGCTCACTGCACCCTCCATCTCCCGGGTTCAAGTGATTCTCCTTTTTCAGCTACCTGAGTGGCTGGGATTACAGATGCTCACCACCATGCCCAGCTAATTTTTGTATTTTTAGTAGAGATGGGGTTTTACTGTGTTGGCCAGGCTGGTCTCGAACTCCTGATCTCCTGATCCACCTGCCTTGGCCTCCCAAAGTGCAGGGATTATAGGCGTGAGCCACCATGCCCAGCCTATTTTTTTTTTCTTAAGTCGAGAACTTTTACCTTTTTACCTAAAGGAAGCATTTTACAGCTTCTCTTATCCAAATTGTTAGCATCACTACTGTTGCACTTTGGGGCCATTTTTTTGTGAAAATAAGGGTTACCTGGACACAAGTGCTGCAGTACCACAAGAGTCAGTGTGATGAGGGAGACAGCCACTAAGTGACTAATGTTAGGTCGTGTATACAGTGTGGAAAAAGGAATGTTTTGTGTCCTGGGCAGGACAGAGCATGACAGCACAAGATTTCATCACACTACTCAGAATAGCATGCACTTAAATATTTATGAATTGCTGGCCAGGCGTGGTGGCTCAAGCCTGTAATCCCAGTATTTTGGGAGGCCAAGGTGGGTGGATCATGAGGTCAAGAGATCGAGACCATCCTGGCTAACACAGTGAAACCCTGTCTCTACTAAAAATACAAAAAACATTAGCTGGGCGTGGTGGCAGGCACCTGTAGTCCCAGCTACTTGGAAGGCTGAGGCAGAAGAATGGCGTGAACCCGGGAGGCGGAGCTTGCAGTGAGCCGAGATCGCGCCACTGCACTCCAGCCTGGGTGACGGTGCGAGACTCCATCTAAAAAAAAAAATAAAAAATTATGAATTGTTGACTGGGCACGGTGGCTCACACCTGTAATCCCAGCACTTTGGAAGGCTGAGGAGGGCAAATCACCTATGATCAGAAGTTCAAGACCAGCCTGGTCAACATGGTGAAACCCTGTCTCTACTAAAGTTACAAAAAGAAAAAAATTAGCTGGGTGTGGTGGTGTGCACCTGTAATCCCAGCTACTTGGGAGGCTGAGGAAGGAGAATTGCTTGAACCTGGGAGGTGGAGGTTGCAGCGAGCTGAGATCATACCACTATACTCCAGCCTGGGCAACAAGAGTGAAACTCCATCTGAAAAAAAACAAAACTTACGAATTGTTTACTTCTGGAGTTTTCCATTTAATATTTTTGGACCAACAGTTGACTTCAGGTAACTGAAACTGCAGAGTGAAACAGTGGAAAAGGGAGGCCCACCATATAGCTTTTGTAGTGCTTACCCTGGATATTATATTGTATTTGCATGACTGATCCACGTCCACTGGTGGTGTCGTTTTGCCAGTTTGAGTGAAGTGTGGAAACCTTACTTTCCCTCATCTCCCTTAACCTCCCCTTTTGTAACCGTCTGGAATACTTCCTCTACAGAAGTTAGAACCACAACAGACATGGTTATGATTTTTACTTCAATCATCAAACATAATTTAGAAAACTGGGGAAGAGATGGAAAGTCTGGTATGTTTATCTGTGTTTTTGCTTATCTTGTTCTTTATTCCTTCCTTTTGTTCCAAGCCTTTTTCTTGTGTTTCCTTTTTGTTTGGAGAACTTTAACCACTTTTTAGGGTTAAGACTGGTGGTGACATTGTTTTTCTTCATCAGAGAATGTCTTGAGCTCCCCTTTATTCCGGAAGAATAATTCACTGGATATGGGATTCTGTGTTGACAGTTCTTTCTGTTGAGCTTGAAAAATGTCATGCCTCTTCCTTATGTCCTCCATGGTGTCTGGTTAGAAATCCACTGTCGTTTGAATTTTTCCCCTGTAGGTAAAATGTAGTTTCTGTGGGGTGCCGTGACTTGTGCCTGTAATCCCAACATTTTGGGAGAACCAGGTGGGCAAATTGCTTGAGCCCAAGAGTTTGAGATTAGCCTGGTCAACATGGCAAAACCCCATCTCTTAAAAAAAAAAAAAAGTTTAGCCACACATGGTGGCCTGTGCCTGTGGTTCCAGCTACTCAGGTGGCTGAGTTGGGAGGATTGCTTGAGCCCTGGAGGTTGGGGCTGCAGTGATCTATGATTGTACCACTAGGCAATAGAGTGAGACCCTGTCTCAAAAAAGCAAACGTAATGTGGTTTCTCTCTGGCTGCTTTGAAGGTTGTTTCTTTGTCTTTAACTTCCACTGTCTGACTATAGTGTATTCTGGGGTAGATGTCTTTGGTCTGTCCTGTTTGAGGTTTGCTCAGCTTCCTGAATCTGTAGGCTTATCTGTTTTACCGAATTGGTAAAGTTTGTATTATTTCTTTGGGTTATTTTTCCTCTGTGTCTGCATCTCCAGTTCCATGAATGTTAGGTCTTCCGTTGTGGTCCCAAGGTCCCCAAGGCTCTGTTCATTTTTTAAATCTTATTTTTTTTCTTTTGTTCAGATGGGTTAATTTCTGTTTCTGTCTTCCAGTTCTCTGTCTCTTCCATTCAGCTGTTGAGCCATACACTGAGTTTTTTATTTCAGTTATTGTATTTTTTAGTTCTAAAATTTTCATTTGGTTCTACTACATCTTCTCTTTCTCTATTGTTACTTTCTATGTCTTCTTTTGTTTCCAGCATGTTTGTAGTGCGTGTAGAAGTGTCTTTGTGATGCATTCTGTCTTTATGAAGTAATTCTGACGCCCTGTCCGTCAGCACTGGCACCGCCCCTCTTCACCGAGCCCGTCAGCACTGGCACCGCCCCTCTTCACCGAGCTTGGAGCCTCCCTTGTTCTTAGTGGGAGCTGCCACTTTTTGTGGGAGCCTAGTCGTGCTGGCTGTTTGGTGGAGGTGCTGCCTCTTCTTGCCAGCTAGGAGTGGGAACCAGCTCCCTGCACTTGGCCTCATTGACGCTGTGGAGGGTGGTGTGGAAAACAGACCTTCCATGAACCTTCCGTCCCTGCTTTGGGGGAAGGAGTTCCGCAGTGCCTCTCCCGCGTGGCCTCCACTGACTCTGTGGGAGGGATGGAGAAGGGGTGAATGTCCTGGCTTTTCACCACCCTGGCAAGCAGGGGAGGGGTCTCCTGGCCAGGGTTGAGTCCGGGCTCTCTCCTCAGCCTTTGCTGGTCTGGCTGGGGGTGCAGTGGTTTCTGAGTGTTGGCTGAAATAGCATGGCTGTTGCCTGAGAGTTTCTGTCTTGCTGGGCTGCCCTTTGTCTGTACCTATGGGCGTTTCTGGGCTGTGGCTTCCTTGACTCTAAGTCTTGGATGGGGACAGGAAGCAGCCCAATGGAGCCTGCCACCAGTCATACCCCGATCCCTAGCCATTATCCCTCTCCACAGCCAGAGGTGACTTGGGTTTGTTACGGTGGCACTTCATGGGAAGTACAGGGATGGTAGGATGGTACTTTGGGTCTGTCTTCCCAGCAATGCAAGCTCCTTTTTTCTTTCTTTTTTTTTTCTTTTTTAGACAGAGTCTCACTCTGTCACCCAGGCTGGAGTGCAGTGGTGCGATGTCAGCTCATTGCAACCTCTGTCTCCTGGGTTCAAGCAATTCTTCCACCTCAGCCTCCCGAGTAGCTGGGATTACAGGCGTGCACCACCATGCACAGCTAATTTTTGTATTTTTAGTAGAGACGGGGTGTCACCATGTTGGCCAGGCTGGTCTTGAACTCCTGGCCTCCCAAAGTGCTGGGATTACAGGGGTGAACCACTGTGCCCAGCCTACTTCTTTTTAATGCCCGTTTTGGCTTAATTTCCCCCAGAAATGGATCCGTTCTACTGAGTTTTTCAACATATGGGTGCATGTCAGTGTGTCTACAGCATCCTTTGTTGCATCTGGAGTTTTTTTCGTCTGTATTTAATCTGTGTTTTCTCACTTGTTTCTGGGAACAGTCTTGCTAGGGGCATGTCTATCTTATTGCCCTGTTCAGATGACCAGCTTCTGGTTTTGCTAGTGTTCTTTATTGCTTGTTCCTTTTCTTTTTCTTTGACTTCTGTCATTGTTCTTTATCATTTCCCTCCTGCTTTAGGTTTTCCCCGGGCTCCTTCCTCCTTCCTGCCTTCTGCTCTGGGAGCACCTGTTCCCGTGTCCGTAGGTTTTGGGTTCTGGCTGATGTGCTTTGAGCTCTTGGCCTCCCTCTCAGGAGCCCCTCCCTGCTGTCCGTGTGGGCACCCGCAGTCCCCCACACCAGCCCCACAGGCCTTCTCTGGTGATTTGTTCACTGGTCAGGGTCTGGTAGAAAGCATCCAGTCACTTACTGTGTTTAATAAACTTGTTATTATTTTAGATTTACCAAAAGGTTGCAAACGTATCACAGAGAGTTCCCATATACCCTCAGCCAGCCTCCCCTGCCAGGAGCGTCCTGCAGATCCACAGTTAGCAGTGTGATGTGGTTTGACCGATGTCCCTGCCCAAATCTCATGTCGAATTATCATCCCTGATGTTGGAGTTGGGGCCTGGTGGGAGGTGATTGGATCATGGGGATGGTTTCTGACAGTTTAGCACCATCCCCCAGTGCTATTCTTGTGATGGAGTGTTCACAAGATCTGGCTGTTTGAAAGTGTGGAGCACCTCCTCCCTCTCTCGACCTCCTGCTCCAGCCCCCTCTCTCGACCTGCTCGGCCACATGAAGTGCCTCGTCTCCCCTTCGCCTTCTGCCACGACTGGAAGCTCCCTGAGGCCTCCCCAGAAGCAGATGTTGCTTCCTGTGCAGCCTGTGAATTGTGAACCAGTTAAACCTCTTATCTTTATAAATTACCTAGTCTCGACTGGGTGCAGTGGCTCACACCTGTAATCCTAGCACTTTGGAAGGCCGAGCTGGGCGGATCACTTGAGGCCAGGAGTTCAAGAGCAGCCTGGTCAACATGGCCAAACCCCATCTCTACTGAAAATAGAAGAATTAGCTGGTCACAGTGGTACATGCCTGTAATCCCAGCTACTTGGGAGGCTGAGGCATAAGAATCAGTCAAACCTGGAGGTGGAGGTTGCAGGGAGCCGAGATTGGGCAATTGCACTCCAGCCTGGGCAGCAGAGTAAGACACTGTCTCAATGACGAAATAAATTACCCAGTCTGAGGTATTTATTTACAGCAATGCGAGAGTGGACTAATATAGAAAGTTGGTACTGAGGAGTGAGGCATTGCTATATAGATACCTGAAAATGTGGAAACAGCTTTGGAACTGGGTAACCCACAGAGGTTGGAAGAGTGTGGAGGGCTCAGAAGAAGACAGGAAGATGAGGAGAGTTTTGAACTTTCTAGAGACTTGTTAGATTGTTGTGACCAAAATGCTCAGAGTGATATGGACAGTGAAGTCCAGGCTGAGGCGGTCTCAGATGGAGATGAGGAACTTGTTGGGAACTGGAGCAAAGGTTACTTTTATTATGTGCTAGCAAAGAGGTTGGCTGCACTGTGTTCCTGCCATGGGGATCTGTGGAACTTTGAACTGGAGAATGATTATTTAGGCTATCTGGTGGAAATTTCGTGGGTTTTGTTTTGTTTTGTTTTTCTAAGACAGAGTCTTGCTCTGTCACCCGGGCTGGAGTGCAGTGGTGCGATCTCGGCTCACTGCAACCTCTGCCTCCCAGGTTCAACCAATTCTCCTGCTTCAGCCTCCCAAGTAGCTGGGTTACAGGCATGTACCACCACACCTAGCTAATTTTTGTATTTTAGTAGAGATGGGGTTTCACCATGTTGACCAGGCTGGTCTTGAACCCCTGACCTTAGGTGATCTACCTGTTTTGGCCTCCCAAAGTGCTGGGATTACAGGCATGAGCCACCTGGGATTACATGCACAGCCAATCTGGTGGAAGTTTCTAAGCAGCAAAGTGGTCAAGGTGTAGCGTGGCTGCTTCTGACATTCTGCACTCATATGTGTGAGCAAAGAAATGACCTCAGACTGGAACTTATATTTAAGAGGGAAATAGAGTTTGGAAATTTTGCAGCCCGGCCATGTAGTAGAAAAGAAAAGCCCATTTTCTGGGGAGGAATTCAGGCAGGCTGTAGAAATTTGTGTGACTAAAAGGAAGGCGAGTGCTAATAGCCAAGGCAATGGGGAGAAAGCCTCAAAGGCATTTCAGAGACCTTCATGTCAGACCCTCCCATCACTGGCGTGAGGCCTAGGAGGACTAAATGGTTTCCTGGACCTGGCCCCACTGCCCTGCACAGCCCCAGGATCTGGCTCCCTGCGACCAGCCATTCCAGTCCCAGTTGTGGCTCAAAGGGGCCAAGGTACAGCTCTGGCCACTGCTTCAGGGAGTACAAGTGAGCCTCAGTAGCTTCCACGTGGCGGTGAGCCTGCAGGTACTCAGAGTGCAAGAGCTGAGGTTTGGAAGCCTCTGCATAGATTTCAGAGGATACGTGGAAAAGCCTGTATATCCAGGCAGAAGCCTGCTGCAGGGGTTGAGCCCTCACAGAGAACCTCTGCTAGGGCAATTTGGAGGGGAAATGTGGGGTTGGAGCCCCCACACAGAGTCTCCACTGGAGCACTGTTTAGTGGAGTTGTGAGAAGAGGGCCACTGTCCTCCAGACCCTGGAATTGTAGATCCACTGACAGCTTGCACCATGCACCTGGAAAAGCTGCAGGCACTCAATGCTGGCCCTTGAAAGCAGTTGTGGAGGCTCAACCCTGCAGAGCCATGGTGGCAGAGCTGGCTGAGGCCTTGGGCGCCCACCCCTTGCATCACTGTGCCCTGGATGTGGAATGTGGAGTCAAAGGAGGTGATTTTGGAGCTTTAAGATTTAATGACTGCCCTGCCGGGTTTTGGTCTTGTATAAGGCCTGTAGCCCCTTTCTTTTGGCTGATTTCTCCCTTTTGAAATGGGAGTATTTACCCAATACCTATGCCTCCATTGTATCTTGGAAGTCACTAACTTGTTTTGATTTTATGGGCTCATAGGTAGAAAGGACTTGCCTTGTCTCTCTTTTTTTTTAGACAGAGTTTCGGTCTTGTTGCCCAGGCTGGAGTGCATTGGCGCTATCTTGGCTCACGGCAACTTCTGCCTCCCAGGTTCAAGCAATTATCCTGCCTCAGCCTCCCTAGTAGCTGGGATTACAGGCATGCAACACCATGCCTGGCTAATTTTTTTTTTTTTAAGATGGAGTTTCGCTCTTGTTGCCCAGGCTGGAGCGCAATGGCACTATCTCAGCTCACTGCAACCCCCGCCTCCCGGGTTTGAGCAATTCTCCTGCTTCAGCCTCCCGAGTAGCTAGGATTACAGGCATGTACCACCACACCCGGGTAATTTTGTAGTTTTAGTAGAGACAGGGTTTCTCCATGTTGTCCAGACTGGTCTCAGACTCCTGACCTCAGGCAGTCCACCCACCTCGGCCTCCCAAAGTGCTGGGAGGCTTGAGCCACTGCGCCCGGCCATCTCTGCCGGTTTCTAATGGCTTAGCACCATCCTGCAGGTACTGTTCTTGTGATAGGGTTCTCATAACATCTGGTCAGTTAAAAGTCTGTAGCATCTCCCCACGCTCTCTCGTCCTCCTGCTTGGCCATGTGAAGTGCCTCGCTCCCACTTCGCCTTCTGCTATGACTGGAAGCTTCCTGGGGCCTCCCCAGAAGCAGATGCTGCCATGCTTCCTGTACAGCCTGTGAACTGTGAGCCAGTGCAACCTTTTTTCTTTATACATTGCCCAGTCTCGGGTATGTCTTTATAGCGGTGTGAGAATGGACTCACTCACCATCTCGCTGTCAGAACTAAGACATCCACTTTGTTGCGGTGTAACTTGTCAGCTCAACTCCAGACCTTATTTGGATTTCCTCAGTTTTCCCTGATGCTGTTTTCTGTTCCAAGACACTACATTCCATGGTCACTGATTTTGGAGTGCAGGGGAGAGTGAGAAAGACGGAGAGGGTGGATAAAAGTGTCTGGAATGCATCCTTCACGGTGGCTGGTGGTGGTAGAGGGGGCCGCTTTGATTTTGGATAATGGGAAGGAAACAGGCAACTCTTCTGGGGACAAAGCGTGTGTCGCAGCCATCAGAGGTGCTGCTGGCCTTGGGGTTAGGGCCTTGCCCCCAGGATGTTGTGGTAGGGCTGGGGCCCCTCAGGCCCCAAGCTGAACCAGCACGAGTGGTGAGGGAGCTGCTGTGGCCAAGCCAGCTGGGAAAATCAGCCTGCTCTTGGTCAAGGAAGAGAGCGCCATGGAGCCTGGCCCAGTCCCTGCGCCCCTCATGTCAGCTCCACAAGCACAGGCTGGGCGAGTCTCCCTGTGGACCATGCTCCCGGGGCCAGGCTGGCTTGGGGAGGAGGTGACCTGGTGCCTGGGAGATTCACCCAAGGCTGTCCACTCTCTTGGTGCTGGTAGAAAAGGCAGATGACCAATTAGTTACCTGAAGACAGTTCTCCCATTCCAGACCCCAGTCCAGGCCCCAGAGGGCACCTCGTGGGAAACAGTGCCTCAGTGCATGGCCAGGCAGTGTGGATACTGGCTTAGCTGGAAACATGAGCCTACCCAGGCCGCCTGGCCTGTCACACTCGGCAGCTTGGACAGGCCTCCAAGCTTTCTGTGAAGGCTGGGTTCAACCTTTTTTTACTTTCCGACCATTTGAAGTATTAAAAGCTGTCTGATATTTTAAATTGGTATTTCTCTGATGGAAACTGAAGTGGAAGACCTTTTCCCATGTTTCTGAGGCCTGTGTGCCTTCTCTTCTGGAAAATACCTGGAGTCTTTTTGGTGAGGGTGATCACGGGTGTTTTTCTGTTGGGTCGTTTGATTCTTACTGACTCAGAGGGAATTTATAAACATAAACATAAAAATATATATAATGTCCTGGACTTTAATCTATTAGTCACATGTCTTCTCCGTTTTTGGTTTATCTTTGCATTTCTTTGTGACATGTTGAAAATCAGAAGTTCTTGATTTGAACGGACATAGTTTTATCGTTTTCTTTACATTTTGCGCCCTTAGTGTCTTGAATAAGAAATTCTTCTTGGCCGGGCGCGGTGGCTCAAGCCTCTAATCCCAGCACTTTGGGAGGCCGAGATGGGCGGATCACAAGGTCAGAAGATCGAGACCATCCTGGCTAACACAGTGAAACCCCATCTCTACTAAAAAATACAAAAAACTAGCCGGGCGAGGTGGCGGGTGCCTGTAGTCCCAGCTCCTCGGGAGGCTGAGGCAGGAAAATGGCGTAAATCCGGGAGGCGGAGCTTGCAGTGAGCTGAGATCCGGCCACTGCACTCCAGCCTGGGCGACAGAGGGAGACTCCGCCTCAAAAAAAAAAAAAAAAAAATTCTTCTCTACACCAGATTGTGCTCAGTTGCCTCTAAATATTTTGTTGTCTTTACTTTTGACGTTGAGACTTTCATCCAGCTGGAGGTGATTTTCTTGTGTGGTGTGTGCGGTGAGGTCCACTTCATTTTGCCACGGCGCCTGGCATCGAAAAGCCCGTTGTTTCCAGCGGGTGTGCGGTGCAGCCCTCCCCGCTGCGGTCAGGTCTGCGTGGATGCAGGCTCTGCTTCTGGCTGTCTGTTCATTGGTCAGTTTGTCCCTGAGCCAAACCATACTCTGAATTATTTGAGCTTCATAATAATAAAGCAAGTTCTTTCACCTTATTCTTTTTTAGAACCAGTTTCAGCTATTCTTGACCATTATTCTCCCAGAAATACCTTTTAGATTATTCTTGTCAGGTTAAAAAAAAAGTTGGAATTTTGATTGAGATTGTCTTGAATCTGTAGCTCAGTTTGATGGAAATGGGCATCTGTTCCCAGAGCAGTGAGCCTCCAACCTGTGGGGATGGCGTCTGTATTTCTTCAGTTAGACCCTCCCTTTTAATGTCTTTTTTTTTTTTTTAAAGACTGGGTGTCACTGTGTCACCCAGGCTGGGTGCACTGTTGTGATGATAGGTCACGTTAGCCTCCAACTCCTGGGCTCAGGTAATCCTCCTGCCTCAGCCTCTCAAGTAGCAGGGATTATAGGCACATGCCATGACACCTGGCTAATTTTTTTTTTAAATCTTTTGTAGAAACAAGGTCTTGTTCTGTTGCCCAGGCTGATTTCGAACTCCTGGCCTCAAGCAATCCCCCCACCCTCCCACCCTGGCCTCCTACCTTTAATGTGTTTTAATAAAGTTATCATCTTTTTTTTTTTTAAGACAGAGTTTCACTCTTGTTGCCCAGGCTGGACTACAATGGTGCAGTCTCAGCTCGCTGCAGCCTCCACCTCCCAGGTTCAAGCAATTCTTCTGCCTCAGTCTCCTGAGTAGCTGGGATTACAGGCATGCGCCACTATGCCCGGCTAATTTTGTATTTTTAGTAGAGACAGGGTTTCTCCATGTTGGTCAGGCTGGTCTCGAACTCCCAACTTCAGCTGATCTGCCTGCCTTGGCCTCCCAAAGTGTTGGAATTACAGGCGTGAGCCACTGCGCCCAGCCCTTGATTAGGTTTTGTTAGATTTATTCCTAGTACTTTTATTACTATAAATAGTGTTTTTAAAATGTTTATTTTAAAATGTTCATTGGTGTGTAGAAATATAATTTTATGTGGATTTTCTCTCCAGCAACTTTGCTGAACTATATTAGTAATTAGTTTATAGATTCTCTTGCATTTTTCTGTATAAACAATTATGTCATTTGCAAATAATGACTTTCTTTTCTTCTTCTTTTGAGTCCAAACAAGTTTTCTTTATTTTTCTTGCCTTCCTGCACTGGATAGGACCCTAGTACAATATTGACTGGTGGGCTTCCAACCTTTCCGCTTGACATGTGATGCTTTCTGGGAGTTACCTTTTAAAAAACCCTGTATATCAGGCTAAGGAAGTTACCTTCAATCACTAATTTGCTAAATGTTTCTTTTTTAAAAACTGTGAATTGATGTTGAATTTTATTAAATACTTCTTTCATATCTATGAGGTGATCATATGATTCTTCTCTTTTAACCTGTTAATGTGCTAATTTTTGTTCACTGATTTTCTAATATTAAACCAACCTTGCATTCCTGAGATGAATCCAACTTGGTCCTTGATATATTCGTGTTTTTACACATTGCAAGACTCTTGTTTATAATTTGTGTAGGACTTTTGCATTCTTTTCATGAGTGATATTGGCCTAAATGTTTTTTTCTCATAGAGTCCTGGTCAGATTTGGTTTCAAGATTATTCTGGCCCCATAAGCTGAGCAGTGTTCTGTGTTTTTCTATATGGTGGACTTGTTCATGGAAGACTGGAATTGTACATCTGGAGTATTTGGTAGAACTACAAGTAAAGGCCAGGCGCGGTGGCTCACACCTGTAATCCCAGCACTTTGGGAGGCCGAGGCGGGCGGATCATGAGGTCAGGAGATCAAGACCGTACTGGCCATCATGGTAAAACCCCATCTCTACTAAAAATACAAAAAAGTAGCCAGGCGTGGTGGTGGGTGCCTGTAGTCCCAGCTACTGGGGAGGCTGAGGCAGGAGAATGGCAGGAACCCAGGAGGCAGAGCTTGCAGTGCAGTGAGCCGAGATCGCACTACTGCACTCCAGCCTGGGTGGCAGAGCGAGACTCCGTCTCAAAAAAAAAGAACTACAAGTAAAACCCTTTGGGTTGGAGCTTTACTTTTTAACTACTGATTCTGATTTCTGCATGGTTATAGAAATACTTAGATTTATTTTTCTTGTCAGTTTTTCTAGAATTTGTCAATTCACTGGTGTTTTGAAACGTACTGGCATGGGTTGTGATTGCAGCATGCGGCGTTTTTCATCATCTGCAGCATCTTTAGTTACACGCTTGGTGTTCCCAACATTGTGTACATCTTCCTTCTCTTTGTTTCCTGATCAATCCTATTGGATAAACTGATTACTGTTTTCAAAGAACCAACTTTTTAACTCTCTTGGTTTTAATTCCTATTTTGTTTTTCTTTCCCTCTGCTTTCAGTTTATTTGCTGTTTTGCCCCTAACTTTTAAGCTAGATCTTCTGTTGTGATATAAGCATTTAAGGCTATGTATTTTCCTTTAAGCCCTGCTTTTGCTGTTCCACAGATGCTGATACATTTCCAGATCTTTGGAGAGTTTTCTGGGGGTTTTGTTTGATTGGTTTGGGTTTTTCATTAGTGAATATTAAAGACTAAGTGAACGTGAGATGAAAGTCTCAGGCCTTTGACATTTAAGATTCATTTCATGTCCAGTGTGTTTCCTTGTATATTTCCTTCCATCATTTTACTTTCTTCATCGCTCCTAGGTAATTTCAAAAAGTTCTTTTTTTTTTTTTTTTTGAGACAGGGTCTGGAGTGCAGTGGTGCAATCTTGGCTCACTGCAACCTCCACCACCCAGGTTCAAGCGATTCTCCTGCCTCAGCCTCCCAAGTATCTTGGACTACAGGTGCGTGCCACCACACCCAGCTAATTTTTATATTTTTAGTAGAGACAGGGTTTCTCCATGTTGGCCAGGCTGCTCTCGATTTCCTGACCTCAAGTGATCCACCTGCCTTGGCTCCCAAAGTGCTGGAATTACAGGCATGAGCCACTGTGCCGGGCCTCAGAAAGTTCTTTTTGATCCTAGGTATTTGGTTGTGTTCTGCAGGAGGGTTCTGACCGGCGCTGTCCAGCACAAACATGTATGAGTCATACGTGAATTTCACCTTTTCTAATAGCCACCTTTAAAAGGTTAAAAAAGAATATACCAAAGCAGATGAAATCATATGTTTTATTTAACCCATCCTATCAAAAATTTCAACATGTCATCAAGGAAAAAGAAACGTGTATTTTACATTATTTTGTTCCTACTAAGTCTGAGCCCTGGCACATGGTTTACACCAACACCCACACCTCAGCTCACACTGGCTGTGGCAGGTGCCCTCTGGCCATCTCAGCCGGGCACTCTATGTCCAGTGTTGCCCACCAGCCGTTGCTGGGGCTGTGGGTACATCTGATAAAATGCACCTGCAGCCTTGGCGACGCCTGCCGTCCTGCCCCTTTGTGAACCATGGACCCGCATGCCCCCATGCCTGTCCCAGTGCCGCATGGGATGTCTGTGCTGGTGGCAGGCCTTTCCTTGTCAGGCACAGCCACTGCCCCTGCCCCCCAGGAGGCTTTGCTCCCCCGGGCCCCTGAAGCCTGCTCTGCTGCAGGACCGAGTATCTCTCCAGCCGCAGGCCCCTGAGGAGCCCCTGGGTCTCTGGGCCCCACAGCACTGCCAGGCCCTGTGTAGAGGGACTCAGACTCCGTGTCGCAGGAAGGAATGAGTGAGTGAGTGAGGGTGTGAGCAGTGACCTGAGCCTGGCTTCCACCTGGGGGCATGGCGGGGGCCACACCACAGGATCCAGGGAGGGTAGGGGGACAGTGCAGGGAGGGTAGGGGGACAGTGCAGGGAGGGTAGGGGGACAGTGCAGGGAGGGTAGGGGGGACAGTGCAGGGAGGGTAGGGGGGACAGTGCAGGGAGGGTTGGGGGACAGTGCAGGGAGGGTAGGGGGACAGTGCAGGGAGGGTAGGGGGACAGTGCAGGGAGGGTAGGGGGGACAGTGCAGGGAGGGTAGAGGGGACAGTGCAGGGAGGGTAGAGGGGACAGTGCAGGGAGGGTAGGGGGACAGTGCAGGGAGGGTTGGGGGACAGTGCAGGGAGGGTTGGGGGACAGTGCAGGGAGGGTAGGGGGACAGTGCAGGGAGGGTTGGGGGACAGTGCAGGGAGGGTAGGGGGACAGTGCAGGGAGGGTTGGGGTACAGTGCAGGGAGGGTAGGGGGTACAGTGCAGGGAGGGTAGGGGGTACAGTGCAGGGAGGGTTGGGGTACAGTGCAGGGAGGGTAGGGGGTACAGTGCAGGGAGGGTAGGGGGTAGAGTGCAGGGAGGGTAGGGGGTAGAGTGCAGGGAGGGTAGGGGGTAGAGTGCAGGGAGGGTAGGGGGGACAGTGCAGGGAGGGTTGGGGGACAGTGCAGGGAGGGTTGGGGGTACAGTGCAGGGAGGGTTGGGGGACAGTGCAGGGAGGGTAGGGGGACAGTGCAGGGAGGGTAGGGGGGACAGTGCAGGGAGGGTAGGGGGGACAGTGTAGGGAGGGTTGGGGGACAGTGCAGGGAGGGTAGGGGGACAGTGCAGGGAGGGTAGGGGGGACAGTGCAGGGAGGGTAGGGGGGACAGTGCAGGGAGGGTTGGGGGACAGTGCAGGGAGGGTAGGGGGGACAGTGCAGGGAGGGTAGGGGGGACAGTGCAGGGAGGGTAGGGGGGACAGTGCAGGGAGGGTAGGGGGGACAGTGCAGGGAGGGTAGGGGGACAGTGCAGGGAGGGTAGGGGGACAGTGCAGGGAGGGTAGGGGGACAGTGCAGGGAGGGTAGGGGGACAGTGCAGGGAGGGTAGGGGGGACAGTGCAGGGAGGGTAGGGGGACAGTGCAGGAAGGGTTAGGGGTGCAGTGCCGGGAGGGTAGGGGTTGCAGTGTGGGGAGGATATGGGGACAGAGCAGGGAGGGTAGGGGGACAGTGCAGGGAGGGTATGGGGACAGTACAGGGAGGGGAGGAGAACAGTGCGGGGAGGGTAGGGGGAGAGTGCAGGGATGGTAGGGGGACAGTGCAGGGCCCGGTTCTGAGCAGGTGCTCACGGCCAGCCCCAGATACAGGAGCAGCACCTGGGATCCCAGATTCTTAGGTCAGGTGCCCGGCAAGGGACCGTGTGGCTGGGAGGATGTGGGTTCGAGGCTGTGGCGCCCCACGAGCTGGGAGCCTCCAGCCTCTCTGCTGCTGCCACAGGTTTGAGCTTCACTCTTGGTGGGTCAGGCAGGGAGCTTGTCACAGTTCGCATTGGGGACGCCTGTCGCCTAGTCCCATGAAGAACAGTTTGGGTGCCCCATGTAGTGGGCTCTGCAGGGGGAGGGGGAGGGCATAGCCTCCCTGAAAGGCCTTGGGCACGAGAGAAGCAGGCAGCTGGGCTGCAGAACAGAGCCCAGGAGGGGTGGGCAGAGGAAGGGCAGGCTGGGCGCCCTGCTCCACAGGCCGGACTGGGCCGCTGGGGCCTTGGGCAGCCTCTTTGTGTTTCCCTGTGGGCCTGGTAGGAGAGCTGGGGCCATGTTGCTGCCCAGAGCACCTGCTGGCTGGCACACCCCCTGCCCCGTGGGTATAATTAGTGCTGTGACAGGTGCTAGGGATCGCGTGCCCAGCCCAGCCCTGACCCAGTGCGGCCTGGCCTTGGCTGACCTGCCGCACCCTCCCCTGGCCCAGCCCAAGACCCCCAGGTCTGTAGCCACACCCACCTTCCCGGGCTCCCTCTGTGCTGCCAGGATGGGCGGGCTGGGGTCTGGCAGAGGCAGCGGGTGGGCCGAGCCCTGAGCCGTGGCCTGGCTGCAGGTTCTGGGAGTCCGCAGGCTGGCCCAGCCCCGCCCTGCTCTCGGTCTGTGCCCAGGGCTTGCAGTTGCTGAGGGCCTCTTATGGGTGGGTGAGGGCCCAGGTGGAACCTCTCTGGCCTGGTGGCCTCAGCATCCCAAGAGGAAGCCTTTGCCCCAAGACTTGGACAGAGCCTATGGGGCCCCGTGGTCACTCAGGGGGCCTGGCCTGGCCCTCCTTGCCCTCCCCGTGCAGCGCCACAGCCTCCAGCCGGCCCACCCACCTGCACCCCTTCTCTCTGCAGTGCAAGAAGAAACACACGCTGCTGTGCCCCGACTTCGCCCGCAGGGGGGCGTGTCCCCGCGGCGCCCAGTGCCAGCTGCTCCACCGCACCCAGAAACGCCACAGTCGGCGGGCAGCCACGTCCCCCGCCCCAGGGCCCAGCGACGCAGCTGCCAGGAGCAGGGCCTCGGCCAGCCACGGGCCCAGGTGATGGGGCAGTGGGCGCTGTACATGTGAGCCTGGGTGGCCCCTCCCTGTCCAGGGAGATGCTCAGGGCCCTCTGGTTGAGCCCCCCAACTCCAGCTCTTTGGGCCTCAGACCCAGAAATCCCAATCCAAGGCTGGGGATCACATGACCTCCAGAGATTCCCCTACCCCACTTTCAAGTCTGGACAGAGCCAAGGGCATTCCTGGCCGATGGAGGAAGGTGGGGCTTCACAGAGACCTGCTCACTGGGAGAGGGTGGGAGGCCCAGCCCCGGGAGGGGTCTGGGGGCTCCCTCATCCAGCCCCCCTGCTATGTGGGTGTGAGAGCCCCATGGAGACCAGGAAGCCAAGGCCCTGGACGTGAGGGGCAGGCTTGTTGTGGAGCTGGGGCCTTCTCCACACCCAGCCTGTCCTTGCGGCCAAGGACCAGGCTTGACCTGTGCCTATAGCTCACCCTGAGACCACGGGGGGCCACGGGAGCAGGAAGCAGCCAAGAGCATGGGCAGCCTGTCGCTGGGTTCCCCGCCTGTCACCCCACTTCACACGTCTGCCCCTTCCTTCCCTGCAGGAAACCCTCGGCAGCCCAGCGCCCCATCAGGCAGACGCCCAGCTCCCCTGCCCTCACTGCAGCTGCGCTGGCTGCACCTCCCCGCTCCCCAGGGGGGTCAGCCTCTCCCTCATCCTTGAAGGCTTCCTCCTCCTCTTGTTCCTCCTCCTCCTCATCCCCTCCCGCTTCCTTGGACCACGAGGCACCATCTCTCCAGGAGGCCGCCTTAGCAGCGGCACGCTCCAACAGGCTCTGCAAGCTGCCTTCCTTCATCTCCCTGCAGTCCTCACCGAGCCCAGGAGCCCAACCCAGGGTCCGGGCCCCCAGGGCCCCCCTCACCAAGGACTCAGGTAGGCAGCGTGACCTGGCTCAAGCACAGGGGAGTTTTAAATGCCCACCTCAGACCACCACGTCAGAATCTCCAGGTGGGGCCTGGGTGAGTCCCGCAGGCGCCAGGGGTGCACCTGCCAGCCCTCGGGCAGGGCCAGCCAAGGTGCGAGTGTAGCAGTGGCCGCTGTGCAGTCTGCCCCAGCTGAGGGCTGATTTAATTAGAAAGCACCCATTTCTGTTAATTTGTTCTGGAAGATCACCACGCACTCCTGGAGAGAACAGATGTTCCCTCTCCCCCGATGAGCATTTGGGGCTTGGTAAATGGCTCCACTCAGCCTTGTTTAGGAGAGAAAAGAGGATTTTATGGCTGCAAACGACCCTTTCTGTAAACATTTTACAGCTCTCCGCGCGTTTGAGTGACGATAAACCCCACGCAGCTCGGCGGGCTGCAAATTTGCGACCATACGGCTATCATTTTATTGTCATATTTCACGGTCGTAACGTTAATGGAAGATGCTTGCTGCAGCCTTCTCCAACAGCTCCGCTGAGCACGCTCAAACGCCTGCCTCGGAGGGGCCGCCTCCTGTTCACAGCCTTCACATCAGGGGCATGGAACCGTGGCCAGACCCTCTGCCCCACGAGACCTGGGCACCCGCTCCCTCCATCTGGGTGGGCCTCTCTGGGTTGGGGGAGCAGATGGGGCCCCGAGGCAGCCACTATTTTTTTTTTTTTTTTTAAAGATCAGGAACCTAGCAGCCAGTTCCAGAGCCAGTGGAGGTGGGCAGGGTGCTGAGGGGTCCAGTGTGCAGCTTGCGTGGGGCCCAGGAAAGGCTGCAGAAACCTCCCCTGCTTGGCCATGGCCAGGAGCTCCGGCAGGTGGAGGTGCCTGGGACAGTCTCTGGGCAGGAAGCTGGAGCTGCTACTGGAGCGGCCACCGCAGGGGCAGGCTGACAGGGCAGAGCCTGTGTAGTCTGTAGCCTGGGTCCTGGCTGCTGGGCCCAACTCAACTGTGCGTGGGTGAGCGGGCTCATCAGCCCTGAAGAGGGGCACCTGGGCAGGGCCAGTCCTGTGGGCAGCTACACGGAGGCATCTCTATTCAGCGGGCCGCCGCGGTGCCTGTCAGGTGGTCTGGAGATCTGGGGAGGGAGGAGAGGCGCTGGCACCCGGTGAGTGAACATTCATGGGGCAGGAGCCCCTGGGCTTCCCCACTGTGGGGAACTGCTCCCTCCTACACTGCCTGCCTCCAGGCCCTGCCCGCCTCACCCTGGGGCCTCTGCTCTGCTCCTGCCCCTCCCCGCCACAGCTCATGTGCACCCCGACTTTCCACATGGAAGGTGTATCGTGGCCGCCTCACATGTCTGGCAGCCTCACTGATTGTGCGGGGTTGTCTGGTGCTGTGTGCGCCGGTACTGACGGCTCACCCTGTAGACCTTGGGGCCGGGACTGCTGCCCGCCCAAGAGGACCCTTGGACTGTAGGCAGAAGCCTCAGTTGACCTCATAGACTGAGCCTGCACCATGACTAGACAGCCACAGAGGCTCACCAGGACCCGTCGGCAGCAGGGGGCAGAAGCTGAGGCCTGTGGCCTGACTGTACTCTTCTCTCTAGAACTCGGGGGGGGGTCTCTAGACCCTGCCATGTGTGTTTAGGCTGACAGAACTCCCCCGTCCTGAGCCCCTGACCAGGAGCTTTGCAGGCTGGGAGGTTCTTCGGGGGTTTCCTGGCACCTGACTTTTGCCATCTCTACATAGGGAAGCCTCTGCACATCAAACCGCGTCTGTGAGGACCCCAGGGACCGGCCTGCACCTACCTCAGACCCTCATCCTTGGAGAGGAAAGAGGCTCTGTCTGCCACTGTGTCCCAGAGGAGGGCCGCCCGCCACCAAGCCTCACCTGGGGCCCTCACCTGGGGGCCTCACCTGGGGGCCTCACCTGGGGGCCACAGGGACACTGCTCTGCCTGCCTGGCCCTCAACCTTCCATGACCAGCGTGTGCTCAGGGCCTGGTCTTCCTCCCCCAAGCCGGGCCCCTGTCCCCACCCCACCGCCCTCCAGGGTGCCAGGCAGGGCTGTCCTCCAGGCCTGTCCCCGACTGCCATTGGCAACAGTGGCCCTGCAGCCCCCCAGCCCTCCCCACCCAGGTCTTCGGCCCAGTGAAGAGGCCACTGGCCGGGCCTCCCAGGCAGGTGTTTTATGTTCAGCAATAAAGGTTCTGTCCGTAACTGGTTGGCTTGTCCTGACTCTTGCCACTGCCAGGTGGAAAGCACCGCGCCTCTGGGCAGGACTATGGGGCCCTTTCCTACCTCCCAGGATGGTTCAGAAGTCAGAAGGAGCTTCTCCTTGGACCTGAGCAGCACCGTCTGGGGTGGGGAAGGCCTAGGGGGCACTCTGGGGCCCCAGGTGCAACAGGCTGGAGCCATGGTGGGTGGGGCAGCTCAGCCAGCTCCCAGCTCCCCCACTCTTCACGGGTGCCCCTGCTGGAGGGGCCTGGCCAGAAGGCCTGGCTGAGGTTGTGTCAGGGACCCTGGATTGGGGGAGGCAAGTCTTGGAGGGGCACAGGCTCCTCTAGGCATCCGTTCCCACCTTCCCTCACCTCCAGAGAAATGGGGGGTTGCCCCGGGAGAGGCAGGCCAGCAACGCCTTCAGGGCCCCCACAGTGCAGCCTGGAGTCAGATGCATGAGCCTTGTGCCCTCTGCCTGCCTGGGCTCCAGGTGGGTGGCACTGCCACTGCCCAGCCCACACCCCGCAGGGCCCCTTGGCCTGGTCCACACTTGGGCGGGGAGAATGCTCCGCCCCCTCAAGGTCCTGGACTCCACCCTGGAGTGGAGCGTCCTGACGTTGGCATCAGAGGGGCCGAAGCGCGAGGCTGGTGGGATGGTTCTACCAGGGCGCGTGCTGGGTGACACGGCGGCAGTTTCCAGTTCTTTCCATGGAGGTCGTCGCTGTGACCTCTACCCTGAGCCCCTGGGACCCAGCCTGTAGCCTTGGCCCTGTTGCAGCCAGATTGGGTGGGATGGCAGATTCTGGAAGCCAGAGCTGTGGGCGGGGTGTGCCCAGCTGGCTTCTGTCCCCTCCAGCACTGGCCCAGCTCACCCAGACCCAGGTGTTGACAGGGGCTCGTGGCCTTGTTTGGGACCCCAGATTTGAGGGTGGGCACCGGGTGGACACGAGGCAGCCAGATCCTCTAACTTCACTTCGTGCCACTGGCAAGTGTCTGCTGCAGGCCCAGTGGGCAGCTGGACCCACCCATGGGTGCCACTGCTTTCAGCCGCCCTGGGGCTGGCACACGGCCCTGAAACATGAAATGTCCGTGGGTGGTGGGTGGTGGGGGGTAGGGAATAGGCGCCCCGTCCACCCAGCACCTGTCTGGGACTGTGAGCGCTGCCATCTGACACACGGCATGGCCACTTGCAGGCCTGGAGCACTGCTCGTGGGCAAGGGGTGTGACGGCAGTTCAGCGCCAGGTCCACTGTCCCCCAATGCAGCCCCCGCCCCGGAGCAGCCAGCAGGAAGGCTCAGAAAAGGCTGGCCACTGCCTTCGGGGGGCACCATGGTGTCCCAGTACCCCACCTGGGGACCTTGTGCAGCCCGGGCTCTGCCTGGTCACAAGTCCCTGCGTTTCCCCTGCATGGAGTGTGCCCATTTGGTCACATGAGGCCCCTCATGCCAAGGGGCAGCTGGCAGCAGACCAGTGACTGCCAGGGCACCTGGCCAAGGGACCCGGGAGGCTGGGACTAGGAGAGTCCCTGCCCCTGCATTGACCATGGCCCCAGCTGAGGACAGCCTGGTGGAATGTGCCCTGCTGGGGTGGTCAGACGGAGGGCTTCCTGAGGAGAGGGGTGCGTAACCCCGCACCCAAGCCCATGCGTGCAGCAGTGGTGTGTACTGGGGCAGCCGGAGGGAAACCCCACAGCGGAAGCACACGGCACCCTGGGGGGTCCTCAGAGCCCTGGTGGGGCATGGCCGGGTCCCAGGCAGGTGATGCCCCCACCCAGCCCCAAGCAGATGGGTTTTAGGGCTGTTGCCTCGTCTGAGGGAGATGTGATGGCCACAGAGGTGGGAGCCGTGGGCAGAGTCCAGGGCCACTGCGGGAGGTGGATGGGCGAGCGGGCGGGGGGGCAGCAGTGACTTCAGAGTGTGGCTCTGTGTCCCGTGCGTCTGGAGGGGTGTCGGCTGGGCAATCGGATGCTGGCCTGGAGTCCCCTGGGGGCTGGGAGGTGACCGAAGGGTGAGTGTCTGGGGGTCAGCCGGGAGCGCCCGCACCTTCCTGGGTTAAGCCTGTGCCCATCCTGCCTCTGGGCTGAGGGCTGACCCTGCGTCGCTTAGCGCCCAGCAGCACGGGAGCTCAGAGGTCAGGGAGTTGGGCGTGTCGTGGCTGAGCGAGCGCCCTGACTGGCGCCTGGCATACAGTAGGCGCACCATCCGTGCTTGAGTAGGGGCACAAGGAAGGGCGGAGCAGCGACAGGCTAAGGAGGGACTCAGGAGGCCCTGGGCTTGTTTTTTGGTTGTTTTGTTCTTAAATGCAAATGAGCCCCTGCATGGAGGAGGGGCGCCCGACAGCAGGAGCAGGGTGGGGGTGGAGGCAGCCCCAGCAGCCCCTATCCCAGAAGACACAGAGCCTCTGTCTGCGGGACAGAGAAGGTTCTGTCTCCTGTGATCACTTCCGCCCAGCAAACGCAGGCACCGGGGGTGTGGGGGTTCTCCCACCTAAATAAATGCCTCCAAAATGACACTCCACTCCAGACCCCACGCGAGGCTCGACGCAGTTCCGAGCACTCACTCTTGGGGTGGCAGGGTGAGGTTCAGGAGGCCCACGCATGGCCTGGCAGGGTCAGCTCAGCCCTCCTGTGCCCCGTGCTCTGGCAGGGGTGGAGGAGCTGTGCCGGGACAGTCCCCTCAGGCCCCTCCCTGCCGTCAAAGGCATGAGCTCAGGGCCCCAGCAGACAGCAGACTGCGTGGGGTCCCATGGTGGACAGCAGAGAGGGCTGTGGGGGTCAGGTGGTGAACACCCAACCTCCCTGTCCCTCCTCGTACCAGGTTTCCCTCCACCCAGAGCCCTCTGGGGACCCACGATGACTTCCTGGACCCTACACCAGCCCCCATGGGCTCTGATCTTGACCCAGCCACCCTGGGCCCTTCTGGCCCCTCCCAGGCAGTGGCTCTGGGCTCCCTGCTCCCTGGCCTAAAGGGGTGGCCCCTCCATCTGCTCAGGTGTCCATGGGGCCCCAACCCCACTAACCCAGAACTCCCCATCTAGCCAACCTTCTACCTTCTCACAAACGTGTGGGGCACAGGCCTTGAGGTGGCCTCATGACCCACCCCCCCCTCCAGCGTTCCCACCCTTGGGTGACCCCTTTCCTCCAACAGACTCGTGGAGGAAACTCGTCTGAGGCACGTGCATCCCTCCACCTTTCTCTCTTGGATGCACACACTGGGAACCAGCAGCCATGCTGTGAGGAAGCCCAACCAGCTGCGGGGAGCAGCCCTGTGGAGGTGTCATAAGCAGCTGTTTCGGCCGACAGCTGTCACCATCTGCCAGGCCTGGGTGTGAAGACCCTGCCCAATGGCACCATCCATCAGCTGACCTGTCACCCCAACCCTCAAGTCCTCCCAGCTGTCAGGACCAGAGGAAAGCTGTGCCCCTATTCCCAGGACACATCTCCCCCTTACAGAGCCCATGGATAAAATAATGCTGCCTGTGCCATCAAGCTCCAGGGGGCTTCTCAACAAGCGACCCTGGCCACCTTCCAGATGGGATGTGCCCCCTAGGCCGGCTGGCTGACATACACTAGGTGCTCAAGAGAAGCCTGCTGGGTGTATTGAGTTACCCAGTCACACAGACGGCCCCTGTGGAATTCTGTGAGGACCAAATACTGAAAGTTTGGAGGCTGTGAGAAGCCCTTGGGTGGGAGGCTGGCAGAAAGGGAGAGTGCTTCTGGGAGCCCAGGGAACAGCCGTGCACGGGTGAATTCTAGGGAGCCATCCTGGCTCGGTGGTGACAGCACCAAGCCTCGAGGAGGGCTTGGCAGGCTTGGGGTAGGTGGGTTAGGGCCGATCTTTGAGGCCACCCCAGCCTCCACCACCTTATCCCACCTCTCAGAGCAAGATGAGGCACTTAGGCTTCCTATGGGTGGTGGCAGGATGGGGGTGCCACCGAGTCCAAGCATGGCTGTGGGGTCAGTGTCCCTCAGCCTGCGGTCATAGCTGTGACCCCTGGGAGGGTTCCCATTGCAACAGCCTGGGGTCAGGCACCTCCTTCATTCCCACGGGTGTGCCAGAGTCTCCTGGGCTGGCGACAAAAAACACTCCCCTGGTCTACTTGGCCTGACAGGAGCCACAGTGCGACGGGTTGGGGGGTCGGGTGGGGGCAGTGAGGACACAGCACAATGCAAACACTCTCTCTTTCCTCTTGAACTCCCTTTCCAGCGTGCCCCAGGGCCGCCAGGGTGTGGTGCCTAGAAATGCTGCTAAACCCTTGGAGCGGCTGTGGAAGGGCCCTCTAGCCCCAAGGCGTCTTGCGGGGCTGCAGGTACAGACAAGCTCGACTACCACCAGCTCTACTGCTCGGTAGCATCCTCCCTTCCCGGGCCTCCGTCTCGATGCAGGGTGCCATAAAGGAAACCCCACACCCCTGGCTGGTGGACCACTCATGTGGTCTCAAGTCCAGGTACCTGGTGTGGGGACTTGGCTGCTGCATGCCCACTTCATTTCTTCATCTATAGAAGGCTCATGATACTGGGAGGGTGGTTGTGAGGCCACCAACCTGCAACACTGGTTGCAGCATGGAGTCCTGAATGAGCTGAAACGGGTGGGGAGCTCAGAGTCCCCTCTGGGACAGGATCTGGGGAGAGGGATCCCTGCAGGTGGGTCCTCATGCTGTCCTTGGCCCTGCCTTGCAGGGAGGAAGGCCTGGTCTTCCCAAATCTGCAGTCCCAGCTCTGCCCAGAGGAGTGGGAGGGTCCAGGGGAGGGCCAGGGACACCCCGAGACACCTTAGGAAGCAGGTGTTCAGTCCTCACTGCATGACCCTCTGGCTACAAAACCATCGATCTTTGTAGAGGGAAGGAGGTGAGGGCCTGGCACTAAATCAGTGGCGCCGTGACCAGGCCTCCCCATGGCCTCTGTGCAACTTATTCCAGGTTATTTTCTCTACACAGGTGGTTACATTTTAGACTTATTTTTTTAATTGTTGAAGTCATAGAACAGCAATGGAGAGAATTTAGAGCAAAACCAACAGGCCCACTTCGGGTCACTGGCCTCTGACTCTAGGGGCATCCCTCCCATCACGCGGCTCGCTGGCGTCGGGGACCTGGGGTCACAGGCCCATTGCCCATCGTCGCCTGCCTTGCCCCGTGAACCGGAGCTGTCTCCTCCCAACAAGTGCACGGCCACCAGGTGGAAATCCCCGCCTCCCTGCCTCAGTTACCCCCATCCCATCCCACTCCAGGCCCAGCAAGGCGCCTCCAGCCCCGCCGGGGGCGAAACTGGGTGGTGGGCGGCTTGGACCGGGATTCCTAACGCCCTGAGGGGCCGCCAGCCCGTGGGCCCCGCCGCCGCCGCTGCCGCTCGCACCCACCCGAGTCGTCCCGCGACCCCCACAGTCCTGCGCCCTCCGCGGCCCCCCACACGCCAGCCCTAAGTCCCCGGCCTCTCGCGCCGCCCCCCACGCGTGTGTGCCCCTCCGCCCGCCCGGTGTGTCCAGGCGCCCGGAGGTGCCGGCAACTTTGTTGATCAAATTCCTGAACGCGCCTGAGCCGCGGGCTAAATATAACCCGCTTAGCGAGCCACGCTCTGCCGGGCCGCGCGGTGTCACCCGTGTCCAGAGGCCCGGAGTTCCCGCCGCTGCCGCCGCCGCTAGCGGAGCTGCCTCCGGCCCCGAGGCCGGGCAGCGAACCCAGGGGGCCCAGGGGGCGCCCCGCCGCGTGGCCCGAAGCGGACGAGGCCCCGAGGGGGTCCCCGGGCGCGGCCCGCATCTGCTTCTCTGGACTCTCCGGCCGCCCGGTCTGGGAGCTGAGGCCCCTGGGGACCGCAGTTGCCCCCTGCGACCGCGCGCCCTCTGCCCGTGCAGTGCCCCGTGATGGCCACCAGAGGGCCCTGCCCTCTCCTCTTGCCAGTGGCCCGTCCCCACCCCTTCCCACAGCTGTTTCCCGCAGGAGATTGACAGCTGGGCGCTGAGTTGCCATGGGGATAAGCAAATGAGGGCGGCGGGGCTGGGGTTCCGATTGGCCCGGGGGCGCGCGCCCCTCCTGGGGAGGCGGGCCCAGGCGCCCGTCTCTATAAAGGGGCGCGCGCAGCTTCGCGTTTAGCCGTGGGAGGCGGGGCCGGCCGGCGGCGCGGGTGGGGCGCGGGAGCGGGTCTGGAGCAGCCCGAGGCGGCGGCCGCGGGGAGGAGGCGGCGGCGCGGGCCTGGGATCGACCGAGACGCCCGGCCAGCGGCGCCCCTAGCGCGCCGCCCGGAGTTGACCACGTGAAACTTTTCCCTGCGCCGCTCGGCGCCGTCGCCCCGTGCCGGCGCCCCCCCGCCCCCGCCGGGACCGCAGCCCGCGGGGAGCAGGGGGGGGAGAGGCCCGCGGCTCCCCCCCCTCGCGCCGCCCGTCGGGGCGCGGCCGGGCGCGGGCCCCGGGCGATGGCCGCGGAGCTGGCGATGGGCCCCGAGCTGCCCAGCAGCCCGCTGGCCATCGAGTACGTCAACGACTTCGACCTGATGAAGTTCGAGGTGAAGAAGGAGCCGCCCGAGGCCGAACGCTTCTGCCACCGCCTGCCTCCCGGCTCGCTGTCCTCGACGCCACTCAGCACGCCCTGCTCCTCCGTGCCCTCCTCGCCCAGCTTCTGCGCGCCCAGCCCGGGCACCGGCGGCGGCGGCGCCGCGGGGGGCGGCGGCGGTGCGTCTCAGGCCGGGGGCGCCCCGGGGCCGCCGAGCGGGGGCCCCGGCGCCGTCGGGGGCACCTCGGGGAAGCCGGCGCTGGAGGATCTGTACTGGATGAGCGGCTACCAGCACCACCTCAACCCCGAGGCGCTCAACCTGACGCCCGAGGACGCGGTGGAGGCGCTCATCGGCAGCGGCCACCACGGCGCGCACCACGGCGCGCACCACCCGGCGGCCACCGCGGCCTACGAGGCTTTCCGCGGCCCGGGCTTCGCGGGCGGCGGCGGCGCGGACGACATGGGCGCCGGGCACCACCACGGCGCGCACCACGCCGCCCACCACCACCATGTCGCCCACCACCACCACCACCACCACCACCATGGCGGCGCGGGCCACGGCGGCGGCGGCGCGGGCCACCACGTGCGCCTGGAGGAGCGCTTCTCCGACGACCAGCTGGTGTCCATGTCGGTGCGCGAGCTGAACCGGCAGCTCCGCGGCTTCAGCAAGGAGGAGGTCATCCGGCTCAAGCAGAAGCGGCGCACGCTCAAGAACCGCGGCTACGCGCAGTCCTGCCGTTTCAAGCGGGTGCAGCAGCGGCACATTCTGGAGAGCGAGAAGTGCCAACTCCAGAGCCAGGTGGAGCAGCTGAAGCTGGAGGTGGGGCGCCTGGCCAAAGAGCGGGACCTGTACAAGGAGAAATACGAGAAGCTGGCGGGCCGGGGCGGCCCCGGGGGCGCGGGCGGGGCCGGTTTCCCGCGGGAGCCTTCGCCGCCGCAGGCCGGTCCCGGCGGGGCCAAGGGCGCTCCCGACTTCTTCCTGTAGGCGCCGGACCCCGAGCCCGCGCCGCCATCGCCGGGGACAAGTTCGCGCAGGCCTCGCAGGGCCTCGGCTCGGACTCCGCGGTCCAGGACGTGGACGCTAGGCCCGGCCCGGCCCGGCCGTGCTGGCCCCGCTGCCAAGTCTGCGGGCGCGGGGCTGGAGGCCCCTTCGCTCCCGGCCCCCGTTCGTGCGCGTCGGCCTGGGTCGCCCTCCTGACGTTGCGCGGAGAACGGTGATTTCCAAGGAAACTTGAGCCAGGTCTAACTTCTTTCCAAGCGTCCACTTGTACATATGTCGAACGTGGTTCTCCGTTCCCACCTTCGCCCTGCCAGCCGAGAGGGGCCGCGCTGCCGTCCCTTTCCGGGTAGCCCCTGCCTTCCCCCGCCCTCCTCCGTTCTCTTCTCAGCCTCCCTTTCCTTGCCTTTTTTAACTTCCCCTCCCCCTTTTAAAATCGGTCTTATTTTCGAAGTATTTATCTTTATTATGCTTGGTGATTAGAAAAGAAAGCCTTGGAGGAAGCCCCTTCCTTCTTCCAGCCGGGGTCCGCCCTCAGTCGCGAGTCGCAGCATGAGTCGCTCGCCAGGAGGGGCCCTGCCCCTGCCTGCCCCCTCCCCGCTTGCCCCCGACCCTGTTACCGGCGTTCCCTGGAGCTCGAAACCAGGGACGTCACCTGTGCTGTGTCCAGCCTGCTGTCCTATGCTCAACGGTGGGGGGAGGGGGGTGGGTCCTGTGCTCAGCCGGGTGGGGGCTGGCCCGGACCCCGAGCTGCTGTCTCTCTATGCACCAGAACATATCTATGACTCCTGGGGAAATGTATCTTATTTTAACCTTCAAGACAAGTGAAAGAAAAAAGTAATGCACAGTATTTCTAGCAGAAAAAAAAAAAAATTTTTAAGAGGAGGCTTGGGCCAGAGCCTCCTGGCATGAGGCGGGTGGAGAAAGTGTTTTTATTTTAATTTAAATTGTGTTTCGTTTTGTTTGTGGAATCTTTCTTTAACGCTTCACGGCTTTTTGGACTAGCTGGGGGAGAGGGCGAGGAGGCGGGTGCTCCCGGCCCTGTAGGCTGGGCCAGGCGCCTGGGGGATCCGCCCGGTTTTCTGGGGCCCTCAGGGGCCATCACTGGGATTCCAGCCGGTCCACACCCCTCCCCTGAGCACTCGGAGTGGAAGGTGCGCCCACTTGTTGAAAGTTTTGTTGTGTAGTTGGTTTTCGTTGATTTCTTTTTTCATTTGCTACGAAACTGAGAAAAAGAAAAAAATACACAAAATAAATCCGTTTAGATCCAAGTCACTGCAGCCTGGCTGTTTGTCGGTGGCTTTCAGTTTTGCTGTGTTTCTCCCTGAATCCAAGGAAGAGGAGGGCCCTGCATTGGGCTTTGTGCGGCCCTGGGTGACGGCAGGACCAGGGAGAAACTGAGCAGCGAGGCACCGTCAGCCGGCCCTTACCCTGCAGACCTGTGCCCTCTGCGTCTGCCCTTGGTGAGGAAAGACCGAGGGGCTTTTGGGGAGAGTCACTGAGGCAGGCTGCGGGTGCAGGGCAGGAGGTATCCTTGGTGGGATGCCCCGCTGCATCCTGGTGGCCAGAACTGTCCCCAGCCCTCGGAGTCCGCCAGTCTCCCACCTGAAGGCGCAGCCTGCCCTCGTTCCTCTGAACGGCTGGGTGGGCATGGGCTGGGAGCACCGGGGAGGAGGCAGCACCCCCGAAATCTCACCCCCAGGGCGGCTGCAGGACGTGTGGTTGATGGTTCCCTCCCTTCACTGCCGGAGGAGAGGCAGGCGAGGGTCCGTGGTTTGCAAATTTGGAGAGAGGACTTCTGGCCTGCAAGGGCTCCCCAGGCTTGCCTTTTTTGGGAGGGGGCTATGCTGCTTTTCCGTCGGGGGTAAACAGAGGTTCTTTCTGGGGACGGGACGGAATTATCTGTGAGTGAGTCTCCTGAGATTGTTTTATTGTTTCAAGTGGAGAGACCTGGAGGAACGCGAGTCCCTGTCGGTCCCTGCCGCCTCCCCCTTTGCTTTCGGGTCTCTGTGGGAGTTCCAGCAGAATCCCAGCAGGGGAGGTGGCCGTGAAGGCATCTCTGTGGAGGAATATGCTGGTGGGAATTAAAGAAGTGTGGGGCGGAAGATGGAATTGAAGAGACTACGTCGGCAGGGACGGTCGGGTTCCAGCCAGCCTTGAGTGGCTCAGCCGCCCGGCCGGGGCCTTCGCTCACAGAGGCCACCTCTCCCCAAGGAGGGGCGGGGAGCCTGCCTTGGGCACATTCTCGGATGGGAATCTGCTGGCTCATTTTTCGTAGTCCGAAGTTGTAAAGAGCAGAGGACATGGGACACCTTAGTTTTCACCATTGCCGCCCCCAGGAGCCCTTTGCACAGAGCCTTTTTCCTGGCCGAGAAAGTACAGGACCCAGCGGCTTCTGGAAGCCCAGATCAGAGGTAGCCTTTTTGGGGTGGGAGCGGCGGGCAGGGAGCTGTGTCACTCTCCCTGCCCCCTACCCCCACCCCAGGCGCCTGGGAGCCCCGCACTCAGGGGCCAGAACTGGGCCTCCCGGTGCACGGGGCCTGCTGGAGGCTTGCTGGGTTTGGGACTTAGAGGAACTCCGCTGCGGCGTGTGCCCGGGCTACCACCGGATCCAGCCTTCTCCGCAGTGTGCCCGGGCTGCCACCGGATCCAGCCTTCTCCGCACCGTGGCGGGGCCTGAGCCAGGGAGCCTTAGCAGCTGCTGCCGCTGGAGTCAGTTCACTTTCCTATTTTCTATTTTCTCTCCCCTTTCTCTTTCTCTCTCATCTGTCCCCCTCCCCACCCCCCACCACACACAAGGTGGAGCAGGCAGGTGAGCACGGGGACTGCTTATTCCTGTGTTCCGAGACAGAGCTTTTCTGAAAACCATTTTGGGGGACCCGTGAACCCCCGTGGGAAGATGACCATGTGTGGAAAGCACCTTTGGCTGCAGTTGCACCCGTGCCCACCCACACAGCACAGGCCTGGACCAGCGGCACACACCTGACCCAGACGCCTTACAGCTTGCAGGGCTGGCTGGAGGCCTCGGTGTGACCCTTCGGTCAGGAGGGCCTGCTGCAGCCAGGCCTGGCTGGGGCTGGCAGCGGGGGAGGATGGGCAGCTCTGGGGTTCCTGGCTGAGGGAGATTATGTGGCCACGAATCGGAGAATTAGATCCCTCAGCTCCTTCTCACTGGGCCTGGGGCCCTGGAGGGCAGCAGAGCTGGAGTTGCCAACGGCACTCGTGACCACGTGTGTCCCTTGTGTGCAAGGCAGCACCAAGATGCCTGGGGCTGAGGGGAGCTGGAGGGCCTCTGGAAGGAGCGACCACACCATCCTCAGCTCAGCTCCTGGGACCCTAGCCCCTGACCCATCCTGGAAGGGCAGCTGACCCCGCCCCTACCTGGATGTCCCCAGAGGTCAGTGATGGTGCCTGACCTGGATGCCCCTCTACCCCTCCACTGCCATCACTGGGAGCCAGAGCAGGCAGGCAGGGATTCCTGGCACTTCAAAGGTGCCATCCTCTGCCTTCCTGGAGAAGGCTGCCTGGGCCCAGAGGGTGGGGCTTATCTCCCACACACCCCCGCCACCACCCCACCCACCCCACGTGCCCACTGGGGGCCCACAGCAGGGACCCAGGTGACAGCCCTGGCCCAAGAGCTCCTGAGGGAGACACCAACCCCAGTGTCCTGTGTGTGACATTCAGCCCCCACGTGAGCCCTGGGAGAGGGGAAGCTGCGTGTGACACTCGGCCCCCGCGTGAGCCCTGGGAGAGGGGGAAGCTGCGTGTGACACTCGGCCCCCGCGTGAGCCCTGGGAGGGGGGAAGCTGCGTGTGACACTCGGCCCCCGCGTGAGCCCTGGGGGAGGGGGAAGCTGCGTGTGACACTCGGCCCCCGCGTGAGCCCTGGGAGAGGGGGAAGCTGCGTGTGACACTCGGCCCCTGCGTGAGCCCTGGGAGGGGGGAAGCTGGGGCCTGAGGCTGCCTTGAACAGGGATGGCACAGCACGAGGAACTTGTGATCCTGGGGCAGCTGAGATATGTGGCCCCAGGAGTTGTGTCCCACCTCCCACCAGTGGGAGCTGTCTCTTTCCAGACAGCAGGGAGAGGCTGAAGGGGCTGGCGTTAAGGCCCTGGGCCCGGGTGGACACCCATGACACACGCTGGACACACGTGCCCAGGAGCACTGGCCACACTCGCCCCCCACTCGCCTGTGTCCAGCAGCCCACCTGGATGGGCATTGGTCTCCTGCCTTAAGCCCCCCTCAACCACACGCAGGGCTTGGGCTGGGGGTGCTCACAGGAGAAGGCCAGGGCCTTCACCTCCTTCCCCTGCAATTCCCAGGCGCTGGGCCAGGTGTGGCCCTGTATCCGCCCCCCCACTGCCCCCCAGCACGTCACAGTGGGTGGCTGTCAGCAGGGCCCCTCCCCAGCCTCCTATAGAGCCGGCTCTGAGATGAGGGCCAGGACAAAGCCGAGGTGTCCTCTGCCCCAGCCCGAGCACAAGGGTGGGTACGCTGTGGCACATGAACACACGCATGCATACAGCCCAGCATGTGGGAGTAGACGCACGCACACACAGACTCAACCCACCGGACACACAACGGCAGACACACCTGTGGCCCTGCGTATACCACGTGTGCACCCGGCCAGCACACATGAGGGTGGAGTTACACCCAGATGTACGCATGTGGATCCACCAGCCCCACACGCAAACCAACCTCTTGGTTTTGTCTGGGCCGGTCTTCCATGCTGAGTCCCACCTGGCCACCGTGGGCTCTGATACGGGCCTCTCCAGTGAAGTGCGGTCCTCAGCCATTGTCTGCTCAGTTCAGCCCAGCCCACCCTGTCCGGGAGGAGGGATCCTGGCCCTGCCCTGCCCTGGCTGCCTTGGCCTCTCTTGCCACCTCTCTCCCAGCCCTGGTCCTTGGAGTCACCATGAGGGGCCCAGATGCCCTCCAGGATGGAGACCTCATCCTCCACTGCCAGGTGCTGAAGGCTCCCTAGGGTCATGCCCTCTTCCAGGGATGGATGTGGGGTGCAAGGCCCAGCCACCCGCTGGTTGGAACCATCACTAACCAGCCCAGCCAATCATGGAGGGGCTGAAGGTTCCATTTGCTCAGCGGGGACTTGGCTCAGCTCTGGAGGGCCCTGAAGGGGCCTGTCCAATAGATACGCCTGTGCAGGTCACAGTGTCACCAAGGAACCTGGCCCAGGGCCAGCGCTGTGACCTGCCACTGGGTATGGCTGGGAGCCTGGGGGCCCAACACCCCCACCCTGGGCCTGGAGGAAGGGCAAAGCCGTCCCTGGCCCAGGGCTTGGGGACTCAGAACAGGGTGGGTGTCAGGAAGAACGTGGCCTTCTCCCCAGGGGACCTTGGTCTCCACACCTGCCAGCCACTCTGGGAAGCAGATACTCGGGGGTTCTGAGTCAGCCACAGAGGTGATGGGCTGACATTTGGAGGACAGGAAAGGGCCACCAGCCCTGTGCGGTCCACGCTCTCCCTTGGCCAGCCCCCACTCCTCCCTGCTGCCTTCACGGCTGAACCAGCCCTGTCTCTGCCATCCCCGGGCCTGGGTGCCTGGTCAGCAGTTCCCGGTCACGGAGTCCAGCCGAGGGCTGGGGAGGCCCAGCAAGGGTGTGGGGCAGGGTCTAAGTGCCCCTGCTGTCCCAGATTCAAGCCCAGCCTGGCCCCACCCTCACAGGGGCCCACCTCCCTAAGGCCAAGGGTCCTGGCAGGTTGAGGGGGGCAGCAAAGACTGAGGCGAGGGCGAGGGCCCAGGTAGTCAGGGAAAGTGTGGATGGGATGGACCTGGGGGAGCTGGGAGGGGCGTGGAAAATCAGGGCGTGGGGTGGATGCAGGTTCTGTGCTCAACCTTGATGGTGTGACCCCTGGGGGTCCGTGGGAAGGGGCAGCACAGGGTGGACTTTGGGGGTGCAGTGTGTGGGTCAGCAGGGAGAGCCCGAGGCTGTGGGATGAGCTGGAGAGGGTGGAGGCCTGTGGGGTCTGGGCTGAGCTTGGCTCCTAGCGGGTCTCGAGGTGGGGGCAGGCAGCTCCGACGGGAGTACCCCCCAGGGTCCCTGAGAGGAGGCATTCGGATCCCTGGGCTCCCCGGGAGAGGGTGGTGGCCGGGGGACCCTGAATTAGGGAGTCTGGGGCGGCAGGGGAGGCTGGCAAGGCAGGGGCAGCCAGGGCCCGGGAAATGGGACCAGCGCTCAAAGGACTGGGAAGTTGTGGAGGAGGAGGCAGGACCTGGGGAAGGTCCGAGGCAGGAGGCTGGCCCAGGAGGAGGGGAAATCGCTTCCTCACCTGGGAGGCAGAGGAGGTGGGGGATGGGGGAAGGAAGTGTACCCCAAATCAGGAGACGGCAGGAAGGTGGGAGCAGCTCGGACCCCGCACCCTCGACCCCCACACAGTCGGTAGTCCGCACGGGGAGCAGTGACAGAGTAATTTGCGGCTGGCAGGCTCAGCGCCTGCTTAATTTGCAGTGACACTGCTCAGCTGCCCAGGGCTTCAGCTGTCACAGCCAATTAGCCCGAGGCTGGGGAGGAGTGCTGGGTGGGGCAGGCGTGAAGGGCTCAGCGAAGGAGGCTGTGGGAGTCGCGGGAGGGGCGGGCACAGGAGGGGGCCTGTGGCCTTCAGGCCCAGCCCACCCCCCCAGGCACCCCAACCCGGCTGTGGAGAGCAAGAGGTGGGGCACCCCCCAACAGCAGCCCACCAGGCCTGAAGCCCCTCAGCTGCAGCCCCTGCTGCCCCATTCAGCCCTGGCGTTCCCCTGAGCCTTGCCACCTCCTCCATGCTGGCCTCTGGAACTCCAGTGCCCTTGACGCCTGGCACCAGAGTTAGGTGTCCCAAGGGCAGCTGGGATCAGTTCTAGCCTGGAGGATAATTCCTTTCCACACTCAGGCCACTGCCTTCCCAGACAGAGCCACCTCAGCCCCTGACTTGCATCTGTGGCCTAGCCCTTCCCTCCCATGTGGCGGGCTCCGCCCTGGGGCCTCCCTGCCTCCACCGCACCTCCCAGCACCCCCTCAGCCTGGTCTAGCTCACAGGGACGACCCCTTTCCCTCCCACCCACCCAGTCCTCAGAGGCTGACACAGGAAGGTATCTGGAACATGCCAGGCACCAGCCCTGTGAACCCTGATTGCCTCCCGGGAGCAGCCTCAGTGAGGGTGCAGGCAGGGTACTGGGCACAGAAGAGCCCCAGGCCACCGGCGGGGCCACGCGGGACTCTAGGGGACGCTGGCTGCTCTATGAAGGAGGGTCCCGGAGCCCCTTCTCCTATAGCACCCTTGCCCCCATCTCCTGGCTGGGACCCAAGTGTCTGGTCACCTCCCCCAGAGGGGTGGGTCTCAGGGACAAGCCGTGTCCTCCAGGAAGCCACATGCCCTGGGTGGCCCCACTCTAGCCGCAGCCTCTGCCCAGCTCTTGGTACAGATGCCCCAGGGGAGCTGATGCCCTGAGGGAGGGGCATAGCCCATGGCTCCTCTGGGACAAGGTAGTTTCAAACACAGGGGCCCAGGCTGGGCCCACCCGACCCCACCCAGCCCACCCAGCCCCAGCTTCTCCCTGCAGCCTCTGGTCTCCTGTCTTCAACCCCAAGGCTGCCCCTCCCCACGAGAAGCCGCCCGTGGCTGTCCTGGCTCTCCAGCCCACACTCCTGAGGGATCTGCCTGCCCCCCACCCCCAGCCTCAGCACTCCTGGTGTGCTCTTCCTCAAAGGAAACCCTCTGCCAACCCCACAGCCCCCTTCATCCTGGAGCATGGAGCACGGCTTGTCTGTCCCAGAAGTGTTAGGCAGCTGGCCAGCCTCGGCCCCAGCTCCACCCTCTCTACGGGGGCCCTGCCGTTGCCCCGGCTCCCCGGCCGGCCGGGATCTCCTGCCTATTTGCTGCGGTGCTGGGGAGGGGCTGTGCCCTGCCGGGTGGGGCACTGATGGTGCAGCAGAGGCGTCAGGAGGCGGCACTTCTAGACACACATCGCGGTGTGTGAGATGCTCGGGCTGGGGCGCGGCAGGACGCAGAGCAGCAGCGCTGGGACTGTTACCCCAGTGGGGTGGCGCGGGCGTCCCAGTCCTGGGCAGCATGAGGCTCAGGTATGGAGAGAGAGACGGGAAGATGAATTGCATGCTGCAGAGTAAGCCAGAGCGTAGCCAGGAAATCAGGAGAGGAAAAGGGCGGGAAGGGAGGGGGAAGAGCCCACCTGGCCTCCAGGAGGCCCCGCCAGCCAGTAGGTGGCTGGGCCTGTGTGTAGAAAGTGGGGGCTGGAGCGGCTGCAGGGAAGGAGGCGTGAGATGGGGGCAGGGAGGGCGGCGAGGAACTGGGGACAGATCCTGGGGCCACTGTGGGGGCAGCAGGGGCCCCTGCTTCTGTATAGAGGATCGTGGGGGACACAGGCTGGAGCTGCCACAGTCCACGGAGGTGGCTGACCAGGCCCACTGAGACCCTCAGTTTCTTCTTCACTTTTCTGCTCTGTAGTTTCAGACAAGCTCGGAGCCCCGTTTTCTCAACTGTGAAATGGAAATTGTAATAATAGAACCTGCCTTCCTGTGCTTTCTTGAAGATTAAATGGGCCAAGGTGGTATAGCCTCGGCAGGGGCGGGGCACACGCAGGGCCGTGGGCCCAGCCCCTCACCCTTCGGTTCCTGCTGGGTGACGGTTCCCTGCAGAAATGGTTCCTCACCCACCGTCTCTGCCCTCTGGGTCCTGGGGGTGTTGCATGGGGGACAGGATACTCTGTCTGCCTCATGCCCTATCTGGGCCCACTGCCCCTATGGAAAAGCAGGAGGCCAGCGCGGGTGCCTCGGAAGGGCAGCCCCACACTGCATCTGAGGGTGCTTGGTGCACCGCCCTGGAACCGCCATACCTGAGAGCTCAGGAGGTGCGGGTGGGGCAGAGGGCTCGCGTGGGGGTGGTGAGTCTGGAAAGGCCTGGTCCCCTCCCTCCCTTGTCCAGGCCTCTTCTCTGGAGCAGGGTGGGGGCTGCCATCGCCTTGGAGGCAGGTCAGGCGGTGGGGCGTGGGTGGAGACGGGGCCCTGGACCTCATCACTGGCCTTGTTAGGTCCAGTGGGCACCTCCCCAGCTCCCCCGCCCAGTCACCAGGCCACCCACGCCATGGTGGACTGGAGTAGGCCTGACCTCTGCCCCTCCCCAGCTGGAGGTGGAGTGGGGCAGTCTCTCTGGTCTCAATCACCTCATCTGTAAAAAGACACTGAGTTCTCCCTACCTCCTCCCATCCGGCATCCACACAGGGGCCTCGTGAGGAGTAAAGAGAGGGTCCGTTCCGCAAGCCCTTTGTCAATCTGAGTGGGCTTCTTGGAATAGGGGACTCTGTTCCGAGGGGAGGGTGTGCAGTGGGATGTGCCTCTCCAGGTGCACCGGGTGCCCCCAATCCAAGACCAGAGATGTCTTGGCCACATCGATGGGGCTTGCAGAGGGGCGGGGGGAACAGAGCTTGGCTCCTGGCGGGAGGGGAGCAGGGAAGGAGCAGGCATGGGAGGGGCGCCCAGAGCTGCCATCCATGGGGGTCCCCAGCTCAGCCCAGCTCTGCTCCCAGAAGCCTTTCCTCCACTACTCAGCAGCAGTGCGCTGCCCGTCTGCAGTCCCCACTCCTCTCCTCCTCACACCCCCCACCCGCTGGTCTGTCCCCTCACCCTCCCTTCCACAGCCCTGCCCAGACCTGTGCACTAGGGACAGAACAGCCCCAACTCCTCCCACTTTCTGCTGAGTTTGGGGAGCTGACTTAATCTGAGTTCAGAAACTCTGGGGCCCTGGACAGGGCGCTTAGGGCCACGTTGAGGTTACGATCAGGAAGGTATGACATTCAGCATTCTCCAAAAGATAATTATTTCTGCAGGAATTCATGTGACAAGCCCAGACACACTCCTGGCTCCCTCTGTCTAGCACTCTTTAGCCATTAAACCTTACCCACCCACATACACGTAAATAACATTTAAAACGCACTATATAATAACGAAAACAAAATATGTTGTCTAATCATTCTTACCTGGAAAGACCTTTATGGAAAATTCCAGGGCCAGGCTGAGCTGCTGCCCACACCCACAGGCTAGCAGAATCCCAGAGGGACAGTGTGGGGGCGGGAGGGCCACATGGCCCCCTTCCTTCCCCTGGACCTCCTTTCTTGGTGACAGGGAGAAGGAGCAAGGTGAGGAGGCTTCCCCACCATGAGTCTCGGACCGAGAGCTGTGCCCTCATTCACCGTCGGAACTTCTGACCTGAGGCACCTTTAGCCTCAGTAATATTAATACCTTAACTGCAAAACTCTGCAACTCACAGAGAGATGTAAGTACAGGTAACAGAGAGCTAAAGGAACAGTGACTCCAGAACATTCAATGGAAATTTAATTTCTGTGTTGTAGAAGTCCAGAATCTGATGGCCCAGGTCGGCCGTGGTGACTGACTTCACAGAACGCTCTAGATTCAGGCTCTTTTCATCGTGGCCTGTACTCCCAGGGTCTCCTGGCCCAAAATGTCAGCTTCCACTCCAACCGTCACATCTGCAGTTCAGGATGGAGGAAGGTAAAAGAGGTAAAAACAAAAGGAGCATATGAGGTAGTGGGTGGATGAACAGACAGACAGCTGGAGTGCTGATGAGGAAGACAGCAGGATGGGTAGGAACAGGGGAGGATAGTGGTTGGATGGAAGGATATATGGATGGTTGGTGGTGGGTGAATAAATGGTGTGTAGATGGGTGAACAGGTGGCATGCACCTGTAGTCCCAGCTACACATGAGGCTGAGGTGGGAGGATTGCCTGAGCCTGGGAGGTCTAGGATGCAGTGAGCTGTGATCACACCACTGCACTCCAGCCTGAGTGACAGAGTGAGACCTTGTCTCAAAAACAAAACGAAACAAAAAAAACCCCACAATACTTTTAGCATAAAAATATTCCATATTTACATTATCATGACTACATAAGGATTGTTCTTGCATGAACAGTTATATACTATAATTACATGCTCTTTCCTGAGCAACTTCTTTGTTTTTCCTGGAGTTAAAAATTGCCTCCTGGTTTTCCTTTGTTTGGTTTTCTATGTCAATAACAAATTCTTCCTAAATGCTCTAGTCATTTTAGAAAGCTCTCGTGACATGGCTTCCACACAGAAACTTGCATTATGTAATCTAGGAAGGCCCTTTTCCCTGGATACCTTTCAGCAGGAGCCATCCAGTGTCCTGCTGCGACTGGACTGGCTGCTCTCCAGGCCTGCCGGCCCCTCCTGCCTCTACTGTGTTGGCACCCCCTTCTCTTTCTTGGTTGACTACTCCTTGTAGGGGAGCATCCTTCAGATACTTTTTCAGAAGAGATGCATGGCAGAGAAGTGTTTTGAGATTTAAGAAATCTAGGCCGGGTGCGGTGGCTCAAGCCTGTAATCCCAGCACTTTGGGAGGCCGAGATGGGCGGATCACGAGGTCAGGAGATCGAGACCATCCTGGCTAACATGGTGAAACCCCGTCTCTACTAAAAAAAATACAAAAAACTAGCCGGATGAGGTGGCGGGCGCCTGTAGTCCCAGCTACTAGGGAGGCTGAGGCAGAATGGCGTGAACCCGGGAGGCGGAGCTTGCAGTGAGCTGAGATCCCGCCACTGCACTCCAGCCTGGGCGACAGAGCGAGACTCCGTCTCAAAAAAAAAAAAAAAAAAAAAAAAAGAAATCTAACAGTGTCATTAGTATTTCCTCACACTAGACAGATAGTTTGGCTGGGAATAGAATGTGCTGTTGGGACTCTTCCTCAGCATCTGTAAGGTACTTTGTCTTTGAGCTTCTGTGTGGCTACTGGAAGTCCAGTTCCATCTTTACTACTAATCCGTGGTATGTGTGGAGGCTAAAGTAACATACCGTGGAAGCTAATCCACCTTGCTGACTTCTAACACTGGTCCCAGGAATGCCTCTGAGATTTTCAGTTTATCTGTTGTTCCTTGCATAAAAGCATATACTGTAAGTCCTGCCTTTAGACGAAACACCTCCCCATTCCCTCTGAAGCATGTGTACCCTTCCCTATGGTGTATAACCCCGGGGTCTGGGGAGTTATGGTGTGGAGATCTACATGTTTTATGGCTGTCCAAGGCCATTCTTCTGCTCATAAGATCCCCCATAAAACACACTAACAACAAGCTGACTCGTCTGCCTCCTCCTTTGGTTTCTCAGCTCCTTGTGCATTTGGGGGCTGCTTTGCCTTTTTATGAGACAGTATGTGGCTGGGCGTGGTGGCTCATGCCTGTATTCTCAGCTCTTTTGGAGGCCAAGGTGGGAGTATCACTTGAGTCCGGGAGTTTGAGACCAGCCTGGCTGCAGCCTGAGCAACATAGTGAGACCCTCATCCATACAAAAAAATTAAAAAATTAGCTGGGCACGGTCGTGCTTGCTTGTAGTCCCAGGAGGGTGAGGTGGGAGGATTGCTTGAGCCCAGGAGTTAGAGGCTGCAGTGAGCTATGATGACACCGCTGCACTGCAGCCTGGGCAACAGAGCAAGACCCTGATTCAGAAAAAAAAAAAAAAAAAAGAATTCCCTTTATCCTTAAAAAAAAAAGAGAGAGAGAGAGAGACAGAGACAGAGAGACAGAGAGACATATGTGACTGTTTTTTCCCCTCTCTGGAAGTTTCTGGGGTTCCTTGGCCCCAGTGGCCTATTCCACAGTGATGTGCCAGCGTCACTTGCATTGTGCTGGACTTGGGTGAGCCTTGCTGTCTGGCCTATGCCTTGTCATTCTGGGCGCTGGTCTCAGTTCAGTCCTTTGATCATTGATCCCCCACCTTTTTCTCTCCTTTCTCTTTCTGACTCCTTTTGGAAGCTGGACCTCCTGGATCAATTCTGCATTTTTCTAATATTTCCTTCCTGCCTTCTCTCTCTCTGTTTTTTTTTTTCACATAGGATCTCACTGTGTCACTTAGGCTAGAGTGCAGTGGCGCAATCTGGACTCACTGCAACCTCCACTCACTGCAACCTCTGCCTCCCAGGTTTAAGCGATCCTCCAACCTCAGCCTTCCAAGTACAAGCATGCCCCATGCCCCACCATGCCCAGCTAATTTTTGTATTTTTAGTAGAGTCAGAGTTTCACCATGTGGCCCAGTCTGGTCTCGAACTCCTGAGTTCAGGTGATCTGCCTGCCTTGGCCTCCCAAAGTGCTGGGATTACAGGTGTGAGCCACCGCGCCCGGCCATCTCTCTGTATTTGTTGTTTTGTGTTTTAATTCTGCCAGTGAATACGTTTTCCCATTGAGCTTTCTCTTGTTCTCTGATTGCATGAGTGTTACCGCTCTCACTTGCTCACTCTAACTTCATCCTGTTCTTGTTCATCTTTATTATTGGGATAAGAAGTGTGGCCTCTGAGGCCAACCTGCCTGGCAGAATCCTGGCTCTGTCACTCCTAGCTGTTGACTCTGGGGAGGTGGATGTGACCTTCTGTGCCTCAGTTCTCTCATAAGAGCGGCACTGACCTCCTGGGTTCATCATGAGTATTGAATCGGCTGGCATGTCCAAGGGTCGTGGCTGTGCTGAGCTCACTGGGAGCATCTCTGGGCGCTGCTGCTGTTGTTACAGTTCTCACTGGACTCCATGGGTCTCCCTGGCTCTGTTGCGACTGTTCCACACTCGGGGCTCTTCTCACCTGCCTGCTGGTGCTCAGCTGATTATGAGTGAGTGAGGCCTGGCATTCTGGTGCCCTGGCAGAGGGTGGCAGAAGGTGGCGGAGGGTGGCAGAGGGAGGGTGGTGGAGGGTGGCGGTGGTCTTGTCGGCAGATGGGCCTTTCTGTAGAGGACCAGGCAATGGGGAATCTATCATTCTCAGAGGCTGGTCTTCTTCCTCTGGCCATTGAGTTTTTCAGAGAAGGCTCCTCTGCTCTCCTGCCTGGGGAGCTAATGCGCTGCTGGTGTCATTGCTAAGAGGAGGAGGGGCAGGCGGCTGAGCTTGGTTTGTGATGGTCACTCAATCCCCTGTCTTCGGTGAGCACCTCATGCCCACCCTCCAGTGAGCCTGGTCCCAGGCGCAGTTTCCCCAGGGTCCCCCATGGCTGGAAGAGGCCACAGGGAGGGACCTAATGGCTCTGACAGATGCCCACCTGGGCCCAGCTGAGCCTCTGGCTCACCATCTGCTCCACTCTGCCAAGATAGGCACCCCAGCCATGGAGCACTTTGCCACCTCTTCCCTCCCCGGTGGCTGCTGCTCCACTCCCATTCTCTCTTTCCTGCAGACAGCACCTCCCTCTTCCTCCTCTGTCATTTTGGTGATGTTTGGGAGAGGCCTGTGCTCCAGAGGCCACGTCTAGTGGAGCCTGGTTCCCAGGATTTAAAGGGCCACAAGCTCAGGGAAGGTTGAACCAAGACCCCTCCTACGCCAGGGCCTTCCCTTGGGGGGGTTGACAGTGAAGGGGGGGGGGCGGGGAGGCTGCAGAGGGTACCTCAAGGGAGGCCCAAGCCACCCAAGCTGGACTAAAGCCAGGTTTGGGAGGGATCAGAGGAGCCCCCAACAGTGGGCAGAGGCAGGTCCGACTCCACCCATGGCACCCGCTTTTCCTGCACTGCTGGGTTCCAGGGTCATGCCTTGGCTCCCAGCCTGCCAGGTCCTTCGTGGCCCCAGGCAGTGGGCAGGGAGGTGAGGTCAGTGAAGAGGGGCCACTGCCTCTGCACCCCTTGTCTCCATGAAGGGGAAAATGAGAGAATAAGCACTTTTCTTTCTTCGTTTCCCCCGCTGTCTGCTAATATCATATTGATGATAATTTCTCTTTAATGGGCTATTTGCAGTAATTATGATACACTGAGAGAGTAATTGTATCTGACTCCAAGCACCCACCGTGGCTGGGGGGGCACATGGCCTTCCGCCCTCTCAGCTGGGGCAGCTCTGCCCTTTGCCTAGGACCAACCACCTGCCCAAGGTCCCCCCCGGTGCCAGGGTCCTCCTGGGCTTTGCCATCCAGGAAATGCAGCCTTCAGAGGCCAAGACTCCAGGCTCTCAGCCTCCCAGAGCTGATGGGGCCTCTTTCCCAGGCTGAGGGACCCCAAGAGGCACCCCATCGGAGCTAAGATGAAGCTGTATGCCCCAGGACACAGCACTCCCTCCCCCTCCTGGGGGGCAGCTCCAGGCTTCCATCTGGGTCTGACTTGGGCACCCAGATTCCCCAAAGGACTCTGAGGTCCTCATCACAGCCAGCCCCCGGGGCCTGCTGGCTTCCAGGGCAAGCCCTGTGGCCTTTGTCTCCATTGGGACATGAGTGCTCCTGGGCAGGGACTTCCCTGCCTCGATCTGGCTGCATGGAGTGCCTGGCACGCAACACGAGTGCCACAGATATTTGTTAAATGAAGGCAGAAATCTTGAAGAACATTCACCCAGGCTGGCGGCTTCAGTCACAGCAGGGTTATGCCACGTGGACACCTGAGGGGCCCACTCCTCGGCCGCATTTGTTAGGGACCCACAGGGACCAGCTGTCTGCACCACTCACCACCTCGGAGGTGTGGACCCGGCAGCCCCCAGGCCCCACCCCGGGCTTGGGCCTCCTCCCAGTCCTGCCACTTTCTCTTTGCAGTGCCCACATTTGCCACCCAGGCCCCAGGCTCAGTTGGACAGAGAGTGCTGGGGTCCCCAACAATAATTGGGCCTTTCTCTGTTCCTGGGACACCCCAGCCCATGTAGAGGCCAGAGGCCATCCACAGGGTGATGTCAGGCCCAGGTCTCAGGAGATACGGGAACTCCAGAGCCCACTGAGTCTTTGGTGAGGACCCTGCCCCCACTAAATGTCCTCCCAGGTCTCTGGAACCCCTGAAATCCACAGGCCTGCCCTGCCTTCACTTAACGAGGGGACCATCCTTCAGACACTCACCAGGCTGTGTTCAGGATAGAAGCTACTAGAGCCAGGCAGGGCCCTCATGGAAGGGTCAGCTGTGTCTACACCACCCTCAGTCCCAGCCATATGGTCCCAAGAGCCTCTTGGCTCTATCACCACTATCACCACCATCCTCACCATGACCACTAACACCATGACCACCACCACCATCTTCATCACCACCATCATCATCACCAGCATCATCACCAACACCACCACAACCACCACGACCATCACCAGCATCACCATGACCACCACCACAACCACCATGACCATCACCACCACCATCACCATGACCACCACCACCATCATCACCATCACAACCACCATCATCATCACCATCATCATCACCAACACCACCACAACCACCACGACCATCACCACCATCACCATGACCACTACCACAACCACCATGACCATCACCACCACCATCACCATGACCACCATTCACCACCACCATCACCATGACCACCATTCACCACCACCATCACCATGACCACCACCACCATCACCATCATCATCACCAACACCACCACAACCACCATGACCATCACCACCATCACCATGAACACCATCACCCTCATCACCACCACCATCACCATCATCACCACCACCATCATCACCACCACCACCATCATCACCACCACCACCAATACCACCACCATCACCACCACCACCACAACCACCACGATCATCACCACCACCATCACCATGACCACCACCACAACCACCATCACCACCACCATCCCCATGACCACCACCACCATCATCACCATCACAACCACCACCAACACAACCACCATCACCACCACCAAGACCAACACCATCACCACCACTGGCATCATCATCTACCATCACCACCACTACCACCATAACCACCATCATCACCATCACCTCTACCACCACCATCACCATCATTATCATAACCACTACAACCATCATCATCATTATTACCATCACTACCACCATCATTACTACCACCAGCACTAGCATCACCACCACCACCATCACCATCACCAGCACCATCACCATCACCATCACCAACATCATCATCACAACCACCAGTCATCATTATCATCACCATCACTACCACCATCATTACTATCACCAGCACTATTATGATCACCACCACTTTCACCACCATTACCACCACCACCATCACACCACTACCAGCATCATCACCATCACTGCCACCATCATCATCACTACCAGCACCACTACCCTATCACCATTATCACCATCATCACCATCTCCACCACCACCATCACTACCACCACCACCACAACCATCACCATCAATACCATCATTGCCATCACCACTACTACCACCACTATCATTGTCACCATCACTACCAACATCATCACCATCACAACCATCATTTCAACCACCACCACCAACACTACCACTATCACCACCATCATCACCACCACCATCACCACCACCACCATCACCATTACCACTGACATCACTGTCACCACCACCACCATCTCCACCACCATCACCATCACTATTACTGCCATCACCATCACTACCATCACCATCATCATCACTATTACCACTACCATCACTGCTGTCATTGTAACTATCACCAGCACTACCAGCAGCATCACCACTACCACCACTGCCATCACCATCATCATTATCATCGTCATCATCACCACCACCATCTCCACCATCATCACTGCCCAATTTACCATCAGTTCCTACTTGGACCAGAGCCTTGCTAGTTGCATGATGTGTTGGCAGATAAGACAAAACCTCTTGACATTCTGAGAAAAAGTAAAAGTCAAGCCTGAGCAACATAGTTAGACCCTCTCTCTACACAAAATAGACAATATTAGCTGGGCATGGTGGTGTGCGCCTGTAGTCCTAGCTACTTGGGGGGCTGAGGGGAAGATCGCTTGAGCCCAGGGGGTCAGTCTACAGTGAACTGTGATTGCGCCACTGCACTCCAGCCTGGGCAACAGAAGGAGACCCCATTTTTTTTTTTTTTAGTAGAGACAGGGTTTCACCGTGTTAGCCAGGTTGGTCTCGATCTCCTGACCTCGTGATCCGCCCGTCTCGGCCTCCCAAAGTGCTGGGATTACAGGCTTGAGCCACCGTGCCCGGCCGGAGACCCCATTTTTAAAAAAGGACTGTTTTTGCCCACAAAGTAGTAAATAAGGTGGTGTCTCCAGGGCTGAGGTTGTCCAAGAGGGACTTGCACCAGGCCACTTGCACCTGGCCAGGGACTTGCACCTGGCCAGTGAGGAAGAACATTTGCTAAATTGAACAGCATGGCCAACAGGTCCCGAGTGCAGCAGGAGGAGAGCATTCCTGAAGTCACTGTCAGACCAACAGAGGCTACAAAGAGAAGCTGAAGCTGACTTGGACACATTTGCTCCAGGCTCCAGGAGCAAAGGGCTGGGAAGCGGTGTGGCCTCCACTTGGAGGCACCAGGCCATGAACCCACCCTGCCTGGACCTCTTCAGGTAACTGTAGTCTGAGGGCAAGAGGCAGGTCCAGGTGGAAGTCAGAGGCCAGAGGTGTGGAGTGGGGAGGACTCCCTCCCAGGGGCCTGGGGGAGCTGAGCAGAGGATATGGGAACCCCTGTAGATGCTCAGGGTGGGGGCCTTCCCGCCTGCTTCCCTACCCCTCCGCTCACCCTGCCCCGCATCAGGAAGCAGGGCTGCGGGCCACAGTCTCCTCATATGTCTTTTCTGGTCAATAAACCCTGGCTCCTGGGGCTGGGGGAGCTGATGGCGCTGCCTGCCCCCACTGGTACACTCTGTCATAATTAAGCGCGTGCAGCCTAACTAATTGAGTGGTCAGGATGCTAATTAGTGACTTTATTGAGACTGGAGGAGGGTGAAGGGCAACCTGGCACCAAGCCCCCCTCCCCAGCCTGGATGGCTCTGCTCTCTGCATCCCCAGGAACCAGCCGCCACCCCTCACCCTGGCCCCACCCTCTACCTGGCCCTCGTCCGGCCCCTGTGCCCTCACCTCTGCCTCCTGTTACCCTCAGCCCCAGCTTCTGGCTGTGATGTCTGCACCTCTGGCCTGAGCCCCCAGGCCCTGCCCCTCCTCCCAGCCCTAGCCTGACCCCCAACTTTGATGGTCCCGAATCTCCCTGGTTCTGGCCACGGCCTGTGGCCTCTCTTGTCCTTCTGTGACTCTCAGGCCTGGTCACACGTCCCTGTGCTGGGCTCTCTCCTCTGTCACACACCCCTCAGCCTCCCTGCCCAAGGACAGCCGAGCATCCTGGGGGCTGGGCCTCAGGCCCTCTCCGGGCAGCCTGCTGGGGCAGAGTGTGTCCTGGAGCCTCCAGCTGCTGGCCCTGCCCAGGCTCTGCCCTCAGCGCAGCACACTCACTCCTCACCACGGTGTCCTGGCCCCATCTGTGACCCCCGGCCTCTCCAAGCAGCCACAGGTCCACGGGGACCTGAACATGGCATCAGGTGAGAGGCAGGTGAGCATGGCCAGACACCCACATCCTGGGAACCCTTCTCCTCTGAGCGGCCCCTCCCCAACAGGCTCCTGGGGCGAGGAGAGGGGCTGGGGGTGGGAAGGCTGACGTAGGGAAGCCTGGGGATAGGTGGGGAGCCTGGGGTTTGGGGACTGTCCTGAGAGACCTCCTGCCACTCTCGTCCAGCCCACCAGCCCCGGTCTCCATCCCAGCCAGGCCCGGGTCACTAGGGCGGCAGTAGGACCACACCCTTTGTTCCCTGGAGGAGAGGCGAGGGGCCCTGTAGGTTGGCCACACGCTCGCTGAGCCTCAGTGACTTCGGCTCTAAGGTGGGTGCTGATGACAGTCGTGTCTGCTGCGGGGTGGGAGGAGCAGGTGACGGGCTCATTCCCGGTGAGGCGGGCCTGGTCCCCATCCTGGCTGCTCTGCCTGAGGCGCTCTGGGAGAGCAGAGGGGGCTCCAGAGGCCGGAACCACCTGAGGAACTTGCTGGGGCTGGAGGGATCCCAGAGCAGAGGCGGGCACGACACGGCGGGGCAGGGGCCGGGAAGGGAAAGGGTGGGCGGGGGAGTGGGCGGGGCCGATGTGGGAGGGGCGGGATCTGGAAGGGGTGGGACCTAGGCCGGAGGGGCGGAGCCGGAAAGGGGCGGGGCAGATCGGGGCAGAGGCCGTGGCAGGGAAGGGGCCTGGCGGGGACCAGGGCTAGGCGGGATGTGCTGGTGCTTGAACCCCATCTTAGCCCTAGGAGAAGGTCCAAGGTGTGGGCTCCTCGCAGAGGGCAGGACACCCACCTCCCCGTGCACCTGCTTCTTCTCCGGTCTCCCGCCCCCTAGCAGCATTCCAGGACCCAAGGGTGTCACCGGGACGGGGAGGGAGGGACTGAGCCTGGGTTTGGGGACATCGGGACGGGGGAGGGGCTGGCGCTCCTGCCTGGCCGGGAGCCCGTGGCCTGGCGCGGTTCCACGACCGACAGATGGCAGCGGGCTTCGGGGGTAGGAGCGCGCAGGGCGGGGGCGTCAGATGGCGACGCCCGGGGCTGCCCCCCGCCCACCGCGAGGAAGCGAGCTGGGGCCCCGGGCTCTGCGCATCTGGAGGGGCCACGTGCCGGCTGCGCCGTGCGGATGGCAGGAGAGGTGACACGCCGACTGCCACCGCTGGTGCCCGGGGCTTCCCCGACGTGGCAGGTGGGGCGGGGGCACCGCGCGCGGGCACAGCTGTCTCCCCGCAGTTGCCCGGCTAGGGGGGGCCCAGGCGGCCAGTGCACATGCGCGAGATCTGCTCCTGTCGGGTACAGGGGGGACAACAGCCAGGGAGGGCCAGAGGGAGGCGAGAGCAGAGGCGAGAAATGTGGGCAAGGGTGAGAAGCCTGGGACCTCCTGAGAGGATGAGGACAAGGCCTACCCCCCATGGACACCCTCACGTGGTCTGAGCTTCCGGTGGCCCACTGAACCATCAGCCACTGAGCTCTCCTTGTCAGGAGTCCTGGGGCCCCTTGCCATGGAGACCCCAACTGAGCACCCAGCAGGACGATGCCCCGCAGGGAAAGATGGTTTGGGTTGGGCCTGGGGAGTCCCTGCCAAGAGGGTTCCCTGGGAAGGGTCAGTGGTACAGCCTGGTAGACTGGGCCCGAGCTAGGCAGTCTTTCAAGGAGGACTCCTCACTCAGCGAGGGACCAGCACCCTGATTCCACCCTGTGGGCTGGGCTGGTGCCTGCCTTCCCCTCAGGCTGTGGGTGCCAGGACCCCAGGGCCCCTCTTAGTTTCTGCCAGGCCAGCAGCAGAACCTGTGATGGGGCGTGGGGGGCACAGGCAGCTAGTGCATGGCTGCAGTGGGACCCGGCACAGGGCGGGAGACCTGGGACAGTGGCTTTATCCCTGGGGTGGTGGCCAGCTCCACTTGGGTGTGTGATCACCCCTGAAGTCCCCTTACCAGGAAGGGGCATGGCCTACCAGGCGGAGATTCCAGGCCCTGCCATCCTGGGCTCTGAGCTGCACCGGCATCCAGGCCAGCCCGAGGCAGGCAGGGCAGAGCTTGGTCGAGCAGAGCAGGAGTCCCTGAGCCTCCCCTCCTACCTCTGCCTTCTCCAGGGGCTGTGGGCTGAGGAAGCTTTTGGAGGGGGGCCCAGGAGACCCTCTTGTGAATAGCTGAGGCTGCCTGTGAGGAGGCGGCCTCCTCCACTGACCCTGAGGGCCACTGTGGGGAGCATGCCCTGGGCCGAGCTCCCTTCCACCTGGATCCTGCGGGGAAGGCCAGGCCACCCACCGGGTCCCCTGGCTGAAGGGGAAGGACCACAGCCCTCCCTCCTGGCTGCTGTAGGTGGCCTTGAGCCTCATGTCTCACCAGGCCCCGTGCTGTGGGTCGAGGTGGGAGCGGGGACCCCAGAGGGGCACATCCTCTCAGTCCTTGGAAGAGGAGATGGTGGCAGTGGGCGGTGTGGGGTGAAAAGCACTCAGGCTGGCCGGGGCCACACAGGGCCAGGGAGTTGAGGCAGTGAGGGCTGGGGTGCAGCTGCCTCGGTGGCTGGCAAGCAGGAGCGGTCAGGAGGCCGAGGTCCCTGGGGTGCGGCTGCAGAAGGGCCTGCAGGCCTTGGCATTTCAGCCTGCATCTGTGCTGAGCCAGGCATCCTGCCCCTGGGCTGCAATAGGGACACCTCAGATCTGCCTTGGGAGCCCAGGCTGGCAGAGAGAGTGAGCTGGGAGCTGGCACAGTCCTGCCTGGAGGCACACAGTTGGAGGTGGAGGCCTGGCAGGGGCCTCCTAAGGACTGGGGGTACTAGAAGTGGGTGGAGCTTTCTAGAAACCCCTCGGGCCAATGCACTTGATTAAAATAAAAAGAATTTGATTCCAACCAGCGCTCGCTCAATGTGTTTTTTTAAAGCAATGAAATTATTTGCTCATGCCCAGTCCAGTATGTCTGAGCAAAGTGGAATGTGTTGGTCACAGATAGCTAACTTTCTCAGGGGTGGGGGGACTGGAGGCTGAGACAGGGCAGCCACGGAGGGAGGCAGGGGCAGCAGGGGCTTCTCAGCTGAGGTTCCTGAGCCCCTTCCAAGACTTTGGTTCCATCAGGGTCCCAGTGAGGGGTCCTGGGAGGAGTCCAGGGACAGGCTCCCTCCAAGCCCCCTCCCCTGCCGTCAGGGGCAGGGACACCAGGAGCTACTTCAGTGCAGACTCCCAGCCCCGCCCTGGGGATTCCCAAGGCCCAGGCCAGCCGAGGAGCTGCAATTTTACAAACACTCCGCAACACTGCCACTTGCTCCAAGGGGACACCTGGCATCAGGTCAGGCGTGCAGGATGGGACAAGAAAGGGGTGGGATCTTGCTGGGGAAGGCAGGGCAGGCCTCCCTTGCTGACAGGGGATTCCCCAGCAGCGGCAGCAGGCAGGGTGGGGGTGGAAGCCCACAGACTTCTGGGAGGGATGTGTTGGGGCCCAGCTGACCATGTGGTGAATCACCAGGGCCCGCAGGAAGCATAGGGACAGCAGCAAGAGGGAGGGCTTCCTGGTGGAGGTGGCATCTGACATGACCCTGCAGGGACCCACAGCCAGGCAGAGAGGCCAGAGACCAGCCGAGCTGGGGGACTGAATAGCAGGGACACAGGGGCTGGAGAGGTCAGGGCCGCAGCTGGGTGGCAGAGGCAATGCCACCCTTCTTTAATTATCTCTGACTTGTACTCCCCGCCACCCATAGGGCTCCTTGGGGTTTGGGGAAGGCATCCCCAGTCAGCCCAGCCCTCCCGGCCATGCCAGAGGGAACTGGAGCCTTGGGGTTGGGTTTCAGGCCACTCTGCCAGGCCATGAATAATGCAGCCAACCGAGATTGGAAGGTGACCTCAGCCCTGGGGGTTGGGGACAACCCCAGAGCCTCCCGCCTGCCCCAGCCTCTTCTCTGATGACCAGGGGTTCCCCCCAGGACCTGCCTGGGTGTCCAGCCAGCTGCCAGCCTGGACCTGGCCTCCCGTGGTCACCAAATCAGGCTGTGACTGAGGTGGGGGATGGGCATGGGTGGGGCAGCTCCGGGATGGACCGGCTGGGGATGGGGACACTGTGGCAGGACCCTTCACCAGATGAAGACGTGGGAGCTTCCCTGGGAAGGTCCCAGGGTGCACACAGCTGTCCCTGGAACGCCAAGGATTGCACAGGACCAGCCAGGCCCTGCCAACAACGGTGACACATCCCTGCCTCTGGGTTGTGGGCACCTCCTTTGACATTTGGTGACCTACATGTCAGCATGAACTTCACAGCCCTGAGGACGAAAGGGAGCACCTAAAGTCTAGGGGGCTGGGGGAGCAGGTCACACACAAAGAAGGACATCAGAAAGGCGGGGACCTCCCCAGGAGCAAGACCGCCAACGAACAGCCTCTTCACAATCAGTTTCCGTGCCAGGGATTGCCGCCAGGCCACCTGCTGCCATGGGGATTGGAGAAGACGCTTTAGGGTGGGCAAAGGCTGGGAGGTCTGCCTTCCGAGTTCCCTTTTTCTTTTTTCTTTCTTTCTCTGTCTCTCTCTTTCTTTCTTTCTTTCTTTCTTTCTTTCTTTCTTTCTTTCTTTCTTTCTTTCTTTCTTTCTTTCTTTCTTTCTTTCTTTTCTTTCTTTTTCTTTCTTTCTTTGTTTCTTTCTTTCTTTTTCTTCCTTTCTCTCTCTCTTTCTCTCTTTTTCTTTCTTCTTTCTCTCTCTCTCTCTCTCTCTTTTTCTTTCTTCTTTCTCTCTCTCTCTCTCTCTTTCTTCTCTCTTTTCTCTCTTTCTTTCTTTTTTGACGGAGTCTCACTCTGTCACCCAGGCTGGAGTGCAGTGGTGCAATCTCAGCTCACTGCATCCTCCGCCTCCCTGGCTCAAGCGATTCTTGTGCTTCAGCCTCTCGAATAGCTGGGATTACAGGCATGTGCCACCATGCTCAGCTAATTTTTTGTATTTTAGTAGAGACAGGGTTTCACCATGTTGCCCAGGGTGGTCTCAAACTTCTGAGCTCAGGCGATCTGCCCGCCTCAGCCTCCCAAAGTGCTGGGATTACAGGCATGAGCACCCAGCCCCGCATTCCCTTTCTGAGGGAGCGAGCAGACAACGCACTCCATAAACGGGAGAGAAAACCAGGAAGGAAGAAGACGAGCGTTCCAGGAAAAGTCCGGGGAAACCATCACAGGGCAGTGACTGTGTCGTCCCAGAATGACGGACGTACTGGAGAGAGGAGGGCCCGAAGTCCACCCTGGGTGTCGTCCCAGAATGACGGACATACTGGAGAGAGGAGGGCCTGAAGTCCACCCTGGGTGTCGTCCCAGAATGACGGACATACTGGAGAGAGGCAGGCCCGAAGTCCACCCTGGGAGGCCGAGGCGGCAGGAGCCCTTGGGGAGTTCAAGACCAGCCTGGGCAACCTAGTGAGACTCCACCTCTACACAAAATTCAAAAATTAGTTTGGTGTGGTAGCACCAGCCTGTAGTCCCAGCTACTCCGGAGGCCGAGGTGGGGGCCGACTGAGACTGAAAGGTGATTTCAGCCCCAGGGGTGGAGAGGGGGCACCTCCAGAACCTCCCACCTGCTGGAGGATCGCTGGAGTCCCAGGAGGTCAAGGCTGCAGGGAGCTGTGATTGTGCACCATGGCAGTCCAACCTGGGCGACAGAGTGAGACCAAAACAAAAGGTCCTGAAATCAAACCAAAACAAAAGGTCCTGAAATCATGCTGTTGACACTCAGTGTGGGGACAGGTCATGTGCAGGCCAGGACAGAGAGGGGTGAGTGAGCAGGAGAGAGACAGGGGTGGGGGTGGAGACAGAGATGGAGACAAGAGAGAGAGGGAGAGGAAGAGACAGAGCAAGACAAAGACAGAGAGTGCACGCCTGACTTCAGGACAGTGCAGCCCGCAGGCCGCCACGGCTGTGGGTAGTGTCTACACTGTATCTACGCTGTCCAGGGTGACCAACCAGACCCGGTGCTGTGACCACAGCTGGTGATGACAAGCAAGAGGCAGCTGGGGTCAGGGGCAGGAGATTCGTGTTCTGTCGAAGGAAGGCAAGCGCGAACGTCTAAAGCTGAAAGGAGGACGCTGTGTGGCTGGCCACGGAGAAGCACGAAGAGAAGGCGGGAGTGGCAAGAGGCACTGACAGCAGTGGCCAGTGGCCGTGCAGATGGGGCAGCCTCAGCAGGACAGCTAGGCACTGCTTAGGACACTCAGCACACTCTCACCACACACAGTCGGGGAGCAGCCTTTCAGTGTTCACCCAGATGAACAGAAACTGACCAACCCCCATGTGGGTGTCAGGGCAGCTCCGTCCTTCAGTGCCAAGCCTGGAGCAGGGGTTGGGGGAGATCAGCCCCAAACCTCCAGACAGGGGGATGTTACTCAGCACGAGGAAGGAGCTCTCCAGCTCCGGGAAGACCTGGAGGAGACTTCGAGGCCCATTTCTAAGGGAAAGCTGCCCTCTGAAAGGGCCACATGCTGTGAGTGCCAGCAGAAGGCACTCTGGGAAAGGCGACACCACCGGGAAGGGAAGAGTCTGTGGCTGCCACGGTCGGGAGGAGGAGGGCTGGGGGCGCAGCAGGGGTGCTGGGGGTGGTGACGCCCCTCCATGCGGTGCCACGAAACAGCAGTGTGCACCAGAACCCACGTGGCACACCTGCAGTAAGCCCAGGTGTCAGTGCAGACTTCGGGCGAGCGCTGCGGCTCGTCAGTGATGCCAAATGGAGCACTGTGGGGCTAGCGGGGCGGGCGCAGGGGCAGGTCCAGGGCAAGGCAGCGGCTCTGCACTTTCTGTTCACTTTTCTGTAAATTTTAAAATGCTCAACAAAAAAGTCTACAAATTCTACATACAAATGGAAACAGGAGAAAGACGTGCAAGCCAGGATGCCCCACCCCACTGGAGGGGATGCCGGGCAAGGGGTGCTGAGGGGCTGGGATCCACCTGTCCCAAGGGTCCCCAACCCTCCTCCCAGCACTGGGTCACAGGTGGGATAACGCTCGGGCTGTGGGCAAGACGGCGCTGGATATGCCCTTCCTTTGTCTCTGTCTCTCTTCATCTCCCTGTCTCTTCTCATCGCTCTCCCCCACACCACCCTGTTTCTCTCACCACAAGTCCCCTCCCCTCCCCTCCCCTCCCCTCCCCTCCCCTCCTCATCTCTGGGCCGGCTCCCCTGACAAGCTGATCAATTGCCCATCACTGCTTGCAGGAGGTTCTAACTCAAGTGTGGCATCTTAATCAGCACCTCTGCTGTCCCAGGGCATTGACTGCCTGCCCCGGCCAACACATGAGCCCATTGACCAGGCTCCCTTGCCACCCCCCAGGCCGTGTGTGCCTGCTGGGCTCTGCGCGCCGTCTGGTGGCTGTGGGGTGCAGCACAGCCCAGAGTGTGGAGGGAAGGCCGGAGAGGGGAGGCTGGCAAGGTGTCCCTGAGATCTTGGCGCTGGGCAGCCAGGAAGAGGCTCCAGTAGACGCCCCCATCTCGGGCCCGCTGCTCACCCTGGATCCCCTTCTTCCACCTCCCACACAACTGGCATGCCCTGTCACCCCTGCACAGCCTCCTCTCGGCCCTGTAGCCGCTCACCCCTGCACAGGGGTCCACAGACCCTGCGTGCGTACCACGCCCTTGCAGGTCCCCACCTTGCCCTCGAGCCCCTCCCACCTTGCTGATGGACACTGTGGCTGGACCCGCCCCCACCCAGTCGCACCGCTGGGCCCTGCAGGGCAGGGGTCTTAGTCCACTGGGTCACAGCTCTTCCTCAGGCCCCGCGCTTGGGGGACGCTCAGCAGGGCCGGCTGCTGAATGAAGGCACTGAGCTGTCTGGGAGCAGGAGAGCCCGGTGGTTCTAGACGGGAGTCTGGGCTCAGCCCGGGTGGGCACCGGCCTCAGCTTGGGGTGCCCGAGCTGCTCCTCTGAGGAGTGCTCCCAGGTGTGTCTGTTGAGGTTATGAGGGTTTGGGGGACTCCTGGGAGTTGGGGGTCAGGGTCTTTCCTGGAGAGGGGTGTGGAGTGGCACCTGAAGGCACCACAGGACGTCGTGAGACAGAGGGAGAACAAGGCCCACATGGTCTATGCCCGGGGCTGGAGGGCGCCTGGCACACTCCCACCCCTCCCACCCTCAGCCAGCCTGTGGGGCCGGCCTGCAGGCATGGGTATCCCAAGACCTGTGCCCACCCCATCGCAGGTCCCTAGTGCTCCTCTCTGCCCAGATGACAGCCCAGTGACCCGGGGTGGGGGAGGACAACCAGCCCCCAGGTTTTCTGTCCCCTCCCCAGGCTTCTCTGCCCCTCCCTGTTCCAAATGGATGGTGTCTCCTCAGGGGCTTGGGACCCCCAGAGTCTCCTTTCCTCAGTCCACGAAACCGTTTGTCTTTCACAGGGCTATCTGGTGACTGCCTCCCCCATCAGACTGGCAGCCTGAGCCGGTCCTTAGCAGGTGCCCAGCAGGGGTGTGGCCCCGGGTTCGCAGGGGCCTCTCTTCTAGGGCTTGTACCCTCCCCCTGCCTGGGCCCGACCCTCAGCCTGTGTCAGTGCCCCCCTCGCTGTGGGGGTGAGTGTGGGCCTTGTCAAGCAGAGCAATGGGGCGGTGCAGGGGTGAACCCCACTGCCCACCCCTTCCCTGCTCCTGAAGCCTCTCCGGGAGATCCCAGCCCCCAGCAGAGACTGCAGGCCCAAGGTCAGCGGTCTGCGTATTGACAGCGGCCGATCGCCCCGGCTGGCAGGGGAGGGTGGAGGCTGCACGCGGCTCAATGCGGCCCATCTTGTGAGACAATAAATTTGGCCATTGACCCAGCAAGCAGACGTCAATAAATGAATGGTTAATATAAACATTGTCCTTCTCAAATTAATCCGGGCCTCGGGGACGGGAGCACAGGGCAAGTGGGAAGTTGAAATATGGAGGAAACAGGGCAAGGACAGTGATGTACAGGTGGCCAGCCTGTCCCAGCCTCCCGGGACACACCCCTGCCAAGGTGAGATCTTTCTGTCCTCTGGGGGCTTCTGGGCAGGTGTTTGCCCAGTGCCAGGAGGGCAGCCAGCTTTAGCAACAGAAATCCAGGGGACAGAGTTACATTTAGATTTCTGATTTAAAAAACAGCAAAACCATTTTAGTGTAAGTATATCTTACATGCACTGTTTGGGATATACTTATACTTAAAAAAATTTCATTGGTTGTCGAAAATTCACAAGTACCTGGGTGTCCTGAATTTTATCTGGAGACCCTGTGTGAAGGGCAGGAGGGGAGTCTGGTGGCCGCAGAGCCTGGCTGGGTCTATACCACCTCAACCCCGCCCAGCTCCAGTGCCCGTGACACTCCAACCCTCATGGAGCCACAGCCAGCAGGTCCACAGCGAGCGTGGGGGGCAGCCTGGAGCCAGGGCTTGACATATGTGGTGACGTCAGACTGATGTCATCATCGTGCCCTGTGCTGTGTCCTGACATGCCTCCACTGATGCTCACCTCTGTGGCCTCTGCTTCCCCACCGAGGGAGAAGGTGGGTTTGGGAGGGGAGTGTGCAATTGAGGACTGCCTCCCGGAGGAGTAGTGGGCATTGGCTACGGCCCAGGGGCACGTCCTTGCCCCTCTGCAGTGGGGCTTGCGTATCTCTGGGGTGCAGGCCAGGACCCGCACCTCCCATCAAGAACCCTATAAATAAATAAGCTGGGTCATATAAATAAATCACAGCCTGCCAGGCAGTCCTGACCCCAGGGCAGCTGCAGTGCCGGGCCAGGCTATCTCTTGCACCCAAGGCCTGCCCACAGCCTCTGGGAAGACTGAAGAAGCTGCCAGACCCTCCCCACAGGCCCAGAGGAGGCTCCTAGAGGCCCTGGGCCCCCAGTGCCCACAGCTGGGCTTGGGTACTAAACCAAGGGGAACCCCGGGGAGCCGCTGGCTCTCTCCCCAGCACCTGGCACCCAGGGCCAACGGTGGCTCAGTCCCACAAGGCCGGTGGCTGGACCCTGTCTGGGCTGCCTGGAGCCTGACTGGCCTCCCACGAACCCTCTCACCCAGGTGATCGGCAGCTGAGGCCCAAAGCCCCGGCTGAGTGAGTTTTGTTGGGGCGGGAGAGCGAACAAATCAGCTCCGGGCTCCCCCAGCCCAGGCAGGTGTCCCCGGGTTCTGGTATCCCCAGGGTTGGACTATGGTGGTGCTAGGACCGCCCTGCGCTGCCCTCTTGGCCGGGGAGCCGCCTCCTCCCACGCTTCCTCCCTGCTGTCCTTCTCGGAAGACAGCCCCGGAGCCTGGGCTGGGGGGAGGCTGCCCTCAGAGGCCTCCAGCACAGACGGAGGTGGAAGAGGAAGACCCCAGGGTCCAAGATGGACGGGCTCCGGGGACCTCAGCCCCGCCCCAGCCAGGCAGATGGGGAAGCAACTGTCAGCACCTAATGGGCCCTGTGACAAATAGGGCGGGGGTGCTGGCGGAGCTTCCGAGTATCCCTGCAGAGCCCCCAAGGGCAGGGCAGTTCTGGCCCAGCGTGGAAGGGTCAACGCCGGGGTCTGGGGACCCACAGGGCTCTGTGCCCTGCCCCTGAGTTCTTGGGTGGGTTCTGGGGGCCCTGGCAGGGAAGAGGCGGCAGTGGGAGATGTCTGGGGTGGTCCCGGGCTGCCCCACGCCCCTCCCAGGCTCACTGAGGGCATGCTGAGCTCAGCGCTGACTGGCCAAGGGCTTTAGGGACCATTAAAAACGCTCTCTGCTGGCCGCCGTGAGCTGTCCATTTGCTGCTGGCCGGTAGTTACTGCGGCCCCACCCCCACACATCCGCCCTCAAACCCTCACCCTCAGGGCTTCTGGCTTCCACTGCCCTTCCTAGGTGAGGGACTCCTGCCACCTGCCAGCCAGAAGGATGCCCACCCCTCGCCAGAGCCCCTCGGGGACACCCTGCGCTGAGCGAAGGTGGCGGACACAGGACACACGCTGTGACCCCAGTGACCTGAGGCTCTGAGGCTCCGAGAATTAGGGTGGGGACCGGGGACCGGGCTGGGGAGGGAGCGCTTCATGGGAACAGTCGGTTTGGGAAAATGGAAGATTCTGGAGGCATGAGGATGTGGGCACGCTTCACACCACTCGGGTGCACCCTCAGAGATGGCTGAAATCGTAACACATTTTACCATAATCACAATTTTAAATAATCAAGCTGTCCTGTGGGGTCCTCTATGGAGGCCCAGCTCTGTCTGAGTGGGACACTGGGCTCGGGAGGTGACCTTTTCGGGACAGTCTGTCCTGGGGCTCACGAGTCCAGCCTGACCCTCCTTCCAGGGTCGGGGTGATGGAGGGAACTGGGGGGCATATGGGTAGGTGGGCCCCTTCTGTCACTGCCCCCTAGGAGGAACGGTGACAGTCCAGGAGGGGACGGTGGGAGGGGAGAGCACCCAAGGTTTGCACAGAAGGGCATGGGCGGGGCCCTGCAGCCCGGCACCCTTTGGGAGTCCCCGGAGGGCAGGCCCAGGCCAGAAGGGCTCTGGGAAGAGCAGGGCTGGGGGCAGGTGCCACATGCAGGCAGGGTCCAGCTCCTGGAACAGAGGAGTCAGTGCTGGGGCTGCGGGGAAGGCGTTCCCTCGCTGACGGTGGAATCTGGGACCCTCAGACCACTGGAGCTTCCCGGCCTGGCAGGCGGCCACTGCTGTCTGCACCTGCCCTGCACTCTGCACCCTCACTGGGCTGGAGTCTGGGACAGGGCAGGCTGGAGTGGGAGCATCCCCATGCCTGGGACTCTCGGGTTGGCGGGAGGTCTTCAGGCCTGGGGCCCTGTCTTGGCAGTGGGGTTTGGGGCTCAACAGAAGGAGCGATTCTGCCTCGGTCCAATCACTGAGGGGCCTCAACTCCCCTCCTGGAGCCCCGGCAGGCGTCTTTGGGCTTCCCTGCCACACAGAGGTGGGGGATGCTGACCTGGCAGCAGGCAGAGTGAGGCCGTGGGAGGGCTGCCTGCAGAGACGGGGGCTACCGCCAGTCCAGGAGAGATTCAGAGGGCGGCTGGCTCGGCCCGGCCACGATCGACCCTGGGAGGCTCTTCCGAGGTGCATAAAACTGCTTGTTCTCCCAGTTAGAAAAATGGCCCTGCTCCGGGATAATTGATTGATTTTCCTCTTTAGGAATATTCACAAACGCCAGTTCCAAGAACAGATCAATCCCAGCCTCCTCGCAAGTCAGCCACGGGGAGGGGGAGCAGCCAAATGCGACCCCCCCACGGCAGGGCCCACCCAGCCTCCTCCCAGCCCCCCTGTGCACCCCTAGACACTGTGCCAGGGCAGGGAAGGGATGCTGGGGGCAGGGGCCGGGCCTGCGCTCGGGGACTCCCCGTCAAGCCTCAACAGACAGCCCTGAACAGGCCAGTAGGTGAGTGTCTAGGTCCCACCGAGCCAGGTCTCTAGTGCTATGTGACCCTGGACAGGTCTCTGGACTTCTCTGGGTGCTAAAATAAGAGCACAAGTCCAGTCCCCGGACCGAAGGGGCTGTATCAGGGTCCCAGGAAACCTCTCAGCTGCTCTTCCAACCCACTCCCCACGGTGACCAGGTGACCTGCCCCAAGTTCTGGCCCTGCCAAAACCTCCTCTGCGGCCCCCAGGAGGAGCTGGCCTACCTGACCTCCTCTCCCTCCTCCCTACCTCCCCACACCATGCTGTTTCAAGCTTCTTCAGTCAGCCTAAAGAACTCCTATTCATTCTTCAAAACCCTCTGCATTTGCCCCTTCCCAGGGAGGACTGTGCTTCTCCCCTTTGGGTAACTCCATCCTGGTACCTGTGCACCAAGAACTTGCCCCTGGGCAGGTCCCCTCACTCCTCCAGCCCATAGGGATGGAGGGCTTGCAGAATAGACGGCTGGGACCCAGCCTCTTCCAGGGCAAGCAAAAACCCAGGTTCCCAGAGTGGATAGTAAACAAGTCTCAAGTGTTTTCTTCTTTGTCTATTTAAGTGCTTATCTGTTCAGCTGAGCTCACACGTTATGTGCATTATAAAACCCACAACCCAGAAACACACAAACTTATTCAAGGATTTACCACAGCCTGGGCAACAGAGTGAGACCCTGTCTCTACAAAAGACAAAAATAAAGTTAAAAAATCAGGCCAGGTGTGGTGGCTCACACCTATAACCCCAGCACTTTGGGAGGCCGAGGTGGGCGGATCATCTGAGGTCAGGAATCTGAGACCAGCCTGGCCAACATGGTGAAACTCCGTCTCTACTAAAAATACAAAATTAGCCAGGAGTGGTGGCGCATGGCCGTAATCTCAGCTACTCGGGAGGCTGAGGCAGAAGAATCGCTTAAACCTGGAGGCAGAGGTTGCAGTGAGCCGAGATCTGCCTTTGCATTCCAGCCTGGACAATGAGCGAAACTGCGTCTCAAAAAAAAAGTTAAAAAAAAATTTTAAATTAGCTGGGCACAGTGGCTCATGCTTGCAATCCCAGCACTTTAGGAGGCTGAGGCAGAAGGATCACTTGAGCCCAGGAGTTCAAGACCAGCCTGGCCAACATAAGCAGACCTTTTCTCAACAAAAAATTTAAAAAGCTAGCTGGGTGTGGTGGCACGCACCTGTGGTCCCAGATGCTTGGGAGGCCGAGGCGGGAGGATCACTTGAGTCCAGGAGGCAGAGGCTTCAGTGAGCCATGATCGTGCCACTGCACTCCAACCTGGGTGACAGAGCGAGACCTTGCAAAAAAAAGAAAAAGCCTTTCCCTGTTCAGGGGAACTCACGCATCCATTACAAACGCACAAAGAGGAGACCCTAGCAGAGGTGAACCCCAGTTCTCGCGCTTTGTCCCACTCCCTCATCTGCTCTGGACGTGCTGGGATCGCCACGGCTCAGGAAAGGAAGTCAGCTGTGCACACAGAGAGGAAGGGAACCCCAGCGGAGGAGACTCTGCAGGAGTGGGAGGCAGGACCCCAGCCCAGAAGTACACCGCTAGGATCCTGCTGGGGCAGGGGCCTGGATTTCTTCCCTTACTTGCAAGCCCCCAGGGCCCTTCCCAGGGAAGCTGCCCGTGACCAACTGCTCCACTGTCCTGGCCACAGCCTTCACTTGGGAGGAACAGACACTCTTTGCCCTGGATGGGCTTGTGGAGGCTGGGTGGCCCACGTCCACCCTCACCACAGCACTACCCGCTGGCTGCCATGCTTCGTGGGCCAGGCCTTGGCCCCAGGTGGGTAAATCTCTTCTCTGTCCCATCTGTGCATCCCTGGCCTTTGTGCCTCGTGTGAACTGCCCAGCCAGGAGTGCTAAGGGCAATAATGGAGGTGGCGGGCAGGCCCAGTGAGGAGCTCTGAACCCTCTTCCTGGGGACAGTGAGCCATGGGCTCTCTAACTGGGCAGGGCCACTGGGCCTCCCTGTGGACACCCTGTGATGGGGGCCCACCCGCTCTACAGCCCCACAGCCCCACAGCCCCACAGCCCCACACGCTCTGGGGCCGCCCTGCCTGTTAGCAATTCTCCAAACTGAAAGCGACGTGCCCAGGAATTCCTGCAGAGGCCCCGGCTGGCCCAGTCTCAGAGTCCTGTTGAGGGTCAGTGGCCCAAATGTCTGTGCTAAAGTCCCAGGAGTGAGGCCTGGGGGAGGCCCCAGGCAGCCTTGGGGGGGCTGCCCTGCCGGGCTTAAGAATCCACTGGGGAGATGGGCTGAGTGTTGAAGCCCTGTGCCACCAGTTGGCTGCCCAACCTGTCTCTCAGGATGGCGCCCTGCTATGGCTCCAGGGCCAGGCCACTGTTCCTGCCCCAGCTCCCCAGGGGGCTGAAGGCAGCACCAGGCCGGATGATCTGCTATTGATGAGGTTGATGAGGTGGGGGCGGCAGGGGGCAGGCCAGGTCTGGGTCAGGAGATCCGCTCCGGCATCAGATGTGCCCCAACATCGATCAGACAGGTGAGGGCCTGGCTGGGCCTGGGGGAGGGGCGTCCACCCAGCAGAGGCCACGGAGTGAGCACGGACGTGGAGAAGCACCTCCTCCCACCTCAACCCCCACCAGACACTGCTCCACGGACCCAGAGGCCCGAGGGGACTCCAACGTTGCCCTAGGGCAGGGGACAGAGCTGAGGCCTGCCACCCACTGCTGTGAGTGGCACTCAGCGCTGCCCAGGCTGGGCAGGAGGACCCAATCCCTGGTCCCTGAGCTCCACCTTGGCCCCAGGTCGAAGCATGGGAGCGGCTGTGACCTCCGCACCCAGGGGCAGCTACAACCCCTTCCCAGGCGCCTGGTGGCCCTGAGGGCCTGCCTGGCTTTACTGGATGCCCAGCCCTGGGCATCCCAGATCCTTCCAGGTGTGAGAACAGACAGCCCCAAGGGGCACCCTGAGGGGAGGGCCCCCAGCAACAGAGAGGGAGGAGGCCTCTCAGAGGCTGTGGGGCTGGTGGGGAGAAGGCAGACACAGACCCAGAGAGAAGGAGGGAGCAGGGACCCCAGATACCCACATGAGACCCACAGACAGACACATCGGGGAAGGATGAAGATTCCAGGACAGAGACAGAGACCAGCAAGAGAGGGTGCGTTCCACCTGCAGGGAGGGCTG